>NC_140588.1:345450222-346946535 GCF_964204655.1 Triturus cristatus | reverse complement strand
CGGCAGTTTTCTGCCGCTAAACCGGCGATAATTTTTAACGCCGTCCTTGATATGCCCCTTAAGCCTTTGGCTGGATTCATGTCTGACCATTTTCCAGGGCAGAAGGGGTACACATATGAGTTTAGGAATTTCCCCAAATTTTGTGAGCGTTCAAAAAATCCCACCTCAGTACCAACCTAGTGGAATTTACAATTTCAAATGTTTCCACACCCAAAGCAATGAAAATCTCAGATTTAAAGCAATTACACCTCCCAGGAATTGCTTTTTGACATTTTGACGGGCATAATTGTGGCATGTTTGCCCATAAACATACATCTGCTGTCGAAAATTGAGTTGTGTTTAGGCCTTTTAGAGTATTTGTGAAACCATGGCGACCACAAGTGCACTAGTGAAATCCACTGAAAAGAGCTCAACACAATAGTCTGGCACCTGCTGGAGTTTATGTATTTAGTTATTTGTTTTGTTTGCATACATCACTTTACACCAAAGGAATGGCTGCCATGTGCTTCAAAGAGTTTCACAGTAATCATACATAAACGATAATTTTTTTGTTCCAAACATTTTATTTATCAGAAAGAAAAAGAAGTGTTGCAATAAACCAAGCAATGCAGGCGTCTAACGTTCTGATGCTAATGTAAACACGTCAGGAAGACCACAAGTCTAATATGCGTTTAATGCAAAAATAGCAAGCAGCAGAACAAATAACCAAGAGACAATAGTCATTTTAACCAACCAGGGTTCTCGGCTAAAAAGGCCAGTTGGAGCATAAAATGCTAAAATTCATGTTTTTTTTTTTTACAGAAAAACAGACAAGATAGAAGGTAATTCTAGTTACTTCAGCAAAACTTGTCTAAGGAGCAAGGGGTGGGATCTTTTCATAGAGAAAATGTGAGACGTCCTTGAAACTGAAATACAAATACATATACACACCCCTGATTTAATTAATTTCCTAAAATTATGCTTGTGGTTGCAGAAATTGAAGTGAGGCTGTGTTTTGTTAGAAGCTGCAGGAAAGGTACACATATAAAACTGCAATAAAATGGCCTCTCAGCCTACTAGAGTCATGAAGCTAAACAAGCATATTTAGACTAAAAGGCACCTCAGGATAACAAAAAAACAACTTCCCTGTTTGATTATAAAATATACTAGTGCATTTTGATGGTGCACAAAAGGGGTCGTGGTCTCCAACAACTATGCTGCCTCAAGAAGACTCCATCTCCCACAGAGGAGTGGCCAGAAAAAAATAATACTCCCCACATGGACCTACATCCAGAAAGGCTGAGAACAAGCAATTCCATTTTCTCTAAGTCTACTTTTCATCCTTTCATCCAACCTCTAGCTTTCCTCTATTCTCTCACATCTCCCACCTTTCCCTTGTTCTAATCTGACCCATTTTCCCTCCTTTCCTCTTTCCTGTGTCTCACTTCTCCTTTTGTCTTTCTCTCTCCTCCTACTGCCATCTTCTTTCTCCTATTTTGCCTTTCTCTTCATCTGTCCTCAACTTTCTCATATCCTTACTTCTTTTTTCTATTTTCCTACTTCCCTACCCTCGTTTCTTGTCTCTCCTGATCCTTGTATTTTCTTTCTCCTCCAATTACACATGTGATTTTTGTTTCTATCGCCACATGTCTCATCCCTCTCCTTAGTCTATTGTTCTCTCCTTCACTTTCATACTTCTAACTCTCCTGTCCATTTGTTCGAAGACAGACTGGGGTGTGTAAAGGGGTACACTCACAAAATTGTTTTTAAGTTTGAGGCTTGCCTTGTACAACATAAACTCAAAGAGTGCTGTTGTCGGTGAGACATTGTCTCAAAGACTTGTTGCAAGACTTGTTGAGGGAGGAGTTATAGAACCAGTAAAAGCCTCGTAATGGATTTCTCCGGTGGTCATGACGCAAAACCCTGATGGCCGCTTGAGATTTTGCATTGACTTGAGATCACTTAATCGAGACATAGTGACTGACACATTTCCCCTCCCGAACATCAATGAGCTTTTGCAATCGGTGGGCGGCAGTAAGTACTTCTCTAAAATAGATCTGAGGAGTGATTATCACCAGATCAAATTGCACTGATTCCAAACCTTTAACCGCCTTCATCACTACAGAGGGTATGTAACTATTTACTCACATACCATTCGGCTTAGCTTCAGCGGCGAGTGTGTTTTAAAGAATGATGGCAAGCATTTTTGAAGGTGTAAGTGGTGTTGTCAATTTTCAAGATGACATATTGGTCTCAGGGAAAACAGTGGAACAGTATAACACTATTCTGAGACAAGTGTTGTGGAAGCTTGAAGAGGTGGGTTTGATGGTGAACAAAGACAAATGTGAATTCTTAACTGAACATGTGGAGTATTTGGTTTATACCATTTCAAGTGGAGGGATAGCGCCCAAACGCAACTTATTGGAGGTGATAAAATATGCACCCTGCCCCAAAGATAAAGATCAGTTGAGATCTTTTTTAGGTCTTGTACAATATTATTCTAAATTTGTAAAGGGGTTTGCAGATATGGCTGAAAGTTCAAGGAAACTGTTACGCAAAGGCAATAAGTATAAGGAAGAGGAACAACAAAAATCATTTGAAAATATCAAAGATGAAATATGTAATGCAGGTATCCTAGCTTCCTTCAATACCAAATGTAAGTCATTTTTAACTGTTGAGGCCAGTGTCTCATAGATTGGAGTGGTATTGTCACAAAATCAAAATGGAACTGGGAGGACTGTAGCTTTTGCTTTGCGGACTCTCACGCAAACTGAGAGGAATCATTCTGTGATTGAGCGGGAAGCTCTAGCTGCAGCCTGGTGTGCAGAGTATTTTCGGGTTTACTTGTGGGGCACAAGATTTGTTTTGAGGACGGATCATAAACCGTTGACCAAGATCTTATCAGTGGGGGGTGCTGGCAAGGGGTCTGCGTGTTTGGTCAGATTCGCAGCCAGACTACTGTATGACGTGGAATTTATTCATGGGTGGAAGAATTCACAAGCGGACTGTCTGTCACGCATGACTTTGAACTTGGAAGCTGTTGACAAGAATGTTGTGAAGAGGCTAGAGTCAGAAGAAGCTGTTGCACTGGTGTGTGATGTGTTGGAATGTAATCTTAGTGCGTTTTCTAGGTCGCAGTGGGAGGAGGAAATGCGTTCTGACACCATCTTGAAGGAAGTAATTGCAATGATCAAGAAGGGAGCCCTTAGAGAAAATATGGTGTCTGTAGCAGCTAGGCCTTACTGGAAGGTGTTGGATGAATTGTCAGTGAGTGGTTTAGATGTGATTATGAGAGGTGATCGGTTTGTGCATCCTGTTGGCTTGAGATTTCAAATTTTTGGAGCAGCTTATGAAGGGCATTTAGGGCTGGGCATGACCAGCATGAGAATTAAGAAAGAGTTTTGGTGGCCTGGGATTGATGACCAGTTTAAAAGGTGGGTGGACGGTTGTAGTCTTTGAAAGGAGAGTAAGAAAAGATTGAAGGTGGGCAGCCAGAGTGCCATTGGTCAGATCATTGATCCTGGGAAAGCTTGGAGCACTATTTGTTTAGATTTTATAGGTCCCCTATCTGAACTGTCAGCTAATATACAATTTGCTGCTGTTATTGTCTACGTTTATTCCAGATTGTAGAGAGTTAAATTCAGGAGAGATGTTACGACCAAATCCACTATTGAGGTCTTGGAGAAAATATTTGATGAGCAGGGTGTGCCCCACACTTTGCTGACTGATAACGGGACGCAGTTGATTTCCTGTGACATGTGGTGTTTTCTCGAAGTGTGGGATCAAATATTCTTGCACCTCTCTTTACAATCCCATGTGCAATGGAATGGTGGGGAGGGCCAACAGGTTGGTAAAAGGGACAACTAAACTTCCGGTGTCAAATGGGCAATCTCCCAAACAACTTGTGGAGGAGATGTTGTGTGCATATCGCACCACCATTCATAGTGTCACCCACAAATGTGCCTTTCAACCCATGAAAGGACGTCTGCCAGGTACTAGATTTGTCCCTGCTTGGTTGAAAGATTGACTACTTTGTGGAGGTGAGTATGTGCATGGGAATGTCTCTACCATATTCAAGGTTGATGATTGGGTCAAATTGAGACCTGGCAGGGTGAAAGGTGGATTGAGTAAATTTAAGGGACCTTTTCATGTAGAAAGGGTAGGGAAGTATTTTGTGGTCATTGAAAGTGGTGAAAGGTGGAATTTGGATGTAGGGTGGCTTTGTATCAGAGAGGTTAAAGTGTGCTCAGAATGGAAGTGACGATGAAGGATGGTCGGGAGCCATGTTCATGCCGGATAAGGAGGGTGACTCTGATCTCAGCCCTGGGAATCACAATGCAGTGCCGGATCATCTGTCTGAGAGACGGGGTGGGTTTCCGGAGAATGAAGATGGGTCCACGGTAAAGGTGATGTTAGAATCCGCAGGCCAACTTCTTATTTGCAAGATTATGTGAGAATGTGAATTGCCTCCAGTCTGGGGTATGTTACGGATACTTGTTTGCTGCTTTACATGTGTTTTTGATTATGGCAGTGTAACTTTTTAGTTTTTATTTCTTTTTGTTTTTTTATTGCAAAGGGGTGAGGATGTGTTATGATGGACCCTTACCTTGTGTTCTGTTTCAGAGTGTAAGGCTGAGAGCACTCGATGCGAGTCAGTTGCTGCTGGCTTCTCGAGGTGGGCTGATGCCATGTTGTGCTTACCAGTAAATCTTAACTTCAATCCTTTATTGAGTCCTGTGGTCATTGTACTTTTCTTCTCAACACAACTCCCTTGACCAATCACGGCACTGCTGTCATCCAACATGAGAGCAGCGTCCTGATTGAAGGGAGCGGCCTCATTTGGCACTCCTCAGTGCTCTGGGGGTTTGGTTTGTTCTAACAGACAGCTGGGTTAGAGCTGTTTAAATTGTACTTGTGTGGTTGGCCGTCGAAAGACGGCCAGCCAAAAAGACATGCACACTTTAAACAGTGCACAGCCAGTCCAACCTCCTCCCTGCTGAGTGGCACGCTGCTGTCACTCAGCAGCAGCCCCACACCCGTCCTGACGCTCTGTTCGGGATGGGGAAGAAAAATAAAATGGTAATAAATTGTCATTTTGTTTTTCAGGAGTTTGTGAGGATTTTAAGTGGGGTGACCTTCCTCCGCTTCAACACAGGAGTCGCCCCTGCTCCAAACAGGAGCGACTGCAGGCCTTTCTTAAAGACACGAGGACACATGCAGTGATAAGCATTGGTAACAGATGTGCTATTGCACAGTCCTAGAACCTTGCACAAGGTTTCTGCTCTTAAACTGCACTGATGTACCCCTGGTACCCTGGTCACGGGTAGGCGAAAGAAGTGCACCATTCTATTCAGTGCAGCCTAATCCAATGGAGCTTTGAGACTCTAAACGTGGAACAATGCATAGAAAAATAATTGAAACAATGATATGTGTAAAAGTTACACACAGCCTAAAGATTAAGCCCCTGCTGGGATGTTCCCCCCCAAAAGCCTCTAGTGGCTGTTTGTTACATTTGTTTCACGATTCACTTGTGCCGCAGAGTTTCAGAAACTGCAAGGTTCCTTTGTAAATTAAAGAGGTCAATTACAGAGGGAATTGCTTCTTTTATTGGAATGTTTTCACAAGACCTGACTAGTGTTGGAAGCTGAGTTTCCAAGGAAGTGTTGTGTAAATGTTGTGCTTGCACAAAAATAGCAGTGTTGCGCTGCCCAAGTTTCTAGAAAACCTTGCTGAACCTGAAAAGAACATACAGAAGTAGAATACTGGTTTGCACATGAAAGAGGAAGGTGTGTGTAGGGAAGGAGGAAAACTATGAATCGAAATTGCCTCAAATATATGCATTACTTAGATCTTGAAATTACATGCTCTTGAATTTCACGCGCACCATATACTCAGTTCGCACATTTGTTTCACTTATCTTAATAGTGAGAAGTTACGATTTTACACATGTGCATGCAGAGACCTTTGTAAATGGGTACTCTCACATGAGGAAAATAATTGGAATATTTAGAGAAAATGCAGCACACCTCTTTATTCTTAAAAGTCTTTGCAAATAGCCTTTGGATTTCAGCAGAAGTATTGCTGAACTAAACAGATCCAGTGCCAACATAAATCCTACTTGGCAGCATTAGACAAATGCATCTTAAAATTGGTTTCGGAGAATAGGAATTTAAAAATTTTAAAAGATAATCTCGCAGGTGTGGTGCTGGGAAAGGCATATTTTTCAAAGTCAAGCAGGCAGGTGGTTGGACAAACAAAAACACATTTGAAAAGGAAATAGCCAGAGAGTGCATAACACTGAAACATTCATACGTCACAAAATAGACGAGTTGAACTTAAGACCTTGCGAGCCACAGTTATGACACCACACCAACTATCTATGACTTTCTGCTTCCGACTTCTTCGCATAGATAGGAAACACTGAATCCCAACTCCTTTCCAAAATTCCTTCCTTGCCTCCTCCGCCTAACACAAGGTATAGAGAACCCATGCGCAATAAAGGAAAGATTAATGCTTCAATGACATTGGCTCAGTTTGAAGGAGCCTTAAATACTGAAGGGAGAGTGGGGACACATGGCCAGACCAGTGCTTAAAGTCTTTGGATACCGCGCTCTGTATCAGTCTGGGACCAGCGTGAGATTTAAGTGTGCACCGTGGTGCCGTTTGGGACAGTGCACCCTGTCAATAATGAGGCTCCTAAGCAGCAGGGGGGTTGGGTGAAAAACTCCAGTTAATATTAAAGTAAGTGCTAATTGTGTACTGCATTTACCACAATGCAAAGGGGCGAATTGTACTGGGATGTGAGGCAGTGTGCTCCCAACCCCCAGTCTCTTTAAAAGGCTCCCTTGAGCCAGCAATCTGATGAGCTTTGGAGACACACCTGTGTGCCTGTGAGAGGTACTGCGACCTGTGATGACTTTGGCACCATTTTCAGCAACCCCAGATTAAATCTTTTATTTTTCTCGACTGATGAAGAAAGGAATCCAGAAACACGTCTAGAGATGTACAGCACTATCTGCACCAACTTTCGTGAAAAACTACTGCTAATATTGATGTACGCGATAATTGTGTACTGCATTTACCATAATGCAAAGGAGCAAACTGTGCTGGGATGTGAGGCAGTTTGCTCCCAACACCCCTTCCATAATGTGACTCCCGGTGCTTTTGCGTTCATGTGTTAGAATCGCTAGAGAAATGGAACACTGACTGCGCTCTGGTACCACAGTTCGTGTTACACGCATTGGGACACACTGCACCTTCATTTTATAGGATTATGTTTGCGCTGACATGCAACAAACCTGGACATGGGCATGGAAATAAACTACATTTCCGTTTTCATGCCATAGATATCGTTGGTACAATTTGGCGTTGTGAATGACACCATGGATTTTGGCTACTATTGGCGCACACAGGAGACAGCCTAGAAGCAGGTCAATGAGGAAGGCAGGACACCTGGTATTTCATTTTGTTGATGAGGAATAGAGAGCGAAGAGCGAGGGGAAGGTAGTGGAGGATGACAGATCACCAAGGAATGGGAAGGTATTAAGGGGAAATTGTGACCCGCTATTAAACAATATTGCAGGATTAGAGTTGACCGGTGCTCAGTCTGTGCCTGTGATGCACAATTTCCGGCACTTGCATGAATAGGGCCCAAGCATGTTGGATTTTTGTTGGTTGGGTGGAAGCGATGGTGGATGGAGAGCAGAGTGGCAGGACACGTCAGATTCATGTCAACTACACATAGGTCTCCCATGTCTCCTCATCTGTCATGCTGCACTACTGTCATATTTCAGCACCTCAGGGTGAGGAACTGGCGCAAAGAAGAAAGACACACAACATACAACACTGGGTATGTTCACCATACACTGCTTGGGGTATTCTACCTCAAATTCAGTTTGCGTCAGAAATATCTCATCCTTTCATTTTGCAACTATGACACAGTCTGCTCACAGAGGTGGAACATATCCTTCCTCCTTGACCTTCCACTGTGTTATACATGTTGCCGCATTCCACCTCTATCGTGTCTCTCCCCAAGTCATGGAATTATACCCAAAATACTATAAACACAAATTATATTTAGGAGGTAATAAAGGTTTTGCCAAAATCAGACAAATACTGTAAATTGGTGGTTCCGCTGTTCTACTAAACACACAGTCCCCCTGTCTCATTTAGAGCCTCAGCTGAAGCGCTTGCACTGGTTGCCCATTGGCCCAGTTGGGATGAACCCAGTGATGATCGCCCCGCCCAAGATGCACTTTAAAGATGGCTGATGTTAAATGGTAGCGGCACCTTCAGTTGATAACCTTCAAGTATTGCCCGGCGGTAATCGCCTCTTATACCATTCGATAATTAACCAACAAAAGAGGCAGGCGCCGGAGACTGGAAGGCAGGAAACAAAGTTTTATTCCGTCGGAGCAGAACACATCAGATCAGACAGCAAGGTATCATCACGAGGTGCTCTAACCACATCTCTGAGGCCTGGCCTCTTATACACAGGTTTATTGCTTTATTACATGTTACACATTCTTGTTGAGCCTTTGATGTACGGAAATACATCCTTGGAATCCCCAATTCAAGCTCGTTCCCACACATATCTACAGTGGAAGTCCCCACCTCACCCACAGTAGGAGATGGCTATCACACAGCTGGACATTCTGCCAATTCCCGGGGGTGTGTGCGACTGGTCGGGTCACAGGGGTTGGGGGCCTTGATCTACTGCAATCCCTTAGATGTGAGGTGCTTCCTTTACAGTAGGGGCAATAAAACTGCGTCCGCAGGGCTAGGTGGTGGCCTGGGATTAGTTCGGACGATCAGGCGTGGAGGAAGGGGTTACCGAAAGGATGTATGACCATGTAAGGGATAAAAGGAGGTGTTGGCCAGGTGCGGGATGTGGATTCATGGCAGGGTCGCGCAGAAGGAGAGGGTTCATGGCCTATGTATGAGGGAGCGGGGGCAACCGGCGCGCAGGGGATGTTTTGCAGCGCCTAGGGAACGCGCTGGTGGTCGGCGGGGGAGGGGCAGAGGGGCCATGGCGCTTTCAAAAATGGCTACTGCTTGAGGGAGCGTGCGAGCCTGGGAGGGGACAAGATGGCGCCGATTATGTTGACATCGCAAACCAGATTTTAACAGTCCTCCCTTTTCAACATATCTAGCCAGCTTGTCTAGCCGGCATCTATCTTCGTTAAATTCTTATCCACGACATTGTAAATGCTTTCATGCGTTCCTGTTTCAAAGTACAGAGTCTTAGGGCGGACAGGAATAATCTGACACAATTGTACATAGTTACATGTGGTTGATGTGACAGGCGAAGAGGTAGCGTATACAAAATTACATCAGCTGCGTCATATGTCAGACCCGGAGATAGGTGGAGGGAAGCTCGCTTGAACACAAATTCGATACCGTAAGAGGTGGTCCGGCAAGACAAGGAATATTTTGCACATTACTCAAGGCCTAGACTTTGTGTGGGTCAAACTAAACAGCATAGTCATGTGTACGGCTGATGCTATACAATTGTCATTTATACCGAGCTAATGTTTCTTGGATATTAGTGTGTAGTTGGAAGTGACCGATAAAGGACCTTGGAAACTTGATTGGAAGATAGTCAATTAAAAAGTGGTTGGGAGAGGAATACAACTCAACATGAGTTACAGTCAGGGAAGGGAGTTCTTCTTTCCAGTGTCCTATTATAGCGAGCCATCACTGGTAAGCTCTCATTGTTCTTCTTCTTTCGTTGGCACTGTTGAGCACCGGCGGTGGAGCTAAGGTCCAGCTCAAATCCAAGTTTTCACGTAGCAGGGTGTGACCATTCGTTGCTCTCGGATCACAGTCCTGTTCCCTAACTCATTTTATCATAGGTACCTTGAGACGGGGTACCCGCATTTCGTTCTTCTTTTGTTAAGTCAAGTTCAAAATCCCATATGAAAAAGGGGGGGGAGGAATAGGGGCGTGCTTTGGGAGGCCGAGGGAAGAGGGGGTGGAGTGGGATCGGATCAAAAGGCAGACCAAGGGGAGCAGAATCTTTTAGCACTGAGCCCATCAATCGGGCTCGACAGGCTGGGACTTCAGGCACGAGCTGATCAGTGAGCAGGGGCTTCGCGATAGCCCTTCTTTCTATCGCTTTCCATGCTGAGAATGGTGCCTCGTCCCGCATCTTTTTGCTCCGTGGCTCCTCCTTGGTCGAGGCCATAGATGTTCCATGATCCGCAGCCAGGCTGTGCGTCACGTCCGACCCCTCTCCTCCGATGACCGCATGTTATCTTTGAATGAGTACAAGAAACAAAATCTTAGAGAACTGGTAGGGAAGACGTTTACATACTTCATTCTCTCTCCCAACCCCAAGTAGTGGGGGAAACGTTTATCGGTCACTCTATGGTGGATGTCTATTAACTCTTATGTCGGTGTACGCTACTAACTCATTAATCATTGCTGTGGTGCAGGTTTGCGAGTGCTCCTGCAAATTTCCATCACCAGGTCTGCTAGGTGTTGATTCCTGTACCTTAAAAACGTAGCAAGAAGTCTGACATCTATCAACTTCCTGGTCTATCAAAATTCGAACCGGCTTCTCCGGCAGAGACTCGTCTTTCTAACGCAAGCCCTGCTGATTCATATTTTTCTCCAGGGACTGCTAAGTTTATGAAAGAGTGCGAGGTGCTACTGTCATGGGCTCACAAATATCTGTTTCGGGGAGGAACACGCGCTAAACATTTTTCTTGCTGGAGACAATAGTTAACCTTTATCAGTTCTAGGCGATGTATCTTTAAAAACAAGGTCATCAGCTGTATTGCTTAAAATATAACTAGGACTATTCTGGAAGGACGGGGTGTTTAGGCGCTCTATTTCTGTGCAGTGGGCGGGGCGATTCTGAGTGATGGAGGTGGAGTCGTTGGAGCCATAAAACAACAAAAACCACTGACATATAGTTCCCGTTATAAGGGCCAGATTGGGAGACATCAGTCGTCTTACCTGTCCTTTCTTTCTCAGGCAATTAAGTTCCATCATTTACAGGAAGGAGAGGTAGTAGTGTGGCAAAATACGGTCGTTTTGCTTCTGTCAATTTGTTCGAACACTGTTGTGTTTAGGCCAATTATACATATACCGAGGAGGTACAGTGTTGTCATCTAATCAAAAGCGGGCAAGGGAGCCTTCAGCGAGGGAGAGAGAGAGAGAGAGAGAGAGAGAGAGAGAGAGAGAGAGAGAGACTTGCGCATCAAGTAGGCTATTGGGTACACGTACGACATAAAACGAGAGAGAGAGAGAGAAAGAGAGACAAACGTGTACGATAATAGGCCACTTGGTGTACACACAACATAGAGCAGCACGGGTCAGTTTTTCGTACAAAAACACAAGCTGGGGGAAAACATAAATTCAACGTTCACATACACACAAATACCGGATAGGGTGTAACAGTACATACATCAAGCACAGCAAGTTTCTAGTGTAAGTCACCCTCCAATTTACTAGCTTCCTGGAGAGGGAGAGTCGTTTCTTCAAACGAGGAGTTACCATATTCGGGCTTATTTTCCCATCCCCTTGATCGATAGACAAGTATTTCAGTCATACAAAGAGGTTCTCTCCAGCGACCCAGGCATATGCAATACATACACATTCATACCGTTCAATCAGGGCACATACGCACAGTCATACCATACAGTTTTTCACGTTTCCAGTGATGGTCTGCACTCCACGCACCATCTCACAGCGCATGTTTATGTCTTTCCCTACATGGAACACGGTGCGGTCTATGTCCACTCCATTCTTCAGTCGGAACTCCGATGTAACCTACAGAGAAGAAAAGAAGGGGGGGGGGCAGCATTCAAAGCACATCGGCGCGCATAGACACGAAAAAGTTCTACTTACCACGTACCAGACTAGCTGCAGGAACGTAGAATACCACAGATCTTGACTATCCCTTTCGCATTTTTGTTTCTGTGTGCTATATCCTTCTTTTCTACTATACCAAAATTTCTTCATTTTTATTTTTCCCTAAATTCGAGTTCCCTCTTCGTGCATTTGTTTCTCAATTAGCCGTATATTATTGGACAAAATACCATACCTTACATGGATACAAATTTTCATCAATCCAAAATTCAGGCAAAGGGTCTGCATTATCTGTCTTCTATCGTTTGGGAATGACAGCCGTTATTCAAAACCTTACCAACCTAGACGATTGTTATGACGCTGATTCCATAATTCCTTCGAAAAACCCTTTATTGTGAAAAATGTCAGTATACAAATACGGGCCTACAACCGTATAGGCCGGCCACGGTGCAAGAGGTGTCGAGTATCATGAGCAATACTACCTTAATGCGAAAATAAAAATAATCAATAATGAGAAGACCAGCATCAATAAGGTTGTCCGCATGTCCAGTCAGTATCCTCCCTGTCCCCCGCCCGCCATGTTGAAAAAGACCGTATACATATCCCTTAACATCAATGCCAAGTAATCTGGAACGCCATAAGGAGTTGTAGGCCCCTCCTACATCGGCGCCATTTTGGGGCGAGGTCGGGTGGGTCCAGTGTACAGTCTAGATGTTTCCACTAGCTAATGGTCGGACCAGAATCCCTTTCGGCAGTCCAAAGAGTTTCCATTAATGCCAACAGAAAGAACAGACAGCATGAATCGTGACTCGAAGGTGGGGAAAGCAAAGTTGTTTCCTACCGGATCGTGCTGAGGTTCCACCAGAACTGCTTCGGGTTGGTAGATTACAGTGTCTCCTGGTAATTCAAACAGAAACTGGCGTCAGCATGAGGGCACCACCATCTTGCAGCGACGCCGTGGTCCTTTCGGAGAGCGAGACAGCAGGCGTGCCTCTCCGCCGATACCCTGAATCAGCCCCTCTCACGGCACCAAACGGGGACAAGGTGGCTGCCGCCCGGGGCAAAGACATGTTAATGTGGAATGATCGAGCGATAGTGGCGGTTGCCCCTACCGGAAGTCCGCGGGAGTCGAGGGCCAATGACTCCCGCAAAATCTGCAAAGCTGAGAGGACGTTTTCAAGGGTGGGGCCCACGCCCGAGCAGGCAAGCTTCCGAGTTCCAAGGTAGCCCAGAGCCATCTTAGTGGACCAGGCCCGAATCCGGAGAGCCGACCGCCATTTTGAGAATCCAGTGGCAGCAGCAGCTCTTCATTACAGCCACCGGGGTGGGTCCCCCGACCAACCAACTGCAGGGGCCCACTTCTTGGGTGGAACGCCAAGGGCAATCTTGGTGCAGAAAGGAACTTCCGCCCGGGTGGTCGTCCGGCAGGTAAAACGTTTAATGGCTGCCCTGCTGCAGCTGGCTGGTGAGTGAAGCGTCAAGGGGTGCCCTACTGCAACTGGTGAGCCTCCACCTGGGGAGGCGGTGGAGGCCCGTTCACGTCGCCTCCCCCCCCAGGGCACCCCACGCCGTCTTTCGGTGCTGTATTGTAGGACGGCCAGGCCGGCACTACAGCTTGCTGGACACCACCTCGATGCCGTCCGGGTATCGGCGCATCGTGTTGCCTCCGGCCTCTTTGCACAACGGACCGTCACTGATGCCGTCTCACAGGCGGATGGATTTTGTAGGCCCTTTTTATAGCCCAAAGCCGACTAAGAGACAGCAATGTTGCTACTTCGAAGAAGGAGGGGCGGGGACTGTGTTACGTGGACGGTAAAATGCTTTGGAGGTGGATGTTGCAGCAGGCTGCCATGTAAATAGTTGTGTTTAACGTGTTTTACCCTGTTGAAGTGTTGCATATACCTACACGTTATTAAAAGCGTTTTAATCATACTATTTTGTTGGAGTGTGACATATATATGCTGGGAGGGGGCGTATGGAGGGGGCATGTAGATGATCGGGGGACCTAATATCAATTCATCGTTCGCCCGTTGCTTGGAAGGCAACTCAGGGTAGAGCGTAGAGGGGGTCCTAACAGGGCACTGGCCTGACGTTTCAGATTCTTGTTTTTGTTTAGCTTCCTTTCTCTCTTTTATTTCTTCCTCTAACTTTCTAGCGACAAGGTGAGCTGCCTTTCGTAGTTCTCTTTCTGCCTTTACTTCTTCTCTCTTTTTCCGTTGCGTTGTTTCTTTGCGCCACATGCCGATACTATCGAGCATAGTGGGCGTCGTTTTATTGCTACGTAGAGCTATTTCTAGCGTTTCTATTTTATGGTCATCAAAGGATCCCATCAGTGGCCACTGACTCTCGGGGTCCTTCTTTGTATATTTATGCCATAGCTTGTTATAAGCTACAGCGACTAGTCCATATTTAGTGAACATGTCCTTATTAGGGGTGCCTTCCAGTGGAGCCGGATGGTTCACCTCTAATAAGCGGTCCGGGCAGAACCAACTACCAATCAGTCGGGAGAAGATAGGCATGACGGGTTACAACGGGGACAAAAGTCCGCGTTACCTATCCTTCACTATCTGCAAAGATTAGACAGAATATTTCTATTCTACGTTATTTGCAAACAGACAATATCTCAAGAAGTACTATTCTTCAAAACAATCAATATTCGGACAATCAATCAGTGGGGAGGAAAATAGGCACGACAGATTACAATGGGGGATAAAAGTCCGCGTTACCTACCCTTCACTATCTGCAAAGGGAGAGAGAGTATTTCTACTCTTCCCCGTTTGTAGGCAGCGAATACCTCAAAAATAACAACCAATAAGCAATACTAGTATTTTCAATCAATCAATCAATCGTTTCGCAATTTGTCGTGTTACACGACCTTACCCGGACCGCATGGACAGTTTCTCGTCTTCCGCCTCCAGCGCCCGATCGTCCTCTACTCTCCGTATTTGCCGCGGCACTCCTGATGGTTCCCAGTCAGGACCGTAGATCACTCGAGAGAGGTCTGCTCGGAACCAGTGAAGTTCGGATGATCGGCTGCCAGACGAGGGTCTATCGGGCAGGAGCTCTTCCCGATCGTTGCAGTCGTTCACTCTGTCGTTGGGACCTCTCTCATTGGATCCACGTGACGCTGATGGGCCCCACGTTTGGGACGCCAATTGTTAAATGGTAGCGGCACCCTCAGTTGATAACCTTCAAGTATTGCCCGGCGGTAATCGCCTCTTATACCATTCGATAATTAACCAACAAAAGAGGCAGGCGCCGGAGACTGGAAGGCAGGAAACAAAGTTTTATTCCGTCGGAGCAGAACACATCAGATCAGACAGCAAGGTATCATCACGAGGTGCTCTAACCACATCTCTGAGGCCTGGCCTCTTATACACAGGTTTATTGCTTTATTACATGTTACACATTCTTGTTGAGCCTTTGATGTACGGAAAGACATCCTTGGAATCCCCACTTCAAGCTCGTTCCCACACATATCTACAGTGGAAGTCCCCACCCCACCCACAGTAGGAGATGGCTATCACACAGCTGGACATTCCGCCAATTCCCGGGGGTGTGTGCGACTGGTCAGGTCACAGGGGTTGGGGGCCTTGATCTACTGCAATCCCTTAGATGTGAGGTGCTTCCTTTACAGTAGGGGCAATAAAACTGCGTCCGCAGGGCTAGGTGGTGGCCTGGGATTAGTTCGGATGATCAGGCGTGGAGGAAGGGGTTACCGAAAGGATGTATGACCATGTAAGGGATAAAAGGAGGTGTTGGCCAGGTGCGGGATGTGGATTCATGGCAGGGTCGCGCAGAAGGAGAGGGTTCATGGCCTATGTATGAGGGAGCGGGGGCGACTGGCGCGCGGGGGATGTTTTGCAGCGCCTAGGGAACGCGCTGGTGGTCGGCGGGGGAGGGGAGGGGCAGAGGGGCCATGGCGCTTTCAAAAATGGCTACTGCTTGAGGGAGCGTGCGAGCCTGGGAGGGGACAAGATGGCGCCGATTATGTTGACATCGCAAACCAGATTTTAACACTGATAACATTTGGACTCAATTTGGAATTAATACTATGGCTCTCTAATGACCTTGGAGCTTTATATTTAGCCATTGTTACTGTCCCCAATGCGATTTGATCTATGTCAAGGTTTTTTAGAGAATAGAGTGCCAAGACAAGGGTGAGCATTCTTGGTGTGTTCTGAGAGCAACCTATTGTCTGACTTGCGCTCATTTAAAGTCCTTCAAAGATGGACGCCAACATTTGAGCTTTATAACCACCAGACTTCATTGCAAGGTTGAATTTACCAAAGACTTCTTATGAATATATCATTTTTTAGTGAAGTGGTGGACTTGCCGTTAGCAGCACATTAGTCACCAGTGGATGTTCGTATTACCAATTTATCTAGTATTTGACCCCCTTTATGCTGAGTCACTGATGAATTCAATATCGCTAACGTTTTTTAATGACGATGATATATAAAAAGAATGACCATAAATATAGTCGTTGGAAGCGACCCTAGGCTTTGAGTTGTGTCTCGTTTCGCAGCTTGTTCATGTGAATAGATTACATCAAGCTCTGGTGATGGCATCTGCTGATTTGTGTTTATTATTCTGATATATTCATAAGTTACACGATCTATGACTTACAACTTCTATTGTTTTCTCTTATCTTCTGGTCACTGGTTTATTATCAAGATAGCATAACATTGAAATTAACAGAATGGATGGCTGTAAAGTTACCATACAGTTTTAGAAATTCCTTTGACCTATCCTGAGTGACCCAGATGAAGTACGTCACCGTTCATATAAACTGTGATCTATATACCAACCCTGTACAGGTTCTCTGTCTGTTATTTTTGGTTGCTCAGTGGCGTTTATGTTAATGCTAGAACAGGCTGACTGTCAAGCATATACTGCTTATAAGAACCTCTTTCAGAGGGCCACAAGGCACTCAGGGGTTACTGGTCCTAACCGTGGTAGTTGAGGCCTTTTACTCCTGATGTCCCAGAGCCCGACCTACTATTGTATTGTATTGTAATTGCATTTATATAGCGCTTACTACCCCTGACTAGGCGTCGAAGTGCTTTTTCGGCGAGTAGCACGCTACTCCGGGACACACAGAGGATTAGTGTTGAATTAGTATAGTGAAACATGCAAGTAAATTTTAAGTGGTGGATAGGGTAGTCAGTTATTTGGATTCGGAAGGATAGCAGAAGGATAGAAGAGGAAAAAAAATGTTTCTAATCATATAGCGCTTGTTACCCCTGATGGGGTGTTGAAGCACGCTACTCCGGAAACCCGTAAAAGATTACTGTTGAAAATTAGTATAGTGAAGTATGAAGTAATTTGAGTGGTGGATATGTTATTCCGTTACTTGGATAGAGAAGGGTAGGTTGCGGGATAGAAGAGGGAAAGAGGTTTGTATTTATATAGCGCTTGCTACCCCTTGATTGGGTTTTGAAGCGCTTTATTGTTGAGTAGCACGCTACTCTGGAACCCATAAGGATTAGTGTTGAATTAGTGTGGCAAAACATGGAAGTAATTTGAGTGGTGGATATGTCAGTCAGTTATTTGGATTGAGAAGAGTTGAGTAGGGGTAGAAAAGGGAAAAAGGTTTGCATCTATATAGCGCTGGTAACCCTGATGGGGTGTTGAAACGCTTCATTGGCGAGTAGCACGCTACTCTGGAACCCATAAAGGATTAGTGGTGAATTAGTATAGTGGAATATGGAAATTGAGAAGTGAACATGTTTGTCTGTTATTTTGATTGAAAAGGATAATGGAGGGACAGAAGAGTGAGATTTTTTTTTTTTGAGGTCATAGCAGTAGGAGGAGGCTTTTGGATGAGTAAAAAGGGGTTTTAGAGGGGAAGAGTCAGAGGGGAGAGTTCATAAAGGTTTGTTTTGGGGGATCGGTATAGTAAAAAAAGAGGTGTCAGATGATGCAAGGAGGGGTAGAGTAGGAGAGAGTCTAGAAAGGGATTTTTGGGGGATCATAGTAGTGGTATGGGGTTTGGGATAAATGAGAGTGGATGTAGAGGATATATTGATAGATGTATAGGGTGAGGGATAGGGTAGTGTATTGGAAAGAGTAGTAGAAAGAGGTTTGAGAAGAGTCAGAAGGTTGGACCAGAGGATATCTTGAGAGAATTATAGGCTGAGAAATAGGGTAGTGCATTTGAAATGATAAATTGGAATAAAGTGATAAATATATAGATCCATAAGTACATTGAAATTATATAGATGCATAAAGGAGGTAAGTATATATAGATTAAATATATTGATAGAGGTACAGGATGAGAAATAGGGTAGTGCATTGGATATGCTTTTTCAGGAGAAAGGTAACAGACACACAGATCCAAGTACATCGAAGGTACATAGATGCACAATGGAAGTAAGTACATGTAGACCAAAGATGATTTTTATTTATTTATAACAACATAATTATTCTACATGTTTATACAAAGCAATACACAAAGATAGGTACATATCTATAGTGAAAATAAATGCTTATATACAGAGGAATATGCTGTAAATTTCTGTTTGCGTATGGTGCTTATGTGGGTAAGAGCCAATTCTTGAGTAGTTTTCTGAAGATAAGGTGGTTGTCGCTGGATCTTATGTTGAGGGGTAAAGAGTTCGATAGTTTGGCTGCTTGAACAGAGAAGGATGTGCCACCCATGGTTTTTTTCTTGTATCGTGGGATTTTGAGGCAAGATGCCCCTTTAGAGCATAGGTTCCTTTGTTGAATGTGTTTGGTGATATTATTCCTGATGAAGAGCGGTCCCATTCCATGTATTGCTTTGTGGGTGATACAAAGTAGCTTGAATGTGGATCTTCTGGCAACCGGTAACTAATACAGGGCTTTCAAGGCAGGTGAGATGTGGTCTCGCGGTTTGATATGCAAGAGTAGTCTGGCAGCCAAGTTCTGAATCCGTTGTAGTCTTTTCATGGTTGTTAAAGGTGATCCGTGGTAGAGGCTATTGGCGTAATCGAGTTTAGACAGAACAAAGGAGACGGTAGCTTGGACCTTGTGTGGAAATCCCAAATGAGGGAAAATTCATCGCAGCATTTTTATATTGACAAAGCTTGATCTTGCTAGTTTGTCCACTTGAAAATTCATTGACAACTTGGAGTCCATGGTCATTCCGAGGTTACTTACTTCCTTCGATAATTTAGGTGGTGATCGCAGCTCATCAGGCCAGGCGGCAAGCGGGTCGTAATGTTTCCAATCTCCACACGTGAGTATTTCCATTTTTGAAGCATTCAATTTGAGATGGCTCCAAGTCATCCACTGATCCACGGCTCTGAGACAACTGAAAATTGGGGATTTTTCAATGTCTTTGGGGCATTCCAGTTGAAGGAGTATTTGCGTGTCATCTGCATAGTTATAGCACGTGTGGTGACATTTATTGGACAGTACCGGTAATGATTTCATGTAGATGATCGAACCTTGAGGGACCCCTGCTTTTGTGGAGTATGGTTTGGACGAGATAGGTGGGGTATGGATGACATTAGTTCTGTTTCTAAGGTAGGACGCAATCCAGTCTAGAGCAGTTCCCTCTATGCCGGCTTCATAGAGTCTTTGTTTCAGAGTGTCATGGTCAACCATGTCGGAGGCAGCCGAGAGGTCCACTGGGAGAAGCACAGCAACCTCACTGCGGTCAACTGTATTCTTCAGGTCATCCCAGATGGCAAGGAGGGCCGATTCAGTGCCACGTCCCGGACGGAATCCTGTTTGGAATTCTGAGAGTATGTCATTCTCTTCAATGAATTCTGACATCTGGGCGTATGCTGCTCTTTCTATCAGTCTACCCAGGATACTATGGATTCTGAGCAACTGGGAAAAGTACCCCTTCAGTACTTGACTCTCAGGAATAGTGTGGTCCGAGAAGTTCAAGTCAACCTCTGGGGGAGGTGGATACAGGGGAGTGAACACAGGCTCACAAGTCAAAATGAGTGCAGGAGCAGCAATCAGTCGTTACCCAGCTAAATATTCACTCTTATGAAAAAAGAGAATTATTTTATTTCTGCTGCTAGCAACACAAAGGAAGAAAGAAACAAACAACTACCCAATCCCCCTGAGGTCAGGTTCCCTGTCCCACTTTCCTCCTTGCTCTAGTGATAGTGGGTATTTCCTATTTACTATTAGCAACATCCAGGATATGCCCCACTAGTGGTCCAAGTTTCAGGAGTCCACTCTGACTCTGTCCTAAAGTCAAATGTATTCTACCGCTGAAGCGCTATTTAGCCAGCAACTTTTGCCAGGGACACTGGTCCGAATTCAGTCTTACCCACACCTGCATGCTTGGAGGGTCCGGAGTTCCTTAGAGCACCCCCCCTCTGCGGGTATCGGAGCTGCAGCAGTTGGTCTAGGTGAGTTCACTGCACGTGGCCCAGGCAGGCTGCACTTGCAGATCCCTCGTCAGGCGATAGATGCGTGGAGGGTTCCCATGGTGGCCTCACTCCGATGATGCTCTGGGTCAAGACACACTTCTGGCTAGTTCCAGTGACCCCCCTCTGCATACAGGGTCATTGTGACCCTTCTTCACTCAGGCACCGACAAGCACAGCATAGCAGGTGTCAGCACGGCAGCCCCTCCTGGCATATGGGTTCCGGATCCACAGCTGCACATGAGCTCCATCACCACAGCATTCAGCAAAGGTCATGTGCGGCAACCCCTCCTGGCATATGGGGTCGCCGATCCTCAGCAGCACAGGACTCTGGCTTGATCGGCAGGGAATTCAGCAAAGTTTGCCTGCGGAAGTCCCTCCAGGCATACAGGGTTACTGATCTTCAGCTGCACAGGGGTCTGGCCCCAATGGCACAACGTTCAGCAAATTTCATCTCAGAGCAGCCCATCCTAGCATACAGGGTTGCAGATCCTTAGCTGCAAATGGGCTTCGGCCCATTTGGCACAGTGCTCACCATGGTTTACCTCAGGGTGGCCCCACACTGGCATACAGGGCTCGATGACTTTGTACTGCACATAGACAATGACCCAAGTCCACCCAACAGGATACCCCACTAAACCTTGTTACCTCCAAAGCACACACTGGTTTTGCAAGCAGGCGGGTGATGGTGTTCCATGCACCAGGACAGGTGGTCTTGGATTACCTGGGTGCTGTACACTCACCCGGCAGGGAAACTAGCAGGCCTTGGCCGCAAGTCCTGATCACAGGCACCGGCAGCCCATACCTCCTCTCCAAATTTTACCATGCAGGCATGGGTTTCAAAAAATGGAATGCAGGACCCTCCATGTATTGTATCATTAACAGGCAGACATATGCCATGTATACAGCCTACACCCACTTCACAACACTGTATCCTTCCTGTACTGTACCACTCATAGGCACTCATATGTACATCACACACATTTAACATGCCCAGATTGCACAGCACTGTATCCTTACATGTGCTGTACCACTCCTAGGCACATATATTCCAGCACATACATTGAACATGCAGACACTGCACAACACTATATCCTTCACAGATACACCACTCATGCACTGCACAGCACTACACACAAAACCAATGTAGGCCATGTGGTGAGTTAAGCTCACAGTATTTGAACTTTAAAAAAGATTGATCTTGTAGCCCTCACTCCAGGGACACAGGTTAAAAAATGATATTCGCAGTCCTACTGATCACTACACGGTGTACTGCTAACACCCCGCTCATGCTGCTTAACTGCTGGTGAAGGCAGTAGCCTTTCACCACTACGAGGATAGTACTTTGGGTGCACTTTCCAGTCCAGTCCAGCAAGACCACAATCTCTGAGACAAGCCTATGTCATGGTGCACACACAGGCGGCAAGCAGAAAAGCCCTTTGAGCAACTCTGGGTTCAAGTGGTGCAGGTCCAGTCCAGGCAAGGCGGGCAGCAGGCATATCAGCACAGCAGAAAATCAATTCTTCCAGAGCAGCAGTCCAGCAGAACGGCAGTCCTTCAGCAGCACCGCAGTGCATCTTACTGGCAGAGTATCCATAGGTCCAGAAGTGTACTGAGTTGGTAGGGTCAGAAATCCAATTTTTATGCCCAGTGGTGCCTCTGAAGTGGGGGAGACTACAAAGAGGGGCTTTGAAGTTCACAGAGATCCTCCCTTCCTGCCCAGGCTCCAGACTCACTACAGGGAGTTAAGTAGTCGTTTGTGTGTGAGCAGGCCACAGCCCATTCATGTGTAATTGCCAGCTTCTTCCTCACATCCTGCCCAGGATGACCATCAGAATGTGAATGGCCGATCAGTTATACCTAAGCTTCCTTTGTGTGTGACTGTCTAGAGCAATGCCCAAGGGCCAGCTGCCACCCACCCCAAAAGTGTATTGGAGACAGGCAGCAGGCGCACAGAGCTTAAGAGCAGAAAAATGCCATCTTTCAAAAGGTGGCAATTTTAAAGTTGCAATTATAAATTCAACGTTACCATTAAAGAGAGCTTATTATTACATGTCCATATGAACAAAACTTGACCGTTCTGCTCCTTCTAAACAGAAATGACCCTTTTCAAATATAATAAGGTATTCCAACTGTTCACCTACGAGAGGTGTAGGCCTCAGAGTAGTGAAAACGAATTTGGGAATTTTTCACTACTAGGACATGTAAAACTAAAAAGTGTGGACCCGATTCACAAAGGTAAACTTACACTTTAGTGTAAGTTTACAAGGTTTCGGTACTCACAAAGATAAACTTGGACCAAAAGTCTAACTGTACCCCTTTTTGGTATTCACAAAGGTAAACTTAGACCAAAAGTCTAACTTACCATTGTGAATACCGAAAAGTAATAACGTTAAACCTTTGGTCTCAATTTGATGTAAATCTTTTTCCATAGTTTTTTTGATGATCAGCCAATGATTGCTTAAATTGTGTCGATGTTTGCTAATTTTCAGGATAAGTACACAATTTGGTACCCGGGAATTGAATTGTTGATACTGTTGTTGTAGTTTCAGGAAAGTTTTGCAGCGTGTGCGCTTTATGCATGGAAATGTCATTAAACTATCTGCATCATCACTGAAAAGCTACATACATATTATATGAAATGCTAAAAATGCACGCTGCAGTGCCATCATTGAATTCAATGTCATCGGCTCGGATGCACTCCTGTCAAGAAAGAGTCATTGGCCTGACTCTCATTTGCAGTGTTGGAGCTGGGGCAAGTTTTTATCGAACTCTCCTTCCTATACATGGATATGTGTGTATCACAGTACTGGGCAGGCTGGGACTTAATATGCCAAAGGAGTTGGCAGGGCTGTTTGGTTCTCTCATTACTCCTGAGGTTACGCTGTGGGTTGGCTGGTCCAGTCTCATACTCCCCTGAATGAGAAACAACTCAGAGGCCACTACTGCCCAGTGGGGAATGTTAGCTCTTCCCAGCTACCACGACATGCCACACTGATCCCTCCCTGACACCCACCAGTGGCACAGCAAGGCCTGTACTCTGATTTCACACAACTGGCATATAAATAAAGCATGACTGGGATTGGACGGGCCTATTGGGCTATCCGACATGTTAGTATGTGGCCAGTTTTTATGGTATGGCTTAACAGGGCAGCTGTTATCGGACAAGTATATAAGCATCACTGGAAAGGGGCTTAGGCTCCGCCCACATGTTGGAAGCCAGGAGTACATGTTTAGGGGTTGGAGGAATAGTTAATTCCACCGGCAGAATTGGAGGAATTTAGTAATTCTACATTACTCTGGTAACACGGAATTACTAATACATTCCGCTGCTCCGCTCTACCCGCAGAAACAATCAGCACAAGCGCTTTTCCACACAGTGTATCCATATCGCAATACTGCTGTGTCATGACGCTGCCAAACCTGCACTTCCAGACATGCCCGTTGCTGCCATGAACTGCTGGTAGTTCCAGCGAGAAATTGTCTCTGGGTTTGAGAAAATCATGCATAGTGCACAGCACTACTGTATATCGCCTCAATGTACAGAAGCAAAGTCTACAGACCTGCAGTACTCAACACCATGTGGCACATCACCACAAAGTGTAGTACCACAAATTGCAGAGCAGTATTATAAAACACATAGCTGCACTGAATAATACAGCCATTTAGCACCACAAACATCACCAACTCTTGACATAAAGCCATCTTGTATAGCGCCTCGATGTACAGCAGCAAAACGTGCAGCGCCATGCTATTTAATGGTAAACGCCACATCATCAAATACAAAGTGAAGCGCCACATCGCATAGCGTCTCTGTGTACGGAGAACAAATTGTGGCTCAGCAGTGTTCAGCACCTTAATGCGCATCAACAATCGTTGCAGAGCGATAAAGTGCAGCTGTGTATTGTACAGCACTACTGTACATCACTGCACTGCACAGTGACAAGCTATATCATTGCCACACTGCACAGTCACCTCCTGTGCAACACCACAAAACACCACATTTAGCAGAAGCACAGCACGGTGTGCAACAAAACACTTCAGTGCTGTACAATGGAGCACTGAGCACCAATCAATCAATCAATCAATCAATCATTGCACTTATAAAGCGCGCTACTTACCCGTGAGGGTTTCAAGGCGCTAAGGGGGGGGGGCGCCACTGCTCGAAGAGCCCGGTCTTGAGGAGTCTTCTGAAGGTGAGCAGGTCTTGGGTCTGTCGTAGGTGGGTAGGGAGGGTGTTCCAAGTCTTGGCGGCGAGGAAGGAGAAGGATCTGCCGCCGGAGTTCGTTGGTTGGATGCGGGGGACGGCAGCGAGGGCGAGGCTGGCGGAGCGGAGCTGGCGGGTGGGGGGATGTAGAAGCTGAGTCTGCTGTTGAGGTAGGCTGGTCCGGTGTTGTGGAGTGCTTTGTGAGCGTGGGTGAGCATCTTGAAGGTGATCCTCTTGTCGACGGGGAGACAGTGAAGGTCTCTCAGGTGGGGGATGATATGGCTGCGGCGGGGGACGTTGAGGATCAGTCGGGCAGAGGTGTTTTGGATGCGTTGCAGTCATCGCAGGTGTTTGGCCGGGATTCCTGCGTAGAGTGCGTTGCCGTAGTCCAACCTGCTGCTGACAAGGACCTGTGTCACCGTTCTTCTTATCTCGTGGGGATCCACTTGTAGATCCTGCGGAGCATGCTGAGGGTGTTGTAGCAGGAGGAGGAGACGGCGTTGACCTGTTTCGACATGAAGAGGGAGGAGTCGAGGATGATTCCTAGGTTGCGTGCGTGGTCGGTGGGTGTTGGTGCTGTTCCCAGCGTGGTCAGCCACCAGGAGTCGTCCCAGGCTGAGGGGGTGGATCCGAGGATGAGGACCTCCGTCTTGTCCGAGTTCAGCTTAAGTCGGCTGCCTCTCATCCATTCGGCGACGGCCTTCATTCCCTCGTGGAGGTTGGTTTCGGCGGCGTGCGGGTCCTTGGTGATGGAGAGGATGAGCTGGGTGTCGTCGGCGTAGGAGATGATGTTGAGGTTGTGCTGGCGGGCGATGTGAGTGAGGGGGGCCATGTAGACGTTGAACAGCGTGGGGCTGAGGGATGAGCCCTGGGGTACGCCGCAGATGATGTCGGTCGCTTCGGAGCGGAAGGGGGGGAGGTGGACGCTCTGGGTTCTGCCGGAGAGGAAGAATGTGGTCCAGTCCAGGGCCTTCTTTTGGATTCCGGCTTCTTGGAGGCGTGTCTTTAGTGTATGGTGGCAGACCGTGTCGAAGGCGGCTGACAGGTCCAGGAGGATGAGGGCTGATGTTTCGCCGTTGTCTAGTTGGATCCTGGTGTCGTCTGTGGCGGTGATGAGGGCTGTCTCGGTGCTGTGGTTTTTTCGGAATCCGGACTGGGATGGAATCCGCACCACGCAATCCCTTCCAAAAGAAGCGCATTGTGTAGCACCTCAGTGCACGCCCATCACCGCACAAGTGGGGCATGAATACTGCAGCACTGCACAGCAGGGACCAGCTGGCGCGCACGGCCACTGACACAGGCCTTCCGGCAGCAACCATCGGCAAGCACAAACGTGGAAACATAGCTCAAAAGGCTGGATTTCTGTAATCTTTATGTAACTGCATGAAAAAACATGACAAGAAAAAAATTAGAGCGGACAACGGGGTAATAGAGGATAAGAAGGAAAGGACAGGCCAGAGTAAGCCCAAAGTGTTGCATCATGAAAATGTGCCAAAAAACATCAGATTTCCAGTGAGTTGGGTAACATTATCACTTGTAACAGTGCCTCGGAGCCTCGGGCTATACAATAAAGCACTACATAGATTAAATTATACGCTTGACCGCTAATGAATGGACTGAGGAGAGACTGGGAGGTGCGTCCTGTCCTCGGACAAACATAAATCAAATTATGAGGTGCCAAAAAGCAACTCTTCCATTCTAGAAGATCCACACAAATTACAAGCAATGACACTTAAATTCGTCATTGAATCGTCATAGAATGATTTAGAGCGATTGTTAGCAACTGGGCCTCTAGTTGGTAGAGGTATGCACTCTGTCCAAGTAGGGACCACAATCAGGTAAGTTAGATACACACTAAAAGATAACCTGTGCTCACCCTCTGGTAGCTTGGCATACAGCAGTCAGGCTTATCTAAAGAGGCAATGTGTTAAGTAATTGTGAATCACACACACACAGTAACAATGAATAGACCACAAAAAGACTAAACACAGGTTTCGAAAAATAGAGAATAATTATGAGAGTAAAACAAGACCAAAACTAAAAAAATCCAATAAGTAGAATTGAAGTTATGGATTTTTAAAGAATAAACCAAAAATGGTGCTTAGAAGTCAATAGCGCTAAAAGGTTACTCGAGGTCGCGCTAGACCAGGGGTAGATCCAAAGTTCAGCCCGACAACGATGGAGGGTAGGCTGGCTACAAGGCTCAAAAAGGTCCCGCGGACAAACTTCCTTAGCTGGAGCAAAATGTCGTTGTTGAGAGTATGATGCGCCAGTTCCCATTCACGACGAGTCAGTTTGATGCATCGAAGTCAAGCCTCGCAGTCAGGAGCTCTAATCGGCGCTGCATCATCGTTGAGCCTCGTAGTTGGGTCCCGCATCATCATTGAGCTGCATAGGTATGTCTTTGGATCGGCACTGCATCGGCGTCAAAGGGTACTGCATCAGTTCCAATCAGAGCAGTGGTGACGATGCGTCGATTTTGTAGCAAAACACCTGCAGAACCACTTTGGAGGCCCAGGACTGGAGTGGACACCTCAGGCAAGGGTAGGACTCACAGATGGCAGAGTGTAGCAGTACTAGCTGAGTTGTAAAAAGTCTTTTATGACCCTGAGATTTCGGAAAACAGGAGGCAAGCCGCCAAGCCCTTGGAGTCACTCTGGATTCAAGTGATATGGGTCCAGTTCTTGTCCTCAGCAGGGTTGAGATCATCAGGCAGCAGGGCAGCACAGCAGTGAAGCAGTTCCTTAGAACAATAAGTCAAGCAGAGTTATATTCCTTGTAGCACAGCAGTCCTTACTCCTGACAGAATTCTTCATAGGTTCAGTTGTGTACTGTCTTGGTAGGGTCAGAGCCCCAGTACTTACACCCAAATGTGCCTTTGAAGTGGTGGTGACTTCAAAGCAGTTCCTTGAAGTGCACAGGACCCTTATTGTCCCAGCTTGGTCTGCCAGGCTATCTATGGGGGATAATCAGTCCTTTGTGTGCGAACAGGACACAGCTTATTCAGATGTACGTGTCCGCTCCCTCTCCTCCTCAGAATGCAGATGAGTCCTCTTCACACCCACCCTT
The DNA here is from genome assembly GCF_964204655.1 of Triturus cristatus. Lineage (NCBI taxonomy): Eukaryota > Metazoa > Chordata > Amphibia > Caudata > Salamandridae > Triturus > Triturus cristatus. Next base: position 346,919,089 of record NC_140588.1, on the reverse strand, counting down.
TCTGTGTTTGTGACTGTCTAGTGGGAATGCACAAAGTGTATTTGTCACCCTCCCCAGTCTTGTATTGGAGACAGACTGCAGGCGAACAGAGCTAAGTTAAGAGCACAGAAATGTCCACTTTATAAAAGTGCCATTTCTAAAATAGTAATGTTAAATCCAACTTTACCACTAGAGGATTTATCATTACCATTCCACAGATATGAAAAATGTTTTAACTACTCCTTTCTAATCAGAAATTACAGTTTAAAAGTGTTTTAGGGCATTCCCAATGCTAGCCTATGAAAGGAGTAGGCCTCACAGTAGTGAAAAACAAAGTTAGCATTTTGACAATACCAGGACATGTAGAACTTAAAAGTACATGTCCTGTCTTTTACTTATACAGCACCTTGGCCCTAAGGCTATCTTGGGCCTACTTTAGGGGTGACTTATGCGTAATAAAAGGGGAGTTTAAGGCTTGGTAAGTGATTTTAAATGCCAAGTTGAAGTTGCAGAAAACTGTGCACACAGGCCTTGCAATGGCAGGCCTGAGACAGGTTTGAAAGGCTACTTGTGTGGGTGGCACAATCAGTGCTTCAGGCCCACTAATAGCATATAGATTACATCCCTGCATTTATGGTATAGCAATTTACAATGGACTTATAAATAAACTAAATATGCCAATCAAGTATATACCAATGTCACCATGTTTAAGGGAGACGCACATACACCTAAGCACTGGTTAGCAGTGGTACAGTTCTCCGAGTCCTGAGGCCAACAAAAAGATGCAGCAAAAAGTTAGGGGAAGAGTAACCTCAGGATAACAGGTGTATCAGCGATGTTATGTCCATTGGCCCTAATACACCACCCTACACAGCTGGATGCACCAGTGCTGCTTGCCACCTCAGCAGGGAGACAGCTTTCCCTCCTTCCAAACACGGCACACAGTCTTCTTCTGTGTGATCTGCAGCAAGGGCTCCAGGCTCATATGTCAGGTATGAAACCCACAGTTCAGTCCTTGTTGCGAGGGTTTCTTTTCACGACGCTGTGCACACTGTTTTTAGCTTTTAGACAGTAGAACTGCATCTGTTCGTTTATTGAGAAGTGGAGTTCGAATCTCATCCCTACCACGCTCTGTGTCCCTTACAATACACATCAATTCCAACGCTACTCCCAATTAGCAACCTACAAACCAACAATGAGTAGTGGGTCAAATTGTTGTATAAATCTATGCAAATGATGTACCCCGGCAAACCACGTGAGCGCTTATGTGATGTGTACAGTTCATGCCGAAACAAGTGGCCAGATTGATTACAATTTGTGACCACACAGACAGCTGTTTTGTGTTCATGACAAAGTAAGAAGTGACAAAGTGGGTGCTTAACAAACAGAGTTATTGTGACAGGCTTTTAGGGAAGGTTTAATCAATGCCTTTCTTTACTGAACTGCCTGTGACACGAAAACATGTTGTGTAACAATGCAGATGAGTAATCACTAGCTGGATGAGTCTTTTCAGAAATTCAAGGTCCGCCACTCTGTGTGATCCTGTGCACACCCTTTCAGCATCCTGTCGATAATATGCCCAAACTGGATTAAAAGAGAAGCCGATTGTATCAGCTAGTTTACACCACAGAGTAGTTTGATCGGTTTAGGTTTAGTAAAGCTACTAAATTCACCACTGCTCTCTTGTGCAAGTGTGCAAGGTTTTGGCAAGCTCTGCAAACTTAGCCATGTTTCAAAAGTCCACACAAACCATGCTTGATTAGTCCACAAAAAAAGGAATGCATTTCCACTTCCCAGAAAAGCACTTATGGTATAGCATGTTGTTTTTTGGAAAGTACATAGTGTTGAGGGCATCCAAGTGCTACTTTCTGGTTTTTCTTGGCAGAGGTGAGGGGCAGGGTGCAGCAACCTATGAGAAGTGGCTCGAGCACCCGGGGTTAACCTCTCACTGTGCAAGAGCTCAATGTGAGATGTGCAGAGAGCTGGGCCTCACTAACCCTCACACTGAATTGTCACGATACTGTGTGAAAACAAAACAGCACCCAAAGAGCCAGTGGTCCAGTAATGACTGAACCCGACTATTAAACAAAGAAGTGGCATGGCCATCCTTGGGGCAAGAGACTCGTGTACCCAAACAGGCATCCTGCCATCACACCTGCTACCGGCCTGTCAGACAGCAACGGGCCACTACACTGCGAACAAGAAAGCAATGCTGAGTCACTGGCCACATCCAGAGGTGTAAAAAAGCCCCTGCAGGCCCCATGTTGCAGGGGGCACATGCACCTGGGAACCCCGTCCGGCACTGTGCACGGGTGGTGACTGAGAGCTCCTCACTGAGTCCGGAGGGTGGGGGGCCCTCCAATTACTTTGCAGAGGGACCCCCTCCAGTTTTGTTACGCCATTGGCCACATCTAACACCTTGATGCTACAGGCCTGGCCAGAACAGAATCCGCAATATGCATTACATTTAAAGTGTGTTTCATCTTTCATGCTCGCCGAATCATAATTTTTAGAGATGGTTGGAACTCTGCGGAATCTTGTGGAGTTTTTATTAGGTGTGGGCGGAATTTGCGAAATTCACTTTCGCAAACTATCTCGAAAATGTTAAAAATCTCCGCAAACATGCAGAAATATCGCGAGGACGCAGAAGTTTTTTTCCTGCCCGTTCGCGGTATTTTCTGCGTGATCGCGGCTCGCCAACTTACCCATGCTGTTGCTCATGGGCGCGAGATCTCAATCATCTCATACTCTCGTGGTGCATGATCGCGAGAAGAAAGATGTGATCGCGCGACGAATGACGTGATTGCGTGACAAATGACGTTAATGCGGGCGCGAACTGTCGCGAGACAGCGCAAATGGCTACCAACAATCCAACATCTCGTGGAGAACGCAACCGGATCGGGAAAACTTGTCGGCGGACGCGAGGATTCAGGTAAGGCGATCGCGCGCGCGCGATCATGGATTTTTTTACAGTGCAAGCAAGAAAAAAATTTCCGGTAGGATGTGGATTGCGGAAATTTTGACATTTTCGCGCTGTCCGCGGAACGCAAAAATGTCAAATTATCGCAATTTCCGCGAGCGGAACGGAATTTTAGCCCAGGCCTAGTTTTTATGTAACTCCACGGAATTCCATGGAATAAAACTCTGCGAGTTCCACCCACACCTATCCATGTTTTTGTTGGGCAGAAGTTGTGTGCTTCCACAAAATAAGTGCTTGTCCTCCATGCAGATGTGATCATTTTGTTTATTTATCCAGCTTCCTTAGCTTGAACTTCCAGGAGCACACACACATGACACTGGAATGCTAATGAAGTATATTAGATAACTAGATAATGTATGTTCTTTTTCTCCGGTAGCAGCACAGATAGGAGGAGGGCAGTCATTAAACTACATGGAATTTTATGTCTGGCTTGGCAGTGCAACTGTCACCTGACCTTTCAAATGTACGCCAATATTAATCTAATGTTCTTTGCTTCTGCACAAATACATATTAATTCCTGTGCTATTTACAACATTGCTTTCAAGTCAGACCTATTGGCATTGTCAAAGCTTGTTTGGCTGTTTGTGGGCCTGTTTTATAGACTGCTGGGCTGGTTTTTACTGCTCATTTCCCTGATATTACCACAAATGTTGCCTGCAGTAAACACAAATGTAGTAGTCTCCCAGACCATGGAAAACACCTATACAACTGTCTTTACAAGTTCAAAACTGCTCTGAACTCCAAATGTGGACCACTTTTAGCTATCTGATTTGTTTATTGGAGTGGAGGGACGCTTTTAATTTGGTGCTCGGGCATCTTTATGTCTCAATACGACCCTGATCATGGTCAGCATGGAGGTAGAGGAAGTTCGGGAGTTGAGGGACAGGACAAACTTAGAATCCTGCAACTTCCTTTGCAGTTTTCGATGATGGATTTGCAGGTCAATATGTTTTTAATATGTGCAGCCATTCATTAAATTAGTAGGGATTCTGAATTCTCCCATTAAGAATAATTTGACTCTGTTGGCACGAAGGTTTGTTAAATTGTCAAGTAATAGGAAATTAGCAGATATGCCTACAGTTTGGCAGGTGGCCTTCCAAGGATGGTAAACCAGAAAATGCCAATGTGTGTGGGTGTGGGTGTGCTACAGCCAACACGAAAACATACTGTGTTATACGTGGGCGGCTGAATTTGTACTCAGCCCAGTAAAACCAGTTACAAAATAACATATTTTGTATCCTAGGTATGTTGGTCTGTGTTTAGAGCATGCACAAATCGTTCTGTTAGACCAAACACTTTTCTTAAAAACTCAGTCATATTTCATTACAGTTGAATGTAGTGCTTTCTAAATAACATTGATGGACACATCTCAATAAACAATGGATTTTTTTATGACTATATTCTTCTTTTTTCTTCTTTACTCTTATGTTCTTTTTAATTTAAATGTTCTTTCTCCTCAATTCGAGAACTATCCGTTGATCACTCATTAGTGTACAGTGCTTTTTATCACCTCGTACCTTGTACTCCACACTTTTTATATACTGTTTGTGACAATACCACCTACTTATCATATTGTTGAAGTTGTTACATATCTATCCAGCTGATGTATCCCATCAATGTTTTTCTCTGTACACTGTTTGCCGTTTCTTTGTGTTTTTCTTTTGGAAATGACTAATAAAATCCTTTGAAATTAAAAAATGTTGAGATGTACATTTCCTAACAAGTTACTCCCAATAGTAAGAGGATTGCGCCCTAAGTAGTTAGCTGCATGGGAGGTGGCGGGCCGATGGAGCGGAGAGGGCCAAAGCAAGGGACTGAAAGAGGGCAAACGCCGCTGAGCCCTGGGGATCTGGTCACTAGTAAAGCAGTCAAGCAGCTGTCAGGGACAGCACTAGGTCTCAAGCCGTTGGCGATTGGCCTGTCAACAGCAGCCTCCTAAACAAGCACTGGCTAAGCCAATTGGTTTGACTGTCATGTGCCAATGCTTTAATCGCAGGCAATTAGGTTTAAATGTGTTACATGCGCAAATGCTATTTGTCACGTTAAAGCCTGCCTTATTGGCTTTGCCAACACTGGGAAAAAGTACCAAAAAAGCTTTGCTTCCTGTTTGGAATCCATATAGGAGGTAAAGAATTGAAAGGAACAAACACTGTGATGACTGAGTGTGCTTCTCAGATCGTCAACAGCCCTCGCATCTTCCAATGGGAGTATTTCCCGGAAGGTGGAATGTTAGTACACCAAACAGCCAATTGCAGGAGGTGAGAGAGTCATACTCCTCCAGGTGTAATGTAAATGTCATTATTTCGCTCTATGTGCTATCTAGGACATATTGGGTCGCTACTTCAACTAATAGAGAGCTGTATCATATCACCTTTTCCATGGTTCCTTTGACCTTTTTGGAGAAATCAGATAAAGAAGGTGAAGTGCACCCAGTTTGCCAGCAGCTGAGTCAATGGTGCAAATAGACCCTGGAAAGGCGCGTGTGACCAGCTCTGCTGCAGTGCGCTGCACCTGCGGCGTGAATGTGAGAGATTAGCGATGCTTATCTCCATGAGGGACCTGTACCTCTGATAAAGGGGCTGGCTGATAATGGCTGAAGAACTAGTAAGAAAAGAATGGACAATGCACATCCAGATATGGAAGTACTGTTAACACAAATAAGTTCTTGAGCCCTTTCAGGCCTGGCTCTGCGGCATGGATAGAGTCATTCAACGAGATTGTTTACATTGGAGCGATGAAAGCATAAACACAACTGCGACAAGTTGTTGTTCCGCCATGTGGCAAACAAACCTTATCGGGCCACTCACCTGATGAAGATATTTAACCAAGGTGTGTTTACACCATCTGGGCATTTTTTGATTGTATGAATGACAAAGGAGCAAAATGTACAAACCAAAGGAGTCAAAACAATGCATTGTGGATTAGTTGCATTTGGGTTGGTCCCTCTCCCACTTCTGCTCACAGAGAAAAATGCCTTCTACTTTTATAAACTGTGTATAACATCAAACTCACTTTGATCCATTCTTCTACACATAGTGACCGGGCGTGGCTCTGACAAAACAAGTCCATGCAATGATAATATTTATGCTAGGTTGTGGCTCACCAGAGCAAACCACACAAAAGGGCTTGCCTGTTAATGGACTTACTTTTCAGTACCTGCATTTCAGGATGTCTTTGAGTCATTCTCTCATAGGTTGCTTCGAATTCTTGCTTACAATAATCATCTTTCTTGCACAGCAGGTTAATATCACTGCCTTTGATCTTCTTTTGTGATGTTATTTTTAGGAGAAGAGAAGTCCTATGATTAAAGAAAGTGCATTGACTGAAGACTTAACAAAGCATGGAACTCAACATCTGATGTTTCCTATGTACACAGGGGGTTTCTAGGAAAAGGCTTTCCTTCAATCTGGGATTATCTGGATCAATATTTAGAAAGTTTTGCATTGGTGCCGGATAGTGTTTAACTACTTTTCGGTAACTTTGCATTAGTTAAGTGTAAATTTGCATTTTTATTTCCACCAACCGATCAGATAAAATAAATAGTTAGCACCAAATGACCCATGAGAAGTGACATTTTCAGCAAATGCCCAGCACGAAAACAGCATTTTTCACTGGTCTGTCGCTGCAGTCATTGCATAATTTCCAGGCACTGGTGCAAAGGTTCCTGGCATTACTGCAAAATTTAACTGGCACGCTGCAGTTTACATATTTGGCAACAACGTATTCCTTTGTAGAAATGATATCGTGTAGGTTCTTGTTCAGAATTGAATGTACATAAATTTCCTTTTACAGAACAACATACTTGTAAATTCTCGAAGTGAATCAAGATTTATTTTTGAGACAGCTTTTATATGTAATTATATTCATCTAAAATAACATTAGACATTCTAAAAAAGTAGATTGTAATCAATCAAACTAGGTTTACTGTAGGGGTGGGCGGAATTTGCGAAATTAACTTTCGCAAATTATCGCGAAAATGTTTAAAATTATCGCAAACAAGCGGAAATATCGCGAAGATGTGGAAGTTTTTTTCCCGCATGTTCGCGAGATTTTCTGCATGTTCGCTTGCGGGCGTGGCCATCTTGTTTTGAGTTGTCTCGCGGTGCATGATCGCGAGGAGAAAGACGTGATCGCGCGACGCATGACGTCACTGCGGGCGCGAACTATCGCGAGACAGCGCAAATGGCTAAAAACAATACAACATCTCATGGAGAACGCGACCGGATCAAGAAAACTTGTTGGCGAACGCAGGGATTCAGGTAAGGCGATCGCGCGCGCTCGAGAATGTATTATTTTACAGCGCGAGCAAGAAACAAATTATCGCCAAGCTGCGGAAACCGGAAATGTTGACATTTTCGCGCTCTCTGCGGAACGCGAAAATGTCAAATTATCGTAATTTCCGCGAACTGAACGAAATTTTCGCCCAGGCCTAGTTTACTGGCATGGAAATCGATTCACCAAAATGTCGTCGTAAGGGAATTTAGATCACATGCCCTTTCAGCCCAAAGACATCAGAGGAAGTAGCATCATATAACCTTTGACCTGGTCTTGTGTCAGGAAGTTATGTCATTTGACTGTTAAATTGCATGCTCATGTGCTTAAAACATTAGTTTCTTCCCATGCCGTCATTTTACAGCCTGAAACGAGCAGTCTGTATCCTGCAATGTCCAGGAGTACCCCAGAGCCAGTCTTGTATCAGTTGAAAATTAGGCATGGACAAATAAAGCATCAAAGCCACATCACAAAATAAATCTCGTTTAGGTTCATAACTAAGGGCCTCATTACGATGGTAGTCGGACGAGCATCTGAGCGCCATCACAGCAGTCTAGAGACCGGCCAACAAGTAGTCGGAAGCACCACCTGCCATATTATGATGTGACCGTTGTGTAGGCGGAAAGGAAACATGCCTTTTACTATTGCGGGTTGTTCTGCGGTCCGGATAAGGGCTGCAGCACAAGCCGTAGTAGTAAAAGGCATGTTTATAAACATCCATGCACCCTGTGCCAGGCACCATGTAGTGCCTGGCACACGGTGCATGGATGTTTGGGGGGCCACCACATGGGCCTCCTGGCCACATAGTGGAGGCCCATAGGATACATCATAATCCTTGGGGAGGTGCCTGTGCAGGCATCACCTTCATTGTAGGGATTGCTGTTTGACCGCCGCCACAATGGGCTCTTTGAGCCTGTCGGAGGGGGAGGCTTTTCCCCCCGCCCGCTGAGCTCCAACCGCCGGTATCTTAATCCGGCGGTCGAACCATTTCTCTGGATGTTGGGCGGACCGCCACCAACGGCCTGTCGGTGGGAGTCTGCCCAACATCTTAATGACGCCCTAAATGTTGCCCATTATTGAAGAAAAAAGTAAGCTTAGTCCAACCCAGGAAGTAACATTATTTAGCCTGGATTAGAACCCTGACTTACTTGTTCTACTATCTAAAAGTATACCATCACTTGAAAACACCCATTCCACAAACATTAAAAATCGTCAACTTCCATTTCCAGAACCTGGCCTGACCTAGAAACAGTGCCCAGGGACTTCCGCCCTCTGGTCACCATAAACGTCATAAAATGAATACTTAAGGCCTGCAATTTACTGAATACTGTGCACAGCCCCCTTCCTGCTGTGCTTGCCCACCTGACTGGACCACCTGCCAAGTCCAGGTGTGTAAAGCATGGCCAAACCATAACCAAATCACGTGATTGACTTAAAGTTTGTCTGAAATAGTCACAATATTACAGATAAGTAAAGTGGGCAGAGGCCAATAGATAAAGCAATTTTGGCCCAATTAGGTTGAATGAGGAAGCAATGGCAGGAAGTGTATATCTCAGGGCCTGATTTATAGTTTGGCGGAGAGGTTCGTCTCACGTGCAATGGACACCCCAACAGCTGTATTACAAGTGCCATTGGACATAATGCATAAACTTAGCCAGTTCAATTACCAACACCATGGTTTTCCAATTTTGTGCTTGTGTACAAAACCCATGCAACCAAATAAAGATGGAAAATCATTTGACATACGCATGCTCAAAGGAGCCATAAAGCAGGAGAACCACCCTGAACCTATCCAAGAACATATCATGATTTTGATTTTGGAAATAGTGTTTCTTGAAGGCTGATCTCAAGTGGAGCTATTGAAGGTACACTCCAAGCTGATACCAGTTTTTACATATTTTCTACACATTGTGTTAAATTACTGTGAATGGTAATGTTTAGAGCTGTGCTTGGCTGGGTGGTGTTTCAAAACACCATAACGAGATCCATTTGGATCCACAGGACATGATACACCTGGGTGATGACATTTTAGTGTATAAGTTTGCTATCCAGGGGCACAATACTAGTGTGAGGACTATTTTCTAAAAACTGAGACAACAGTTTGATCTTCAACATGTAAAAAATAAATAATATGAGAACTATCTCTGAAAATGTTTTGATTTTATTTTGAAGATTGGGAGTCATCATTGCAAACCTATCAAAAATTGATTACATTAAAGGTACAGATATCTGTCACTTAACTACACTGTTGTATTATGATAGCAAGGTTCTGTGGCCACCTCAGCCCCAATCTTTCCATATTGATTTAACCACTTCAAGAATTTCTGAAGATATTATCTGATTAGTTATGAGGGCACAGGAACAAAGCACAGTGTAAAATGAGCTGAAGTCTGCCAATATTTTCACATAGTTCTATCTCACTTAGGACACTACTCTGATTGTGGATGCTGATGCAGTGGGCATCAGAGCTCACAGTGTATGGAAATACACTTCCGTATATGCCAGTCAGGCTTTCACACCCACCAAGAACTGATATTCACAAACGTTGTGAAATGCGATGCCACTGGTGGAGGGTGCGGGCATTTCCATCTCTACTTGAATGGTTATCTATTTACTTTTATCTTGAAATGCGACCCTCTTCCGGTTCCAGTTTTTAATCTCATTCCCCACTCTTTTTGCAAAATGGATATTCCAACTGAAGACTTGGATTTCCAAGTAACCTATCAAACTGCCCTTGAAAATATGGCTGATGTTGTCAGAAACACTGGCTGAAATTAGAGAAGCTAATCTTGGAGAGCTACACCCACTAGTTTGTTGCTGACCAAATACATTCAAGGATGTGACAGTGGCAGAGCTGTTTGAGATCTCCAACACTGATAACTATAACTGCTACAAGTGTAGTGTGCTGTGGAGCAATAGACTTTAGGCCTCTAAGGCAGCTGCTACTCTTTGCACTTGCCAGTGCTGCAGAGTGGTCCAGATGAGATGAAGAGTTTGTATCAATCAGTGCCAAAATTGTCATCTCTCACTCGCTGACTTGTACTATAGTGAAGCTGGTACAGGAAGTAGAATACTAATTATAAGTAGTGGTGTAATGCAGGGCTCTGCAGCTCCTGCGGTGCAGGGGAGGGGGTCCAACCCTTCAGGGGCCCCCAGCTCAACTGGCCTGTGGGGGGGGGTGCAGTGCGAGTGAGAAGCACCGCTCCTGCCGCACCCTTGCTGCTTTTGTTACAGGGGGCCGATATTGCATCATTGCCGCAAAACCGGCTCCCACAGGTCCAAAACCGGCCTCCACTCTTCCAGCCCACAGAGAAAAAGTCTGGTGCCTGCTATGGCCAGTCCGGCCCTGGCCCCTGGCCCTTCAGGGGGGTCCCATTTAGTCCATGGCCAATGAGCATTGGTGAGATATGGGGAACTCTGTGGCCCTCATCACATTTTGCAGGGAGGCGCTATCATTTAGCGTTATGCCACTGCTAACAAATAGAGTTGCCAAAGGTATGTCTTTGCAGAATGATGTGGTTCCCCAGAACAGATAATATGCTTGGGCAATGGAGGCATCATGCGTTGAGTGCCAGGCGGCTGGCTCAGTAGAAAGACAGAACCCTTTTTGCTTGCCTGATTATGTGTTCAAACCATTGGTGCTGGAAGTAGGTGTGCGGGGGGTGCTGCAGTACCCCCATAACAACTATGCTGGAGTTCCAAAGGTGAATGTGCAATAAACATGAATGTAAATATTGTTGTTATCTTGTCAGGTTTCCTCTGCGTTCAAAGACAGAAGTCTAATGTCACACGTCTAACAAACTGATGCTTATTCTTTTAACATGGACATTATTTTTTACTTTTATTTCTCTGACTGAACTACATTAGTCTTGCTGGTGTGGATGTAAAGGCTGCAGTATGTCGTTTTTAAAATCACAACATTTAAATACCTATACGTGAACTGTACAAATATTTCAAAATATATCAGCAGTTAGAAAAGCGCAAATTAAGTGCTTTTTCGCAATCCTGAAGTGTAATGAAAACAAACATTTTAATAGGATCAAAACAAATCAAGACACTTTACTTGATAATGTGGAAATGACAAATACTCACTATGACCCGATTTCCACACATTATCGTTTGTGTGATATTTAGTTTTACCAATAAAACTCTATGCCTTCGCAAATTTAGGGCCCGATTTATATGTTGGTGGGAAGGGAACTCCATTGTGGCGGCAACAGTTTCCTCCCTACCAACACAGTGGCCCGCTCACCCAAACAATATGAGGGTAGACCTTCAATTTGGCACAGCATCTCTGCCATGGCCAAACTTCTCCCACGGCCCTGGGGAGTAAGGGCCGTTGGAGAAATAGCTACATGTTTGTCCGCCCAGTTTAAATGGGCGGACGTGTAGCCATATTTTGCAGTCCATCAGACCTGGCAAACCCTGGTGGCGAAATGTAAATAATGCTCCCCTTTCCATGCGAGATGACTCCCATGGCGAAGGAAGCATTATTTATTTTTTTAATTTTGAAAAAAAAAAATCCATTATGGTATTTTCTTTTTTAAAACAAAAAAATAAAACTGTTTGGTGCAGAGTTGCATCACGTTAACACAACCCTGCACCAAATATCGATATGTATTGACATGAACAGCTGTTATGGCGATTCCAACCAATGGTTTATAAATGAATGCTAGCTTGGTGGTCATTTATAAATTTAGTGGTCGGGACTGCCACCAGAAAGATGGCGGTACTTACTCAGCCACCCTGTTGAGACAATGACCCGAATGCAAAATATTAATCAAGCCCTTATTGGCCATTTCAATTGAGAATGTGCTGTCTGTAAATGTCAGTGAGCTACCATCCCATGCTTTAGTAATATATTTGCAACAGTGTGATCCAAAATATGTCACCAGCTACATACTACACTCTCACTACTGTCTTGGAGAATTGGCGTGGCTTATTTGTTACATTTGTTCTTAGCTTGGATTTTTCACAACAACCATGAATTTAGTTATTTAACATTGATGGCGGCACCTCAGCTCTAAAAATTGTTCAAGCACCAGTGGTTCAAACTGTGACACAAAGTATGTGCGAGCTTCTGTTAGCTTTCCAATGATCAGGACAGTGCTGAAATGCACATTCCTGCATGTCATTCCCCCAAATCTGGTGTTTCATCTTCTTGGAGCTACCTGTTCCCCCAATGTTGCTAACTCTGTGAGGGATATTGCGACAGGTCCTGGGCCATTTAGTGTCTGATTGTAATGAGCAATAAGAGTCAACCATGTAGTGATTGGTAATTGATCATTTTCAAGAAGATCCTTCTCAGACAATATCGCCTCGGAGTCTTCAGTTCTTTTACAGCTCTCCTTCTGGAGCCATTAATTGCCAGGGGGTCTGCCCCCTCCAGGACCGGCTCATGGTATCTCCCAAGATGCCCACCCTTAGGAGATAGCAGTTTCTGTCACTTGGCGGGAGTTGTGACAGCTCCTGCCAAGCGAGAGCAAACATTATTTACTCCTGCTTGCTGGGAGAAGAGTCTTCATCTGTTTCCCTGCCCGCTGTCATGTGTCCAGATGAAAGATTGCTTTGGCACTCAGGGAGCTGAATATTTAGCAGCTCTCTGCATGCAGGAGCAATGCCGGCTCCTGCAAGAGACAGGGAGCCAGCTGGGAAGCAGGTGCATTAAGACTCCCCCGCGGTCCCCAACAAAGCACACTGGGTGCCCTGGGTGGGGCCAGGGCACCCAGATAGATGTGACCGGGTACTGGGGGATTGGGTCCCTGGGGCCGAAATCGACCCTCCTCCCCCATTACAGAAAAGGGAAAACAGAGGGCAGAAAAATGAGTAGAAAAGGCAAAACAGAGGGCAGAAAAACAAGCAGAAAATGCTAAATGGGGGGCAGAAAAGGCAAAATAGAGGACAGAAAAACAAGCAAAACAGGCAAAACAGAGCAGAAGAGGGCAAAACAGAGGGCAGAAAAGCAAGCAGTGAAGGCAAAACAAAGGGCATAAAACAAGCAGAAAAGGCAAAACAGAGCATTGGAGGGCAGAACAACGAGCAGAGGAAGCAAAACGTAGGGCAGAAAAAAGAGTTGGAAAGGGAAAACAGAGCAAGAAATTAGCAGAGGAGACACAAACAGATGGCAGCAGGAAAACAGGCAAAAGAGGGTAGCCGTTGCGGGCAAGCTGGACAGCAGAACTGCACAGAAGGAGCTGGCATGACAGCCGGCTTAATTTTTACAGAAGTTAAACCTCAATTAAAGCCCCCAATCGAGGCTCCACTTCTGTAAAGGACAAATGATCCTGACCTCCTGGGCTTGACACAGCAAAGCAGGTGTGTTATTTTGGCAATTCTTTATTGAAAGACGATCTGAAATGCTTTGTGGGAGTGAATGCATCTTTGATCTATTGGAGCATAATGTGTAGTGACTGTGATGAGTGGGTTCTTTCTTGTCCTGACCTGATGGGAGTAAAGTTCATGGTTCTCTCTTTAAATGACTACGAGTATGCAAATGTGCAAAATCACCTGAAGCTCTGCCCATTTTGCCATGCCTTGTCCACCTTAGTAGTATGCAATGGTATTCCTACCTTTTCCCAGGATGATGGGCAGCTTACCAAAAAGCTCCCCAGTGCTCTTCCCGCTGATTTTGGTGACTCGTTCTTGATGCTGAGGAATATGAGGACATCTCCACCAAACAAAGTAGCACTTACTTCATATAGTTAAGAAGAAGGACCCTTGTTTAGTGGAGATTTCCCTCTTTGTACTCTTGTCATGTTCTCTATAGGAAGATTCATGCTATCACAAATTTCTGGATAAAGACGCACAAGGAACAATCACTTTGCCAAAATGCACACATGTTCACTGGTGACATTTCCTCATGCTCCATTACACAGCTGTAGTGTAGAATACGCACTGGACATTTACCCAAGCAGGTAACACTTTGTAATTAACCAGTAGAAAGTACTTCACTTGGGTAGATATTTTGTGCAAAAAGGTGGACTCTTTTTATATAAAGGGGCAGGTGCGGTTCCGTTGCGGTCCACTTACTGACACAGGTACTGTCACACCCACGCAGACACTTGGATACCCCCTTACACACTCAGGCACTCACACACCCACTGACAAACACACTTAGACACTGCTATACCTACTCACACCCCCACTCACAGACCTCTCAGACACTCTCACACACACTCATACGCCCATTCAGGCACTCATGCACCCACTTACAAGACCATTCAGTCACTCTCACAACTACTCACAGACCCATTAAGACACTCATGCACCCACCCACAGACCCACTCAGACACATACACCCATTCACAGACCCACTCAGACACTCATGTAACCAAATGTACTCTCTCACACCCACTCACAGACCTACTCAGAGACTCACGCACTCATTCATTGACCCACTCAGACACTCATGCACTCACTCACAGAATGACTCACACACTCATGGAGGCACTTGCAAACCCATTTAGGCACTCTCACACCCACTTACAGACTAACTGAGACACTTATGCACATACTCAGACACCCACTGAGACACTCACGCACTCACGAACAGACCCACTGAGACACTCACACACACATTGAGACACTCACACACCCACTGAGACACTCATGCACTCACTCACACACTCACTCTCAAAGCTTACAGGTTACTGTTAGGAAATAAAATTTTAAAAAAACCTAAGAAAGTCACTAAAAAACCAAAGGTTACATGGATCTTATAGTTAGGAAATAACATTAAAAAGCGTTGAAATGCACACAAAAAAAAGGTTGCAAGGACATTATAGTTAGCAAATAACATTTTTAAAAAACCTTAGAAATTCACTGTAAAAATATAGGTTACAGGGACATTATAGTTAGGAAACAGAATTTTTTAAAAACAGAAATTCACTGAAAAAAAGTATAGTTCGGCTCAGATTTCAATCATACAAAACCAGTGAAATTCAGCAGTTATAGTTATCTGAGCTAACTATAACTTACATCCCCGCAATACACTGGTTATGACCTCAAATATTACATCACTCAAGACATAGTCAGTGACATCACTCAGGAAATCACTGATGACATCTCAAATGATATCACTGATGACATTATCAAGTGAGTGTAAGTGTTTTTAGGAGTTTATGGGTGTTAAACATATATACTACTTCTAACATATATTATGTGGGTGGCTGTGTGACTATGTATCCTTGTGTGTATGGGTGTGTGAGTAGCTGTGTGGGTGAGTGAGATGCTATGTGAGTGGATGTATTGGTGAGTTAGTGGGTATATCAGTGGCTGTATGGGTGAGTGAGTGGCGTTGTAAGTGGCTTGATGGGTAGGTCCTTCATTTAATACTCCCAGTGTTATTAATCTCTTGTCGTTGTTACAGAGAGTTATATCAGACAGACTGTAGGCTTTGAATCTGTTCGGCTATAGGGATATATAATGTTGACACTAAGATATTTCTTACCTAACTTTTATTAATGTTTATATATTCGCTGTTAGTGGCTAATGAGAATACTGCATACTAGGGGGTGATCCTCCATTGCTGTTTTCTTTCTAGATCAGTATTCTATATAGAATAAGATCTTTTAGGTAATACATTTTGAAAATAACAAAAAGCAGGAGTTTTTTAAATATCCCCTAAATGACAACCAAAATATTACTAAATAAGACAATAGTCACAAAGAAAAGCTCACTAATACATTAGACAAAGGCTTCCAAACATAAACTTCTGCATGGGTGTTCTACGATGGTTTTATTTGCGATTTCCACATTTCTTTACTAACCTGAAGCCACATGGTGATGCGCAACATCTACGTTAAAAGATGGGATTGAGTTGGGAGGCGGAATTCAAAGACACATAGTATACAAATAGAAACAAATATGCATGCTTTAATTTCCAAGTTGCCACTGGAAGATGGAGAGGAGTTTGCCTAACGGCTAGGGCGGTCGACCTCGAATCTGGGTAAATGTGTTCGAGTCTCGGCAATGATGCTGAACATCCTGTGATTCGCGGCAAATCACTTAATCTCCCCGTGCCTAACAAAAAAATGAATGTGTCCTCATGTAATGCAACTGGTGCTATGTAAAACGCTCTGATTCCCGATTTGCACTATATAAAACTCTTTAAAATAAAAATATATTTTAAAAAAGAAGATAGTGCTTCATTAACTGACCATAAGTCTGTTGCTAATGTCAATTCTTGATCCTATAATTGGTGCACAAATGGATTATACTTTACCAGACATTGAAATCTTTCAAGAATCATATCCAGGTAAAATAGTCACAGTAAAGGCAATAATGTATCTCTTTAATAGTACTCCAAGTAATTATTCCTCCTCTAAGAGTATTCTATCAATATACAAAGAGACTATGGCCAGTTATTGATGCTTTTCAAGATTAAATACAATATTGGGTGCTTTACTTTCTCTATTAGAAAAAACATATTCCCACTTGGACCGCATTCTGGCAATGCTGTCCAACATACTATTAACACTGTCTCTACAAAATATAATACTTCTTCCAGAATAGATTATTTTTTAGTTTCACATGGGCTGAAACAGATTACCCATGAATATATCCTGAGTGCCTTTTCGGAACATGCACTGGTTAAAATGCAAGTTTGCAGGAATTGGCTTTAAAAGAATGCCTAGGCAATGGTATTTTAATAAAATTAATTTGATGAACGCGGAATGGTGCGCAGGGGTCTCCAAAGAGATTAAAAACTTCTTTGAGATCAATACTGACATCGCTCATATAGAGATTGTCTGGGAAGCTTTTAAGGCTACGCTTAGAGGATACATTACAACTAAAAAGATCCAGCAACAGAGAGGGAAAATTCGAAAAAGGCAGGACTTTGGAAGCTAGACTGGAGCAAGTGAGCAGAAAACGTTTACAAATTAGAAATGCAGCTGCAAAACAAGCGTTTGAACAAGCTAACTTGGATATGCAGGAATACTATTATACACAGGGCAATATTGCCAATACTCCTTATCTTCATAGGGTGTACGAAGAAAGTGAATACACGGGAAGACTTTTGGCGTGGCAGACCAAAGATAGACAGGTGAAAAATAGGATCTCATCCTTGATAGATATTGAATCGAAAGTGTAGATAACTAATCTATTGAGATTGGAAAGACGTTTTTAAAACATTATGAGAAAATATGTCAATCAGATCAGCATAGTGTGGCCAATCATCTTAGCGTGTTTTTAGATAAACTTCATATTCCATTCCGAACTAATGAGCAAAGTCAATTGCTGCTATCACAATTCTCCCTTGAGGAAATGGAGAGAGTTGTAAATTCAGTGCCAATGGCAAATCGGCAGGTGAAGATGGCCTATCAGCCGAATTATATGAAAAATATGGTCCAATATTAAATCCACAATTATTAAAGCTTGCCAATCAAATCTTAGCGGGTGGAGAAATTCCACCATCTTTTTGCACTGCGGTGGTAATTAGTTTCATAAAGAAAGATAAGAATCCAGAAAATATTAATCCTTATAGGCCTATAAATCTATTAAATGTAGATTATAAAATCTCACGAACCTTTTAGCAAATAGGTTAAATAGGATCATAGGCACAATTATTCATAGTGATCAATGTGGATTTGTGATGGGTAGACCGCTTTTCACAAATACAATTTTTTTAATAGAAGCTATGAACTATATGACCAAAAATCAAATTCCTGCTCAGGTTATGTTCTTGGATGCTGGAAGGCTTGTCATCTGGTGTCCTGGGAAAACCTATTTTTAATTCTCGAAAGATTCGGGTTCCCAAAACATTTTATACAAATAATATCTTCCTTGTACAAGGATGCTGAGGCGCAAATAATTATTAATTCCAGAAATGTAGGTTGTTGCAGAGTGAATAGAGGTAGATGCCCTCTCTCTCCAATACTTTTCACCTTGTTTATAGAACCTTTGGCAATAGCCATTAGGGAAAAAGCTATGTTATCAGCCCCACTGCAAGATATAACAAATATAAAATTATTTGCAATGACATTGTGCTTTTTCTTAAACCAGGGGAAGATATCCAGAGGCATATTTTTGCAGTATTCAGGGAATTCTAAGCACTTGGTGGGTATAAATTAAATAGCGCCAAGACAGAAATTGTACTCTGTAATTGCTCACAAGATACCTTAATACCTGAATTTCAGCTTTTAATCAATACAAGATCAAAGCGATATTTAGGTATATTTGTCTCTGAAAATGTGAGTGATTTATATGCTCTAAACTATGCTCCATTACTACAAAAGATCAAGCGGTTATTCGCAAAATGGAACCAACTGCCTATCTCAATAATTGGACATGTAGAATTAATCCGCATGTCAATTTTACCACTTCGTAACTTTTTATTTTCAGCAATCCCCTTTGCACTGAAAATGCAATTTTTTAAAGAGATAGATGCACTATTTCCATCTTTTGGTGAAAATCTGTTTTATTAAAGAAGAGAAGAAGACTCAGCGTGTACACAGCATGTCGCCTACAACCCTTCGGCGGGCCAGCCGCGTGAATAAACAATTGATCAGTGGGCAAGATTGAGGCATTATGAGACTATGCATGAAAATTAGGTTACACAGCAAGTCGCCTACAACCCAAGCAGGGCCAGCCGTGTAGCGTGGCAATTATATGTGGTAGTTGCAAGTTGTAAAGCTCCTTCAAATGGGGAAAGCTGCATAAACCAAACAAATTCAAACATAGAACAGTAAACAAAAGAGAAGAAAAGAGAGGAATTATGAGGGGAAAAGTCTCCCAATACTCCTAAAAGGAAGAAAATGAAGGCATAAGAGAAACAAAAGAAAAAGAGCAAGTAAGAGAATGAGAAGAGAGAATAGTGGGAGGGTAGAGGACGAGAAATGATTATTACAAAGAGTGTGGCTGGGAGGACTAAGAGGGTGGGAGGGGGGTTGGAGACTATGTAAGGGAAGTTTAATCCGATTGGACAAACAGCAGGCGGCAAAATACAAAGTGTTGATGTTGGAGTCAGGAGAATGCATCAGAGGTAGGAGGATATAACGCGTCCTCAAAACGGTGTAAAGCCCGGAGTGTCGGGGGCTGAAGACGGGAATGTTCCAGCTTACAGAAATGATCAATTAGTGGTTGCCAGAGTTTGGGGAAGTTGGTGTCTCGGGACTATAATCGCGAAGTAAGTAGTTCCATCACCATGGTATGCGAGAGGTGAGTGAACCAGATAGTGACTGGGGGAGTCTCTGCTTTTTTCCAGTATAGGGCTATGAGTTGTTTAGCCGCGTCCAGCATATGGAGGCAAATATGCCAGTCTCTACGTGTCAATGCGTGCACATTATCAGGCTTGATACCCAGTAGAGCAGTGGCTAGAGTTTCAGGCAGAGGAAAGCCAAGAACCAATTTGATGTGGCTGAGGATCTCTTTCCAGTATGTGGCCGGAAGTGGGCAAGTCCACCAAATGTGAAGGAAGTCTCTGGGGGAGTTCGAGCATTGACAACAAAGAGGAGAGGATGTAGGGAACATCTTATGTAGCCTGTGAGGGGTGTAGTACCATTGGGTCATAACCTTGTATGTGTTTTCCCGCTGGGAGATGCATTGGTAGACCTTTGGAATGTCGTGCCAAAGGCGATCCCACTGCACGGGTGTGATGTCGGTGGACAGTTCAGACTGCCATCGAGACTGATAGGGATGCAGGGCGACCTGCAGGGGGTGCTGAAGGATATGATACATACGAGATATGAGGCCCTTGGAGTTATCGAAAGAGCGGACCAGCCGCTCAAAAAGAGTGAAGGCATGTGTGGCTGCCTGAGTCAGAGATGCAGTGCGTAACCAGTGTCTAAATTGCAAGTATTGTAGTTCGGCCCTTTCGGGGAGTTGAAACTCCTGTTTGCATTGTTCAAAAGATTTAAAGGTGTCTCCTGCATAAAGGTCCCTGATTGTTCGACACCCGCCATCTAGGCACTCGGAGAATACGGGAGGGTGTAAGGCAGGTGGAAAGAGAGAGTTGCCAGCAATAGGAGTGTGGGGGGAAGGAAAAGTAGTGAGGCCTTTGGAGACGGCTACCTTGTCCCAGATGTCGAGGACAGTCTTGGTGGGGAGAGCTATGTATGCGCTTCGGGAGCCATGGGAGGTCCCATATAGAGCGCCCAGTCACCGCCCTGTCCATGTGGAACCACACCTTCTCCCTTTCCCATGCCATCCATTCCGAAATGAAGCGTAAGTGCGATCCCCAATAGTATTCTACCAGATTGGGGCAGGCCAGACCTTCCCTATCCCGGGGTAGCATGAGGATTTTATTAGAAAAACACGGTCGACGACCTCCCCAGATGAACCTAGTGAATTCACGCTGCAAACTGTGAATCTGATGTTGCGGGATAGGGGTGGGGAGTGATTGAAATAAATACAAGATTTTAGGTAGGATGGACATTTTAAGCGCGTGTAAGCAACCCAGCCAAGAGAGGGTAAGGGGCTTCCAGGTTCTCAAGTCCTCTAGCACAGTCCGTCTGCATTCCTGCCAGTTGGCTTGTGACCAGGTGGCAAGGGTGGGAGTTAGAGTAAGCCCAAGGTATCTAATGGAGTGAAGGGGCCATCTGTAAGGGACAAGAGCCTGGAAGTTGGGTAGCTCTTCTACCGGAATGGTGAGGTTCAGGGCCCAAGATTTTTCATGATTGATCATAAGGCCAGATGCTTGCTCGAATAAGCGCAAAAGATGGTAGAGGGTGGGCAAGGACGTGTGGAGGAGATCATCTGCGAACAGGGCAACCTTATGTTGTTGGCCTCCAAGGGGAATGCCATGACTCTTGGGCGCCTGGCGATATTTTCATCTTTTATATGGGCCAATAAGATCCCGAGATTAGCACTAGTCACTTTATCAGCCAAGGAAGGTGGTTTGGCCCTCCCCAATTTAAGAGAATATTATCATGCAAATTGTGCACATAATAAACACAGATTTCTTATTAATTTCGATTCATCATGTACAGAACTTTTATGTTAAAATTCATGAATGAATAACAAATCTTGGACCTAATGAGGCTAGTGAAAAAAAAGTGCAATACAAGATTTCAAGAACTGCTTGGAATAGAATTAACAAATTTAATACATCCCTATTGAGAGGGGCCAATTTTTGAAAAATGCAGTTCTATACTAATTGGTTATTATGTTATTATATAGAATCCCATCCTTCTTACATAGTATATACCCGCAGATACAAGATCAATGCTTCCGATGTTCAGTAGAATGTGGAATGAGATTGAGAAACACTGTAGACATAATCTAGGAGCTGGGGTTGCTATTGACAAGTATCTTGCAACCTTTGGATATTCCCCAAATATAATAACTGTCACCTTACAGGCAGAAGGGCTCTTTATATCGGCCTTAGTTGCTAGATATCTAATTCTCCAGAATTGGCGTAGTGAGAATCCACCCACATTTCTGCATTGGCAGTCCAAACTGCGCAGAGTCCAAGAATTGGAAAAAAGATATGCCATAAGGTCAGGCTCATATGCCAAGTTTAAATCTCTTCAGAAATTCATATGAATTACATCGGGAAATAGGTAATCTTTGGAAACATATAGGTCATTTGGGTAAATGTGCAATATTCGTTGTCTTTTGGTAATAATCTTTTGATATATATAAAATAGTTACCCCTCTATTACTCTTTATCCTTTATGTCATCGAATGGTGGCCTCTGAAATCTATACACAGTCCGGGCACATGTGAAAATATCTGATTTTGATTTCAATAAGATCTTTGGTAATTGTCTCTTGATATACTTATAATATTTTTCTTTCTGTTAATTAGTATCCATTATGTTCTTTTGTGTAAAACTGAAACCTGACATGAATAATAAATATATTAGATAATTTGTATAAATATTGTTTCTGAATGTACTCTCCTAAATAAAAAGAAAGAAAAAAACACTGTCTAATGGTAGATTAGTAAACTCAAAAACTCTTGAAAGGGTAAAGAGTATTTACTCTGTTAACTGTAAAGAAGTGTTTAAGAAAACTCAGAATATACAAATTGCGGATAAGGATTTATAGTATGCTTACCATTAGAGAAAGGATTAAAGACACCTGTATTGAAAGAACATAAGAAATCAATAGACTCTAATAATTTAGATGATATCTTTTCCTTAAAAGCATTATTTGTGGCATCAGGTGTAAGGTTACAAGTGGAAAAAACAATGAATTCACCCCTCGACCCCATTTAAAAACACAAAGGAAAAAATGTGTTAAATAGTTCAAAAAGACGTATCATCTGTTAAAAATGTAATAGTTACTAATATTATTGTTAAGAAAAGATCTAAGAAATTGCCCAAGATGAATCTTGCAACCCATAATCGAAAGATTTGACAACTGGAAAAGTTGCATAAAAATGTAGCAAGAAGAGTAGCAAAAAACGTGGATATTTGAAAAAGCAACCTAGATGTATACAATCTCAAACTAAAATTGCTTTTGTAGAGAAGGAATTTTTTTCTTTTCTTATGAAACCTCTCAATGATGTAATCATAATACGTTAGTGCTGGTATTTGGATCTCATCGAGATTCCTTGGCTGTAGAATACCACACAAAGAATACACTTGAAATAAAATCATTAGATAAACCTGAAATTAATAAACATCCAATTATCGATGAATCCTTCCAATCGGCAGTCTCCTGACTCCAATGATACTTTGATACTTTATTTCGGCTATATCCTTTAAACTTGTAATGTGTTTTAGAATAATTTGTGCATTGGTGCTTGATTTTGTACATAAACCAACTCCAATCAGTGGATATTAAATTAGTTGGGATTCTTAAAGACTTAGATCATTCCTCATCCCAAGTTGAATTGAATTGTAATGCAGTAGCCTCTTTAATTTTAAATGCAAATTACGTTTTTCATTGTAAATGACTAGATGTCTGTCCAATAAAACATTCATCACAAGTTAACGGGCAAACTGTGGCTATGGATTATTCCACTTTAAACAAAAATGCTATATCAGCTATGTACAATATATGCACCACTTGGGCACCAACAACTTTTGAGCTTATAAAGACACTTACTATTACATGAGTCCCTCACAAACCTACACTTTCTATCCCTAGGGTATATAACATTTATTACCTTTGTTCTATGTATACTATGATTTGGATATACTGTTAGCCTCGGAAGAAGATTAAGCCAATAATGATTGATTTGACTTGTGAAAAGTATTAACGCATAGTTGATGACCTGGAAGGCGAGCCTTCCAGTATTAAACCTCTCCTTCACAGAAAGCACACACCTTGTACTACAGTGTAAGGGTATGTGCATTGGCGCAAGGTAGCCAAAAGAGTGCCCGTTCAGGGGTGGGGGAAACAGCCCCATATCTTAGTTGACCTAGCGCTGCTCTCTCTTTGACCCCACACTGCCCAGCACTATGGGTGCTGTGCTGGGTTGCACCAAAAGTTAGTAAATCAGACCATTTTTGCCTACAACACGAAGAGATGTTAAAGATTTACCACAAAGACCTTTCTTTTCAAGTGTATTTCCTTGACCGTGAGGTTTGGGGATTGTGCCTGCAGAAGTAACACAATGATGATGCTGAGAATGAAAGGAATGGACCTAAGATGCTTGGAAAAGGTTTGGCAGAGTGCGACCCTTCTTATGGCTGGGGTTCTTTAGCGTGTAAACGAACCTCATGGCTGATGTTTATTACACGGGGCCTCGTTCATAGCAAATTACCTCAACCACGGAAATAAAAATAATACAAAAATACATTACATAAATGAACTTTACTAGAATATGCACTATTAATGAAATGTATGTGCGTTAAAACATCAAATTATAGTTCTGTTCATCTTTAAGACACTTTAAAAACAAATAATTTAGACATAATCCTAAAACGTCGGCATAATGATTACGAAAAGTTCAAGTGGCCTATATCAACAAGGACAACTCTATGGTCTTGACTCTTATTTGAACTGGGCTTCAGAACAAAACAAGAACTCGAAACATTGACAATGAGCAAACTGGTGTGTGCGAAGGAGTTTGCATAACAATAAGGTGGAATGTTGTGGCGGGGACAACAGCTTAAAGATATTTCCAGCATTATCAGTTCTGTGATCATAGCCGTGGCTAGACTCTCTTTACTCTGTGATGATCCTGGAAC
This sequence comes from Triturus cristatus, assembly GCF_964204655.1. Lineage (NCBI taxonomy): Eukaryota > Metazoa > Chordata > Amphibia > Caudata > Salamandridae > Triturus > Triturus cristatus. The sequence goes on along the minus strand of NC_140588.1, from coordinate 346,894,775 downwards.
TCAAACAGCAGTGCACCCTGTTCCACATCTTTAGCTGTGCTTGTTTTTATTTCACAATATTTTCTGCGGTTACTATTAGAATGTGTGCGATTTCAATGATGTCTGAGGGGCTTAGTGGTTACAGAAGTTCACAACACATAGTAGTGTAAAAGTGCTCCAATCTCGAATAAATTAGTATAGTTCTGATTGCTGCGAGTGTGAAATAATGTATTCTTTGATGGATAAATTGAGCTAATGGTTTTATGTTTCTTTTGTGTGGAAAATCGTAGATATTACATGTTGGCCTTTATTTTATATTTCCCTTGTTACTTTTGTAGCTGTGGATGATGTCACTAAAATAGTAGCAGGTCACCCCACCCGGGCGATAGACACCCTTTGCACTAAGAGTGTCAGTGGGATGTGGTTGCTGGCAGTTCACACTCCACCTCTCCACACCCTTCTGTTCTGGGTGGGCTGAAACTTCTTTCAGCTGGCAGTACGGTTTTGCCTGTTCCAACATGATTGTTGTAGACCTAAGAACCTTTCTGCTACTTTTTCTGGTGATACTGGTGTCTCGAGTAAGGATATTCATCCATTATAGATAAACATCTCACATGGGCTAGAAAATGTTTTTTTTAATTATAAATTCGAATGCACAGTATGCTGCAAATGACACTTACTTCTGGGACAGATATGCCAGTATAGTGGATTTTCACTGCAATAAAGCGTAGGATTAGGTGGGGGGACATGAATGCTGAAGGAAGGGGAGCGGAGTGGTCAGTTACCCCTCATAAAGTCAGAACTTTGCAGGTACTCACTAGAAAGTTGTGTGGACTTCTCAATCTGGAAACACAGGTAAATGTGCTGTCTTCCAAATTGTTGAAGCACGTGAGGTTCCGCGATGCCTATTCAGTACCCTGTATTTTATGAGCGTATGTGGAAAGTTATTCCGCCTTGAAAAACATCTCGTAAGTGAAGAGCATAAAAGGCAGAAAAATACTTATGCTAATATAGCTATCCACCATGCAGCAGCAGTGGGGCCTCCCAATGTATGAAAGGCGGTGACCATATGGCGGACGGACTGCAGACTTTGATGACCTGCAGGTTGAAGAGCCACCAGTGATCAGTTAGTGGTTCTCCGCCTCTAAAATGAGGTGGGGAAATCACAAGCTAGGTGGGTTGGAAGAGCCACCGATTTAGTGTTCCCAGCCCTTGAGTCTTTAGACAGCAGAGTCTTCTATGGGGTAGAGGGTGCAGTACACAGCACTGGCTCTTAAAAGAGCGGAACTATCCCTAAATTTCCAAATATCATAAACGCTACCGCTTTTTGACAGCAGCAATATTCATTGTGTTGCACAGCTTGTGCAGTCACCTTGTGGAGAACTTTGCCCCTTCATCCTGCAGCACCTCTGTACTTCACTATCCTGTTTACAGTCCTTCATGCAGCCTTTCCCTCCTGCAGTCTCTTGAATCTTCTTCTTTCTTGCAGTATCCTGCCTCCTACTTTCCAACAATCCTATTCCTTCTAAAGCACTGCTCTGTCCTGCAGCATCCCTATCCTAGCCTGGCTACAGCCACAAACTCTTGCAGTAAATTCCTTAGGCAGTATTTTATTATTCCTTCATCATCCCCATCCCTCCTTCTCTAATTCTCTCTGTTTGTTACTCTTGCTTTCCTTTTTCATACCCATCTACTTTGTGGTAACTAGTCTTTTTTCTAAATTAGAACTGTTCCTCCTGCATCAGTGTCAACAGTATTATCCTACCTTCTGCTGCCACCATCTCATTCCACAGCCCCATTTCTTCCTGCATTAGCCTCCAATCTGAAGCACCCTTCCTATGTACTGAAAATGTCGGCAGAAGGCAGGGCTCCAGTTTCATTCATATCTTATCTGCATGTTTTTTCAATCCAGGTGAGGTATGCAGTGACACTCAGCCAGCAGCAGAAGTAGTTCAGGTCAGCAAACTCTAGCTACCAAGGTCTGGGCTCCAAACTCAGAATATAAAGAGTCTCTGGTGCAATCAGTCTGAGGGCCTGATTTAGTTTTTGGCAATAAGGATACTCTGTGGTGGTGGAGTATCCTTGTCACCAAGAATGTGGCCACCCGCTGAATTTAGAGGTGGACGGACCTTTGGCCGAACTACGCCAGAGACTAGGCAGACCTGTAATTACGTCCACCTGATTTAGATGGGCAAACTAGAGGTACATTTTCACTGCCTGTCACTGGCAAGAAAACCCTGGCAGTAAGGGAAAGTGAAAACTGCTAAATGCTCCCTTTGCCTTAGAAGAGTATTCCAATGGTAAGGGGGTCATTTTCTTTTGTATTTTTATTAGAAAATCCTGCTTGGGACTTTCCTTCTGAAAATACAGATAAAAACAGTTTGGTGTATGGCTTCGTCATGTTGACAGAGCCATGCAGCAAAAATCACAAAGCATTGACAGGAGCTGCTGTGATGGTGGTTCATGCCAATGCTTTAAGAAATGACTTCCTGTTTGTCAGCTAGTTCTCAATTTTGTGGGCAGCTACTCCATAAGTGTGATGGAGTAATTCACTCCGTCTCCCTGATGGAGAAACAGGCCGCCCACCAGCATCAAAATCAGGTCCTAAATCTGGAATGCTAGGCACATGAGACACTGCAGGCTACAGGATAGTCAGAGGTTGTCAGCAGCAAGATGAATTTGAATGTGCCACTCGAGGGCTTATTTGCGCCATGCAGCAGGAGGCATGGTGATTGTGTGAAAACGACCATCGTATCACCTAATATGGATTCCAAAATGTTCTTGTTGATGTCACAGCCATATTATGTGAGGGTATTCTCTTAAAAAATACAAATTAATAAATGAGCGTTGGGCTCCTGGAAAGGCACAGTACCCATGCTCGTACTGCCTATTGCAAATCGTGATGGGCAGGTCTATCTTTCAGCATAACCAAAGGATTGCATGCTGCACAAAGAAAGGGGATAGCAATTCGGGGACAGTTTCAAATTGGGGAGAGGGCTGAGTTTAATGAGGGAATGGCAGAGTGAAATGAGGAAGATGCTGAATGAATTAGCCAAAGGACAGTGTAAAAAATCCCAGACCAAAGTTAAGAAATGTGGAGAGTGATGGAAAGGGAAACCAATTTGGTAGAGAAATAGTACAAGTCACAAAACAAAGGAGGACATAGGGGCTTCCAGAACTTACAAAAACAAAACTGAGGTATTGGCTCTGATAACAGCTCTAGCTAAAGAAACAGAGACTCCAAGAGACGTTCTACACAAACTCCTCTAAATCGAGATGGTGCACCAGAAAATGTGTCATATCTTGTGAAGTGATGTGATTCAGAACAAACCCAGCTTCATCCTTGAATTAGATCTCTCCATGTGCAAACACACTAAGCAAATAAGTGATCAGGAAGGAAGCAAGTACATTTTAATGGATGTTGAAACCAGACTTTTGGAGTGCTCTGCATGCTTGATCCTCAAATATCTAACTCCATGACCAACAAGATCTGGTGGTCATGAAAAGCAATACAAGAATTAAGAATTGGGAGAGTGGAGTGGAGTGGAGTAGAGAGGAATATTACGACTTTAAAGGTCTGCTGCAAGGAAATTCCAATACCCAGGGAAGTGGGGGAAATTCCCCTAGATGAGGTAATGTAGAGTAAGAAAGGTGGTCTCTTACTACTGTCCCAGACCTCTGATATTAAGTTAAGGAAACCATCATCCCAAAGTATCATTTTTGGATCATTATATCTCGACTAGTGTGTAGATCTAGATACGACTCTGAAGGAAAAAAACAAGGGAAACAAAAAAGACAGTAAGAAACTGTAAGCAACTAAACCCATTCACATGAAAGCATGGGGAAATATGGAAGACAACAATAAAATGTCATCTCAGCAGAGGCTGAAAGGTGGTGAATGCATAAGCAATAGGTCTAGCACCATGGAGACAGTTAAACCTTTCAAACCACCCATAATGTGACAAAGAATTACCTTTAAGTTAAAAAGGACATATGTGTAAGGAGGTAAAAATACACAATCTAGACGTAAAGAAGGCATGCAGTAAATCAATTATCCACATATACGTCTGATATGTAAGTTCCAAAAAGAATTGCCAACATATCCTATAACCTTTGCCTATTTCACCCCCCAAGTCCCAAGGAATATCATGAGAAGATTAAAAAAAACACTAGATGTTCTCAAAATATGAACACAAATAGTGGGAAATGATCTTGAGAACTTTTCCGGCTAGTTATGGATGAAATACAAGTGAGCTCTCTGGCCTTGAAACAGTTCTTGATTGGAAATAGTCAAATTCTCATAACAAGCATAAGAAAACACAACTTTAATTACAGACATAAACCCTAACATCAGGCATAGATTCCAGTAGCAGTGGCAGTACCTAGTACAAACATGAACAAGCACAAAACAACATAGGAAGAGCCTCCAATGGTGAAGAACATCACCAAAGTATAAAATCAAAGGAAATCTAGACAGTAAAGAGATTTAAAAGAAAGAAAGGGACAATTGCACGAAAACTGGAATCTGTAATTTATTCTAAACAATCTTTGATTTGGGGAAAAGTGGACAACTTGAGAGGAAATGGAAAGGGAAAATAAAAACAAAACACATCCAATAATTATTGGCAGGCATGTCCTTTGTGAGAAAAGTGGGTTATTAGCTGGGGTGGTTGTGAGACCTCACCAAGTAATAATATCACTAATCTGCATCAGATAGTTTTCTTTAAATTAAACCTTAGCTCTCTCCTGGCTAGCTGTGGCACAAAGAAAAACAAGTGTAAAGCATTTATCAGTACCAAAGCAGTCAATGAGCAAGAAATACGACCCAAAAAATACCCCACTCCAATTTGTAAAAATAGTATATATTTTTGTCTTTAAATAGACATTTTTTTCTTTAAGTTGGTCGTACGCTGGCGATGGGGTGGTACCATTCAAGATTTTCCCTTCACACTTAGAAGCTTTTCTGGTTCTTTTACTCATTGATGGTCAGGTTGGCGAGGTCCTCTGCAACGTGGGGTTTGGCGTTGAGTTTGATGCCAAAAGATCAGAGAAATGCATCGGATGGGTGCACAGTCTTGCTTCTTGATAGCATTCAAGTCTACCTACTAACTGGCAAGTCTATGAGCCTAGGACTCCGTGACCAAAAAATATTATCTTTTAGCTTTGGCATACAAGTTGCAGTTCTGTGGCAAGGAAAAGTATGCTCAAGCACTAGCCAAGGGTCCAGGTCCTGGGAAGCACCTCCTGGGGTTTCAGACTCAAACTCACAGCTACACTAGGGGAGTCCAGGGCATGTTTACTGGCGACTGGTCAGCTGGGCCCTTTCCAGGCAAGGGTTGCTTTAAATTTCGTGTCCCTGAATCTTAACAGGAGGCTGGCCAACTAGCCCTTGGAGTCCACTCACTGGTCCTTGGCAGCACTTAGTGTGAGGGCTAGTGAAGCCCAATGTTAGCCAATCAGATAAACCGGCCTTACTACAAAATTTCAGTTGCAAGTTTTCACTGTCAGGACATGTAAAGTATAAACTCAACATGTCCTCCTTTTAAATATGCATCACCCTGCCTTATGGCCTGCCTTGGGGATGACTTATAAATATTAAAAAGAAATGTTTGGAGTTGGCAAAAGTGTTGTTTTGCCATGCCAAGTTGGCAGTTTAACGCTGCCCTACTAGGCTGCAATGCCAGACCAAGAGCCATGTTTTCACATTTAGACTGCAGTGGCGGTGCAACAAGTACTGCAGTCCACTGGTGACATTTACCATATCAGCCCTGGGTACACTCTGTACCATGTACTGGGGCCTATAGGTAAGTTAAATATGTCAATGCGGTATTAGCCAATTGCACATATTGTTTGAGGGGCCAACCACATGCACTGGAGCCTGGTCAGCAGGGCCCAGTGCACTGCAGAGTCAAAAAACCAGCAGCATCAGTCCAAATATTTGGGGGTGTGAGCATGCAATAAAGACCCCTTTCCTTACACCCCACAGATGTGATTAGGAAACTCTAAAAGAATTTGGCATAATAAATGTTGACTGTGCGAAGTGAAAGGGTATATCATCTACAGAGACCAGTGGAAAAACAGTAGCAAGTTTGCAAAGAAACCAAACATGGAGCAAGTACAGAGAAACCATACAATGATAAACCAGCAACAAACCCACAGAACATCACACTGCCTTGTGTTATTGATTAACGTAGAGAAGTGAAGAGAGACATGGAACCAAACATCAGTCAATATACCACCATTTAATCCAACAACCACAAGAGAACTTTGTTTCTTTATCTCCCATGTTGCCTTTCCAAAATGAATAAATCACACTTGGCCGAATAGCAAGATCTATAGCTATTTGATTTAATTGATATTTTTTATCCATTATATTGACACATTGAAATAATTGCAAGAAACCCTTTGATCTTGTACAATCAAGACATAGTATAACGTGGTACCTAAAACCGTTTCAGTGCATTAAGATTGCTCATTTCACACTAACAACGGCTCATAGAAGAACAGGTGTTAAAGAAATGCTGCTAGCTATACATGTGACATGATAGTGCATAGGGATTGATTTATTTAGGATTAAAAAATGTTCATTAAATCAGCAATTGTGTCATACATATATTAATTAATAAACTACAATGGTAGCATTGAAATGCAACAGTAATTTGATCAAAATAAAGATTGAAGCTAATTGCATACTTTAGTGAAACATTATATGCTCTGCTCCTTTCTCCAACAGCTTTAATAAATTTGACAAAATGCTGTTCAAACTAGCAGAGGCAACATTCATTATACGTAAAGACATGAGGCTCGCCTGGTATACAACTTGCAATTCAATTCCTACAACCAGTAAAATAGGTCTAGTATATTGCACAATTATTTGTATGAAAAGTATGAAACATTAATAAGTGCATAGTCCTATGGCAAAATTTGACACCACTTTAACAAAAAAGTGTTTCTTTCCAGGTTACAACGTGGATAGCAAGAATGATTCTCAATCCGAGAAGGTTAAAAGTTGGCTGTGTCGAGCATAAAGTAACTCTTTGAGCCCAGACAATATTTTAGGAGTAAGTAAGCTTTCACAGAGGGCCTTGTGAGTTCAGTAGACTCACAAGGCCCTCTGTGAAAGCTTACTTACTCCTAAAAATGTCAGCATACCTTAAATTCATTAAAGCTGGACACACTCGGCATTAATATTTTTTCAGAATTTAACTATGAGTGTTAAGAATGTCAAGATGACCAAGGTTAGAAAAGGTTGATTGAATCTTCTTAGCACTCGTCTTCACGATAACATCCTTGTATTATAGTTTGAAAAAGAGCGCTCTCTTATATTCGGAACCAGATTTAGCAGATCAGATACATATGGGAGAGATGGCTCCCGATGGATCACATACCCACTGGTTGAGAAAAGCCCACAAGCGTGCTAATAAAAACGTTATCGTTCACCTTTCACGGAGACAGGTGCGGAACCCAACAAGGAGTATCCAACTTGCTGCTTTCAACCACCTGTGTCCACCTTCTACTTTCCTGTTGCCTCCTTCCTTTTCAAAGTCCTTCTTGGTTTAGTTCACGATTCTCATGAGCATTAACCTGTGCATTCTGTGATGCAATGCACCTACTCATAGTATTAAATACGTTGACTCAAAATCAAAATTATGAACAATAAAAATGCAATACCCAGACAATTATTTATATCCTTACGTTTTAGCTTTTAATAAACATTGTCAATTACGTTTTTTTAGCAAAATTGTAACCTCATTAGTCATAATTAATAGAAGGTTGCTCCAGGCGGAACGTGCATAAGGAAAGTGCTCAAGTGTAAAGAATAGTGAAAAAGCTTCAAAGTAGTGACATAGGAAAAATATATTTAATTAATTCTAAACAGTTGGATAGGTTGAAATTCACCTAATTATCCGGACTGACCATATCTACAATAAAATACAGATGATTTGCGTTTTTTTTAAATTGCACAAAAGTACATTCTTGCGTAGCACGTTTGGAAAAGTAATGTATGGTCCAGTCTAAATTGTGGGGATGTCGACGTTTCGACCCATCATGGGACCAGTACAGCCCGAACTGCCAAGCCAGGTCTTCCCTGGACCGGAAACAAGCATCCTGGGACCGGTTTTAGGCTAACAGCCCTCATCAGCCAGGCTAGCTTTCCTGGCCTCAAGGTCAAATATAATCAGGTAAAATTTCATATATACATGGATGACACACAAATACACATTCTCCTAGGGAACAGAAAGGAGAATCTCACTAGCACTGCGAAGTGCCTAAATCATGTCTAGCTTCACCTGAAGGAAATGTACCTCTGTTTCAAAGGTTGTAAGACTGAATGCTTAATCATAGAAGGGCTGCTACAGAGTTGGCTCCTTTCAGATGACTCTGCCCCTGAGCCCCATCTCACCCATATTCAGGAGGTCAGATATCTGGGGATCGTTTATGATTCAGAACTAAACTTCATACAGCGAATAATGGAGCCAACTTCCAGCTATGCCTCCTCCAGAAATTCCCTCAGTTCTTGTAAACTGGCACTGAGTAGCACTGGCATGTGCTCTGGCTATTGCGTTATTGGTTACATTTAATGTAGCTTACTTTGGGTCTCCTTAAGACACTCTTTAGCAGTCTGCGAGTGCACAATCAAACAGGATGTTACTTGCATGTACAGAAACCTGACTATAATAAAGCAGTCATAAAAGCTCATCATTGGCTTCTAGTTAAATTCAAAATACTATGGGGCAGATTTACAAGCCCCTCGCGCCACTTTTGCGTCACTTTTAACATGGGAAAAGTGACGCAAAAGTGGCGCAGTGGGCTTGTAAATCTGCCCCTATGTATTTTGCACATAAAGTAACAGCGCAAAGATCCCAACTAGCGTCAGGAGTTGGCATGCCAGCATGCCCTGTCACACCAGTTTCCATGAGTTTCAGGGCCTGAATATATGGAACAACCTTAGCCCCCAATCTGAACAAAATTCAATTGTCTGCAGCTCGTGAAACGCAGTAAATTGAACTTTTCTAACCAGCCCTACGTCTGCAGAGAAGCTGCGGAAAAATGACATCTTGCTTCATTCTCCTCTCCTCATCCAGTTGCACTATGTCAGCACGCAAATCTGTATCTCCTTGACTTACCCTATGCACAACAATGGCTCAGGGCAGGAGTGGGGTAGTCCCTATACGGACTTTGGTGCTCCGCGATTGGACCCTTCTCTATAAAGCTTGGCAATGTACGAGAACTGTGAAATTCTCTATAACAATGACAGACGGGTCAAAGTTTCAAGATTTGTATAAGGAATTATTATGCAAAATACATAAAACAGCATCGATCAGGATGACAGCTAAGTACAGATCATGAGTAAAAGAACTCTTTAAATTTCAAAACAAAATCCAGCATAGATTTGCCTTCTAAGAGTGGGAAAATCGGTGTTCTTTTTGGTGTGGGAAGTGCAGGTTCTTTTATAGAACTTTAGACAAAGGATTCCACACATTACTAAATGAATAACAGTTTTCAGGGTATTCACCAATGAGGAATAGGCCATAAGAAGCATTTTACTGTAGAATACATTCAAATATTCTCTAACAAGTATAATACATTCAAATATTCTCTAACAATACTATTACATTGAATTCAGAGGCTCCCAGAGTCTATTCAGGTGATAAGGATTATAACATTGTATACAGAGTGCTCAAGGACAGCTAGGTCTTCATGGGTTGGGTACATCTCATTCCCACAGGCTGAGAAAGCTCACAATTCTTTATTAGAGCAAAGGTAATAAAAACAACAACGGTCACATGGTGCAGTGCGACGTTCTTTAAAAATGGAAGACACTACATTTTTCGCTATGTTAGCGCAAGCTTGATTTCAGACACATTAGAAGCTTAGAAAAGATAAAACAATGTTCACAACTGTAACTCACAGATTCTCAGATCTTCCCCATGTTAATATTTTTTCTCTTGCAAGTCTGACCTTTGCAGTGGCCCAGGTGCCACCTATTGCTTTATAAAAGTCTGCCAAGAAGTTATGATAAAACAACAATTAGTGCATCCCAAAATACCCAAAATAAATGAATACACATTTAAATAAATAAATACAATTCTAAATTAAATACTTGGATAAATTGCTTCTATTTATTTAAAACCATAACAATTAGGAAAGCAAATAAAAATGAAGACGAATGAGTCATTCTTCTCACGATTAATCAGTTCAAGGCATAGATCTGTTGATACAATACGCCACAGAGGTACTTAGAGACCCATTACGATGTCAGGCGGGTCGCCACCGACAGCTGTTGGTGGCAGTCCGTACGACACTCAAACTCAGTGGTCCGACCTCCACATTGCGATGCGGTCGGTCAGACCACTGTGGCCTGGGGAAAAGACCAATGACTCCGACAGGATCGGAGATCCGGTCGGGGCGTTGTCCGGACAGATAATCCCCAATCGGCGACAGTGCCTGCTTAGGTGAATGAATTTGAAATTAAAGGCAATTTCTTTTACATCTTTAGCTTGATTTGTGGGAGCAACTCATGTTCAGCAAACAGACTGTAGTACGGACGTTTGATGACCTCAATTTTAAGTATTAGTATGCTCTGACAAAAGAGAGAATGCATTAATTTCTCATATTCCAATCTTTCTCCTTATCTACTTCCGCCCCAATCCTAATGTGTGTACTCAACCTGTTTGACTTAGAGAGTGTTCTCTGGTCACTCTCCTTCCCATACAACCAATCAACTTACCTACTTTAAAACCCCTTACCATCAATGTTCACTCACAGACATTTCTGTATCCCCATTGATACAATAATATTGAAAAAGAATACTATTAACGTCTATAAACTGATCTCAGACTCTACAATTGATCTGTCCTTTACCACAGAAACATATATCAGTGAGGGCTCTGTTCTTACACTGCATAAAGGCATATCCACATTTCACAAAATCCTAATGAGAAATTATACTATGAATAAGGCTGGGAAACTAGTATTTGCTGTTTACAAAAACTCTCTATCTTTTAAAGCAATGGTAGGGAGCAGGTCCAGGCCAGCTCCCCTCGCAGTCTCTTTTGGTCTCCCTGTTGGCGCTTGTTGGGCCGCCTGTATGCTGCTCGCCTCCCTGCTCACCACTGCCCACCGCTGCTCACTGCTCCCGGCGTGGTTGTTATTGCACTGTATTTTATCTATGCTCAGTTTAGCATTGTTCTCTTCTATTTAGTCTGTCAATCGAGATCCCACTAATTGTCATGCTGCATGTTAACTGCTGTGCCTGGTTGGCTGTTCATTTCCTGTTTAGCTAGCCATCAGCTGTTGTACTTATTTTCTTTATTTACTTAGTTTCCCACTGTAATCGCTCCAGCTGCCATGCTGCTCACGTCCTGCCATTTTTGCTTCTTTCGCCTCCAGCTGCCCAGTGCCCCTCCCTCCCTTAGGACCTAGTTAATAGAGGGAGCAGCACTACCCCATTGAGCAGGCCCTGGGTCAGCTTCCCTCACAGAGTCTTCTTGTCTCCTTTTTGCCATGTGTTGAGTCACCTGTGTGCTACTCGCCTCCTCATTCACTAATGCCTGCCACTCCCACCTTGCATGGTTGTTATTGTGCGGTATTTTATCTATTCCCTATTTAGCAGTTTTCTCTTCTGTTTAGCCTCTCAGCTGAGGACCACTAATTGTAATGCTCCATACTAACTGCTGTTCCTAGTTCACCATTCTGTTCCTGTTTAGCTAGTCATCAGCTGTTAAACTTATTCTCATTATTTACTTAGTTACCCACTGTAATCGAGCCAGCAGCAGCACCAACTCTCTTCCCGACGATTTTCCTTCTCCCACCTTCCAGCACCTCTCCCCCACCCCTAGGACCTACTCCACACCTGGACCACTGCCAATGCCAGGAACCCTGGCCCTCCAGCCACCTACTGACTACTGACGCCGCAACAACCATTGCTGCAGCACCTCTCTACGTTTAACAGAAGGATCCTTTGCTTGCCAGAGATGCCACTTCACATGCAATGCAGGACCTCCTGTCTGCATAGAACCCCTCGCCACACCCACCCCACTGATCTCGAACACCCCAGAGCTACTCCAATGCATACCGCTCAACACCTAGTCCCTCTGCAAAAATGCCACCGAAATCTGAAACACCATCACCACATTCACCCCGGATGTGATCATCATCTCCGAGATCTGGCCCAACCCATACTCAACCCCGACATTGCCACCGCATAACGCGGTGGCTACAAGATTTTACACCAGGACCACACCAACAAATACGGACAAAACATCGCCATCATCCACAGGTATACTCTCCACTGCACTACCACCGGAGATGATCTCAGACTGATCATGCAACATTTCAACTTCCAACTCCAAACCAATGGAAGGTCAACCATTAGAGGCACCCTCGGCTACAGAGCCCCAGGACAACACCCTGGCTTCTGTGACAACATCTTCAAATTCATTGCTCCTCTAACTATCATCTCCAAGCACTACATATTCCTCTGTGACCTCAACTTCTACCTTAAAGACCCCAAAGACACCAACTCTACCAACCTCTTGGAAAGCATGAGCGACTTCGGCCTCACCCAAATGATCACCAACCCCACACAGCACAGGACACTCGTTGGATACTTTCTTCACAGTCAGCAACAGAGTCAAGTACACTCATGCCATCGAGTTCCCCTGGACCGACCACACCATTGTCCACTTCACCATTGCAGGCTCCCCAGTCACCCCCACCCGTCCGAGCTCCGCCCACTGCAACTGGAACATATTGACAGAGATACAATGGACTAACGCCCTCAGCATCACCCAGCTCGATGCAGCTACCAACCTGGAACAGGCCGTCCAGAATTTCTGTGCCTGGATCACAAACTGTACCAACAGAGTCACCCCCATGAAACCAGCCAGAACCAGCAAATCCAGCAAACAAGCCAGGTGGTATACATCAGAACTCAAGACCATCAAAGGCAACTGCAAGTGACTAGAAACATGAAGGTGCACCACAGAGACCCCACAGACTGACCTGCATGCAAATCAGACCTCAACAAATACCACCAATGCCTCAGGGACACAAAAAGAGACACCCTGACAGCATCAAAGCTAAAGCCAACCACAGCAAGGAACTCTTCAGCCTCATCAGAGAGTTCTCAAGCCCATCAGCCACTGAGAACATAATGCGCCCTTCCCAGCAACTCAGCAAAACGCATTGGCAAACTACTTCTCGACAGTATATCCACCATCTACAGCAACTTCGAACCCCAGCCCACTGACCTCGACTACCTCCTCACACCTAAGTACACTACCCACAGCCACACGCTCACTGCCTGGAATCTTTTCAGCACACAGAACACCACAGCCATCATGACCTCAGTCCACTCCAGAGCACCCACGGACCCCTGTCCTCACCTCTTCCGAACCTCGCACACAAAGAAATCAGTGGTGAACTCACCTGCATCCTCAAAGCTTCCATCACCACGGCCACCTTCCCTGCCATATGGAAACACATGGAGGCCGGACCCCTCCTGATAAAAGTGTCTTCTGAGCCTAGCAAACTGAAAATCCCATTATTTCATCTTGCCAAAGTCCTCGAGAAGGCCATCAACCACCAGCTCACCGAACACCTAGACAGAAACACCCTGCCTGACTCCTTCAAATCTAGCTTCCACGTCAACCACAACACCGAGACAGCCCTGGTCACTCCCCCCAATGACATCAGAACCCTCCTCGACTGGGGTGAAACAGTGGCCTTGATACTCCTCGACCTCTCAGCAGCGTTCTACACCGTATCCCACCACACCCTCACCAGAGGACTCCACCACATCGGTGTCCACGGAGATTCCCTTAAATCGATCTCATCCTTCCACACAGGACGTGGCCAGAAAATCCACCTGCCACTCTTCTCCTCAGAGCCCAAGAACATCATCTGAGGTGTCCCTCAAAGTTTATTCCTCAGCTCCACTCTCTTCAATATCTACATGATATCCCTGGCTGACATCGTCAGAACCCATGAACTCAGCATCATATGCTACGTACACGACACCCAACTCATCCTCTCACACACAGATTACCCCACTAGAACAAACTTCCACAACGCCATGATGAGTGTCTCCGACAAGATGAGGACTAACTGCCTGAAGCTCAACACGGCAATGACGGAGGTGCTGAATTTCAGAAAGAACACCTCCCCGTGTGACAACACCTGGTGGCTCTCCAAGTCCGACCCACACATACACCAACTGATCATGCTCACAACATTGGCATCACCCTGGACAGCAAACTCGCCATGAAGTGCTAGGTCAGTGCAGCCACCTCCACCTGATTCCACACCCTCCGCATGCTACGAAAAATGTTCAGATGGATCCCTGTCACCACCAGAAAAACCGTCATCCTAGCCCTCGTCACAAGCCAGCTGGACTACGGAAACACCCTCCACACCGGTATCACCATCCAACTCCTCAAGAGACTCCAGATCATACAGAATGTAGTAGCCAGACTCATCCTCAACCTCCCAAAAAAGGCCACCCACCTAAGGATCTACAGTGGCTTCCTGTTCAGAAGAGATGCCAGTTCAAGATACTGACACATGCCTACAAGGCCCTTCACGACCAGAGACCAGCATACATTAATCACCGCCTAAACTTCCACCAAACCACCAGAAACCTGCACTCCTCATCCATCACCCTCACACACACTCCCTGCATTCACCAAAGCTACAGTGGATGTCGTTTCTTCTTCTACCTTGCCACAGAGCCCTGGAACAATCTACCTCTCCATCTGCGAACAACGTCCTCTCTCACGGACTTCAGAAAAGTACTCAAGACCTGGCTATTCAAGTGCGACCTGCAAGACTGCAGTGCCTGGACACCCTCAGGGGTGATTAGCCACACTAAAGACATACAGTGTGAGTGATAGAAAATTCAGCTCTAGAATAAGAAAATCTGCTTGTCCAGTGCTTTCGTAACTGTAATCATTTACGTTTATTTACAGACCTCCACCGTGCAATGCTCCATTTGCTGACCACTTTGTAGACTTTGGAGCATATTTATCATACTTTCACACAGCATAATGCAGCAAGCCACTTTGCTGCGCTGTGTGAAAGGGAAAGGGCAGGAATGCACCGTATTCAACATCACAAGGTGCATTCATGTCCTTTCCTTGCACACTTTTGGCTGCCTAGCACCAACACAAGCACCCTTGTACCATGGTGCAAGGGTGCTTGCATTGTAAGCAGAATAGTTTTTTTGAAAGAAGGAACACCTTCTTGCACAAAAACAATCCTGAGCTGCATTTTTCTCTTTCTATGCAATATAGAAAGAGGAAATAATAAGGAGAAATAAAGATGTTTCTCCTCTTTATGCTTCCCCTGATTCGGTATAGCATTATGATGCATTCCCAGGTCAACCACCAATGGTAAATCTGAGAATGTCCCTCTGTGCACACAGCTTTTAATGATCAATTTCATGTGATTATATCAAAATAATCCAAAAGTAATCCAAAATTGCAATCAATGTCTTTTTTATTGTATTATGGAATTTTTTTTGCTCATTGATTGCATGAGGTCATTGCTTTATTTACATGAATCCATAATTGATTCTCCAAATTGTTTATAACACACATTAATGTTGACCCCAATGCATTTCGGGCAGTAAATGCCGCCCTTCATCAGGGGTAAAGTTCCTGATTTATGTTGAGCTTTTCCGCATTCGCCTGAATCGCGTTTCACCTTCAAACAATTTGGAGAGTCAATTATGCATCACATGAAATTGATCATTAAAAGCAGTGTGCACAGAGGGACACCGCCCAGTGGGGAGTTACAACTTTAGTTATTTCATAATATGCCCAAGTTTAGAGGACTATACCTCGGCACACGCCCATGAAAAGAACATCCAGCTACACTTTGGTGTAATTAAACACGAAAAAGGAGAGCGTGATTAAAAAACCCGTATAAATCTGAGAATGTGCCAAAACCCATGTGTGGATGTGTGGGAATATCCATGCCCCACCCATGAAAAATCTTTCTAGGGCAGAGTAATGCAAGGCAGCAATTTGCGCTGCCTTGCATGACTCCAGATTTACCAAGCCATGCAGGGCAATGCAAGGTGGACTTGCGTGGCTTGATAAATCTGACTTCAGTGTTTCATTCTCCCTGTGTCCCCTTGCAAGGACAACACAACACTGTGATAAATATGGGGCTTTGTGCCTGAGATCACATTGAAACATCCCAACCTCTCAATACATGTGGATATTAATAGCTGGTGTGACAGATTTGGAGTGCCCATGATCAAATCACTGTAATACGACATAGAATAGCTGAATGCGGCATAAACTGGAGACACAGTTTTTGCTTATCCAAATCTCAACACACTTGCCAGGAAATATCTGGTCACCTTAGCTGATCATGCTATATTTAATTTAAACCCTTCTATATATTCTCTTCCAGTGATGTTTACAGCCACAAACCATAAGAGTGCAGGGACATGGAAAAATAACTAGTCGCTCCCACTTTCTAAGCACAATTTACCTCTTCCTTTCCTGACAGACTAACACTTTCAGTTCAACTGTTCCATTATTGTCTGACACCCATTTTTGACAATATCACCTGCCAGAGACCTTCTCAACTGCCTATGAATGCCGGAAAGCTAGCTGGATGGCACCACAACCAAAATCTCTCAAGCTAAAAATAGACTCTTGGAGGGATATGGAAAAACCCATACAACTCCAGTGACAAACTGATACTGCGATAGCACTCCAAATTCTGCAAAGCCTAATTTCAGAATCCAGAAAGTTCACCCTCGAAAATTGCTCACTTACAAAAACTATGTGACTCCGTCATAGACAACTTTGTCTCTGAAGCTCTCATCAACCACTTCTTAAATGTGTCCAGTTCTGGAATGAACTCAAAACTGTCTAAATCAAACCAATTAAATAAAACGGGTACCAACCCAATGGTCCATTCTAACTTACATCCGTTTTGGGGCAAACTGATGAAAATAGCTGTCCGCATTAAATTTTCAGAACTCATAGAAGAAAAAAATCTTCTCTCTGACATCAAAACAGGAGTCCACTCTGGTCAAAGGAGGAAATTTGCAATTTTGTGACATGGGACTAGATCAAAAATACAGTGAACTCAAATGGATTACTGTCAATTAAGTTTGTTATTTGGCGTTTCCATCGCAATTGATATGGTCAATCATCCTTCTCCGCGCATGAGACTTGATTCTATTGGCACATAAGATACTTTTCTTTAATGGATTGCCCCCTTCCTCACAAATGGATCCTTCATATTATACCTTCCTCTTTTTTGCAGTGCCCCTTTTCCTTTATCGACCGGAATTTCTCAAGGATCCACTATATCTTCCATCCTCTTTAATATCAACATTAACCCACTGCCATCGATCAGTTCCTTGTGCAATCTCAACAGTTAAAATTAGTCCAATGACACAAAAACTATACCGTCTGAACTTGATTCCTACTCCTTCAGCCGCTGGTTGATTCAACACATAAAAAACGAAGGGGCAAATTTACGAGTCCATTGCACCGTCGTGCCTCACTTTTAATATGGGAAAAAGCGACGTGCCAGTGGCGCAATGTGCTTGTAAATAAGCCCCTAAAATACTAGCTTGTTACGTGAACATGGAGTTAGGAATAGTAAATATGTACTTCTCTATAGGCACTTACCTTTTGATATTTCATCCCTCGACATTCCGTCCCCAATATTCTCGTACCACGATATTGTGGATGTCGATATTCTGTAGAACAACAGTCTAGGTTTCCATAAGAGTACAAATCTCTTTAACCTAGTAGTCTATTGTCTAAATTGTTCTAACTGTATACACCCTAGAACATCTCTCCTGCACTTCAGCATTGGAGTGACTACATAACACAGCAGCATGATCAATTCTTAACCTATATATTATTTCTCACATTTCACCTCGACGTCTGTCTCAACACTGGCTGCTTCTGGCTATAAACATCACTTTGAAAACAATATGCAAAGTTAATCAGCCATTCGCTATCAGGAACTATGTGCAATTAGCATAATCTCCCTACCTATCCCCAAACCAGAGCTTTTTGATTTAGGCTGGCTCTACTCTTGGCAGTACTTTCCTTTTGTATATTTTCGAACTGGTGGAACTTCTCAGTTCGAATGGGAAATATTTGGGACACTTTAACTGCAAGAATAAGACTAATGCACAAGCATCTTAAATTCATGACATCATTAAAAACTTGGCTCTTCAGTCATTCACAATTATTTAAGTT
Source organism: Triturus cristatus (assembly GCF_964204655.1). NCBI lineage: Eukaryota > Metazoa > Chordata > Amphibia > Caudata > Salamandridae > Triturus > Triturus cristatus. The sequence continues at coordinate 346,876,551 of NC_140588.1, read as the reverse complement.
AGGTCCAAAATGAAATGGTAGATGCACATCTGTGTCTATGTTAATGTTATTCCTCAATATCTTGTACACATTCACACAGTGACGGTACTCTACCATGTGTAGAGCACATCTCCAAATCTCACATACTTCACTCAACACCTCTCATATAGGTCTCATTCAAAATCCTGTCAATTCTTTCCCATAAAGATGCCTATATTCACCAGACTAGAATTCTTAACTGGTTGTTACCAAGTCATATTGTACCTTGCGTTCTATAAATTATTTTATTACATCTGATATAACATAAGCATGGTTTGTACCCCTGATGGGGCTAGTACAAGCTCCCAGATACACATACATATAATTTCTGGCCAGTGTGTGGCCCCCTGTGTCATTGTAAAAACTTTTCCTTGTATTTGCATATTGGTCCAGCCTGTGGTTATTTGCTGGTGACCTCAAAATCATGCCACATATCCTTCCAACACAACAAATAGCACACAAAATGATGAATTTAGCAAGGTTTTGGTTTTGGAATAATATGAAAGTATATGAAAAAGTTTGTGTCAGTCGATCAGCAGTCTGAAGAACATAGGCCAATATGGACTAACGCATTTGTTACCAAAGATGAATGGAAAACCTTTCATCATATAGGCTGTGTCTAGGGTTTAATTGAATGGAGTTTAGGTCCTGGTAAACCATATAATTCTCTGAAGAGCAGTGTTATTGCTATGGCGCCTAGAGTTCCCTTCGGGATGATTTGTGTGCCTAATGAATAAATAAATAAATGAATAAAAATATTGTAATTTCCCCTGTAACTTTAATTCCTACTAATGTAATACCCACTGGAAGATAAGCGGTTGAGTAGTAAGGGAAAATCCTCTCATCTCTGGAGGAAGTGTTGCACATTCGAGAACATTTACTGAGGGGATTTTCTTCACCAAGTGGTAGTGTGGATGAAGGAAATTACTATGATGGATTCTCCTTCAGATTTAGAACTTTCACCAAAAAGATGACGTAATTTTGTCAGCATGCCTTCATGTCTTGGAGGTAGCCGATGTAACTATGAAAAAGCAAGGCATCCTGCAGTGTGTCAATCTAATAACCAAAGAACAACATTTTCAACCATGACCCAGCCCTCTGAGAGTGAAAACAAGGCTAGGGAGTAAGCCACAGACAAAGTAAGGGGTAAGTACTGTATGGGGAGTTAGGTAGGCTTTGAGTATGTATGGGTTACAAGGCCCAGGTCTCCACATGCCTGGGATAAGTCAGCGAGAGAGGCATTAGGGATTCCCAGCGTAGGGATTCCCAGGTCCCCCTCCCATCTTTCCCACATTAGTCAGAGATCTGTTTTTGCTTGCCCTAGTAGGGCCTGTATAAGACCGAGGTTGAATGGTACAGCTCAGAAATCTCACAGATGCACTCCAGGCCCAAATGTATCACTGGTTCGGACAAACTTGCACACCACCACCTCCTAAATCGTCACCATCATCGCTTAGTGTAAAAAAAAGTGTTGCGCTAGGATACCATATTGGTCCTGCAGAGTGGCAAAGTGTGCCACAGTGTTGTTTATCTACAGATCATCCACCCGAGTGAGATCAAGAGCTAACCAGTCCCTCAGTTACCTTCGATCACCCCAATGGGATAGGGTGAACAGTGTGAGCAGTGAGAACACCCTGGCGTAGGACGCTCAGGTTTTGGTGTGATGTAGTGCTAGTTCCCATGCATATCTAAGGGTTGGTGGCAGGATTCATTTCACCCATAGCCAAGGTAGCCTGTAGGCGCAAGTGTGTGCCAATGTTTCCCCTGGAGAACAGTCTGGGTCCTCTCCCCATGATCTACCCAGCAATTTTCCCACCAGCACGCCGCCCACTGCAGCTGCACCGCCATGTAGTAGATTTCAAAGTCTGGGACCCCTGATTCTAGTGCTATTCTTTTCATGCCTGTGCACTATATTAACTGCAGGATTAGGGTGTCAATATCCCGGAACATCTCCTTCAGGATCCTGATGGGAAGGGCAGTGAAGTAATATAGCAGTCTAGGGAGAATAATCATCTTTGTCAGGGCTATCCTCAGAGGTGGCCCTGTTGAGCCCTGAACACATAATCATGGAGTAGTTGTGTGCTACACTGTTCGCCCAGTTTATATAATTGTTTACAGTAATTTACAAATGCTTGGATAATCACCGCCTGCAAGTAAACCGCTTCATCATAACCAGTTCTAATGCTCAAAATGTGTGACCCCCCCTCTTCTCAGAGTTAGAGAGCCAAGCAAGTAAGCAGCAGGAGTTATCCCACTTATCGTGAGCACTGGCAATGTAGGCTCGATAATCATACCAGTCATTCAACCAGGAATAGAAATTACTCTCTTCGCTCACACAGTCTTTTTTGGGCAGTTGGGTCCCCACTCAGCACCTTTTCCAGACATTGAAGGAGGTCTTCTTGTAATCGGATGTCCATGTGTGGCTGTGCTCAGGCCCCACTCACCTTTTCTAAGCAGTGCCCCCATAACACTACTTTAAAGGAATCCCATTCTAACAGTCTGGGGGAAGCAGTACCCTCATTCTCTCTAAAATAGTGATCAATAGTGTCTCTCAGTGCATCACGGTAGACCGAGTCTTCCAGCCTTTCGTGAAGGGATCGATGGTCTAGCCTTGTCCCAAGCAAATGTTACCATAAGCGGATTGTGGTGAAAATGTGTTCTGGCCAGGTACTTCACCAATAGGACCTTGCTTTGCGAAGGAGCAGTGCACAGGATTTTGTCTACACATATAGCGAGTATACCCCAGAGTGATATGTGTGTATTCCCTCTGTATAGGAGAATGAGGCTGCCATGTATCCCCTAAACCCCAGTGTGTTATCCAGTCATTAAACCCCTTGGCAGTTTGGTGTGTAGCGACATTGGGCAGGGGAAGATGTGATCTGTCCTGGAGTGTGTTGGCTAGACAATTAAAGTCTCTTCCCACCAGCAGGGGATAATTAGTAATGCTTGAGAGGAGTAGGGCCAGTGTATTAAGAACAGTACATTAATCCACATTCAGTGCGTATATGTAAGGAAAGGCAACATCCGTGCAATCCAGTTGCTCCGCGAGTAAGATATATCAGCCCTCATGATCTATCACCTCTATGTGAGGGAGAAAGTGGGCCCCTAGTCATATCCAAATGAGAACCCCCTTACATGTGCTGAATATGTTGTGTAATATACCCTGCTTCTCCATCGTTTAAGAAGTGACTGATCCTCCGCCTTAGTTTTGTACATCTCCTGCAGGAAGACCACCTGTACCGTGCAACGCTTAAGAAATGCCTTTATGTTGCATCTTGTACTGGGGAAATTAAGTCCCCACACATTCCATGTTATGACTTTTATAGACAACATCAGGTACAATTCAATTGTCTTCATAAAGTGTCTTCCCCAACGTGCACCCCCTCAGGATTCATCTTGTGCGCTCTACCCTCTGTTGTATAGGGCAACAGAAAGACAGAATTAACCATAACATCCACAACAAACCCCTCTTCCAGGACTGAGAAGCCGAGGCCTTCTTTCCCAACAAGTAATATATGTCCTTGTTGTGCCACAAAGGACGAGACCAATCACTGTACAATGCAGATGGGGACCAGTCCCTCCATGACAAGGGAGTCAGGAACAAATCCAAATGGAGACAAGCCCTGCAGTCCTGATAGTCCCGGGAATCTGGAGTGTAGGCCTGTGTAATCCCACCCTCTCCCCGTAACCCCCTCTGTATCTGACACCTCAGTTACGGGGTGCGCTCTAGGTTCCAACCCTAAAGGTTGTCAGCCAGGCGTGGAGTCTGAGCTGGGCTCTGCTGCTGTAGATAATTCGAGGACCCTGGCCCGGTGTCACTTCCTTCAGAATACAAGCCATGTTCTGGTACCAGCAGATCAAAGTGATTTTTGTGATAATGGTGATAAATCAGCTACCACCTGCTGAATGGCCCTAGCTACCTTTTCCTCTGAGGGGCGATTTTGGGCTTGTTGCTTCTGCCGCTTTCTTGACCTCTTGTGCTTTCAGGTGTCATTGGGTGTTTTGCCCTCCTGCTGTTTTCAAAACCTTCAGAGTGGAGTAAGCTCCAGGCTTCGTTAGGGGTACTAAAGAAATGGGTGGAGTCTCCTTCAACCTCCTGTAGTTTCACTGAATACAGGGGGGCATATGACAGGCCCTAGTATGTAGTTGGCATTTCACGGCCAAGTAGGATGAACGTTGTTTTTGGACCATTGCTGTGCAGCGCAGGAAAACAATGACAGTTGAGCCCTCCACCTTCCAGGGCCCTGTGGTGCGAAATAACTGCAGGATCAAGTATCTGTCTCTAACATTCAGAATGCATGCATTATTTGGACATGTGGGTGCGCATGTGTGCAGCGGATGTCTTAGGATGCGATGCGCATGTTCTGTAGAAAAGAACCAGGGTTTTTTCCCAGCCAGCACCATCTCCATCAACCAGGTTGCCAGGAATAATTCTACACTCAGGCCCTCAGCACATTCCAGGATTCCTAACAGTTGAATGTTATTACTCCTGGAGCACCCTTCAGCTTCCTCGGCCTGTTACTGTAAATATTGAATGCATTGCAGAAGCTGATGCATGATCTTGTATCTTGTGTACTTTAGGACGATGGCCACAAGGGTCGACTCACCGTCTTCAACCCTCTTGGACAACTTCTTATAGTCCACCTAGAGCAGTGACACCTCTACAGCGACAGTGTTCACCTTGGATCTCAGCGTGCTTTTCGTCTCCTGTATGGCCAGGGGAAACCTTTCAAATTGGCTGGAATGTTTTCCCAAAGTTAGCTCCAGTTGGCCTAGTGTGTCCCTGTACGGTGTGTGGACCAGGGAAGCATCCCCCCTACCATGGGAGATGGTGGGCCGCAGTTTGGCTGGCTTAGGTTTCCCTATCATGTGCCAGGTGTGTGCTCACAGGTCTGTCATCGAGGCCAAGCGCTAGTGTCCACTTCGATGAACCTCCACACGGCCAGTGCAGATGTCCTGGTCAGTGTTCATGTGGAGTGGACTCAGAGCACTGCATTGAAACACATAAGGTACCACCTCAGTGGGAAACAAGTAAGGCCACCTGCCTACCCCTCAAAAGCCCTGGGTGTCCTCCGAATCTGTATCGTGGGCACCATCAAAGTGCTGCCCCAGCACCTTGCAGGGTGGCCCCTGGTGTGAAGGTAGGCTACGGTCTCAATTCGCACAGTGAGTCAAAAGCATATGTCCACTATGCACCAGGCCTCAGCCATTGGGTCCAGCCTCTGGGTGCAGCTTCAACGGAGTGCCTGGGGAGCTGGGACTGCTTGTTGTCTGCACTCAATGTGCACAGCTGATTAGCGGTGGTCCAGATTCACAGCTCAGCTCGAGCCCGGAGCTCTCTGTTGCATGCACTCAGATAGCGTGGTGGTGCCAAGTCGAATGTGGGCATGGCTCTGACACTGGCTGCAAGGCTCCATCCAGCACCTGGGATCGGCCCGCACCCTCCCTCGCCTGACGGTCTTCTAGGCATCGCAGCGCTTCTCATGCTGCATTCAGCCAGATAGGGGTCACAGGCCTGTGCCCGGCCTCCTCAAGGCCTCAGCACCGGTGCGGATCTCGGCCCCGGGGCTCTGAGTGAATCTACAGGAGTCCCTACTGTTGCGGTGGTATCGGGAATATTGCAAGATTTTGCCGGGCCTGTATTTGGAGCACCAAGCAGAATGTCCTCTCAGGCTGCCATCTTAGCCATGCCCGTGCCCCTCTGCAACTCAAATCATTTGCATGAAATGTATTATATCATACATGCCAACATTTTAGAAGAGAAAAGTGGTAGATTGCTTAAAAAACAATTGGGAGAATGTATTTCCCCCATTGACTTCTATTGGGGCCTGGATCAGGATATTGTCATGTATGGGCTTTCCAAGTCTGCTGCTGCACAATCGGATATTAGAAACGCAAATGTACATTATTTTTTCTTACCTGTCAGAAGCAAAGAGAAAGTGCTATGTTTGGCAAAGAGAGAGTGATGCAAGTGTTGTGCACTGGCCGGCAGGAGCAGGTTACTGGTAGTACATACTCTGAGTTGCACAATACCAGGCCCTGTCAGCTGAAGCCCACAGAGAAATCGGGTTTTTGCATGCAGGAATCGGGAGGCGGGAGACTAGCCTTGAAATCAGTCATCTCCCATCTGAATTGGGAGGGTTGGCATGTATATGTTTAAAAAATACTGACTAACCACTCTTAGAACATACTGCCTACCAGTATGGACAATATAAGCATACACCTTGTAGTCGTCATTGGTTTATGTAACATTTCTTATGCACTGATTTACATACGTATGATTCATAGTCTCATTATAATGCCTGTGTTATGTAAACTGCTGTGACACCCTATGGTGTGAGTAGCGCAATAAAACAAATGAAATACGTGTGAGAGAGGGGCTATGGAGATATGAGGGGCACTGTTGGAGAGTGGCAGTGAGGTTGTCCGTGGAGAAGGAGGGGGCACCTACAAAGATTGTTGCACCGAATCCTGCCTTCCTGGTAGTGTCATGCTTCGGTCCCATACCATAAAAATACTGGAATATTTCATGAGGGCCCTTTCAGAACCGATGCTTTGTTGAAAATTTATTTGAAAAATGTCGTGTAAAATGCAATATTTGACACAATTTCTTCAAAATATTTTTTCAGTGAGAACTCCCGCCAACTTCTCGTTACACTCTCCAGCTGTGCGTTCTGTTTGCTTGCTCACTGAAATTCATGTAAAGGTTCTTACATCCCACCACTTTCAAAGATCCCAGCCACAACTGTTTGTTGCTGTCATAAATAGAGGTGCTGTGTTTTCATTAAATTATGCAAAGGAATTCTGGAAGTTCTGGAATTGGGAAATTAAGAAAAGAGACAACAGGCAGAGACATGAAAGATAAATGCAAACTAACACCTTACCCAGAAATGTTTTAAGTAGTTGCTGGAATTGTAGGATTTATATTTTCTGTGTTCCGTGTATTTGCCTTCTGCCATTTCACGACTGAAATTCAGAAGGATTTTAGACATTAATGTTTCACTTAATGGCAATATTGTTTGGTTAAAAGCTTTCTTTCATTTAAACGTCTTCACAGATTACGCATTATGTTTGCTGCAAATAAAGCTTAGAGATTGCTGCTTTTGGTCCAGATCAGTAAATACTGAGCAATATTAATTACATTAGTAGAAATCTGATGAATACAATGTTCTGATCTCTCACTTGTAGTAACTTAGAATAAACACGATGGGCAGAAATGCTTGAATCAATGTGAACCACTTGTAATTACTCAGGGCATATTCCATTCCACAGTGGCGGCTCCTCCGCGATGACGGAAGAGTGTCGCCCCACTGTTTTAAGAGTAGTGCAGCAGAAAAATAAAATGATAATAACGTGGTTTTTATCATTTTATTTTTCACTACGAGCTGGGTTAGGGAGGAGTGGGGCTGTGGTTATGGGGAGCAGTAGTTTGCCCACTCCAAGTGCACATGACTGCTTGGCCCACCCTCTTGGGCCGGCCAAACAGTCCTGCGCACTTTGCATCTTTCCCACCAGGCAAATCCTCACAGTCTCCGTCTGAGCGCCAAACCACAGCGCTCAGACCAATCAGAATGCTGCACTGCAGTGTTGTGATTGGCTGTGGGGAGGGAGCCTGTGTGCTTCCTGCTTCATTCCGCTACAGAAGCAGAGGAGAAGGTGGCTGAAGGAACCGAAGGGGAGAGACGGCCGGCCGGCCTGCAGGAAAATGTAAGTGGATTGTTTTCATTTTTTGTTTTACTTCCCGCTCCCCCTTCCCCCGGCACGCCACCCCCATCCCCTGCCAGCCGCCACTGCCATTCCGTCATGTTTACATTGTCTATGTGATTACAGAGAGCGTCCAAGCATAAGCAAGTATGTCTCGTCCTAGCTCCAAAAGGATAGTGAATCCTGAATTCATGTGCTTAATTTGAGCCAGTGGTTTCCGGTGCTTAGCACCGGCACTTAATTTTCAACACCAGCACTTATGACAGTCAGCCATATGGTGGCTAGTTTACAGATGAACACAAAATAAGTTGTTAATTAATTCAATATACATAAAAATACTAATACCTGCCGCCAAAGCCTTTCTTATAGCTTTGGGGGCCCGGAATAGTCTGAATTTTCACATTTGCAGAAGTGCGATGATTAGTAGTTGTGTTGGAACTGTCATTGGTAGCGCTGGCTGGGGCAATGGGTGGTGCACGCTGCACTGAACTTCTGATGTGGGCCCTGGCACTTACGTTTTTACGAATATCATCCGGTCTGAAGGGGTATATCAACAATCAATAGCTTTCCTTTGACCATCTTGCACTTAAGCCAAAGGATATCTGTATCCCTTGGGGATAAAGATATCCCCAATTGCAGGATACAAACCAATCAGCCACTTATCTATTTATGAAGGGCGGGTTAAAATTTTAAAAAATAGGTCATACATCAAACAGTTCATTTGAAGCCAACTTAGATTCGGATTCTAGGTATTGTGAATACATTTATCAATCTCTTTATCCACTATGCCCCCCAGCTGCTAGGACTGTTCCCAAGGCAATGAGTGAAAACTCTACACATGCAGCAACGCCACACAATGGTTTCAAGTTTGCTACAAAATATGTACTTCAATCCGAACATGAATCAAACTGCTTACTTAAGCAGAGCAAATTCCAGGACAGGGCTTTTCAGACTAGCTAGAGTATGCAATGGCATGGCCATCATCTAAAGTAACAAGCATTTACAATGCAACGGTCTCGGCATTGTTAAAGTTAGAGCTATTGGCATTGCTCATGACATTATTTTTGTTTATGCTTTTGTTTTTAAAACATTTAAAGAAACGATATTGTCATGAGCAATGCCAATAGCTCTAACTTTAACAATGCCGAGACCGTTGCATTGTAAATGCTTGTTAAGCGACTCCCCTTGGCCCAGGACCCCGCTCTGATAGGCCGCAACCTCGGCCTCGTATTTCTCCTTCAGAACGGCGGCTCTGAGCTCGAACGGCCGCCGCGCCTCGGGACTTTGCTCGGACCACTTCTGGCCCAGCCTCTTGGCCTGCTCAGGGACGGACAACCAGGGACAGTCTAGCCTGAGCTGTGGCCGGTACGAGGAGGCCAATAGGAAGAAGGCGGTAAGCGGCTTCTTGGGGGCGCGGGGGTCCTTGCGGGGCCGGACACGGGCGGGCACCGCACCCCCTCGTTCTCGCTCCCAGCGCTCCCAGCGCTCCTTGTCGCCCTGGGCCAGGTGCTCGAACATCGCCCTCTCCCGGGCTGTGGTGCTACGCCACCGCTCGCTGCAGGCCCGGGAGAGCACGGACACGCTCACCCGCACCTCCGGGTGTCTCCTGCGAATCTCCGCCCTGCAGGCCTGTACGAAGAATGAGAAGGGGGACATGCGCGCCCGGGGCTTCTCCGATTTACCCATGGCGACTGCAGGGAAGGAGGGACGCGGTCAGACAGAGCCCCCAGCTTAAGCGAAAAAGTCGGTGCGCTTAGAACTCCGGCGAAGAAGGTACTGCGTGTCGGGATCGGGTCGGAACACAATACCTGGTAATCAAATGTCTGCCGCCATACTGCCTGCTCTCGAGGAGGCCTGGGTGTAATATTTTCAAGCTGGCTTCCTCAGCCACAGCAAGCTGTTTTCTAAGGACAGGTTCCACTTTTCAAATCAGACGCCGGGACACCACCGCCTTTCTCCGAGGCGAAGCAGAAATGCTTCGGAGAAACGCAGTGGCGGTTTCGAATTCGGGGGCGTGTTTTCCTTTACTCTCCTCTTGCCATTGGCTGGAGGAGATAATTAGACTTCTTGGAAAAAACACGCCCCTAATCCGAAAAGGACGGGGCCTGTTCGGAGTGACTGACCTCTTCTCCAATGGCTGGCCAGCATTCAAGAGGCCAGCCAATGGAGAACAGGGGAGAAGAGGGGCGGGTTCAAGCCCCTCTTCTCCAAGTCATTATATCTCGGATCGCGACTGCGCAAGCGCAACCTTCGAGCCGAGACCTAAAAACTGATTGTTAGTGCAACAAACGCAAAATCATCGGATAGGTTGAGCACGGTTATCTGCAGAGAAGATACTTACCTGAAAAAAGTGGTGGAAGTTAAAAAGACAACAAAGTAATGTGGAGCATCGTAAGGCCACTAAACTGGCACTGACGGAAGACATGAAACACTCCCTAGTACTTCAGAAACTGATTTCAATAATCTGCACTGCATTCCCCCAAACCCAACAGAAATACGGCAAACAAGAGAGCGCAAAAGCAGTCCCAAAACTGAGAATGGCAGAAACACCCAGAAAAGATCACATAGGCAAAACACAGAAGTTTAATTCAGGCATGCTGGCAGTAGGCAATGAATATGATTGCTAGGTTGGGATGCTGTAAAATGGGATGTATCCTAGTCCATCAGTCCCGGATTACCAAATGGGTAAAGTAGGCACCGGCCTATGGGCCCCACTCTTTTTAAGAGCCCCACCCCAACGGATTAAAAAAATATTGATTTGATCATGAAAGAAAATTACACTCAAGCTTTCTTAAATTATTTCTGAAAGATAGAAAAAAATGAATCAATTCAAAGAAACGAAAACTTTACATTAAAGACTCTATAGAGAAAATGCTGTATTAATGTAATGTTCCCATTAACAATTTAAAGTACATAAACCCAAACAATCTGCATTAGATTCACATAAGAGTTTGTCTCTTAAAAGCTCATCTTCTGCCAACTGTCAGTTTGTAAACAAATCTGGTGCAAACTGCGTACATGTAATGTACAGTAGTGATGGTCATCTCGATCTTCAATGACACAAGAACGACTGAACTCAGTTATCATTATGACCACTGAATACGACGTTTTGCAAAAGATTTCACCACAAACAAATTGAGGAAAGTAAATATATTTTAAGTTTTGTTGGTTTATTAAAATTTTAAAAAAAAACATTTTTGTTTAATAACATTAATAATTGTTTTTGTTTTTTTTTGTAATGAAATTGGTTTACTAAAATTGTTGGTTGGTAAAATAAAAAACGAATCAGGAGATAATTTGCAAAGGGGCCCCGAAAGTTCGACTGTTTACAGGGTTTAATCCGGCACTGTAGCCCTTCGAAACAAGGCCTGGAATAGGCATTAAATAAATAGAGTACTGCAGAGCATGGAAGGTAACCTCAAAGTGAAACCAGCCTAGAAAAAAATACTCTACAATACTATATTAGAGTGCAGCTGCACTCAAAATAAAAATATTTGGGCCAAAATGGTATGAAAAAGCAAAGGGACCAGATAGAAAATGAATCAGCGATGATGCCAAAGTAATGCCATGCCCATCTCCTCCTACTAACACACATAGCTATTTTCTGGAGACCTAGGAATTAAATACCCCAGTATTTCACTTGTGACACAATGGGTGTATGAGCTACAATACAATACTGGGGACCCAGCACCAGCTGTTTCCTGCATCAGAGCCGGGGCGGGAAACTACAGCCCCCAGGCTCGTAAGCTTCACTGCATGCAATTTTCGGGCCAGGAGGAGCATCTACCCAGACGCGAGGCCCCGCTGCGCGGGACAAGCACTGGCCATGCCCGGGAAAAAGGAGGGCCCATCTGCGCCCGTCCGCATCTGGCCATGGCTGGGCTGGGCCTACCCCCTTGGTCGGCTACTCTGGGTCACAACTGGGTGTGTGTGAAAGCTTTCACCAACAACTGCTAAACGGAGTGGCTGCTCAAGGACACAGGACCAAAAGTGAGTACCCTTTTTGTTTGGCCAGTTATCCTGGGTACCTGTGCAGAACTTGAGTAAACTTGAGAAGAATGTTTGTTATCTCCCTTGGTGCTCCCTTGGCCTTATTGGGTTATTGGACTTTTCGTCACCAGGCCCTGTTTGACTGTGGGAAAAAGGAAGGCTCAGCCAGCGACACCAATGGGATAGCCGTACCGCACCATTGACACATTCCTGCCAAAGGCTGTGGGAGCTATTAATAAGGAGATAGATTGGACGGAGAGACGGCTCTCAGTAAACGTAGGAAGTTTGGAATTTAGTCTTTCACCTTCTTTACCACCGATGCTCAAGGCTCCGGCCCTGGATGCCCCTTCCCTAGCTCCTTCTTCATTGTCCTCAAATCTGGCACTAATTGAGTCAACTACTCCAGAGCCTTCAACCCCAAGGCTTGAGCCTTCCCCTCCCCTGTCCAGTCCACCCACCGATCTGGTGGGTTTTCCTGTGCCTAAACGGAAACTGAAGGCCAAAAGGACCAAGTAAGCTCCCGTGACCACTCGCCAGGGACAGGCGAATGCGGCAACACGGCCAATGAATTGCTGAACCACCTGGCACCAGCTTCACATAAACTCACGCTGACTTTTACGGACCTTATATCTCCGCTTTTGAATAGATTGGAAAACCTGGAGCTAGCTTCCGAGGACTTGGCTAGTAAAATGGATATTTTTTTTACTTCAGTGGCTAAGCATCCACCTCATCAATTGGCAGTGTGTCCCTCATAAGCTGATGCCATGCCCCTTGCTAATCCCCTGAGTAGCAGTAGTACTCTGCACACTAATGCTTCCCCAAAGCCCAAGGGAGCTTTAGTTCAGCATACACTGCTAGGGCATAGCAGATCTTGCACTGTGGGAGATGGTGCACCCCATGCTGCTCGGTCCAACCAGGCCTTAGGCCTTGCAAATGTCCCTTATTCAGGGGTGCAACTACTCAAGGATTTCTAGCTCCCGGTGACTGACCTTCCCCCAGCATGCGCTCCCTATACCCTGGTTTTCTCAGGAGTGCCCGGCTCATCTGCTCATAAAGAGGAATCTACGGTCCAATTGATTAATAAAGCCTCCAATTGGTTAGCCCTGCACTCTGGGTATTTTTTCAGGGACCATAGTGATATCTTGATGGCGTGGAGGGGGTTGTGGATAGGTGCATCAAGGAAAGTTTTTGAGGGAGACTGTATAAATTTCTCAGAACAATACCCAGAGTTAGCACGGAAAATCCTCTTTGGAGCATCTAAATCATTTTCCCCAGCCTCATGCATTAATTTCCTGTGATTAAACACACAGCCCAGGTGAGGCTTTACACGCCTCTTTCTCCATTTGCCCTTCCTGGTAACATCAACTCCAATCCCGGTAGAGAATTTAGTCTTATCTCCTGGAATGTGGCAGGTCTGACTTTCAAGTTTATGGATGACAGATGGCTACTGTATGTTAGGTCATATAAAATCAGATGCTTACAGAAAACCTGTGAGACTAAGAATAATTTGTTTATGGACGGGTATAAGACTATCATTAACAGCCCTTGCTTCGCAGAACTAGTGAATCCGACCATATGCCACCATATCACGCCAGATCAGTGGGTGTCTCACTTTGAAAAAGTATACAACGTAGGTTGCCAGGGCGAGTGATGCGTAGAGACACCTCCCAGTCTGGCGGTCTCCCCAATTGGCTTTTCCCTGGAGGAGGTATATTCTAGCATCAAGTTGTTGGCATTAAATAAGGTCCCGGGCCCTGACAGTATACCTCCAGACCTCTTCTGTGATAACATCGAGGTGTGGGCCCCTATACTGACCCAAGTCTTAAATGCTGTGGCCTCGGAGGGGAAATTGTCCTCCGGGTCCACTGCGATTATAGTACGGATTTTTTTAAACGGAGATAGGGATAACCCGCAATCTTACCGCCCAATCTCCCTCATTGATGCCCTAGTCAAGATTTTGTTATAGAAAGGAACAATGGTATGGTGGAGGCCAATAAGGTCCTCGGGTAGCCGGGGCTACGGTTGTTTACATAAGCATCAATCAGTTGCACAGTGAGAAAGTCCACGGGGGACAGGTTTTAGCAATGTATGCAGGGACACAAGGTTGAAATGACATCACATTTATTAACAGCATAAATGGAATATCAAGTTTCTGCTACTCAAGTAATAGTTCTGGTGCTCACACACGAATAAAGTGAAGGTGCGTGAAGTGAGGGTGCTAGTGACAATTAAAATTACATCGCATTGACAACATTTAAACAAAACTCCAAATTAAATTAATACAGTGAAGGAGTTTTGGTTGTAAAGGGTCGAAAGCGTTTCGACCTCATGAATGTGAGATCATCATCAGGACGGAAATAGTGCGAGCAAGTAGAATTTGCCAGACTGAGGCGACAGCGACTGGCCAGATCTGAGGCAGAGAGGGGGGGGGGAACTAATCCCGAGCCTGGGGTCCGGAAGCTGAGCACCATAGAAAGCGGTGCGCCGGGGCTTGTATTAATTAAGAGACTTCGAGTTGGGTCTGACGACCACAGGGAGCAATGATGTGCGGGGCAAAAACCGGATTCCCGGGTGCGTCGATTGAAGCGAAGGGCAAGTAATATTTTAAAGTCAATTGGCCATGGACGGGGCCAAAGGCGCAGACCCCGGGCACGGAGAAGAAGGTCCGGATCCCGGTCGAATTATGCAAGAACCACTCCGGCAAGCGTGGGTGTACACATTAATATAAAGGAGCCACGTGAGTCGGGTCTCCAGGGAAGACTGGGCGAAGCTCCGATGTCTTCAGTCAGGGAGTGAAGCCGTAGGAAAGGTTTTGGGCCAGGTAGTTTTATCCAGATTATCTTCGTGGGCCACAGATAATCAGATTTTATCGGAGGTCCAATACGGTTTCCGGGAAGGTTTGTCAACTACGGACCAATGTCTTAACCTTTATCTCCTGATTTCTAAATACACAGTGGCTCAATCAGGCGCTCTGTATTTAGTTTTTATGGACCTTACGTCCGCTTTTGATCGCGTAAACCGGAGTGGATCCCTGCATTGTCCAGTACTCATATCACTCCATGTCCACACAACGGTTGCAGTGAGATTCGGGGAGTGCGCCAAGGCTGTTTCTTAGCTCCTTTTTCATTCTCGATTTATATTAATGGGCCTGAGGCTGCCATTTTGGCACTCCAGTCAGACTCCCCTAGAGTAGGTAGGAGACCTATGCCAGAACTACTTTATGCTGACAACCAGGTGCTTATGGCCCGTATGGGCCGGGGGCTGCAGGTTTTAATTGATGGTTTTGTGACATTTATTGAAAGGCTGGAACTGTCTGTTAACTTTACCAAGTCCTATGTTTTAGTGGCGTGTTCCCGGAGGCTCCGGATGAAACGTTTTAAAGCTGGTAACCCTACCCTTGTTAAGGTCCCGGCTTTTCCCGACCTGGGTGTGTTATTTGATGACCAATTACAGTGGAAAGCCCTCTTAGAAGGGAAACTGAGCGACCTGAATAAATCCTTGGGAGCTATTACTAGCTTTGCAAGTTGATTGGGTTCATTGGCCCCAGAGGCTATTTTAAAATTGTGTAAGTCTAAAGGCATTTCTAGAGTTCTATACGGTAGTGAAATTTGGGGGTATGTGCTCCCACACAGATTACAGGTGGCGGAAAATATGTTTTTGCGCCGTATCTTGCAAGTCCCCTATGTACGCCAGCTACGTCTGTGCAGGAAGAAATAGGGGTTGATTATTTGGCGGATCAAGTGGCAATCAAACCTTAAGTGTGCTGGATAAAGATATGGACAAGTAAGCATAAGGGTGTAAATCGCATGATCCTATCTGATTGTCTGGCATTGGAACATGGTAATAAAATTCCTTCGATACGATACGTAAAGGAGTCTTTCCAGGCTATCGGAAGGCCAGACATTTTCTTTGCACACAGCACTTTAAGTTTCGGGGACGTTAAAAATCATAAAAGACTTACATTATACATTTTTTACTGTGAATCGTGAAAACACGGAGCTTAGTAAGCCCTGGGGGCCCGATTCACAGAATTAACTTAAGACAAAATCCTAAACTTTCTACTTTTGGTATTCACAGAATGCACTTAATACTTTTAGTATTCACGGAATGGATTTACGACTACTAACTTTACGTCTGCACTCGGGCCGGAAATTCCGGCTCAGAGGCGGAGATTCCAGCCCGGAGGTGGGACTTCCGGCCCGGAGGTGGGGATTCCAGCCGATGGAGGAGATTTAGCCATGGCCTAAATCTCCACCTCCGGGCCGGAATCCCCACCTCCGGGCCGGAAGTCTCTCCTCCGGGCCGGAAGTCCCACCTCGGGGCTGGAATCTCCGGCCCGAGTGCGGAAGTAAAGTTAGTAGTCGTAAATCCATTCTGTGAATACCAAAAGTAGTAAGTGCATTCTGTGAATACCAAAAGTAGTAAGTTTAGGATTTTGTCTTAAGCTTGTTCTGTGAATCGGACCCTCAGTGAGGGCCTCTGTAAGTTGAAGGCGGTTCCGGGTATCGAACCATGCCTTTCGGTCCTTACTAGTGCTCATGATAGATTCTTAATCACACGTTTCAGATTCAATCAGCTTCATCATTTTTTAGCATTTCCGGCTGGATCCTTTTTATTGTCAGACCAAAGTGGTCCCTGTGACTGCGATCTTCGATCTCCTCAGGACACGTTACATTTTGTACTATTGTGTACATTTTTCTCATTGCCAAGAAAACGCTTCCTCCGGCCCTTGTTAAAAAGTCTGAAGTTTAGGCAGGCTAAAGTGGCACTTTTGCACTTATAGTTGTTACTTAACCCCTTTACAATGTGTGCATGATAAGTTTTTTAAGGGTCGCTTACAGATATAGGCTTTCTAGAGTTGACTGAACCTCTGTGGCCTGTATTGGTGAAGCTCTTTTAGCGCGAGGGTGTGTACAGTTTTGTCCATCAGAGTTTTATGAACTCAAACTGTTTTTATGATTGTATGATGTCTTAGCTGCATGAAATGCTTTTTTATATATTATGTGGTGTATGTTCCTTTCTATTGTATGAATCTATGACTGTATCTTTTTATGGATGCTTTGCACCCGAATAAAGAAAGATAACTAACTAACTACAATACAAATTGGATAACTTTTCAACTTTTCGTCGAAGTCGTCATGTGTCAACCCCAAGATCCAAGGTGTGTCGAAAAAGTGTAGTCTGAAACAATGTCAAAGCTGATGACATTCATCTGAGCAATTGTTTACTTTGGTACTCTGGGTAGTGGCTTCAGAAAAATACCTGGGGTGACAAGTTGTTTCACCATCGCCCAGGAATCACAGAATTTATGAAGTTCGCAAAATTGGCAAATAGCCATGTTTAAAAATTGCCAGGGCTTGGAACATTGCTCTGACTCTGAGGCAATCCCTGACTAGAAGCTACCCTGGCAAGGGCCCAGAATCACTTTGTGATTCATGTACTCAAGAAGCTGGCTGCTTACGCAAACCTTAGTCAACTTGGCAGGAACTGAATGTTGAGTGTCTTACAGTAGCTGGAAGGAACCCCATATATTTGTGGTGGATTACATTGAGAATAAAACACAATGACACGTTTAACATATAGTGGTCATCAGTGCTGGGGCCCAAGTTTTTTCTCAGATGCCCATGATTGGTGCTGTTGAATGCCACATATGCCGAATACTAAGGCTGGCTAGTGTTGATTCCATCTCATGCCTCTTTCATATACCACCTATCTTTGACTCTTTAGCTCACTCTTGCAAGTTCTTTTTACCCCTGCTTTGCCATTTGGTCACTGATTTCCAGTTTTTCTCTTCCCTCTCATTCCCCTTTTCTATCTTTCTCTCTCATTCGGGGGCAAAGTCTGATGACTAAAATGTAAGTCCTGGCACCCATAAACAAGGACCAAGAGGTCACACAAGCCACCACTAGTTTATATACAGCACTGGTGGTCATTAATAGCACGGGGATCTGTTGTTAATCAAAGAAAGTAAAAGAATGACTGTGGTGGTACTTAAGTTCATGTGCTGGGCAGGACAAGCACCAGAATGGATTCTAAATCATTATGGGAATTCACAGAAGCATTTTTGAGTATATTAAGTATTACTCCTTTGGTACTCCTGTAGCACTCATAAATGCCTTTGTAAATTGGCCCCAAAATAGCTAAAAACGGAATACTCACATAATAGTTATATACAATTCACGCTAGTAGAAAGGATAGTGTCCTCTTTGCATTTCTACTAATGGGGAGTTGGACTGTTAGGGCCAATTCACAAAGCATTTATGATTACCTGAAGTACTATACCTTAAGTACTGTTTCACATAGTCATAAATGCCTTTGTGATTAGTTATGCTTTCCTGTGTTAAACTAGATACTCCAAATATGCACATATCAAACCAGATAATCTGTTGACAAGGTGGTCTACCTGCCTGGAGGAATATGGATACCCACCTTGATTCAAGAGAATTGTTTTCAGGATCAATGCAAATAACCTGTTCCAATGACTGATGCTTCTAAACTGGAAACAGTGGTTGACTAATATATATGAAGGATACAACTATCGCGAGTTTGATTGACAGAGCCTCGGTTTCTGCAAGTGAGACTTGGACTAAGATCAATAAGCAAAGGCCTTGATGGGCAACACCTGGGAATTGTTTGAACATCAGACAATGAACTTTGAAACTGGTCATGCCTCTCATACGGAATCAGAGTAATTTGTAAAGGAGAGGGTGCTGAAGGCAATTTCTTTATTTGAAGCCGGCGAAGAGGATCCTGGTAGTACTTTTGTATCTAAAACAGTCCCATACACATATTTTGTGGTTAATATTATAGAAATAAAAAAGTAAATATTGAAATGTTGTGATTAATGTTTAACCCAAACCTTAACTGTAACTCCAACCTTAACACTAACCCAAAACCTCTAAATCATTCCTCATCACTTAGACTAAGCTTAACCCCAAGAATAGCCCCAACACTTAAACCCTCCCTTGGCCTAACACTCTAACCGATACCTCACCCTTTAATCCTAACTGCAAACATAACCCCATACCTTAAACCATCCCTTACTCTAACCCTAACCTTAAACCCATGCCCCATCCTATACCATGAAACTCAACTTAACCATAGCCCCAACACTTTGACCATCCTAGCTCATCCCTTACTATAAGCAAACCGCTAACCCAACCCTACACAATCTCCTGCTTGCACCACAACCCTAGTCCCCTTTATGGTACCCTTACCTAATTCGAAATCTCACTGCAACCCCTTCCCTTACTCTAAACCTAACTTGTACATTACCCTAGGAACCTTGGCATTCATGTATTTATTGTATCCCTAGAGTACAAGCACAAGCACAATGTAACACATCTCAAATAAAATAAATAAGTATTTAGACATTGGTTTAATTGTCATAAAACAAACATAGTTTAATTTATTGCCTTACTGGCACAGTCAGCTGGGAGAAAAGGGAAGAAAGAGGACAATCACGTACTCAAGCACATACACATTGACACAAACACCCACACATGCACAGAAATGTTTATTCTTCCTCCCAATCTGCACTTTCATTTTGAGAATGGCTAGAGGAGCTTTTATGTTTTATTTTGTGTCACTTAAAGATTTGTAATGTATGTTTTATTGTGGTTTTTATGGTTTTGATTTTTTGCTAAGTATCATTGTTTTGTGTGTGTGTGTAGAGAGAGAGATGAGAGAGAGAGAGAGGACTAACTATTCAGACCTAAATTGGAATGTCGATATAAGAGTTTTTCCCTTACCTTCTCAGCACTAAAGAATGTGGGATCCATGGCGACTTCTCGCCCCTGCAGGTCCATGCCTTGGTGTGCTTTTTCTCAGATGTGGTGGCATCCTTGGTCACCATATTTGTGTCCCTGTTGCGGGTTGGCTTAGTCATGCCACGCAAGGCATTCTGGGGCGATTCCTCTCCTACACGTGGGCGTCTCTGAAACACCACATGCAGAGGAGTTTATACAATCATAACAAGATGACGGAGTCCTTCAAATGTCAAATGTTTGTCATGTAAATATAATTATAATCCCTGAAATGGAATTACAATCTACTGCTACTTAGAATGTTAATCATTATTCTTTTATTGTTTTCCTTTTCCAATCCAAGATGGCCGAATCACTTCCTTGATTATGTCTTTTCTTATTCTTCACTATGTGAGGGAAGTTAAATTGAGTCCAGTTGCATCGCAGTTGTGCTTGATGATTGCGCGCTCACTGGATTTGTGGACGTCCTATTTCTCCAGTTTCTTTTCATTGACATCCTCTTGCTTTCGTCTTGCAGCTTAGCATAGACAGCTGGAAAGTTTTTCTGGTCTCCAGGTTTTTCCCTTTCTGCTGGTAATTATTTTCCAGAGTATTTCTAAACATTCAGTTTAATGCTGCTGTCTGGCTTTCTTTCAGGAGATAGCAGGCTGTTTCTACAAACTAAGAAGACTTTACACCCATCATCAAGAAAACCTGCTTTTGACAGGTGTAACGTCAACATAATCAAAAGATGGATCAAGTCCAAGAAAACAGCGGTAAATAACTTTACTGTTCAAGTCGAAAGCCTGATCACTGAAAATGCTTCTTTACTTTAATCTCTAGCTGTCTTACAACAATGGTCGCTTCATTCCCCTCATGCTGGCCTGGTAGAATTAAAATTTGATGTGAACCCTAAGAAGTTAAAGTTACTTTTGGACACTTGTCAGGTCCACTTCACCTATAAGCCCCATACTTATGACAGTAATAGATCTATGGATTGGTGAACTGTGAGTAATGTGACTAGAAATGCTATGGCATAGGTTATGACAGTTTCTGAGGCTATCCCCTTTTGGACAACTTTCTGGCCTTTCTAAAGCAATTTAAAAAATGTTTTGACTGTCAAGAACTGAAATTTTCCGCTTAAGAGGAAATATTCTAACAAACCATGATTCCTTGGACGTGCATACATATATCTCCAAAGTCAAATAGAGAGATTGATTGGCCTGAGTTCTCCCTTTTCATGTTACTTCATAAAGGCCTAAAGGATGAGTTGAAGAACAAACTCACTAGAGTGTCTAGACCATCATACTTAGAAGATTTAATCCTGTTAACCATTCACATATTTAGCCATCTTCATGAAAGACGAATGGTACGTCAAAAACAATTTCAGTGAAAACCCCCACAAAGGCTTGCATTCAAGACACTTACTAAGTCTATGATATTAAAGATGAACCCATGCAAGTGGGTTTTACCTAGGGACCTTTGACAGAGGAAGAAAGCGCTAGATGACTCAAGCTAGGCTTATGGTTATACTGTGGTCAAAAGGGACATCTTCTGAGCTATTCTCCTGTACGTCATTCACGTCTGCCTAAGGGTATGGAAAACTAAGAAGCCTGCTCCTAGTGTAGAGAATAGAGGCAAGTGAAGATCAGCCAGTGCTGCATTTTATGTTGAATTCCCTTGGGTTCATTTTACTGCCAGGGAAACTTCAAGTTCTTTCTCAGCATCACTCAGTTTCTGTCCTTGTTAACTGTAATGCTTCCATTGTTTTCATGGATATTGAACATGCTTCCAACCAAAAGATTCCAGTCAAAAGAAATAGATTACAATTGTGGTAGAGGCTGTTGATGGAACTTTAGTGGCTTCTGGCTTAGACACTGAGGAAATTCAGGTTTTGTCACTTTGGATCCCTGCCCATTATGAGTACATTATTTTTTATTTCATTTCCTCTCCTCAGTACTCTATTATTTTGGGTATTAAGCCGCAACCTGAGCACAACCGACATATAAACCTGTCCACCAAGACCCTGCTCCTGCGCCATGAGCTTTGTGTATCCCATTGTGGTTCTTATCATCTCTCTTCTACTAACAGTCCTGAAGTCCTTCCCAGTATTTCCAACCACCCAGTGGCACAGTTACATGAAATTCCACAAAACTATCATGAATATCCCAATGTTTCCAAGAGTCTACTACCAAGGATTTAGCCTCTCATCATCAAAATCCTTCCTGAGGTTATATTTCCCTGCATTCACACATTTTCCTTGTAACCTTGGAAGGACAAGCTTTGAGAGAATATCTCGATGCTAACCAGGGGAATGGCTTGAGTACTCCACCTTAATCTCTTGTCGGAGCTTCTTTATTTGTTGTGCTAAGGAGTGGCTTTTCAAAATTCCAGCCCTGTATCGATGATGGGTTTAAAACCATTATCCTTGGCCCCTCATTTCTGTTACTCTGGGGGCTATTTAAGGAGCAATTATTTTCAAAATCAGATCTGAGAGAAGCCTATCACCTGATCCATATCTGATCAGGTGAAGAGTGGAAGACAGCATTCAGAGGACCTTTTTGGCATTAAGATTATTCTGTGATGCCATTTGACCTCTGTAATGCCCGAGTTGTCTTCAAGCACTTTATGAATACGAATATTACAACCTTGATCCTCCAGATGATGGTCTTTCGCTTGATGATATCCTTATTTTATTGTAAAGATCCAGCTGACCATCCATTCATGTCAAACAAGTTCTACAGTGTTTGAGAAAAATAAATTACTGGCCAAACCCACAAAGTGTCTTTCTGGGAAAGATTCAGTTGATTATTTGGCCTATGTTCTTTCTTCTTAAGGCCCTTAAGGCACAGCTATGAACTCTCAAAAAGTTTGCCCCATGTTAGATTGGCATATTCCTTCATCAGTAAAAGAGGTACAAAGCTTTTATTCTTGACCAATTATTATAGAAAATGTATTTAGAACCTCTCCAAGCTTGTCTCTCCGATAACAGAACTACTAAAAAAGAATAAGACCTTTCAATGGAATCACAATGCCACTTTAGCATTTGAAATGTTAAAGAAAGAGTACTTTCAAGCTCCCGTTTTACAACAGCATGATGTTTCTATGGGGTATATTATCAAGAAACAGCATTAAAATTATCGCCGCTTTAGCTGCAGAAAACTGCCGCTAAAGCGGCGATAATGGGCTTGATAATATGCCCTTGAGAATTCCCATAGAAGCCTATGTTCTGGTGTCAACATGGGCTTCTATTGGAATTCTCTGCGGCATATCATCAAGCGCATTATCGCCACTTTAGCGGCAGTTTTCTTCCGCTAAAGCAGTGATAATTTTAACGCCATGCTTTATAATATGCCCCTATGTCTTTTATTTTTGAGACAATACATCAGACCAAGCTATGGAAATTGTTTTGATACAGTTCAATCGAGATGGATAAGAACATCCAAACACCTTTATTTCATGAAAATTCTTTCTAGATATTTTTTAATTCTGGAAAAGGAACATCCTATTTAATAAATTCGCTATTAAAGAGTGGAGAAATGTTTTACTCTGAGCCAATTTTCGAGTAACAATCTGCTCCAAACATAAAAATCTTCAAGTTGTCCAACAGGTGGAATGCTGGAATAGTAGGCAAGCCCACTGGCAAATTTATTTTCAACAATTAGATTTTTTATAGCATACATTTCCAGTTCAGTCAATGTTATAGCAGATTCCTTATCCAAACCTCACCCTGAGCAAAGGATTCCCTCAACCATGGAGAAGATAATTACTCCTCAAGGGTTCATTTCTTCAGTGTCTCTACCTTGAACCAATTGGGGAAAAAGCAATATGTTGTAGGCTCTGTGAAATAGAATTTTTTTAATTCAGTTTCATAAAGAATGCAAATGCTTTGTTCTTCATTCAAAACAATACCTTCAAAACATTTTCAAAACCTGATACTTCAACTATGCCATGGTTCCGTGATTTACGTACACACATGTAGAAGAGTCACATAGGGTGTAATCGGAGGAAATTTTGTTAGCCATCTCTTCATTGTGATTAAGGTTGTGAGGTCTGTGCTCAAAATACATCTAAAACACAAAGGACAGCAGGACTGTTAGACACCAGAATTTCCCTCTAACCTTTGAAAAATAATTTCTATTATTTTTTTAGTAGAATTACCTCCTTCTAAAAATTGCACCACTATAATGGTGACAGTTGATTTGCATACTAAAATGGCACACTTTTCAGCTCTTCCGAAATGACCAACTGAGTCTGAAATGGCTGAGATCTTCTACTCGGACATATTCTAACTTGTTGGATTACCTTTAAAAATGATCTCTGATCAGAGGCTCCAGTACATTTCTAAATTAAGGAAGCCTTTGTGTCATAACTTTGGCATCAAAAGAGCATTTACTTCTAGCTTTCACCAAAAGAGCATTTACTTCTAGCTTCTAGCATTTTCACTTCTAGCTAGGTTAAGTCTAACTCTTGAAGATTTCATAAAATGCACAATTTTTGCAGCCCAAGATAACTAGAAGGCTCTCTTACCTGCAGCAGAGTTTGCATGCAATAAATCTACTCATAACCCCAATGGTTTCTCTCAATTTTTTTTTACTTTGCCGGGGGTTCCATCCCAAAACCTTTCCAGATGCCCTGAAAACTGTTGACACTGTACATGTGGTCCAAGATTCATTGAAGACATTTTTGGTCGTTTTGACATTTCCAAAATCATTCACCCTTACACTGTATAACTAAAGCTTCCTCTCTCCTGGAGAATTCATCATTCCTTTCATGATTCCCATCGAAAACCCTATCTTTTACTAAGATGATCTCAAGATAAAAAGAGACTCATTGATGGGCAACCAGAGTATGGTGTCCAGGAAATCTGTGACTCTCGGTACTTTAAAAACACCAAAAATACCTAATCTAGATATCATTATAATCCCTAAAATGGATTTACTGTTATTTTGTACTCTAATTATTTTTCTTTTGTTGTTTTCCTTTCCCAATCCAAAATTGCTGAACTTCTTTCTGGATTCGTCACTATTTAAGCAAAATCCAAATTAGTCCATTTGCATCGCAATTGTACTCGCTTGATTGCTTGCTCACTCAGGACCAGATTTATTAAGGAGTTGCCATGTCCTGCATCACACAAGGAAGTTCAGTTCCTTTATTCAGATTTACAAAGCCATGCAAGGGGTGATTTGTGCAGCCTTGTAACGGAATGTAATGCAACGCAGCTGCTTGAGCAGCATTATGTTACATTTAAAGCTGGCTGGTGCTGCAGAGGAATTTGGTTTGGGCCCTAAATTTTGTTTCACTACTCTCATCATATAATTACCTTTTTAACACTCACTTGATCCGCCGATGGATCTTGTATTGTGACACTGACGGGTAGAAAATGGGAGATTTATCATGTGGGTATCCAACGAGTGTAAGGCATTGGATAACTGACTCACAAATAAACAATTAGATTCATGTATAAGATTCTCAACACCAAATTAAATAAATAGAGAATCACAACTGCTAGTCCACATCTTCTAAAGAAATTTTGATGAACTAAATTCATACAAACCGATAATTCAGTTAAGGCAATACAAAACAATAGCAATAGTACCTGATGATTTGAGACCTACCTGTATTGGTTTTTCTCTTTCGTTAGTCAATAAATTGGAATGCACAATCAACTTTTACGAGGCGAGTCATGACAAACTCAGAGCCTAAGATTTGATAAAAGTACATTTTATCAAAGATTTAGAAGGAAATACATGATTAATAAACATTTAGGATCTATGGAATGTTAATTTATTTAATCAGTTTAAGGTTGCCTAAAGGTCATAAAAGCTCTGGAACGTTCAGCAAAGACAAGAACCATTTCAGTTCATGGGCAGTGTCCCAAAGGGGAAGAATCCATGAATGACGCACACAGTGTATGTATCAGTGCGAAAGGAAAGCATGTGAAAATCCTCAAAGTTCCCCAAGGCAATGTCTAGCCAGGAAAGAAAAATCAGTAAAGTCATCCGCCTCAAAATCAAATCAAATCGAACTGAATCTACTTTTTCTCCAAGTCAATGTCTAATATATTCCTCTGGTTCTGGTGGTGACACCTCCTGGGTCACCTCATCGTAACAGACCACTCAGTCCCTTGGTCAGTTCATGTAGGATGATTGTCATGAGACATAAAGAAGACACATATTATGGAAAAGTGTGGTGCAAAGCACATACTTTGTCAGATCATCCGTCTCATCGAACTTCCAAACAAAGATCCCTTAGCAGTAGGCATATGAATGAGTTCAAGAGGACAGTTTCCCATAGCAAATGTTCCCAAAGTTTTCAACATTGTAGCAGATAGTCCTTGTAGGTGAGTGAGAACTCCTTGAATCAGACACAATCTCACCTCACATTGTAAGTTTACGAAACCTTCTCACGAGTGTAAGGCAGCATAGAATAGAGAATAAGGCAGGTCTACAAGAAAGTCAATTTAAAATGCATTGAATATAAAACAATGGAAATATATGTTTCATAAAAGGAAATCAGTATTCTTATAACTTTTCAGCTTGTAAGCATTTAGACTATTGTTATTTGTTGTATTTCAGGATCACATGTAAGTATGGCACAATACTGCATTTTCAAAGTACTAACGTGTAGACTAATTTTAAATCATAAAATATAAATATTGTTTCAAATCATTTGCAAGAGTACACATATAAAGATCACAATCTGGAGGTTGCAGAACAGTTGCACTAAATATGACTATGCAGCACAACTTTTTCTCTTGTCACTTTCAGTGCACATTTTCACATATGCAATGATGAAATTCAGATTGAAACCTTTCAATATCACACGTAAATATCTCTAAATCATGTTATATTTCATTAAATTCTTCACACCTCATTATTTTGATAATAAGGGTTTGCAATCTTATAACAGCTAAATACATCACATTTATCTTTTTGATACACATTGAATTAGCAACTGAAACGGGTTAAACTATGAACCTATATTACTTAATGTATATGTTTCCATCTATTCTACAATTTATCTGCATGCTTTTCTGATGCAGTAACTAAGTTCTTCTTGAATAATAATTCTCACGTCTCTTTACCATTTGATTAGTGCACCTCTATTTGCGTGTTACCCAAAATGTCTCATAATCGGTTTAGATAAGTGTTATGGAATCTAGATGCTTATCAGCTATATCAGTGCCGTTCCTTGGGTGGAGCATCGGCGTACCCGTGCATCCACCCTTGGATTTGAAGCAAATGAAGATATACAAAAGTTTTAAAACTTGGATTGCATCATCTCAGTACGCCTCTCAGATGAGACCGTAACTAGGAGAAATCTTTTTTCTCCTTGATAGTTCCTCTTTCTATGCATGGTGCATTCAGCATCAAGCATAGAGAGAGAAAATGGATCTTAGGGTTTTTTCTGTGCATGAAGGTGTCCCTCCCTCCACACAAACAATCCTGCCTGTAATGTAGGCACCTTTGCACTATGGTGCAATGGTGTCTGGATACCAGGCACTAAAGCAAAAGACACACAAATGATGGATGGAACAAATCAGACCATTCACCCCCAGTCAACAGATCTGGGTTAAATTCATCGTTCTTTTGCTCACCATGCCACCCCAGTTTAGACCTAGCCATATGCAAATCAGTCTTGACTCTGTGCCTCATGGGAACAGTCCAGCCCTAACTACCAAGCCATGTCCTCCCTGGACCGGAAACAAGCATCCTAAGACCTGTTTTGGAGTTTCACCCCTCATCAGCCAGGCTAGCTTGAATCCAGTGGCACAGTGAGCCCGGGTCCAACGTCTCGTCATACCCGGAGCACTTAGGGCAAGAAAGCAAAAGACACAGTGCACCAAAGCAAGAGGGAAGCAGAAATGCTTCATATCTTACAATGGAGCATTTCTGCTCCCTCCTGATTGTAAATGTTTCCCTAGATTCGTTGAAGTCTCACTTCTCCAGGTTCTTTTCCTTAACACCTTCTTGCTTTCGCATTGCTATTTGGTCAGGGCACTTGGAAAGTTTTTCTGGTGTTCAGTTTTTTCAATTACTGCTAGTAATTATTTTCAGGAACAATTCTAGAGACCAGTTAAACTCTGATGTCGGAGACAGTAGGCTGCTTCTACCACTAAGAAGACTCTACACAAATTACCAAGAGGACCTTCTCTAGACAACTGCGAATAACGTGGTCAATCAGATTCCTCAGGATTCAGTCCAGAACTCCTGTTTTGAGGTATGTGGAGCCAACACTCATTCAAGCATCAACATTAAGCAGAAAATAAGTGCTGAAGAGATGTTTCTAGGACAGTTTTATGCTAATAGCATGATTGACCTTGCGGAAGTGACTCATACCCTTCAATAAGTTACAGGCCAATGACAAGTGTTACTGACCAACTCTGCAGTGAAAAATGCTTTAATAACACATTTTAAAACTTTGATTACTATTTAAATTCTTTAATTGGGTATGATTCACAAAGGTGTCCCTCCCTCCACACAAACAATCCTGCCTGTAATGTAGGCACCTTTGCACTATGGTGCAATGGTGTCTGGATACCAGGCACTAAAGCAAAAGACACACAAATGATGGATGGAACAAATCAGACCATTCACCCCCAGTCAACAGATCTGGGTTAAATTCATCGTTCTTTTGCTCACCATGCCACCCCAGTTTAGACCTAGCCATATGCAAATCAGTCTTGACTCTGTGCCTCATGGGAACAGTCCAGCCCTAACTACCAAGCCATGTCCTCCCTGGACCGGAAACAAGCATCCTAAGACCTGTTTTGGAGTTTCACCCCTCATCAGCCAGGCTAGCTTGAATCCAGTGGCACAGTGAGCCCGGGTCCAACGTCTCGTCATACCCGGAGCACTTAGGGCAAGAAAGCAAAAGACACAGTGCACCAAAGCAAGAGGGAAGCAGAAATGCTTCATATCTTACAATGGAGCATTTCTGCTCCCTCCTGATTGTAAATGTTTCCCTAGATTCGTTGAAGTCTCACTTCTCCAGGTTCTTTTCCTTAACACCTTCTTGCTTTCGCATTGCTATTTGGTCAGGGCACTTGGAAAGTTTTTCTGGTGTTCAGTTTTTTCAATTACTGCTAGTAATTATTTTCAGGAACAATTCTAGAGACCAGTTAAACTCTGATGTCGGAGACAGTAGGCTGCTTCTACCACTAAGAAGACTCTACAGAAATTACCAAGAGGACCTTCTCTAGACAACTGCGAATAACGTGGTCAATCAGATTCCTCAGGATTCAGTCCAGAACTCCTGTTTTGAGGTATGTGGAGCCAACACTCATTCAAGCATCAACATTAAGCAGAAAATAAGTGCTGAAGAGATGTTTCTAGGACAGTTTTATGCATAGCATGATTGACCTTGCGGAAGTGACTCATACCCTTCAATAAGTTGCAGGCCAATGACAAGTGTTACTGACCAACTCTGCAGTGAAAAATGCTTTAATAACACATTTTAAAACTTTGATTCCTATTTAAATTCTTTAATTGGGTATGATTCACAAAGTAAGTTGTAAATCTTCTCCCTTAGATTTACAACTATGTGTTTGTATATACATACAGAGTAAAATGTATCTAACTTTCACGCAGTGTAACACAGCAAGCAAACCATGCTGCGCTTCACTGCGTGAAAGGGAGAGGGTAGGAAGGAGTTGCATTTAACATTATATGGCGTATTCCTGGTTTCTGCCTGTGCTGGCACACTATATGCTGCCCAGCGCCAACGCAGACACCCTTATGGTGCAAGGGTGCCTGCATTGTAGGCAGGATTGTTTTTGTGCAGGAAGGGACACCTTCCTGAACAAATACAATCCTCAGAGGCATATTCCTCCTGCGTGTGCTGCACAATGCAGCACACATAGAAAGAGGAAACAACGAGGAGATATAAAAATATTTCTCCTCATTGCGCCTCTGGTGGGAAGGCGTACAATTGTGACGCATTCCCAGGTCTACCAGTGTTGATAAATCTGAGAATGTGTCACAATCCATGGGTGGATGCGTAGGAACACCTACGCTCCAGCCATGTAATAACCCCACCACCCAGAGCAATGTAAGGCAGCGATTTGTGCTTCCTTGTGTTACTCTAGATCTACCAAGCCATGCGTGGCTTGATAAATCTCATTTTAGGTTTTGCATTCCACATGCATATTTTAACTTGCTGGATATTTTGCAGGTGTATATGTCTACCAAATCTTCATCTGAAAACGTTAGCATTTTTGTTCTCCAAATGCAAACGATATTTCTTCACTTATAACCAGGGCCGGACTGGGAACCCAAAGCAGTTGATTTTAGTTGACTAGTCCCCAGGAGGGGTAAGTGTGAAGGACTGCTACTTTTTTTATCTGGGGCTGATATTGCAGCACTGCTTTAGAACCAGCCCCCGGTAACAAAACCGGCCCCCACCTCTGCAAAACCGGCCTCCACCCTTACAGCCTCCCGCGGAAATGCCCAATGCCCGCTACAGCCAATCCGGCCCTGCTTAGAACAACTATTCTCTATACCATTACCAATATGGGTGTGTTTTCTCCCCTTTTCTACCCTGGATAGGGATTTAATCCAGCACTTACGAGAGTACATATCTGACAGTATCAAGGATAAGAATATGTGTCATGAACATTTGTGATTGTTCATCAAATGGTCACGTCTTTCCTGTCCTGGCACAATTTTGCCTCTCACAGTAGATTTTCTTTGACGTAATGTTACGCGATAATGGTCTAATGTTGCAGGTGTAACTTCATTTACGAGTAAAAAATTAAAGTTTTGAGAATTGAAAAATGGAACTTACACTCATCAACCAATCGATCTGAACACATAAGTTGAATTTAAATGATGTTGTGAAGGAGGTCTAAACTTTCTGCAAATAAACAATTAGTAGATGGCGTCTCTGCTGGTTTTATGCTCAGGGATTTAGAACAAGCCTTTACAATGCAATGGTCTCGGCATTGTTAAAGTTAGAGCTATTGGCATTGCTCATGACATTATTTTTGTTTATGTTTTTGTTTTTAAAACATTTAAAGAAACAGCATTGTTATTTACAATGTCAATAGCTTAATCACTCTCAAATGCAAGACCTATTGCATTTGCACCCACACACAGAGCCAAACACACAAAGCCACCCACACACACAGAGCCACCCCCCTCCCACTACCTCGGCATTTATTTACATTGCATAAGGGCCCCTGTGCTCCAAAACAAACAGATGCCTCTGAATGCACAGAGGTTCTTGAGCTAAGGGCTGGGAGCGGAAACCCTCGGACATGTGTTGAACATACCAGTTGTTAACCCGTTCCAGACTGGGGCGTCTCAAGTTCTGACAGTTACGTTACACAAGGACACATTCGTTTTTAGTAGGCATGGGGAGATGAAGTATTTTGCCCAGAATCACCGGATGTTGAGACGACACCAAGGATCGAACTGTTTCCCCAGCTCCAAAGCGCTGTTCTGGCCGTAAGGCCACAAGTCGCTGCTTGCACGAGCCACGGCTGTGGGAAAACTCTGCACCCACTGGGGTAGGCTGCCTGCTTTCCGCGCTCTGTAAGTACTTACTGCTCCAAGGAGAGTCTGCCTCTCTGCGTCCCTCTTGAGGGTCTTCAAATGCTGCCTGTTTATTTCAAAATTACAACTGAAATCGTGCAATGTCTTGGTTGCTTCAATGTTCTGCTGACGGGTCGAGTGTTTAAAGGGACAGCGTCTTTACAGTGTAACACATTCACCCACACCACGCGCTGCCAAATTACTCAAATCCTCCAAACTGTGGGATTAGCTCACTCAGGGGCTGCACCGAAGTGACGAAAGCTTGGTACGTTCCACCGTAGTACTGTTCCGTGCACACGAGTGTGTACATGGTCTTTAGCTTTACCCACCAGCTAAAGTTATTTTCCCTGTTTATTTTCCAGCGGTGAGGTGAACTTCCCACTAGATCTCACCCAAGGTGAGGGGTCCCCCAAATTGGCAGGGCGTGGGCAACGAAGCCTGGAACTGCCCAGGAGACAGCCTAAATAGTCTCTATGGTTAAACCGTAACTCGCGATATCACGGACACGCACTCTTGACATTATCGTGCACTGATTCCCTGCGCTATCTGCAGTGAGTATTAGCTGCAAAATGAGAGGCCTTAATGGGGGGAGGCCTTCTTACTGGCAGATATTTACAATTCACCTCTGTCCGTTATTATCACAAGCATCACTTCGTGATGCTCTAATTTTGTACATTTCGGTGGAAAGTTATTCCTCGTCACAATCCCTGAACTTTCTAGTTTTCCATTTTTCGAATACTGATCGATATACCGGAGGCTCATTAAAAATGTAATGGAGGATCGAATTTTATGAGTTGAATTCCACATAAACTGCTACATAAAGGTGTAACATTAAACCAGTGTGCTTCAGCCAAAGAAGGATTTTCAGCGGAACAGCCTGTGCATCATTTATGTTTTCTTGAAGCTGTTGAAAATCATCCTTTTTTGCACTCTTAGTTTATTGAAACCATGTGATTCATATTTTCAGACACATCCTCCCCTGTCAGGGGCCAATCATGTGACGCTGCTTCTTAAGATGTCTGCCTGCTCGCGCTCAGCGTGCATCGTGACCCCATCACGCGAGTCGGCACAGGCCACGCCAGAAGCGCTGAATGGGCCCGATTATCTGCCTCGATTCGCCACTCATTTCTCACGACAGTGCGAATCAATTTATCGCTGAAAATAGATTGGCACCAATTGGTGTTTAAGTACGTCCCAAAGTCTAAACAATACCCGGCCAGTCTTGCCGAATCCCGGCTGGGCGCCTTGCGAATCGCGCGGCCTCGTGGAGAAGAATTTGGGGTTTTTTACTGGCTAAGTCTAACTTTGATGCAGATAGAGTTAGTGTTCATGGGAGCGTGGCGGATTTATAAGTAACCCCGTGTGGGGTTCTTTGTGGGCCCCAGAAAAAGTCCCTGTTGTATTGCAGGCGAACGGTCTGGATCGCACCTGGGCAGCGAGAGCCATGAACACCACCACCTTTCTCCGAGGTCAAGCAGAAATGCCTCGGAGAAACGCAGCGGCATTTTCAGATTCGGGGGCGTGTTTTTTTTTCTCTCCTCTTGCCATTGGCTGGAATGTTTACATTCCAGAGGAGAGAAAGAAAGTAAAAAACACGCCCCCGAATCTGAAAAAGACGGGGCTTAAACGGACAGACGCCCCTCTCCTCCAATGGCTGGCCTCCGTTTAGGAAGCCAGCCAATGGAGAAGAGGGGCGGGTTCAAGCCCCGTACTAAAAAACGTTAAATCTCGCGAGCGAGACTGCGCAAGCGCAGCCTTCGCTAGCCGAGACCTAAAAACAGCAAGTTGTGTGTTGGGTTTTGTCTTAGATTGCCACAAACTTAATGAAGTCCCTGTGTAGCGTTGAAATACTCTTTCTTATGATATAATAAAGTATGACACGCATTCAGTACAGACTAGGCTATCAGCTTATAATATTTTTCATCTAGAGATGGCATTTGTTAAAATTGTTTTTTGACTGTTTCCATATATTTGCATTAACTGATTTGCATTTAAAAAAAATGTTTTTATCCTTTTGTAATGGATTTAATTAACTGATACAAATAAAATTGAATGAAAAAAAATAATTAAAAACAAATATGTAGGTTATTATCCCTAATATTCCTTTTTTTCCAAAACAGTTTGTCATCTGTTTTTGTCGTTTTGTTGCACACTTTGTGGCTAGGACATGCTCTCATTTCTAGGAAGAGTTCTGTCCCATCTATGAGCACAAGTTCTGCAATGCAGAGTGTAACATGGTCTCTTGCAGAGCTACAGTTAGAAAATGGGGAGATGGGGCAAATGTAAGCAAAAGAGAAGCGTGTG
This sequence comes from Triturus cristatus, assembly GCF_964204655.1. Taxonomy (NCBI): domain Eukaryota; kingdom Metazoa; phylum Chordata; class Amphibia; order Caudata; family Salamandridae; genus Triturus; species Triturus cristatus. The sequence continues at coordinate 346,843,253 of NC_140588.1, read as the reverse complement.
GCTGATAGGCACCAGATCCCTATATTATTGGATATTATGAATCGGAGTTCATATTTTCTGTCTCACCATATCACTGCATCTGGATCAACATTTGTCTTTTCTCTGCATCTGGATCAACATTTGTCTTTTCTCTGCATCTGGACCAACATTTGTTTTTGCAGGCGGGACTGCTGTGCTGGAAAAGATTCCAGAGCCCATAAACAGCCATGAAGCAAAGCAGTGGCCAAGGTGTGTAATTAGCAGTCACTGCTGGAGCATTAAAGGATCTCTGGCCAGGGTGACGGAGTCACCTGTTCTGGCACGGTAAACGCTTTTCTGATTAATGGAAGAGTCTGCTTTTGAGCTCTCAATTAGCCTCGGCGTGAGTAAACACACCATGCTGCCACGACACCTCCAGGCAGTCGAATTTCCAAGAATACAGGGATGGTTTACATATGAAGTAATACATGGGGCACTGCACCTTCTGTTGCAAGACAGAGCAATTACTAATGAGGGATGGCAGGCTCACCGCGCCCAGCGTTTCTTCGAGGCAGCCATCTTCTACAGCATGGTAGCCTGTCGCAGCAGCTTTTACTCCTTCCGTCTCGTCAGGCTTCCTTGAACTCTGTGACCAGCCGTCTAAGGCTCTGCTTTTCTCGGTTTCTATTTATTCGATATTCAAATTAGCATCCAGGCATGCAAAGAGAACAGCGCAAAATTGATTAGCTAGATTTCTATCAAATGTTTCCTTTGTCGGTCAATGTGGAGGATATGTGTCCTTAATGGCCAGAGCTGCCGACTTTAGAGCTGGGGAACTAGGGGCCATATCAGCAAGGGCTGGCGATAATTATCGCTAAGCGCACTTAGCACTAGGATAATTATCGCCGGCTATCGCTGCTTTCTATCGCCAGGATAGCGTGCTATCAGCAACGCTTTTGTCCAAAGCGATAGAAATGCAAGCATTAGCTGGAAAACAGTGTGATTATTGCTGGAAATCCAGCGATAATCGCACTGTGACCGGCGATACCGTGCTGATAGGGCAGGGTGGTCTTAGCCATGTAATCCACCTCCCATTGGATTACATGGCTAAGTCAGAATTAAGGCAGGCGTAAGGAAAGTAGCGAAAACCATGGTTAGCGCTACTTTTCTTATCACTATGCTTCTTAGCGATTCCCTTGATAATTGGAGAAATGTCGGTTAGCGACATTTCTCCAGTTATTTCGGGAAGGAACGTCCACTTTGCATCTCATTAGAGATGTAAAGCTGGGCGTTCAGTAAACAGGCGGCAAGGCATGGATTCACACGTTAGCGTGTCCCTGCTGATAGAACGATAAAATTAGCGCCGCTTTTCGTCCGAAAACGGACGCTAAAGAGGCGATAATTTTATCGCCTTGCCTTGCTGATATGCCCCTAGGTTCGAGCCTCCGCATCAAATTTGAATCCTGTGATTCTTGGCAAGTTTCTTAATCTCCCCGTGCCCACCAAAAAATGAATGTGTCATTGTGTAAGGTAACTGGTGCTCATGTAAAGCGATCCAATACCTTCTGGTCGAGTTCGTGTTATATAAATCTGTAAACAAAATGCGTTGTCAACGTCCGAAAGAGTTTTGCGGCTGGGGTGGAGCAGAGATCCTAACTGCCACTGTCCTGTCTTGGGACTAACGCCCTGTCTAGGCACTTTCCCTAGCGTTTTTCATGATTTGAAATACCGTTGGGTCTGGAGTTAGCCAAGACCTGTTGATTTTTACTACAATTGCATGCATGTTATACTTGTTTAGAGGGGCTTTCAGCTATCTCTCTGCATCTCCTGCATTGGTATTGTGCCGTTTTCCATTTCTTCGCCCACTGCAGCATACAGCATGTGGCACTGGGTCATCCCACTCCCGTCATTGGCTGACTTCACTGTGAGTGACATCATTCTGCTCTTTCACAAGACCGTTTGCTTACATAAGAGGCTACCTTCAGTGACAGGGACTTATATGGCAATATATGCTTTTTGAGACCAAAACATAGTTTTGATTTTAGCCAATCAATTTTCATGATATTGGTGAGGGCCTGGCAGCTTTCGCAGCTATAACGTTTATATAAAAACCATGAGAAAATAACCATTTACAAAGCAAAAGGGCTGGCATTTAATGACAGACCTATTTGTTTTCCCAGGACATGTTTTTCATTCCATAGGCTTGTTTTGCACAATTGACTATTGTAAGTCATTTCATGCTGCAGCCAGGCATTTGTGTTATACTTTATTTTTCTTTCTCTACATCAAAAGTTGCTCTTTTGCCACGGGTACAGGAAGGAAAGCTCTCTCTGTAATGTTGTAATAGGGACGCAAGAAAGAAGTCCCCTAGTGAAACTTAGTGAAGTGTCTTCAGAGCATGTAAGACATCTTCACAGAGTTTTTGGAACCAGCCTTTGGCTTTAAGCCACAATTTACCTTGCTTAAATTGGAGTAATACTTGCACCCTAAACTTTTGCGATTTGTGAACGGTGCACCTTATAACTTTCAACATGCTCAATCACACATGTCTCCAGGGCTTACACTATTTCCATGCTGTGAACTCACACATGTACACTCAGTAACTCCAAGCCGTATATGAGTATGGTGTTATTGGCAATGTTATTAATCATGTCATAAATAAACCCTTTTGAGATGTGCAAGAAATTGGGTTTTTGGTTGAGAGGGATGGAAGTCCCATTCAGGCAACAGCCACATTCCTTGTCAGGATGAATCACAAAGGTAAAAAACAAAATCAATGTCCTGAGCAATACTCATACATTAACGCAAATATTAAGTCCACACAATGTTCTTCTTCCAATGTTCTTGATATTTTATTATGCCAGATCTTTTCAGGTAAGTGCTTCAGTTCTTATTTTTCATTTTTTCTTTTCCAACCAATGATAGTCACAAAGCCAACACGTGTTTCGTCTTATATGGGCATTCACCCAAGACTTCTTCAGGGCGGGAACAATTATTTCGAAGAGGATCAAACTCGTGATGTCTGTTTCTCAAATACTAGGAAGTTGTCATCAACGCAAATGATTGACCAATTGGTTTGCAGATCCTAAAACCAATGGCACTAGATTATCCAAGAATAATGTTCTTATCTGTAGGTTGAAAATCGTTCCAACTGTATGAAGAAACAAGATGTAAAACGGAGAGTACTCTGTCTCCCAAAAACGGCGTGCAACACTGCTAATCCCCGGAACCTCACATTGGTTGATCATTGCGGATGGTTGCCATCAGCGCGAGGTGCAGGTCTTGCCTTGCTAGTTACCATGGATGGATGCTGTTGGCGCAAAGAGCAAGCACACTTAGCGGTTGTCACTAAAAGTTTTGGCACAAACTGCCCTTTCACTGAGAGACCAAGATCAGAACTTTCACCTTTGTCTTATGTAGGAGTTCTCACTGAAGCTAGCAAAGGGTCCAAGACTAGGAAGGCACCTCTTGCGGACTAGGACTCACTTCAGCAGAGGCCAGCAGCATGAATCAGGCAGGTCCAGTTGCAGCTGGTTTGCTGCGAAGGTGTAGGGAGGCCTCTGGATACTTGTTGTGTCCCTTTAACTCAAATAAGGGGCTAGACAACTGACTCTTGGAGTCACTGGTGCTGGCCTTTGTGTTGGGTATTTCCTGACCTACCCCCAAAACTGGTCCTGGTCAGTTCTTGCCCTTTCCTTGGTCCGACATATAAGGTAACAAAAGGCAGGCAGGCCTGGTGTGAGGCTCTTTGTGTGCTATAGGCAAAGCTCTTTGAAGTTTAAGTGAAGCTGGGTACAGCTCCTCTCCCGCCATCCTGTTAGGATGCCCCACATGTCCACATATAAGCCCCTTTGTCGCACTGTCTGGAAGAAATACACAAACCCCAACAGCAAAGTCATTCACAGCCATGGGACCCAGGACACTGGCAGAAATGCAGTTGGTTGGGACAAGAAAATGCCAACTTTCTAGACGTGGTACTTTCAGAATTCTAACTTAAAATTCGACTTAACCATCAAAGAGGATTTTAAACTACAATTCATTTGAGTGCAAACAGTTTATCTCTATTTGGTGCAAATCTGAAGTTAGCCCTTGAGAAATGTAATACGGTAACCCAGTCTTAGTCAATGGGAGAGATAAGCCTTACTACAGTGAAGAATGATTTAGGAGTTTTTCTTTTGTTTGCAGTTTTATATAGCGCAAACTTGACCCGAAGAAATCAGAGCACTTTTCATGAGCACCAGTTGTCTTACAGATGGACACATTCATGTTTTTTAGGCACAGGGAGATTAAGTGATTTGCCCGGAATAACAGGATGCTTGAGCCTCCCTCCAGACTCAAACCTGGTTCCCCCGCTCCATAGTCGGCCTCCCTAGCTATTAAGCCACATCCTCTACCCAAGCTTTTTACTGCCAGGACATGTAAAACATCAGTACAGATGCCCTACTTAAAAAAAAAAATACAATGCACCCTGCCCTACAAGGCTTTAGGGTCAACCTTAGGGGTGATTTATAAGTATTACAAAAGAAGGTTTAGGCCTGGCAAAAGGTTCATTATGTCCGGTCAAAATGGCAGTTTAAAACTGGAGTACAGGTTGCAGTGTCAGGCCTGAGACATCTTTGAAAATGCTACTTTGGTGGGTGGCACAATGACAGCTGCAGCCTAGTAGCATTGAATTCATGGGCCCTGGGTACAAGTAGTACTATAACCAGGGACTTAAAAGTACATTAAATGTGCTAACCAGGTGCAGGAAAGGAAGGCAGGGACAAGCAAAAATCTTGGCTGACCCTGCAGAAAAGGGCCAGGTCCAACAAGATGTAATCAGTGATGTCATTAATGATGTCACTTAACATGTCATGAGAGGATGCAATACATGTAAGTGACGGAAATTATGTAAAATGTCGTCTGGCTTTGTGTTGTTGGTTGATGAGTGTGGTTCATGCTCTTAGTGCATGTGTTGTGAGTCCCCTATAGTGCCCATTGTAGTTCTCCCCTATGTTAGCCTGACTGCACACATTGAAGGCTGCTTTTGCTTTGCACACTTCACAAAGTAACACATTTGTTTTTTTGCCACACTATTATTTTAGAAATAGGCAGCACATGTTTTGTTATTCAGCTCTTATACTGGGATTCAGTCTGAAAATTTTTTACAAGGTAAAACAGCATTGTGCCCTGTTTTGCTCTGTGGTTGGACATTAACAGCCATACATAATAGCGAGACTCAGCTGCTGTTTTTGAGCATGGCATTTCTTATCATATAAGTCGTGACTTGCTGTTTTGAAAATAGAGAGGGGAATTTCTAGCAGAGGAAAGGTCCAGGGGCGAGTGCCAGCTCTTCGCAATCTGGATTGCAGACCAGCTAATGACAGATGTCATGGATGGGGTCCGGTACAATCCCAGAGTTCATTGATACATTATTGTGAGGCTAGGCGTAGGCAGATACACCAATAACCATGATAAGGCTTTTCACTCTGTAAGGTTTATTAGCTATGCTAATTACACTACAGCTTTTAGTATGCTTTCTAGTTGCAGCACAGCTTCAATAAATATTTAAACTGTTCTTGTGTCTCTTTTCTGTTTATTATGGACATGCATGAGTGAGAGAATGAAAGGTGATGACCTGTTACTGTGGTTCCCTGAGGGGACTAGAGTGTTGTGTTCTGGGGTGCCAACTTCCCTGTTACTCCGGAAAGGCTAGGAGGGCAGGTAAGGCACTATTAGGTAGTCTGGATTGGGACTCTTAGGTACTGATGTGGTGTGGTGACCCAGTCCATACATACTGGCGTTCAGTGATCCCAGTCATAGTTCTGTTCCCAAACAGAATCCCTGCAACACATGGACAGAATATTCTGCAGCCTCATTGGCTAGATTGTCAAAAAAAGACAAATTGTACTCATGAGCATAACCTGTTCAAGACAGATGTCTTTTTGTCTTTTGAGTGTTGTCTGAGTGGTTGAAAAGGAATAGACTGAATATAAAAGTGCTAGCTCATGGTTATGGTCCTTTAGGAACATCTTGGTGTAGGGCAGTTTGTTCTTCAGAAAGTGCAACTATCTAAATGTTGTATAATGAATCTTCACCATAATAAGGGGCAGTCTGTCTATCTATTTAGTGATTCATATATTTATTTATTTATGTATTTATTTATTTTACATAGAGTACACAAGGCAAAGGGGAACAGAGCTTCACAGAGGTGTAAAGAATCAGCTCCATATCTGATTATATATGCAGTGGTACATAAGCCATGCTTAAAACATCTAACATACAAGTAAAAAACTATAAAAGACTAATAAAACACATTTGTACAATCACAAAAGATCAAGAACAATCAAACAGGGGGGGCGTGGTCACGGCGCCGACAAAGATGGCCGCCTGACGCGGGACCTCCGGCGCACCGGAGCTTATCTTTCATGCCGGTTCCGTTTTGACGACATGACAAGCACTTCTGAAATCGGATTCTGCCTCTGGAGTACAGCGCGCTTCTGGTGAGCGCTTTTTTCCTCATTTCCATGGCCAGACTGCCTTTATTTTTGCCGCAATCGCTCTCTCCTCAGAGCGGCCGCCAATTTGTTTAATGCGCGATGCTCGCGCTTGTTACTGGCTTACCTTCTTTTGCCTCACACTGGCCTTTTTTGGTGTCCTTTGCTACCTGGAAGCTAATATACCATCTTTTTGGACGCTGACCTGCCCTATGGCTGCCTTGTTGCTTCTGTTTCTTCACACTACAGGAATGAGGTAATCCTCCAACTGTGGATTTCGTATTATGTTTTTATGTCTCCCCTCCAGTTACGTTCAACATTACCTCTGACCTAACCGTTCATGAAGAGGTTGGACACTAATTTTGCACTCCTCATTTTCATATAGACCTGCACTTGCTTGCCCCTATGTGGATATCCTATTTTGCTCAGGTTTTTGGACATTGCTCCCTCAGCAATTTTCTTCACATCAGACGTCGCCTTTTTCTTTCCTAATGTACATAGACTGCCTTGACTGTTCTTGGAATGTCTCTTTAGCCACTTCCCCTGCTCTCCTATGGACATTATTGTCGTATTACATGTGAGTGGGCGCCTTCATATTCTGGTCTCCCTTTACAGTCTTCTTATTTACTCCATGGTTATGTGTGATTAACTTTCTATGGGCAAGTTACGCAATCCAAAATTTGTCTTTATTCCTTCGGGGAGTTCTCCTGTGACAACGTCCTCACCTCATCCAACAGCGGACTCTTCTCCCAAAGGAACACCAATGGCGGGAGTATCTCTTCATCGTTCCTCCTCAGCACAGCCGCTTTCGAGCAAATCCTCGCCTCCGTCAACATCTTCTAAGCGTCTGAAACAAGACTCCTCCTCATCAGAGAAGCCACCATCCTCTATCTCCATGGAGATGCTTTTAGAGGAAATTTGTGCTCTTCGGCCGTTTGTAGAGGAGACCAACAATAAAATGCAGTTTCTTGAAGAGAAATGGCCGTCCATGGATAACAGAGTGACATCGGTGGAGCGACAGATTTCGGATCTTCAATCTACATCCCAACGGGTCTCCTCTTTGAAAAAGTCTGTTTTGGCGCTTCAACAGCATACGGAGGAATTGGAAAACAGAAATAGGAGGAATAACCTTCGTATTTATGGTTTGCCGGAGTCTTTGGAGGGGGACGATCCTGTGCTCTTTTTCTCCTCCTTTCTTCTGAAGTTTTTGGATATGCCGTCCACCACTTCTCTTAATATTCAGAGAGCCCATAGACTTGGTCCTCGTTCATCCACATCAACCAAGCCAAGGGGAGTCATTATTCTTTTTTTGAAATTCACAGATCTTCTCTCCGTTCTCTCAGCAGCCAGAGCCAAGCGTCAGGTCTCCTGGTTGGGTCAGAGAGTGTTTCTTTCTCAAGACGTTTCTAACGCTACTGCCTCTCGTCGGAAGGAATTTTTATCTCTACGAGCCCCTTTAAGATCTCTTGGTGCTAGATATGGTTTGTTTCACCCATGTACTTTCAAAGTCACTCACCAAAATCAGACATGGACCTTCCAGGATCCTGCTGAACTCAAAAATGTCATTCATATTCGTTCTAATTCTGCTATGGAGACCTCTTCCTCTTCCTGTGGCTGATTGTTTAACTTTTTCTCATCCCTGCAGATTTCCTGAATATGTCTAACTTTTGCTTCCCTTACAGGTCACCCATTTATGTTTCTATCTTTGTTTCCATTTGTTAGTCTTTTAGTATTAGATTGTAAAATCATACATTTCCCAATTCTCTTTTATCTAACTACAATTTCCTTCTTTCCTTTGTTTAATAATTGTGTCTAGATTTTGTTCTTCAGTAATCCTTTTTGACTTCTCTGTTCTCCACTACCTCATTTCTTTTTATTGTGTGTCGCTCTTGAATTCTCACCCTTTGATCTTCATTGTATGTCTCTATGTTCTCCAATGTCACTCATTCTTTATTTATTTATCTAGATGGATCGATTTCCTCTCCACTTGGCTCTTCGGTTATGTTCTTTGTCCGGGTGCGATCCGGTCTGGTCTCCCGTCTTGGGGGATCTGTCTCGTTGAGTGTCGCCATCTCCCCGTTGTCCTATTTCGTACTCCCCTCAGGTATGTTTACTTCAGTCATCCCTTTGGGATATGTACTGTCTCTTCTTGTAATTTCTTTTTTTTCCTGTTTCCTTTTTCCTTTTCTCTCCCCTTTACTGGTTGATCAATTCCGGTTCTCCTTCATTTCTCTTTACCCCTCACTCCTCTTTTTCAGCCTGTTTTCTCGATATTCTTCCTATTTTTCTCTTTTTCGGCTTGTCTTTAGCACATGCTTCTTTTTCACTTTTTCTGTCCTACTTGATTCTATGTTATTTGTTAATTCAAAGTTTTTACTTGGAATGTAAAAGGTTTCATTAATCCTATTAAGCGGCAGAGAGTTCTTTCCCATTTAGCTTCCTATAACCCAGATATAGTTCTTTTGCAAGAAACCCACCTTAATGATGTTGAGTCTCTTAAGTTAAAAAGGAGTTGGGTGGGTACAGTTTTATTTTCACCCTCTGATAACAAAAAGAATGGAGTTGCTATCCTTTGTCACAAAAGGCTTAAATGTACGGTTCTGTCTCAGGAGACGGACACTGATGGCCGATGGATATTAGCCAAATTATTACTGAACTCTATTCCTTTAACTGTTTTCAATGTTTATGGACCTGTACAATCAGATTGTTCTTTTTGGCCTTTAATTACAAAGAAGTGTCTCCAATATAAGGATGTATCATTTATTTTAGGTGGTGATTGCAACCAGATTGTTGACCCATTCCTTGACCGTAAATCCACAGTCAGTTTCACACCACACAAACCTCACAAACAATTTCTTAATACCATTTCACAATCACACCTTATTGATTCTTGGCGTCTTACACACCCTGACACATTGGACTACTCTTTCTTCTCTCCTCCTCACTCATATTTTTCTCGCCTCGACTATATTTTTCTTTCTAAAGCTTTATCTCAGAATGTGTTGTTTTCTTCTATTGAACCTATTGTCATTTCGGACCACGCTCCCATTGTAACAGATCTCGACCTGCTCCCACCGCGTCCTAAACCCTCCCGGTGGCGCTTTAATAGCGCACTTCTTACTGATCCCAATTTCTCCTCCTCTTTTCGCTCTTTTGTTGAGGAATTCTTTCTCTTCAACTGTGATCCTAGTATTTCTCCCCATACTCTTTGGGATTCCTTTAAAGCCTCTGCAAGGGGATTCATTATTGACTTCGTCTCTCGGAAAAAGAAACAGTTTCTTCAAAAGCGGAAATCCTCCCTGGCACATATAAAATTTTTGGAGCATCAGTTTTACACCTCTTCAGATAAATTTATGTCACTGGATCTCTTACGAGCAAAGCTGGAATTCAATAAATTAACTACTGACAATGCTTCTTCGATTCTTCTTCGCAGTAGTGCAAGGTACTATGGAGGTCGCAATAAATCTGGTAAACTCTTGGCTAACTATCTTAAATCCCGTAAGGAACGCACTCTTATTGACTCTATTTACTCTTCTGACGGCGCTCTTCTCCATAAGGACAAGGAAATCCTTGAGCAATTTCAATTGTTTTATCAGCAACTTTACACCCGAGAATGTCCTCCCACTCCTTCTCCTATTCAGAATTATTTTTAGAGACTTCCTAAACCGTCTAATTCTCATCTTAACTTTCCGGATCTTGAACTTGACCTCTCATTACATGAGCTTTCTACAGCCTTGACCTCTCTTACTAAAGGTAAAACCCCTGGCCCTGACGGCTTTCCTGTGGAATTTTATCTGCACTTTTCAGATATTTTATTACCTAAACTTTTAACCCTCTTTCAATCATTTTATTCATCCGGCAAGGCAGAAGGTACTTTTCAAGATGCTACCATTTGTCTGATCCTCAAAGAAGGTCGCGATCATCAACTATGTAAAAATTACCGCCCGATCTCGTTAGTCAATGTAGACTATAACATTTTTGCCAAATTACTATCAATGCGCTTAGATCCTCTTATGCCTCATCTCATTGGCAAAGAACAATGTGGCTTCGTTAAAGGTAGACTTAAATCGGACAACTCTCGCCTTTTTCTTAACGTCCTAAATAAAGCTTCCTCACTTTCAACCCCTCTTGCTGCTATTTCTGTTGATGCAGAAAAGGCCTTTGACAGGGTTGATTGGTCTTTTTTGTTTGCGTCATTGCGTTGGCATTGCTTTGGTCCCAAATTTATATCCCTTATCTCTCTCCTATATTCTGCTCCCAAGGCCTCGGTACTTGTGAATGGACAACTTTCTCCATCTTTTAATCTTCAGAGGGGTGTTCGCCAAGGTTGTCCGCTCTTCCCACTTCTTTTTGTCTTGACTCTTGAACCCTTTTTATCTTCCATTCGCAATAACACTTCTATTTCTGGTTTCCCATACGGCACTAATCAATTGAAGCTTTCCGCCTATGCAGACGATATCTTATTGTTTATTTCTGATCCAGAATCTTCCATACCCCCCTTGTTATCCGAGTTTAACTCCTTTTCTTCGGTTTCAGGTTATAAGATTAACTCGGACAAAACTGAAATTTTCCCTCTCACCTCGTCCTGTCTCCCCCATCTTTTCTCCGCTACTGGTTTTGCTTGGAGTAGCTCAAAGATTAAATATCTTGGTATTTGGTTTTCCAATTCTATCTCATCCTCGGTTAAATTAAATATGTCTGCAGTTAATTCTAGGATTGATCAATCGCTCTCAGCCTGGAATCCTCTTTTTCTCTCCTGGTGGGGTCGATTGGATTCAATTAAAATGATGATAGCTCCTATTCTAATTTATACCTTCTCCATGTTACCGGTTCATATTCCTGCATTTTATTTTTAAACAAATCGATTCTCTCCTTTCGCGATTTCTCTGGAACAATAAGAAATCCAGAATTTCTCTTGCCACTCTCCGTAAACCCAAATCTAATGGTGGGGTTAATTTTCCGGATTTCCGTCTTTATCATAGGTCCTTTTCTTTACGGCAAGTCTCGAGATGGATCCCATCAACCCTTTCTCCTTTCATGCCTCTTTGGCTTCTCATTGAGCACTCTTTATTATTACCTTTCTCCTTTGTCGAAGTGGTACGTTTTTCTGCCAGAAATCCCTATTCTCTTTGTCCCCTATTCAAACACACTTTTTCTCTTTTAAGTTCTTTGGTTCTCCCTTCTATTGTTACACGTACGTCCTTTTTAAATACCCCTATCTGGTATAATTCACTTATTCTTCTAAAGAATAGACCCATTTTTTGGAAATCTTGGAGGGTGAGGGGCGTAATGTGGGTCAATCAACTCTTTGATGGTTTTGTTCTTTTCCCCAATTTCAACTTTTATTTCATTGCCCTCGTTCCTTTTTGCAGAAATTCACAACCCTCATGGCAATTATCCTTGACCGCTATTATTCTCTTCCTTCTTCATCATCATTGACACCTCCTCCTCCTCCTCTTCTTAATATTCTTGCTACACTCCCTAAAGCATCTCTCATCTATAAATCTTTCGTATCTCCCAATCCAAATCGTGTCAAAACTAAAGTGGAGCTTTCTTGGGAAGCAGATTTTTGTTGTACTTGGCCTGTTACTCTTTGGGATAAGCTTTGGTCCAGATCTTTAAAAATTTCTCGTTCTGCTTCTCTTACTCAATCCTTATTTTATCTATATCACAGACTTTATCTCTCTCCTCTTTCTTTATCTCGTTTTTCACCCTCCTCTGATTCTAAATGCTGGACTTGTGGTACTTCTGATGCTGACCTTTTCCATATGTTCTTTCTGTGCCCGGTCGTTTCTACCTTTTGGGGGAAAGTGTGGTCATGCCTCTCTCGCATCTTCCCTCTTCCTGCCTCTTTCACAAATTCTTTTCTCTTCTTGGGTAGTCTTTCTGAACCTCTGAACCTATCCGTACACCTACATGGTCTCTTTGACCTGATGCTTGCTCTTGCCTTCCAGCACATCTCTTCTAACTGGAAATCTCTAACAAATATTTCCTTACGAGGCTGGTGGAACTCCTTATGTCATTTTCATAGACTGGATGTTTCCTTTGCCTCCACTTGTAAACCTGTTCGTAATGTTGATCTTTTTTGGTTACCCCTTACCACGTATCTTGATTGTTTGGCCTTGAAGAAGCCTATACATCTCAATGCAGAAAATTTTAAACCCCCTTGAATGACTTGAACTCTCTCCTTCTTGTTATCTCTTATAAGTTTATCTAATTCTACTGTTTGTTTATGCTGGTTATTTTGCATCGCTGATTTATATAGCTTGACTGTATGCCGTAATTATTTGATAAGTTATGGTTTGTATTATTATCTTTATCTCCTCCCCTCCCCTCCCCTCCCCCCTCCTTTCCCTCCTTATCTCTTCCCCTCTCTTGTTTTCCTTAACGTTAAAATTCTCTTAAAAATGCTTTTTGGGTTCCTAACATTGATATTAGCAGTGTTAAGGTTTTTCACTGGATTTCTGTATTGTTTCAGTGTATGCTAATATCTCCTTTTTGTTATCAAATTCTTCAATAAAGCTTTCAAACATAAAAAAAGAACAATCAAACAGTGCAATGTTAGACTATCAGAGATTCTAATGCTTTCTAACGATCCCAAATTAGACCTCCAGTTTCCACATGAATTTGTGAAGACTCAAAGGGAAAAATCCCAGAGCCTGGAAAGAGTTTGTGTACTCAGCATGTAAGTTCATATAGTGCTCTTCTGTCAACATGGAGCCAGCATAGTGAATGTAGCACAGGGGTGATATGATCAGAACAGTCACTCCCTACGATCGAATGTGCTGCAGCACGCAGGGAGGCTTTGAGTGTGGCAAGATACGTATTTTTGCAAAGACTGTGAGAAAGCATTTTCCATAATGAAGTCTGGATATTACCAAAGTTTGAATCACATCTTTGAGGTGCTGTCTATATATGGATATGGGGTGACCTCCTACCAATGACCTTTATTTTTGGAGGGCATAAAAAATGTCAACTGATGTGGAGTGGTGTGACTGAAGAGTGAAAGCTATGAATAATGAAAGCATGGCTATAGTAAGACCAGCGTGGCAGTAAACAGCCATTACCTTGAAGAGTCTCTTTAGCTGAAGATCTAAATTAATGGACAAATGGGTTTGGATAGGATGCATGGTTGTTTCATCATTGAGGGTTTATGTAGCACTGAGTGCTCTTGGATGACTCAATCAAACTCATGTGTCAAGAGTTCACCCTTGGTAGTGCTTCAACTATGAAACTGAGGAGTGCTGATCAAGTGCCTGCTGCAACAGTGCAGACAAGGAAAGTTCCCTAACAGGATTTCATAAAGGACTGTGTAACCTGCATGGTAATATTCAGCTTTTCTGTCTAGCACAAGTGGACGGGTAACTGGTCATTAACCTTTTTTTCAGCACTGGATACAAGAAAATGTTCAAGGAGGGTTGGGTGAGCTAGTACTCATGTACTTAGTTGACATTGTGTAGGAAGGTGGATATCTGACTATGGTTACCCCCAAATTTTTGCCTAGTGTCTAGCTGGTTTTTCGACTTAGTTGGCCTGAGATCCTGCCATTCAGGATCTCAGCCTAGCTGTTCTCTCTTTAAAATGGACTCCATGTACCCTAGGTACATACCCAATTGGTTGGATCACCCTGTGAGCCCCTGTACCAGTGTACACTAGGTACCCAGGGCATTGGTGTATCTAAGGCCTGCCAGGGGCTGCAGCATGTATTATGCCACCCCAGGCTTGGCCTAACAAATTTGACACAACTGGCTGATAACTCAGCTGGGGTAAGTTGGTGTAACCACCTCTTACTTAGGTGTAGTATACCTATACCTAACCTTAAATGGGACACATGTTAACCTATAAGTCACTCCTATGGCAGGCCTTAACAATCCTGAAGGCAGAGTGCTTGGTTCCATGTGAGATGGTGCTCTGGCATGAGCCGAGCCTGTCTGCAGTGGTCGGAACAACTTCCTTCTACTGTTTCCAGATATCGTCATACCATATACTCTTAAGTGCATTATGACCCTCGCGGTTAAATGCTATTTTTGGTTTGGCTTTATCAAAACATGTCGAGTAAGGTGTCATATGAATTGGAATACTAACCCCTCGCCAATTCTGGCGACGGGGTTAGCATTCCACCCTTCTAGAGGGACACGACATGTACAGTACCTGAAACCCGGGTAAAATCAGACATAGCCTCAGCTCCAGCTCAGCCCTCCTGCTGCTGGGAGTCCTTCCAGCTTGGGAGGTGTGGACAAAGGGTTTCCTGCCAGGGGAGGTGCGTGCACCACCCCAGACAGGATTTTGTGTATTGGTCAAGTAGGGCTTGAAAGAAACCAGACATGCCTGTGGCTCACAAGGAGCCTCGGTGCATATGCCAGTTCAAACCGGTCCTGGGGCACACCAGTCCCGGGCCTGGGGCGAGCTGGACAAAGGATTGGGGGTGTAACCACCCCCCTTCCTAGTCCCACCCTTAGGGAGGGACCTAGCAGGTAGTCCGGCCCCTAGAATCCGCTTAAAGGTAGGAGCTGTGTCCTAAGACTTCAGACATCCTGGAATCAACTTGAAACTAAGAAGAAGATGGGAACTTCGACATTCTGCTGCACAGAAGACTGAAGGAAATCTCCCCTGTGGTCAGGGAGTGACCACCTTGCTAACGCAAGCACCATCCAGCGAATCAACGTCTGCTTTGCCGCCGCCTCCCGCCGGAGCCCGAGCCCAGAGACTGACAAGACCTGGACCTCCAGACCTCTCACCGCCCGATCCCCAGTCCCTGAAAAGAGGAGACCCATGGAGGCAACGAGACACGTGGAGCCAGCCATCTTGAAACGACCACGACAAGCTGCAAGTGCAACAACCGAGGCTCCCTCCAAGTTGTGCTTTGGGATCTGAGAAGCCCAACACCCGAGCAGCATCTGCACCAAAGGTGAGCCCTCCAGCATCTCCACGATCTGCGTGGGGCCCTTCTGCATTTTGCCACTCGACGCGCCTAACCGGTTGCTGGCCCGCTGGCTAGTGGCCATCTTGGCGACGAACTTCAAGAAATACACTGCTGATCTGGTTGCTCCAGACTGGCCCTTGCTCCCCTCCAAAGGAGCAGTCCCTCTGACATTGCTGGTCAGAACAATCAGCTTATCTTGTTCTCCAGAACAATTGCTTTTGCCAAGGCTTGTTTGCTTCGATCAAGTCGCCGACACCGCCGACAGCGAGAGCCTGCGTGGGACAGCTCGTGAACTGACGCCTGGACGTCGTCGACCTCCAGGGACCACGTGGCTGCAGAGACAAGCTACACCTTTCTTCCTGTTTGCACCCGACATTGCCTGGTACCCACCTGGTGCCACGCTGGTCACTGGCTAGTGACTGTGAACACTGTCCCCTCTGCTTACAGGTCTTCTACAACACCGATCCACTCTTGGATCCACCGCATTTCTCCCGGACCGACCGCCTGCAGCATCTTTGTCTTCAGGCTCCACGGAACAGATAGAAGAAACCCGACGCACTTCGACACCTATGCACCCGCTTCCTGTGGGTGAGGTAAAGTTGGCACTCCGGTGCCCAAGTGTAGAGTATCATCTCTAGTGTCTGTGTTTCCAATCTTGAGTTCCTAGTCCATCCGGAAGATCCTTTTTGCAGTAACTTTGTACTTTTTACGCACCCATTGAAACCTATGGGAGCACGCGTGTGACTATTTGCTCTGCACACGCCACCCGTGGACCTCCTGGTCACTAACTGAAGTTAGCTCCTTGTAGGCCCAGCGATTCTAGAGGCCCTAGGCCTTTTCCCTTTTCTGTTCGTGGTACTTATACCACTATTTTAGTATATGGTTTGAGCGGCCACCAGGGCCTATCCATATAAAGTGCAACTTCTGTGTATTCTACTGTAATCTTGTTTGACGATTTGTGCTCCTGTGCTCATAAAGAGACTAGGGGTTACTTTGAGAAATAAATACATATATATTTTGAATATATATCTGTGTGGTGTCCTTTCATTGGTATAAAAGGGGGTTGCATTTGGTAAAACAGCTGGCTTAACACGCTTCACGAGTTTAGCCTCAAAGACTGCTTAGCCTACGCTACCACTAGGGCAGCTAGTCCGAAAAGGTTGACTTACAACCACACCATAAGGGTTGCTTGGCATGGTACAAGGTGATCACTTTAACTAGTGAGCATCATATACCCGGCCAACTTCTCACATTGGTGAGCAGCGGTTGGATTTGAGCTTGCTGTGTTTTACCATTGTAATCTCTTGGTTACCAATTGAAAGATCACATAGGTATCTATAGGTACATATAAAACAAGATTAGATATACTTAAGTTCTACTGAACTTAGTTGTTGTAGAGCAAAGGGAGTAGCACACCCTGACTACAACTACTAGATAGGTTTAGTAGGTAAACCCAAGTGTAGGTAGATTGCAACACATCCACCCACACTTAAGAGCAATGGCTGGGGCAGAGGGTTCCACTGTACCCATCTCTGTTGAGAGTGACCCCCAGAGGGCACCATCCATCTTTGCTACCCTTAATCAAAATGAGGTCAGGCAGTTGGCAAATATCAGGGGCCTTAAACAGCCCAAGAATCCTACTTCTGCTGAACTCAGAGAGCTTTTACAGGCTGATGAAGATCAGAAAGCTCTCAGGAAAGCCTCCCAGTTAGGCCCCTTAGGGTCAGGGACAGGAGGCCCCCCTTCTGAAGATGCTACTGAAGTACCCCTTTCCAATAGCCATCCCTTAGATGAGAATCATACTACAGAGGAGGAAAGTGGTGAGGATACAGAAAGTAGTGAGGATGAAGGGAGAACTAGCCCAGTGCCAAGTGTTATACTTGGCCCAGCTAAACTAAGGCTATTGGGGACTGACAATGGGATCATCCCATTGGATCTCCCCAGTGGACTTAACCAGGGGCTTGAGAGGCAAAGGAATCGCTCAGGTGACTCTAATGCTTCTCATGCCTCTAGAGGCTCTCAAGGTCACTCCAGGAGAAGGATGACCACCCCTCAGAGGAGGGAACATGAGGCCAGAATGCAGGAAGCCCAGCTGAGGATCAGGAAACAGGAGCTAGAGGTAGCCCTGATGGAAGAGAAACTGAACAAGGCTAGGCAACCTAGAGAGAGTGGGTCTATACCCACTGGTGGCAGCATTGTCCCTAAGGACAAAGATAGGGTCTTTGATAATAGGAACCTGTCTAAGGTTGTGCCCCCTACAAAAGTGGGGACGACATCCACAAATGGATGACTGCTCTTGAGAGAGCCTGCAAAGTGCAGCAGGTTCCTGAAGACCAGTGGGCAGCAATCCTCTGGCTCTCCTTTGAAGGAAGAGGCAGAGACAGACTCCTCACTACTAGAGAAGAGGATGTCAGAAATTACAGAGTCCTGAAGAGTGTCCTAGTTGATGGGTTAGGCTTAACCACTGAACAGTACAGGTTAATGTTCAGAGATACCCAGAAGACACAGACTCAGGACTGGTCTGAATATGTGGAATGTGCAACTAAGGCTTTGGAGGGTTGGTTGCTGGGAAGTAAGGTGTCTGATTATACAGGATTGTACAATTTGATGATGAGAGAGCAGATTTTAAGTAATTGTCAAAACCAGCTTCTCCATCAACACCTGGTAGACTCAGATTTGACCTCTCCCCAAGAATTGGGAAAGAGGGCAGATAAATGGGTCAGGACCAGGATCAGGCCTAAAAACCAGGGTGGTGACCAAAAGAAAGATACCACCAAGCCTCAAGAGAAGGGTGGGGATAAAGCAAAAGAGAAATCTTCCTCAGGGCCCCAAAACTCCACACAGGGTGGTGGGTCCCAAGCTCCCTCCTCTACCACAGCTAAAAAGCCTTACTGCCATGAGTGTAAAACTCCTGGGCATTGGAAAACTGACAGCAGTTGCCCAAGGGCTAAAAACAAAACTGTTCCTCCAATTACTCCTGTCACACCACCTATTACTGTCAGCAGTAATCCCCCAGGTGGTGGGAGTGCCCCCAGAAATCTGGGTGGGTTTACTTGGGGAACACAGGGGGACCCTGGCTTAGCCAATTCCCCTACAACAGATACTCTTGTCTGTGATGGTGGCATGGGGTTTGCCAACTTCACCGCCTGTCCCAACACTTTGGGTAGGTACAGACAAGAGCCCTACATCAATGGTACAAAAGCTGAGGCCTACAGAGACACTGGAGCTAGCATCACTATGGTGGCCCATTGGCTAGTTCCCTCTGAGCAGCTTTTGCCTGGTTTCTCCTACCAGGTGACTAACATTGATGGCAAACAGAACAGTCATCCCATGGCAGAGGTATGTCTCAGCTGGGGAGGTGTCACTGGCCCTAAAAGGGTGGCAGTGTCCCCAACCTTGCCGGTGGACTGCTTACTGGGGAATGACTTAGAACTCTCAGCTTGGGCTGGAGTTGAACAAGACACCCATTCTAAAATGGTAGGCCTTTCCCAAAAGGGTAGTGGGGTTGTGCCATTCACAACCCCTGTCCAAATAGATTTCCTCCCTGGAAAGGTTGGAAGGGCAGTGGTAGCCACAGCCCAGGCACAGACAGACTTCCCTGTAGAGACTGGCAGAGCTGTGACAGTCACAGCTCAAACACAAACTGAGTGCCCCCTGAAAAGGTTGGCAAGGCTGTAATGGTCTCAGCCTATACTCAGACTGACATAGGTGTAGTGAAGCCTGAAACTATGGATCACTCCACACAAACAGAGAGTAGTGGGGAGGAAGAAAAGTCTCCCTCTCCCCAGACATTAGGAAAAGGTCAGCCTCCTCAGGGATCTGACCTCACCCCTTGTGAAGGAACTGCCCCAGAGGTAGCCAGGCCTGGCCTGGCAGAGCCTCTGATGTCAGTGGCCCCTTCCAAGGTGGGACCCAGTCTGGTGCAGGTAGCCTGCCTCTCTCTACCCTGCCTCAGTCAGCCCAGGGCTGCAGAGGTCAGGGAGGCCCGTGGACCCCCAGAGGGCCCCTGTCCACAAGAACCCCCCCCCCCATCAAAAGAATGAGGATTGCCTGACTAGTAGCCCTAGTCAGGTGATGGGTAAAAACATTCCTGAGGGATCTCCTTTACAGGTAGTTAGGGACCTCCCCCAGAGGGATTCTGTTGGGCCCAGGCAAACATGGGACCTTAGGGCCCCAGACCTGACCTGTCCCTCCAGTAAGCCCACAAAAGGGACCCAGCCTCCAGCTTTAGGTAGCCAGAGGCTGACCCTGAGAGCACAGTGCAACTCAGTTAAGGAAAGAAAGGCATCCATGGTGGAGGATGATTGGAGGAAGCTGAGGCATCACTTTGAGGACGCTCACTTCAGTACTCCATCTCAACCCCAGCCTTTTACTTTGCCAAGACACACCAAAGGTAGAGATTCCCTATGGTGGAGACCCTCTGATACCCTTAGGGTGAGGGATTGCTTAGTGGACCATGAGACAGGGGTAACCATGCCAGTGCTGGTTCCTCCTTATATGGCCACTTGGGCAATATAGGCTTACCTGGTCAAGGTCAGCCTTATCTCCCTTCGTTTGGGGGGGGTGGGTTGTGTAGGAAGGTGGATATCTGACTATGGTTACCCCAAAATTTTTGCCTAGTGTCTAGCTGGTTTTTCGACTTAGTTGGCCTGAGATCCTGCCATTCAGGATCTCAGCCTAGCTGTTCTCTCTTTAAAATGGACTCCATGTACCCTAGGTACATACCCAATTGGTTGGATCACCCTGTGAGCCCCTGTACCAGTGTACACTAGGTACCAGGGCATTGGTGTATCTAAGGCCTGCCAGGGGCTGCAGCATGTATTATGCCACCCCAGGCTTGGCCTAACAAATTTGACACAACTGGCTGATAACTCAGCTGGGGTAAGTTGGTGTAACCACCTCTTACTTAGGTGTAGTATACCTATACCTAACCTTAAAAGGGACACATGTTAACCTATAAGTCACTCCTATGGCAGGCCTTAACAATCCTGAAGGCAGAGTGCTTGGTTCCATGTGAGATGGTGCTCTGGCATGAGCTGAGCCTGTCTGCAGTGGTCGGAACAACTTCCTTCTACTGTTTCCAGATATCGTCATACCATATACTCTTAAGTGCATTATGAACCTCGCGGTTAAATGCTATCTTTGGTTTGGCTTTATCAAAACATGTCGAGTAAGGTGTCATACGAATTGGAATACTAACCCCTCGCCAATTCTGGCGATGGGGTTAGCATTCCACCCTTCTAGAGGGACACGACATGTACAGTACCTGAAACCCGGGTAAAATCAGACATAGCCTCAGCTCCAGCTCAGCCCTCCTGCTGCTGGGAATCCTTCCAGCTTGGGAGGTGTGGACAAAGGGTTTGCTGCCAGGGGAGGTGCGTGCACCACCCCAGACAGGATTTTGTGTATTGGTCAGGTAGGGCTTGAAAGAAACCAGACATGCCTGTGGCTCACAAGGAGCCTCGGTGCATATGCCAGTTCAAACCGGTCCTGGGGCACACCAGTCCCGGGCCTGGGGCGAGCTGGACAAAGGATTGGGGGTGTAACCCTTAGGGAGGGACCTAGCAGGTAGTCCGGCCCCTAGAATCCGCTTAAAGGTAGGAGCTGTGTCCTAAGACTTCAGACATCCTGGAATCAACTTGAAACTAAGAAGAAGACGGGAACTTCGACATTCTGCTGCACAGAAGACTGAAGGAAATCTCCCCTGTGGTCAGGGAGTGACCACCTTGCTAACGCAAGCACCATCCAGCGAATCAACGTCTGCTTTGCCGCCGCCTCCCGCCAGAGCCCGAGTCCAGAGACTGACAAGACCTGGACCTCCGCCCGATCCACAGTCCCTGAAAAGAGGAGACCCGTGGAGGCAACGAGTCACGTGGAGCCAGCCATCTTGAAACTACCACGACAAGCTGCAAGTGCAACAACCGAGGCTCCCTCCAAGTTGTGCTTTGGGATCTGAGAAGCCCAACACCCGAGCAGCATCTGCACCAAAGGTGAGCCCTCCAGCATCTCCACGATCTGCGTGGGGCCCTTCTGCATTTTGCCACTCGACGCGCCTAACCGGTTGCTGGCCCGCTGGCTAGTGGCCATCTTGGCGACGAACTTCAAGAAATACACCGCCGGTCTGGTTGCTCCAGACTGGCCCTTGCTCCCCTCCAAAGGAGCAGTCCCTCTGACCTTGCTGGTCAGAACAATCAGCTTATCTTGTTCTTCACAACAATTGCTTTTGCCATTACTTGTTTGCTTCGATCAAGTCGCCGACACCGCCGACAGCGAGAGCCTGCGTGGGACAGCTCGTGAACCGACTCCTGGACGTCGTCGACCTCCAGGGACCACGTGGCTGCAGAGACAAGCTACACCTTTCTTCCTGTTTGCACCCGACATTGCCTGGTACCCACCTGGTGCCACGCTGGTCACTGGCTAGTGACTGTGAACACTGTCCCCTCTGCTTACAGGTCTTCTACAACACCGATCCACTCTTGGATCCACCGCATCTCTCCCGGACCGACCGCCTGCAGCATCTTTGTCTTCAGGCTCCACGGAACAGATAGAAGAAACCCGACGCACTTCGACACCTATGCACCCGCTTCCTGTGGGTGAGGTAAAGTTGGCACTCCGGTGCCCAAGTGTAGAGTATCATCTCTAGTGTCTGTGTTTCCAATCTTGAGTTCCTAGTCCATCCGGAAGATCCTTTTTGCAGTAACTTTGTACTTTTTACGCACCCATTGAAACCTATGGGAGCACGCGTGTGACTATTTGCTCTGCACACGCCACCCGTGGACCTCCTGGTCACTAACTGAAGTTAGCTCCTTGTAGGCCCAGCGATTCTAGAGGCCCTAGGCCTTTTCCCTTTTCTGTTCGTGGTACTTATACCACTATTTTAGTATATGGTTTGAGCGGCCACCAGGGCCTATCCATATAAAGTGCAACTTCTGTGTATTCTACTGTAATCTTGTTTGACGATTTGTGCTCCTGTGCTCATAAAGAGACTAGGGGTTACTTTGAGAAATAAATACATATATATTTTGAATATATATCTGTGTGGTGTCCTTTCATTGGTATAAAAGGGGGTTGCATTTGGTAAAACAGCTGGCTTAACACGCTTCACGAGTTTAGCCTCAAAGACTGCTTAGCCTACGCTACCACTAGGGCAGCTAGTCCGAAAAGGTTGACTTACAACCACACCATAAGGGTTGCTTGGCATGGTACAAGGTGATCACTTTAACTAGTGAGCATCATATACCCGGCCAACTTCTCACATTGGTGAGCAGCGGTTGGATTTGAGCTTGCTGTGTTTTACCATTGTAATCTCTTGGTTACCAATTGAAAGATCACATAGGTATCTATAGGTACATATAAAACAAGATTAGATATACTTAAGTTCTACTGAACTTAGTTGTTGTAGAGCAAAGGGAGTAGCACACCCTGACTACAACTACTAGATAGGTTTAGTAGGTAAACCCAAGTGTAGGTAGATTGCAACACATCCACCCACACTTAAGAGCAATGGCTGGGGCAGAGGGTTCCACTGTACCCATCTCTGTTGAGAGTGACCCCCAGAGGGCACCATCCATCTTTGCTACCCTTAATCAAAATGAGGTCAGGCAGTTGGCAAATATCAGGGGCCTTAAACAGCCCAAGAATCCTACTTCTGCTGAACTCAGAGAGCTTTTACAGGCTGATGAAGATCAGAAAGCTCTCAGGAAAGCCTCCCAGTTAGGCCCCTTAGGGTCAGGGACAGGAGGCCCCCCTTCTGAAGATGCTACTGAAGTACCCCTTTCCAATAGCCATCCCTTAGATGAGAATCATACTACAGAGGAGGAAAGTGGTGAGGATACAGAAAGTAGTGAGGATGAAGGGAGAACTAGCCCAGTGCCAAGTGTTATACTTGGCCCAGCTAAACTAAGGCTATTGGGGACTGACAATGGGATCATCCCATTGGATCTCCCCAGTGGACTTAACCAGGGGCTTGAGAGGCAAAGGAATCGCTCAGGTGACTCTAATGCTTCTCATGCCTCTAGAGGCTCTCAAGGTCACTCCAGGAGAAGGATGACCACCCCTCAGAGGAGGGAACATGAGGCCAGAATGCAGGAAGCCCAGCTGAGGATCAGGAAACAGGAGCTAGAGGTAGCCCTGATGGAAGAGAAACTGAACAAGGCTAGGCAACCTAGAGAGAGTGGGTCTATACCCACTGGTGGCAGCATTGTCCCTAAGGACAAAGATAGGGTCTTTGATAATAGGAACCTGTCTAAGGTTGTGCCCCCCTACAAAAGTGGGGACGACATCCACAAATGGATGACTGCTCTTGAGAGAGCCTGCAAAGTGCAGCAGGTTCCTGAAGACCAGTGGGCAGCAATCCTCTGGCTCTCCTTTGAAGGAAGAGGCAGAGACAGACTCCTCACTACTAGAGAAGAGGATGTCAGAAATTACAGAGTCCTGAAGAGTGTCCTAGTTGATGGGTTAGGCTTAACCACTGAACAGTACAGGTTAATGTTCAGAGATACCCAGAAGACACAGACTCAGGACTGGTCTGAATATGTGGAATGTGCAACTAAGGCTTTGGAGGGTTGGTTGCTGGGAAGTAAGGTGTCTGATTATACAGGATTGTACAATTTGATGATGAGAGAGCAGATTTTAAGTAATTGTCAAAACCAGCTTCTCCATCAACACCTGGTAGACTCAGATTTGACCTCTCCCCAAGAATTGGGAAAGAGGGCAGATAAATGGGTCAGGACCAGGATCAGGCCTAAAAACCAGGGTGGTGACCAAAAGAAAGATACCACCAAGCCTCAAGAGAAGGGTGGGGATAAAGCAAAAGAGAAATCTTCCTCAGGGCCCCAAAACTCCACACAGGGTGGTGGGTCCCAAGCTCCCTCCTCTACCACAGCTAAAAAGCCTTACTGCCATGAGTGTAAAACTCCTGGGCATTGGAAAACTGACAGCAGTTGCCCAAGGGCTAAAAACAAAACTGTTCCTCCAATTACTCCTGTCACACCACCTATTACTGTCAGCAGTAATCCCCCAGGTGGTGGGAGTGCCCCCAGAAATCTGGGTGGGTTTACTTGGGGAACACAGGGGGACCCTGGCTTAGCCAATTCCCCTACAACAGATACTCTTGTCTGTGATGGTGGCATGGGGTTTGCCAACTTCACCGCCTGTCCCAACACTTTGGGTAGGTACAGACAAGAGCCCTACATCAATGGTACAAAAGCTGAGGCCTACAGAGACACTGGAGCTAGCATCACTATGGTGGCCCATTGGCTAGTTCCCTCTGAGCAGCTTTTGCCTGGTTTCTCCTACCAGGTGACTAACATTGATGGCAAACAGAACAGTCATCCCATGGCAGAGGTATGTCTCAGCTGGGGAGGTGTCACTGGCCCTAAAAGGGTGGCAGTGTCCCCAACCTTGCCGGTGGACTGCTTACTGGGGAATGACTTAGAACTCTCAGCTTGGGCTGGAGTTGAACAAGACACCCATTCTAAAATGGTAGGCCTTTCCCAAAAGGGTAGTGGGGTTGTGCCATTCACAACCCCTGTCCAAATAGATTTCCTCCCTGGAAAGGTTGGAAGGGCAGTGGTAGCCACAGCCCAGGCACAGACAGACTTCCCTGTAGAGACTGGCAGAGCTGTGACAGTCACAGCTCAAACACAAACTGAGTGCCCCCTGAAAAGGTTGGCAAGGCTGTAATGGTCTCAGCCTATACTCAGACTGACATAGGTGTAGTGAAGCCTGAAACTATGGATCACTCCACACAAACAGAGAGTAGTGGGGAGGAAGAAAAGTCTCCCTCTCCCCAGACATTAGGAAAAGGTCAGCCTCCTCAGGGATCTGACCTCACCCCTTGTGAAGGAACTGCCCCAGAGGTAGCCAGGCCTGGCCTGGCAGAGCCTCTGATGTCAGTGGCCCCTTCCAAGGTGGGACCCAGTCTGGTGCAGGTAGCCTGCCTCTATCTACCCTGCCTCAGTCAGCCCAGGGCTGCAGAGGTCAGGGAGGCCAGTGGACCCCCAGAGGGCCCCTGTCCACAAGAACCCCCCCCCATCAAAAGAATGAGGATTGCCTGACTAGTAGCCCTAGTCAGGTGATGGGTAAAAACATTCCTGAGGGATCTCCTTTACAGGTAGTTAGGGACCTCCCCCAGAGGGATTCTGTTGGGCCCAGGCAAACATGGGACCTTAGGGCCCCAGACCTGACCTGTCCCTCCAGTAAGCCCACAAAAGGGACCCAGCCTCCAGCTTTAGGTAGCCAGAGGCTGACCCTGAGAGCACAGTGCAACTCAGTTAAGGAAAGAAAGGCATCCATGGTGGAGGATGATTGGAGGAAGCTGAGGCCTCACTTTGAGGACGCTCACTTCAGTACTCCATCTCAACCCCAGCCTTTTACTTTGCCAAGACACACCAAAGGTAGAGATTCCCTATGGTGGAGACCCTCTGATACCCTTAGGGTGAGGGATTGCTTAGTGGACCATGAGACAGGGGGTAACCATGCCAGTGCTGGTTCCTCCTTATATGGCCACTTGGGCAATATAGGCTTACCTGGTGAAGGTCAGCCTTATCTCCCTTCGTTTGGGGGGGGGGGTTGTGTAGGAAGGTGGATATCTGACTATGGTTACCCCCAAATTTTTGCCTAGTGTCTAGCTGGTTTTTCGACTTAGTTGGCCTGAGATCCTGCCATTCAGGATCTCAGCCTAGCTGTTCTCTCTTTAAAATGGACTCCATGTACCCTAGGTACATACCCAATTGGTTGGATCACCCTGTGAGCCCCTGTACCAGTGTACACTAGGTACCCAGGGCATTGGTGTATCTAAGGCCTGCCAGGGGCTGCAGCATGTATTATGCCACCCCAGGCTTGGCCTAACAAATTTGACACAACTGGCTGATAACTCAGCTGGGGTAAGTTGGTGTAACCACCTCTTACTTAGGTGTAGTATACCTATACCTAACCTTAAATGGGACACATGTTAACCTATAAGTCACTCCTATGGCAGGCCTTAACAATCCTGAAGGCAGAGTGCTTGGTTCCATGTGAGATGGTGCTCTGGCATGAGCTGAGCCTGTCTGCAGTGGTCGGAACAACTTCCTTCTACTGTTTCCAGATATCATCATACCATATACTCTTAAGTGCATTATGAACCTCGCGGTTAAATGCTATCTTTGGTTTGGCTTTATCAAAACATGTCGAGTAAGGTGTCATACGAATTGGAATACTAACCCCTCGCCAATTCTGGCGATGGGGTTAGCATTCCACCCTTCTAGAGGGACACGACATGTACAGTACCTGAAACCCGGGTAAAATCAGACATAGCCTCAGCTCCAGCTCAGCCCTCCTGCTGCTGGGAGTCCTTCCAGCTTGGGAGGTGTGGACAAAGGGTTTCCTGCCAGGGGAGGTGTGTGCACCACCCCAGACAGGATTTTGTGTATTGGTCAGGTAGGGCTTGAAAGAAACCAGACATGCTTGTGGCTCACAAGGAGCCTCGGTGCATATGCCAGTTCAAACCGGTCCTGGGGCACACCAGTCCCGGGCCTGGGGCGAGCTGGACAAAGGATTGGGGGTGTAACCCTTAGGGAGGGACCTAGCAGGTAGTCCGGCCCCTAGAATCCGCTTAAAGGTAGGAGCTGTGTCCTAAGACTTCAGACATCCTGGAATCAACTTGAAACTAAGAAGAAGACGGGAACTTCGACATTCTGCTGCACAGAAGACTGAAGGAAATCTCCCCTGTGGTCAGGGAGTGACCACCTTGCTAACGCAAGCACCATCCAGCGAATCAATGTCTGCTTTGCCGCCGCCTCCCGCCGGAGCCCGAGCCCAGAGACTGACAAGACCTGGACCTCCGCCCGATCCACAGTCCCTGAAAAGAGGAGACCCGTGGAGGCAACGAGACACGTGGAGCCAGCCATCTTGAAACGACCACGACAAGCTGCAAGTGCAACAACCGAGGCTCCCTCCAAGTTGTGCTTTGGGATCTGAGAAGCCCAACACCCGAGCAGCATCTGCACCAAAGGTGAGCCCTCCAGCATCTCCACGATCTGCGTGGGGCCCTTCTGCATTTTGCCACTCGACGCGCCTAACCGGTTGCTGGCCCGCTGGCTAGTGGCCATCTTGGCGATGAACTTCAAGAAATACACCGCCGGTCTGGTTGCTCCAGACTGGCCCTTGCTCCCCTCCAAAGGAGCAGTCCCTCTGACCTTGCTGGTCAGAACAATCAGCTTATCTTGTTCTTCACAACAATTGCTTTTGCCAAGGCTTGTTTGCTTCGATCAAGTCGCCGACACCGCCGACAGCGAGAGCCTGCATGGGACAGCTCGTGAACTGACTCCTGGACGTCGTCGACCTCCAGGGACCACGTGGCTGCAGAGACAAGCTACACCTTTCTTCCTGTTTGCACCCGACATTGCCTGGTACCCACCTGGTGCCACGCTGGTCACTGGCTAGTGACTGTGAACACTGTCCCCTCTGCTTACAGGTCTTCTACAACACCGATCCACTCTTGGATCCACCGCATCTCTCCCGGACCGACCGCCTGCAGCATCTTTGTCTTCAGGCTCCACGGAACAGATAGAAGAAACCCGACGCACATCGACACCTATGCACCCGCTTCCTGTGGGTGAGGTAAAGTTGGCACTCCGGTGCCCAAGTGTAGAGTATCATCTCTAGTGTCTGTGTCTCCAATCTTGAGTTCCTAGTCCATCCGGAAGATCCTTTTTGCAGTAACTTTGTACTTTTTACGCACCCATTGAAACCTATGGGAGCACGCGTGTGACTATTTGCTCTGCACACGCCACCCGTGGACCTCCTGGTCACTAACTGAAGTTAGCTCCTTGTAGGCCCAACGATTCTAGAGGCCCTAGGCCTTTTCCCTTTTCTGTTCGTGGTACTTATACCACTATTTTAGTATATGGTTTGAGCGGCCACCAGGGCCTATCCATATAAAGTGCTACTTCTGTGTATTCTACTGTAATCTTGTTTGACGATTTGTGCTCCTGTGCTCATAAAGAGACTAGGGGTTACTTTGAGAAATAAATACATATATATTTTGAATATATATCTGTGTGGTGTCCTTTCATTGGTATAAAAGGGGGTTGCATTTGGTAAAACAGCTGGCTTAACACGCTTCACGAGTTTAGCCTCAAAGACTGCTTAGCCTACGCTACCACTAGGGCAGCTAGTCCGAAAAGGTTGACTTACAACCACACCATAAGGGTTGCTTGGCATGGTACAAGGTGATCACTTTAACTAGTGAGCATCATATACCAGGCCAACTTCTCACAACATGTATCCTGGCCTGAGCTGGAAGTTATAAAGTCCACTCAGCATTGAAGTATGTGTAGCATCATTCAACCACGTGTAAGTGTTTTCTCACATTGCAGTGGTTACGTTATAATGTGAACCACAGTTAATTCATAGATTTGGAGGAACTATACATAGCCTATGATATTGTGTAGGAGTCTTTCAGAAGCAGAGTAAGTTAATGCAGCATTTTGTATTGAGTCACCTTACTCGTGATTTATGAGGCCACTCAAAGCCACACAGGCTTCATAAATCTTTACAAGAGTCCTGCGTCACATATGTGCCACTTTACATAGTGCAAATATGATGCAGGCCTCTCATGAATAGGCCCCTTAGGGACCTACTCACAAGAGGTGTTCTGGAATATGTAAATTAGTGTTGAGAGGTACTCTTTTAGGTATACTGGCATGCCTATGTGAACTGGTCCCAAAACATCTAAAATGGGAATACGATGGGAATATTGAGGAAATATTGATGTACAATTAGAAGAAGTAGAGACACTGTGGCCTGTTTGCACTTTTACTAATGGGAAGTTTGACGTTTCGGACTGATTCAAAAAGGAATGTAAGCGTACGTAAAAGAGTACCTCTGTAGTACTACTCCCTCTGCTCATAAATGCTTTAATGATTCAGCCCCATAGTATTTTCTTTCCACACTATCACCAAACACAGCAGTGCTATTTTGTGCGTTGGTTTTCTTTGAATGGTAGAGATCCCGACAGCAGCCCTCAAGGGCGGGTCCCCAACCAAATGAGGAGAACCCAAAATGAGTCCGGTGTTCCATGGGCATTCAACGCTGAAAAATGTAACAAGATGAATGCTGATGATAGTAAATAAAAACTGCATAAGCAATACCTGTGTTGGGATTTTAACTCCAACTTTTCTGCCATTTTCTCTCACATCATTGTTTTATAAAGTGAGCGAGAAACAAAATCAAATGTATGGGAGTGAGCAGAGTGCATGATAGTAAGCACTGAGCACCTTCTCAATGCAAACATTGACATTTTTTCGCCTATATTGCCTAAATCTTCCATTACTATTTCATTTAATTTGACATCCAGTTTATGTTTCTACTGCTTCTTTTTCTAAAAATCTTCATCGCAAATTGAAAACATAGGGGCAGATCTACAAGCCCCTTGCGCCACTTTTGCTTCACTTTTCCCATGTTAAAAGTGACGCAAAAGTGGTGCAAGGGGCTTGTAAATCTGCCCCATAGAGCTTAACTATACGACTTCATTGTTACTCACTCTCATTGGGTCACTCTAGGATAGAAAGCAACAATTTCAATTTTTATTTTTTATGACTATATTAGTAGATCGTTGTTCGCGGAGGTTCTCTGTCGTTTAGATTACTACTTAGTGTGATTTTCTTTGTTTGTTTGTACCAATCCTCTCTAAAATGCAATAAAATGTTTCTAAAACTGTTAAATAAATGTTGTGTATGACAAACATCTCATTAAAAATACATCGTTTGGCACTGTATAGGAGCTAGTTAGAAAATGCAAAACAATCGCATTTTGGCTTGAGAACGAATGAATTCTGTGCTGTCAGCTGTAGCAATAGACTGGCAGCTGAGGAGTGATATTGTCTTCACAATCAATGAGTCAGCCTGAACAGATTTGAAGTGACAGCCAAAAGAGGTGTTCTGTGGAGCTCTGAGAATTTTTACCATCTCCACCCTTTATACTTAGATTTAATCATTTTGTTTTGTAACAAGCGCCGACTAGTTTCAGTAA
Organism: Triturus cristatus; assembly: GCF_964204655.1. Classification (NCBI taxonomy): domain Eukaryota; kingdom Metazoa; phylum Chordata; class Amphibia; order Caudata; family Salamandridae; genus Triturus; species Triturus cristatus. The sequence continues at coordinate 346,812,881 of NC_140588.1, read as the reverse complement.
GCATCGAAACTATATTCATGTAACTATGCATATGGTTCTGATGACACATAAGGTATTAGGGGGAAGAGCTACAGTATACTAGAAACATCTGATTAACTTTATTTAGTGCTCAAACACAAGTTAGTCAAAAGAGATGATTGTTGCCCAACAAAACAAGGACAATGGCCTGCAATGAACAGTAGACCACTATCCCTGTGTTTGCACTTGCAAACAAGTAAATTTATTTTAAATTAACCTGTGTTTTTTAAGGGAACTGGTCCTGCTTTAGAAAGAAATTTCCATTTGGGATGACAATGGGGGAGTGGGGAAAGGACCACTGCCTCTGCCCTCCTGCAGGTGTTCAAAACAGTGCCCGAGGGGAAAGCTGTCCAGTGGGAATAATTTCCCCTTTCTGAATCCCTTACCACCTTATTGGAGGAGTTGTAACGTATTGTAGGTAGTACTTGTATAGCGCACTGTCACCCTATGGGTATCCTAGCGCTGCAATTACCAGCACTGCTCAAATCTATGCCTGATCATTATTGGAAGAGAGAAATACGATCTATTGCTGGCCTAATCCCTGGGGAACAACCAGGTTTTCAATTTGTTCCTGAAAAGTAGCAGATTCCCAGTCTGTCTGAGGTCGATCGACAGTTCATTCCACAGCCGCGAGGCTGCGGAGCTGAAGGCTCGACATCCCATCCAGGTTCTTCTAACTTTAGGGATACACACCAAATTTGTTGAAGCAGAGCGAAGATTTCTAGATGCAGTATACCATGTGAACTTGCTCTGCAATGGCTTTGGTCCCATTCCATGTCTTGCCCTAAAGACCAGGCACAGTGACTTAAACTGTACTCTCTGCAGAATTGGAAGCCAGTGAAAATCCCTCAAAGCTAAAGAGTCAGAGGACTTGCGATGTCTATTTAAGGCTAGCTTCACAGACAAAGTTTGAACTCTCTGTAGTTTCCTTATCAAAGTAATAGGTGCCCCAAGCATCAGGGCATTACAGTAATCTAGTCTGCTCAGAATAGTGCTTCTCACCACCTGTGCCCTTACTGGAATCGGTAGAAGCGGTAGAATTTTCTGAAGGGCTCTGAGCAGCGAGAAGCACAAGCCAGCTAACTTGTTCACTTGAGATTCCAGCTGTAGTGTGTTATCAAACATCACCCCCACATTACGTACCAATTGAGATGGCGTCAAAGGTTTATCGGTGGGAATAGGCCAGAAGTCAGCTGAGAGTGGACGCGGAGGCTTACTTGCAGCACAGTCTAATATCTCTGTTTTTCCCCATTAAATTGTAAGGAACTTTCCCTAAGCCACTCAGCAGTTTTCAGCATGCACTCATGAAATCTGTCCAGTGACACAGCTTGATTCCCTTCTAACGAGAAAACAAGCTGAGTGTTATCTGCATAGTTCACAAGTTCTAGTCCATAGGATCTAATAATATAGATTAGTGGTCGCAAGTAGATGTTGAATAAGATGGGACTTATTGCTGAGCCTTGAGGGACCCCATTCGAGATGGGACTGTAACTGGAGGAAAAAGGTGCAAAGATACTGCTTGCTGTCTACCAGCGAGGTAAGACCGAAACCATTCCAGTGCTGTACCCCTGATACCAACATCGGTTAACCTTTCCAGCAAAATGGTGTGATTGACCGTGTCGAATGCGGCTGACATGTCCAGCAATACTAATAACATAACATACTGGTAACATAACATTCCATTGGTCTGCAACTGTCATTATCGTCAGAAACCATTGTTACATCTCATAGCAAATCACAAATAAGAGAGGACATCTCTTTCCTTCCCCATTCAATTTGCAATTCATAATGAGCCATTAAAACAATTTTTCAACTTGGAAAGGCCCGAAAAGGCAACGAGATACATGGAATTTGGCACCTTCTATTTGTGGATCATCCTAGAGTCATCTGACATATCAAACTCTTAAGGGAGATCATTCTTGTTGATATGTAAACCTGATATGTCCTTCAGCGCACTAAAACACTCCTAAGTGGATCCTGACCTTCATAATTCATTATGTGTTTGACCTTCTGTGGTAGAGCCAAACATGTTCTGCAAAGCCTTAGGGTAGTACTGGCCCAAAGATACTGAAATTCAATAGCGGCTGGTGTTGTCGAAGAGTGGCGGGCAGTGGGGGCTGTGGGGGGGAGGGTGAAGGACAACGTACGTCAAATGACTAAATAAATAAATAACTTACCTGGAGCCGGCCGCGTCGCGCTCTTCTGCTCCTCTCCTCTGCAGGCACAGGCTCCCAGACTCCACTGTGGCCAATTCTGATGCTGCTCTCATTCTGCTGGAAGCAGGGTCAGGATAGGCCTGAGCGCTCTGAATTTGCACTCCCAGACAGACTGGGAGCCTGTGCCTGCTGTCTCCAACCTGGCAACACAGCTCGGGTTGGAGATAGCTTCATTGCACATGACGGTTGGCCCAATCTGAGATTGCCTGCCAAACCTTCATGCGCACTGATCACAGTGCACTTACCACTCCTCCTGCAGCCTGTCATCCCCATGACCCTGCCCCCAAAGACTTGGCAGGTAAGGAACAATAAAATGATAAAAAACATGTTCAATATCGTTTTATTTTTCCTTTCCTGCTAATTTTACGCAGCTGACAAGGGGTCGACGATCCTCTGCCGTAGCGAAGGAGCCACCGCTGCTGAAATTACTTGAGTGTTGCATCCTACAGCGCACAATTCACGTTATTCTTCTCTAGCAAAATGTAACTATGCTATTGCAGAAGAGAAACCTTTGTGTATGAGTCCCACAAATCAAGAATGGGGGCAATACCTATTAGACACTAAACATGAGGTCCCCATAGTAGCTGCTCATAATGTTCAACATAAGCCGCTACGACTCATTACGTTTTTGTCTTGTCGGATTTTGTGGTCATGTAACATTAAAGTAATGAAAAAGCAAAAGATGTTCTATGTCATCTTGTGAGTTGTGATCCAGAGTATCGGACCATAGACCTACTAAGAAGCTCAATGGCATGTTCTGAATGGTTTACCAGTATGTTTAGCAGGGCAACTGTTGGTCACATTATACTTCATAATCAGCTGTTTTTGCTTACACTAGAAATTCGTCAACAAACCTTGCTGAGTTACCACAGTTCAAGACTCACTGGACATCCACGTAAACTGAAAACATTGCATTACATTGGAACACTGGTGTTGCTGTCCACTAAAGAATAAGAAGTTAAAAATAAGTAAAACGGTATGCAGTTTATGAACAAACCAACGACCTAAAGACAATTCTCTGGCTTCTGTCAGCACCATACTATCCCTGTTGGCCAACAATTTATCATGAGTTTATGGTATGGTCAATTCACCCAAAATAAATGCAATCCACTGAGACTTCAACACCCTATTACTAGGTACTGCCACCAAAGTCACGTATTACCACCAATGTAAAAAGATACCTAAAGCAGAAACCTTGGCACATCTAATTCTACAACACAAGGTTAGACTCCATGATCTGCCATGGTATGTAATAGTAAACTTTTTGTACAGCTAAAAATCATTCACAGTAAAAGCAAAAGTGATGAATTATAATTCAAGATAAAATAGGTACATAAATAACTATAAAGTGGAGTCATTTACCTATCTTAATAGGCATATTTTCACTTCATAGGCATTTTCCTACTTAACTTAGAAAGTAGATAAAATGACTTAAAAACTATTTGATGGTGAATTGAAAAATTGAGACATGGCTTCTAACATTGTTCTGTATCCAGTTTCAATAAATATTGAGCATATATAAAAGTATTTCAGGTCTACAATAGTCTGCAATGTAAAAATTAATCTTTACCATTATGGTTAATTTAGAATCAAGATAGTACTGTTGTTTCATTGTATAAGAATCTGGAGTGCAACCAGAGAACTTATATGGCGATATAATTTCCCCTGACGAAGGGTCCACCCGAAATGCATTCGGTTTGTACAACTTGACCCATCGGGTTTGACCAACTTGACCCATCCATTTCTATGATAACACTATTCTTTGAAAAAAATTGAATTCCTTTGCAACTATGGTGTAGAATAAACACTATTTGACCTTAACCTATTGTTTATCTGTCGAATAACATCGGATGAATCGCCTTTGGGAGTTTGGCTCTGCAACCGGGGGACGTTGCCCAGTGGTATAATGCATCTTCAGTTAATTTCCATTACACTGGTGATCAGTCAGCGATACCCTGGTCCCGCACAGAATTTCAACTTAAATTACTCAACTGCAGTTTATGCTTTTGGTGTGCATCTACCACTACCATGTGAGCTGTGCTGGCTGACAGTATCATTTGTCAAACATTTCTTACATTGACAGGAACCTGAGACTAGCAGACATTTTAAAACTAGGGAGGCACAATGTCCTTCAGAGCGACAGAGTAAAGTACTTCAAAACCCTAATGGGTATTAATCCATCTGCCAAAATCTAAATCAAGCCCTAAGTTACTAGTGACAGCATTATATAGCCTTCAGATTTATCAAACATAGAACTTGCATTTTTGTATTCAGTTTGAAAAGGGCAATACATGGTGTTGTCAAACCAGAAACTTTGGTGGTGAGTAAATATAGCGAGATATTTTAATGAGTGTGTCTCTCGATGTTAACTTCAGTACAAATGTCAGAAAATAAACAAAAGCCCAAGAACATGCATGTGCCTTCCACTGTTCTTTTTTTCACTCGAGTCAGTACTGCACTCAGAATATGTATGGTGGCATCTACCTTCAGATAGCTTGAAACACATGGGAGTTGATGATCTGGTGCCATGAAATGTTCTATTACTAACAGGTGTTTGGATGACTAGATATCTGAGACGTATGGTATAATGTGTGCAGACTTGAAGTGATTTGCCTTTATGATATCCTCACCCAAAACCATTTGGGGTTTCAAAGTCTGTAAATATTCTATAACATAAACATGTAACACATTCTATTGATTATGGCACATTAATTTTTCTTGGCTGTGCCACACTCCAACAGATCATGCACTTCTTGTTCAGACTTATCATTTCCAGTTCTATTTTGGCCCAAAGCAGAAATGAACATAGAAGTACGGCACTCACCATCATTGTATTTAGTCTACAAGTAAATTGTCAATGGTCCAAACTTGGCCGATGCTGATGTCAGTCCAAAGTAGTATAATCATCTCATGTGCCTAAAATCAGGTGGTCATTGGAGAGCTTTACCCAATGAGGAGCAAGGGCTAAGTCAAGGGTGGTAAAGACTATGCCTTATCTAAGGTCACCAACATCTTTGCAGTATTAAGTAATAGTTGTCTGCCAGCCGAGATCATCCATGGAAACCACTATGGAAAATGCACATGCAAATCCCAATATCTTCTTTCCAAATGAAGAGCATGTTGTCAACCACTGCGATCCTGTTGATAGGTTCAATAACATTACATTCAAATTTATGTAACTCCACCGTAAATTTCTTAATAGCACACCCATAACACAGTGTTAGTATTTGCAGTTTTTTTACAACAGCTGGACTTCATCTCACACACAAGAAGATGATAGACTAGACATATAATAATGGTTTTCCACACCCTTTCAACCTTACGTCTCTTACTTCATTCAAAGTCATATCTTGCTCCTTCCTGAGACATCCTAAAGAAATATCTATTTTCTCCTATATAGGACCACAACGATTCACTTATTAATAAATGAATTTGTTAGCAAAGTCTCAACCTCAATCAATAGCCATAGGCTGATGTTAAATCTTCTCGGAAACGCACAATAAAATCATCAAAGAATAATTTTTAGGGTCACTGACTGCTTCTTATCTCACCCAACACTATCCACTCCACACCCACACCAAATGCAATAATCGTGTACTATCATACCTCACTTTTTCGATTCCTGTCATAAACCTGTTATGTCTTGAAATGCATGGTAAAATGTTCTTTTCAAATGTTATTTCTCCAATAACACACGCAACACTCAGACTGGCAACAAGATGCAGACACAGTGGTGGTTTGTTCCAACTGACTCTCCCTGCTTCCATTGTCTCCTATAAAGCCTAGCATACCATTTCACCACTTCCATGATGACATGAGGCAGTTGCATGAATGCAGAGAGAGAATTAGAATCCAGCAGAACCCATCTCACTTAACACTCACTTTACAAGTGAGATCACAAGCCAAACATTGTCCAAAAGATAGCAGAGACTACCAAAAGCAGCTAAACCCTACAATGTGTTTGAAAAACTCTCCACCCAAATAAAATGCCTTTATTTCTGCAGTGTGAATCATGGAGCTTGCAAGTGGTTTTAATTTTAATCATTGTTGATTTCCTTAAACAATATTTCACAATAGGTATGTTTAAAAATAAATACAGTGTGGATTTTAGGGCTATATCTGCAGATGAGAGAAGTGCCTAGCACTCCCAAATTATATACATATTTGTGTTTGGATTGTCTTGCTGCCACTTGTTATGATAATACTTCTACTTGTTATGACTGCTGCCACTTACTAAATACTGGTTGAAAGAACATCTAGGTGGTCCAGTTACTGCATTTTCAGACTATCCTATAGCATTAGTGCACCAAAGGTGCATCACTTGCAGGAATCTAGTAGATAGGCGCTATAGCAGTGATGGAGTTGTTGAGTAAGCCTCAGAATCAAATTCAACCAGGCAAAATAAACATGGAACATGGCAGGTTGTGTTTTTAACTCACTTCCCTTTCGACGTCTGTGGACCCACACTTAATCATTACTACAACCTAGGGACTACCTTTGAGTCATTGCTGGAAGCTGAAAACCCTAGCCTAAGCCTTTTGATGATTTAAACAACAAAGCAGCACATAATAAATACAGAAAAAAGTATTAATCATGGAAATACACAAATGCTGAAATATTTTATTTAATTCAGAAAGAAATGTCAAAAAAATCAAAAATTTGAATAAGAGGGTTTGAGCTTTTGTAAACTTAATTGAGGCCACTCATTGTCCATACTATATTCACTTTGATGCACTGCTCCCACGAATCAATCTGAGGATACTGCCTTAGGGCCAGATTTAGCAAGGTTTTGCATCACCCTTGCACCACGCAAGGGTGCGCAAGAGTGACTCAAAACCTATGTGGGAATAATCAAGCTACTCAAGACCACCTTGCGAGGCCCTACATGGCTTGATAAATCTGGACTGCCGCAAGGCAGCTCGCATCGCTGCCTTGCATTACTCTGCCCAAGGAAGGCATTCCATGGGTGGAGCGTGGGTGTTCCGATGCTTTCACCCATGGATTTTGGCACAATCCAAGATTTACCATTCATGGTGGACCTGGGAATGCGTCAAAATGCTAGGCCTCCCAAGGTGAGGCATAACAAGGAGAAATATCTTTAATTCTTCTTGTTTTTTCCTCTTTCTATGTGTGCTGCATTCTGAAGCACACATAGAAAGAGGAAAATGCCTCTCTGTGGATTGTTTTTGTAGAGGAAGTGCCCCTTCCTGCAAAAAGACAATCCTGTCTACAATGCAAGTACCTGTGCACCATGACGCAAGGGTGCCCGGGTTGGCGCTAGGCAGGCAAAAGTGCACCAGTGCTAGGAAAGGACAAGAATGCGCTGTATAATGTTAAATATGGAGCATTCCTGACCTTTCCCTTTTATGTAGTGCAGCGCAGCAAGGTGGCTTGCTGTGCTGCGCTGTGTGGAGAAATGATCAATATGGGCCTTAACTTTTAGCTTCCAATTTCAAATTCGCTCACATTTACAGAACATTTTAAATTTTTCAGCTGTACATTTTGCCCCTTCATTTATATACACTTTATTAACATATTAAGACTATTTAATATTTTAAGCAGTCATGGACCCCCTGAGTAGGCTTTGCAGACCCCCAGGGTTCTCTGACCACAGGCTAAGAACCACTCCCTTAGTGCATTGATCCTGAGGCCAATTTTTATCATAGTGTTGCATTGCCCTTGTGCCACCCAAGGGGGCGCAAGGGCAACGCAACACCAAAGTAGGATTTATCTAGCCATGCAAGGCCACCCTGCATGACGCTGCATGGCTTGATAAATCTGGAGTAACGCAAGGCAGCGCGAATAGCTGCCTAGTGTTACTCAACCCCAGGGAGGCATGCCATTAGTGGAGCGTGGGTGTCCCCATGTATCCACCCACGGTTTTTGTTGCATTCCCAGATTTACCATTAGTGGTAGTTCTGGGAATGCTTCTAAATGCTATGCCTCCACACTGGAGGGTTGTATGACGGATCCCCGCAGGTATTTACCCAGCTTACCCCGGGTGCGATGTTACCACGCGTTACTTTAGCATGCAAGTCGTTACAACAACTTGCTTCATGGAGCGCTGGACTTTGGAATAGTATAAATTATTATTCCAACTCCTGTCTACGCAACAGTAGGGAAGGCATTGGACTTATAAATCCAACACCAGTCCAACAATGCGCCCCCTACAGCAAGTCGTTGTAACGTGGCAACGTAACGCGTGGTAACATCACATGCGGGGTGCTGACTTTGTTGTAAAGGCTGGTCATTATAAAAACTGCGGGGTGAAGGATGTTTCCCACAATGGAGGTTTGTTGGGGTGGACAGAGCCTGGAATGACTCCTAGTTTCCTACCTCCCTTGGGGCGGCTTCTTTGCCTACGAGAGCTGCCAAGAATTTGAGAGTCATATTAGATGACTCCCTTTCTATGCAGGACCAGGTAAACTCAGTGTGTGGAAGGTGCTTTGGTCTCTTGCACATACTGAGGAAACTATTCAGATTTATTCCTCTAGCTTGCCGTAGGATAGTCACTCAGGCGCTCATTCAGGCGCTCATTCTGAGCAGACCTGATTATGGCAACACCTTATATCTAGGGATGGTGACTATCTTTTCAGTCGCTTGCAGCTTATTGAGAATGAAGCTGCAAGACTAATCTGCAACAGCCCTAGAAGGAGCACAGCATGCCCCTGCCTCAATCATTTGCACTGGGTCTCAGTACGGAAAAGAGCCAGGTTTAAAATACTTTGCTATGTGCAAAAGGTACTCCACGAGCTAGGACCTGCTTTTTTACAAGGCAAGGTGAGCTTCTACAAGCCTATCAGAGTGCTGCGTTCTTCTCAGCAAGCCCCGATTAGTAGTATCTGGATTTGGAAAGCCAGGATGGGTGGCTGCTCTTTTGGCCATTTAGCCGCACTTCAATGGAATTCCCACCATGAGGCATACACCTCATGGAGGATCTTGTTGTGTTTCATAAACAGTTGAAAACGAGGCTATATCCTCTCTAAAGGGTGTTTATCTGCAGAGCTTCTTTGGTTGGTTCTAGCACTGAGATGTCCCCTTGGGGATGATGCGTGCACTTTATAACTATAAGATTGTAAATCAGCACGTTTCTACCATTTCACACAGCTCAGCAAGGTCGCTTGCTGCGTTACGCTGTGGGAAAGTATGAGAAATATGCCCCCTAGTTTATATGGATTGGTGGGTAACTTTTGCAGCGCTTCAATCATCTACTGGCTTGATTGAGTGAGCAACTTGTCTGGCATTCAGCATCTATCAGACAGAACAACCCTTCTCTGTCTTTAAAAGCAACTTGTTTATCTTTGCAAAGTACTGCATGCAGAAATGTATGGTGACATTCCAGCAACACAATAGCCCAGCCCCTTTACATCTCCATTATATATTCAATTCAATTAAAAAACTCTTTATTCAGATATTGGTATATCCATAAAAGCAAAAGTCGCATAATAACATGAAGGAGTACACAGATCCATAAGTCATGATGACAATAAGGTAAAATCGTACATAACAAAACATGTTAAGACAAGTAAAAATAGTTAAAAATAAAAAACCCTATAAATCATTTGAGGTATTGTGAGCTGATTAAAAACGAATCCATAAACAATATCCACTAAGTTCATATAAAACATGACCACAATATATCAGATTAGTTCAAGAAAACAAGCTCCATAAAGTGCACATTGTGTTTTGGGCGCGTACTGCAGTTTTTAGAAAAGTGCCTACACAAACAGTTAATTCATCATCTTCCAACTTGCAAATTTCCATGTAGGCTGCATCTAAATGAATCAGTGAGATTTGTTTTTAAATGGAATCAGAAATTGTTTGTGCATTCTTTGTAGAACTTACAAAAAAAATAGGAAGTGGTGTATTGTTTGCCCACTCATATCATCACATGGGCATGGTAATTGGTCTAAATTAGCAGTGTACCCCAAAGGGAAACACAGTAAAAATGTAACTGTGCAAGCTCTTAAACGGAAGAGGAGTCCTCTCTCCCATCGACCTATTGAATTTAAAAGATATCTAATTGGTATATTTGATACATCCGCAATGGGCATATAACTTGCTACAGACGGTTTCTGAGCCTCCCTTTCGTATTTTGTAGTTCTGTAATGATCATAAAGAGCCCCCCAGAGGACTTTTTTGTTCATACTATCAGTTTTGGTGGGATTTGTAAAAATCAGTGCGTGATTGATGCTACTCAAGATCTCCCTCACTGCAGCAAGCCATGGTATTTCTTTTCCCTTGTCACACTTGAGACAGTCTCTTATTATCTCTCTAGTGAGGACGCTGCAGGATTTTTCCAGATAGCGAGCCAAAAAAAGGCAGGGCGAGCCTTTATGTAATCTTCAACATGGTGCAATTTTAATTTGGCATGAAAATATATTGTGAGGTGGAGATCGGTGCGCCCAGAATTTTTTGACAGAATCTATTTTCTTCGAGCTAGATACTGTTACTCTTTATGTAGCCCCATACCTCCGCGCCATATGTCGCTGTTGGAGTGCACTGTGTTTTGTAAATTTTCAGAAGCGCTAACATTATCCCTGTCCTTTTAGGCTGTGGTAAACCAAGAATTGAATTAATAACTTTGGAAAACGTATTTCTGCTATATGCCACATGGTCAACCCAAGAACTATTGGCAGAGAAAACTACCCCCAAATAGGAAAAAGTGCTGGTGCATTGTAGTTTTTGATTATCTCCAGTGACAGTGTTTAAAAGATACTTTTTCGGCCCACAAGACATGATTAATTAGTACACAAATCTAAACTACCCATAAAATCCACAAAACTCTGCACTAAAATACGTAAGGCATTAGGTGTTCGACCCATTAGGACCACGTAGTCGGCATAGAGCAGGGTGGGGAATGGCTCACCATTAATTCTGGGGACATCATTAGTGAGTACAATCAAAGATTTATGTAAATCATTAATATTTAGAATTAAAAGCAATGGGGCCAGGACACACCCCTGCCTTACCCCTCTGTCGACTCTGTTGTCATTGGAAACCTCCCCACACTTATTGATCCTCACACGAGCTCTCAGGTCCTTATGCAGGTAGGCGAAAAAGTGAACTAAAACCTCATCTAAACCAAATTCTAAAAGGGTAGACCATAAACGAGACCGGTTAAAAAAATCAAAGGCTGAGGTGAGATCCATAAAGGCCAAATATACAGGGGATTGATGGGCTATATTACCCTACCCAGCAATGAAATTGAGATTAACCCCTTCGCCGCGGGTGTAATTCCCCCGCGGCGTGGGGGGGGCCAGTGGCAGCAGCGCTGTGCTCGTGACGAGCCCAGCTCGTCATGAGGCACAGTGGAGCTGTGCTCATGACGAGCTGAGCTCGTCACGACTCCGCCCACTGATTGGCGGGGAATCAATCGCGTGTGGGTGGAGCGCGACCGTTATGACGAGCCCAGCTCGTCATGAGCACAGCTCCACTGTGCCTCATGACGAGCTGGGCTCATCATGAGCACACAACGGGTTAAGGCATTGTTTGATAGTGGCCACTTTACTTCTAAATCCCAATTGGCACGGTTGTAGAATACAATCCTCCTCGGCCCATGTTTTTATCTTGTTATACAAGATCCTCCCTAAGATTTTCATAGTATTGTCAATCAGGGAGATTGGCCTATAACAGTAAAGATTGGTACAATAGTACTTGTTAACAAAGTACTTGGGAGTGGGGCATTAGTTAAATTATTAAAACCATTCAATAGAAGCGGCGCCCAGAACTCAGGTTTAAACTTGATCAAATCAATGGGCAACCCATCAGGTCCTGGGGCTTTATTTCCAATACTTTGATTAATAGTATCTTCAACTTCCTGTAAGGATATTGAAATTCCTGGGGAGGCCTGATACTCTGTAGATGCCTCATTCTGTGTTGGTACTGAATAGATCATAGAAAAATGGGCTACCCATGCCTCACTCGTTATATTGCAGCTTATCAAAGACAATGTTTGGCCAAGAGATGTAATATCTTTAACCGCAACCCAGAAAGCATTGCCATTATTTAGCATGGTGGCCTGTGCTAGTGCGTCCCAGTGCTCATTCATTTCATTTCAAACTTTATTTCGGTCATTTACGACCATAAAAGTGCAGTGCATACAGTACAACATTGGGAGAAAAGAACAGTAGATGTGCCACAATCAACCCCAAAACGAGCAAATGCATAGAACACAAATCTTCAAGTTCGAGTATATGGTAAAAAAGAAGAAATCTACTAAAACATTTCTAAATACATTGATAAAACAATGTTTCCAGGTAAAAAGACAATCAAGATGACAAGTAAGATGAATAAAAGTAGCATGGCCATCCAAAAAAAACCTTTTTGATGCGTTTAATGTCCCACCACAAAATGTTGCAATTGCGTAGACATTAATACTAATTAATACAACCGCTCATGTCGTAAAAAGTGATAAAGGAGAAAAAGCGCTAATTTTGATAAGTGGAACAATGTAGAATAGTTCCAGCATCCTAAACGTGCTGCACAAATGCATACAACTGGGCCACACTAATATATTGCTTGCTTGAGCCTGCATCTATCGTGCTGTCAGCGGATCACGGACAACACTAACAATAGTGCTGATAATAATTAAATATACATGATTAACATTTAAAAAAATAAAACATAGCAATATAACCTCCATTTTGTGATAGAATTTCAGCTAGACCTAACTTGCGAGCACCCAGCCGGGAAGCATTGACAATAAAATAAGAACAGAAAAGGATGCATGCAAAATATAAAGAGCCTTAGTGTATTATCATGGGAGCCCAGCGTCAGCTGCACGTAAGCTTCATACAGCTATGGGCTGCTGCATTCCTGTCATGACTTTCCTTCTAATTATCCATGCGTGGCTTAAAAACGTAGCCACGCTGCAGACGAAAAGTGGCCTTGGGTCCGATCTAAAAATACACAAGGCAACGTGATGCTCCCAAGTGCCTCATTGCCGGCATACCGGTTTTAGCCACTTTGCCCTAGGTGTGGAATATGCCTGACAAACAAACATGACATGGGCAACACTTTCCCTAGGGGTCTTGCAACACGGACAATCCTTAGGGGCTGGGTTGCATGTCTGCCATTTAGCTATAGTTTCATTAACAGGAAGTGTGCCAAACCTGAAATGGGTATATAAGAGCCTATCCTGCGGGACCTGAATTATATGCAGGAAGGGCTCCAAATGTCTTTCCTGCTTATGGAGAAAGAATTCTGCGGTAATCTCCCCAAGTTTGGGTTGCTGAATTCTTGGTGGTCCACCCAATTCCAGTACGAACCCTTCAGCACTTCTTTCCTCGGTGGATCCTGTTTGTCCCAGTGAGCTCTAAGCCCTATGGCTGTCATCAATTTCCTGGCATTAGCAATCCACCCACTTTACTACTTGTGTCCAGACTAGTAACCTCTGAAAGGGCTTCTGCATAAGGCAGAAGCTCTTCAGTTCTCCTGACACGGGCCCAAAAGAGCAAGGGTCGCAGCCTTGCTACATGTTCTATGGAACGTCTGTCCATATCGAGCATAAAGGAGTAAGGGGAACATACTTTGGCCGCATCACTAGTTCCCTAAGGAATTTGTGTTCTGATCTGCAGAGGTCGTTTGACTTCTCGAATCCCCACAGCTCGGCCCCATACAAAGTTGCGCTCACAGCTTTTGCTTCGTAGACCTGGAGGGCTGGCGCAACTGGTCTGCTGTGCAAAAGTTGGTGTTCCTTCCTTCCCAAGAGATCCCATTACCCTTTTGCGGTTCATTAGCATTTTTGCAAGATGGTTTTTCCAAGACATATTGTCTGCGAGACGGATACCAAAATAATCAAAAGTGCTCACTCTTTCTAGAGGTTTCCCGTCAGACAGAAGACTGGCTCGAAAAGATTTTGGGGGGTTAAAGGCCATGAATTTCGTTTCTGTTGTATTGATCACCAGCCCTCCTGCTTCGCAGAAAAGGTAAAACCTGTTCAAAAGATGTTGTAACCCCATTGGGGTCTTGGACACCAACAAGGTGTCATCTGCGAACAAAAGGGTCAGTACCTTAACCCTCCCAGACTCGGTGCATCTGCTGGTTCTTCTAACAAAAAATGTACCACTCCATTCACATAAAGTGAGAATAGGGTAGGGGCCAATATGCGGCCCTGTCGGACTCCCCTGTTTAGAGGGACACGGGTGGTCAACTGGCCCTTTTCCCCACCTGACCTGCGCATAAGTATCTTCGTGCAGCCTAATTATAAGGTCAAGAACATACAAAGGAATCTCCAGGTCTTTGAGCACTGACCATAGTTGTCTCCTTGGAACTCGGTCAAAGGCAGTCCTTAGTCAATAAACGCTAAGTAAAGATTGCCTTTGCTTATCCCCACCTCTTTCCAGTAGATGTTCTGCAGCCGAAAGACCTGGTCAATAGTCCCCATCCTGGACTTGAAGCCGGCCTGAAACTGTGATAAGATGGCATGATCGTCTGCCCATGGCAGAATCCTCTGCAGCAAGACTCTACTAAATACCTTCTGGAGGGCATCGATCAGGCTTATGGGACTATAATTAGAGGGGTCATCCTTTGCTCCATTTTTATAAATTGGAACCACCTCTGCTCCTTTCCAAGACTCAGGGACCGGGGCACCTTATGCTATTGCATTTGCCAAAAGAAGGATGTATCGGGCCCTATTAGGAATATCAGATAAAAACAAATCATCTGGTATGCCATCTAGGCCTGCTGCTTTGGACGGGACTATTCTATCCATCGCGGTCTCATTTTCACCTAGGGTAAAGATATCATTGTCTGTATGATATCCTAGAGACTCTATCATCTTTTCAAGTGCAAGCCCTCCTCAACTGAGTAGAGCTTCCAAAAATGATCGTGCCATACTTGGGCGGAGATATAGCTAGGTGGCGAGGACGTGCCTGATTTACTACCCCAAGTGAAACGAGACTAAAATAGATTAGCCTCCTTTGCCGCACTCGCTTCCCTCAATTGCTGCCAGCGAGAGTAGTCCCATGCTTTCTTGGCCGCACATAGGGTGGCCTTGTAGCGTTGCCTGGCAAATTGTACCAAGGGGCAATTTTTATCTTTAATTGCTGCTGCCAGAATAGATCACTCACGTCGGCAGTCCTTAGTGTACCATGAATAGACCTCTTTTGGCTGCTTATTGGGCTTGCGTTTTAAACCAGGAACTACAAAATGGGCATTGATTCGATCAAAGGTACAGGAATGGACCACGGTTGCATCAGCCAGATCTCTTTCGCTGGCAACCACGGCCTCAAGTTCTCGTGTACCCACTACCAGGTCATGTCGTATGGTTAAGATCTTTTCATCTTGCACTACCACATTCTGCCATTTTAGAGCTCTCTTATTGTTTGTGGGGATTACAACCCTGATTAGTGTTGGGGCTAAAAGAGTCTTGGAGTAATAAGGAGCTTCCCACAAGGGGTTCATAGTTAGACAGAGGGGGGTTGTGATCACTGTCTGTTGTGTTATTCACACTAGGTCTCCCCACAATCTTACATCTAAAAGGATGTAATCGATGAGAGAAGGGCAGCTCACTCTATTATATGTATTGGTGCCCTGCCTGTCTCAAGGGGTTCTGCCATTTACAGCCCTTAGGCCAAACTCCACATTTAGAGCATTAAAATGAAGTGCTGTCTGTGTCCATTTTTTACTGGTGCCAGAAGTAAAGTAGGAATGGCCCATTTATCGTCAAGCGCCTCAGTGCCCAACAGATCTTTTTTATCGAGGGGCTCAAAGGTGCTATTTAGATAACCGGCAACTATCACTCTACAGTGGGGTGCGCATCTGACTAGACTTTCCTCCAACATGATGATAGTTGGCGAGGTCCTACCGCCCTTAGTCCCTATTGCATAAACGTTAAACAAGTTAATTTGTGCCCCCCTCCTAGGTCCCCTGATACCTAGTCCCAAGATATCTGGGCTAGCGCTTGGATGGAGTGTAATCTGGCAGCCCAATGCAATGCTCACCCAAATACTCAGACCCCTAGACGGGCGCCCTCTTCCTATCGTCGTCGCGGGGGAACAAAAGCATGTAAATCCTGACTTAAACAGGGGGACCATGCTCCATGTCTCCTGAAAGATACAGATGTTATAACTCTCAACTAAGTTGTGCCAGTGGGAAGAGCTATTTTACTATTTAACCCAGCCACGTTCCAAGAGATCACCCTAAGTTGGCGACGGTAGGCTGGGATGGGGGACTGGACGTCATTTAGGTTAATCGGACATTGACAAAGGGCGAGCGAAACCTGAAATAGTACCTGGGGACTATCGCTTGTGGATTGCTCTACATCTGACGGCCTACTGCTACTGGTAGAGGTGTAGTGTGTACCTAGTTCTAATACAGATCGATCATCCATTGGGTGAGGTACCAACAGGGGATTCATAACAGCTGGACAACTATTTATGTAAAAGGGTAAAAGGACACAGGACCCAGAGGGATTGTTAGATTCCTTTACAAATCAATCATTGGCTTCTAACCCAGAACCTCTAGCTATCTGGACGGATGGCCGAATACATAAGAGCATACTATATTCGGCAGATGCAAAGCGTTTAAACTGGATAGAGGACGTGTCAGGGGAGCAAGTTCTGAATTCAAGGGCAAGGAGGTTTTCAACTAGATCTGCCCCTTTCAAGTTAAGTTCAATGCAGTCGAATGGATGGTCGAAGGAGAAACACCTAAAATGTTTCTGTGTGGTTTGTGGCCGAGCATAACATAACGATGATGGAGCCTGTGCTGGAAGTGGGGTTTAAAGCCCTAAACTACCAAAGGGACCTTGAGTGATAACTGGCTTGAGAGATGGCAAGGTTGATTAGATACAATGTCATGCTGACCTTCATTATGTAAAGCGATTGCTATGTTTGAATGTGTGCCCCGTTAATAGTCTGATACGGGTTGCATTGGTTGCCTAGAGGAAGTGTATGGAGTTTTTGCACGGATACCACATGCAATTGGGAGGGGGGTATTTTCTGCATGAAGAATTCGACTAAGGTATAGTATAGATTTAATGCCCTCACATAATTTTGAGAAGGCACCAATTACCTCTGGGTTAAAATCATGTAATGTTAAGCATGAATCAATAAGACTCGGGTAGTCCCTAACCATCTTAGAAACTAAATCTGTGTAGTTGACTCCTCGCCAAACCAATATTAGGTTATCTGTAGAGGGTTTCAGGTTCCTGGCACCACACTCATTGTATTGTACATCAGCTTTGGAGCAATTCTCAGTTCTATTATAATAGGGTTGTGGTCGCCATGAGTAGTCGGGACAACCTTGGCTTTCATTAGACAATCCTCAAGGATAGGGGAAATAAAAACGTAATCTATAGTAGAGGCACTACCCCTTCCTCTAAATGTCGGTTTGGGGAGGTCATTGTTGTTAGTTACCGCAGCAATTTCCATCACATTGATCAGATTATGATTAAGCAAATGATCATGTAATTCAATGCCCCTTTTACATCGATGTATCTTAGTACTTGATCCTGTAGTTGAGGTGATATCCCTAGGAATGTTGGCATTAAAATCACCCCCATACAGATACCAACAGTATTACCATATCTGTTGTGTTGTTGTAGGGATGAAATAAAACTGAGCAAATTAACAACATTTATATTAGGTGCAGAATAAAATTCATTATTTTAGAAATTAATTAAGCATATAGATACACCCCTTCTATATATTAGTGCTTGAAATGTATCATTTTTAGTATCTAGAACTTTTACACTACCTCCAGCAGCAATATTGACCCAAATTGAGAGGCCACCAGATGGACGACCAAGCTTAGGAATGAAGGCAAGAGTGTTAAAACATTCAAACCCTTCGATATATAAGTCTTGCGTAGCCCAGGTCTCCTGAAACATAAGAATGTCCTGCTCTTGTACTATATCTAGCCAATCTGGTAAAAATATGTTTGACTCTGAACCAGCGACATTTCAACTTAGTACTTTTGAATTACAATAATTAGTTACTTTATTTAACATAACATATCCATTTGGGTCTAGGGGATGCACATCTGTATGCGATGTGAGAGCAAATTCATTGGTCACCAAAGTGGCGTTAGTCAATCCTGGTTATCCAGATCAGACAATGGTAGGAACCTGTTGTGCATGAATGGGTGGGGGGCATCGTTTATCAAGGGCCCAGGGACCGGCTTATAAAAATAGCCCAGCGGCAGTGAGTAGATATGTGGGGAGTTGGTTGTGAAGTCTTCCTGTGTCCTCAATAATGATCTAACCATGGACGGCCTGCAAAAATTAATCACTATGCAGTCCCCCTCGATGTTCTTCGGTGACACCCCCACCCAACCTACTCTTCTTACCATAATGATGTTATTCATATCTGAAACCTTAAACCTCCTATGGTCGGATAGCCAGTCCACACATTTGTTTCTTAATTGATACCAAGTCTCCCCCGTTCTTTCATAAGGTTTGGCACCCCTGCCAGCACTAAAACATAGGGCATGCTTCTGGCGGCAGTCATTGAACCTCCACATTAGACTCATAGTGTCCCTTTCTCTTGAGGTTAGGTAAACTACTATTTAGACTGCCTGACTTTGAGTTCTCCCCAGATAGGCTAATCACTGGTTCGGACTGGCTAGGAGAGGGCAGGTTTTGAGCAGTCCTAGATATGTTTTGTGCACTTTTAAAAGAGGGTCGATTTTCACACTCATCATTAAGCTTGGGTAAAAAGAATTCCTTAACTTTGCTACATGTTACACATGAATTATCAGGCGAGGGGCCTTTGAGCAGAGTTGGGGTTCGGCACAATGGATCAGGTCTCGACCCAGCGCCAGTTAATAAGGGCGAACCCTCCCCTGCAGTGGCAACAGTCTGAATAGTCCCTTGTTGTCCACTCATTTTGTTTATTATGGTATCCGAACACATTCAGGCTGATGGGTGCTGGCAAAAGGTAAAAGGCGTGCTAAATGGACATTGGTGGTGAAACTTCCTTGACGGAGCCAGCACATTGGCACCTGAAGAACAGGAGGCACAAACTAAGCTATGGAGATGTTGGGATGAACTAAGTGAAAATGAAGATTGACTCGTGCTAAGAGGTCACCAAATCGTAGTTCCCCGCAGTTTATGGGCAAGGATCGTGGAACAGGCCCACCAAGGTCACCAAGAAGACACCAAGATGAAGGCGCATATATGGAGCCAGGTGTGGTTTCCTGGCATGGATCGTCTTGTGGAGGAGAGATTCAAAATGTGCCAGTCCTGCTTCATAACAGGAGGAGAACCTCCTACAGCACCAATTATCACCGAGGAGGCATGGTGATCAATCAGTATGGATTTTGGCAGCCTCCTCTACAGCAGAACAATGCTAGTCATGATGGACAGTTATTTCAAATTTTCTGCAGTAGAACTGATTCGGTCAACAGCATTTGAGTGTGTAAAACTTGCCTTGGAGAAAGTATTTGCACTGTTGGGATTGCTGAAGGAGATCAAGAGCGACAATGGATGTCCGTTTCAGGTTCAGGAATTTACAGAGTATCTCCATCAGATCAACATCAAGCACCAGTGCATTACCCTACTGTGGACTCAATAGCAACACAAAAAAGAGGGTAGAGGCTGTTTGATTCCGCACCCAACAAATGATCCGTGTCTATGGTCTACAGAATAGCGCAAGAAACCAAGGAGTACTCCCCTCTATACTCCTTATTTAGGAACAAGTCCTACATAAACATTTGATGCACAATGGTCCAGCGCTATATAGAATATGTATATAAAGTCAGAGGTCACAATGATTTTGCAAGTGAATAAAGCATCCAAGATATGTTGTTCTTGAGGTAATTCTTCTTTATTTTCCTTTAAAATATTTTCTTTATTTTCCAAAGATCAAGAGATCCTAGCCATAGCCAACGCGTTTTGTCTCTTGGCGAGACTTCTTCAGGGCTTCACAGTACGACAAAACTTGGAATGAAGGGAGCAGAAACGCTACGGGTTACCATGCCATTTCGGAAACTGTACACTACATAGAAGCTTTTTGGAACTCTGAAAATTTCTTGAAACCTGAACTGTAAACTCAATATATGAAATCACGTTTTGTCGTACTGTGAAGCCCTGAAGAAGTCTCGCCAAGAGACGAAACGCGTTGGCTATGGCTAGGATCTCTTGATCTTTGGAAAATAAAGAAAATATTTTAAAGGAAAATAAAGAAGAATTACCTCAAGAACAACATATCTTGGATGCTTTATTCACTTGCAAAATCATTGTGACCTCTGACTTTATATACATATTCTATATAGCGCTGAACCATTGTGCATCTACTGTGGACTCAAGTCAATGGGGAAGTTGAGCGCTTCATGAGAACATTAAATAAGGCACTATGAATTAGAGTAGACCGGGATGAAAACCCAGAGTGCAGCCTGTAACAATTTCTACATGCCTATCGACAAACACCTCACAGCACCTCCGAGTGGGCCCGAGAGACATGATAATGAAGAGGGCCGTGCGTGACATTCTGCCTGCTGGGCCTACTTGGAACCCAAGATCCTAGAAGGAGTAGCCGCGCAGGAGTGAAGGAGATTGAATAACGAGAGGGCCAGCTGGGACAGGAGAGCAGTAATCCCTACTCTGCAGGTTGGTGACAAGGTTGTCATCAAGAACCGCCACCTGAGATGGAAGTTCCAGACACCTTTTGAGCGGAGAGCATGGAAATTGGTGCAAATGAAAGGCACATTAGTGACAGTGAGGTGAGACAGCAACAAAGTATCGAAAAATGCCTTGTGGCTCAGAATACTCCCCAACCACCATGTCATGTCATGTCATGTCAATAAGAATTTGTAAAGCGCACGTTCACCGGAGAGGTTTCATGGCGCTGGTTAAGCCGAAATCTGGTCCAAAAAGAAGAGTTAGAAAGCCTGTCAAAAAAGCCAGGTCTTTAGAAGGCATCTGAAAATGAGGAGAGTGGACGTAAGACGAATTTTAGAGGGAAGGGAATTCCAGAACTGGGGGGCCAGGGTAGAAAACCTGGCTCCGCCAGTGCGTTTGAGTTTGAAAGTAGGAGTCAAAAGACATTTTTTGCGAGCGGAGCGCAGATGATGCGCAGGGATGTATTTTGCGATCATGTTGTTGACAAATTTCGGGCTGGGTCCATTAAGTGACTTGAAGATGAGACAGCCAATTTTGAAAGCGCTACGCTGAGCAACAGGCAACCAGTGAAGATGCTTCAAATGGGGGTGATATGGTGATGCCTAGGTTGGTGAGTAATTAGACGTACTGCCTGGTTTTGTATGAGCTGTAGCCTTTTAGATAAATGAAGGGGAATGCCAAAGTACAAAGAATTGGCGTAGTCGATATGTGACATAACCATAGCAATGATGACTTGAATGCGAGCATCATAGGTGAGGTATTTGCAGATTTTCTTGATTTTCCGGAGCTGGAAAAAACAAGTGGATACCACAGAGCTAATCTGGGGTTTCAGAGTTAGGTCTTGACTGATATGCACCCCCAGGCTTTTAGCTGTGCTGGAGGGGGTGGGAGGCTGACCCAGTTCTCCGGGCCAGAAGTGGGGTCCCCAGGGGTTTTTAGCAATACCGCCAGTTAAGATGATTTCCGTCTTATCCGGATTAAGTTTCAAGTGATTCTTGTTCATCCAGGTGCTGATAAACAGCAAAGTGGATTGGAATGCGTAAACCGATTCAGGAGTGTCACTGATGGAAAAGATAAGTTGGAAATCATCGGCGTAATTGAAGATGCAAACTTTCTGCTCCTGCAGGGAACGGACAGGAGGACGGAGGTAAAGGTTGAATAGTAGAGGGGAAAGAGAGGAGCCCTGGAGAACACCACAGGAGGTATGAACACTGGGGCAGTGAACTGAGCTGTTTGAACTGCCTGGGAGCGATTTTCCAGAAAGGAGATGATCCAACTAAGGGCAAGGCCAGATATTCCTGCTTCCCTGACACGGTCGACCAGAAGATGGTGGTCGACCGTGTAAAAAGCGGCCGAAAGATCAAGTAGAACCAAAGCCTGCGGGGAGCCCCTGTCAACCTCACCGCGGAGAGTATCCAAAACAGTAAGGATGACCGCCTCGGTGGAATGAGCCGGGCGGAAGCCAGCTTGGTGGGGGTCAAGAAATTCAGATTTCTCCAGGAAGTCGGTAAGGCAACTAGTGACATGGGCTTCTAGAAGCTTGGCCAGGAAGGGAAGAAGAGAAATGGGCCGATAGTTGGTGAGGATAGCGGGGTCTGAGCCAGTCTTTCTCATAAGAGGTATAACAATGGCCTCTTTGAAGGAGGCGGGAACAGTACCTTGAAGTAGGGATTTATTTAAGAGATTGAGAGCAGGATGTGGGAGTGTAGTGAAAATTTATTTCAAAATGCTGGGGGGGGCAACAATCAGTGGGCGAGCCAGATTTGACTTTAGAGAGAAGTTTAGCGAAAGTGAGATCCGTTAGTAAGGGAAAGTGCAATAAAGAGCAGGAGTTAGTGCTGTGTGGAAGAAAAGGAGACGTGTCTGGGATAACAGGAATGCTGGACTGAATTTTCTTAATTTTATCGATAAAAAAGGCGTTTAGGGAATTGCAGAAAATTTGAGAGGGTGGGGAGCTGCATAGAGCTCTTTCAGGATTGGAGAGCTCGTTAACAATGCGGAAGATCTCCTTGGAACGGTTGGTAGCAGACAGGATTTTTGTTGAGAAGTAGGTAGATTTGGCCGTTGCGATGGATTTTTTGTAGAGTTCCGAAAGTTGAGGCATAGCAATTTGTCTTCTGGTTTATCGTCGCAGCGCCATTTCCTTTCTAGTTGCCTGAGGGTAAGTTTAAGGAGTTTAAATTCAATGGAGAACCATTTTTGGGCGTCGTGAGGACGAAGGGCGGAGGGCTTCCTAAGGGGAGCAAACTTGTCAGTGGCAGTCAGAAGCCAACTAGTGAGCTGATCGTTGGCTGAGTCAAGGATGGGATTGTCCAAAAGGGCGGTATTCATCAGAAAGCCGAAGAAAGATGATTTCTCCAGTTTATTCCAATTTCTACGGGCGTGAGTGGCCAAGCAGGGAGTTTTAATCATGGCCTCAATAAAGATAGAGAAATGAATAAAATGGTGATCAGACCAGGGGCATGGTGCTACGGAAACAGTGGGCACAGGAATATTCATGCTCCAGATCTGGTCAAGAATGTGACCTTTGGGGGGAGGAGCTTAGCGCTTGACCAAGATGGCCGCGTGAGCCTTGAGCTCCCGCTACCCTCGCGCCCTCCGGCAATCTTCCTGTCCTAAATCCTGATTTTCATGCACGGAATCCTGCAGATGAGTCACAGCTGGGGCGATTGATGTTGTCCGGGCCAAGATCGCCCACCGGGGACCGAAGTTGTGCACGGCGGAAGATTGCGGCCTACCTCCGAAGGATGCCAGGGGCTTGCGTTGGCAGGATGCCCGGCCACTAATTGAACAACAGCGGCCTTGGGAGGTGTGAACTGTCGGACGGATGCCGTGGCACTTTCGCTTTCTCGCCCTTTGTTTGCTCCGGGTTGGGAGTGCATCATACAGATCCTCTGTTGTCTGGAAGACCTCCACCCGGTCCTGACTGGCTGTTGAAGACCTAGTCGTACCTGTCTCCTCTACCTGAGTGAGGGACGTCCTCTTGCGACTGACCGTCCTGCTGTCCGAGATGTCGACCAAATCGGAGGCAGACAGGTCGAAGTCTAAGACTACCAGGCGGGGAGGCTATATCCAATCCAACAATATGGATCGTTATGCCCAGCAGAAGGGGTCGCCTGGTGGATCGGGACAGTCGCTGGAAGCACAGAAGGCCGATTCATCCCCAGCCTCGGAGTTATCATTGCAGGATTTCAAGGGGGCGATAGATGGGATGCAATCTTCGATTGGGCGACAGTTCGAGACCCTGGCGCACAAGGTGGACATGATTTTGGTCGATGTCAACTTGATTCGCGCGGACCTGGGAAAAACCAATGAGCGGGTCAAGTCCCTGGACCTCAAGACTACTGGCCTCGCGGACGATGTCTCGGAACTCCAGGCTGAGGTCCGCAAGCTACGAACCGCGAATGACCTCTCCGCTCGCCGGCTCGAGGACTTTGAAGGTCGGGCCTGGCGCAATAATGTGCGCATTATTGGGGTCCCGGAAGCTTCGGAGGAGCTCTCCGTGGACCTCCTCGTCGAGGATCTGGTGGTGAATCATCTTGCACCAAAGGGCCTCGGCAAGTTTTTCGCGGTGGAGCGGGCTCACCGAGTGCCTGGCGGACGGCCTAAGGTGGGAGCCCCCCCGCGGCCGATTGTCGCCCGGATCTTCCACTTTCGAGATCGGGATGCTATCCTGCAAGCATCGAGGGTGACAGGCCCGGTGCCTTTTCAAAATGCCTCTGTGAGCTTTTACCCTGATTTCACCCAGATGGTCCAGAAACAGAGGCAAAGTTTCCTGGGGGTGAAGCGGCGGCTCAGGGATATGGACCTGAAGTATGCCATGCTTTTCCCCGCTAAGCTGCGTGTGGTATATGAGGATCGGACTTTCTTCTTCGAATCGCCGGACATGGCAGGGGACTGGTTGGATGCACTCCCTCGGCAACAGCCCGGCCGGGACAGCGTGGATGGGGTGGAAGGCGACTGGGATGGACAGAAGTGATACCTTCGGTGCTGGCCTGCTTCGATTCAGCCCTGGACAGTGACTCGCACCTTATTGCAGTAATGGGAGGGCGGCGGGGGGAAGATAGGGGCTCTTTCCTCCCTTGGGGTGCTTTTTGTAGATTTGTTTTTGGTAGGGCGACAGGCACACTGCAAGTTGGGGGGGCCTTGTAAGCTGACGCAGGGGTGCAGGGTGGGGGGAGGGTTTCAGGTTGTTGGGGTTGTTGTTTGGGGTTGTTGTTTTTTCTTGCAAGGCGTAGCAATGACTGTCAGAATTGTCCGATTGTGGTTCTCTGGGGGGGGGGGGGAGGTCTCTTTGTGTTCAGGGATGGGGGATAGGGGCTTAAACGTACTCAGCTGGAATGTTAATGGCTTAGGGGATCGTATAAAACGGGGGATAGTCCTGCAATTTTTGAAAGGGACCTTGCCAGATGTGGTCCTCTTGCAGGAGACCCACCTTATAGGGAATATGTGTTATGCACTTCACAGAAAGGGCTACAAATTCATTGCTCACTCGGGGTTTTCCTCGGGATCCAGGGGTGCGGGCATACTTGTCAGAGCTTCCCTACCATTTGAGGTTGACTCCACCATTGCTGATGATAGGGGGCGCTTTGTGGCCGTGTCGGGGAGGTGGGAGGGCAGAATGTTGGTTTTGGTTTCTGTTTATGTCCCTCCCGCCTTGCAGGCCTCCACGTTTTCCGATCTGGGCAAGGCCTTGTTGGAACTCCCCGAAGGGATGCTAGTGGTGGGAGGGGACTTCAATGCGGTTGGTTCTGGAATGCTAGATAGGTACCCGCCCAGAGACACCGGGGGGGCTCAGAAGTGGCTTCCCGACTTTATTGATACTTTTGGCCTGGTAGATTGTTGGGAGGCTGCGGCACCCCACTCAGCGACAATACACCTTCCACTCCGGGGCCCACGGGAGTCTCTCCCGGATTGATTATCTGCTCACTCTGGCGGCACACGCCTCTTTGGTAACTGAGGTTAGGCACATGGCACGGGGCATATCAGATCATTCACCGGTGTGGGCACGTCTGGACATAGGCCGGGTGGCGGGGGGCAGGGTGGCTCCCGTTAACCCCTGGTACTTTCGGGACCCCAAGATGCGCAGTGCGTTGCTGAAGACAGTTGACCACTATTTTCGAAAAAACCAGGGCTCAGTTGACTCCGCGGTGTCCTTGTGGGAAGCTTCTAAGGCTGTAATGAGAGGAGAAGCCTTGTCCCTGGTAGTGGCCGCCAAGCGGCGGAGAGACGCCGAGGTGATACAAGTGGAGGACGAGATAGCGGCTTTAGAGTTGGCCTTGGAGGGGGATGTTGAGACGTCCACGCTGCACAATTTGAGCCTGAAGCAATTGGAGTATAGGGATCTGGTGACAAATGCCGCCAAGACCCTTCACAGGGAGCAGCAGGGGCGGTTGTATGATGTTGGTGATAAGGCCGGGAAATTGCTGGCATGGCTGGACAAAAAGGAGCGTGTTAATCGTGTGGTGCCGGAGTTGTTGACGGATGGGGGAGAGGTTGTCACTGATCCCGACGGTATAGTCCGGTGTTTCTCAGACTATTTTCGTACGGTATACGCCTCGGTCTCGGATAGACCGACTGAGGACTCGAGTGATCTTCTGCGTGAAATCGCTCTGCCCTGCCTTTCCGCCATGGATAGGGAGGACCTCGATGGTGATATCACTGTAGACGAAGTGGCAGGTGCTATCCGTGCGTTGCGCTCCGGCAAAGCTTCGGGCCCAAATGGTCTGCCGATAGAGCTGTACAAGCTTTGTCCGGATAAGTTTGCTCCTCACTTGACCGCCATGTTCATGGAGGCGCGGAGGAACGGGTTTCTTCCCCTCGATCAACGGCTGGCGACGATCGTGGTAATACATAAAGACGGAAAGCCCCGGGATAGGTGTGGTTCCTATCGGCCGATCTCGCTTCTTAACGCCGAGCCGAAAATCCTTGCCAAGATTCTCGCGAACCGCCTGGTCCGGGTACTTGGCGACTTCATCCACCCGGATCAGTCGGGCTTTATCCCGCACCGTAACACTGCACTAAACCTTAGACGCCTCCATGGAGTGATTGCCAGGACGGGTACGATACGAGAGCCGGCTATTGTGGCGTCCCTCGACGCCACGATGGCCTTTGACACGGTAGAGTGGGCATACTTGTGGGCGGTGCTGGCCAAATTCGGCTTCGGGCCTGGATTCGTGGGGTGGGTGAGGCTGCTCTATGAGGGGCCTCTTGCAAGCGTCGTGGTGAACGGGCGGGCGTCGGCACCTTTCGAGCTCGGGAGAGGCACCCGGCAGGGTTGCCCCCTGTCGCCATTGCTGTTTGCCCTTGCTCTTGAGCCGTTGGCGGCGTGGATACGGTGGCACCCGGATATACGTGGGCTTCGCTGGTCGCCTGACCACGAAGACCGTATTTCACTCTACGCTGACGACATTCTGTTATATCTTGCCTCGCCTAAGAAATCTCTGATAGTGGTTTGTGACGTCTTGACATCTTTCGGTAGAAACTCGGGCCTAGTCATTAATTGGGGGAAGTCACACTTGTATGTCCTGTGTGGGGATGTCCCGCCTGTTCCGCGTAACCGTTCGATTCAGATAGCCCAGCAGGGCTTTTTGTATTTGGGGATCTATATTTACATCGACCCCATCTTGCGCTATGAGAAGAACTTGCTCCCTCCCTTGGCGCGCCTGCGGCGGGATGTGGCGGGCTGGCGGCGATTGCCGCTCTCCCTCCTTGGCCGCGCGGCACTGTTTAAAATGATGTCCCTTCCCCGTTTCCTCTATGCCCTGCAGAACACTCTTGACCTGGTCCCGGCCAGCTATTTCCGTGAGATCGAAAGCCACCAGCGCGCGCTCTTATGGGACGGGCGTCCGCGTATCGCAGTTGCTAAGTTGACGCTTCCGTGGTACGACGGTGGTATCGCGCTTCCAGACATTCGACGTTATTACTGGGCCACCCAGTTGAGCGCGATTAACCATGGTGTCTATGGTCCGGCGCTTAGCCCTGGCTTCGCCATGGACCGCTGGTTGCTCCGTGGGGGTAATTACCACAGAGCGTTGTATTCGAAATCGTCGGACCTCACCCTCACGGGGCCCACCAGAGTGGCCGTCCATGTGTGGAAGGTGGCGACGGACTCGCTGGGCTGGAGGGGTAAGCTTACCCTTGCCACCCCTCTGTTTGACTCCGAGATTCTGGGGAAGCTTTGGCGCACAAAAGGGTTCGAGAAATGGGATTTGATTGGCATATCCAGGGTTGGAGACCTTTTGGTTAAGGGTAGGATAAAGTCGTTCGAGGAGCTGCAGAAGGAATACGAGCTGGGGAGCACGGAGTTCTTCCGATATGCACAAGTGCGCCACGCCTTGCGGTCAGTCCTTGTGGAGGGGGAGAAGGTGCCCGAGTCCTCTCCATTGGAGGATCGGATCCTGGATGGTCACATGCCAGAGAGCACGATTTCGCTCATTTATAAGAAGCTTATCAATGTTCGGGCGGATCTTCTCCTAGGGTGACGCGCCCAATGGATTAGGGACGGCCTTGAACTAGATGATGAGGATTGGCAGTCCGCAGTTTCTTCTCCCAAAGAGGTCGCTATCCCCGCGCGCCTGCGGCTGGTGCAGCTTAAAATACTCCATAGGGTCTACGTGACGGGGCCCAGGTTGGTCCACATGGGTTTCTCTGAGGAGGGCCTATGTAAGAGAGGCTGTGGTATGGTGGGTACCTTCCTCCATATTATTTGGGAATGCGGTGCGATTATGGAGTTCTGGAGGCGAGTCCACGAGGTGATTGGGGAGGTGACAGGAATTGATATGCAGCCTGAGGCGCGATGTTGTCTCCTGAATGTCTGGAGTCCTACTGACCACAACGCGGCACAGACTCAGTGGGTGACCCTGGGGAACATGGTAGCCAAGCACGATATCGCTCGGCTGTGGGGCTCCAATAGGCCGCCCACATTGACAGCGTGGATGGAAAACATGGACTGGAGTATGTTTAGGGAGAAGACAGTGTATTGTGCTCGGGGGCGCCCTCGGAAATGGCATGCTGTGTGGGGGCCATGGAACCAGTACAGAGGGGACATATGCCTGCCCCCCGACCTGGATCCGCCTGAGGAGCAACTTTCCCCTTAGTCTTTTTCCGGCTTTGACTTTCCCGCTGATATGTGATTGTCTCTAGAGTCTCTGCCTTTCCCTCCTTTCCCTTACTATAGATCTGTGCCTGTTGGACGTGATGGGGCTCGTCCCCCCTGATGGGAACCTCTATTGGTCTTTACAGTACCTTTCGCCTTGCTTGTGTTTAGGGTTGTATTTATGTTTATGCAAAATAGAACCTTTGGCTCTCCTGTCAGTGATATGTGGACGCAAGCATGTGTTGAATCTCTAAAGCTGCCGTACCTCCGGGTTGTCGGCTGAATAGCTGTGTCACTGATCTAAAATAAAGGTTTTTCAAAAAAAAAAAAAAAAAAAAAAAAGAATATGACCTTTGATATGAGTGGGCGTAGATATGTGTTGGGTGAAGTTGAGCTCAGTGAGTAGCTCGGTTAGCTCAGCCGATTTGGGGCCGCCAAGAGTATCATTGGCCCAGTAATTGAAGTCGCCAATGAGTAAGACCCTCCCATGGTTAGTAGCCAAGTGGGCTACTTGTTCGGCCAGGGAGTAGGGAAAAAGGGGCATGCCTTGAGGGGGCCTGTAAAGCAGGACACACACAAGTGAAGGAGCCCCAGGTTCGAGCTCCATTTTTATTACCAGGTTATCAACCTGGGACAGGTCAAGTGGGGAGAGAGTCGTGTGTCTGAAGTTGTGGCGAGAAATAATGGCTACACCTCCTCCAACTTTCCCCAGGGGGCGATTAGCCTGGGTAATGCAATAATCCTAGGGCAGTGCCGCCAGGATATCAGGAGAGGAGTCTGGGGACAGCCAGGTTTCAGTGAGCAGAAGAAGATCAGGCTGCTCACATTTAAGTAGAAGGAAGATGTCAGATTGATGTTTCACCATTGAGCGAGTGTTAAGGTAGATGGCTGAGATTTTACAGGCCCTGTGGTCCTGTCTCAGCTGCGGGGTAGATGGTTTAGGTATGTGGGCACTGTGTATTTCAGGGAAGGTGATCCTATGTGCCAAAATTCCCTGTTTGGAGATGCTAGAACGTGCGAGGGAACTAAGTGCACAAATGGCAGGGGTAGTATGAAGTTCCAGCAACTCAGCATACGTATAGATGAAGCGCTGGGCAAGGCGACAGGCCCCAGGGCCCGGAAGTGCGCGGACGGGCGCAGACGGGCTTGCCTTTGGCGCGCCTTCGGCGTGCCACCGGCACGCCCGCTGCGCACGTCCGCTGCGCTTCCGTGCTACTGCCGGCATGAAATAGCCGGTGGTAGCCTTGGCTCCGCCCCCTTGCGCGCTGATAGGCTGAAGAAGAGTGAGCCAGCCAGCAGCTGAGGACCAGGGGAGAGCGAGCGGGTGAACAAAACAAGTAAGATTCAAAAACACATAAAATAAAGGTCGCAATTACGAAATTTCCACGTTGTTTTAAAAGATTAAAAATTAGCCTTTTAGCAGCCTCTGACAGATCTTAAGCAAACAGCGTTTCAGCAAAAGTCATCAAACGGACAGTGAGAAA
This sequence comes from Triturus cristatus, assembly GCF_964204655.1. Classification (NCBI taxonomy): domain Eukaryota; kingdom Metazoa; phylum Chordata; class Amphibia; order Caudata; family Salamandridae; genus Triturus; species Triturus cristatus. Next base: position 346,782,500 of record NC_140588.1, on the reverse strand, counting down.
GGTGAGCAGGAGTGGGAGCCAGATACACCTGTAGACACCCCTAACCTGGAGGCAAGCCTAAGCAATGGCCAAGACAGCCCCAGCAAACAGAGTAGCCAGAGAGCGGGTGGCCGGCCGGAGGAAACAGAAGTGAGGAATCCAGTCAGCCGACCCCCTGAATGAATGGAGGGACCCAAAGCCATCCGTACTATCTGAGAGAGAATCCTTCACCTAGCCAGCGACTTAGAGACTTTGCTAGCAGCACAACAGTGCCGCCAGTAGGCAGAGACTGAGAAGCATCGCTACCGCAACCGCTATGAGGTACCGAATGTTTGCTGCTGTCTCTAATTGATTTTCATCATAATGTCTGTTGTCATCTTATCTTTACCCTCATTTTCTTTTGAGTTCAACATCTATGGTTATATGGGATTTAGTGAGCCACCTGGCCCCACGCCCTCACACACACACAGCACGCACCCTGAGCGCTGGGTGCACCCGAGGGGAAAAATAAAGTGCACCTGACCGCTCAAGGTCAGAGTGCACCAGAAGCATATGTATGTTGTGGGCTCCATATACGCTTGCATGCGGGCCTATGGTACAAGTGAGGCCCTGCGAGTAAGTGGGTCTTGACAGGTGGAGCCTTCCAACATCTTCTCTTGTGTCTCAGCTGGTTTTGTTGCTCTTCCCCCCTGTTGAGTTTCAGGAGGTTACAGAGTGCTGACAAAACAGTTGTTTGCACTTTGCTGTTCGTATTGGTGCCTGTGTGAAAAAATAAATTGTAACAAAAAATAAAAAAGGGGAACAATGGAAGGATTATAGTGGTATTTGGGGAACAAACATTCAAGAGTAGTCCTTCAGAGTTTTTTTTTCAGGCCATTCACCTTAGTGTCTTTTCATCTGTTTTGTTGCTGTCCTTCAAGAATCAATTTTACAAACACCCTCTGTTAGGCTCCTTGCACTATGTAATGTGGGGTTTCGAAGTTTCAGGCTTGCGTTTGTTCTCTTGAGTCTCTAAAAGCTTTGCACAAGACTGAGCATGTGTCATCTTCTGGAGAGAAGTACCTCCACAGACAAGGTTTTAGAAGAAGTAGAGCAAAGTCTCCGCCTCTTTTCCATATAGACCTACAAAAAATAGTGAAGTACGGTTATAACTGTCATAGGATCACAACTTCACCTGTCTCTATTTCACCTCCATCATATGGAAAGTCCATGGTTTCAGTCTCCTATGCTTCATCTGTCTCTTCCTGGGCTTCTCTGGATTATGATGAAGACGATGCAGGATTTCTGGCGGTGAAGAGACAGAATATCGAGTTGGAAATATCGAGTGACATGAATATCGAGTCAAGAATATTGTGACAGTATTATATCAAGGTAAGCAATATCGATGTCAAAAATATTGAAAATTGGTTAAGTATTAAATATCGATTTTGGGATCACACCTGGCCAATTGCCTAAGCCACAAAAAGAGACTTTGGTCTTTTCGGAGGAAAGAAAAGTGGCAGGCGCCTCTTATCACTCCCAATGAATGGTATGTTTATGGAGTGCAGCTGTTGGGAGCCAGACAAACCAGAAAGAGAATCTCCAACATCTGCAGGTGATATTGCAGAGCCACAACCTGAACACACAAATTAGTTTACACACAAATATTGGTATTTTATAACTGATGTAGAATTCATCATGTCCTACTGTCATATAAATCAGATATATAGGACTCATCATCATAATTATAACCATCTCAGCAATGATAGATAAAATCAGAGTGACGGCAAGCACCCTGAATGTTCCTACTACATGTCCCTAACCTATTGGTAAAATCTTTAACTATATTCCATTTAGCTAGCTTGTAACTTGATGAAACAGTTTAACCTACATTATAATATTTGATAATACATTTTCAGAGTAATTTAAAGCCCCCTTCATATATCTGTATGCCAGTAGGCATTATATATGAGCCTGTCTTTCAGAATATCACCCCTGCAACTGCTCATTATGCTTACCCTGCCCAAAATGCAAACATTATTTATATCCTTTTCATTTGTTCAGCTTTATAGAACAAATGAGAGCCCCTGTGCACTCGGATTCTGTATTTCTTACAAAGGACAAAAAACAATGTTCCTATTGGTTTATGAGAATGCATATTGAATCTACTGCAATTAATTGTTTTAATTCTGCCAACACAGAACTTGCAAGAGGTCAATATGCAAGCAGATTTCTAGCTCGTTCTGTAGAAAATCGAAATACAATTTATCTTAGCAAAAATGAAGCTAACTGTTAGACCTGGCATTCTTGCCATGGTTTCCTCCTAACATTTTGCCTTCAGATCACCTGTTTTTTCAGGTTTCATTTTGCTGGCCTTAGAACTCTGCGCACTTTACTACTGCTAAGCAGTGCTAAAGTGCTTGTGCTCTCTGTTCAAAACATGGTAACATTGGCTTGTACCCAATTAGCATATTTAATTTCCTTTTCAGTCCCTAGTAAAGTGCACCACAAGTGCCCAGTGCCTTTAAATTAAATGCTATTAGTGGGTCTGCAGCACTGATTGTGCCACCCACTTAAGTAGGCCTTTAAACATGTCTCAAGTTTGCAATTGCAGAGCCTGTGTGTGCAAGTTTAATCTGCCATGCCGACCTGGTGAAAGAAACCATTTGCCAGGCCCAAACCTTCCTTTTTAATACTTATAAGTCATCCCTGAGGTAGGCCCTGGACAACACCATGGGCAGGGTGCAGTGTATTTAAAAATGGGAACAGGTACCTTTAAGTTTTATATGTCCTGGTAGTGAAAAACTTGTTTTTCACTACTGCAAGGCCTATCTCTCTCACAGGATAACATTGGAATTGCCTTATTGCATTTTATAAGTGTACTTTACAAGTGAGAAGAGATAACTGTTTCATCTTTGGTGTCTCTGGAACCCTAATTTAAAATCCTAACTTATTACAATTCTGAAAATGGCACTTTTAGAGTTGGCATGTTCTTGCCTTCGCCATTTGGTGCCTGCAACCTGTCTCTCACCACATTACTGGATGTAGTTGGCAGTTGGGCTTTGTGTATTCCTCATAAACAACGACACACAATGGGAGTTTAGGTGTGACTGGATGGGCCATCACTGGGAGGATGGGAGGGAGAAGCGGGGCCCAGCCTCACTTACACCTAAATTCACTGTGTCCTGTCTCCACACAAAGAGATGCATCCCCCCTGTAGTTAATCTGGCGCCAGGCAGGGAAGGCATGGCATCTGTATACTTCAAAGGCATGCCTCTAGAAGTTTCTCTCCACATCAGAGGCACAACTGTGTATAAAAGAAGGACATCAGACTCCACCACTACAGTATGCTTCTGGACCTGTGGATACTCTGCTAGGAAGAAGGACTGCTGTGCTGCTACAAGAACTGCCACTCTGCTGGGCTGCTGCTCTGAAGGAAATAATGCCCTGCTGTGCTGACCTGCTGCCTGCTTTTTTGCCTGGGTGAGAAGGGATAGACCTGCATCACTTGAACCCAGGACACAGAGTGACTTCAAGGGCTAGTTGGCTGGCCTCCTGGTCTGAAGTCTCAGGGACATAACAGGATTCCGACACCCTTGCTTCTGCACCTGGCCTCTGCCTTCTGTGAGTCTACCCTGCCAAGTGGTACCACGCCAGTCCTAGACCCTTGGAAGTGGGCTTAATGTGCTGTGACAGTCTCTGTGAATCCAGCAGAACTGACGCATCACCTCTGCTGTGCGGTGCAATCCTGCTGCTGCGTGGATTGGACCCATCACAAAGACTTGCATTGTTGCCACAGCCTGCATCTCTTTTGGAACTGCAACTGCGCAAACGCATATTCGGCACAGGCCCAGCATCTCTCGTCGATGGCAGCCCCGATGACTACACAAGACTCTGCTCTTCAGAACCGACGCATGGCCTAGACTGAGCGCTGCATCCCATCGCCGGACTTCACATCGCAAGTCCTGTGGTTGGGATCCTCAACATCGATGAAACATGACCTTGCACTGCAGCTTTGTCGCATCACGGAATTGGCGCATCGCCTCAGTTGTGCAATGCATCTATGATGCACATCCACTGCCTAACTGGATCTTGTAGTCGGCCCGCAGTTAGACTGGACTTCTGATTTTGGCCCAGTCCGGTGCAACCAGATATCCCCATTTGGAGCTTTACGGCTTTTGGTGCTATTTTCTATAAAAACTTTAAAATTCTATCTCTGGTTCTACTTATTTGATTTTTGTCATTTTTGTCTTGTCTTATTTATTAAATTACTATCTATTTTTCTAACTTGTTGTGGGATCTTTTTTTCTGAGGTGTTCTCACAGTTTTACTGTTTGAAGTGTTGCACAAATACTTAACATGTTGCCTCTAAGTTAAACCTGACTGCTCTATGCCAAGCTACCAGGGGGTTGAGCACAGGTTAATTTGGGGTTTGCTTGTGCCTTACTGTGACTATGATTGTGGTTGCTGCTTAACCAGGACTCAAACCCCAGCCAACCAGCAAACCAGTTTCTAACACTAACCACACCATGTTAAAGAAAGCCTGATTCTTGGGCCTAGGACTTCTGTGGTACCATTAAATTTATTCAGTTCACAAGCAAGGACTACGCTAATATGTATCAAGGCATGACATATAGAACATTATGAAACATGTAGAAAAAGTGTGTTCTACACGGCAGGGGAATACCTTTTAAAACATCTATGGATACACTGTGTGTATTTATGAAAGAATGAGCTGTGAATAAGTATCGCAAACATGAGCAGTTCTTCCGCTAAGGTGGAGGAGCGTCGCCCCACTGCCCTGTGAGCAGTTGAAAAGGGAAAAATAAAATGATAATAACGAGCGTTATTATCATTTTATTTTTCCGTGACTCGGCTAGTTAGGGGCGGGGTGGGGTTAGCTCTAACAGGAACAGAGGAGGAGTGGTAGGCCCTCAGTTAAGTGCGCTGGACCAAACAGTCTTGCGCACTTTCACATTCTTCTCCGTACTACAGCCTGGGAGAAGAATATGCAAATTTTGCAGTACACAAAACAATGAAAGAATTAAAAATGTCTAAATAGCCATCAAGTCTCATAGACCGAGGCAACAGTGGGTGTAGGCTTTTAAAATGGCCGACCAATGAAATCAAATAAAAGGTGATTTGTATTTGAAATAAACCCATTATATACATTGTGAGGAACTGGCAAATTAGGCAATTATCACAGTATAGTACTCAGAGATAAGAAGGTGTTAAGCTTTTGTACTCCTTTGGTAGCTAGCCTGTGTGGCAAATCAACCCTTAGAGAAAGTGCTTGCAGAAGTGTGAGAAACAAATCGGCATGACAACAATTCAAAAGACTAACATTTTAATTAAATAAAATTAAACAAAATGATTAAATTGTTCAAGGGTTATGCCACTCACAAATAACATCAATAAAAGATCAGCAGTAAGTAGGTATATCATTTATTGTGCCAGTTAATTATAACCACCACAATAAAATAGAAAGAAATTACATCTAAAAACCATTGAAAAAAAACCTTAGGCAATATGTCTAACATTGAATTTGCATATGGTCTACAAAAGTATTTTTTTTAAATGCTGGTTAACTAACACTGACCTTAAACATTTCATTGTGCAGCTCAATGTCTGTTAGTTTGCCTGAGATAACACGTCTGTAGCTGCTTTGACAGTTCTTACGCCATTCTTTAGGAACATTGGTTTCAAATTTGTCTTCCTCAGTGACATAGAGCATGGCATAAAGCGAGAATGTGGTCTATTGTTTCCTCTGATTGTTTGCACAAAGCGGCATTTACTGTTAACATTCTAGAGCTATAACCATGTTCCTTCAAATTGTTATAAAGAAATGTAGAACAGTCTACAGCTAAGAAATTAATGTTTGGTTGCTATGTTCACGTAAGGTGCTAAATAAGGTTGTCTTTGTGTTGTATTAGTATTAATAATTTAATTGTAACATTTTTATTTATTTACAGAGTCCGTATTTTCATCTTATGTAGGCGTTCTTTAAATATTTTTATTGATAAGACGTTTTTGAGTCATTTTTCCAGTCTTACTAGACATACTGTAGGTAGGTTGGAGGTATTTAGAAGTGAGGTGAGCTCCCCTTATGTTAACATAAAGTCTGTTCTTCGGCCTATCTCCCGCTCTTCTTTTATGATATTTTTTAATGAAGTTGCATCCTCACCGTAATAACAGAGATAGTTGAGTATGTTAAGGGAATTTAAGTCTTGTATCGTTAAACCCAGTTCTAATCTGTTGAGAGCGTGGTGTCAACAGCCTTAAGTTAAGAGTTTGTTGTATAAGTTCAATGAATATAGGTCTAAGGGCCTGATTTAGATCTTGGCGGTCTTCTCTCAGGTCTGCCGCGGTGGCGGTCCCAAGTACTCCATCGAGCTGATGGTCTTTAACCTACCCTATTTGGATGCATAAAGGCCGTCCGCGTCAACAGACTGTTTCCTGCCGCCGTCGTGGCTCACTGCTGCTGACGCTGCAGACTCCAGTTCTCTAGAATAGTCCTCTGTTGCCGTCAGCGTGGCAGGTTCGCTCAGAGCAGATTTAGATCTCACAGTTGCATTGGCGGTCTCCTAGCGGCGGATCACTGATGGAGGGAGTACATCGCAGTACATCGCTCAACAATGCACCATCACTGTGGCTATTGGATGGATGCTAGTATAACACACCTGATATCCATTGGCAAAATGGAAACACCTGCATACAGCACTATAAAGCACATTCCATTTCAGACCATGATTCTTTGCCCTGATATTTTCTAGCAGAATGTTTGCCAGTTAAGTGAGGGTATTATGTTGCCTTCCCTTGTTTCTTGTCCCTTTCCCTTTTTCCATGTATTTCCTTGTGGTTAATGAATTTGATTTCATCAGATTTCTTTTCACAATGCAGGGCCCAAAAATCTCCGTCTTACTGAGCGGAAATTGTCAGTCATTATGGATGAAATCATAGGAGTAGAGCCACAATTGTTTAGAGCCCAAGTCCACAATACAAACCTATCTCAGAAAGGGCAAATTTCAGCCAGAATAGGCAATAGAGTGAATGCTTTAGCAAACAACCTGTGCACACAGGAGGAAATTCAGAAGAGGCGGGACAGCCTGCGGGGAAGGGTGGATTCCCTGGCTTCCAAGCATCACCTGGAGGCCAACAGGACTGGTGGTGGGACTCCTAGACCCCCAATACAATTTTATCCCTGAAAGGAGGAGGTCTTGCAGATCCTACATCCTGAAGGCATGACAGGAATACCTGGTGGGGTGGAGTCTGGTAAGTTACACTTTACAAAGTCTCAATAAACCTCAATGTCCTGTTTGTTCTCAACTCAGCTGTTGCCAATGTGTTCTGCACATATTTCCCTAGCATAGAAACCTCAAAGTATCAGTATCAGACTATTTGTATTGTTTGTGTGAATGTATTGTGTTGCATTAATATTATAGTTGTCAGTCTGCATTACGTGTAACATTATGGTATGGTGCCTGTAAGTTTTAGAACACCAGATAACCTATTACCCATGTGTGTGTCATATTGTAAGTGTCTGTTCAATTTCAACTACATATTTTCCACAGGTATGTTCCACTAACCATTTTGCAAGTGTTGGGAAGTTATCATTGAAATGACTACAACTACCATGATGTCCTGTTTTGTCAAAAGAATATTGCTATGTCATATTTCGAATTCTCTCCTGTCTAGCATATTTCCGCATATGTTAAAGTGTCATGTAGTGATCAGTACCTATTCAATGCTCTCTTCTGAAAATGGTTTGAGTTGTTTTCTCAATGTTGTCCAGTTCTTTGCAATCAATTGAACTGATGTCATGAGTTTCACAAATCAACTATATTGACCCGAAAATTGTATGTTATGAAAATTATTATGCTGCATATAAGTGGAAATTGCAAAAAATGACTTTGCCCTGTTCACTTGGTGACGAATGCCAAACATCCGTCCAAGTTGTGTAAATCTCTGTTTTGAAGTCAGCTAGACCTTGGAATTGTCAATTACAGATTTCACCTATCCACTGTGTTGGGTTGAATGGTTGGGAGGTGTTAGGTAAAGGTCCTTATCACTTCCTAAACATTTCAGGACATCTTATTACCTGCTTATTTTAAGGTGTGCTGTTTGAAATTGCAAAATGTTAGAGCAATATGTCAATACCACTGCAAGCTATAATCATAATAATCTCTACTTTTTTTTCTTCTAGGTATCTACAGTGTTTGTCTTAAAGGATTTGGGTGTATCATCCACACTGTTATTAATAAAAATGCTCTAAATGTCTCAATAGGTCCAACTGCCAAAGTATGTGCCTAGGAATCTGCCACTGGAGAGACCTCAACCCCAGTCCAGGATCAAGCCTTCACTGAGGACAACACTCCTGGTAATCTGGATGACAATGAGTATCCTAATCCATCTGCTCAGCCTGGGCAGACGGCTACAGTGGGTTTCACTGGACCCACATTAACACCTCCCACCCCATATTTAACACCTCAGCGAACTGAAGGCACACTTCCTGTGTAGCACCCATTGTGTGCCCCCCAGTCCTGTCTAATGTTGAGACCACAGCACCACCAGCTCCAGTTCAGCCAGGACCCAGTCTGATGCGGCACACTGTACATGATGGGCCAGGTACTCATTGAACTCTGGGAGATGAAGCAGTTGCACAGGGAGCCCAATTATCAGATGGAGGGTCAAACGTCAATATGGGCTCCCTGAATGGGGTGCTGCAGGACATTTTCACCCATATGTGCAGGGATTCCCCAGCACCATCCACTCCCTTCCTGTGGTCCTACAATATCTGGCCCATCTACATCTGCCACAGGAAGGGAGGCCCTGCTACTGGAAGAACCACCTGCAGCTGTACCAGGCCCTGCAAAGGTAGATGCCCCCAATGGGCAGGAGAGGATGTCCTGGAGATGGGGATGGCAAGACCTTTGTCACCACCAGCAAGAAACCATGACCCTATTTTCCTTCAGTGCATGACTACCATTCACTCTGTTGACTATTTCTGGACACATTTATCTTTCTGATGGCATTCATATTTTAGACATTGGACATAAAACAATTTTGGCTCTTGTAAATGGTTTCATTCGGCATGCTGAATTTTTAACTTTTTGGTATGCTTTTTGATTTCCACCCTGTTCAATTTCTTCATATTTAGTTTAATAAATTCATAACTCAAAAACCCATAGGCAGGTGTTGTATATCTTAACTCTGTTAATGCATTTGTTTCCTTCTATTATAATTTTACAATGACAAAAGTCAAATGATTGTGTAAACATAGATAATTTGGAAGTAGGTAATGTTTAACTCAAATTCCCAACCATGACTCCCAAAGATATGTACCATTAAATCATCCACTACTATGTTTATTCCATTTCACCAATAACTGTCTGTCAGCATTTTTACCAATATTATAATCCATACATGACACTAATACTCAGTGCCAGTTTTCATATTTCCAGTTTCAGACCTTGCTAACATTGAGGAAGGGAATATATCCAAAGTAAATCAGATTGAATAAGCAAATTATCATTTACTCATGTCATCAGCCTGAGCCAGATCTTCTGGCTCACATAAGGAATCCCACATCAATAATGCGAATAGACAAAAACATGGCAGTACTACCTTTTGTAGGCACAGGCTCATTCCAATCCACATTATCTGGTGGAATGTAACAACCACGGTTCAGTGGTGTGCCACAAGAAGTATCTCCTACAATGATGAGCCACATCAACAGCTACATACACTTTACACACAATGAGGATTTTGCCTCTGTGAAGGGAGAGTAGCATGATTTGGCTTCACTACCACATTTGGTTTGAGCTAATTATGGCACACATATTGCCTTAGTGCCAACACACGACAGATAATAAGTCCAATGTGATTTTCAAATAGTCCATTCAATCATGGTGCACGTTGCTTTGGTACAAGATGTGCACACCCAAAGTCTGTGTCTGTTTTTCCCAGGATCAACCCATATTCCCTTTGTACTTCGAAACAACACCATATACCTGCAAACGTCACAACTTTGAAATTTTCTGTTTGACATGGTGAAAGAACCTAAAACACATCAAAACAAAAAGTTTGCCAATCAAACATTACATAATATACACATTACAAAGGCAACTTTTGGAGTACACAGTTTCAAAAAACAATCAGAGATAAATAATGTAACTGAACACATTAGTCAAAGTGTTCAAACTTTGACCAGCAAACAACTTAGGCCTGAATTTCCCTGAACTTGCCATTCCTAACAAATTACCACCACATACTTCTCTCATCGTCACATCAAGAGTTGGTGTAACAGTGAAAGTGATAACATTTAAAGATATACTTGCACTCATGAGAATAATTCAATGACATCTTGACGTAAGTCAATTCCTTCCTCTTCACCACTATCATCTTCATTTGACATTTCAGGATCTTCACCCAGTTACTCTTCATGGTATCCATCCTCTGCGATTTAAGGGATGTTCTTTTGCAGGGCAATGTTGTGGAGCATGGAGCAGGCCACAAGGATTTTGCACATCTTATCAGGTGAGCATAAGAGGGTTCCACCAGTTTTGTCCAGACAACAAAATCTGTCCTTTAGGAGCTCGAAAGCCTGCTCCACTGGCTGCCATGTTCTTCCACAGGCCTCATTGAAGCGAACTTCCCCTGGCGTTGTTAGATTCTTCAGCGATGCCAACAATGATGGTCAGTTGCGATAAGCTGAGTCTCCTAGATGAAAGACAATAAAAGTGTCAGAAAATGTAACACAACTTCAGATTATTCAACTTGAAATTCCCCGAACAATAATATGAAAGAGTGTACTGACTAACAAGCCGGGACCTCTCAGGTCTAAGTTGTGACATTTGCAGTGGTATGGAGCTGTGCCATGGTACAAAGGAAGAGTCGTTGAAACATGCACAGATGCTTGTGATGTACAAATCCGGTAAGCAGACATTTTGCATGTTGATTGAATGGAAGTAGACTTGTTCTCTGACGTGTAGTGGCACTAAGGCAATATGTGTGCCATCAATTGCTCCAACCACATTTTGTAGGCAACCCAAACTGTAAAAGTCCCCCTTCACATTGGCTAAGTCCTGCTTCCGTGGAAACTGGATGAAGTTGTTGATGTGTCTCATCATTGAAGATATAACTTCTTGTAGCACACCACTGAAAGCTGGTTGTAACGTACCACCAGATACTGCCACAGTGTATTGGAAGGAACCTGTGGTCACAACATTAAGTACTGCCATGAGTTTAACAATTGGTGCAATAGATGTGGGATTTCTATTGTGAGGCTGAAGATCTGGCTCCAGCTGATGACATAAATCCAGTAAAGTTTGCCTATATAATCTGAACTTCTTGATTATACCCCTTTTTTCCATGGTGGCAAGGTCTGGAAATGGGTGGTACACCTGAGGCTGTGGTTTCCTCACTCTCCCAGGGTTCATATGTCTGCATTGGAACAACATTTGAACATTTTTCACATTTTCCACAGTAACATATTTGACAATTAACACTAAAGTCATGTAGTTCTACATAATATATATGGTATTACTACATCTTTTAATCATATGTTTGCTTGTTGTCCTTTATTCTTCACAAATGACATGTGTAGCTTAAAATAAGTTTAAAAGAAAAAAATGTGTAAAAAATATATTTCAAATGTATTATTTACACATTCGTTTTATTTCTTCAAAAATACTGTCAATGGAGATGTAAACAACACCAAACAAATATCGCATTTCAGCACAGTAACGCACTACATATAAATGTATATTTTTTTTAAATGAGTGTCCATCGAAGTTTGAATATGTAAACGAACTAGCCCCCATTTTGAGTGGTGGTTATGCACTTAACAGTCACAAACACACTATTTTGAACGTCTCAAATGACGGGAGCCTGATCTCACCAATATGACATTTGGAATCAGATGCGTGCGACGGACGTTGACCACATAGTGGGTGGTAAACTACACAACGGACACAGCCATAGGCTAACATTTGTGAAAGTAACATACCATGGCCAATGGCTGTGTCCGACTCCACTGACAATCGTGTGTTTCACATACATGTACGCTGCGGTTGGAGAAAGAGCTCACTTGCTTCCTAGCACTGCTGAAATCAAGACCTCCTCCACTTTTGTTGCATTTTGCCATCTCTGGGAGTAACCATGCCAGGTCGAGCAGGTGAGAGGGCACCTACCTTCATGCCAGAGAAGCTGGAGGTTCTGGCATAGGAGGTCCTTTCCCTGTATGGCCAGCTCACCATAGGAACAGGTACATGAAACGCATATGTCAATCTGTCGAACTGTTTTTTGTCATTAACACAGGCAACAATGTCCCTTTGAGTTCTTGAGTGAAGTGTAGCGATTGATGTAAAGTGTCACATATTTTGGTCTTTGCATAGGACAATGATGTTTGAGATTTGTAAGCACTTTACAATGTTAAAAAACAACTACATTATTATGTGTTGGGTGTTTAAAATTCTAGATACTAATTGCTGTGTATATAGCTATATAGCTATGTATTTATTTTAATTACACGTAATATCTAGAAAACTCACATCATGGAAATTAGAAAGCACACTATATACTCTTTACAACTGTACATCAAAAAAATTTCTGTACAAACCAAATAAAAATTAGTTTAGCTATGTGTATCATCCCACAAATCCCTCAGCCTAGATCAGGTCTCTCCAAACAGCTGTATGAGAGCTACCAGTAGCTCCCAGATACATTCAGAGTAGTACACAGCCTTGAGGTAATTTATTAGATGGGCACAAGGTCATTTACTCATACAAAAGTTAAGGGAAGACTGTGCTCCTGTGATATCATGATCCTCAGGCTGCATAAAACAAGGCCTAACAGTGAGCAGGGCTCAATCAGAATAATGTGCCAGGCTTGGGCTGAGTCACAGGGGCAAACACCTAAAGCACTGAGGTATATCTGTCATAAACATATATCCTTGACAGGTCACAATTTGAGGTGTGTCTAAAAATATGCACATGAATGCTTTTAAATGGACGGCAGTTGAAAGGGAGAGTTGCCTAACGTCTTGAGGTAACACTTCATTTCATTTTACTCCCATTTCAAAGTGTGGCATGTCCAAACTGCAGGCCTCTTACTCACAGTGGTCAGTAAACACTGTGCCATAAGTATTTAAGTTTAGCCTTCAGGAGTTCACAGTCTTTTAAACTGACCAGAAGTAGGTCACATAACTGAATATTTAGGAGCCCCCTGGGCTAGATGATGTCACAGGCCTGGATTCGTGAGATTAGGCCATGACTTGGGATGAGGGTAGTGAACAGGTCATGACAAAAGTGTGTATTGAGATATTTGTTTTGCTCAGCATGTGAAAATACATGTTGTATGCTAGTAATAGATTTTGCATTTTTTTTTACATCAATGCAGACAAACACAAAGTAACAAAACCATTGTTTTTTCTTTTGTTTTCTGTATCCATACAGGTCAATGACCATCAATCAATCAATCAATCAGTACATTTGTAGAGCACACAACTCACCCGTGAGGGTCTCAATGCGCTGGGGGGGCGAGGGTGCTGCTACTGCTCGAACAGCCAGGTCTTGAGGAGTCTCCTGAAGGTCAGCAGGTCCTGGGTCTGTCGCATGCGGATGGGGAGGGTGTTTCATGTATTAGCGGTGAGGTGGGAGAATGATCTGCAGCCGGTGGTCGCTCGTCGGATATGGGGAACTGTGGCGAGGGCGAGGTCGGCGGAGCGAAGCTGGCGGTTTGGGGTGTAGAAGGTGAGTCGTTCATTGAGGTACGTTGGTCCGGTGTTGTGGAGTGCTTTGTGAACGTGGCTGAGGAGTTTGAAGGTGATCCTCTTGTTGACGGGGAGCCAGTGCAGGTCTTTCAGGTGGGCTGTGATGTGGCTGTGGCGAGGGATGTCGAGGATGAGGCATGCGGAGGCATTCTGTATGCGTTGTAGTAATTTCTGGAGACATTTGGAATTGCCACAAGAGGTGGGAGGACCTATGATGCTGGAGAAGAAAGTCAGCCAAACTCTAACTCAGGCAGTCCTCCCAATGTGGGATGTGCATGCACTGCCCCCTGACCCCCCTAATGGCCGGAATTCTTGCAGTGGCCTATCTGAAGCTCGATGGACAGTTGAGGGCCCAACAACAGCAACAAGGGGGTACCTTCTTATCAGAGTTTCAAATGTTCAATGACAAATTCTTTGTTACAATCAGGATCCATGTTCAACACACAAGAAGAGTTCTTTAAAGTGCAAGTTTTGGACAATGTGTATGAGGATGTGCTATGTTGATTGATTTGTTGGAACGGATCCCACTGATTCCTGTTCACAACCAAAGGACTGTTCTAAGCAGACATATGGTTGCCTAAATTCCACATATACATCAGGTTATTTGATGTTATGAGGGACACTTGTACCAAACAGCCCAATAGTCTTTATTGTATCAGATGTTATGCTCCTTCACTTTTGTGGATGATGTAATGGTAGCCTTGTTACATGTGACTTAGTATACTAGGCACTTATGATACAGTGAATGCATCAAACGTCAAATTGTAGGTTGGGATTCATCACAAACAAGAGTGAGCATGTGATCGAAAATTACTAGTGTCAACAGAATTAATGGCCACATTTTGGAAACAATAGGGGCCCGATTCACAGAACTAACTTAAGACAAAATCCTAAACTTACTACCATTTTGGTATTCACAGAAGGCACTTACTCATTTTGGTATTCACAGAAGGCCCTTACTTATTTCGGTATTCACAGAAGTTAGGAGTCCTAACTTTAGGACTCCTAAATGCCTTCTGTGAATACCGAAAGTCTTAGGACTCCTAACTTTACTACTCCTAAACTGAGAAAAATCCTAATTTTAAGACTTTCGGTATTCACAGAAGGCATTTAGGAGTCCTAAAGTTAGGAGTCCTAACTTTACTACTCCTAAACTGAGAAAATCCTAATTTTAAGACTTTCGGCATTCACAGAAGGCATTTAGGAGTCCTAAAGTTAGGAGTCCTAACTTTACTACTATTAAACTGAGAAAAATCCTAATTTTAAGACTTTCGGCATTCACAGAAGGCATCTAGGAGTCCTAAAGTTAGGAGTCCTAACTTTACTACTCCTAAACTGAGAAAAATCCTAATGTTAAGACTTTCGGTATTCCCAGAAGGCATTTAGGAGTCCTAAATTTAGGACTTCTAACTTCTGTGAATACCGAAATGAGTAAGTGCCTTCTGTGAATACCAAAATGAGTAAGTGCCTTCTGTGAATACCAAAATGGTAGTAAGTTTAGGATTTTGTCTTAAGTTAGTTCTGTGAATTGGGCCCTAGATGTCCAAATTGTGTTTAGCATCAGGAATATTGTTTCATATTGCTAAAAGCGACAGATATGCATGATGTCTTACTCCTTCACACATGTGTGTGTAAGCCAGTCTGTTTTTGGACAAATAATTGTGATAATCATACAAGGCCCGATTCACAGAACTTACTTAAGACAAAATCCTAAACTTACTACTTTTGGTATTCACAGAAGGCATTTAGTAGTAGTAAAGTTAGGATTTTGTCTTAAGTCTGTCTTAAGTCTGTCTTGAGTCTGTCCTAAGTTTGTCTTAAGTCTGTCTTAAGTCTGTCCTAAGTTTGTCTTAAGTCTGTCTTAAGTCTGTCTTAAGTCTGTCTTAAGTTTGTCTTAAGTTTGTCTTAAGTCTGTCTTGAGTCTGTCTTAAGTCTGTCATAAGTCTGTCCTAAGTTTGTCTTAAGTCTGTCTTTAGTCTGTCTTAAGTTTGACTTAAGACAGACTTAAGACAGACTTAAGACAGACTCAAGACAACCTTAAGACAAACCTAGGACAGACTTAAGACAGACTTAAGACAAAATCCTAACTTTACTACCACTAAATGCCTTCTGTGAATACCAAAAGTAGTACGTTTAGGATTTTGTCTTAAGTTAGTTCTGTGAATCGGGCCCACAATGTTTGTTGAAACAGAGACAGGAATATGTACACTTTGGTTACAGAGTAATACAAACCCCAAACCCCTTCTCAATGTCCTTTGTCATGTCCATATAATAAATCAATGATGGAGAAAAATGGGAAAATAGAGGGAGTTGGGAAGATGTAATATATCATCACATATATGTAGGAGTAGCCCATCAGGAAAACTCAGAGAAAGGCCTAACTCATGACTCATTAGGAAAATGTAAACATGCATCAAGGTGTAATATTTGCATATTGTCATTTACATTTGAATCTTTGAAGTAAAAAATATATATATGAATCAGTGTATGTAATAACTAAAGTGAAAGCCAGCATACTTTGTGAAACGATTTCACAGTGATAATACAAACTTCAAATAACTAGAGATATTTAAGAGTCAAATGTGAACATGTTTTTGGTCTGTACTGAGGGGTTTAGATATGTATCAAGGCCTATGTATTTACTTATGATGTAGAAGTCATTTGTTAATCCTCTCAAATTGCATAGGTATCTACACAGTGTGTGATACATTGATTATCTACTTATGCACAGAATACATTTAATATTTTTAACATTTGACATATACTTTAGTTACTTGAAGTAAGTGTTACCATTGTGAAATACCCACACAAAGGAACCAGGTGTTCAGTTTATACAAATATTGGTACAACATTGCAATATTTGTTGACACACATTGATTCATATTTAATTTTTTGAGAATGAAAATAATACAGATGTTTTGGGCCTTGTGAAGACACTGTACAAAGGTATTTTTGGTTGATATCCATTTTGGAGACATAAGTTCATTATTTTGAATAACAAAGCCCAACCATTCAGAGGTGTTAAGCAGTTCCTGGAGAGACATAAAATGGATAAGAGACAAAATCATACATGATAAAGGAACTATAATGGGGAATGACAAAAATGTGAGCAAATGGTTTCAGAAAATGTTGCACACATGCATGAGCGTATGATAATGTAGAACCAAAGTGTGAGAGTATTGAAGCAGGTGAAATATGAAGACTTGGTAAATGTTTAGTGATCAAAGTTCATGATCAGGTTTGTTTACACAGATTCAATAAAACTATTGTATATGTCATTTCAGCATCATCAGGAGCAGGCAGAGGAGACATTGGCCATGGAGGCGAGGAAGCAGCTGTGCCGTGTTATACCAGTCCTGACACCACAGAAACCAAGGGACACAGTGGCATGGAGGGTGAGGGGAATTTAGCAGAGGACACCAGCTCCACAACATCCTCTTCGGAGGCTTCCTACAGTGAGCTCTCCCTAGTGGTGGCAGACCCGACAGGAAGTCTATCAACCTCATCCTTGTTGGCCAATCAGAGTATTATCTCTACCCTCCCTCTTGCTCCCTCCAGTTGACCAAACCCACTCCCCTAAAAAGAAGGGTGTCTCCTTTGCCCCAGGCACCTAACCCCCTGACCCAGTCCCCCCGGCTGCGCAGGGTGAGGAGGCTATTGACCTCCTCTGGAACATCTCTGTAGGCCAGACTGCACTACTGAATGCAAGTCAGGGGCTTGGCTGCCAATTGCAACAAATAGTAGCCTACCTGTAAGTCATTCACAGTGCCTTGTCTGACCTACAGAGATCTTTTCAAGGCCAAGCCTTCTCACTGACTGCAGCCTCCTAACCATCCCAACCTTGTGCCCCACCTCCTGCCCCCTCCCCATTCAAATTCCCTATTCCCAGACCTGTCACGAGTACACTCATACCTTTGCATGCATCCACTGAAGCAAACACACAAACACCACCAAAAACACCCACATGCACCACCACCAGCACATCCATGGAGACCACTACCACACACACATGCGATACCACAGCACACCCACAGAGACTGCACCCATCACCACCCACACATGTACCATACCTACCACTAGCATACCCACAGAGCATGCACCCACCACCATACACACTTGCACCACCAGCAGACCCAGAGACCACACCCACCACCATACACACATGCACTACCACCATCACACCCACAGAGGCCAGACCCACCACCACACACACATGCATCCCACTCACCATAAGCACACCCACAGAGACCACACCCACCACCACAAACACATGCACCACCACATCCACAAGCACCACAACCCCTTCCAGCACCTCCACGGCACACCCATCCACACACACACACACACACGTATCTTAGAATACACACTGAAAAAAATCAAACGCTCACACTCAAGCAAACAACAGGCCCCTATAAAGCAAGTCACACCCAGCATACATCAGACCCACAGGCACCTGCACCCTCAACAGACACATGCACACTAGACACTTTCACTCCCTCTACCTCCCAACTCCCAGCTTATCCCCTACCCATTTACCATAGAAAATGTCCTTTTTACAATTGCCTTAACCCCTTCCACATCCCATCCTACCCCTCCCAATGCAGAAATCACCCCCACTAAAACCAAAACGACCCCTCCCAAAACCAGTCCCCTAAACCCAAGAGCACCCCTTCCAAAACCAAACCTTCCCCTTCCAAACCCAAGAGCACCCCTCCCAAAACCAAACCCAAGGACACCCCTCCCAATCCCCCATGTTAGATTTTTGAGGTGCCTACTTTGCCCACTAGAGGCCAATTCCCGAAGCGGTTCCACTTGGCAGTGGATTAGGAGGCAAACTTTGTGCCATTGCACAACAGTGCACAATTTTGGACCTAATTGACTGCCATTGGTTTTATAATATTCTGAGAGCCTTATCTCATTTTGTGGAATAAATACATACTTCTGATTTCACCAAATTAGTCTTGGCATTAATTTATCTGAGCAATTGTTTGATTCTTATCAATAATTCTGAGTAAAATGTGAAGTATTTATTTTTCTTTCCCATGATGGCAGGTAATACAACTGATTTCTTTTTAATGTCTACTTTGTTAAATGCCTACATTGGTTAACATAGTGTGTGATAGTCATTTGAAATTAGATGCAGGCATGCATCATATTAATTGCCACTTGCACCAACTAATTGATGTTGCGAATTTAATTTGGATGTGTTACTACAGGTGTGTTTCCTTCACCTTGATTACGGATCAGTATGAGCACATATGTATTACACCGTACAAAATATTGTGACTATTGAAATTGGATGCAGTGCAGGATTTGCACAAGACAAGGCAAAATGTGACATGGATATATTTGTTGATTACTTCTAATTTGTGACTGACATTGACTTTACTGTTAATTTCTAAGGTAAAGGCTGCACCTTGTCTAGTGCAATTTCTATTTCATGTTACATTTCACGTGTCCCTATGATGTGTGTTGCATATGTTTTACTGTGAGAATTTTCCACATTTCTTTAAACACACCTGTATGGTGACTTTTTGATTTTATTTCGATATCCTTTTTTGTGCATGTGTCCATTTTTTTGAAGGCATCTTGAATTAAGTTAATACCTACAATATGTTCATATAGGTGTGTTTCTTTAAATTTCTAAAACGTAAGCATTACAGACATATGCACTGCACATTGGTATGTTATTGCTTGTAAGAGAGATTTATAAATACATGAGTCCTGCGCAAATGTTAACAGATAAGTCAATGGGTAACAGGTAAAAGTGGAGCTTTCTGTCGACAGCATCCACAATGTGTAGTAACCATGTCGGTACACGTAGAAGTTGAGTCAAATATGTTTTATTGACATTTGAATGCTGCGCAGCAGCCAGCTCCCTCAGCCCTTCAATCCTTAACCAGTACAGGTTTTCAAACCTAAACATTCCACTTAGAATTCTTGAGACCAGAACATCATGGCTCAAGAATTCTAAGTTAAAGCAAAACACTACATTATCCTCTACCTATCAAAAACAAAGAAAATAGAAATAAATAACTGAATAGATAAAGAATACATAAAAGCAAGAAACATCAATGGTACTTAGAAAGAACCATAACATTGTCCAGAAATCCTGTGCAACACATAAAGACAGCAAACAAAAAAACAATAAAAAACATTAACGATACCTAGCAGGAACAAAACGTTGTCTAAAACTCCTGCGCAAACCTTGCATATCCGGCAAAGGCAAAAGAACCCTACCTTTGTCACACGAGCTTTTCTCAACACTCGGATTGACTTTCACCACTCTTGAAACATTCCACCAGTTTTTTTAATTCACTCTCACTGCATTCCTGAACACCTTATCAACAGTGAAAGGCTCGGAAAATTTAGAATTCCCTTTCTTAGAGTGAATAGGAATCTTTATACGCACAATATCTCCAATAACCAAAGGTTGAGAAAAAGATTTTTTCCTTGAATCGAAATATGTTTTCGGACGCAATTGGGCTTTGAAAACATTTTCTCTGACAAGATCATCCACATCACTCATAGAATCCAACTTAACCCACTTAGACATCCAACCAGGACAGACTTTAGAACAAGGTTTCCTTTCTCTAAGAAGCTCATAAGGAGAAACTTTTGTAGATGAATGCGGAGTCGTGCGATAAAACCATAACATCGACCTCACAGCATTCTGTACATTGCATCCCCCAGCCAAAGCCCACTGAATACAATTGTTGAGCACCCTATTCATGCGCTCCACCAACCCATTGGTTTGAGGATGATAAAGCGCACTCCTAGCATGCACAATACCACCCTGATGTAAAAAGGATTCAAACTCATGACTGGTGAATTGTACACCATTATCACTAACAATTGTAGATGGAAACCCTTCACGGAGAAAAATATCCTTCAAAAAATCAATGATATTCTTGGAATTAGGTTCATCAATAAAACGTACTTCTGGCCATTTAGAGTAATAATCAATTGCAACAATGGCAAATCTTGAATTACTAGGAAGCACATTAAATGGCCCAACCAAGTCTATTCCTATCTTCTCCCAAGGTTTGTTTGGTAGAACAATAGGCTGCAAAGGAGGAGTATGAACTTTTAAACTCTTATCCGAACCAGAACAAATCACACAACCCCCTACAAACAAATCAACATCATTGTCCATCTGTGGCCACCAAAAATGTTCACGAAGTCTCCTCTTCGTGAGAGTCCTACCCAAATGACCTTCGTGTGCTCCTTGCATATACCTCGCTCTCAACATATCAGGAGGAACTAACCTGTCACCGTGTACAAGTAAACCATCCTCAATAGAAAGTTCAGGGGCAACCTTAACGAAAGTTTGAAGAGAAAATTTTACATTTTTTTCCCTAGGCCACCCTTCCTGTACACACCTAATGACATCACCCAATAATGTATCCTTTGAAAGAAAATCCCTCCATTCAACTTCACTCACAGCACACATTTCATCCAACCCCACAGAGGCTACAAAACACTCCTCATCATCCTCATCCACCATATCTTGCTTTGATTCAACAGGGTGTCTAGAAAAATAATCTGCACAAATATTCCTACAACCTTGAATGTGACTAACCTCAAAATCATATTGCAACAGTGTAGTAGACAAACATGCTATCCTGGGTGTATGTTCTTTGATTTTAACTCCAGACAAAATTGAAACAAGAGGACTGTGATCAGTCCTTAGCTTAAAATGTCTACCCCAAATGTACGGATTAAACTTCCTAATCGCCCACCAGCATGCAAGCAGTTCCTTTTCAATAACCGAAAAATTAAGTTCAGACCCACGCAAAACTCTCGATGCATAACCAATGGTATGCTCAACTCCATTAACCATCTGCGTGAGAACCGCTCCCAAACCCAACCCACTCGCATCGACAGTGACAATGCAAGGAACATCTGGAATGAAAGGTTTAAGAACTCTTGGACTGATAAATTCATCTTTGACCCATTTAAAAATTTCGTCACATTCAGTATCCCATTTAAAAGGAACATTTTTGTAAGCATGTTTGATAGCGGTTGACACTTTGTCGCATAACCAGGCACAAAACGCGAGTAAAACTCACACAAGCCAATAAATGACTTAAGTCCCACTTTATCCACAGGAGGAGAATCCACTATTGCCTTAACCAACCCTGGTCTTGGTTCAACTCCTTGTTCGGACGGAACATGTCCTAGATATTCAATCTTCTTCACTCTGAAAACACACTTTTCTTTCTTTAACACAACACCCCCTTCGCGCAAAGGCTCCAAGACACAATACATGGTCTCATCATGCGACTCACATGTTTCACCATGTACCAAAACATCGCCCTGAAACACAATCACCCCTTTGATCCCTTTAAGCAAATTTGACATAATTCTTTGAAACACCGCATCCTGCAGTATTGGAAAGTTCCAATAGGCAATACAAAAGCAGTCAAATGCCTTGAGGCAGGATCAAGAACAACTTGATGATAAGCTGACGCTAGGTCTAGCTTACTGAACCACTTCGACCCATTGATTAAAGACAACATTTCCGGGATTTTAGGAAGAGGATGGGAATCTATCCAGAGGTTTTTATTTAAACTGCGTAAGTCAATGCAAACGCGGATCTCGCCATTTTTTTTCTTTGCCACAACTAACGGAGAAAGCCAAAGAGAAGATTCTACTGGTTCTATAATCCCCTTCTTACAAAGACCGCAAAGCTCTTGTTCTAGCTGACTCCTAACTCTAAACGGTACATTCCTGAGCCGATGTTTAACCGGAATAGCACCATCTCTCACCTTAATGGTATGCGTAAACCCCTTGACACATCCAAGCTCATTACTGAAAACGTCAGGAAAATGTTCAGATAAGGAATCAATAAAATTGTCAAAACAAAGAATAGAAACTTGGGGGCCCGATTCACAGAACTAACTTAAGACAAAATCCTAAACTTACTACCATTTTGGTATTCACAGAATGCACTTACTGCTTTTGGTATTCATAGAACGCACTTACTACTTTTGGTATTCACAGAATGGATTTACGACTACTAACTTTACGTCCGCACTCGGGCCGGAAATTCCGGCCCGGAGGCGGAGCTTCCGGCCCGGAGGTGGAGATTTTGGCCATGGCTATAATCTCCGCCACTGGCCGGAATCCCCACCTCCGGGCCGGAAGCTCTGCCTCCAGCCCGGAAGCCCCGCCTCTGGGCCGGAAGCTTCGCCTCCGGCCCAGAATTTCCGGCCCGAGTGCGGGCGTAAAGTTAGTAGTCGTAAATCCATTCTGTGAATACCAAAAGTAGGAAGTGCATTCTGTGAATACCAAAAGCAGTAAGTGCATTCTGTGAATACCAAAATGGTAGTAAGTTTAGGATTTTGTCTTAAGTTAATTCTGTGAATCGGGCCCTTGATCTTTTGTACCTGGTCTTTACACCATTTTAAATAAACCCTGATGAAACCATCCGAGAATATTCAACCCTTTAATGGCCACGTAAATCTTTCCAAAAATCTTCCTTCCTCTGAAAACTAAAGAGTCTTCAAAGTAACCCGCTAATTCAATGGTTCTCCCTTCATAAGAGACAGGCGATCTGTCTGGAGAAAATAGTGAACGCACTCCCCAAACTTCTTTAAACTTTTCCTGAGTTACCATTGTTATCCTTGCTCCGGAATCAACCAAAAGACAAACATTCTTACCACCGATCTCCACATCCACATAAGGATCCACACACTCATCCTGTACGCTACAAACTTGACTCGCATCCCCAACCACAACCACCATGTCTCTCAAATCTTCCTGAATTTTCCTTAACTCATCACATTTCGGTTCACAAAACGAAATATTTGCAATAGAGGAATTTGAGGAAGTAGAAGGAACACTACCACTCATCCTTCCGTCCTGTGAGGCCGAAAAACTCCTACTCACATTTTGGCAGACCTTAGCAAAATGACCCAATCTTCCACACGCCCTACAAGTTACACTTCTAGTAGGGCAAGCACGTCCAGACTTAAAATGTGGAAAATTTCCACACTTAAAACAAATATTCGTTTGTTTAAAAAACGTATTGTCACTACGAGAAAAATTAGTGTTCTTGTTCTCCTTTGGTCTTACAGCATTAATACAATCTTCTTCTTTGTTAGTTGAAAATGAGGCTTTTCCATCAAGCTCCTTGACAGACAACTTTGAAAGTTCTATGCTTTTCGCAATTCGAATCGTTTCTTCTAACGTGGGATTTCCAAGTGACAATAACTTTTGTTGTATACTTTTGTCATTACACTTACAAATGTATTGATCTCTTATCAATTGGTCTCTGAACCCTTCATACTGACACTCAGCACTGAGAACACGTAAAGCAGAAATAAAATCTTCTACCTTTTCACCTATTTTCTGTTCCCTTTTTAAAAATGTATGTCTCTCAACTACCAGACTGGGTTGTATGTCAAAACGCAACTCCAGTTTTTTGACTGTTTCTTGAAACTCATCAATATCTCCTTCCTCACCACCCACATGTATTAAAGAGGCAAATGTTTAAAAATCTCCCTCCCTTCAAATCCCAAGACATTTAATAAAAGACACTTCTTCCTTTCCGCCCTATATCGTGAACCACCAATGGCACCAATATATGTTAAAAATGCGTCATACCATTTTTTCCACGAAATGGGTGGATCCCCAGGTGTTTCTAGAAAAGGTGGAGGAGGAGACACAGATTGCATTCTTACTTATGCTATACAGATACTAAATGTAACCAAAAATAATAACTAATATTTGTACCCGAAACGTACTTCCAATATGTGCTACCCTTTTTAATATGCTGTAGCACCTTAAATTTCTATATTTTTTTTTATGTTGCAAAAACTGTTTGTACATTACCACGTTTTCTTCTACATAAAACAAAAATTTCTTTTTTTTTTTATCACACTCTACAATTTCTCTTTAAAAAAAATTAAAAATCCTCAAATTTTTCGAAATGAGTTGTGCGTCTCCCTAAAGTCCGACTACGCTCTGCTCGTCTAGAACCAGCTGTACCTTACGAATCTATTAGGGTGTACATGCCACACAACCTACAAATGAAAAAAAACTACTATGTTTCAACTTGTTATGGTGTGCGTGTCACCGTTCCTCAACACGCAAAAGAAAAAAAAACTGGAATGTTTTCACTTGTTATGGTGTGCGTGTCACTGTTCTTCAACACGCAAAAGTGAGCCAAATAAACTGCCAAATTTGTGCTTATTTACACTTGCTAAGCTTCAATACTCAACATGTGCATAGAAAATGTGCATATCATCACTCTTCAGAACGTGAAAAGAATCTTCACCTCTCACAACAAGGCAATACTTGCACATCGCTGCTACTTGAAATTCGAGTCCGCTGCATCAAGGCAATACTTGCACATCGCTGCTACTTGAAATTCGAGTCCGCTGCAACCACTACGGAATGCAATATTTTCTATGTTTATCTTTTTTTTTTTTTTTTTTAACCGCTATTCGTCACTGGATGTTTCCGTCGGCAATTCCCATTACTGCGTTTCTATGGCAATGATGCTTCTTGACCACTCGCTTTCTTTCCCAAGATGGCGTTCCACACGGTACTAGCGTGCTCTCCTGAAATGGCGCACAACGCAGTACGTGCTCTCCCAAGATGGCGTGCGACGCAGTGCAACAACTAAAACGCCAACTCTCATCCACTTCGTGACGCATCCAAACGGCGCTTCAACAATCTTCCTGCAAACTCATCCGGAACTTAAGCGGTCATCCATTACCTTGAGGTAAGCTTCGCTGCTGCCTTCTTTTTTTTCCGACTTTTAAATTCCCTTCATAATTTTTTTACTTGTATCCGTTGCGTAACTCGTTGCTAATCCATTGTGGGTTCTGCAGCATCCAATTTTCTAAATCGTCGCCATACAATTCTGTAGTAATCACGTCGGTACACGTAGAAGTTGAGTCAAATATGTTTTATTGACATTTGAATGCTGCGCAGCAGCCAGCTCCCTCAGCCCTTCAATCCTTAACCAGTACAGGTTTTAAAACCTAAACATTCCACTTAGAATTCTTGAGACCAGAACATCATGGCTCAAGAATTCTAAGTTAAAGCAAAACACAACACAATGGTTTTTGTTTTGTTCATCATCAAGCAGCAGCTGGAGGACGTGGAAGATCAGATCCATGGCGAACAGGAAGTGTAAAAGTGAGAAAAGGTGAGTTTCTGCTTTATATCCCTTCCATTCTACCAACTCAGGTGTGGAGTTTTTAACCGCCACAGTCACATTGGCGTGAAGGCATATTGTGATTGGCCAGTGGGAAACTGGCAGTCTCCCCTCTGATAGCCACTTTTGCCTCTCCTGCATCAACATGGTTGAGATTTCCTGGCAGTGGCAGCGGGACAGCGGTGGTCTATTGTCCATGGACCCACTAACATCTAAATAGGGCAGGTGGACTGCCAAGCCGGCAGGCAGGAAGACTGCTGAAAAGGTGGCGGCAGGACTCGATACACCAAGATCTAAATCAGGCTCTAGATCATTTACTGTTTCTTTCTTGAGTATTATCACGCAGAGTCGTAGTTGTCAGTCCAATTGCCCCTCCTTTGTATTTTTTCGAAACCCACCTAATTGCTTGTGCTGTTGTAGTGATATTATCCATGATTAGTTTTTCTTTGTGTTTAACTTTGCTTTTTTATTTGAAGGCCAAGCTAAGTATATTACAGTACTGATTCGTCTTTATTACTGGCCAATATCAAGATATAGTTAGCATTCTTACAACCCAATTTCATTATTTTTGTTTAGTTAATATTTATTTACAGACTCTCCAGTTGCCTCTGTGATCACTTTTGAGTTATTGATAGTAATACCAGGTAGTCTGCGTATAGTGTAAGTGTGAGATTCTCTGTTCATAGATTTTCGGTAGACCGCTCGAACTTTAACTTAATATTTGAGTATAATCAGCAATACATAATGCAAATAGACTGGTGCCAATCTACAACTTTGGTTTAGGCCATTTTCAGTATATATCTTTGGAGTTAGTTGTTTCTCATTTGTTAATTTGACTTGCACCCAAGTGTCACTATGTAATTCAATAATGAAGTGAAGGAGAGCATAGGACGTTTCTATCAACGTTATCAAAGGCGGTAAAATAATCAACAAAACATTCAAATAGCTTAAAGGTTGTTGTTTCAACTGATCAACAGAACAAGGTGGGTAGAATGAAGATATTGTCCAATGTAGAGCAGTTTGGTCTGAACCTTGTTTGATTTGGTGGTATTATTTTGTTGGTGTTTGCCCAATATTTTAGGAAGGAGAGTAGCTGTTTCGCAAAGACTTTGCCATTAGCGTCTATTAACATAATCATCTGGTAGTTGCTAGGATCTGTTATGGTACCTTTTGTATACATTAGTTGAACAATGGCTCCCTTATTGTAGAATTTGGCCAAGCATGATCATATGATTAAATAGTGGGGAAAGAATGGTGGTCCAATCTCTAGAGATTATTTTAATTGCCACTAATGGTATATACTTTGTTCCAGGTGCCCTGACGTCCCCACTACCCTTAATGTACACTTCAACCTGCGGTTCAGATGGTAAGTATTTTTCATAATTATTTGTACGAGTAGTACATGAGAAGGTCCTAACACTTGTTCATAGAAATTTGTACTAAAAGTCCAACATTTTGGGTAGGAGATAGGTGCTCTGAGGTCTGTTTCTGTTGGTTTAAACCATGAACAATAATGGACCAACATTTGCAGGCATACTTATGGATAATCGTCAGTTGTGATTCATGCCAGGTCTCTTGCTGCCTTTCTAATTTTAATTCATAGATCCTATTTTCATAAGCAAGTTTGATGTTTCTCGTGTAACAGAGATTGCATCTAATTTACGGCCTGCTCTCAACTTTTTCAATATTCTCTACTTTCATAAAGAATCTGTAGGTCAAGGTGGTTAACCTTCTGATTCCTCTTCATTGATGTTTTGATGATGGAGGATAGATATATAAAGATCGTCATTTTTGACTGGTTGTTGGTGAATGTGTTTGTATTCATGACTTCCCAAATAAATTCTAATCTTGACCCCACATCCATGGTAGGAGAGAGTTGAATCCGCAATTACAGATGATCCTACTGTTAAGGAGCAAGGTTCCATATAATTTGATGTGTTCTAAATATTAGTTTTCCACGTTATCAGTATGAATTTAGGGTTGTGGTCGCTCTGTGGTCTTGTGATTATTTTCAAGATGGAGAAGTGTGCAGTCAATTATCGATTTATTACCCGCAGCCTGAAAGATATAAGAAAACTGGTTGGTCGTTTGGTAATCTTCTGTAAATTAGTCTATACCCTAGGTTCCATAAGGAATTATGAATGGTGCGTTCATTATAGGTAGACTTTGAGTATTTATGTTGAGTATGTGATATTAGTTGCTGATCATCTATAAGGTCATACTAGATGCTTTTATTTTTCCATCATTATTTTGAGTTGAAGTCTCCTGTTAAAACAAATATGCTGTCTGTTAAAGTATTTAAGTTTGTTTTCTCATTTTGAGATTTGATGTCATGACATGTAAATGCTGATCAAAGTCAGCTTCCTACCATTTCTAGACTTCAAAGTCAGTGTCATAATTGTCTTTATTTAATTTAAGAATTTAAAAACAGTCAAGTCAATATATTTGCTAAGCCTCCACTTCATCTGCCTCTTTTGTCTTTGTAGCAGGATTGCTAAATAGGTAAAACTGGAGAGGAAAAATGTGTTGCCTTCTATGTTTTCTTTAAGCATACTATGTAGTGCAGACTGAGGTACATTTGTAGATCCATGCCGCTGTGTTTCCAGTGGCTCTTGATGCCTGCTATATTGCAGGAACAGATGAAAAATAAGTTGTGCAAAGAAGTGGTAATGTCTGAAGTTTGTTCAAAAGATTGATAAGGAAAAATGAATCCCAGTTCTATTGTCTTCTTGATGCCATGTGCTATTTCCCATCTGAAAGAAAAAATGGAGATTCATTTTTCACTGAATCCTGCTATCATGATGTAAATGTATTGTCAAGTTATCAATATTATTGGATGTTACAGTGTCTAGTTCATTTGATGGACTTGTTCTGTTAATTCTCTTGGGTTGTAGGATATTACAAGATTTATTATCTCAGTGGGAGTGGATATTTTTCATTTTCTAACGGTTTAAGGATTGTGCTCAAAACAGCCACGGTGCTTTTCTTCTACCAAAGGCTGTCCAAAAGATCTTTAGAGTGCCATGTTGCGAGTCACTTCTATCCATGTTTGTGGAACTGGTTTGAACTCTACACTTGCCAGATCTTTACTTGTTATATGGTTCAAGTTTTCAAAGGAAGACATTTGTTTTCAGATATTTGGCCTGTTTAGAAAGTTGTGCCTACCTTCTGAATGGTATTGCAGCCAACAACTATTTAACACAAGGTTAGATTTTTTATTGTGGTTTTGCTTCCCTTGACTTAGAGGAGTTGTCTGTGTTTGAGTCTGACTTTGTGCATGGTTCAGCAACTGACGTGGACAGTTGCTGCTGCAGCACGAAGAGACAGTCATCGCTGAATCTTCATGTTGGTGGTAGATGCCGACTGTCACTGTCCATGCAAAGTGCATTTGCTGAAGGCAATCGCTGTTGGTACCACTAACGTGCTGCTGGAGCTTTGCATTGTCGGTCATCGCGGGCAGTTGATTCTAGAAGTAAACAGGTCACTTTGTGGTCATGACAATCCCAAAACTTGTGTATCTTCACCATTTCGTCAGGAGGAGTACCATCTGATGCAAGCCAAGGGTCCAGACCTGGTGGGCACTTCTTGGGGAACAGGTCTTACTCCAGCATAGGAGTTAGGGGAGGTCTCTGGAAGCTGGTTGTGTCCCCATTAGCTCAAAGAGGAGGTCATCCAGCTGATCCTTGGACTCATTTCAGGGGAGTCACAAGGCAAGCAGGTCCAGTCTTCCTTTTTTAAACAGCAGGGCAGTCCTTCTGAATGTTCCACAGGTCCAGGAGTGCTCTGATGAGAAGTTCTAAAGGTGCCACATTTATGCCTGGTACCAGCCATTGTGTGAGGGAATTCCATGGCCTACCTCCAAAACAGGTTCTAGCCATTTCTTATCCCTTTCCTGGTCCTGGCACCAAACTGTCTCGGGTGAGAAAGGTGAGGGCAGGCCTGGTGTAAGGCTAATTTGTGTGTGCGGCAGTAAGGACCGTTTGAAATGTAGGTTACAGCTCCTCTTCAGCCATCCTGCATTGAGGACTCACTCCCCTCTTTTATCACCATGTCTGGAAAGAAAACTCAACCCACAACAGGAGAGCCATTCACAGTCATGTGACCCTGGACGCTGGTAGAAAGGCACAGTTGGTTTGGGCAGAGAAATGCCTGCTTTCTAAAAGGAAAAGACACACAGATGATGGACGGATTGCAAATCAAATCAAACATTCACCCCCAGTCAAGAGATCTGGGTAAAATCCATTGTTCTTTTGCTCACCATGCCACCACAATTTAGACCCAGCCATATGCAAATCAGTCTTGACCCTGTGCCTCATGGAAAAAGTCCAGCCTACACTGTCAAGCCATGTCCTCCCTGGACCAGAAACAAGCATCCTGGGACCGGTTTCAGGGCATCACCCCTCATCAGTCAGGCTAGCTTGAATCCAGTGGCACAGTGAGCCCTGGACCCACGTCTCGGCATACCCAGTGCACTTACGGCGAGAAAGCAAAAGACACACAGATGATGGACAGAATGCAGAGCAAATGGAACATTCACCCCCAGTCAGGATAGCTTTCTAAAAGGGGCATTCTCTGAATCGTAACTTAAAATCAGACTTTACAATTAAAGAGGAATTTAAATGACAATTTCATTTGAGTGTGAACAGAATTTCTCTATCTGATCCCAAACTGAAGTTATCACTTAGTAAGTGTAATAAGGTAACCCAATATTATTCTATGGGAAAGAAAACCTTACAGCAGTGAAAAACGACATTAGGAGTTTTTCCCTCCAGGACATGTAAAACTTAAAACACTCATGGCCTATTTAGTAAATACCATGCACCCTGGCCTATGAGTGGTTGGGGCCTAGCTTAGGGATCACTTATAAGTATGTAAAAGGATGGTTTAAGCCTGGCAAAAGGTTTATTTTGCCAAGTCGAAGTGGCAGTTCAAAAGTGCACTACAAGCTGCAGTGACAGGCCTGAGAAATGTGTACAGGGCTACTTTAGTGGGTGGCACAATGAGCTCTGCTGTCTACAAGTAGAATTTCATTTACAGGTCCTAGGTACACGTAGTACCATTTACTAGAGAATTACAAGTAAATTAAATATGCTAAATGTGCCAACTAAGGGTTGGCCAATTTTACCATGTTTACAAGTGAAAGCACGTGCACTTTATTATCAGTGCTTAGTATGGAAAAAGTACACAGACTCCTAAATGCAAACAAATTAAGTTTCAGCAAAGGAAGACAACAATCTGCCGTGACCCTGCAGAAAGGGCCAAGTCTAAAAATACCTCAATCTCAGCGCAAGCAGCGGAAGGACGCTAATAAAAAATAAGCAATCAGTACTTGGTCCATGCTCCACATGAAAAATGAGGAAGTGAAACTGGCAGTTGCTCGTCAATCAGGAGGCAGCAAATAAGAGTGACAATGAAGCAAACAAATGGTAAGCAATAGGCAGGCTCCAAACCTCTTGTAATAAACAACATCTCTTGCATTCAACAGTGCATGAGTTCTGTCTTAGGCAAGACCCAAACATGAAAACATGCCATAAAAGGTGCAGTCCTCATCAAAGTGACAGTGCTTTTACATTCTTGGTACATTTTCAAAGATCATTATTCACCATTTTAATTAGATGTTTATATAACATAAAATCAACATATGATGCTATTAAGAATGTAGGAGGCATTGCATTAAAAGCACATCATCTATTCGCTTTTGTTGTTTTTCCATCAGATCTCAGCGACACTTTAGTACATGACGTTTTCTCCCAAGTGTAATTTTTGGCAAGCACTTGCTGTTTTTTTTTAACCTGTCACATCTTGATACTCTGCTACGTTGGTGGTAATCCTAGACAACATTAGGCAATCTTTAAATCAATGGATTGTGTTTTAATTGGCAAGTTTACACTTATATGCGTCCTGCTTTAAGACTAGCACAGGAGCACAGAAAATACTCATGCCCTCATAGATCAGATCAAACGTTTTGTCAATGTAAGAAAGAATTGTGAAGGTTATCTGCATTCATCAGACAATCCATTAGTGATGTCATGTGCAACATTCGAATGTCAACTTGTGAAAGAATAAATTAGAATTTGACAACTTTAATACAACAAATGCACACCTTTTGCACACATTTTCCCAAAATATTAATTTCAGGGTGTTATCATTGCAACACGACTCATAGCCATGGACATCAATTAGGGGTCGCCACAACTAGCAGCTGCTACCCCTGGCTTTCTCTTTGTGACCCCTGCCAATGTCCTTGTGACCCCTGGCTTCAACAGAAAGGGCTCATTGAGTTATATTTGCTTTTTGAAAATAAAATAAATGCATCAGATTGCCTTTAAATATTTAAAATACTTAATAAAGCCTTGTGATTTTTGTTTTCTGATTCTCATTTGTCAGACAATAGAGCTTTAAGGATTTGCTTTGCCTCAATCGAGGTCTGTCCTTACTTTCAGTTTTGCTCATCTATTATGAAAGCAGTTAACTGATAGAGGTCACAAACAAGTTTAGCCAGGAAGGAATTAACTTGTGTGGTGCTTCAGAGTAGGCTCTCTGATGTATTTAAGAGAGAGTCCTTTTACTTCATCTTTCTCATGTACCCCAGGAATAAATCTAGATTTACACTACCCATCGCTTGGAACATTTGAAATAAGGGACTATTAGAGGTGGGAGCTTTGAAAGGAGCTAAACATAGTGCAGGAAGCAGCAATATCATGGCCGATGACTTTGTCTTTGCCAGTATCAGTGGCTGCAAAGCCATGAGCTGTATCTGTGCAGATGCCAATGAAGCAAGGCTGTCAGCTTGAGCCAGAAACTTCAACAGACAAACCAGTGGGTCTTAATTAGGTCCCTCGGTGCTCCCTTCTGCCCTTATGCAATATGATAGACGGTTTAAAGAAATGCAAGTTGATACATGACAATTTACTTATTTTTTACATGTATTAAATAGCAAATGTTGTTCCACAGCTTGTTAAGGTTTACATGTGTGTATATATAATGAATTTAGAGTTGACATGTAGAGTTCTAACATATATATGAAAAGGGAGTTTGTAAATAGAAAATGTACACATTGGGTTGCTTGGGTGGACACTCAATATATTAAGACTAACAGTGTAGTAAAACTTTTCTTAAAGTCAGAGCTAAGTGGACATTCCAGCTGACACATGATACATGTTTTAGTTCAGCTTGGGCATTGGATGATTTTTAAAATGTATATATATATATAGAATCTTTTTAGAAGTACATTAGTGTTTCTGTGTACACAGTTTGGCTTCTTTTTTTGCCTTTTTATGAACATCTTTTGAATTATCTATGAATATCATGTGAAGGAGGATACAGTTAGAGAAGAAACAACCTACTTCTTACAGTGCAAAGCAACTGGGGAACAGTGGTTCTTCTTAAAGCACATAGACACTTCACTTGTTTACATTCGTTTAGATGAACATATCTAACTCACAGCAGTTATTTACTTTAATAAAAAATCTATCATAACACAAATGTAACTTTTCAATCCATGCAATGCCATTGCAACCAATTGATAAATATTTCAGATTTAGATTAATCTGAATCAGACAATGTCATTTATAGCCCTATAAACCATATTCTGATAAAAAATGTCCATAACATTATAGGTGGTCTGATAGCTCCATATGCTAAATGCTTGCTGCAGATGCCTTGTAAAAGGAATGCTGTCTCAGCTGCAATTCCCAGAGTAAAGGCACAAGATCTTACTCATCAAGAACTGCTATTATTACAAAATCTATGCAATAATATTGAGTGTGCTATACACATGCCAAACATTAAGGGCCCGATTACGAGTCTGGTGGTCCGAGGACCGCCTGAATCGTGGCGGCGCGGTGGTGGCACCAGCGGTCGAATTAGGAGTTGGGTGGTTGGACCACCTTGGGACCACAGCCGCCGCCAGGAAACCGCTGTTTCCTGTAGGTGGCATAGCGGTCAGAGGCCACAATATGCTTGGCAGGACAACCGTGGCCCCGCCAAACATAATAAAGAGTTTCCTCTCCTCCAGGGCTTACATCGCGGTTCCTACTCCATGTAAACCTTGGAGGAGAGGAAACAAATGGGGTCCTACAGGGCCCCCAGTGTCTCCGCCCCTTGCGCATGCAAACAGGGGGGCATAACATGGGCCCCCTGTGTGCAAGCACAAATGTTCCTGCAGGGCATGGACTTTCAAGTCCAAGCCGTGCAGGAACCTTGTGAGGCTCTCCCATTGCGGTACCTTTTACAAAGGCACCGCAGCCTTTAAAAGAGGCACCACCCTGGGACTGCCACGGTGCTCGCTTGCCAGACCACTTAAAAGTCGTAATCTGGTGGGTGGGATGCTGCGAACGTCAGTGGAGTGGTGGCACGGCGGGTTGCACCACCGTGCCACTGCTCCACCAAAAGTCGTAATTGGGGCCTAAGTGTATGTAAAACCAATCACATTTATCAGAATAATATATCTGTAGGTGCATGCTACACAATGCCATTATTAAACTAAGCATGATGTTGCTAGAAACAACACCTCACTGTCTCGAGCACACAGTCGGTTGTTCGGAGCAGAACCCACAGGATTTGGCAGGCATTGGTAGCTGAATGGGCATGCAACTTGTGTAGAAACTAGTTTCTAGGAGGCAAGCCTGCACAGATATTCCTATAAGGATGTAATAGGGTATGTGAGACTATGTGAGGGAGTATGATTATGCCTGAGCAAATGTCAGTGCTGTATTGCTGGATTATGATTGCCTTGCCGTTGTCCACCATTTTTGCACATCCGCCATACCATGCCAGCACCCTATTTAATGTGTGGTTCGTAACTCGAGTAAACTTTATTTGCTGTAGTATTTTTTCTGTCTGTTTAGTTATTCTTGCTTTTATTGTAGGTGTTTTTGAAGTTAACTAATATCACTATAATATCACAAGTTTCAAAGGTCAAATTAAATCATGTGATGTCAACAGGGTCAAAGCTCATATAAGGTCACTTCCTGTGAAGTCACGAGGGGAGGGATCAAAGAGCACTTTGTTGAATTGACATCCATGCTCATAGCATGACTTCTCCAAACCCTTCCTGTTCAAAATAGTGTGGTTATGACCAAATCATTCGATTTTTCCTTGATTACATCTTAATTATAGAGTTTATTTAAATGACAACGGTAGACTACATTTATACTTCTTTAGAACTTTAGAAATTAGAAACGTTAATGTTGCCTCGTCATAAGCAGCCATTTTAGATGTGCATATTTAGAAGGCAAGCTTGATCTTTGTAAACGGGTAAGTTAATGTCTGCATGACACAATGTCCTGGATAGGTGGTGTAAGTCGAAAAATTAGAAGCCTGTTCACTTTCTTAACCACCAAATTAGGCAAGGCAGCTTCCTGCTAAGTCAAGGAAGAAGTGGAAGCGGCTCCTGAAATAACATCCTGTACATCTGCCAATACATGAACAAGTTGAGCCCCCTGCTTATCAACGGCCTTTGACAGGGGGGCCATTGTCAGTGTACCTCACCCATTGCTAAATGGTCAGTCGTAAAACATTCATATTTTAGCACCAAGTTAAAGGAGGTGGTAACCATTCACAAATGAGAAGTGGTCCCCAAAGGACACTTTCCCCTTTGTCAATATGGACAAAAAATATTTTTGGGGGATTAGGCAGTGGTCCCCGGGCACACTGCTTACTCCTAAAAAGATTAACGTAAAATGTTTCATTTTTGTAAACACATCCTGTTTTCCTTTATGAAAATCGGCTGCATTTAAAAAAAAAAGAAGATTGCTTTAATTAAAAGCAATTACCGACATGGTGGTTTGCTGACACCAGCAGGCCACCATGCCTGTGACTCTAGCCAATCGTTATGGGTCACACTTTGCGACCTACCTCATGCATATTAATGAGCTAGGTTCAATTGCGACCTGCTATGATTTGGTGTTTTGATAGCCAACCTATTAATATATAGATTGGTTGGCAAAATACCAATGCATTCGGTAGATTCAGTGCACAAATTGTAACCCCCTCTACTGAATACATTTTAGCACATCCCAAATAAGAACCAGAAAATTACGAATCATTTTTAGTCACATTTCACAATTTCTTATTACACATATTAGTACATGAGGCCCTACGTTTCCTCAGTCACTTACAGTGTGTTCTAAGGCATGCTGAGAGGAAGAACAAATGTGTGAACAGGAAAATGCGACAGTGTTTCGTGTAGAGTGCAAGGGAAATAAGCATTGACAAAGCCAATAGGTATGTCCAATAAAGATCAGAGGCACCACACACTGTATCTAACATGGCACAGCATAGGAGAGATGTTAATGTTAATGCAGAGTAGAAACACAGCTCCTTAAGAACACTTCATCACGATGCAACAACCTACAAACCAGGTACCTCTCCCATTAACACTGATTGTACACTTGCATTGGAGCCTGTGTTTGGGTTGGGTTAGGTGTCTTTGTGTTAGGTTACCGCTGTACAAATACTGCATACCTAAAAACTGCAAAACATGCCAACACAGGATCATCAGGAGGAGCAGGACAGGATGAGAGCTAGTGCAGTTTAATAAAGAGAGTGCAGAATGTGCAAGAACTTGGGAATGGTGTAAGCGGAAACGGTAGAGTATGAGATAGAAGAAAGCACAGAAGTAAAAACAAGGAGGTGTGAGCAAAGAATAGGAAACACAAGGTAAGAGAGCACAGTATGGAAGTGGAGCATTGGATAACTCAGGATGTGTGTGAATAAGCTAGGGACATAGAGAAAGCAAGTGTCACAGGGAGAATAACACAAGGGATGGGGATCTCACCTGATGAGACAACACAGAAAGGGTGATACAGTAAAGGAAAAAACAGCTATAGGAAATTAGAGTTCTGGATGGCACACTTTGTGAAGGAAACGCTATAGGAAAGTCCAGGATGAATGAGCCCAGGCTGGGAGAAATTAACAAGAAAGTAAACAGCATGGTTTAGAGCACAGATGGGTTGAAAGCAAAGAGCTTTTCCTAGATGGGAGTACATTGGTTGAGAAGGTATGCTGCAAGGCAGAACAAACAGAGGGCCCTAAATGGGTACATATAAGAGCAGAGGATGGGAACACTTAGAATGAGAGGGAATAGAATGGAGAAACAGGGGATGGGACAGAATATTATAAAATCATATATAATGAAAGAGGCAAGGAGGAGATGGAGCACTCCAAGGGTGTAAGCAAGGGGGAGGCTATGACAGCATGATAAAGGAGAGGATGGAGTGAAAACTGGATGGTAGAGCACAGAATAGGGAAACAGTGCACAGAACAGGAGAGACTAAGTGATAGATTAAGCCAAGATGGCAGAGCACAGAATGCAGGAATCTATGGTAGTCTAGACCACGTTATATCAAAATACAAGATGAGAGCGTAGGATGGGAGAGTGCTGGATAGAAGAGATCATAAAGGGAGCAGAAAGAGGTAACATAACGTACTAATTAGCACAGGATAGGAAATACAGTGTAGAACAGAATATATGGGTGAAGGAGGGCACTGTATGAGAAACCCCTAGATTCATGAGGGCAGGCTGGCAGAGAACAGGGCAACAGAGTGCACATAAGCAGTGAAAGTAAGTGATGGCAGAATACAGGGTAAGGGAGTGCAATGGAACGCACAGCCGCAGGTAGTGAGAGCAAATGGATGAGAACAGAGGATGGCTGAATGTATAGGACAAATGAGCTTGGGATATGAAAGTGTATAAGACGTTAACAAATTATAAGAAGGAATAGAGGAGGTAAAGGATGGAAACGTGGGCAGGATGGGTGGGGATACGGGTGGATAGCTGAGACCACAGCATGCTAAAACAGGTTGTAAGTGCATGGGATTGGAGAACATATATGTATATAGGTATAGGTAAATACCCAAACTAGCCAAATGGCAGCTGTATAATGAAGAATGCAAGACAGCAGACTGGGAGAGCAGAGAGTGGTCAGGACCTGGAAGAGGCAGTCCTCGCTGAAGAACTGGTGGACCTCTGAAATGGAGAGTGACTGAACGTCACTCCCTACCCATCTGTCCCTTCTGAAAACAAATTGTGTGTGTGTTAAAAAACACCACAATGAGACATATTAATCAGGGTGCTGGTTCAGATGCAACTTCTTTTTTAAATGATTTTGTATCACCTATGAATGCACTTAAATTCAACACTGTATTTTCATATTGGTGCACTGACATTCAGCACCGTGGTTTTCTGAGACATATAGGCCCTGATTACGATGCCGGTCGGACAAGTGTGCGAACAGCATCATGTTGGAATGGAAACTGACTGACTAGTAGTCGGCAGTTCCATCCGACGAATTTGGATGTGACC
Organism: Triturus cristatus; assembly: GCF_964204655.1. Taxonomy (NCBI): domain Eukaryota; kingdom Metazoa; phylum Chordata; class Amphibia; order Caudata; family Salamandridae; genus Triturus; species Triturus cristatus. Next base: position 346,744,292 of record NC_140588.1, on the reverse strand, counting down.
GCCCATGAGGTGGCCGGAAACATCCATTTTTCATTTTTGACTTGTGCAGAGGCCAGAAAAGGGGTGCAGCACAACCTGCATTGGAAAAATGTATGTTTGCAAACATCCATGCAGCGTGTGCAAGGCACCATATGGTGCCTGGCACTCCAGGCATGGAGGTTTGGGGTAGGCAACTGTGGGGCACCACAAGTGCCCCCCAGGCCTCATAGCAGAGGCTGCAGAGGGACAGGGGCCCAGCTAGGGGGCCCCCAAAGTTAGTTTCCTACAGGCTTTCAATGTCGGTCAGACTGTCATTGAAAGGCTGTACAAAAGGGGGTGGTGATGGATGGAGCATCAGAACCAATCAAACACTCACACCCAGTCAACAGATCCGGGTTTGATCCATCACCGTTCTTTAGCCCACTCTGCCACCCCAGTTCAGACATGGCCATATGCAAATCAGTCTGACCCTTGTCATTGAAAGGCTGCCTAAAAGGGAAATCATAATCCCTACAGCGGTGGCCATTGTAGGAGGTTACTTTATCCGACAGTCGGATGGGCTCCTTGAGCCCGTCAGAATCGTCCGTCGGTCCCTCCGCATGCTGCATCTTAATGCGCTGGTCGGACCACAGCACTAGATCTCGGTGGGACCGCAACCGACAGGCCGTAGGTTGCAGTCCGACAAACATCATAATGAGGGCCTTAGTTTGTGATCATTAGCTTTGTTGATGCCATAATTCATTATGTAATATTCAAACAAACAAAAAAGTGAAACAATAAAATACTATTTAGTGGGGTTATTTGTTACTGACTATGTCTCCGTCACTCTGTTTTACCTATGCAAGCTTGAGGTTCTTTTGTATCAGAGAGGGTATCACAATGCCATAATGCCTTCCCAATTTTATTCACACACAGCCACCTCTACGGTGGCTTATTGTAGGATTTGGGCACAGGGGATAATAATAAAGAGCCTCAATTCATCACTGCTGCCTTTTTCCCCGCCCTGCAACTGAGACACTGGCATGCGACCAGAGCTGGACTGGAGAACCAAAAGTAGCCCTGGCAAACATGCTCTAACTAGCCCCGCTCCCTTATCTCCTACCACAATCTTTCTCTTTCCATCCATCCATTCTCTTTCTCTCCTTGTTGCTTTTTTAGGTTCTCTCTCTCAGATCTACGTTCCTCTTCCTTGCCTCTCCTGCTCTCTCGCTCTTGAAGCCCCCTGTGACTGCTGCAATTGACTTTAGGGAGCTGGGTAAAGTGACAGAGGCACCAGGAGCAGCCCTGGGCTTTCAAAGCAGCCTCCAAGGGCTCCAGGCCACCAGGAAAATGCCCTGTGAAATAAAAGGTCTCTCCGGCCCTGCAGGAATCATCCCTTGACTACACCCACTTATAAAGCTCGAACTTAGACATCCCCATGTCTGTAGACACAGATGCAACTTGAATATAATAAAACATGCAGCAATTTATTTAAAAGTAAAATATATGCATTATTTTTAAAAGCACTAATTGAGAGCTGCAGAGAGGGAGAGCACAGCTAGCAATGGCTTTTAAACTATGCGGTCATGCTTTAAAATCCTGGTACTGGGGAACTGGTACTGAAAGCCCCAGGGACAACATGCCACAGGGTAAGGGAAGCTATTCATGTTGAAATTACAGCTCCACAAATATGACACCCCCTAAATAGACAATACTCAGCAGAAAGAATATAACACAAACCAGAATGAAAATAACACATTTCAAAACCAATATGATACATGGCAGAATGTATATACCATAAACAAATCTGATAAACAGCAGAATGAATACTTTACTTAGTGAATAAGATTAATAACACATATTGCAAATTGAATAGCATATATATTAAAATACATGTAAAGTGTGCTGGAAATGGATATGGCCCATGCTGAAAAGAATGTAGCAAGCAATGAAATTAATATGACTTGCATTAAAAAGAATATGATATTCGCTGAAGTGACTGACGTGTGTTAAAAGAAATATGACACATGTTGAAGTTAATATGATGTGCTGAAATTAATATAGTCTTCAGTGAAATCAATATGTCAGATGTTAAACAAAATATATTGTATTTTGAAATTTATACAACACAAGTTGAGAAGAAAATGATACATCTTGAAATTAACATTACAGATATCATAATGAATATAACCAGCATTGAAATGAATATGACCTATGGGAGAGTATGTGGCGCAGCGGCCAGAGCTGCCGACTCATGAGCTGGAGATCTGGGTTGACGTCTTGATGTTGGCTCAGCAACCCATGATTTAGGGCAAATCACTTAATCTCCCCCGTGCCCATGGACAGCACCTGTATACCCTCACGGGTGATAAGCCACGGTATGGAAGTCTACAAATTACAATATGGTATGCGGTGAATGTAATAGGACCTTCGTTAAAAAGAATTTGACATGTTAAAAATTAAAATCACCTACACGGAAATAAATATAATAGTTGCTGAAACGATTATGACATGCATTGAAAAGAATGTGATATATTTTGAAGCGGCTCTAATATACATTGAAATGAATATGACATGGGTTGAAATTAATATGACATATATTGCAATAAATATGGCACCGGTGGAAATGAATATGGACCATGTCAATGAATGAAAAAGGTGCGCATTAAAATGAATAGGACAGTCCTTGAAGATAATATGAATTTTTTTAGATGAATGTGCTATGCACTAAAATAAATATGATTCATGTTTAAATGAAAATGGCATGCTTGGAATGATGATGACATGCTTAGAATTGAATGTGACCTGTTGACATTTACATTACATGCACTAACATTAATAGGACATGCCCTGAAAGTAATAAAACATGTACTGAAAATAGATGAAGGGCCTGATTTAGATCTCAGTGGACGGGTTACTCAATCGCAATGGTGACGGATATCCCATTCGCCGAAATATAAATCCCATTATATCCTATGGGACTTATATTTTGGCGGATGGGATATTCGTCACCATTGTGATGAAGTAACATGTCGCCAAGATCTAAATCAGGCCTTAATCTTTTAAATTGCAGCACATGGACATGCAGTATGAGGAGGTTAGGGTACAAGGACATGCACTACAACGAGGTTATGGCACAAAGACAGAGACAGACTATTTCCCTCATTAAAAGCAGTGTGGACCAATATTACTGCATGATTTTGTGTGGTAATACCACTCAGCCCAATTACAAGTAATACTGGGTCCAGTTTACAAGTCTCATTATAAGTTGCTGATGAAGTTGTTTGAAAGATGGAAATTCCACTAAAATGCTTCACTTGCTCAGGGCTGGCCGTATATCATGGCAAAGGACAATAATAGCTCAGAAATAGCATTTCCAAGACAAATTTCAATACATTGCACACATAGATACACTGACATGAAAAGAAAACAACACCACAGACAGAACATGGCGATTAGTTGAGAACATCATAAACCCAGACCTCACACACTGTAGCCTAGATGTGAATTATTGTTTTAAGAAATGAGTGAACATAGAGTATGAGAAAATATATGACGTATATGACAAAAACGCAGACAAAAGTCCAAGAAATTACGTTTATAACTACAATATCTAGGCCCCTGGCTGACTCAATCTACCTACCACTCTAGCCCCAAATGCCCCACATACTACCACCACTTACGCCCCAACCAAATCAAAGAAAGAAACTTGTCCTTTTACAGTCAATATCCCACACTAGCTCCTTTGTAACTGCCACCCTAACCCCTACTATCTAATAACCCAAGTGAAGAATCAGCATTACGTTTTGGACATCATGCCTGTGGTCTGACTAGCGCCAGATGAATATGCCTCTTTTTCCCTGCATACCATTACCCCGCAATTCCTAACATCGACTTGTGGAGTGGGGCGCTGGATGTTGGAATAGTAAAATCTACTATTCCAACTCCAGTCTGTGCGGACTGTAGGGAAGGCGTTGGATTTTAAATCCAACACCTTCTCCACCCTCTGCAAGTTGTTGTAAAGACTTGCGGGTTAATGGTATGCCTTGTCACAACGCGGTCGTTGTTAAGACCGCATTGTGACAACATGCGGGCTTAAGGATGTGGGGTGACGGTTGTTTACCGCACCAGATAGTTCTGCATTTCCTGAAATCAGAAGAACTCAAGGATATGCCTTAAAAAGTCTTCCTCCTGCTCTCAGAAGATGGTAACCGCTGTAAACCAATACAGGAGCACTGTAATGCCCTCAAAAACTGTAACAGCACCTAACCATGACATTTACAATCAATGTCAACATTTAAATTCATGTGCCACAAAAATATTAAATTTTGCACCTATTCAAAACGATACTACATGAACCCCATGCAATAACACTGCACAGGCTAATGCCTACATGCGGGCCTCAGGCCACTGTTGTTACCCATTCATCTGGCACTGGCACATCATCTTCGTCACAGACCTCGACTTCCTCCACAATGACATCAGCTGCATGTTGTGGAATCAGAGCAGGTGAGGTGATGGCAACAGTGACTCCATTCGTGGGCCCGGTCGTAGTAGATATATTTTAGCACACTGAATTGGTGGTCACATCAGGACACGGACATCTTCAACTACTGTGAACTTGATGCATGCTGGAGCAATGCTTATAGGCACAGAGGCTGGCATTGGTTTGGGTGGTTGTTGTAGGGAGTTGCAGGTGTAGTGGAAGGTGATGCAGAGTTTAGTGGTAATCATTATTCAGTGACATGACATTAGCAAATCAGGACATGCAATAACTTTGACTTTATCCCATGGATAATGTCTTGCTATAAGCTACATCTGACCAAAGTCTATTCCGCTACCACATTGAGATGCCATGTTCAACATTTCAAAGCACTGTCATCTGCAGGTCCTGCCTCCTCTTTTTGTCATCGGTGATATCTTACCCAGCAGTACACTGTTTTCATATGTTCCCATCTGTTATAACTCCATGGAATATTGCATATGGTGCCTCCCAAATGCAAGACTTAGGTATGGGATTGATCTCTCATTTGGGTATCTTATTTTTCCATATGCCTGGTATATGCAACTACACATCTAGCACTGGACAATTTTGCATCAATAATCTATCATAAGTGGGTATGTGCCCCATGATATTAAACATTAATTTTCCCTAATGCACATGCTACATTTACTTGGAGTGTGTTGTTGGATGACCTAGTGTCGTTATGTCAGGCACTCACATAGATCCTCCTTTCCTGTTGCTTCAGCCCACCCTGTAGGCCCTCAATACAGATCAGAGTTATTAAATTACAAATTAGCTCCTCTAAAGTTGAAGTCCGCTGCAGCTTCTCCCTTAGTTGCAAGGCTCTCAAGTCTGCATTTTGAGCATGTGCTGTGGACATGAGAAACATGGTCTTAAAAACACGTATTGCAATTTCCACTGTCAGGGTGATTTCATTGACTTTCTGGACTACCTACTGCCAGGTGCCATGGTAGACAGATGGCTGGTTTGGAGGAGCAGACGGTTGTTTCAAGTAATGTATTGCAATGGATTACAATTCCTAAAATGGCTAACAGGAGACTTACTGCTTGAATCTGACTTTAAGGAAGGATGGGTGCATATGAGATGACTCAAGGATGTATTTGATTGCTTTCCTAAACACCGGCAGTGAAGCTGACAAGCAAAAATAACATATTTCCTTTCTAGTTTCATTGACCTGAACTGTGATTGGGTGCCAGTGTCATGTGCTTTTCAGCATGTTATATACTCAGTTCACCGTAACCACAGCCATTTCATTTACCGTCATATCTTTTTCAGGGAGTGTTTTGTTCATCTCAGTAAGGTTCAAATCCATTCATTTTTATTTACCTTCTTACTCATTTCAAGGAGTGTGCTTTTCATCGCAAAGCAATTCATATCTATTAATTTTACTCACATTCCTATTCACTTCAGGTTTATGCTATTCACCTCTGTGCAATTTATATCCATTCATTTTATTCACATTTATATTTGTTTCAAGGAGTTTATTCTTCAATTCATTGTTATTTATAACAATCTCAAGGTGTGTCGTATTTCAGTCATTCTGTAATATTCATGCTTATGTTCTGATGTAGTATAACTGAGAACTTCACCCAGGTTTTTCTGCTGGTTTTTGCAGCCAGAGTCCCCAGGTAAAACTCACAGGGCCTATGGATTTGCCATGGACCTTGAATTATAGTAGGGCCAAGATTACAAGATCAGCTGTAAATCTGCTGCCCATACCTTTCACCTGCAGACCCCAACTGCAAAAAGTAGCTGGAACCTTATAGTAAATCGTGACTGAGAAATGAGGAATTACCAGGGGAATCAGGCCCAGAAATATCGCTTTGATCCACAATTGCTCATCTTTCAGGGGAACCTAAGGGTTCCACCTGTAATTCTCATTTACTCTGCCAGCTGATGTTACGGGTATACCCGGTAATGGTAACTCCTGGATGCAGGTTTAACAGACCAAATCTAGGCACTTATACTGAGGCTCTAGTCTAAGACCTGCTTTAGCAGAAGAATATAGGGGGATTCCAACCCCTCATCGAAAACTTATAACCACTTTGTAAAGCTTCTTTTTAGGACTTCTCCATTAGACACTTCTCAGTTCCCATTCTTCACTCAACAGTTCTCATCTCACCCCTTAACCCTCGCTCCTCATTAATGTCTCCTTATCTTTCACTTGTTGGCCCTCATTCCTCATCCCTCAATCTTCATTCCTTGCTTCTCAATCCACACCTCTCATCTCTCACGCCTTATCCCTCATCCCTCCACCCTCACCCAAAAATCCCCATTCCTCATCACTGACTTCTCATCCATCCCACTCACCTCTCACTCCTTAAACCTCACACCTCACTCTTAACTCATCATTGAGGATGCCTTGTTCCTCATCTGTCACACAGTGTATGCAGGTGCTCCAGCTCTTCATTCTGCATGCCCATTGACCTTTAATACCCTATAGTGCTTATCCAGGAGCCTCAAACCTTTCAATGTGTCAATGCATGTCAATATTACTGCACTGCAGCTATTATCCTGTGGTATTACATGCTGTACATTATGGGGCCCAAACACATATTGCTTTTAAGCTCTGCTCACTTCCTCACACAGACTAGTTGTAAGCAGCACATTTCCTACACATTGCCCCTGATTATGAGAGGAACAGACATTGAAAAACAAAATATTGCACCTGATATTTCCAACTTGGCCTGCTAAATCTGGGAAGCATTCAAATTATGACTTTCTTCACATCACACAGAATCAGAAACACTCAGCAATATTGCCATAGACAATATGTTTCATACCTTGAATTTTGGGTCTGTATTATCGGTCGGAATTATAGCATGTGCATGTGAACACCATGTCACCAGAAAGTGATTTCAAAAGAGAGAAAATATGTCATTTTTGTTTGCCGACTTCACTGCCATTGTGTAGAACAGCCATCTATCTACATCCCTGAATCACTTGAACACCGTACTGGGCGCATACATCATCAGACCACCAAATGCCAAGCATCACAGGTGAACATTTTAGTTTAATCTCCGCATTATCGCATATGGACATCATTGGATAGATGTGTCAATATTAGGAATAGTGATTAGCTATTTGTGATTTTCTGAGAATAGCAATTAGGAAATTGCTATTCCAAATGTATGAAACCCATAGAGTTATATTTAGCGATTCCTAGTGGGTCGACAAATCGATCTACCTCATGAGTATTAATGAGGTAGGTCGCAATTTGTGACCCATTAGGAACGGATGCCAACACAGGGATGGTGGCCTGCTGAGGTCAGCAGACCACCATTTCTGTGATTGCTTTTAAATAAAGTGGTCTTTTTTAATGCAACCCATTTTCCTTAAAGGAAAAACAGTATATGTTTAAAAAGAAAAGTTTATTGTTTTCTCTCTTGTGTATGTTCAAGAAGTCGCAGTGGTCCTTCTCTTAAAAAAACTTTTTTTTTCATTCACAAACGGAAAGCTGTCCCGAGCAAACCCCTTCCCATTTGCAAATGCATTATCACTACACTTCGGTAGTTAGTAAATATTAATGTTTTACGACCGGAATTTGGTTTCAAAATATTAATACATACCATTCTGATTCGGTATTTGGAAGGGGCGCCCCTTCCAAATACCAAATCGGTATATGGTCGCAAACCAAAATTGTGATCGGTAATATGCTACCAAATCACAGTTTGGGTTTCATAAATACTAAAATGCTTTTTTGCAGTCGCAAACGGGATGATTCTGCGAATCATCTAAAAAAAGCTTGATACATGTGGCCCGTTGCCTTGAATATTCAGAGCTCCTCTGATCTTGTACTCAGTCACTTACATGTGCCAGGTCTTCTTAATTACCAAAGCTGAAGCTGTATATCTGCTGTTTGCAGTCGCTGCATTTTGTTTTAGCTGCAGCTGCTGTGTCTGAAAAGGGCTATGCAGAGTTGATTTATTGGGCTAAGAGCAGCGTGCTTAGTGCTAAGTGGCGGTAGGTGGCCCATGCCCATCTGCTCTCTGCTGCTTGTGAGCTATGATCTGGCTGACTCTTTGCTCCTGGTCTCACTATCCTGTTGGTGATTTCATCACTTGTGTTGACTTGCACTTGCAGGTGAGAGCAGATGTCCAGGTAGCTTGCCAGATTGGAGGGTGCGGAAGAGGAACTGGATGAGTGGATCTCCTGTTCCTTTCCATGGCCTGCTGCAGCACCATTTCAGTTGTCATAGCCTCTCCCTTCCTTATAAGGTTCCCTAAACATCAATTAGACTGACAGGCCCCACAGGTTTGCGTAGTTCATGCCTTGACTGCACAGTGGCACATAGACCCATAACCCCCATACCCCCTTTCTAAGATGGCAGCCAGGCAGACCCACGCATTTATAGTGATATCATATGCCTGTAAGGGGCCACAGTCTAACCTTCATTGTTTGCCAGTGATTTCTCAATGCAATACACATAACTCATGTACCACACACCTCTTGTTTCCTGCAGTGCTGGCCCACTCAGTGGCACAGGGAGACACCAGATTTGCAGTGAGAGTCTTTGCTGGAACCACTTTGTGGCACATTTACAAGGCCCATAGGTTCTCCAGGTGCGAATAATGCCACTTGGCAGGCTCTATGTATGTAGTTTCTGTGACACTGATGCACAATAGCACTGTTTGCACATTTCAGTCAAGGGGCTCCCAATAGTACCAGCTAAATGGCTCTATTACCTTTCCCAGGAGCATAATATGTAACGTATAGGCACTCATTAGAAAGTTTGCCTTTCTACACAGGGACTCTGTTTTGATGTATGAAGTTATTTAGGAGGATCTCTGCTGGTGTGATTTTCTCATGAACATTTAGTGCTGTACCTTGACTGTCTACTGGGGCATGTCATATACCTTACTAGACAATTGTACCCAGGCAGAGAGTTTTTTTGTCATTTGGTATCTTCCTATGTGACAAAGGAATAATGGCTAGAGTTTACAGCTAAAGGTCATCTATCGGTCAGTATTTTACTAAAATAAGGTACTATTAGCAAATTATATGAGTATAATTTTTTATTTTGCCCCTATGGTTTTCATGAGAGTCAGTAAAGTGAAGTAAAGTGAAAGAAAACGAGTACAATCCTACTGCAGTACCTTGGATGTGTTGCATGTGTCTATGGCCTTTACAAGGCGATCACATAGCACAAAAATGTATTTCTGAAATTAACTTAATTACACAGACTTAACTACCTTGTTTAACTTATAATAAAGTATCACAATTAGCCTCACACATAAGGCAAAAAATGGCACTCACAACCACACCCCTACCATGGAAATGACACACATAAGTAATCTTGAAACTTGGCAGCTACGTATGATTCCTGAAAGCCAGTTTCTAACAATACATCTGCGCGTCGTCATTTCAAGGGTGTTCAGTCCATTTCGATCCTTCACTGGAAACAGCCACCCACTCCTGCAAACAAGCCATCTGTCTGCAAAGACATCTGACTGCATGAGGCAGTGCAAATTCATTGTGTGTGAAAGAGGGGGCCCGGATCATGGGCCATTTGCTCCAAAAGTCCATGGATCATGTGAGATGGAAGAACGGGCAGCAGTCCATCCAGAAGGTCAATCGAGTCTCTTGTGCCACCCTGCCAGTGGAAGATTCCAAGAAGAGGTTTTAAGACCTTGAATCTCGTGTCCAGAACCCACTTTCAAAATGCAGTCTTGAGCGTCCTGAAACTGAGGGCGGAGTTGCACTCAACTCCCTTGGAGGGGCAGTTTCACAACTTAATAAGGCGGACTAATATTGAGGGCATACAGGGTGGGCTGAAGCAAGAGAAAATGAGCATTTGTGTTAATGGCTTACATTATGGCACTATGCCCGTACTAGCGCCAGCCAACACACTTCAGGTAAATATGGCATGTGCAGTAGGGAAGAATAAGCTCATGGGACACCTACCCATGTATGATATCTCAGCGATGCAAGATTGCCCAGTGCTACATAAGTAGTTGCATCCAGGAGGTATATCACAAATATGATAACCACATAAGCGACAAGGAGAGGCCACGGCTGGACCATACCGCGGAAGGCCAGGCAGGTACTATTGGGCTTGCTACCAAAGCCAAAAAATAAGATGCTAAGTAGGAAATATGTCAACGTGGGGCTGGTATTAGCTAAAAGACGAATAGTTATAGTGTGGATGCAACCCCAACGGGAAACAACCTATACAACGCAGTCATTACATCGCACTACCTTTACATAGCAGTCATTACATCGCAACATTCTTTACATTGCATGTCATTACAGCGCAGCCATTACATCGCATGTCACTACAAAGCATGTAATTACAACGCATGTCACTACAACGCAGGCATTACATCGCAAGTCATTACAATGCATACCATTACAAAGCATAGTACCCTTACACTATCCAACACTTACCCTACTGTTGCACTCACTGGAGTTAGAATAGTAATTTTTACCCCTACACTATCCAACACTTTCCCTACTGTTGCACTCACTAGAGTTAGAATAGTCATTTTTACCCCTACACTATCCAACATTTACCCTACTGTTGCACTCACTGGAGTTAGAATAGTAATTTTTACCCCTACACTACCAACACTTACCCTGCTGTTGCACTCACTGGAGTTAGAATAGTAATTATTACCCCTATACTATCCAACACTTACCTTAAATGTGAGGTAATGGAATGCATTGTAATGGTATGCGTTGTAAAGGTATAATGCAATGTAATGGAATTCGTTGTAAAGGCAGTTTCTGTAAATGCGATGTAATGGCATGTGATGTAAAAGAATGAGTTGTAAAGGATGTTGTGATGTAAAAACTGCTTTGTAAAGGCTTGCGTTGTAAATGTATGTGTTGTAATGTCATACATTCAACGTCAACCCCCAAAACACCTAGACTGGCTCCGAGACATGAAGGAATGGGCTATGACGTGGGTCCCGTGCTCACTACCCCACTGGATTCATGCTAGCCTGGCTGAAGAAGGGTGATGCCCTGAAACCAGTCCCAGGATGCTTGTTTCCGGTCCAGGGAGGACCTGGCTTGGCAGTTCGGGCTGGACTGTTACCACAAGGAACAGGGTCAAGACTGATTTGCATATGGCTGGGTCCAAACTGGAGTGGTGTAGTGAGCAAAAGAATGATGGCTTAAACCCAGATCTTTGTGACTGGGGGTGAATGTTTGCATTGTTCAGCATTCCGTTTATCAATTGTTTCTTTTGCATTTGTTGCCCTAAGTGGGAAGGGTATGCCCAGACGTGGGTCCTGTGCTCACTACACCCCTGGATTCAAGCTAGCCTGGCTGAAGAAGGGTGATGCCCTGAAACCGGTCCCAGGATGCTTGTTTCCAGTCCAGGGAGGACCTGGCTTGGCAGTTCGGGCTGGACTGTTCCCACAAGGAACAGGGTCAAGACTGATTTGCATATGGCTGGGTCAAAACTGGAGTGGTGTGGTGAGCAAAAGAATGATGTATTAAACCCATATCTTTGTGACTGGGGGTGAATGTTCGCATTGTCCAGCATTCCGTCCATCAATTGTTTCTTTTGTGTTTGTCGCCTTTTGCAGTGGACGGCTATGATAGCAGATCTTTAGAGGGAACAAGAGCAGATCTCTGAACAAGATGAGTAGAGGGAACAAGATGAGCAGAGGGAACTCTCCAAAGAGATAGGACACACACCAGTCCAGAGTATGAAGGTTCGATATTATAGTAAATGTAACAACACACATTGTAGGTGATCACACAATTCAGAAAGCTACTGGTACAAGGAAAAGGACGGGAAGGTGGGGGGGTAATGTTAAAGTTACTGTTTTAATGTTATACGAGATATTGGCGATACAGTTGGGATGTACAACACTGTGTAAAGGGTTTAGCCTAATGAATATATACAATACGGAAGATGTCCATAATGATTATGTGTAGCCTGCATTGCTCATGACGTAAAAGTAATCAAGAGGAGTATTATATAGTGAGTTACGGTGAAATAATGTATTCTGTATATCAGACTAAATGCCAGTTAAAAAAAACAAAACACATGAGCGACAAATGCTATGCCTCGGTGCAACGGTTGACAGGCCCCATTTGTAATGTTCCTTTGAGCTATAAGGTATGGGAGCATATGGCTGCTGATTCCATGATCATCAATGACAAACAAACAGGGGAGGCAGTTTGTAGGTGACAGTCCACTTCAATGTTGGGCAGCTTATAGTCACAAATCATTCATGTCATAATGTTATACTCATTGCATGTCCTGAGTTGTTAATGCCATGTCATTTAATAATCAGTAGCGCTAAGCTCTTCCTCACCTGCTCCTCCGCCTGCAACTCTTCGCAACAAGCGCTGCCCCAATATGCATCATGTTCACAGTGGCTGAAGACTTCAGTGCCCTGGTGTTGACCGCCACTTCAGTGCCCTAAAACACATTTACCACTACTGGGGCCCAAACTGCACTTACAGTTTCAAATTTTAGTCTGAAAATATGTCATATTTCTTTTCTACTTGTATTATAGTATATTCTTCGCAAGATACAATATGTTTATTTTATTATGTGTCATATTTATTTAAATGAAGGTTATATACATTTCAGGACATCATATATTCATTTCAACATGTGTCATACTTCTCTTAGCTCATCAATCATTTCAGGGAATATTGTATTCTTTGAAATACAAGTCATATTCATTTCAATGCTTGCTATAGTCTGTTCTGAAAAGGCCGTATCCTTTTAGTACGAATCACATATATTTTTGTATATGTTTTATTTAATTTAGCATATGTGTTAATCATTTCATTCCCTAAATAAAGTATTCAGCTAATGTGTATCTCATTTGTTTTGCTACATTGTATACGTGAATCTTACATGTATCATATCGGTTTTGAAGTATGTTATATTTAATTTGTGTTTATTCTTTTTGCTATGTATTATGCATTTTAGGAAGTGCCATTTTTGTAATTTTAACATGCATAGCTTTCCGTAACAGGGTCCTCTGTAGATACGCACTACTGTTTGAAGAAGTAGCGCAGGAAGTGAATGGACCCTGCGAGGGCATCGATCGTGTCACAAAGCAGCCGTCAGAGTCAGAAAGTCACACAGGCCTATTGGGGGCTCGGAGCCAATCATTAGCAGCAGCTGCTGGGTCGAACGAACAGCATAAGAAAAGCTGGGAATGATACTTTGAATTACTGAAATCTGAAAAAAGTATTTTAAACAGACTAGGATATATAAAAAATAAATAAAGGGATACATAATAACCAACAGTCCTTATCACTTATTGATGCAAGTAGATACTGGGGGGCTTATTTACAAGCCCCTTGCGCCACTTTTGCCTCATTTGTAACATGGGAAAAGTGACGTACGGGTGGCGCAAGGGGCTTGTAAATCTGCCCCTGGGTGTTTTATGACTTCAGAATGCATCTTAGATTCCACTCTCGTACTGAGCAAAAGAGATGGTGCTGGGCTGCAGTATAGGAACTCAGGTGTGGGGCAAGGAAGTAGCAAGACAAATAAAATACCCTCACTTCGGGCTATGTGGCTGACATGAGTGAGTGAGCGAAGTGTTGCACCCAATAACGTTTCTTAACTTTCTTCTTCCTTTCCATCTCTCACCTCTATTTAATTTTCCTTTCCTTTTTCCATTTTTCTTTTGATCCTTGCAGCCTTCTTTTCCTTCTGCTCTTGTTTCCTTCTGTCAATCTTTTCTTCTTTGAATTTTTCCCTCACTTCTTTCTACGTTCTCACTCTATTCGCTACTTTTATTTTATTGTGATTTTCATTATTCCTGTTTCTCTCTGTAACCTTTTTTGGTTCCTTTCCCCACCCTTGATCGCCACCCCTCAACTGTGTCTTTCTATTCTTTATTAGTTTCTGCTTATGTTTTGTGACAGAGGAGACAACGTTTAAAGTTAAGAATAACCAGAAAAATGAATTTCATGCATCCACTAACACCCCTGCTTCAGCTGGGTGCTTCACTTCGCCCTTGGGTGGAGGGAGAAAGCAGGAAGGTGAGTACCACAGTGCTGAAAATGAGAACAAAGCAGTTGAAAAGCATGAGAGGAAAAGGAGAGACTGGCCCACCAGCCATGGTACGGAGGTGGCTACTTTTTAGGTGGATGTACACATATCTCTTGTTGTGAGCCATTAACCCACTCTATATCTAGTAGTAGGTAGAAGCAAAAGTTGAAGGACACTTAAAGACCAATGGATGAAGATATTTATATGGCCAAGTTGAAGGCAACAAGCCAAAACTCATCAACCATCTTTTTCTTCTGTTTTTTGCACTGGTGATCAAAAAAAATAAACGTTTGGTGGAAACCTGCAGGTTGTCATGGTGCCGCTTTTTCCTTGCCATTAATGGAGTACGAGGAAATAGATGTGTGTGTGTGTATTTTGTATATGTATATAAAATACACACACACACCTATTTCCTGGTACTCCATTCACGGCAAGGAAAAAGCGGCACCACACACATATATATGTATATGGATATGTATATATATATATATTATGTACTGGCAGTCGCCAGTAGGTAGTTATAGTTAGGACCTATTTTTCATAGGAAATCCGCAACATTCTATTTGGAATAACGTTGGCACCGATTAACGAATCTTCGCGATCTTTTCCAAACTTTTGGCCAGCTCCGGTCCGCTCCTATCCTGAAAATTTCACGGTGATTCGTCAAGCGGGTGCCGAGAAAAAAGGGGGGTCCCAAAACGCGTTTTTCCCATGCATTTTCCCATAGGACCTGTTGACGCACCTACAGCCTGAACGACTGAACGGAATTTCACCAAATTTGGTAAAGAGGTAGTCCTCAATTCAGACTCGTGCCTTTTGCTTAAATGGTGTAAATCCGTTCAGTAGTTCCTGAGAAAATTAGAGTTAAAAAGATAGCAATATCTGGGCGGAGCCTAACCACACATCTCATCGTGAGATCTGATTGGCTGTCAGTACTTCATCCAAGAAGTGTTGGCAGCCATCTTGGGACCAATATACATGATAGCACCTCATTAAAAAGCATTGCAGTTAATAGAAGGTTTTAAGACTTTAGTTACATTATAAATCATTTGTTGATGGTACGATACTCATTTTAGGAATTGTGGTGTGTTCTAAGGTGTTTTTACCATGTGAAAAAGCCTTCTGCTGTGATATCATGAATCATGTTTGAGAGAAAACTATTTTCTCATGCTTTTCCCACAGAGGTTTGGAAGGTGATCTATAAGCTAAACT
The DNA here is from genome assembly GCF_964204655.1 of Triturus cristatus. Taxonomy (NCBI): domain Eukaryota; kingdom Metazoa; phylum Chordata; class Amphibia; order Caudata; family Salamandridae; genus Triturus; species Triturus cristatus. Next base: position 346,728,618 of record NC_140588.1, on the reverse strand, counting down.
GAGAGCATATTTTCTGTAAATTCACATTATCTTTCTCAGTCATGTGAGAATGAAGTCTGACATTTTCAGTAAAACATGTACATCCAACAAGGGCAGAGACTGTCAGTTGATTCCTTTGTGTTCTACTGCAGCTTCCCAGAGTGTTCTAAAGAACAACTAGAGCGCTAACAGTCCTACTTATGACAAACGTATTGCACACCTGAAGCCATCTTGATTGGAATAAAGTGGTAACTCTTAAAACATTTAATTTAAAAAGGAACAAAATGAGGGGGTTCATTTTGCCATAGAAAGTATGATTAGTGCTGCAGAAAGAAAAATTAGGGCACATTTTGAGTGACTTCTCAAATCCTCTTCTATTTCATTAAATAATTCTGACATGCAGACTGAAACATGCACTTTGAATACCAGCAGTAGACTTCCCTGGTGAGCAGTAGCTTTACTACAGTGATCTAATGAGCAACTAGAGTGCTAACATTCAGAATTTATGGCAAATGTGTGACACATCTGAATACCTTCTTGATGGAACCAAAGTAAAAAACTGAAAGTGTTTCCTACTGAGGAGACTGCAGTAAATGAGGAAATTAAGAAACTTCATAACAAATAAATCTCCCAAGATGGCCACCAGAGACAAAAGAGCCCAAATGTAGCCCAAATATCACCAAGAAGTAGCCCAAGTATAGCCCAATGACAGAATGTCCCAGAGTTTTCTAACGAACAACTAGAGCGCTCACTGTCTTACTTATGACAAAAGTATGGCACCCCTGAAGCCATCTTGATTGGAATAAAGTGGTAACACTTAAAACATTTAATTTACAAAGGAACAAAATGAGGGGGTTCATTTTGCCATAGAAATTAGGATTAGTGCTGCAGAAAGAAGAATTAGGGCACATTTTGACTTCTCAAATCCTCTTCTATTTCAAAAAAAAATTCTGACATGCAGACTGAAACATGCACTTTGAATACCAGCAGCAGACTTCCCTGGTGAGCAGTAGTTTTACTACAGTGATCTAATGAGCAACTAGAGTGCTAAGATTCAGAATTTATGGCAAATGTGTGGCACATCTGAATGCCTTCTTGATGGAACCAAAATAAAAAACTGAAAGTATTTCCTACTGAGGAGAGTGCAGTAAATGAGGAAACTAGGAAACTTCATAACAAATAAATCTCCCAAGATGGCCACCAGAGACAAAAGAGCCCAAATGTAGCCTAAATATCACCCAGATGTAGCCCAAGTATAGCCCAATGACAGAATGTCCCAGAGTGTTCTTAAGAACAACTAGAGCGCTTACTGTCTAACTTATGACAAAAGTATGGCACACCTGAAGCATTCTTGATTGGAATAAACTGGTAACACTTAAAACATTTAATTTAAAAAGGAACACAATGAGGGGGTTCATTTTGCCATAGATATTATGATTAGTGCTGAAGAAAGAAAAATTAGGGCACATTTTGAGTGACTTCTCAAATTCTCTTCTATTTCATTAAAAACTTGTGATCTGCAGACTGAAACATGCACTTTTAATACCAGCAGCAGACTTCCTTGGTGAGCAGTAGCTTTACTACACTGATCTAATGAGCAACTAGAGTGCTAACATTCAGAATTTATGGCAAATGTGTGACATATCTGAATACCTTCTTGATGGAATCAAAGTAAAAAAATGAAAGCATTTCCTACTGAGGAGACTGCAGTAAATGAGGAAATTAGGAAACTTCATAACAAATAAATCTCCCAAGATGGCCACCAGAGACAAAAGAGCCCAAATGCAGCACACATATCACCCAGATGTAGCCCACATGTAGCCCAATGACAGAAGTGTGCAAAACACGCATTTTTTGTGTATTTGCAGTTTTATATAGTGCAGACTTGTCAGGTATTGGAGTGCTTTACATGAGCATTTGTTACATCACACAAGATCAAATTCATTTTGGTTGTAGACATGGGGAGATTAAGTGATTTGACCAGAATCACAGAATGTTGAGCTGAAGCAGAAACTCCAACCTGGTTCTCAGTTGCAAAGTCTGCAGCTCTGAAAGTAACGCCACATCCTCTCCCCTAAGTGCAACATTTAATCAAGTGGTCAACTGGATAAAAAAACATAAAGATAACAAATAATTTAAAAGTGCTTTGTCGCTATTTGAAAACTCAGAAAATATGTCCTCATTTTAGTTTTTTAGAGCACTAACCAAAATTTTGATGCAAATAAGACCCTCTCATATATGTAATTTCTAAAGGAAATGCTCTAGGTATTACAGTTTTGATTACATCAAGATGACGTCAGGCGTTCCACACTTTTGTAATAAATATAGAATGTTAGCAATCTAGTTGTTCATTAGGATACTGTTGAGAGGCAGAGGCCAGGGGCACGGACTCTGAAAATTGAAGGCAGGTAGGAGGGTGCAGAGGCAACAATTTGACCACACTGGGGAGGCAGGAAGGGCAGTGGCAGCACAACAGACTATGGAGGGCAGTGGAAAGGGGGGCAGGGGCAACAAACCAACAATACAGGACTGGCAAGAGAGGCTGTGACAATATAATAGACCATTGTGGGCAGAAGGAAGAGGCAGTGGTAGTACAACCATACATGCCAACAGACCCGATTCAGCCAGGAAACGTCCAAAATTTTTAAGCTCAGATGGGCTTTATTTGATCTCTCTCCTGTCTACAATCTCCTCTTTTTCAATGAAACTCAAAGGGGAAAATCATTACCCCAGATTTTTTTCAAAATCTCCCTCTTAACCAGTTCAAAATGTTCGCAAGTATGGTACATTGGATCATGGAAGGCAGGAGGAATTGGGGTAGGGATATGGACTCGGATAACAGAGGACAGGAGGGACATGGAGAAGTGCACCAAACTGACCCTACAGGGCAGGCATCAGGGTTTGCAGCAGCACAATACACCACACAGGGCATGTGGGACGGGAGTGCAGCACAACAATCCATAGAAAGCAAGAGGGAGGGGACAGGACCATGCACATGGACAACAGAGAACAGAGGGGAAAGAGGCAATGGTAGCTAGCTGACCATAATGGACAGACAGGAGAGAAAGCTGCAGCATAACAGACCATAAAGGGCAGGAGGGACGGATCAGGGGCATTACAATGGAACAGAAAAGCCAGGAGGGAGGGAATAGGGGTCTGCACATGGAAACAGAGGGCTGGGGGCAAGGGAGCAGGGCAGGTGCAGCAAGATGACCATGAAGGTCAGGCAGGATGGGCACTAGAAGCACGACACACCATGGAGAGCAACAGTGAGACTATGATGGCATACACACAGACCATGGAGGGAAGGTGGGAGGGGGTCATGGGCAGCTAGCTGACCACACACAGAAGGTGGGAGGGGCTGTGGCAGCACAGAAGACCATGCATGGCAAGCGGGAGGGTTAGTGGCAGCCCAGTGGCTATCATGGGCAAGAAGGAGGGTGCAGGGGCATGCTGAAAGGACCATGAAGGATAGAAGGGAGGGTCAGAACCTGGGCACAGACAAGAGAGTTCAGGGGAAGGGGCCTCACAACAGACCACGCGGGGCAGGCAGGAGGAGCAGTTGCAGCACAACAGATCAGGGAGGACAGAAGGATGTGGCAGTAAAATTGACCATGGAGTACAGGAGGAAGGGGATAGGGGCATGGAATGTGGACAGGCAGGGTGGAGGTGGCAGGGTCATGTTACAGCCATCTGACATTGCTAGGCAGGTGGGAGGGGAGTGGCATCTCAACAGAACACTCAGAGTAGATAGGAGTGGCAGGTCCATGGAACATGGCGGGCAAAAAGGATGGAGCAGGGTCATGTACAAAGACATCGGAGGGCAGGGGGGAGGAGAATAGGGGCAGCAAGCTAAGCACAGAGACTAAGCAGGAGGTAAATGATGGGACATAGAATTGGGCAATGGAGGGCAGGAGGAGTGGACTGGTACATCATGCTAAATGGAGGGCAGTGGCAGCACAACAGACCATGCATGGCAGGAGGGAGGAGGCTATTCCATGGATTCAGACAACAGAGGATAGGTAGGAGGTGGATGGGGCAGCAAGCTAACTGTTCAGAGAAGGTAGGTATTAGGAACTTTATTGTTTTTAAAATGTGTGTCTGTGCGAACTACTTGAACAAGTATGCAGCATAATCTCACTTTTATTCAGGAAGAAGAGGACTTTTGTGACTGTGACTCCGGGCTCACTTTGCAGAAACAACCCCTGACCCTCCACCCCCATCGCAAAATGTAATGCTCGTGAAAAGGGTAGGTGAACGCAGTGTTATATAGACTATAGTCCTGAGAGCACGATTGAAAATTAAAACTAGATATAGTGTATGGTATAAACTATGCACCAAAAAGTGTGATATAAGATGAACCGGGGCGTGAAATATAATATGCAATACAGTGTGCGCAATGACAGATTCATTGGAGAGCGCGAGATAGCACAGGCACTAGCGCGTGCTATGCGATATGCACCTTGGAGTGTAATATGCACAGGGCAGTGTTGTGTAACCTAACTAGTCTCTAAAGTTGTAATATAAAATTTGTGCTGGGGAGTGTAACGTTGCATATGCACTGTGACAAAGATATGGATCCCAGATTGTAATATGTATGGCATAGCGCTGTGTGTTATAACATAGGCATTGAGGAAGGCACGTTAGATGGGGCAATTTAACCCGTGCGAAGGCATGACATATTCACGGGGTGGTGTTACAGTGCACATGGGCTAGACAGTGTCATAGCATACGCACTAGCTGGTGGAATACAACACAGAGGTGTGTGGCACTCGGCAGGCAGTGGTGGGTGTAACACAGCATTGGGCTCAGCCAGGAGCACGCTGTGACTCTCAAGTGAGGTTCGTCTCCTTTCCAGAGAGTAAAATGAAAAGCATTACACATCCGGTGGCGGATGTGTGTTTTATTAACCGTGAGGGGGGTTTCTTGCATAGTTTTGGTCGAATTTTTGTTGAATCCCCTTTGAATGGTTTGGTGAGCGTGTGTATTAAATGTGCCCGTCAATAGCTGCCCATGTTTGTATAAATAAACTACAAAGGTGTCTACTTGGAGAGTACCCACCAGCGGGGGCGGCGGGATTAGGCATGGTAGGGCGTCAGACACGTCAGAGCTTCACTAGCGGTGTAAATACATTCCACGTGGATTCATTGTATGCATAGTCGCCTTTTAATGAATATCACGCAAATCATCATGGTGATAGGTACATACGGTTTGTCCAGCATGTCCTAGGTGTTTCTATAAATATATATATTTTTTTAAATAATAAAAACCAAAGGCCGGCCCCGGGGGATGGGGTCCCAGGGGCCATAAGTGGCCTGACGAGGGGGGCAACGCAGCCCCTCTCCTAAAGAATTTTTTTTAAAAAGGCCATGACCCGGGGTTTGGGGTCCCCGGGGCCGATTAAGGCCTTGGGAGGGCCAAATTAATTTTTTTCAACAAAAAAAATTAGGGTGCAGACCCTGGGGGATGGGGTCCCCAGGGCCAATAAATTAGAAAAAGAAGGGGGGCCACACAGCCCTCCTTCTTATAAAAATAAAATAAATAAAAGACCGGCATCGCGCTGGAGGCCACGCCCCCTCCTTGCAGCACTCTGCAAACACGCCCCCTGGCCAGTTGTAAGTTGGGGAATTAATTCCCCTTCAATACTGAGGGTCCCTGAGGGCCAACTAGCCCGACAGGTATCTCCAGTATGCGCCAGGGAGCTGAGGCCACGCCCCTTTTTACACCTCTATGCAACGCAGCTCTGTGGCACTTACTGGAGGTACCTAGTGGAATAGTTTGACCCTAGGGACACTTAGGATTCAAGGGGACTTAATCTCTCAACTTAGAACGGCCACAGGGTGCGTTTACACAGTGGTGAAGGGAGGGGACGGGCCTGAGGTGACGTGTGCAAACCAGATGCTTCCAGTAAGCGTCACTGCTCTGCGTTGCAGAGAGGTGGTGCAGGCCATGCCCCTTTTTACACCTCTCTGCAATGGCGCTTACTGGACGTACCTAGTGGGCTATTTTGCCCTTAGGGACCCTCAGGATTCAAGGGGACTTAATCTCCCAACTTAAAAAACGGCCACAGGGCATGTTTACACAGTGGGGAAGGGAGGGGACGGGGCCTGAGGTGACGTGTGCAAACACGCCCTATGGCGCGTTTTAAGTTGGGGAAATAATTCCCCTTCAATCCTGAGGGCCCCTGGGGGCTAACTAGCCCACCAGGTGCTTCCAGTAAGCGCCACTGAGCTGCGTTGCAGAGAGGTGGTCCATGCCGTGCCACTTTTTACACCTCTCTGCAACGCAGCTCTGTGGCGCTTACTGGAGGTACCTAGTGGGTTAGTTGGACCCTAGGGACCCTCAGGATTCAAATGAACTTAATCTCCCAACTAAAAACGGCCACAGGGCGTGTTTACACAGTGGGGAAGGGAGGAGACGGGGCCTGAGGTGACGTGTGCAAACACGCCCTGTGGCACGTTTTAAGAGGTAGTTTTAATCCCCTGCCCTATTATATACTAGGGGCTTACAGAGGAGGTCATGCTAATCACAGGGGGACCCCAACGCATAGTGTTCCCTAGTGTATGGAGGTGTTTTCACTGTATTCTGAGTGTCTTTTAACATAGCACTGGCTCTAGGACTGGTTAGTCAGAATCAGTTACCACCGGTGTCCGTCTGAAAAAATTGAGGGTACAGGATGATTTTGCAACAAGGCTTCTTTCTGCTCTTCTGTTTGTTCTTTCTGCACGTTATCCTTCTTCCTGCACTTTTCTTCGTCTTTGAGGACTTCTGTTGCTTCTTTCTGCATTTCTTTTTTCTCTTTCTGTGCGTTTTTTCTTCTTTCTTCACATGTCCTATCTCTGTAGGCATAGTTAGAAATTGGCATTTAAAAAACCTTTGAAAATCACTGAAAAAACCATAGGTTTCAGGCACGTTATAGTTAGGAATTAGCATTTAAAAAACCTTAGAAATTCACTGAAAAAACCATAGGTTTCAGGGGCATTATAGTTAGCTGGACTTTCACTCGTACAAAACCATTGAAATTCCCCCCTTATAGTTAATTCAGCTAACTATAACTCGCGCACCCGCAATGCACTGCTGATGATGTCACATATTACATCACTCATGACATGGTCAGTAACCCTGCAGTATAAAAAATAAGAAAACTGCTTTTTGGGATTATCTGATACAGTGGAAGTAGGTTTACCAGGGTTTTTTGTTTTTTTTTCCCCCAGTCCTATGATTATGCCAGTCTCCCTACTCCATCGACCTACAACAAGGGTCTTCTCCGATTCTCTGGTCCAAATAGGCTGAAACATGCCTAGATGGAGTTTCTAAAGGCCGCCTTTTCTGTGTGTTGCTCTCTCCTTCTTCCGCCAATTTGTTGTCCGCTCTTCCTTGTGCAATTGTCCAAATCACACTAATGGCTTCTAGGTGGATGGGACAAGATAGCACAAAATGGTGGTTGGCGGTTTTCTTTTTTCACACATAAGGTCTGGGCAAATGAGGACAAAAAAAAAAAAAAAAAAATTATCTCTCTGACTTTATCAGTAGTGCGTATTTGGGCCTCTGGGATCGCTGGGGGAAAACATGGCGCCCGCGTGTTGAGCGGCGGCGCGCGTCCTCAGAGAAGCTCTCCACTCCTCTCTCTCTCCCGCAAGAGGCAGTTCGCTGCGGAAAACAACATGGTGCCAGCGATTTGAACGGCAGCATATCCTCGGAGGATTTTTTCTCCTTGCTCTCGCCACTCGGAGTGTACGGAAAACGGCAGGCTTTTCACCTCCTTCGATGTGACTGCTTGATCAGCGGATGTGCCTCGGAGTCTTGGATTGGGCTCCTGCCCTCCCTTGCACCTCTGCTCCTGGGCTCTCCCTGCCGCAACGCTGGGAGGCGGCAGCCGTGGAGCTTAGACGCGGCCGCAGTGCAGTGGCTCGAGGACTCCTTCGGGGGAGAATAGTACATGGAGGCAGTAGCACGGTAATACGCGGTAAGGTGACGGGGGGGTAGGACCGGCACATACTGTTCCCAGGTAAACCCTTTGTTGGAGCACTCCAAAGTTACGGTGGCGTGTGAAGGCGACTTGGTTAATGTTGCAGGACTTGGACAGACCATTTGTGGGAGGGGCTTGGGTGGGGTCGAGCCTGAAGGTTGCAAAAACCTCAACTTTGGTCAAAAGAAAAAAGCTAAGTGCAAGTTACGGAAGGGGAGGGGTAGGGGCAGAGGCGGGGGAGTGAGGGGTAGAGGCAGGCACGGTACCCAGGCATCTCCGGATGACCGCGGTAGTGAGAGCGGATTCCAGGAGGAGAATGTTGTCGACCTAAAAGGACTCCAGAGAGGGTCAGCAAGAGCAGCTGCTAAGGGGAGACAAGGAGAGCTAAAGCCCTCCCGCATAACCCCATCCCTACGCTCCTTTTTTAGAGTTTTGCCTCAGGTTCTGACCATTCCAAAGCCCCACCCATCTGGCCAAGACTGCGCTTCTGTATTAGTAGGTTTCCACGAGAACATGGCTTCTCCCCTAGCGGACTTAAGTCTACCTGCGGCTGGGTCAGTCTGTGGTAATCAGACGGTAGAAGATGTCAGGGCAGGGGAGATGAGGGAGCCTAACAGAGCTGTCAGTTCACAATCTGTCCAAGACTCACAAAGTGACCCACCGACAGAGAAGTTAATTCCTACTGAGGTATCTGCGGATTATACAACACGTTCTGAGCAAAATCCTGTATCATTAGATGGGACAAAGATTGTGGATGGTGGAGCGGACACTACCTCTTCCTCAATAGAATCCTTGCTAAACTCCCTAAAAATAGATGTAAAACAGGGTTTTATGATCTCCGCAGAAAATCAATCTGAGATTAGGGCTGCATGCGATGTTTTGGAGCGAAAAGTAGACCGGCTCAGTGAGAGGACAGAAACTCTTGAAGACACAGTAGAAGCGCTTAAAACCAATCTAGGAACTGCCCAAGAAAAAATTCATAATTTGCAAAGAGAGGGGGATGTGATCCGCGAGAGGGTTGAGTCATTGGAAAAATTTTCAAGAAGGAATAATCTCCGACTCCTGAAGATTCCTGAGGGGAAAGAAGGGAGCGACTTAAAAACCTTTGTCGTAAACCTCCTTAAAGATTCACTTAATCTAGAGGAGTCACCAGACATTTTGTCAAGAGACATCCAAAGGATACATAGGGACCCCTTCCGCATGAGACCCGGCAGAGAAAAGCCTAGGAAGATCTTGGTCAACTTTCTGACCTATTCGATCAAAGAAAAAATCTTAACTTTGGCCCTAAAAAACAAGTCTCTAAGTGGCCCTGATTTCCTTTTTGAGATCCGCTCTGACCTGTCTAAGACCACCTTGGATCGGCAGTGGGAATTAGGTCAGAGAATGGAAAAATTTCGTGCCCTAGGTGCAACAGTGCAGATGAGATTCCCTGCCTTCTTGCGTGTGATGTTCAAAAATAAAATGTACAATATTAGATCCCCTCTTGAGGCAGACGAAATGCTGGAGACATTAAAGTTTTCTCCATGAAAGGAATGAAGAGGAAAGGAGGAAAAGGGGAAGGGAAAAGGTGGGAGAAAAAAAAAACAAAAAAAAACAAAAGAAGGGGAAATTAAATAAAAAGGGGGAAAAAAAAAATAATTGAGAAAGTATATGGAAAAAAAAAAAAGAGATAAGTGGGCTTTCACCGATAGAAAAACCCATAACAGGCTATAAATTTAACCAGTACTAAATGTATTGTAACAGGGGAAAAGAAATTTAGGTTTAGTAGGGTCACGATTAAGAGCGAATAGAAAAGGAAAAATAAGAGGATGTACTGGTGCATGATTTATTGTGCAGTTTTTTGGTGTGGTGGGAGAGGAGGGGAGGGAAAAGGAGGGTGGAGGAGGAAGAGGACGCAATACATCTGTCCAGTGTAGGTTGGGTAGGGTTTTCCAGGGGGGAGGTTTTTGCACAGGGTGGGAAGGGTGAAAAGAAAAATAAACCTCAAATGTTCAAGCCTAAAAGAATTTTTATTGTTAATGGCCTAGTACCATCTTTTGTTTTATGCCCTAAAAACGGTCGAGTAAGCTATGACAATATGGCTGTAGGGGATTTGAAAAAAGTAAGGGGGGGACAACTGTTTGACGAAATGACACAGCTAAAATTTCTATCTTGGAATGTCAATGGCCTGCGTACTGGGAGTAGGAGAGCAAAGATTTTCCAATATTTCAGGGACTCCCCGGCACAGGTCATAGTCATCCAGGAGTCACATCTCCTTAAGGGTGAAACCACAGAGTTCTTGAAAAAAGAAAAATGGGTAGACAAATTTATTTGCACAGATCAATCAGCTAACATCAGGGGGGTGCTCTTCATTTTTAAAAAACAAGCAAAGGCACAAATCATGGAGTATAGGGAGGATGGGAGTGGTAGGTGGCTTATTGTAAGGGTATTGTTGGATGGCTTTCCTCTTATTTTGGTCGGGTATTACGGTCCTAACCAGGACGATCCCTCCCATCTAAACAGCATCCGAGATAATCTATTGGCTTTCCACGACCCAGTTATTTGGATGGGCGATTTCAACATCGTCTTAAATCCGAATCTAGACAAGTCTGCTAATTCTAGAGCCTGTGTTTTATCAAAATCTAGACAGGATCTCTTGATAGCCATGTCACAACTGGGGCTTGCAGACTTTTGGAGGGAAAGGGTGGGGGATCAACTGGGGGTTTCTTTTCGAAACTTTAAGTACAAACATGTGTCCAGGATAGACTATGCTTTATTTAGCTATAGCTTAAATGATCTATTAATAGACATCCACTATCTCCCCTCACACCTTTCCGACCATTCGGCCATTTTGTTTGTATTAAAACTTGAGTCTATACATACATATACTTCTTGGTCGTTTGATCGTTCCATCCTCTTAGAAAATGAGGAGGTTAACTTTCTACGATCAGAGTCCCATCACTTCTTGGAGGCAAATATAGACTCTATGGATATACACATTATGTGGGATGCTTTAAAAGCTTTTTGGAGAGGAATTATTACAAACAGAGCCTCTTATAGAAGAAAGAAATATAGGGAGTGCATTGATAACTTGGAGGGGGAAATGAAGATTATCGAAGGAACCCTGGACCCCCAAACGAGATCAGGTGCAGACTTCGAAAGGTGTAGAGAGCTAAAATCGCAATTAGAAAACCTATTACAAGCTAGGGTAGCTAGGAGGTGGGAGGCGAGTAAAATCTCTCATTTTGAGTTTGGTGAGGCAGCTGGAAAAATTCTCGCCTGGAAAATTAAATCTGACCAAGACCGAAACTACATCAGAGAAATCAAGGTAGAGGGGGAATCTGCCCCCCGAACCACAAAGGACGAAATAGGTGGGGCTTTCCGAGATTTTTTTCAGGAAATCTATAGGGATGATATTCGGGAAGACAAGGCAGGGAGGGAGGCCTGGTTGGACCAAATTTCCTTGCCAAAGTTATCCCCAGAGCATAGTAGGTTGTTGGAGAAAGAGATTTCCTTTGAAGAGATTAGGAAGGCTTTGGGGGACGTAAAGCGGGGGAAGGCAGCAGGCCCTGATGGGTTACCAGGGGAACTCTATAGGGCCCTTACAGAAGAGATCACCCCGGTTTTGGCCTCTGTTTTTAATAACATTCTTTTGGAGGGCCGAGATCCCCCAAAGTCTTGGAATGATGCCACAGTGGTCTTAATACTTAAACCTGGGAAAGATCCAAAGGAATGTGGGTCATATCGCCCGATTTCGCTCCTCAACAGCGACTATAAAATCTTTACCGCTATTATGACATCTAGGTTGGGGAAAGTGATAAGCCATCTGGTTCATGAAGATCAAAAGGGCTTTATAAAGGGCAGACACTTAGCTGATCTCACACAAGATCTGGTGGGGGTGATCGATATCGCGACCACTTTTTCTCTGCCTCTGGCTGCTTTTACGCTAGATGCGACCAAGGCCTTTGACAGGGTAAATTGGCCCTATCTGGCTGCAGTAATGAAGAAATTTAATCTCTCTGAAAATTTTTGCCGTATGATTTCTTTAATATACAAGGCCCCTACGGCAAGGCTTAATGTAAACAGTTTCCTAACAGAGCCTTTTGTAATTGCGAGAGGCACAAGGCAGGGTTGCCCGCTATCCCCCCTCCTCTTTAACCTCTACATTGAACCCTTTGCACAGATTCTTAGAGAGGAGGCCACCATACCATCATTTAGCTTTGGAGGGTGGGAAAGACGGGTTGCCCTGTATGCCGATGATATCCTCATAATGACTTCAAATTTAGATCTGGCTCTTCCCTCTGTGATTAGGAAGGCTGAGGAGTTCGGAAAAATCTCTGGATATAACATAAATTCAGAGAAGACAGAGATCATGGCCTGGAATTCCCCCAATACTCAGGTAGAGGTTGTGTCCTCCATGCGGTATCTTGGTATAAGAATAACTCAAGATATAAGTAATATCACCACTTATAATCTCGAGCGAGTACATAAAGAATGCCAGAAACAACTAAAGGCATGGAATAATCTCCCGCTATCCATCTTTGGGAGGACAAATCTTCTAAAAATGTCTATCCTACCCAAATATACCTTTTTGTTTAATTCGATCCCTATGGCTTTTGACACTAAACAACTACTTAAATGTCAACAAGGACTTAATTCTTTTATTTGGAAGAACGGAGCTACAAGATTGGCTTGGAAAAAGTTGAGGAGAAGGAGAGAGAAAGGAGGCTTAACGTCTCCAGATATTCAATACTATGCTTGGGCATTCCAATTATCTTACTCGAGAATGCTCCTAAAAACACCAGTGGATAATCTTAGAGGAAGGATGTTCCAAGCTATGTTGGAGGGGTCCGATCTTCCATCTGACGGCTTTCTTTTTAAGTTTGGAGACCAGAAATTCTTTAAAAAAATAAAACTAAAAATTCTTCAATCTTTGGCTAGAAGTTGGTCCACAATCAGAAATAGAATAGGGCTGTGCTATTATTCTAACTTAGCACCCATGTGGGATTCGCCAGGCACTCCCTTGTGCCTTAAAGATAGGTTGGCAGGTTCAATTAAAGAAGCTGGAATTATAAACTGGGGAGAGCTGACGGTAGGTGAGTCAATGATACCTTGGGAGACTATGCGGGAGAAAGTCGGACCAGGATTATCTGCCTTCAAGTATATGCAGTTGAATAGCTGGGTGCAGGCTTTGATAAGAAAGGGAGCCCCCCTGGGGAATTACAGCAATTTAGAAAATCTTTTGGTTACAAGGCCAGGGGGGGGAAAGGAAGTTGCTTGTTGGTATTGGGCGATCTTGGAGGAGATAGACGATGACTCTAATCTCCCTGAGGTGTTATGGGGTAGTAATGTAGGCGAACAGTGCCAGCATTTGTGGCTGAACTCATTTAGTCTTCTGTATAAAATTGTGAAGCCAGCCTGGCTAAGGCGAAACCACCTTTTTACACTACATCGCGCATATCTATCCCCTCAAAAACTAGCCAAATTCCAACATGGGAAAAAATGCAATAAATGTGACCTAGTAGAGGCCTCGGATGTGCACATGTTTAAAGATTGCCCAGTTATCGGTCTCTTTTGGGAAGAGGTGATGGAAGCAATATCCTCTATCCTAAATATCACTCTCACCAGCACTCTTCCCTTGATCATCTTTGGGATTGATGAAAATATTTTAGGGCCTGCTAGATCCTTCTTGTTTTTTGCAATTTTAATGGCTAGGAGACAGATTTGCAGATTCTGGGTGGATACAGCTCCTCCAACATATACAGGATGGTTATCGTCCCTATATGAAGTTTCTAAAACAGACATGGTCAGTGACATCACTCATGACATCACTGATGACATCTCAAATGACATCACTGATGACATCACTGATGACATCATCCTTGTGATAGAGTGGCAGACCTCCTCTCCCCGTAATATAACCTTTGATACACACATTCAAAAATAGAAACTAAAATTTTCAAAACAATGGACATACCAATACCAGTTACAACAACCTATTCAGTAATTTTAAGATCCACATACACATCCACTCATTCACCAACAGTCCTATACAGTCACTCATACATGTACTCACTCATCATATGTACTCATACACCTATACATCCTGTTACACAACGCCACTCATCCATAGAGTTACTCACACACATAGTCACTCATGCTAATAAAGAATCAAACATCCATTTACTTTCATATACAGTTATACACACACCACCACACTTACTTCTACAGAAACTTACACATACTTAGTCTTTTAAACAATCACTTATAGAAACACATACTTATTCATACAGGACCTCTTTCAATCTCTCACTCTCACATATACTCACTTATATACACCAATAGTCACATATACTAGTTTAAAACATATGTAGTTACTCATAAAGACACTATTGAGACAGTCATTCACTCACTAACACACCCATGCACACAGTCATCCAGCCATACAGTCCTGCACACATGCTGTCTTTAACACATACAAACAGTGAGTCACTCATTCATGCACCTATGCACTATGTAATACCCCCCACCGAACCATACAGACACTCAGACACTCATACTGATACTCAAAAAACCAACTAATAACCTATATAGACACTCATGTAGCTACTCACCAGCCACTTATACACAAAGTGAGAGACTGATACAGATATTTACATATTTAAACATTACTCACTAAGCCATGTATTCACTAAGATACACTTAATCAGTCAGTTATACAATCAATTTTTCAAAAACAAATCATCCATTTAGACACTTATATACCCATTTATTCTTCCATCGACCTTACGATATACATATATAAAACATATGTAATTTTCAAAAAAACACACATTCACTGGATGATGTCATCAGTGATGTCATTTGAGATGTCATCAGTGATGTCATGAGTGATGTCACTGACCATGTCATGAGTAATGTAATATGTGACGTCATCAGCAGTGCATTGCGGGCGCGTGAGTTATAGTTAGCTAAACTAACTATAACGGGGGAATTTCAATTGTTTTGTACGAGTGAAAAGTCCAGCTAACTATAATGCCCCTGAAACCTATGGTTTTTTCAGTGAATTTCTAAGGTTTTTTCAGTACATACAAAAAAGAAGCAGAGAACTCTGGGTAGTCCCAAGTTTAGGTGGAGAGCAACTCCTATATAGAGCACCTTACAACAACAGTGACACTCTGAATTTGCTCACGCCAGCTCTAACCACTTGCAGTATATATCAGGACCCCGGACAGACTTCCAACTCATAATCAGCTGCCATGTTATCAAGGATCAAGCTACCATGTAAATCGACCCTAATACAGTACATCTATGATCTTTGGATTACATTGATGACTAAAGAAGCTTGCAATCAAGACATGATCGCTCATTTGGCTGCTGGGGGTGTAGGGGGTTCTCCCCTCATGAGAGAATTAGAGAATTATTAGGTGTAAATGAAGTATTTTCAGTATATCTTTCAATAAAGCTTGCTACCATTTAAAAAAAGAAGCAGATGGACTAACAAACAGACATGCCACTCTTCCTGCTCAGACACAGACACATTACTCACTCTGCACTCATACAGGCACATTGCTCACCCTGCACGCATATAGTGCCCCCACTCACCCTGCACTCATACAGGCATACCACTCACACTGCTCTCATACAGGCATACTTCTCGCACTGCACTCATACAGCATCCCCACTCATCCTGTTCTCATAAAGGTACATTGCTCACCCTGCACTAATACAGGCACACCATTCACCCTGTACTCATACAGGCACACCACCAACCCTGCACTCTTACTGTATTCCAAATTACCCTGCACAAATTCAGGCACACCACCCACCCTGCACTCATTCAGTGTCCCTACTCACCCTGCACTCCTACAGCGTCCCCACTCGCCCTGAAAACATGCAGGAGTACATTATCCCCACTCACCCTGTACTCATGAAGGTACACCGCTCACCCTGCACTAATACAGGCACACCACTCACCCTGCACTCATACTACGTTCCCACTCACCGTGCACTCATTCAGACTCACCACTCACTGTATGCTCATTCAGACACACCACCCACCCTGCACTCATACAGTGTACCCACGCACCCTGCACTCCTACTCGTGCAAGCTTTACTTTCAATGTCTTGGCATAGGTGCAGGGAAGCCAGGACATTGTTAGACTCCCTTCGGATGGCAGAAGACAAAGACATGGGTCCGTCCCAATCCAGTACTCAATCCTTCATTTTGTTTCAGTACAAGATGTCAGTGTGACACTGGTCATCAGAGTGGTCCATTTGACTCTCAAACTTTAGCAAATCAAAGTATATCACTTGGATATAGATAATAGAGTTGGCCCAGTGCAATGGAATTTAATATACATGACAAACAATAACCCAATTATTCTGCATATGTCTATAAAATACAGCACAGGCTTGTTTAATTGCTGCCTGCTTTTGACTTCTCTCTGAAAGCACGCAACATTTTGACTGATAGCCGGTATTTTTATCTACCTAATACAGGCATCCCGCTTAACCATGATGCAGCCAGCAAATCAATGGAGGCATGCGGGCTGGGGATCCAGCCTGGTTTTAATCCACAAAGGAGCTCACAGCTTCAAAAGGGTGGGCATTGGGAAGAAATGATACCCTGGAATCCTGCTGTTCATGGCCACGATCGTGGCTGGAGCAAAGCACACAATTTAGGATAAAGCTGCACTCTGGGCAGAATAATATGGGCTTCACCCGTTACTTTTTTCCTCATGTGTATCAACTGCCAAATACACTGCGGGTCCCTCCTCCAGCCCGTCTTCTTTGAAATAAAAGCATACTAGCATGGGGTTGGTGAGGGGTTCACATGTTTGCTGACACATAGTTAGCCCTGCCTCTTCTGTATCTCTGTGCTAAGTGAACCTTGCCCAAGGGCACAGGCTTTTACCGCCCAGAATGAGGCAAATACAATGGCATAGAAAAATCCAGCGCCCGCCACCCTGATGACACAACAAAGCCTTGTTCCTCCAGGGCGAGTAATCTCTGAGGTGTCATCTTGAGTATTAGGGTTACAGACATGATCAGTATTTTGTAAGGAAACGTTCCTACTCGCTAAGGGGTCAGTGGTTGTGAATAAATAATAAATTTGACCAACCTTTTGCAAATGTGTTGGGCTACAGAGTCCCAAAAGGCATGACTACTGTTGGTTCCCTTATTCTAGGGTGTTTAATCAAGTTATTTATCACTTGGTACAGCCTTCTAGCAGAGTTCCCGAAGGAATCGATCTGTAGAGTAAAAAACTCAGTTTTTTCTTTAGTGAGAAGTCCTTTATATTTCAACAAGCAGAGCCTGCATGCTTCTTTTTCACGAGAGTTGTAATTGGACCTACATTTCCTCTCCTGCCTTCTACAGTTTTGTTTTTGAGGTCGATTGGCTTCAGTAAACCAGGGAGGCGAAGGTCTTTTCCTTCTTTGTTTGGTAGTTTTTGTACAGGCTAAGTGTGAGAAGACAGTCTCTAACCAGTGTAGGTATTTGTGAGTGGCAAGCTCAGGATCTTGGGAGGGAGTAGGCTGGACGTCGGTGAGCTGTTGCTGCAGTAGGTTATAATCAAGGTTGTTCCATGCATGATAGGAGGTGGAGCAGCCGTATTTCTTTGAGTCAAAGATCGATCTAGGGCAGTTTACTTCAAAGACAATGACAAAGTGATCAGACCAAGATAGTGGTAAGTGTTTCAGAACTGAGATGGATGAGTTGTTTAAAAAAATAGCATCTCTTTTGTGACCTCCTGAGTGAGTGGCCTGATGTACCAGCTGCGGAAGACCAAATTCATACATGGTTTCTAGAATAGTCATGATATCTTTATCGTCAAGAATGTCCAGGTGAAAATTTAGAACACTCAGCACTGTTGTGTCATTATTGCTGAACTCATTTTCCAAGAGGGTACAAATGGAGTTCAAAAAGCAACTCCTGGAGCTGGGTGGACAACATAGGAGCGATCCTCTTCTTGGTTAACTCAAAGCAGTAGGATAATGCTTCACATTCTTTGTTAGATGGGGGCACAAATTTGGCCTTGAGCCATTCTCTATAAATGACTCAGATCCCTCCACCTCTTTTAGAGGGACGGTCATGTCTAAACATAGATTAGCCAGAGGGAATTGTGTCAGGACTGGAAGAGCAACACACTAAACTCTGCTTCTCTGTTCCCTACTCCAGAGGGAGACGATGAGGGTGAATTTGACCATCACTGTGTTAGGGTTACTGTGAGTAATTGGGTCGTTGGTTGACGGGGTGTGAGCCCTAGTCAACCAACAGCCACAATCCCTTGCAGAGTGAACCACAAAAAGTCACTAAATTAACCTGGGCTTAACCCTGGGTAGCTTAGCACAAAAAAGCAGTCATGCTTAACTTAGAGGCAATATGTAAAGTATTTATGCAGCACACAACACAAAAATTATATCCCACAACAATTTAGAAAGTTAGTACATTTTAATAAATTATTTGATACCAAAATCCAATCAGTAAAACCAGAGTTATGACTTTTTAAAGTTTTTGTGAAAACTAGCACCTGAAAAATCAAAGCGCCAAACGCGGACATCTAGCCGCGCAAAACCAGGTCAAAGTAGAAAAATTTGGCTGACCATGCTGGAGTGTAGTTCGGATACAAGAAGTCGATTGGGCCCAGTCAGCGCTTCCCTTCGGAGTTAGAAGAAAGTCTGAAAAAACATGTTCTGAGAAGGTAAAGTTCAGCAGGGCAAGGCTGCAGTAGATGTCTGAGGAGGGAGCATTGTTGTCAGATAGCCTTGTGTTGATGCCACTGTGAAGATTTCTTCGTTAGGAATTAGTTTCTTTTTGGAAGGCAGAGGGCTGAAGACAATTCCGTGGGGCCTTATACCTCTTTGGCGAAGGACAACTGAAAAGGATTTGCTGCTGCGGAGAAAAACATATCGGGAGGAACTGCTCAGTCAATCTGAAAACTATGCACCTTGGGCAGCTAGGCGAGCCCCATTCTCCTCTTAGTTCTCAGAGCAGTTTTTGCGCAACATTATTCTAAGTCCACAGTTTTGGGATGGGGCCATCAGGGCACCTTTAGCACCACAACCAAGGGTCCAGGGCTGGTGGGGCACCACTTGGGGGTTCAATATTCACTTACTCGATCCAGGTGTGGGTTCAAGATGGTGGGAGCCTTTTGTGTCCCTGTGGCTCTGAACAGGAGGCCAGAAAACTAGCCCTTGGGCGCACTTTAATACCCCTGGGCCAGGTGAAGATGCAGGGCTCTGAGGGTTCAAAGCAGGCTCCAGACAACAAAGCAGTTCTTACAGGTACAGCAAAGCAGTCTTGCAGACAGCACAGCAGGTCACAGCATCAGGCAGAACTCTGAAAGTCCTTCCACAAGTCCAGGAGTAAATAGAAGAGTGGAACTGAGGGTCCTATTTTTATACCCTGGTATCCTTCTTCTGGAAGGTGGGTGAAGCTTCTAGAAAGGTTCTTTCAAGTGCATAAGCACACTTCTATTGTGTGATTGTCTGAGAGGAATTCACAAAGTCTAACTGTCAGCTATACCCAGCCATGTGACCAAAGGCAGGATATAGGTACCAAAGAAGAATAGAATCTTTATTGCTCAGTTAATTAAAACCATTGCAATTGTTGACATATAAAAACCATAAGTTAAATACAATTGGTGATTAAAAGAGAAAATGACAAATATATATATACAACAAGATTAGCTCCGAATAAAAAAAAAAAGAGTAAATATGATAATTACAGTAAAAAGGAGAGTCTGTTTGTTTTTGCGCCTGAGTGTTGGCCAAGCTATGGTATTTATTGCTGGGTCTGTTGGGTCATGGCAGTCCCCTGAAGTGTTATTGTGTGCTATGTTTACCATTCGGATATCAGGCCATTACCCATATCAAGTCAAATGATTCCTTATCAATTTTGGGTTTCGTTTTGTTAGTTTGCGTCAGCCTGTTTTCGCCCTCTGTCATTCTTGTTTCTTTTCTGCTTTGTCCAAGAATTTGACGACGTGGCTTGCTAATTGAATGTTTGTGCCGTCCAAGCAGGCCTTTACTGCCTGCCAGCGTGTTCTTATGCCCAGCCTGTTGAAGTGCTTTTTTAGAAGGGATCTGCGCTCTGCGTCCAGACCTTCGCAGGTACATAATAGATGCAGGATGTCTTCCTTTGAGTTCCCACACAATCGGCAGTTGATAGTTTCTTTGGGTCTTAACCATGGGGGAAGATGGTTTTGTACTTGAAGTTGGCCCAGCCGTAGACGTAGGAACTTCTCCTTTGTACGCCTAGTAAACCCGACTCCTAGGTAGCTTTGGCAGAGGCTGGTTGTATAGCTTTGGATAACTGTCCAGCCATGGGCCCGGGTTGCTAGGCTTGCTTTGTCCTCGATTAACGACAAGGATCTAACTGATTTGTTAACCGATTGTTTAAAGGTGTTATGAGATCCGCTGCTCATCCAGGCTTCTTGAAGACTCAAAGAATTTAAGGAGTGGTTAAGATGTAGCGCAGCCGCGCTCTTGCTCTTACTTTCCATCTCTTTCCATAGGTGGTGATTTAGAGTTGTAGGATCCCCTCTCTGTATCTTGTGCCAACTTTTGGCATAGGCACCCATTCGCTCTAGAGTTTGATTTCTCAGGCCAAATTCCAGCCTAATTTGTGCCTGGGAGGTGTGGTTGGGCAGACTTCTCATGGCCTTCGCTATTGTGCTGTTCAGTTGCTGGGCGTCCCTTCCTCGGAGGCATTCGCTTCCATAGGTCAGGGCCGATGTTAGTTTTGCCTGTAGCACTTGAAGCAGAGGTGTGAAGCTTCGGCCGACTGCTTTTGTTTTGAGGTTCCTTAGTGCGATCCCTACACTAGTGCCCCTCCGTTTTATTGCTTCCTTTTGCTGGTTGAATAAGCCCTTTCTGTCAAAGATTACCCCCAGGTACCTATACTCCTCTAATGTCTCCAGTGTAGACCCTCCCATGTGCCAGTGAAATCCTGCTGATGGCCTTTTTGCGTTAATCCTCATTGTTTTGGTTTTTGAAAGGTTGATGGTAAGGTTATTGTCTATCGAGTACTTAAACGTGGTGCTGATCAGATGTTGTAGCCATATCGGTGTTCTGATTATTAGGACAATGTCGTCAGCATACATTAGGTTGGAAATAATGAGGCCGCCTAGGCTAGGGGCATGAGAGTTAGTTTCGTCCAGCAGCTGTGCCAGGTCGGACATAAAAATGTTGAAAAGTGTTGGAGCTAGGACACAGCCTTGTTTTAAGCCTTTCGTGGTCGTTATTTTTCTTGAAAGGAAGTCTCCTGGCCCTAGCTTGACTTGGACCCATGTGTCCGTGTGAAGTAGAATCAGCTGTGTGAGAAGGCCTGATGGAATGTTCCTTTTTTCCAGTTTTAACCATAGTAAGTTTCTGTTGACGGTGTCAAACGCTGAGGTGAAGTCAATGAAGCATACATACAGGGGAGGTTGGCTGCCTTTGTAGCGTCAATGAGGAGCGAGAGAGCTAGCATGTTTGATGTTGTGCCCATTTGTTTACGGAATCCTGTCTGGGTAATAGGAATTACTGCATTTTCTTCTGTCCAGTCCAGAAGCTCCTCTAATAGGAGACCAGCGTAATATTTGGCTTCGTTGTCGATTAGGGCTATTAATCTATAGTTTTTTTGATCCTTTACATTGCCCTTCTTGTGTATTGGTGCTATTATAGAGCCTTTCCATGACGCTGGGATTGTTGCAGTGTCTGTTATCTGCTTAAAAAGTGGCACTAGGGCTGCTGCCCAGTAATCCAGGTTTTGTTTATACAATATTGGGGGAATCCCATTGGGGCCTGGCGCCCCCTCCGCTTTCCCCATTGCGATCCTGCTTATTATTTATTTTTCCGTAGGGTCAAATGCGTTCCTGCCCAATTGTAACGTCCGTGTTGGACTTTTTTTGGTCTTGTCTGATCGCCTGGTAGTTGTGTGCTGTGACGCTGTGTTGAAATGTGCCTGGAGATGATTGGCCCAGGCTTCCTCGGATACATAAGAGTCAATGGTCGGAGTCCTAGAGTTCTGGAGTGAGTTAACTGTTTTCCAGAATCTTCCGCTTGTGTTGGTTCCTTTAGCATCGTGTAGAAGTCTTGCCCACATTTCATCCTCTTCTTCCCTTTTGCCCTGCCAGATTATTCTCTTTTTTTCCTGTTTTAAGTTTTGCATCTCCAATTGGATTATAGGGTCCGGTCCGTCACAATGTAGTTTACGCAGCAGTTTATTGATGTTACTTTTCAGGTGGTTTATCTTGATGTTTTGATTTAAGGCTGCCGGTTGCCAGTTGAGTCAGTTCTCTCTCCTTGACTTTTATAGCTTTGACGACGAGTCTTAGGTTTCCTTGTGTGGGCCTGTCCCAGGCTCCTCGTGAAGTGTTCCCAAGCGTTTAGGTACTCAGTGTTGTTTGTGATGCACTTTTCCCACCGGCTTTTTGCGTCAATTGTAAGGCCTTCCAGATTTGACGTGTTGCATTTGATTCTTTTTTGTGCCACCTGCAGTGAACAATCCAAGTTTATCACTGGTCTGGCTTGCACCACCCCCTGGAAGTTAAGGCCAAATTCTTGGGGCTGATGGTCGCTAGCTGACATTGTGCCAATTCGAAAGTCCGTGATTTTCGCGAAGAGATGCAAGGATACAAATGTGAAATCTATGGAAGAGCTGACTGTTGAATTATGAAAAGTAGCTGACGGGGGGCTATCGTTTGCGAAGCGGCCATTTAGTGCTGCCAGATTAAGGTGTTCTAGATCCTTGGTGCTTGAGCTTGACAACCGGTTTTGGTTACCCCATTTGCTTGTTGCTTGTTGTGGGATTTCCCATGCAAGGAACAGTTCATCTAACGATGTGTCCCTTGTTTGAGGCCCTCCCAGAAACATATTGAAGTCCCCTGTAACTATGAGGCTTGCGTTCGCTGTCTCTGTCAGTGTTTTTGAGATCTCTTCTACCAGGAGGGTCATTCCTGTTTTTTTTTTCCCGGGGATGTAGATATACTTTCATCAGCCTTAGATTTTGTTTTGAACCTTTTCCCCTCACTTCTAGTTCTATTGTGAGGGTGCAGTTGTTACCTGTCTGTTTCGCGTTTATGTACTTTGATTCGTTAAAGGTCTTTATTGCAGTGTATATTGTAAGACCGCCCTTTGGATGGCCGTATTTAGTGATTCTAGTCGCTGGGAGGTGATATGTGTTAAAGCCTTGAATGTGATATTGTTGTTCTAGCCAGGTCTCCTGTAAGGCTATTACATCAAATGTTTGAAGATAGGAAAATAGCTGAAGGTCGTCTCTTTTATTTCCTAAGCCATTAATATTCCAAGAACATGTTCTTAGTTGTTGCTGTATGGCTGGATTTTGTTGAGTATTTTGTCAAGACTTTCCGGACCTTGTTTTTATTGTCCTTGCTATCCAGTTCCAGTCGGTTTGGTCAATTGGGCATTGCTCTTGCCTGTTTGTCCTGGACGGTGAGTGGCTTCTGGCCCCCTTTAGGACGCTTTCAGTTTTTCCTTGTAGTAGCTTGCTTGTTGGCTCGTGGATTTGTCTCTCTTTATGTGCCAGGCATAGTGGTTCCGGGTAACCTGTTTTTCCCATTCTTTTCAAGCGAATCCCCCAAGATAGAAAGGTTGACTCAAATTCCATAATTCTCTTCACAGTTTCATTCCTTAGCCATGTTGTTTTTGTAACCTCCAAATTTGACAAGTGGTAACTATGGATAATTTCCAGATCTTTTGTGCTGATGTCAGTCAGATTGCTAATAGTAGATAGTAGGAGTAGGATGTTGCCTCGGTTGAGGATGTCCCCGCTCCCTCTTGAGTTGTAGTCTGGAAGTGGAGAGGTGTGGCTCACTGGTTAGAGGCGGCCGATCCGTAAGCAGAGAATCGGCCAGGGACCAGGGTTCAATTCCCGACGCGGCAGGGTCGTGGACCAGGGTCAAAACAGACTCGATAATTCTCGCCTCGGTACCTACTCTAACCAGGAACACACTCGGCAACTCTGGGCATTAGCTTGCCTCATCTCCACAACGGCCCCCCACATTCGCCGGGGATGCCTGGTTTCACCTTGGAGATACCCTGGAGGGACCATCTCACAGGGATAGCCAGGACGGGTTCCCCAGCGGTCTACAGCGCCACGACGCCTCAGGGCAGCAGTGCGCTTTACAAGACACATACATTTGGAATGAACAGTATTATGCTACTATCGGTTTCCGCCTGGATGGACTCCCGTTGATTGTCGTCTTTTGAGCCCTTATCCCTATGTGGGATTTTGTTTATTATGACAGGTTTTAGGTCCTCCCTCTGCCCTTCCCAGATTGTCATGTTGGCCTTGACTCTGGAGTCTTCTTTTGGGGGCGGGCCTTTACTTCTGTCTGCCATTAGTCCCTCCCTTAAGATTGTGAGGGTGTGGTTTTTAATTTGTGGTGGCTCTTCCACCTTCCTGGCCGGTGGGGTTGTTATGATTGTGGACGGATTTGCTGTGTCTTCTGCTGCTTCTTCTTCTGGTGCTTCTGCTGCTGCAGCTTCAGGGAGGTGGTTGCCCTGTGGAAAAAAGTTTGTATGTTGGCCGTCTTATTTCTTCCTTTCCTTTTTTGTTTTCGTAGTCTTTTATTTACTTCTTTGGGTTCTTCCTTGCTTGCCTTTCCCGTAGCGTCATTGAGGGCAGTTGTCGCTGTGTCAGGATGAAGCCCTTGCGTGTGTTCAAGTTGTGTATCTGTTTGTGGCAGGGCTTCGCTCCTTTGATTGGCAGGAAACTGCCTTAAGGATTTCCCTAGGGTCTCCGCATAGGTGTCGTTGGTCGGTTTATTAACTTCTAGGCCGGTTCGGCTGTTTGGCTCAGTTTGTCCTTTTTGGCTATTTGGTGTAATTGGTGGGTTCTGTGTGTTTGTGGTAACTGAGTGTTCTCTGGGTAGTATAAATTGTTGAATTTGACTTTCTTTTCCAGATCCTGGGTTGCTGTGAGTTGTATTTTTCGTTTTTTGTTTTAGGTCTGCTAGGATGTCTCCCAGGAGTTGAGGGAGGGTAGTAAGTTTGTCTACTATTGTGTAGCATGCGCAGCTCAGCTGCTCTATTTTTGTTTCCGCTTGCACCCTCTTGATCATGCAGTTCATGTATACCAGCTTGTTATCAATTTTGGCTACATGGATGGCCAAAAAAGTTCAGGAGGGATTGTTGGATGTCCATTTTTTCCGAGTGGTACTGCATAGCCTTTATGGATAGTTGGAGTGTGTTTAGCAAAGATGACCATAGTGCATCTGCGCTTTTTGGGAGGTCATCAGTTAGCAGCGTCTTCTCAGAGTCATCAGTTGATGGGATCTTCTCGGGATCTTGCTTTCTTTCTGGAGTACTGACGTCGAGCTGTGTGGCAGATGGTGAATATGATGCTACCAGCCTCTCCCATTCTTCTGTTGTTAGCTGAGCATACTCTTCCATGTTAGAGGATGCAGGTTGGGTAAGGGCCTGGCTTGTGTCAGAACTTCTGTTTTTTTCCAAAGGATCAATTGCTTCTAATGGCTCCCTTGCCTGTGTTTTCTCTAGTTTGCTTGCCCATCCCGCCCCAGGGGTTAAAGTTTTTGCCGTGTCCTCGGTTGCTGCAGTTTCTTCACCTTCCAGCTTTAATTCTGTCTCTCTGTCCCGCCCCATGTCGGTATAATCTCTGTCTGACTGAATCACCAGATTGTAGTGCTGATCCCGAAGTGGGACCTGTGCAAACCTCGTGGTACAGCTGCTGCTCCCTGTATTGGGTTCTGCTTTGTTTTTTGTCTCAGACTTATTAGGGGGCTCTGAGGGTAGCTCTGGGGGTGGCTCAGTTAGAGTTTTCAGCTCGGTGGATCCTAATGAATCTACTTTTCCTTACGGGGTTTTGCTCGTCACAGCTGTTCGCTTTCCCTGTTGCTGGATCTTGGAGCTGTGCAGTCACCTGGATTACGATGTTTGGCTCCAGGGGAAGACCCCTTTTGGTGATGGCATCTGTGATTGTAGTATTGTCCCCACTGTTATAGTGGTTATTTGTGTTTTCAAATTGTACACTACTATTCTCGGGTATGTAAGAAACCCACGTTTTTGTGCCGTACTTCTCTTCAATACCTTCACGGTGGTTGGTTTGCAGGCCCCCTTGTGGTACCATTGGCGAGGGCAGCCCCTTCAGATTGCTGTTTGTGGAGCTTAGATAAGAGCCAGGCTCTTTCAGAAATGAAAAAAGGAGTAAATTTTAGGTTGAGCGCTCTTTCTCTCCGTTTTGCTGTTGTTGAAGGCTGTTTTTTCTGTAATTTCTGCAATTTCTGGCGTTAGATCTAACAACACGGCATCTTCTTGATCTATCAGCACAGTGACTGTGTCTGTATCGGTGTTAAATTTCCGCTTGTTGGACCTGCGTCGTTTGGCAGGAACGTTGTCATTTTCAGTTGTTTTCTTAATTTTGCCTGACCTCATTGCGTAAATGATCTGGCGCAAATTCCTGAGGGTCTTTTTTTTTTTTTTTTTTTTTGGGTTTCTATGTGCCACCAACTAACTCAGGATTCCTGTATTCCTTTGATATGGAGGATTGTTGGTGGATAGGCGGAAACTTTGTATCTTGTCAAGGATTCCTTTATCTAGCTTTTGTTGTTTGTTAGTTGTTTGTTAGTTGTATTGCTATTATTTTCTGTAACTTTCTAACCAGGAGGGTTTTATTTGGTCGATGAGTACTTGAATTGTGAAATGTAAAGATTTTTTTTTTTTTTTTTGTACTGAGAGCGAAGCTAAGAGTAAAACTGAGGCTGAGACTGAAATTAAAATGGTGGAAGTCGTTTTGCTTGAGTTATACTCCGATTTCCTTCCTTGATTGGCTGGTTGTGCCTTAGTCATTAGTTGTTAGCTGTTGGGTTGTTAGATTTTATTTTTGTTGATGTTTGTTGATTTTTTCCTTTTTTTTCCGTTGCTGAATGCAAAAATGCAGTGGGTAGTTTGTTTTTCTTGTTTGGCTGTTTGGCTGTTTGGTGTTTGGCCGCCACCGCTCTCTGCTCTCTAGTGTGCCGTCTCACCCCACGCCGCTCTCGATGCACTACGGGAGGCACAATGGGAGCCAGACACCCAAGACCCCCAAGACGGACTCCAAGTGCCAGACCCAGCCAACAACTTGGCGGGGGGGGGTGAGATGCAAGAGTGAGGCAAGTGTGGGGGCGAGAGCGGGGGTGAGAGCGGGGCTAGAGCGGGGCCATGGCTGTAGGCAAGGCAAGGCAAGGATCTCAGCGGGCTCACCTGTCTGCGATGCGATGTAATGGTCGTAAAAGCGCCCACGGCTCCTGCTGTACTGAGCCCCCCGAGCCATAAAACAAAGCCGGGCACAGCGCTGGATGCGGTAACCCAGGGGCAAGACTTGGCTGCGAGAGAGGGACGGGTGAGGTGTTTCCTCCTTCTCCCCTCCTCCCTGCCTTGTCCCGGCTCGCTCCCGGCTCCTCGCTCCACTCCGACCAGCCCTACTCAGCTCAGCTCGCTTGCCGCCGCCGTTCGCTCGGCTTTCAGAAACAGAGCCCTCTGCAGTCAGAAAAAAAGTCCACATGCAAATGTAACCCAACTACTAATCTTGGGTTCCAGTGTAATGTGCTACTCGCCGAAAAAGCTCTTCAACGCCTCATCAGGTGTGGTAAGCACTTATTCGACTTCCTCGTGAGAACAAGGAACACGCGGTAACGGGGTCTCGGTTAAGGCCTCCAATATATACATCAGCCGCCCCGCGCTCCCTATAGGTACCAAAGTTCTAAGGGCAGAGAAATGCCAACTTTCTAAAAGTGCCATTTTCAAAATTGTAATTAAAAATCTTATGTTACCATTAGAGAAGATTTTTATATTACAATTGCATATATACCTACCATTGTCTTGGATATATGGTCTCGATCAAAAGTTAGCTTATTAAATGTAATAAGGCCACGCACTGTTATCCTATCGGACAGGTATGCCTCACAGTAGTGAAAAACTAAATTTAGGAGTTTTTCCTTACCAGGATATTTCAAACTTAAAAGTACATGTACAACCTGTTAATTACAATGCACCCTGCCTGACCTAGGGCCTACCTTAGGGGTGCCTTATATGCAATAAAAGGGGAGTTTAAGGTTTGGCAAGGAAATTAAATTATATTGCCAAGTCGAATTGGCAGTTTAAAACTGCATTCAGGCTGCAAGGGCAGGCGGCCTGAGACATGTTTTAAGGTGCTACTTAAGTGGGTGCCACTATAATTTCTGCAGACACACTAGTAGCAATTAATTTCAGGCCCTGGTATAAGGTATACCACCCTACAAGGCCCTGGTACATGGTATACCACCCTACAAGGGACTTGCAAGTAAATTAAATATGCCAATCAGATGTAAGCCAACCAAACTAAGGGGCAGATTTATGTTTCCTGGCGCATCCCTGCAAATCAGCAGGGATGCGCCAGGAAAGATGCGTCACGAAAGTTTACCCTTGCGCCACAATAGATGCGCCGCATTTACAATGCAGCGCATTGTGGCGCAAGGATAAACAGATGCGTGACGCATCTGATGGTGGAAGGTTGTCGCATTGCTGGAGTTGCCTCTCTTCCTGGCTTTTACTTCCTAAATCAAGCCTGCAACCATATCTGCCCCTCCCCAAAGGCATCAGCCCTGTTCTGCTCTGACTCAGCAGGGGGGTCTGGGGTCGCGCTGCGCGATCGGTCACTAGCGTGTAGCGCTGGAATGAGGAGCCGACTCGTTTTATGCTTGGGCGCGAACTAACCCCGTTCGCCCGCCCCTTTATTTTTATACATACGCGCTCACGTCCGTCTATGTGAGCGCAGGTTGCGCAAATGTCACCGCGCTCTAGCCGGAGGCTAGAGCGCTAACTGTAACATCCCTCTACAACTCGGTTCTTGACAACAGTTCAAACATTATTCAGCAGCGTCACTTACTTGGCACGCAAAGTCTCTTAGCCGGCTGCTGGGCCTGGGGTTTTCTCTCAGCACATACCTCGAGTTCCCCCGATGGGCTGGGGTTTGGGTTGTTGGTGATTCCCTTCTCCCGGAACAGCTGGCACTTATCTCGGTGTAGGGTGATGCCATGCTCGTGCAGACGCGACAGCGTGGCTCGGACGTGCTTGTAATGCTCATCGACTGTCTTGGAATGTATGAGGATATCATCACTCACATTTAAGACACCAGGCAGGCCGAGCAGAATGTCTTTGATAGTATTTTGGAAAATCTCTGCTGCCGAGGATATTCCGAAATTTAACCGTTTGTATCGTCTCAGTCCTAGATGCGTACTGAACGTGGTAATGTACTGGCTCTCTTTTGCTAGGGTGAGCTGGTGGTATCCGGCGTTTAGGTCCAATTTTGAGAACCATCGGGCAACGTTTAAATCAGACACGATGTCGTCCATGGTAGGTGTGATATACCTCTCGCGTTTGATGGCCTTATTTGGGAGGCGCATATCAATACACAGCCGGATCTTCCCGGGCTGACGGGGTTTCTCGGCGATTACCATGGGTGATAACCACGGTGTGGGCCCTGTAACCTTCTCAATAACTCCCTGTTCCTCTAGCCTCTGGAGTTCTTCCTCGACTAGCGGGCGTAGGTGGAACGGTACCCGCCGGTGTCGGAGAGCTGTTGGTGTTACTGAGGGGTCAATGTGGAGGCGTATTGGCGGCCTTTTGATCTTCCCCAGCCCTGAGAATAGGCTTTTGAATGTCTCCAGCAGGTCGTCGACTTGTTTGTCTTGGACTTTCCTGAGGAACGCAATCAGTCCTAGATCCTCCGCAGCGTGTCCGCTGAGTAGGGTGTCCACTTCTTGGTCGATGACGTGGATGTCGACGACAATTTCCGACTTTTCTGACCGCACTGCCACCGTCATCTTTCCTTGCAGCGGTGTGTCGCTCCCATACGCGTAGATCTTGGCCTTGGATTGTCGGAGCTCAGGTTTTGGTCTGAGACGGTTGTATTGTTGTATGCCCATCACTGTGATGGATGCACCTGTGTCAATCACTGCGTTGACTTCAGACCCAGCGATCAGTATGTCACAGCGAGGCTGTGGGCGCCTGGTACTCTTTAGGGCTTTGGTGAATGACACTAGGTATGTTTCCCCTTCATCGTCAGAGTCTGTATCTGAGTCTTGGAAACCCTTGGTCCTCTCGCGTCCTGATTTTGGCTGTGACGAGAGTGACGTGTGCGATAGTTGCCGCACCATCTTCCTCAGCGGTCCGTCCCGCCTGTTCCCACTTTTCTGCGTCTTCCTCCGACAGACAGACGCGAAATGGTTCTCAATGCCACAGTTCGTGCACGTCTTCCCTCTCGCTGGGCATGCCTTGGGGGGTGTTCTTCATACCCGCAGTAGCCACACAGCCTGGCGTGGGCTGGTGGTCGCTGGTCACGGGGTCGCTGTGGTCTTTCTTTCGCTCGCACCGCATCCGCTTTCTCCGTTTTCACTTCCACGCACTTGTCTGTCCCTTTCACCAGGGCCTGGTCCATTTCTTCCGCTCTCGCCGCGGATAGGTCATGTGTCCTGGCCAGGACGAGGATATCATTCATCGGGATATTAGGTTGACGGAGTATCAACCCCCGTAGTGTATTGCTCCGGATTCCTAGTATGAGCTGTGCCCTGATTTCTTCCTTGGCCCTGTCTCCTACAAGGTGAGTGTCTGCGAGAGCCCTTAGTCTCGTGTGGAAGGCATCCACTGACTCACCTTCTCGCTGCTTGGCCTGGCGGAGCTTGAAATGCTCATAATCTGGATTGACCTGGGGGTCAAAGTGCGCGTTCAGGGTCGCCGCTCCGTAGTCGTCTGGGTTCCCCGTGTTCGGCAGGTGTTTGAAAAGGAGGTACACTTCTTCACCTGCGTAATGTAGGAGGAGGGACCTTTTCACCGCCCCATCCGTCTCCCTGGATCCGATGAAGTAGTTATCCAACCTGCCCAGCCAGGTCTGCCATCGCGGCGCAGCAGTCGTGGGGTCAGCGGCTTCGCTGAATGGGGGTAGCACCCCTGAAGGGGGGTGATGAGGCAGGCCCCTTGCTGGTCCGGCCTGGTCATCGTCGCTCATGGTGGCGCGGAAGCCACGTGCCTGCTGCGGCTGGAGATGTGGATTGTGTGCCACTGGTCCTCAGGGCCACTTTGCAGACCGCTGTGCCCCACCCCGCTGCCAGGTGACTCTACCTGCAGGGTGCTCTGCACGGTGGCCGATGGCACGGGTCTTCGAGATGGTAGCGTGTGCCTCCCTGCCCCTGTAGCCGGTGTAAGTGCTGCTCAGATGCTGCTCTGCACAAAGGAGGGGCAGGGGCCCACCCTCGTCGCCAGTGTTCTGCTCTGACTCAGCAGGGGGGGCTGGGGTCGCGCTGCGCGATCGGTCACTAGCGCGTAGCACTGCAATGAGGAGCCGACTCGTTTTATGCTTGGGCGCGAACTAACCCCGTTCGCCCGCCCCTTTATTTTTATACATACGCGCTCACTTCCGTCGACATGAGCGCAGGTTGCGGAAATGTCACCGCGCTCTAGCCGGAGGCTAGAGCGCTAACTGTAACAAGCCCTACTCCCTTCCTCTTCCATGCGCCTTGATAGATGCAGCCTGGAATTCCTGGTCCCCCAGGCCACCTCCTCGCCCGGCCGCCATGTGTAGTTTGATGGGGCCCCACCCACCATCCCTGCCTGTACTGTGATATACGGTCTCCCAACAGACACGCGCTACCGCCCGGCTTTTGCACTTGCTCTCCGGGCCTCACACTCATTCCTCTAAGCTGCGCTCCATGGCAGAGCGGGCTGACTGGAATCCAAGACTTCCCAGCGCCTGCAGTACAGACTCTGGGGCAGATTTACAATTCCCTCGCGCCACTTTTGCGTCATTTTCAACATGGGAAAAGTGATGTAAGGGTGGCGCAAAGGGCTTGTAAAAAAGCCCCTCTCAGTCTCCGGGCCACTCTCCTCACTCTGGCGCTGTCCCAACCTCTTACCTGCTGTTCCACAATTGCAGGGTCTGGCGTGCAAGTCAGCACCGCAGCCATAACCCTGGTGAGGTCCTCCATGTAGATCGGCCGGCCCTCGGGACCCTCGCAGCCAAGTGTTAGAGGCGTCTCACCTCAGTCAATAGACACATCGCTGGGACACTTCCTTGCTGGACGACAAACTAGCAAGGCTCGCCTCAAGCACCTAGGAAAAACTAAGAACCACTACGAAAAAACACGCTACCGGGGACCTAAATACCAGCCACTGTGATGCCAGTCTAAATTGGTGGTTGGTGTCACAAAAGGCTGGGTTATATACCCTTGGGCTAGCTTGTAGCCCAACAAGCCCAAACACTGCCGCAGTCACTGGATTACTCCATCCCTAAACTATCCCGGGAGCAGACCTCCCATTGGTCAGCTATCCACCAAGACCCAATTCCAACAATTTACAATACATCATAACAGCTGGCTCTGTTCGCTGCTACCGTTTTTGTGCCACTGTCTCCATGACACTGTACATTCTCGGTTTGCTCTCATGGCTGGTTCAACTTCTATGTGCCCAAGGGCAATAAGGGAGAACAGTGGTAAAGGCTAGCTCACACCTCCAGAAAAGAGGAGACCATCTGGACGGGTACTTCAGCCACAACCACAATGGAACTGGACCATCTCTGCTGTCACAGCTCTCACAAGGACCAACACAGCGAGAACAGGAGGTAACAACAAGCCAAGCAGAAGGACCGAACGGCAGAGCAACTCAACGCATCCACCACCAGCACTTACAAACCAATGAGAGGAAAGTGGCATAATTTGACCTCTGCACCAACCAGAATGAGAGGATAGAACCAACATGAAGGAGCCCAGTAGGAACCACCAACCTTTGGGGGCACCACAGGTGAGGAGAAAGAACCCGAAACACCCTGAACAAGATCACTTACAGGACAGGGACCCAAATAGCAAGTAAGAGGCAGAAACCCTAACCACAAGACTAACAAGCATTTGCAATGCAATAGGTCTCGCATTTACGTGAGTTTGAGCTATTGACATTGCAAATAACTATATATTTTATTTGTCTTTTCATTTTAAAAACATAAATAAAAGGCATTGTCATATACAATGCCAATAGCTTATACTCGTTTAACTGCGAGACCTATTGCATTGCAAATGCTTGTTTAATTATGTTTTTTGTTTGCAGTGGAGTGATTATTTAAAAGAAAAAAGTGTTCCAAAGCCATACGTACTCCTTTGAGTTGTCGGACAAATTGTTTGCTTTGCATTTAAGATGGGGTACTGGAGGTAAAACTTCATGTACCAGAATGCAAGAGGGGAACTATAACCTACACCCTTAACCTAAAAGAACGTGGTTTCTGTTTCCTTTTGTGTGCAGGCACAGCAGGTAACTGTGCACTAACATACACGCAGTGTGCATACAGAAAAATCATAGTTTACAGACATAGCACACATGGAGAGGGCAAACAGAATACAGAGATTACCCTGTTCCCCTACTCTGGGCATAGATGCATCATGCCAACGGATAATGCAGAGTACAAGACATAATGATTATGGCATGCACCCAGAGCAGTCGGTGCATAAACACACACACCGGAGACTGCTTGTACAGCAGTCACAAAAGGCGCGCATACACACAGTACATATAAGGTATGACTAACAGATGACGGAGTGAATACACACAAAAACACACGCAGAATGTATTCCATTAGAGTAAACCTGGCCAGTAATCACAACAGCTGCATGACATCTATCAATGACCAGCGGAGGCGCTTACTTGTTTGAGCCATGCAAATTACTGTCTCCGTGGTGGCATGGAGCTGGGCAAACCACGCAAAGAACAGAAATGTGCAGTCGCTGTTGTTTAAGCTGAAGCGTGGAGTGAAGCAGGGCCACCAGCCATACCAGCTTTGCCATGGCGAGTGAGCGTGGAGAGGGCCAAAAAGCCTGTGCCAGCGAGCGACCGCCGGAAAGTTTCATGATTAGTGCATGGGTGGGGGTCAGTGTAGGGGAGCGGGATGGGGTCAGATGGGGAGAGATGGGGGCTGTGAAATTGGAGAGGCATCGGGATGAGTGAGTGAAAGACTGAGATAGAGTTTGGATAGCCAGCAGAAGAAAGGAAAGTCGCGGCCGTCATTGTTGAAGCCAAAGTTTGAAAACAACATATGATAAAGATCGGTGTGCCACGCTGTTTGCTTTGTTAAGGCAGGCTAATGACTGTCTCTGTGGTGGCATGGAGGTGAGCGAGCTGCACAGAAGAAAACAACAAGCAGGAAGTGGGATAAGGGAGGGGGTAGGGGAGAGAGGCAGGCAGGCTGGCAGCCTGCGTGATCACTTTCGCGGCCGCTTTGCTGTTCTCAGTGGCCGAGCGGCTCACTGAGGACATCAAAGCGGCCGCGAAAGTGATCAGGCAGTGCTTTTCAGGCTGCCAAATGGTGCACGCGCCCGGCGCACATGCACTGTATTTGGAGGCCTGAAAAGCACTAGTTTGCACTTCCAGATCCCCCTTTTACAAAAGCTCTCGCGAGAGCAGTGCTAAAGCGCTGGCTCAGGCGAGACCTAAAAAGAGCAGACACGCAACAGAGCAACCAAGCCTCCACAATATGGACTGGAAAACAGGCAATGTATCTCTATAATCCCTACACCAGCAACCAAAGAGTAATGCAGGGGACCCTCAGAGAGAGACAACCAAAAAGCCGCAAAAAAGACATGATGGAGGCTACTCACTCAACAATATTCCCTCATCTGGGCAAAACGAGGAGATCAGAAAAAGGTGAGGCTACTGGAGCTCAGAATACACCACGAGCAAGAGAAGTGAGAGCAACACCTACACCATGTCAGGCAAGGGGGCCCACCCACCAACTGGCACAAACCTGACACGGAAGATGGGCCCTTCTGGACAGCAAAGTAAGACGGTACAGGGCCAAGTAGGCAGTAGGACTTAAAAACAGACGCAGCAGACAGAGCCCGTCATAACCAGAGGCTGTGGAGGAACAAAGACGACTTCCTCTGGAAGGGGACGTAAGGCAGCTCGATGTAGGTCACAGCCATGATGATGGAGGGACTGGGAGGAGGAACGGATGAGGAAATAATGTCAGGCAACAGCACCACTAACAGAAGTCTTGGCAACTTAAAACATGAACTAAACTCCCTAATCTGAGTATCACATTTTTTAATCATTTGATTATTTGTTGGATGTATTTTATTCGTTAAAATCCTCACAATGATTCATTGCACTTTAAGTGCACATATGTCAGGAAAAGGGAAAGGTACAGTAAAATGTATTGTAGTGGAAGACAAGAGGAGAATTTTTTGGTGGGGAGGTAGGTTGGATTTTCAACAGAAAAAAGGACATACCTATGGGAAAAGTTTATGGGTGGGAATGCTTCATTTATAAAGAGGACATTATGCGCGCTCATTTTTTAATCAAACACATATAAAATCACACAGGCAGATTAAAAGGGAAGCTTATTTTTAATGCTAGCCACATGAAGCCAATGAGGTCATAAGCGACTCTTTCATGAGAATTCTTTGACTTTTATGTCCAATTCAATCAATGTAAAAATATTCTGAAAACCACAACACTTGTTCAGCTTATACAACTTTATTTTTGGAACATGATTGTTAAATCGACTCCCAATGTGAAAATAAATTCA
The DNA here is from genome assembly GCF_964204655.1 of Triturus cristatus. NCBI lineage: Eukaryota > Metazoa > Chordata > Amphibia > Caudata > Salamandridae > Triturus > Triturus cristatus. The sequence continues at coordinate 346,693,145 of NC_140588.1, read as the reverse complement.
GCAGCCACGGATCACTGAAGTTGCAGCTGTTTTCCATTGCCACCCAATCAAAGAAAACAAGCTATTGCCAGTTGCTGATGCTCAGCCAGGAATGTACCTTTGTCATAAACGCAATCTCACAAATGACTAATTTTCAAGGAAATGCGTTTCTTGAAACATTCGGGAACATTCCCCGTAAAACACGTGCAGGTGGTTCATCAAAGGAGAATTCCCAAGATGCTGTGGAGGAAGGCAAAGCAGTCACGTGGGGGGCGGGCACGAGCCCACACCCATCTGAGGTGTTTGTCCTTCTGTTTATAGGAATGAAGCATAATCAGCGTGGCGCGTTCTCTGTATTGTAAATTAGTGCTGTTCTTAGAAGGCAAAAAGGGTGATTCACCGAACAGTAGGCTCCACCGCCCACTCCTAATGCCTGGAGATATTTTATAATTACCAGTAATGCTCCCTGGTGGAAACTGCAAGTTGTAAATTAGTTTTATTTTCCAGGTTCATCTGTTAAAATATGGGGGAATGAAAATCGTGGCTCAGATAGATTTTGCGTCAGGGTTCCGTCACTATTTTGGGATTTACAAAGCCACGCAAAGCCGGATTAGCATGGTTTTGTACAAAAAAACAAACTATGCAAGGCAGTGCATAGTGCTGCCTCGCGCTATTTGTCGTTAGGTAGGCGTTACATGGGTGTAGCATGGGCATTCCTGTGCATCTGCTCACTTATTTTGACACAAACCCATATTTATAAAGACTTGTAAACATGGGCTTGCTCCAAAATGGTGCGCCTACTAGGGCTAGTGTAACAAGGAGAAATATCTTTATTTCTCCTTGTTTTTCCTCTTTTCATGTGCGCTGCACTCCGCAGCACATATACAGAGAGGAAATAGCCTCAAAGTATAATTTTTGTGCAGGAAGGTATTCCTCTCTGCACAAAACTATTCTGACCACAACGTATGTACCCTTGGGACATGATGCAGAGGTACCTGCGTTAGAGCTAGGCAGCCACAAGTGAATCTGTATTGGGAGAGAGCAGAACTGCATCATATCTTTGTACATAGGGTGCACCCTGCTCTCTATCCCTTTTCTCGCAACGCAGTTCAGACCTTTCCCTTGCTGCGCTGCAGTGTGTGAAATGTTATTAAATATGCCCCCAAATGAATTGCTATGCAGCAGATTCCAGTTCACTCTTGACGCCGCTTGTTATTGCTATCTAGAGATGTCAATTTTCTTTTACAGTTGAACATAAATAGTAGACCTGTGCAATTTCTTATTCAACCCACGAATATTAATGTGATTTTTGAGTAAAGTAATAAGTCTGTGCCTGTGGGAAATGGAACTAAAGGGATTATGCTAATTCATCCATTTTCTAAAACTTTTTTAATCCAAGGAAGTTCAAACAGAACTTCTAAGGTGCAGTCATCGTGATGGTTGCTCCATTCTAACCGCGGAAGTGGAAAATCATAATTCAATACTCGAGTAAAAATTGCACGCAGAGCAACAGACTCATGTAATAAAGATACACGTTGCCATTTTAAGTAAATTGCTATTAAAAAAAACACAATGAGCATTTCAGAAAATCTAATAATCCACAAATGCAAACAATGGTAAAAAGATAGCATATCATTACAATAACGAGTACACATTCTAAGATCTTAAATATGTACATCACATTTCGAGACAGACTTTTAGAGCTCCTCTGGTTTAAGATCTCAAATATTTTACTTTCAATCAATTCCTGTTACTTGAAGTGTGCATTAAGCCTGGTTTTTAAGTTATTAAAAAAATAAAAGTGATCAGTACATTTTAAATGTTTAATTTATATCTAACAATCCTCTTAAAATAGAGTAATACTAGGGAGTATCAAACTCAGGGACTTTTGTATCTGTAACTAATTTAAAATAAGAAGAGGTGAGCGAGTTATAGGAAGTTTTGGTCAGGGTGCAAATTCTAACTTTAAATTCTAACTATAAAGTTATACTATAACTTTTTAATTTCTACTGTTTGTGTAGATTAAGTTGGTTTTGTATAGAAATAAGAAATTGAGTGTTCCTAACTATAACTAAGCTTTAACCTTTGCTTTTTTATTGAGTTTCAGAAAATGTGTTTCAAATCATAGAGTGGAGTGTCGTAGAGTGGTACAGAGTAAAATAGAATGTTTTAGAGTAGAGTGGCATAGACTGGAATGTTGTAGAGTACAGTGAGGAAGAGTGTCGTAAAGTGGAGTGTCATAGAGTGGAGGAGTGTCATAGAGTGGAATAGCATAGAGTGGAGTAGAGTGTTGTAGAGCCGATTGTGGCAGAGTGGAGTAGAGTGTCATAGGCTGTGCTAGAGTGGAGTAGTGGAGTATAGTGAAGCAGAGTGTAGTAGTGTGTCAGAGTAGAGTGAAGTAAAGTGGCATGGAGTGACATAGAAGGAGTTGCATAAAGTGTCATAGAGTGGAGTAGAGGGTGGTAGAGTTCCATAGAGTGCAGAAGACTGGCACAGAGAGGCATACAGTGCAGTAGAGTGTTGTGGAGTGGCACAGAGTAGTGTAAAGTGTTGTAAAGTGGAAGGATGTAAAGTGTCACAGAGTGGAGTACAATGTTGTATAGTGGAATAGAGAAGAGTGGTCTAGAGTGGAATGTCATAGAGTGTCGTGGTGTAGAGTATTGTGGTGTAGAGCGTCGTAGTGTAGAGTATCATGGCAAAGAGTGGAGTAGAATAGAATGGAGTGGCATTTCGTAGAGTAGACTGGAGTGGCAAATAGTAGAATGGCGTATTGTAGACTAGATTGGAGTGACGCAGAGTAGAGTAGAGTAGAGTGGCATGTCATAGAGTGACGTGCCGTACAGTGTGTTAGAGTGGAGGGGCGTAGAATGGAGTGGCGTAGAGTGGATTGGTATGTTGTAGAGTGGAGTGGCATGTCGTACAGTGGAGTGGCGTGTACTGTCGTACAGTGGAGTGGCGTGTTGTAGAGTGGAGTGCCGTGGAGTTTTGTAGAAAAAGTGTTGTAGAGTGGAGTGGTGTGTCATAGAGTAGAGTGGCGTGTCATACAGTGAAGTGGAGTGATGTGTTATAGAGTGGCGTAGAGTGGAGGGGTATATAGTGCAGGGGCATACAGTGGAGTAGCGTGTTGTAAAGTGAAGTGGCATGCCGTAGAGTGGAGTGGCATACAGTGTCATACAGTAGAGTGTCATAGAGTGGACTACCGTAGAGTGTTGTCGAGTGGAGTATCTTGAAGTGGAGTGTCATCAAGTAGAGTATTGTAGAGTGGCATAGAATGGAGTAGAGTGGAGTACAGTGGGGCGTCATCATGTGGAGTATCATAGAGTGCAGTGCCACAGAGTGGAGTGTCATAGAGAGGAGTGTTGTAGAGTGGAGTGGCATACAGTGTCGAGTGGAATAGAGGGGGTAGCACAGAGTGGAGTACAGTGTTGTACAGTGAAGTGTCGAGTGGAGTAGTGTCAAAGACTGTGGTACAGTGGAATTGCATAGAGTGTTGTTGAGTGGAGTGGCATAGAGTGGCGTAGATTGGAGTAGTGTGTCATAGAGTAGAATGGAGTAAAGAGGTGTGGAGTGGTGTAGAGGGAGTAGAGTGTTGTAAAGTGGAGAACAGTGTCATAGAGTGGCAAACAACGGAGGAAAGTGTCATAGAGTGGAGGGGCATAGAATGTAGTGGAGGGGAGTAGAGTGTCATACAGAGGAGTAGAGGGGAGTAGAGTGTCATACAGAGGAGTAGAACAGAGTGACATACAGTGTTGGATCATAAAGTGGAGTGTCCTAAAGTGTCATGTCATAGAGGGTTATGCCGTAGAACGTCATGGCATAGACTGTTGTGGCGCAGAGTGGAGTGGCGTACAGTAGAGTAGCATAGAGTGGACTGTTATGCTGTATAGTAGACTGGAGTATCAGAGAGTTGAGTGATGTGTCATAGAGTGGTGTTTCGTAGAGTGTTTTACAGTGGAGTGGTGTAGAGTGTAGTGGCGTAGAGTGGAGTTGCATGTCATACAGTGGAGTGGCGTGTCGTACAGTGAAGTGGCGTGTCATAGAGTCGCTTGTCGTAGAGTGTCTCGGAGTGGCGGTGCATCGAGTGGAGTGGCATACAGTAGAGTGGTGTGTTGTAGAGTGGAGAGTCCTGTCTTTAGAGTGCAGTAGCATGTCGTGAAGTGGCGTGGAGTGGCGTGGAGGGACGTAGAGTGTAGTGGCATGTCGTAGAGTGAACTGGTGTGTTGTAGAGTGGAGTGGCATGTCCTAGAATGGAGTAGAGTGTCTTCTGTCATAACATATATATATATTTGCATTTCATTAGGTACTGCAGTACTTCCTTGGTAGTTTCACAGAAGTACTGCGGTAAACCACAAACTTCTTTTTAAAATATATGCAAGAATAAAAATAATTTTCCCTAACTATTTAAACTTTAGTAAAGTGCCTTATTTCTTCCTTTAGGTTTAAAATAGTAGTAAGCTATATGTGACTTAGAAACCCACAGCACAGCCAAAGTGTGGCCTAAACTATATGGCTGCCTTTTATTTTGTAAGGACTTTCATTAACCAATAATATTGTGTTTTGTCATTTTTGTTATCGCTATATACCGCAGTATACAGTTAAAGTACTTTGGTATACGAAGTAACCCTGGGCGTAGTTTACGAAGTAGCGCTACACGTAGCTACGTGAAGTGCACTTCGCACTACGCGAGCTACGCGTAGCTTCGCAAACTGCGTAGTGCATTGCGCAAGATGCTGTTCGCACTTATTGCAGAGTGCCGGATGCTTGTCTGCACTGTGCAATCAGTGCAAACTGCACCTTGCACAGTGCAAGCGGTCGTTTTCTGCCGCTCGAGTAGATTTCTCAACGCGGACTGGTAGCCTCTCATCGCGAGCGGTCGCAAGCATACGCGACCACTCGCAATGAGAAACCTGACCTCCCCGCGTTGAGAAGCTCGCCGGGAGGTTTATTTTCCACGCTCGCGATCGGCAACTTGATGTTGCTGATCGCGAACGAGGAAAAAGTCTCTCCGGGATGTCATTTTGCTTGCTCGCGGTCGGCAACTTGATGTTGAGGACTGCGAGCAAGCAAAAAATGACCGCTGCACTACGCTACGCTATGCTACGCGTGTTTGCACTGTGCTAAGTGCAATTCACGTAGTGCGAAGTAGCGCAAACTTCGCAAACTACGGGAGCGTAGCGTAGTGCTTTACCCTGGCTTAATACCAAGGCCCAATATGAGTTTTTGTCTCATATTACAAAAAAAACTACTGAAACACTTTTTGATCTAGTAAGAAAAGGGACCCTTTCCACACCATAATCTATATTCCTGACAAATTTCATCAAACTCATTTAAGCGATTTGTCACTACATCTGTCTATGAAAAATGCATTGGTGGAAAAACATGTTTGGGACCCTACTTCTTTTTGTTGCACCCCTTAATTAACCCTCATGAAACTTTGCATCATCAGCCAATGAAGGAAAAGGGAATCGGTCTGCAATGTTTCGTGGAGTTTCTTAAAATGGTGGCAAAGATTTTATCAATCAGAAATTCAGAGGAATTCCTATCGCTCAGAATCCTAAGTATAACTGTTGAGGGGCTACCGCCATTCTGTTATAAAAATATATATATAATCCCTGTCAGCTCTCTCTTTGTGTCCTGATAATGAAAACAAAAAATGGTATAAGGGAGCAGGGTAGGAGTACCCTGACCTCATGGAGTTTGTGGAAGAGCCAAATTAAAAAAAATATTTAATGAATTTCTGTGACCCTGCTTGCGTCTTCTGGGAGTTAGTGAGGCTCCCTAAAATCCTGTGGGGTCTGGGTAGGGGCCTGCAGCTAACCCACTCTGCACAGAGCCAAAGGACATGCACTGCGGGGGTAGCTGCTCAAGGTGTTGAAGATTGCATTAATTTCTTAGCATGAGCTGAAAGCCATTTTGTACTTGGCAGCCATTTTAGTTAGCTATGTGCTGGACATTTGCTGTTTCCCTCTCCCAGAGTCTTGTACATGCGCAGATATGCTTAGCTAGTAGAGTGCACCTGTTCCTAGTATAGAACTGTCAGGCTGTTCTAACTGATGTCAGCAACTTATTACTCTTCCTACTTGATGACTGTGCAGTTTCTGTATGACGATCTATGTGCATAACTCTTCTCGTGTGTACTTGTACCGCCTTTTTCAGCCCCTGTGTGGGTATAAAAGGACCATGCTTCTTCTGTTCAGTGTGTTACTTCACTCAACACCGAAGGGTGCTGTGTGAATGTAGTTCCACCTCATGAGGTTTATTAAACTTTGTATTTTCTATTCCAGTTTCTGTGCCAACTTCTTCCTATTGGTCTGAGGACTCTGTGCAGAGAAGGGCGAACCCCTTGCACTGGTAGGCCTAGCTGAGGTCACCATCAACAAATTGGCGCCCAACTACTGGGGCTCATCGGTGACTCGGATGTTCAAAGGATTGGTCGCAACGAAGGATTGGAATCTCGCTCTGGACGCGATCGCTGCCCGATGAGACCCGAGTCTTGGCAACCACGGCGTTTTTCCTTTCTTTCTGATCTGACCATCCAGGTGGTGCCAGTCCTCGACTGAGATCTCTTCTGTTGATTCGCCGTGCAGTGACCATTTGGTCGATTTTAGAACTTGGCAGTTGGAACCTGGACACCAAGTGATTGGTAAGTGTCCTTCTGTGGCGCTTGCTGTTGGTTTTGATACCTGGGATTGGTAAGGTAGTTTAGTAACACTTACTGTGGCTTTTGGATTTTGGAATTGGTGTTGGCCAACTTGGTTTGTTATGAGATTTATATATGGATTGCAATCTATATAGGCAGGTAATGAGGATAATTTTCTCTATTTGAATTGATTTGAACGGCACATCGTACTAAAGGTACCTTAAGTGCTACTTTGATTATAATACTGCATATTCTGCACTATTTTTGGCATGCCTGTTTTTAGCACACTTCATAGGATGTGTTGCTTTTGTAGTGGTACCAATTTGAGACTAGATGAAGCACAACCGGCCCCCCGTTAGGGACGCCTAAATGGGATATGTATATTAAGAATGGTCTTTCTTCTATAATGTACAGCTCATTATGGAATAAATACACTCGTAAGGATCCTGAGTTGTGTTGGCCTATGTATGGGTCATTTGATTTACGAAAGATTGAGTATGTGGACAATGAATGTTTAAGCGAAAGACTAGGCAAGAGATGTTTGATTGTGTACGAATGTGGGAGAAAGAAGTGCGTGAACAAATGAAGCGTGAGCAAGCCTTGATTGAAAAAGAACAGCGAAAGAACATTTATGTGAAAGCATTAGAGGTGAAGAACAAAGCAGTTAATTGTAAGCAAATGCGTGATGGTCTTTTTGTTTTCCCCCAGGTGAATTTATGAATGTGTTGCTTTCTTGGATGTACCATTTTAAACTTGTATATAATTAGCCGGCTACCCTAGAGGGGATACTTAACTAGGTTTAGGTATAAAAAAGTATTTCTTCTTTGGTGACTAGTACCCCGAGGAACCAAATATGTACATAGAAAGGATCCTGGTCTGTGCACTTAGTAACATTCATAAGTGGTGATATGCAGAGCGTTTTTTTTTCTTGGTGTTCTGCCAGCCAAATCTAGTGAATATGACTGACAACTAGTATTTACAAATGGTTTGGTTTAAGTACAGTCTGTGGGCTGTCTTTTGTTTCTGTCCTAAGTGTTGATCTGTGGGTTAAATGTGTGTTTAAATGTCTGTGGTTTGTCATTAGTGGTACTTGTAAGTAGCGATTGCGCTCTTGGTGCAAGAATGGCTAGCCTTAAGTGCCCTGTATTATGTGTATGACACCCTTTTGAAAATGTCTGGAATGAGCTCAATGTTTTTTTTTTGTCATCATTCTGTTATGCCAAATATCATTAAAATAAAATACATTTTAAAAGAATCCAGCAATGAATTATATATTATATGCTAAATAGCTGCACGCTATCATTAAATTGACAGAGTTGAGGAAATTCGATTTTCGATCTCGATCGTATTGACCCGCAATTTTGTAAACCACCGCCATTTTGTGTTGCCCTCACTCAGGCAGCACGGCGAACAAAGTCTTTTCTGCTTTTCCTGCAATATTGTGTCAAAATAGCCTCCTGCCTCTGTTTACAAAGCTGGTGTTAGAGACTGGCCGAGTACACTAATCCCTGTCTGGTTTTTCTAATCCTTGTCTCAACTATCTGTTGGTTCACACTATTCTCTCCTGACTTTATCTTATCTTCTGGCCTTCGCTGTCTTCTGCTCGTATTCTCTCATTTCACAACTGTCCTCCAAAACACACAAACGTATCTCGCCACCTGCAAGTCAGTTACAGACACGTTAATACCTTAACCTGTGGGGAGGGATGGCAAACACAGTTGAAGGAGAGGCTTCTTCGAGTTACTCGATACTTTTGTTTTCCAATCTTTTCTATTGGCTCTGTCCTATCTCAAACTTCTCTTACTGGCTCTCGATGTGTGTGAGAGGTGTGTTTTCTGGTCAATGTATATGTCTTCTATACCAATATAAGATTGTACGCCACGGAGTGAAGTGGCAGTCTCCTGAGAACATACGATGTGTACTTCTAGGACAACTGTACTAGCTGCAGCTAATAAAATCTGATCTTTTACGCCGACAGAGTGTCCCTGTGTCTCTGTTAGCTGAAGCAGGAGAACCCAGGAGATTAAGGCGTACCCTGCGCCGCCAGGTCCAAAAGGTTCTGGTTCTTCAACTGGCGCCCAATGTGGGGCGGTTTCAGAGGTAGTGATTCAGCCTGAAGGTCATGAGGAACCCCGCAAGAAAATTCTGGAGGAATCGCGAGCCACGTCAAGCGACCCCTGTATGTCGAAAGTGGTCCGAACGTCTTTTGCAGCGTGGTTACTCTTTCCTGACGGCTACTGACGACTGCTGCCCTGACTACCGCCCTGCCTTGGCCCTCTTTTTGATGATGTATGGTAAGGCGAGACGATAGACGGGCCTCTGTTGGTGTAAGAAGACATCTTAGTTAAGTATTGGTAGGTCGCTCCCACATTGGTTCTTTGGTCCTTTGGTTCTTTGGTTCTTTGGTCCTTTGGTTCTTTGGTTCTTAGGTTCTTTGGGTCTTTGATTCAGGTATTGCAATAACTGAAGCCGAGGGGTAAGTACATTTGTGCTGTGTTAATTAATTTTAACCCCCTTGATGTTTGTGAACAGTCCAGTGAAATAACGATGCCTGGTCTGACTAAGTTTAGGAAACTTTGTTGCTTTGGTTGTAATAGGGATTCCCGGCTGGAGGACTCTTGTCCGATTCCTTCGGTTGGAACTCCCACTTATGAGCTCTATTCTAAACATGGTGTTGGCCCCATTGCCTTTAACGAGGCATGGATCCGATACACGAAGAATGATGGTGTTTTAAAATGGCCAGAAAATGGTAGTTTTGATCCTGACATACTAGATAATTTGGAAGCTATTTTATTTAAAAGAAAAGCCCGGCCGGCAATGTTTGACTCTTTCCGCCTTTGGCGTCAGGAAGCCAAACAGAGAAAAATTAAGCAAGAAAAACGAGATAGGAAAACACAGGGTATGACAATTATACAGGCTGCTCAACAATTTAAAGATGATGAAGTCGATAATACGATGGAAATTTCAGAGAGACAGCATCATATGGCGTTAGATAAATGCTATCCGATGTTGCCAGCTTCCCCTTCCGATAAAAGAAAGGATTCAGAGGAAGATCCCTTGATGTTTCACTTATTGAGATTGCCTCCGCCCTATGTACAAGGTGCTAATGCACCCCCGTTGTTTCAGCCTGTTCAGCCGCCAGTTGCGCCTCCGCTTGCTCCGGCTCTTCCATATTTGTCCCCTCAAGTATTGCCGCCTCTGCCGGCTTTGCCTTCGACTCCTTTGCCTTCACCTTCTTTGCCTTCTGCTCCCCCGGTAATTACCAATTCCTTTTCAATTAGTTCGCCTAATATTTTTTCCCCTATTCTTATGTCCAATTCTCCGTCCATGCGTAAACGACTCACAGATATGGTTTCTGGTCTTTTATCTCCTTTCTTTGAGGCTTTAAATGTGTCTCCGGCTTTTTCTCGAAGACAGTCTCGTAGTCAGTTCCCAGCTTCCGAACAACGAGAAAAGTTATATTCTCTCGCTCGTAAATGGATTGAGAAGGGTCCCCAGTATAGTGTGCTCGACATTAGGCCTACCTTCTCACAGTGGAATGAGCCTACGCAGAGATATGTCTTCAATGTCATGTGTGATACTCTCACACATGACAAAGGATTAAAGGATGGGAGGATATGGATTTGGGTTCGGTTCCTCAGGGTCTGTTAGATATTCAGGCTGATTTTGATAAGGGTCTCATTGTGGGTTCCAAGGTTGAGGATGCCGTAAAGCGACTTGTTACCTTTAGAACCTTATTTACCTCACAGACTTTTCTTGACTCCGATCCCTCAGTTAGGTTGACACTGAAAAATTATCCAATGAGAGAGGTTCCCCCAGTGTGGAGAGAAGAGGTTCCAGCAGTAGGTGCTAATCTAGCTATTCCTGCTCACTTCCAGCGTATATGGGTACATGTTCCCTGGAAAAGATCTGAAGTTTTGGCTCTTAAACAGTCTTTACCGGATCCTCGTAAGAACCCTGCAGGTTATTATAAAGAATTGTCACAGAGCGTTGATGCCTGTATTATGAATCTAGCAGACATTGAAATGTTAATGGGGAATGTAGTCCCACAAGCATTATGGGCTAAAATTCGTAAAGAGAATCATGCCCAAGAATTAGGTGGAAATTGGGATGCTATCGCTGCCGCAGATAGAGACCAAGTGGGTGGTGCGAAGCCTGACGCTTTGATTTCAGAACTCCCTGGTAGGATTATTACATTAATGAAAACGATGATGCCTGCCTTGAGAGTTAACTGGGATAAACTATGCGCGTGCAAACAGAAGAAAGATGAGAGTGTCTCCGATTTCTTCACTCGTTTCGAAGAAACATTCATTGATCACAGTGGTCAGGATATGACTACGTAGGGTGGACAGCGATTATTCGTAGATAAGTTTGTGTTCAATCTGCTTCCCAAACTGTCACACAAGTTGAAAGACTCCGAGAGTTCATGGGCTGTTTCTTCTTCAGCCCAGATATTGGCTACTGCTCAATATTATGAAAATAGAGATAAAGAAGAAAAAGATAAGCAAGAGAAAAAGACTAAAGAATTGAAAACTAAGGTTCTCTTGCAACAGGCTTATCCACCTCGTTATGCTCAACCCCAGTTTCAACAGCCTCCGCAGTTTCAGAGGGTGTATCAAAAACCTGAGCCATATATTCCGCGACCTTTGTTAGGTCCTAATCAATGTGCCTATTGTAGGGAGGAAGGTCATTTTATGAATAGTTGTCTGGTTTTATTGCAGCGTAATGGCACACCATCTGCTTCACGAGGTCGTGCTGGCCTCCAGTCAGCAAACAGAGGTAGAGGTCGAGGTATGTTGACTCAAGAACAGCGTTCCCTTCCTCCTCCTAATTCCGTGAATTACTTTGATCAGCAAAACGTTCGGTCTACACAGAATTACAATGAGGATTGTTATGTTAAAAGCGATAATGAAGGTCTTCATGCTAACTAGGACAGCCACGGACAAAGTAAGGGAGTTGTGTCGATTCCAGTAGATCAGAATGGACCTTATGTTAATGTCACTACAATGGGTGTTTCAGAGCCATTTCTTTAAGATACTGGTGCGATGAGAAGTTCTATCCTTCATTCAAAACTCCCTGGGGCACCTTTGTCTGGCTTAACAAATGTATCTGTAGGTTTTTCTGGCCCCCCAGTTCGTAATCCGGTCTCTGGCCCTTTGCCTATTTCAATTGGCCCTTATGATTTGGAAGCTCCGCTTTTCTTAACGAATGGCTGCAGCGAGAATCTATTGGGCTTAGATCTACTAAAAAGAATACATGCCACAATATCTTGTTCTCCTTCTGGTGTCTATCTTACTTTAGGACAGAAATTGACTTCTCCAATGTATTTGTCTAAAGATCAGTTCCTACCTGAATTGCTCTCTCTCCCTGCAACGCTTTGGGCTACGGGTCCAAATGATGTTGGTTGTCTTGAGATCTCACCGTATGTTATTACTCTCAAACCCAATGCTGAATTGCCACGTGTTCCTCAATATAGAATTTCCATTGAAGGTGAAAAAGCGCTTTTGGAAATCATTCATGATTTGATTCAGAAGGGAGTGGTTGAGGAAACGAGAGGAAACATATGTAATAGCCCTATTCTTCCTGTTCTTAAACGCATTAATCGTTCTCAGCCTCCTGTTTATCGTTTTGTGATTGATCTTCGGGAGGTAAACAAAATTGTTGTACCACATTTTCCAGTTGTCCCAGATATCACTGCACTGTTGACAATGATACCTTCCAAAGCGGTTTGGTTTTCTGTTATCGATCTGAAAAATGCTTTCTTTAGTATTCCCATTGCTGAAGAAAGTAGAGATATTTTTGGCTTCTCTCTTGGAGGCCGAAGCTTCCGGTTTAAGCGCGCACCACAAGGCTATTGTGAAAGTCCCTCCATTTATAGTCAATCTTTGAAATGTCATCTTGATGCTTTTTCTTTGCTGTCTGGTGCTGCTCTTATTCAGTACATGGACGACTTGTTGATCGCTGCTGATTCAGAGGAAATATGTAAGAATGTGACGGTTGCATTGTTGCGACACTTGTCCGATCTTAATCATAAGGTTTCACCTTCCAAGCTACAATATGTTCGTCGAGAGGTTACCTACATGGGTCATATCTTGTCAAAGGAGGGAAGATGATTAACCCCAGAACGTATCCAAGCAATTGCGCAAATGTCTGTGCCATCCACACAGAGAGAGGTACGTGCCTTCCTGGGCATTACTTCCTATTGTAAGCAGTGGATCCCTAACTTCTCTCTGTTGGCCAAACCTTTGTTGGCACTCACTTTGAAAGATACGCCTCAGCCCCTTCCGTGGACTGACGAATGTCAGAGGAGTTTTGCTGACTTACGTGCTGCTCTGTGTTCTGCTCTTGTACTAGGTACTCCTGATTACAGTAAACCTTTCACGCTCTATGTTCATGAAAAAGAAGGTTGTGCCTTGTCAGTCTTAACGCAGCGATTTGGAGACAAACAGCGGCCATGTGCCTATTTTTCGGCTACGTTAGATCCTGTAGCTAAAGCATTGCCCAGCTGTCTTAAAGCAACAGCAGCAGCAGCTATTTCCATTCGTCAGTCAGCTGGAATGGTGCTAGATAACACTCTTATTGTTATGGTGCCACATGCAGTGGATACTTTGCTTAACAGAACAAAAACGCAGCATCTTACGAGTGCTCGTTTGACTGGATATGAGCTGACGCTTTTGGCTAGTCACGTACACATCAAACGATGTAACACTTTAAATCCAGCTTCTTTGTTGCCTCTACCAGAAGAGAAAGGTGTTCAAGAACAACATGATTGTTTCCTCCGTACAGAGGAAGAGACAAAAGGTAGAATTGACTTGACAGATACGCCATTAGTGAATCCGGATGGATCGCTATGGGTAGATGGTTCTTGTTTTAAGCTTCCTAATGGAGAAGCAACTTCAGCCTATGCTGTTACTACCTTGCATACAGTCGTGGAAACAGCACGCATCAGACATAACTCAGCTCAGGCAGCTGAACTGATAGCCTTAACTAGAGCTTGTGTGTTATCCAAAGGGAAAAGAGTGAACGTGTATAACGATAGCCAATACGCTTTTGGTGTAGCGTTCAATTTTGGACGTCTGTGGAAAGAAAGGGGATTCCTTACTTCCCATGGCACTAAGATACAACATGGTCAATTGGTGACTGACCTTCTTGAGTCACTTGCTTTACCTACCCAGATAGCAATTGTGAAGTGTAGTGCGCACAAGAAGATTACCGACGATATTGGTCGTGGAAATGCATTTGCGGACGAAGTAGCTAAAAAGACAGCCAGAGATGCTACAAGTCGCATGTATGTTGCGGGCCCTGCAAATTGGGTCAGGGAAAGAGGAATGTATAAAGACACAGTAGAAAGTGTGAGATCAATTCAAGAAGAGGCTACAGAGAAAGAATTGAGTAAGTGGAAAGAAAGTACAGGAATGTTAGATGAGATGGGTTGTTGGGTGGAATTGTCAGAGCACCAACGTTGGCTGTTATCAGATGCCTATGTACTACCTGTAGTTACTATGGCGCATGGTCCAGCCCACCTAAGTGCGAAAGGGATATGCAAGCTTTTGGCTCCAGTATGGCAGAATGAGGGAATACCGAAGTGTGCAGAAAATGTAGTGAAACATTGTATCATTTGCTTAATGTACAATCCGGGAAAGGGAACCCCAACTCCAGCAGGTCATTTTGCTCCTCCGATCTATCCATTTGAGGTGTTGCAAATCGATTACATCCATATGGAACAATGCAACAATCTTAAATATGTTCTAGTGGTGGTATGTGCCTTTTCCAGATGGATAGAGGCATATCCCCTGAAAGACAATACAGCTCTATCCACAGCCAAAATACTTTTAAAGGAATTCTTTCCTAGATTTGGATTGCCGCGCATTGTCTGGAGTGACAATGGGAGTGAATTTGTGGGCCAAGTCATGCAAAAAGTTTGTGCAGGTCTTGGCATCAAGCAAAAATTCCATGCGGCAAACCATCCACAGTCAGCGGGTCTAGTAGAGTGCTATAATGGCACTCTAAAGCTTAGACTGGCTAAAATACAAGCCAGTACAGGCCTTAGTTGGCCCGATGCCCTACCTTTGGCTCTCTTATCCACCAGAACGGCTGTGCATTCTCGTTTGGTACTTAGCCCTTATGAGGTTGTTTTCAGACGCCCAGCTAATGTATGGGGAGTCCCTCGCCCTAAAAAGTACTCTGATATACCATACCCGATGTTGATTGATTATTTGCATGACCTCACAACTAAATTGCATATTCTTCATCAACAGGTTCAGAGCGCTGAGCCCGAGGCCTCCACAGACTCAGGTCATTCCATCCAACCAGGTGACTGTGTCTGCGTGAAGAATTTCCAGAGGACGAAGAATTTGGAGCCTCGCTGGGGAAAACCTCGTCAGGTGCTCCTCACAACCCGTACAGCAGTGAAAGTTGAAGGAAAGAAGAACTGGATTCCCGGTGTGCACTGCAAGAAAGAGCCTTTGCCTTTGCCTTTCGATCAGTGGGTCCGCAAGGGTATAAGAGACTCAGAAAGCGAGAAGGTTCCTCGTTTTGTACCATTTAGTGATGCACGCGTGAATGGAACATTGTCAGAGAAAGAAAGCGACGACATTCTCCAGGAAGCTGTACCACCGCACCTTCGTCTGAATACCACAGATCCACGAACATTGTTTCAGGATCAGACTGTACCTGATAAGGCTCTATATAATTTGAGACCTAGACCGAGGAAGAAAACTTGAAATTCTCTCTTCCATGTAGTTTCTATCCCGGTTGCAGGGTCACGGTAGGAGTCTTGGTTGTGACCCGAGTAGTGGCAATAGGTCTGCAGGACGTGCAGTGTCATAGGACGGCAGATAATCATAACCAAGTGATTGAGGAAGATTGCCGTGAGCATCCACTTAGAAGATGGAGACTACATTAGGGGAAAAAGAGAGAAAGAAAGAGATGAAGAACTATTGTAAAATAATATATAATCGTTGTGGTATAACCTTATGTATTTTCATATTATTGTGTATTTTAATGGCGTGTATCGGCTGGATTGTTCATGCTATGCAGCACAAAGTTGTCTCTTCTTCTATCACTGTGCCTTCTTATTCCACTATCTCTCCACATCTTTTTCATACACTTCCTCAACATGAACTGATTCGAAGAACCGAATATTACAATAACTCTTTTATCCAATTATTACATCAACACCAATTAGTGATTAATACAACCGACTGTTGGGTGTGTGGACTAATGCCTCATGCCAGAGAAAAAGGGATGCCATATTTAGTCCTTCCGTTCTCTTACGAAGGTTCTGCTTGGGCTTATTTTGTAATTTTCTCTAATGCCTATCAGAGCCGATTTAAACGACCTGTCAGTTCTTATATTGGTGGACCAGATTTCAGTCATAGTTCATTGATAAAGGGAATGGTAGCTATGGCTAAAATCATGGAAAATAGTAAAATTTCTATCGATGAGAGAAAAGCATACACTAATTGGAACGTCACCCATTACATCACTAGTCTTAATGATAAAGTTAAACAGGGCAAATGTCCACCGATTTGGACTATACCTCATCAAGGCAATTTCTGTTTGCAAATAAATGGTCAGACTGCTGATACCGAACGGAGACAAAGCTTTTGCTCCCATACGTACATCCATTCATCTCAGAATTCGCCGCCGTTAGTACCATCTCAGGGCACGTATTTTATCTGTCATGATAGAGCCTATACATGGTTACCGACTGTTTTTTTCTGGAACCTGCTATATAGCTTTCCTTCTTCCCCCTACATATACTGCTTCTTCAAATTTTCATAAAAACAGGTATGGCAGAGGGATTATTAATTCCAAAGACACAGCAGGACAAGAGGGAGGAGATTTCCTGAAAGGATTTCTCCCTTTTTGGGGTCCTATGGCAAATAGTAGGAATATGAGGCAACTGGTTCGTGTAGTAGAGACTACCATAGACATCACTGTAGGAGCTTTGAGTAACATTACAGCGGAACTACAGGCAGATCGTCTTATCACATTACAGAATCGAGTTGCCTTAGATATTATTCTTGCAGATCGTGGTGGAGTCTGTAAATTGATTAAATCAAGTTGCTGGATTTATTCAATTCAATTCAAATCAATTCAATTTAGCTTTATTCGATAATTACTATCATAAAAGCTTTCACAGCCATAAAAGCAGTATTATACATATCAAAAATGGTGATAGTTAAAAAAATATATAAAAGTTTAAAAGACAAACTGTGGCACCAGTGAATAAAACAACAATTCATAAAAGGCAAGTTCCCATTAAAAACGAATTACTGGTGTCAACAGGGGATCTGCCAGGCATAGTTCGTTCCTTATCCTCTTGCACAAAAAGGTAGATTCAAATTTGTGGATAGCAGCATTGACTAAATTTGTAGCTTTGACAATGGCTTTCATTCGAATGATCCAAGCACAGCCCAAAAATTTAGCAACTCCACAGACAAAGACTGGCCTGGACGCATCAGAACTCAAGATGCGAAGTGCAACTTGATGGTTCCTTGTTCCTAGCTGGACACAAATGGGTTTAAGCCATTTAGACCTGGCCTGCCGATATGCCGGACATGCAAATAGGCAGTGAGCTATAGTTTCATACAGGGCATAGCAACACGGACAGCTGGAAGAAAGATTTTTTGCTGGGTCCCTTTTGGCAACTGTAGCATTAAGGTGCAAAGACCCAAACCGAAAAAGTGTGTACAGCTTTCTGTCCGTAGGGACTCGAATGAAGTCAAAATAGGGTTCCAAATGGCAAACTTGTTTGTGCTGTAAGAAATCCTCTGATAGTTTCCCATGCCTCGGGTAGCACAGGAGCCGTTGGTGTATCCAGTTCCAATAGATCTTTTTTAGCTCAGCCTTAGATGGCTGTGCTTGGTTCGCCCATACATCAGCTAAGCCCAGAGACAATAAGAGTTCCTTAAGTTCGTTGAGCCATTTTATCCTTTTACCCGTGTTCAAAGAAATAAATTCGCTGAGTCCTGCCGCATAGTGTGATAGCTTAGGGGTGAATCTTAATCTTGCCCAATACAGAAGGGGTCGTAATCTAACTGTATCGCTCACCCTGTGCCTCCCCATATCGAGGAACAGGGGTGTTAAAGGAGTGCATTTGGGGACAGAGATCAAGGGGCATATGTATCAAGCAAATTTTTAATCGCAAACGCTGCGATTCGCAAAATACAGCGTTTGCGATTAAAAATTCGCAAAACGGGATGTATTAGGCAAAATCCCATCGCAAAATTAAGGAATGGCTAATTTAGCGATTTCTTAATTTTGCGTAAGCATTTAAGAAATCGCAAATTGCGATTTATTAAATGAAATGTAAAAAGCACCCAAGTTGTGCGAATTATCCTTAAGAAATCGCAAATTACCACCAACTTCCAGTTGGTGGTAATTTGCGATTTCCTTTCAAAATGCACTATTTTTAATTTTGCAAAGTGCCACGTGACGCTCATACATGCCCTTAGGGCATGTATGTGCGCCATATGCACACACATGCTCATTTCAGGGGTGCATCAAGGTGTCATCATGACACCCTTGCACCTTTGAAATTATTCTCAAATAGCGATTAGCAAATTGCGAATTCGCTATTTGAGAATTACTTCCCATTCATTCCTATGGGTCTCCTGGCCCATAGAAATGAATGGGCAGGTATTCCTTAATTGCGATTTCGCAATTTGCTAATCGCAATTAAGGAATTTTAAGAAATCGCAAAAAGTTTGCAATTTTTTAAATACATCCCGTTTTGCAATTCTCAAATAGCGATTCTTAAAAAATCGCTATTTGAGAATCGCAAATGGTGATGTTGATACATATGCCCCTAAGTCTCTTAAGAACTTGTTCTCTGACTTTTGGATCTCTGCTGTTTGCTCAAACCCCCAAAGTTCCACTCCATAAGTTGCCGAACTTACTGCCTTTCCATCATATACGACCAGGACAGGGGAGACCAGTCTAGAGATGGACAGGCGCTGCTCTCTTAAAATTGCCCCTGCTGCTCTTTTATGATTTAGGAGCATCTTACTCAGATGGGGTCCCCATGACAATTTATCCGATAGCCTCATCCCCAGATAATCAAAGCAGTGAACTTGCTCAAGATATGAGCCATCAGGGATGAGTTTGGGTCTAAACTGTTTTCCAGGATTAAAAGCCATTAATTTTGTTTTGGAGATGTTAATAGTTAGGCCGCTTTGTGTACAGAAAACCTGGAAGCGAGTAAGTAGTGTTTGGAGACCCATAGGGGATTTGGAGATCAAGAGAGTGTCGTCAGCAAAGAGAAGAGTGGCTATTTTTTCTCCCACCAGGGCTGGTGCATCAGCCGGAATATGGCTCAAAAAATCCACCACACCATTCACATACAGCGAAAATAGTGTGGGGGCCAGAACACAGCCCTGGCGGACTCCTCTCCTTACTGGGATACTCTCTGTAGTCTGTCCTTGATCTCCCCATCTAATTCTTGCAGAATTGTTATCATGAAGACGAACTAGAAGGGAGAGAATGTAGGGGGGAATTCCCATTTCCTGCAAGACGGCCCACAGCTTAGCGCGCGGAACTAGATCGAATGCCGTCTTGAGGTCAATGAAAGCGAGATATAAACTCCCCTTTGCAATGACTACCACTTTCCAGTAGAGTAATAATAGGCGAAAGACTTGGTCTATTGTACTAGTGGCTTTCCTGAAGCCCGCTTGGCATTTAGATAGAATTCCCCCTTCCTCCACCCAAAGATGGATTCTATTGAGGAGGGTACGCCCTACCACTTTCTGCATGCAATCTACAAGGCTGATGGGCCTATAATTGGCAGGGTCTTGGCGATCACCTTTCTTAAAAATGGGGATAACTTCCGCTTGTTTCCAGGATGTGGGGACTTCGCCACCCTCTAGGAGGCTATTGATCAGGTGCTGGATATATTTGGCCCATCTACCTGGTTCCAAGCAGAACAGATCGTCCGGAATGCCATCTGGTCCTGTGGCTTTAGCTGGTACGATGCTATTAATGGCACTTACAACCTCATCCAGACTGAAAGAAATTGTAGGGTCCGGAATAGGTAGGTACTGGGTAACCCTGCTGGGCGCTTGTTCTCCCTCTGCGTCATCAGCATATAGATTAGAAAAATGATCCCACCAATTCTGGCTATCTATATGGTTTGGAATTGCAACAGTACCTGCCCTATTTTTGATGCTAATTAGTGACCAGAAGGAAGCAGGGTTTCTCTCAGTTGCCGCTAATTTCAGCTCGTCCCAGTGTGCCTCCTCCCAAGCACGTTTAGCTAATGTCAAGGTTAAGTTATAGTCTTTCCTCGCTAATTAGACCCTAATGCTATTTTTCGCTTTGACAGCGGCTATTAGTGCTTTTCTTTTCTCTTTGCAGAGTCCAGTAAACCAAGGGTTGAGATTATTTTTTGGGGGTTTCCTTTTGCCTGAGCTGGTGTTGCCTAGAAACTGTTCCGCAATCAAGGAAATAGTTTCCTGGTGGATTATAGAAATCTTACCCTTCGTCTGAGTCGAAGCCATAGCTTCCTCAAGATCTCTAGTTTTTTCATCTAATATTGTAGAGATAAGAGAGATCTTCTTTTCATCTGCTAGTACTCTGGGCCACCTTAGCCGCCTACCACAATTAGAGGGTACTACCTCTCTAGAGAAAAGGGAGTCCGCAGAACATTCAGGTATTTTAGACAGCGGAGCAGCCCAACGATTCTGCAAGATTAAAGTTAGAGGATTATGGTCGCTATCTACAGTGGAACTGACCTCCATGTCAACTAGACTCTCCCAAAGGCGTAAGTCCAGCAAGATATGAGAGGGACATGACAGCCTGTTGAAGGTGTTCGCCCCCTTAAGATCTGACACAGTTCTTCCATTTACGGCTCTGAGGCCGTATTCCAAAGTAAGGGCGTTCACCTGCAATACAATCTCAGTCCATTTTTTAATTGGGGCCAGGGATAGCGGGGGTACTCCCCATCTATTGTCCTCTTCAACTAGATTCAAGGGGTCCTCGTTGCCCAGGGGCTCAGATGTACAATTGAAGTCCCCGGCTATGATGGTTTTTGAGGTGGGTGGACAGTTAGCTAAGAGGAGTTCTAAATCACTCAAGATGGTCGATATCCTGCCACTCACTGTTCCCCTAATGTAAACATTGAAGAGGTTAAGGGATTCTTCTTTTTTTGCGACCTTGATGGATAACCACAGAATGTCGTGGCTATTACTAACTTTAGGAGTAATAGACCACCCCAAATCGAGGTTAATCCATATTAGGAGACCTCCCGAGGGTCTTCCTTTGCCACTAGAAATTGCAGGAATAAAATAGGTGGCATATCCAGAAATGAAGAGCGCTTCCATACTCCATGTCTCCTGAAAGACGCAGACGTCATGCGTACCCACAAACTCGACCCATGACGGTGTATTCATATTTTTCTTAAGGCCTGCTATTTTCCACGACAGTATTTTCAATTTACTCGTCGAGGGTAATCTAACAGAATTAATCGAGTTGGGCTGGACATGTGGTAACTGGCAAGGTGGAGATTTTAAATTGCGTAAGGGGAGGGTGCCCTGGGCAATAAGTCCTAAACTGTTTGTGTTCTTGGCTAAAAAGGGCGCTAAAAGTCAATCATTTTTATCAAGGGAAGATGAAGAAAGCGCTCCTGCCTTTAATGTTGAATTGTGGGATGTCACTATCCATCGCCTGAACTGAATTCTAGAAGGGTCTGGGGAGGAAGTTCTATATTCTAGTGTAACCAGGTTCTCAACCAATAGGGCGTCCACCAAAGTTAATTCGATCATATCATAATTGGGATCAGGGGAAGGACATCTCTTTGCTTTCACGATGTCCTCCCTAATAACAGATCGACACCCTCGGACATGACGGATCCAGTGGATCAATTTATTGATTAGCGAGTCACTGGACTCGTGAAAACCTGAGATGGGTATTTTTGGGACATTGGTCATAAAAAAAATGTTTGGGGATTTCTGGCCAGGTACAATTTGGTCTCGGACCACAGGAGGTGTATTTATATACCTGATGACGCTCCGACAGTATACCAGGCCATTTCTAAATTACACATAATCTCCGAGTCGATTCATCAGGACGAAGGAGATTGGTCATTATTGGGGTGGTTTTGGGGACTACTGTCTAAATGGGGTTGGAAGGTATTAACATTCCTTGGAATGGTTTTGGCCATCATTTTCTCTTGTTGTCTCTGTATGCACAGTGGTCCCGCCATTTGTGACCTTTGTGCTACTATGTGCATCTCAAACCCTAAGTCACAGAGAACAGAGAATATCAAAATGATGTTGCAACAACAGCTTGATGACCTCATGACCATTGACATCGACTCAGATTAACATGAGTCCATATACTATTGCCTGAGTTCTGGCAAAAGGAGGGTCTGAGGAAATTCGATTTTCGATCTCGATCGTATTGACCCACCATTTTGTAAACCGCCGCCATTTTGTGTTGCCCTCACTCAGGCAGCACGGCGAACAAAGTCTTTTCTGCTTTTTCTGCAATATTGTGTCAAAATAGCCTCCTGCCTCTGTTTACAAAGCTGGTGTTAGAGACTGGCCGAGTACACTAATCCCTGTCTGGTTTTTCTAATCCTTGTCTCAACTATCTGTTGGTTCACACTATTCTCTCCTTACTTTATCTTATCTTCTGGCCTTCGCTGTCTTCTGCTCGTATTCTCTCGTTTCACAACTGTCCTCCAAAACACACAAACGTATCTCGCCACCTGCAAGTCAGTTACAGACACGTTAATACCTTAACCTGTGGGGAGGGATGGCAAACACAGTTGAAGGAGAGGCTTCTTTGAGTTACTCGATACTTTTGTTTTCCAACCTTTTCTATTGGCTCTGTCCTATCTCAAACTTCTCTTACTGGCTCTCGATGTGTGTGAGAGGTGTGTTTTCTGGATAATGCATATGTCTTCTATACCAATATAAGATTGTATGCCACGGAGTGAAGTGGCAGTCTCATGAGAACATACCGTGTGTACTTCTAGGACAACTGTACTAGCTGCAGCTAATAAAATCTGATCTTTTACGCCGACAGAGTGTCCCCGTGTCTCTGTTAGCTGAAGCAGGAGAACCCAGGAGATTAAGGCGTACCCTGCGCCGCCAGGTCCAAAAGGTTCTGGTTCTTCAGAGTAAGACACTATACATGTGTGCAAATTGCCACAATGTTAAAGATAAAATTAGAATCCACATTTAATAGGAATAAAAAAGCTTCAAAAAACGAAATTGTGTGTTTTGCAATAGATAAATTAAGATACAAAATGTCACAGCATTTATCCTTCTGTATTAGGTATTAACAGGCATTCACATTATCTGAGTGAGTTGGTTGTTGCAGACCTAAATACATTACAGAACGACAGATTTGTGGAAAGGCTGACTTGAAAGGTGTGTGAATTCAACGCCTTTACGTGTCAAGCAGCTATGTCAGCACGTGAGTATTTCTGACTCCGGCCACAGAGAACAGCTGAAGTCAATTACGGTGTAAAATCCTGCATTTCAGACTGCTGTTTTAAAAGTTAGAAATACAGTTTGAATATTTTTGATAAACAGAGGACAGATTGACAGTAGGGATTTATTTTCTTAATGCCTTTTTAAATAAGGATAAGAGTGGTTTTTGATGTTAAATAATAATGACTGTCCTTCATTTAAAAGTGGCACAGACTTTCAAGTTCGGTTTCTGTTCTTAGGGCTATGAATGAATGTGTTTAAATATGATAGGCAAGGGATGCAGCTTGCTTTTCATATGTGGACTCATCAAAATGATTGGATTTATTAAAAAAATATATATATTTTGATTATATAAAAAATGTTATTTAAAATAGGTGCATTAAATTCGTTTTTTAATATTTATAATGCCTAATAATGATGCTGTGACCCCCTAGCATCCAAATTGAATTTAAGCCATGCTATACAGCAATAGGGGGTCACTTACATGTGAAATGTCACTTTACCCAGGCGTACAAAACTCATTTTTATAAGGGTATACATTATACATTTCTGATGCCACATCTCTGGGATATGTAGGGGACATTCTGGGGATGACTATTATGCAAAAACATTGTAGGATATTCATTTTTAAGTGCCCCAAACATCAAAGTCGAAATTGAGTAAAATTCACTATTTAAAGGAGGTTATTCCAATCAGAGCAGCTTTTAAACTGCCCCAGGCTACAGTAAATGCACATATGTAAGCATAGAATGAATAGCTGACTTCTATACTGCTAGACAAGCACTCGGCACACTGCTTACAAATATAAATATGTACAAAAAATCTGGCAGAAGTTATTAAGCTTACCTCTGAATTGCTGGTAGACAGGAATGGAGTGGGTTTTGCTGTTGAGTTTTCAGTCTCCAGGGTCACTTTGGATTGGTAAAAGTAAAACTGCATGAAAACCTTGCACTCAAGATGGAACAGCTGTGAATAGGTTAAAGGTCGAAGTTCTACATTTAGAAGCAGGGCTCAGCGCAACATTTGCTTTGACATTTCGACATTTGAAAGACGAAATGGCAGGGCAGGGACAGAAAGAGGTTTTGCTTGCTTTTTTTTGCAAAAGCAAGTTTTTTGTTCACTCATATGAACAGATTGAATAATAATGGTATATGTCAGCTTTTATTAAGACAATGGCTCTGTCATATGTATAGCACTAATGCTTTCAGGGCTGAATTAAGGAAGCAATGGGATTTAGGTTGAATTCATGTGCCCTCGTGTCACACTTGTACATTTGCTAAAGGAATATGTTCTTTAGCTAGCTCAATGTGCTATTTAGCTCCTCAGAGTTTGTTTATGCCCAGTTGCTACAAATTGGGGTTGATAGTGTTGACAGAATGAAACCTGTTACATGTTTCCTACTGTCAAAAATGGGGGGAGGAGGCTAGCTCCTCTACAAATTAAGGGTAGGCAAATTTATGTTTTCTCTCTCTTTTTCCTAATTTCTTTTGAGTCTGTCTAAACTGTCTGTGAAATAGCCATGAGACATTTAATTGGCTATTCGGTAATACTGTTTTAAACATTATTAGCATTAATGAAATGAATAAATAAATTTGCTATGTTACTGCCCATCCTGTCTGATGAAATTATGAAAGAAGGAGTAGTCTAGATTGTGGTTTCCTTATTTGATCTTTAAGGGGAACTAGCTGTGGGTAGTTTTTGTTCTAAAATTCTCAGGTGATAACACCACTATTGTTTGTTATTCTCATGCTACATACAGTTTTGCAAGGGCATTGCTAGTTTTTATTAGCTAGTTTGTGTAAATAAACTGACAGTCCTTACTAGAGCTGATGTTGCATAGTTTGGATTGTGAAAAATAGAATGCAGAGAAGATGCCCATGTGATCCTTAGCAAACATTTTTGAGGAAAACATTGTTTTATAGGAGTCTGTTTGTCACAAGATGTTATGCTGGAGAAAATGTACCCATTATGTTGAAGTTTTTAGTTCTTTATGTAATAGGAATCCCTGTTAAAGTAGCAGTTTTAGATTTCCCTGTTGCTCCTATAACATGAGAGCATAGTCCTAAGCATACAATGTAGGAGCTTTTATTAAGTGAAATCATTTTAGAAGTGTTTGCAGTCCTGTACAAGTAATGCAAAGTCTATGAGTAAAAGTGTAGAACATTTCCTTTTTTCTTGAGGGTCTTTAGATGATTAAGATAGGAATATACAGATGTAAGGATTTGGAGTATTTCTGTATTGTTTTTCGCTTTTCCTCAGAATTTAGTAAATGAACACAGACTTCCTTGGCTGCTTGGGATTGGGTGACGTATTACTCTTGTCAGTTCACTAAAGAGTTCCTTTTATACTTGCCAATAGGTCCAGGCTGTTGTTCTTGGGTGCCTTGCTAATATATGGGGCGTCCCTAGACTAGGAAGTATTCTGAGACTATCCTCTCTGTTGATAGATTATTTCTGTGCCTTGTCTAAAGACCTTTTGTTCTGTCCACCAATAGATATTTGCTGCCTTACAACCATTGCCAGAGGGGCGCGGACATCAGATCCAGCTTGGAGAGTCAGCACCAGTCCAGCTTGAAGTCAAAGTGAAGGTAACCAGCACAGGCATTGCTGGCAACCAGGACCTCAGTGAAGGTAGAAGGCCGGAAGCACTGGGATGTGAAGTGTGTACCCCTGCCACTGTCTTGGGCGAAAGACGAGGTCACAAATCAGAAAGGCGAAATCATGGATTTTAATGCCCAGCCGAGAGTCACAGACCGACCAGGAAGGTGAGAAAGTTTTTGCTTGAGGTAACCCCCTTTGAAACAAGGGTTGCTTCAGAGATCCTAGCATCAGGCCTCTGAATCCTGGTCCCAAAGTGGCTGTAAAGTTTTCACCTTTGTTGGTCAAGAGATACCTGGGCACACTGAATGCAATCTATGGCCCCAACGAAAGAGCAGTGTGCCAGCAGAGCAATACAGGAGTTAGGGAAGGACTTGAGTTCAGGGTACAGGTGCTGTGTCTCTGGTGCCTGTTAGATTGAAATGAAGAAAACTGGTGCACTGCCTGAGACACTGGACAGGATCGCTGAGAGCATTTGCCCTGGTGGGTGATTGCCCTATCCAATAAGAAGAAACTTTCCCCTTGAAACTGGGCCGTGATTCCTGAGTTGCGAGTTGTGCAGCTCCACCGGGAACAACAAGAGCCTGCCTGTGAGGCTCAAACGGACACAGGGAGAAGACTCCCCTCTGGTTGGTTGTACAGCGGCTTTAATTTCCCAAGGACTTCCTTTTCTTTTTTGTTGAAAATGTACCCTATTGGTCGTCCCATTTTTGAGGAGGAGCAGCCCTTTGCAGCTCTTCGTCCTAATTCTCATGGTCCTGTGTGGTCCTCCTGGTCCTCTGGATCCAGGATCATTTTTGTAATACTATGTCTGACTGCTTTCATAACTGTATTAGGAATAATGTTTATTCTGCGAGAGAAAAGTTCATCTGAGCAATTGATAAATGTTACTTAACCCTTTTATTGATTGATATTCTAGCCCTCATAAAGGAAACACTGGAAAAGTCTAGTGAAAATGTTTTTATTGGATATGTGCTGTTGGCTATTCTGAAGTTGAAATTGATGGTCACTGAAATGCATAGGAGTCTTGAAAATGTTTTTACTGGATGGTTCTAGGATTTGCTTAGGACTAGAAAGCTAATAGCTCTGTTTCTGATAATAGTAATTGCTCTCTCCTGCTATCTGTATGACCCAATGCTCTGTTCCCTTTGTACTCCTGCTTCTACCTTCTACCTACCAGCTTAACAATATTTAGAATGAGAAATGCCCACCAAGCAATGAATTAGGATATTGATAAATTTATGGGGAAAAATTAATATGCATATTTCCTACTGGATTATGGGAATGTCTTTAGCTCATGCTAAAAGGACCATCTGTTGAAGATTGCATTCATTTCTTAGCATGAGCTGAAAGCCATTTTGTACTTGGCAGCCATTTTAGTTAGCTATGTGCTGGACATTTGCTGTTTCCCTCTCCCAGAGTCTTGCACATGCGCAGATATGCTTAGCTAGTAGAGTGCACCTGTTCCTAGTATAGAACTGTCAGGCTGTTCTAACTGATGTCAGCAACTTATTACTCCTCCTACTTGTTGACTGTGCAGTTTCTGTATGACCATCTATGTGCATAACTCTTCTCATGTGCCGCCATTTTCAGCCCCTGTGTGGGTATAAAAGGACCATGCTTTTTCTGTTCAGTGTGCTACTTCACTCAACACCGAAGGGTGCTGTGTGAATGTAGTTCCACCTCATGAGGTTTATTAAACTTTGTATTTTCTATTCCAGTTTCTGTGCCAACTTCTTCCTATTGGTCTGAGGACTCTGTGCAGAGAAGGGCGAAACCCTTGCACTGGTAGGCCTAGCTGAGGTCACCATCAACAAAGGGGGATTGGCCGCAGGGACTGATCTCAGGCCACATGTTCCCCTCCTGTTTAAAAGGGATCGGGCCCCAGGTGATGGGGTCCCCAAGCCATGAAATGGCTCGGCAGAGGGGGGATGTACATCCCCTACCTAAATGTATATATATATTTTAAAAATTAAGCACTGGATGTGAAATCAGCAGAGTAGCAGTTCATTTAATATTTACTGCTCCAGATGGAAGCAGCGCACCATAATGCCCTAGAAGTGATTTGGGAACAACCAAGCTTTTTTTAAATGTTGTGGGGGCTGCAGGGAGCACAGCAGCCCCCTAACAACATTTTTAAAAAATGCAGTAGATTTCCTGGATCATTAAATCAGTGACCTCTGGAAAGCTTACCATTATTTTCAAGCACTCCGAGCTGGAGCTGTGCACACTTCAATTGAAGTGCGGGGACACCTTGTGGTTAGTTCTATGGCTGCATTTTGTAGCCTGAAAAATGTTAAACCAAGACTCAAATACATGGTAATGGTTTTATTTATTGAATATATTTTGTGATAATCACTATTTTTAAACATTGCAATGTGTGAGTTCATAAAATAAACATTTGATTATAGTTATTGGTGACTTTTTGAAAAAGGCAACAGGTCTACTTCATATATGTTGATGTGCTGATCCCTTCATAAAGCCAATAGGCCCACTTTTTATATTTTGGTGCTCTGATCCTTGACAAAGCCAGTTGATCTGCCTTACTTAAAATGACACCCATTATATTGATACATGACTTATTCAGATGTGTGTGCTGGTTGGTTAGGCACCCAACTCAATGGCGTGTGTGGCAAAGGACATTTTACTTTGCGTTAAAAAAAACATAATTTAAAGTGAGTTTATAGTTAGAAACTGTAATTATGTCTAACTTTGCAGTAAAAAAAACCTTGGAAATTCATTGAAAACACACAAAGGTTGAACAGGTATTATAGTTAGGTGAAAATGTCATTCAAGACATACCATTATAAACTAACAAAACTGCTAAAATTCACCCGTATATTTATTGCAAGTAACTATAACTCATGCCCTAAAGTAAATGTTATACTCTGAAACTTTTCAAGAAGGAGCTGAGGTGGATGACTTGTTTTTGGAAAGTTTTGTTAAAATTCATGAAACGGGGCAAAAGTTATAAAATGATTAGCAAACCAAAAAATGCACTTCCTATGGAAATTATGACTCACTTATAACTATAAGACCAACATTGTGTAATATTTATATATGTACATATACAAATATTACACTATGGTGGTCCTATAGTTATGAGTGAGTCAAAATTTCCATAGGAAGAGCATCATTTGGATCATGTATCAGATTAAAGAAGGTTTTAGAAGTGATATATATGTTTGTACGGTAATAGTTTTTATTGGAATGTCCCTGTAAAAAATATGTATTAACCAGTGGTCATAGTTTTTTATTTTAAAATTTTGCTTATTGATTTTTGGTCAGGCATTAATATACCGTTATCACACATGTATGTCAACACTTCACATTATTATTGGAACTTGCAACAGTCTAATGAACAAGGAGAATAATATCACATATCAAACAGGCGTTTTGCTCCGTTGCATCCTGTATTGTTTCAGAGGGAAAAGGAGATAAAATCAGACAACATGAGGTAACAATCATTACCAATAATAATTTACTACCCACGCTTGTGTATATTAAGACAAAAAAGCAACCACTTGGGCCAACCAGACACATCAATTCAAACTTCGGAAACGAGGAGTGAGAGGATAGCTATGGCGAACCATCAACCATTTGTCAAATTGGGCAAACCCTTATGTGCAGAGGACAGTCTCGGATAACAGCTAATGTGGAGACAATTATTGGGTCGAGCTTGGTCGGGAGGGTATTGGTGCTGGGCTTGAGCCATCAGGGTGGTCAGGGTCCTGAATTCTAAGCCAGGTGGTGAAAGGCTCCCATATGCCTCTCGGGCGGGATGCTGTGGGCATGAGGTCCCAGAATGCAGCAAGATGCTCCTGACAATAAACCACATCTTTTACCCAGTCAGCAGCTCGGGGAGCCCTAGGGGCACCCCATCGGATGGCAAGCCTGCGCTTAGCAAGTAGCAGCATCATGGCAACCAAACAACGCTTCTCGGGCGGAAGGTCCCCCACAAAACCCAGCAGTGCCACTATGAGAGTACACTCCAGCACCACTCCCGTGACAGTTTGTATAGTCTCATAGATCTCTTCCCAATAGTCAACTATGGAAGGACAGCTCCATGCCACATGCAGAAAAGCTATTGCTTCACGTTTACACTTCCAGCAGCGTGAATCAGGACACAACCCCAGTTTGTGTAGTTGCATGGGAGTGCGATATATCCTATGTAGGAATTTGAAGTGAATGAGTCAGAGTTTCTGGTTGGGGGATAAATATCTTAGCTGTGAGCAGCTGAATGACCATTGCTCATCTGTATGTAAGTCTTCAAGATCGGCTCCTCAGTGTGCAAGCTCCCCAGGGGCATCCCATGGGGTGTTTGTTTGCGTGTGTTTATATAATCTAGTGATTAGTCTGAGAGGTGACGGTGTAGCTAATAAGTGTTCTAGCGGCTGCATTACTGCTGGGGAAGCCGGGAAGGTTAAGTGCATTTTCTTGCAGGCGGCAAGGAGCTCGAAGTACAAAAACAAAGTCAGAACCGGTATCTGGGCATCCTCTCGTGACTGAGGTTTCTCTAAAAAGGTATCCTGCAGGTATAAGTCTCCCAGGGTGGAAATGCCAATAGATTGTGCCCGTCTAAGGAACCCCTGTCATGAAGAAAGGGAAAGTGTGGGTGGTGTCTGATTTAGGTGGAGGGCGCATAAAGTAATGGAGTTCCAACACGCTTCCGTAAGCCTTCCCAAGCCCAGCGTAGTCTCCACAGTATTTATTTTGGTTACAGATCTACGGAATGGTTGATAAATGCAGCATGTAGAGGAATAGGATCAGCAACGTCTGCTTTGGAGGCCACGTGCGGTTGAAATGGAATGGGATATATCCAAAAATGGAAAAATTGGGCCTGCTCACAAAGCGCATATAGTTCAAAGTCTGATGCTCCCATTTCACACAGCTCCCAGCTCATGCGGGGTTGTTTGCCAGCATGCACCAAGGCAATTATAGCAGATCTTAGGATTTAAAAAAAGGCTGTAGTTAAAGGTATGGGTATATTTACGAAAAGGTATAAAATATAGGGAGAACTATCATTTCAGTGATGGCTATTCTACCAGCCAGTGACAGGGGTAGGGACGTCCAAAATTTTGACTTATGTTCCAGCCAATCTAGCAATCTGCCGAAGTTCATTTGCCATATTTCCTGCAGGTTTTTGCTCAGCCACACCCCGAGGTATTTCAAAGTACCATCAGCCCATTTAAGCGGGAATTACAAGTCAGTCCCCACATGGGCTGCAGTCAAGGGTAGGATAGAGGATTTAGACTAGGCCTGGGCGTAGCTACTTCGCGAAGCTACGCAAAGTGAAGTTCGCACTATGCGAGCTACGCGTAGCACTTCGCAAACTGTGTAGTACCTTGTTCGCACTGTGCCAGATGTCGTTTTCAATGATTGCACAGTGCGGACAAGCAACCGGCACTGTGCAATCATTGAAAATGGCATCTTGCACAGTGCGAGCTGTAGTTTTCTGCTGCTCGAGTAGATTTTTACTCGAGCTTCAGCTTTCTCAACGCGAACTCGCAATGAGAAACCTGACCTCCTCGCGTTGGGAATCTCACCGGGATGTTTATTTTCCATGCTCGCGATCGCCAACTTGAAGTTGCTGATCGCGAACAAGGAAAAAGTCTCGCCGGGATGTCATTTTGCTTGCTCGCGGTCGCCAACTTGACGTTGAGGACCGCGAGCAAGCAAAAAATTACCGCAGCACTACGCAACACTACGCTACGCATGTTCGCACTGTGCTACGTGCAGTTCGCGAACTATGCGAGCGTAGCGTAGTGCTTTGCCCAGGCTTAATTTAGACCAGTTGATCTGTATGCCAGACATTCCCCCAAATCGAAAAACCTCCCTCAACACGGGATTAAGATTATTCTCGGGCTTGCGGATATATAGTGTTATATCATCTGCGTATATTGATACTCCTATCTGCGAATCCAAAGCCCCGATTATTATGATATTGATGAATCCTGACCGCTAAGGGCTCCATTGCCACTGCAAACAGCAGTGGCGAGAGCGGGCACCCTTTTCTTCTTCCGCGGGTTTTTGCGAATGGGTGCGATATGAGGTTATTTGCCCTAAGCCGGGCTGCGGGTCAAGTGTAAATCAGACCAATCAATTTGATGAAATTAGGGCTAAATCCCAGTCTAGGTGGGACAGTTGATAAAAACGGCCACTCCAAGAAGTCAAACGCCTTAGTCGCATAAAAAAACACTGCAACCGCGGGCAATAGGGGTCTATTTGGTGCATCATAGCGAAGAAGGTGCGCAAGTTGTGGGCCGTCGCCCTGCCCGGAATAAGCCCTGACTGCTCTGGCCTGGCTATGAGTGGTAACAGCGGTTGTAGTCTATTAGCTATTAGCTTGGCCAGGATTTTTGCGTCCACATTGATTAACAACAGACGTCTATCAGAATCACACAAATTAGGTGCTTTGTCAGGTTTGTCAGGTTTTAACAGAGTGAGGATTGCAGCCTCACGCATGGTCTGTGGAAGGATCCCTATCTCCAATGACTCCTGATATACATCTAACAACTGAGGCGCCAGTTCCTCCACATATGTGTTATAGAACGTTGTAGTCAGATCATCTAGACCCGGCATCTTTTACCCAGGTAAACCTTTAATGACTTTTGTAATATCTTCTATTGAAAAAGGTTCATCCAAGTAAGCTCTATGGGCGTCGCTGAGACAAAGCAGTTCAATGGATTCTAAGTATTCATCTAGGTCAGGGTGGGGTGCTCTCTCAGTTGCGGTGTAAAGTGCGGTATAGTATTTAGTAAGATACTTGTGTGTAGCCTCCTGTCCTCTGAACAGAGAAGCGTCTACATCTAATAACTCGGCTATAAAGGTTGGAGAGGAGCGCTGTCAAAGTGTATTAGCAAGGGTTTTTCCAGGTCTGTCGCCCTCCCCATAAATGCCTGCTCTGGAGTTCCTCCCTAATAAGCGGGTCTCTCTCTCTCAGCTTCTTCCTCAAATTCAGTGATTTTCCCCCTCACCGTGGCTAAATGTCTAGGCTCCCCGGATTGAAAAAATAGTCGTTCCACTGATTGAATTTCCTGTTCGAGCATAGCTAACGTAGATCGTATAGAGTGTAGCACCCCTGATTGTTTGGAGATGCAAGTGCCTCGAATCACTACCTTGAATGCCTCCCACAGCGTCGAGGAGGAGTCCACCGAACCCTCATTCGTAGACAAGTATTGTGTGATATCAGTTCTAATTTCTTCTCTAAATACATCATCTAGGAGTGCATGCGGCGGCAGGCGCCTAGTAAATGCACGGGGCAGTGTTTGTGGTACCGTCCAGCACAGAACCACCGGGGCATGGTCCAAAAGAGTACATGCAAGGTGCAGCATGTCAGTGGTCCATGATGCAATATCACAGGTGACTAGCCAGTAGTCTATCCAGCACCAAGCATTATGATGCAAGGTGATACACGTACCCTCCCTTGTGTTTTGATGTCTGCCATGCCAAATATCAGTAAGATTATGTTCAAGAAGGATGTTGTTTAGCTGTAATGCTGCCCTAAAGTGTGGATTGCGGGCTGTACCCACTCTGTCCCTGTCATTGTTAAGAGTAACATTGAAACCCCCACCCAAAATGATCGTGTCAGCACGCAGTGCCGCATTTTTTGCCCATACCGTAAGAAAGAACTGTGGGTCGTCTATATTGGGGCCATATATTGCCACTAAAACAACCTGGGTTGTCATAAGGGTGCCCTGCAGAATAATATAACGTCCCTCAGGATCAGTCTGAACCCGTGTGGTAGTCCAGCCAAGGCCCCTTCTGATTGAAACACCTCTGGCGTAGTTGGAGTATGGGGCAGAGTGTATTTCCCCCCAGTATCTGTTCTTTAATTTCGAATCAAAGTCATTTTTCAAATGCGTTTCCTGTAGAAAGCATACGTCAACGAGGTGTCTGCTCAAATATGTATGTACCAACCAAGCTTTTTTTAAACCATTAAGCCCGCAGACATTCCAGGCAAGAAATTTAGTCTCAGTCATTTCTTAATAGCGAAACATGTAGTGAATATGCAGAAACAGGGGCATGCAATAGAACATCATACCTTAAAAAACAAGCAATAATGTCTTGGCAAGCTTAAGTGTGAGTAACAAGAGAAAGTGAAATTTAAAACAAACCACAGCAAATTGTCCTTTGAGCATATACTGTGAAAATAATGACCTTTTGCCTGATTATACCATGCCCCTCGTACCCACCCCCACCCACAACAACCTCCCAATCAGGCTGTGACGTATTTAGACCCCCCCCCCCCATATTACCCAATAAACAAAACAAAAGCACATGGGAGAACTCCCAGTGGGGCTAGGGACGCCAGCGATATCCCACCAAATGGCAGGGTGTCCAGGCTAATATATATATATATATATATATATATATATATATATATATATATATATATATATATATATATATATATATATATATATATATATATATATATATATATATATATATCTATTGTGCAATTTGTCAAGTGGAAACTTAAGAGCTGCTTGTCATAGTCAAGAATCACAGTGCTAGTCCTCCAGCGATTAAGGCATCTAATAGCACATAGTGATTACCGCGAGCATAAACAGACATGAGTAACAAAGTGTGGATCCGCGCAATCAGTGAATTAGTCATTATCGCTGAGATTTTGCATCAAATTGGCTTGTTGTAAAGTAGGTGAGGGCGACTTCCTCCCACCAATGTGTTTAGCATACTTGAGGGCTGATTTAGCATCTGTGAAAAATTGTGCCTGTCCATCATAGGTGATTCTAAGTTTAGCAGGATACAACGTTGCATATGGAATGGAAGCATTTCACAGGATACATTTCACTGGCGTGAACTCTCTCTGTGCTGCCTGGACAGCAGATGTGTGGTCGGGAAAAAAAAAGAGTGTTGCCTTGATGGGTCACAGGACTCTTATCCCTAGCTGCTCTTAGAATGGCATCCTTGTCTCTATAGTTCAAGAGGCGTGCGATTATCGGACGCGGCACAGCACCTGGTGTGTGGAGAGGGCCCGTGAGAGAGCTGGCTCAAATAGATCGCGTAACAGGTCTTCGATGTAGGGTTCCATTTTCGGGATAGCAGTCGATTCCGGCAGCCCAATAATCTGCAGGTTATTACGCCTAGAGCACGCTTCCAAGTCTTCATTTTTTGCTCGTATTACAGCCAGTACCTTTTCCATATTACGGATTTGCGCTCTTGATTCAGTATGAGAGTCTTGGGTATCTGATAACCTATTCTCTAAAGTGTCTAATCAAACCTCACGAGCGTCAACACGTTTCTTGACTGTTTCTAACCTTGAAGCAAGAGCGTCCACTGTTTTAATACTGGAGCACACGTCCAGCAGGATCAAGCAAATATCTTCCTCTTGCTGTTCCTCACGTTCTTTGGAGCCTTGAGCAGCGTCTATCTCCTGGCTAGCATTGTTTGTTCTGGTGAGGCGTTTGTTTTTAAAGGGGAGCTTTGCCTGCTTAGGATCTGACTTCCCCATGGTATGAGCTGCCGTGCACCTATTCAGTAGTATTAGAAAGCGCAAAAGCAGTGGGGGCGATGTGATGGTACGGCGTTCATACAATGTGTAACTATCACTTTAATGAGGCTCAGGACTCAGTCTGTGCACCAGCTCGCAGATCTCCTAGTTCAAGGTGAGCCCTAGGTGCAAAGTGCGCTTACGTAGTTCTCGCTCATCCCAGCGTGGGAGAAAGTCAGCAAGCGCGTAGGCAGAATACTATAGCTGGTAGCACAAGCCTGCCACACCAAATCGTGCCCAAGTAAGAGTTAACAGCTGTTCCTGGGTCGGTTACTGGGAACTACCACAGCGCGGGGTCAGCCTCGCCCCCCCACAGAGCGCTTATGTCCCTCAGCTCAGGCCTCAGCCACCTCTCCAGCAGGCTTCAACATCGTAGGTCCAACACGGGCCTCTAGCGTGTGTATGACAAAAGTGGCCCCTTCTCCGATGGTGTACGGGTCTATGAATGGGGACCGGGGCCTAGCCCAGGCCCACCAGAGCAGACACCAAGCGACAGACTTCCCGTGCTCCAAAACAAGCCCCCGCGCTTCAAAGACTGACGTAGGGGCAATACTAGGCAGCACAGGGCCTACTCAGCTCGCGCCCCCACCCCGGGGTCCCCAACCAGCACACGGGCCTCTCCACGAGAGGGCGCCCACGGGATTCACTGCAGTGCGGACCCTACCGCTCCCCCTGCCGCAACTCGGCCCTAGCGGGACAGAGGACAGAAAGGGCACAAAGTTTAGTGCCCTAAGCCCGCCCAGGCTCGTGCAGCACCAAACCCCGGTTCGCACCCACCCCGCAGCACCACTGTGTCTCACCTCTCCCCCCAACATGACAGTGCTTGCTCTGTCACCAATGAGCCTGGAGGTCCAATGCTCTCCAATGTTCAGCAGATCGACCGGCTCTTCGCTTCCAGGCCCAAAACGCCGTCTGAAGCCACGCCTGCTTCCTCGTCGTGGCTGCAGGAGGACCGCATTGGTTGTAGTTGACTCACGAGGTCTCTGGGGGTGCGTATCTCCGGAGGAGCAGCGAAGCGCCAAGTACGTCCACACATCGTCCACAGTCCAAAGCGCTGAGAGCACACGGGCACACAGGGCCTCGCTGGATTCCCCCATCACACAGCGCTGCACGGCGGCCATGTTTCTTTCTGTAGTGACTGCGGCCAGTCGGGTCGTGTTGGGCGGCGTCTTCACAGTAGTTAACCAGCAAAGTCAGCTCAGTGGACGCCGGGCCGCTTCACCGTGGGCAATCCTTGTTTTTGAAGCGGCAGAGGTCGCTTAAGGATGGCATAATGAGCGGATGATTGAGCCTGGTCTGCGGAGCCCCTTCAACAGGCGGCCATTCCGCGGCTCGACGTAGCCACGCCCCCCGACAAATGGTCATAGTTGGTAAGGTTTTGTTAAGAGTAGATTGCTAGTTTGGTGTCTGTCAGTGATTTTGTTGGAAGAGAATTCTGATTGTCGCAGAGTACTAGTGACAGGATTGTCTGGTTTGAGAAGGCAGTGGGTGTTTTTTAGATACTTGTAGTATGAGGTGTGCCTTCTGAGGAGGTATTCCCCTGTACGCTACTCCAATGTACCACACTCAACTCTACTCCACTCTACAACACTGCAATTTTTTTTTCAAACATATTTTTTATTAGCATTTGGGTCAATCAACTTCACATATAGCATTGCATAATTCATTCATTTTTTGCATTACAAATAATAACTATTGTTCTATGCATTACGTCATTGTATTGCATATACATTCCACATTATGTGATCATTAAGGTATCAAGCGATGATGCTGCCATGGGGTAAGCTCTCTTGAGCACTAGCGCTCAGGCATAGAAATACAGGAAATACAGCCAAACAGTACATAGTGAGTCCCCTATTAATGTGTGCAGTTTGTCCTGAGAAAGGGGGCTGCAAGGTGTTGGTTCCCCAATGGGTACGATTCAATGAAGATAAGGGAAACTAAACAAAAACTTAAGAACTGTTCAGTGTGGTGCTTCAATGTAGTGTTTCATCAGGGGTAGAGAAGGCGAGAGGGCAGGTCTGGTGGGGGAACGGCCAAACAAGCATGGGGGTCTTCCATCCTTATAGTGTGTGTGTTGGCACATCACCTGGGGCAGAGGTTGGGTGCATCCGGCCATGAGCAGGTTGGAGGGAGGCTGTGTTATAGCTTTGGGGGGGCTGGTTGGAGAGTCTTAAGGGCTTCAAGTGCCTCACCGCTCAATGTGGCTGTTCATGGACGCTTTCTGGGTCCGAACTGTGTTCTGCATCACTCGATTGGGGTTGGTACCTCTCAGGGTGTTCCCAGAATTCCAGTACCTCATTCCAGAGATCAACTATGGGGCGCCACCGAACCTCCGTGTGTCCTTCCTGGCCAGGGCTTTCCCCTCTGCTCCCACCCAATGTGTGATGTCACGTTTCCAGTCCCCTACTCTTGGTCCCCTTCACAATTTCGAGGTTAATGCTATCCTCCTCTTGGCTAGAACCAAGGTCAGGTCTAGAATCCTAGTGCCCCCATTCCGTTTGTGTGGCAGGGGGAAGAACCCCAGTATGCAGGTATCAATCGTGGGGACAAGTGTGCGCTCCACCGCCATTCCTGTTGACTCCTAAACTTTCACCCAGAATTGGTTTACCGCAGCTCAGTCGCAAATCATGTGGATAAAATCAGTATCTGTGTGATCGCATCTCTGGCAGTTACGTGTACCACCCCCAAATACGACCCTGAGTCTATGGGTGTCATATGTGACAAATGGGTGTAGTTTAATTGTATATATTTTATCCAGGTGTTACGGGAAACGTTTTTGGGGTATGCTAAGATTTTGTTCCATTCTGAATCCGAGAACTCTCTAGTCAGTACAGTATCCCATTTGCCACGCAGGTACTGAAGAGGAGTGCTGGACATCTCCAACAGCGAGGCATACGGCCATTTTACCTGGTGTTGTGCCCTACCCGAAGTAAGTATGGACTGCAACACCACATGTGTCTCAGGCTCTTCCCAGGCTCTACCCAACTGCGCCTTGGATGTATGTACTAAGGCTTCGTAGTGTAGGAATTGCACCGTTTGTAGCCCTGTGTTTTCAACCAGATCTTCCAGAGGTGACAGGACAGACTGCTGGTAACAGTCCCCCACTGTTTCTATTCCCACTGCGGTCCAGGGAGTTAGCTGTTCGTGGGTAAATATACTTCCGTGTGGTAAACCTATTAGGGGCAGAGCCATGGTATATAGGGGAATTTCCGGTCTTTGCTTTGCGCAGTGTCTCCAATACTGTAAAGCAGTGGTTTGTAATACGGATCGGCGAGGGATCACCGCTGTTGCATTGAGCATTTTACTCAGCAGTAGGGATGTGCGGTTTCCAGCATTTGTCAAGTATTTTCCTTCTGGCCAAGGTCCTCTAGCCATTGTGTTAGCCACTGTAGTTGTAAGACCAGGAAGTAGTGCTCAAAATTCGGCACCCCCAGGCCACCTTTTGCTATGGGACGCTGTTGTGTGGCCAAGGACACCCTCTGCCATCCCCTTTCCCATATGAGGTTGCGGAGCACGACGTGCAGCTGACGGAAACATTTTGCGGGAACCCCGGTCAGGAGATTAACAAAAAAGTA
Source organism: Triturus cristatus (assembly GCF_964204655.1). Taxonomy (NCBI): domain Eukaryota; kingdom Metazoa; phylum Chordata; class Amphibia; order Caudata; family Salamandridae; genus Triturus; species Triturus cristatus. Next base: position 346,654,392 of record NC_140588.1, on the reverse strand, counting down.
CAGAAGATGCGGTAGCATGACCATTTTTGATAATGAAATACGGGCCATGATCGGAAGGCGCTGAGAGCACCAAAATGGAACACAGAGATCTAAGTGCCCGACCGAGGTTCCCCTCTCTCAGGTCTTCCAGGGAGTGAAAAATATGTATTCCTAGCTATTTGAAGGTGGAGGTAGCTTAATTAAGATCTATTGGGAGCTCTACAGGGTGGGGGCTAGTAGGCGACGTTGGGAATAGATAGGTTTTGCTTCTGTTAACCCGTAATCCGGACACATTCAAATCTGGCTAGTAAGTCCAATGCCACCGTGGAACCCCGTATAGCATTGTTAAGGTAAATCAGGAGGTCATCTGTGTCTAATGAGATGATATGGTCGTGGCCGCCTACTGTCAGGCCTATCCCCTCGCCTCCCTAGCGGAACACCACCACCAGTGGTTCTATCGCCAGTGCAAATAGGAGGGGCGACAGCGCACATCCATACCCGGTACCACAGAATATTCAATATTGTGCTGAAACTACTTTACCAGTCTTGACCCTGGCTGTAGGATGTTCAAATAGCAGCTATACCCATTTTACCCAGTATTCGCCGAGGCCCATGCGCCAGCGTTGTTTCAAATAAAATATCCGATTGAATGGTGTTGAAGGCTTTCTCAAGATCTATTGAGAGATGGTCTGCTCCAGGTAGGAGCCTCACGTCAGGATGGTAGAGTACTGTGAACAGTCTATGCAAGTTGTTAGAGGTGTTTCGGGACAAAATAAAGCCAGTTTGATCTGCATGTAGTGGACATGTGGGGCAGTAACCGAAGTCCCAGTATCTTGCTAAAGAACTTAACATCCATGTTGAGCATAGTTAGGGGTCTAAAATCAGAAACTCAATCCACCTCCAGTTTTGTCTTTGGGACGGGAATAACCAAAGCATCCCAGACAGACGCTGGGAGTCACCCAAGTCTCAGCGATTCTGCATATATTATTTCCAGGCGGTGGCAATTTCAGGGCATATGTCAAATAAAACTCTGCTGGAATACTGTCTGGGCCTAAGGTCTTACCAGTGCCATAACTTTAATTGCTATTTGGATTTCCTGAGTCGTAATAGGGCAACCCAGAAAGTCGCCTGCACTTGTGGGTGTAGTATGAGAAGAGGCAGCTGGGGAAGAAAGGCCCTCTGTACTATCTGTGAGACCTGGGTGGGTGCCTCATATAGGGATTCATAGTACGTACGAAAGAAGTTGTTGATGCCCTCTGGGTCATGGACTGATTGATTCGTTCATGCCCATACATGAGTAATCGGAGCACCTCACGTTTTTGGCTTAATCAGCCATGCTAGTAATCAGCCAGGTCGCCCCTCCTCCTCATGTGCCTTGGCAAGGGACCCCTTGTAATCATAACATCTCAGTCACTCTAGGGCCTGGTAGTACAGTGTCTGTGTTTTCTTCAGCGGGCCTTGTTTTTTGGGGGCCCTGCAAGTTGTCTAATTTGTGTAGCTTATCTTCTAAGTCCCGTAGTCCCTGATGTGTTTCTCGTTGTGACCCCAATAGGTTGTCCCAGGTAGAACCCTCTCGTCACCACCTTAAATGCCTCCCATTCTTCCAGTACAGTGGAAGTTGTATGTGAGTTGGTGCAAAACACGTATCTATGGTATCTATGGTGGAAACCAAGGACTCCCTAAAGTAAGGATCTTCCCACATCAGCGTGTTCAAGCGCCATAGAGGGACGAGTGGGCTCTTCCCTATGGGATGGTAGGTCATCAACAAGGTGCTGTGAGGAGAAAAAGTGCGCCCCAGGTATTATGTGTGGGTGATGGCATGTCCCAACCCTGAGGAGCAAAAGAATGTATCTATCCGTGTGTGCAGTTGGTGTATCGGGGAGTAGAATGAGTAGTCTTTACCTTGCATATGTTGCATCCTCCAAATGTCTTCCATTCCCCAATGCACTATCCAATCCCTAAATCCTGCCACCATGCGGTGGTCCTGGGCTCCCAGCAATGGGTGGTGTGATCGGTCCATCACGGTGTTAGCAACACAGTTAAAGTCACCCCCCATGAGGATCTCCGACCCGCTATTTCCACCATGTGGGCGGAAAGCTTGTATAGGAAGGGAATCTGCTACTGATTAGGGGCGGACACACAGCCCAAGGTGATTTCCTGTCCATACAATCTCCCTTTCAGGAATATGTATTCATCCTTAAGGATTGGGTAGGTTCAAAGGCTATCCCTGCCCGGATCCAGATCAACACCCCACTGGCATATGCAGAGTACGACGTCGTGAAATCCTGCCCTTTCCAGCATCTGCATAGTTTTTTGTACTAGAGCAATCTGCACCCCCCTCATCCGCAGATAACGGTGTATGTTATGAAGTTTTGCAGCAGTCCTCACCCCTCGGATGTCATGAATTTCAGTGTGTGATGTGAAGGCATCATTAAAAAATAAATAATCCCAGTCTCTGCTTCCCCTCACCTCCCTGCCACCCCCAATCTCTAGGACCTGTGTAGCACCACGCCCACAACAAAACATAACTAAATCAGCTTGGCAACGGTCAGCCACCCAAACTGCAAAGTGTGCATCTAGTTCAGCAGAAGATTCCAACCTTGACTGGGTGTGGACTTCTATGTGGGGGCAGGCAACAGATCTCGGGTTGTGAAGATTCCGCCAGCCCGAGCCGGCCCAAACATCAATAACCCCAGCCTGCAAGCCCACTGCATTAGCAGTATGTTCGAGTCCAGGACCATGTCACTTTCCAGCTGACACGGTCATCAGCTCAGAGATAGATCGTCTGGTGACCTGGGGGTAACCTGCGGCAGCAGTACACTATCTGCTCATGATGAATCTGCATCGGATTCCGCAGTCCCATTCCCTGAGGGTGACCCAGCCCCTGACCCATATTCTTTAGGTTTAGCGATATCAGCCACTGCTTGGAGAGCAGCCGCCCTCTCTTTCTCTGTTTGTGATGGGCTATGTTTCTTAGGTGCTCTCCGTTAGAGCCTCTTACTGAGCCGCTTCCTGGTTGAAAGATCTCGATCTCCTGCAGCAGCGACCAACTATGAGGACGGGCCCCCTGGATCATCACAGAAGTGCCTCTTCCCATCCAGAGTTATGCATAGCCTAGCTGGGAACATTAGGGAGTATTGCAGGCCTTTGTCCCGTAGTGCCTTCTTTATTTCTGTGAACGATGCTCATAGCCGCTGCACTTCCGGGGTGTAATGAGGGAAAATGGATACCTTACTGTTATCGATCACAAAGGGGACTGCGATTGTTGCTCTCTGTAGAAGGATATCTCGGTCTCTGAAGTGCAGGAGTCTTGCTACTACCGGACACAGTGGGCATCTCGGTGCCAATGGGCGGGCAGGGACCCTGTGGTCCAGGGCCAGACTGGCCGTAGCAGGCACCGGGCATTTCCCCGGTGGGCCGCTAGGGGGTGGGGGGGTTTGGGCCCCTGGGGCCGTTTTTGTTACCAAGGGTCGGCATTATCGGCCCCCCTGTAACAAAAGCGGCCAAAACCAGCCCTCGCAAATTGCTTGGCTGCACCCTCCCTCACCCTAGGGTGGGCTGGCCGAGCAGTTTGCCAGGGCCGGTTTCGGTTCCCAGTCCGGCCCTGCTGTGGTCCTCTCAAGTGTGCAGAAAGCAGAGAGTCCCTCTGGGGCCACCACTTATCTGAGCTAAGTTTCCAGAAAGGACAGCATGTCTTTGCCTTCGTCCCTTCCTGCATACCAACAACCCTGATATTATTCCTCCTGTTGCGCCCTTCGACATCCTCTGCTTTGTGTTCTAGGGTATGGAGCCTGTCTGCGAGGTCCGTGACCGTACGAGCCAGTGTCTGTTGCACAGGTTGGAGCTCTGCAATGGAGGTTTCCACGTTCCCAACTCTCTACGCCAGTTTACGGTGTTCAGCGCAAAGCAGCCCTAGGACCACGGATACCGTACTGATATCTTGGTGAAGAGTAGATTTGGTGTCTGCTATGGCCTCTAATATCTTGGCCAGTTGTTGCTGAACTGGGTCGGTGCCACTGGATGTTGGTTAGGGGTGTTCTCTTCCCTATCCTTTGTTATTCAAGTCGCCTTTGCCCTGGATTTCCCCGTCTGTCCCAGTGTATGGTCCCCAGGGGTTTCCGCGGTTATCAACTTAGGAATGAACACAAAAATGCCAGGTCAGCTGTGCGTCGTTGTATCCAGTCACCACCCCACTCAGTCAGTGTCAAAACACGTAGCGGACCTGTGGCCCATGGAGGCTAAAACTTCTTAAGCCAGTAATGGGGCGGCTCTGTAGGGGAAGCAAGGCGTGGGAAATTCCAAGTTATCAAGGCATAATATGGACTAGGAGAGTCCACTGCACCCCATTGGGGGCAACCTGACTCCAGGAACTGAGCAATTCCCCTCTTCATTCCGGGTACTCGTGCGCTGCAGGCCAGAGGGGGGAGGTGGGGGGTGAGCCAGCAGAACAGGCAATTGAGGTTTCCGAGTGTAATAGCACCATGCATCGGGCCTCCCAACCCCTCCCCAGGTTCAGAACTCCACAGGCCCAGACAAGGCCAACAGTTACAGCCGCTCTGCTGGCGATCCCTCTGCATTGACGATGGGGTGGGTGCAGAGTGGCGGGCCGCCCATCTCACATCGGGTTCAGGACACCCACAGGCCCCTTGCGGTCTTAGGTGGGCTCAGCAGGCATCCACCCCTGGTGTTATGGACTCTCCATCCGGGTCAGGACACCAGGGTACCTCTATAGGAGCCACCTCTCACTGTCACACCCAGAGGGCACCTCCAGGTCCCACTGACTCTTGGGGTTGAGCGGGGCACGGCAGATCTTTGAGGGTGCCAGCCACCCCCAGTTCATTGTCTTGCAGTAAGAGGATTGTTGGACCGGGTTTCCGACTTCCAGGGTTCAGGACCTCAGAGCAAACTGTTATTAAAGGATGGTGGGGGAGGGCCTGCCAAGTACTCACTCAGTGATACCTCCAGCGGGGCCACCGCCTCTCAGATCAGGCAGGGAGTGCAACGGTCCAGCAGGTTGAAGTCACCACTCCGTCCTCAGGCTCATCTATGAGGTGCGCGGTGGAGCAGCAGTCTCGGCAAGGCCCCACTGGACGTGATTCGCCCAGCCACGCAGATGCTGCCTCCGCAGTGATGCCGTGGTCTAAGCTGCTCACTACCACAGGCGAATTCCGTGTGTGATGTGGGCCACGCCGCGCCACCGGCGAAGTCATGTTGAACCCCAGTGTCCTCAGGGGGCGGCGATGATCGGCTGCCCGTCTGCTGCAGCCAACTACCAAGGCAACTCGGCACCAAAGCCTGCAAATCCAACGCGCTCTTTACTCCGAGACTGGCAATTTTGCCTCCACCATCCCCAGGAGATCGCAGGCTCACAGCAGCAGCAAACCCAGCAAACTCAGGGCTCCAAGACTAACCGATCTCCATCTCATGGTGCTCCCAGGTAGGCAGGTGTCACGCGGCCCCCTCCAACTGCTTGGTTGCCAAGTATTGAAAGAATGATCGTCGGGCCAGCACGGAGACCCGGAATCACGCATCCAATGGATGACACTGCACTTAACAAAACTCCAGCCAATCAAACTCTGCAATGTGAAGCACATTTTTATTTTTGAACAAATTTAATGTAATGAGAAAACACAAGGTTAATCCTTTGTAATAGTTAGGAAAACGTAATTTATTCTTTCTATAAAAGCCAAACTTAGACTACGCAAAGATTACAAATTCTAAAGTTATAGCTTAAATTTATAATGTGCGCACCCCCTTTCAATATAAGTAAAGATAAGAAGGATTGTGGCTGTCGCTAGAAAAGGGCTCCCATACCCCTCAAACAAGGACCCCTTTTTCTCAGCCGCTGCTTGAAGAATTACTTCGAAACTTTCCAATAAGGGGCTGAGAAGGTTGAATGTTTTTTTGGTAAATGTCATGAAGAGTCTTCAAAAGGCGACAAACTTTTTTGCAAAAAAAAAACCTCTTTCATAGAAAACTCTGACTTGCGTAAAACTGCATAGTAGATATACAGTAGTCGCCGAGAGGCCTGTAGGGATTCCGCAGTGGTGAGAGCGTGGCAGTGCGGCACAAATTGACCGAGAGGAAGTTGACAACTGCAGGAAAGAATTAAGCTAAAAGCATTGCTCCTTCCAAAAGCATCTGCCCATATTTCATGCTGCTGTTGTATGTTCTTGAAAATGGCAGAAAGTGTGTTTGATCTATTGGGTTTCCCCATTGCACATATTTATAAGGCATGTTGCACTGTTAATGTATATCTGATAGTCTTTGGATCGGATAATTTATCATGTTTATTAAATGTTGCTGCTCCTATGGATTTCTCGAAAAAGGAAAAAGCCTGTTCTTTCTTTGTTTTGCTGGTATAAGGATTCTGGTGCTAGATTGTGTTCTTGATAGCATTGACCCATTTGAGTCAAAGACTTTGTTCATTCGCTTTAGATTACAAACACTGCCACTTAAGGTTTTTACAGCCAGATGGGAAAAAGTGCAAGAAATAGCTGCGGAGTGTCCCTTCTGTTGTAACATCTTGGAAACTGAGGCACACTTTCTATTTTTTTGCCAGAAGAATAAAATCTCAAGATCAAGATGCATTCTCCCGCTATGTCACAATTTAGGCATGAACCCGCGTATGGTGGCATCGCGTTTACTAAAATCTGATACATCAGAACTAACGGTGTTTGCACTTTCAAGATTCCTCAAGTGGACATGGTCTATAAGACCAGGTTCGATGTAAGCATGATGCAAAGTCTGTCTTTCGTATCCAATCCATGGAACCCTTGTGGTAGGGCTGGTTATTAGACACTCATGCCAGATCATATACCTGTTATTCATGCCATAGGTAGCTCTACAACGCTGTGACTACTTGTATATATAAGTAGGCCATTTCATTAGCATTTGAGATTTTTTTTCGATTGATGTTTCCACTGCTTTGTTGCTCTAGTCACTACGATCCTCTAATTGGGCAAGTGGGCAAATGAAAACGAATTTCAACTGGGCACATCTGGCTACACCTTTATGATTGCTGGTTTTCAGATTTGCTTGATTTGTAACTCTGGTATATGAACTTGCTGCTGTAAGTTGAAAAATCTTTTTTTTGTTATGTTTGAAAAGCTTTATTAGCAAACAATGACATATGTAACAGCAATACAATTCAAAACAATTTTGGGATTTTTATTTAAAGAGGAAGGGAGGAGGAGGGGCAAGGGAGCAGAAGAAGGGGGGGTAAGGAGAGAGGAGGTAGCAACAACATTATGCTATAAAGATATAAAACGGAGAAAGGCATATTAGATTGCATTATTGTAGATAAGTAAATATGAATTATCAAATGGATACGTATATATATTAAGTGAACAGGGTAAGAACAAAAAGAACAGAGATAATGTTATTCAAGGAGGTTTAAAATTTTCAGCAGTTCGATGCGAGATAGTATTTAAAACAATACGATCTAAATAGGTGGTAAGGGGTAACCAAAAGAGATCTCTATTTAACATTGGTTTACAAGAGGAGGCAAAAGCAACATCAAGTCTATGAAAATGACAGAGGGTATTCCACCAATGTTGTATGGAAAGTTTTGTGAAAGTTTTCCAATTAAAGGAGATGTGTTAAAAGGCTAGAGCAAGCATAAGATCAAAAAGACCATGCTCATGAGAGGGAATATCTAAAGAATCAGAGAGGCTACCAGCAAAGAGGAGGGGAATAGAATATGGAATGGAAATTGTGAATAGTCGAGAGATGTATGACCAAACCTTACCCCAAAAGTCTGAAACAGTAGGGCAAAGAAAGAGAAGATGGAGAAGGTCAGCATTAGAGGAGGCACAAGTCCAACAGTTAGAGTCAGCAGAGGAAGAAAAATGAGCTAAAGATGTAGGGGAAAGCTAAAGTCTGTGATAAAGGAAAAACATAGACTGAGTAAGAGAGGCAGAACGAGAAATTTTTAAGGATCTAGACCAGATTTTATCCCAGAAGATGGTGGACCATTCACATCTCAGATCCGACTCCCAAGAAAGTTCAAATTTAGATTTAGCACTATCAGGATTGGGGGCTAAAAAGAATTTATATATAAGACAGGCCTTGGGTAGAGTAAGGAGTATTTTAAGAAGGGAATTTTGGGTATCAGATAAGGATTGAGAGGGGAGAGAAAAGTAAATGTCAAGAATGATTGACATAAGAGTAGTCAACGTCTGAAAAAAGGAGCGAGGGCAATGGAATATGGATTGAAATTGAGGAAAGGAGCAAGGTGAGACTCCATTAAAAAGATGCTTAACCCATATAATACCCTTTAATCTCCCCGCTTTCCAAAAAATGGGCCTATTCTTGAGGAGGATAAGCGAATTATGCCAAATAGGGGAGTCTAAGAAAGATTCACCAGAAATAGTAGCGGGTGGACCAACGGTTTCAAGAGGGATCAGGTGTGTCTAAATAAGGGAAGAGAAGTATGAGAAGGTTTGGCAGAAAAACACATAACTTCCTTGAAAGAGAAAGGTAATAACAAGGTTTGTTCAATGGAGAGCCAAAGGGGAGTAAAGAGGGAGGGGTCTGATATGAGCCATTTGGAGGCCTGGTGAAGGGAGAAGGACTTATAATAAAGGCGAAAATCCGGGAACCTTACCCCACCATTAGATTTTGGCTTTCGTAGAGAAGTTAAAGCAATTCTGGCATTTTTATTCTTCCAAAGAAATCGAGAGAGACAGTAAACAATACGAAATAAACAGCAGGAATGTGAACGGGAAGCATGGAGAGTATATAAATTAAAAGTGGGGCAGTCATCATCTTAATCGAATCCAACCGACTCCAGCAAGAAAGAAAAAGAGGGTTCCAAGAAGAAAGTTGTTTTTCAATACGAGATAAGGCTGCAGACATATTCAATTTGATTGAAGAGGCGATAGAGTTGGAAAACCATATGCCTAGGTATTTGATTTTTGAACTGCTCCAAGCCAACCCAGTGGAAGAGAAGGCGTGGGGACAACAGAATTTTGTAGGGGGAGATTTTCAGTCTTTTCTGAATTAATTTTGTAACCGGAGACTTGCAAAAAGGATTCAAATTCAAGTAGTAAAGGAGGAATAGAAGTTTCAGGAGCAGAAATAAATAAAAGAATATCGTCTGCATATGCAGAAATTTTCAACTGGTGATCACCATAAGGAAAGCCGGAAATGGAATCATTATTACGGATAGAAGACAAAAAAGGCTCAAGAGCTAGAACGAAAAGAAGAGGGGATAAAGGACAGCCTTGACGAACACCACGTTGGAGCGGAAAATAAGGTGAGACATGACCATTAACTAAGACCGAGGCTTTAGGAGTAGAATATAGTAAGGAAATAAGTTATAAGAATTCAGAACCAAAACCATGCCATTGTAGCGATGCAAACAAAAAGGACCAATCTACTCTATCAAAAGCTTTTTCTGCATCGACAGAGATAGCAGCCAGAGATGTAGATAAGGAGGGAACTTTATTTAAAACATTGAGAAAGAGACGAGAGTTATCGGAAGTTAGTCTTCCTTTCACAAAACCACATTGCTCTTTACCAATAAGATGAGGCATGAGGGGATCTAAACGTAAAGCTAGCAACTTAGCAAACAATTTATAGTCAACATTGACAAGAGAGATCGGCCGATAATTTTTACAAAATTTTGGATCACGACCTTCTTTAGGAATGAGGCAAATAGTGGCCTCCTGGAAGGTACCCTCTGTCTTACCAGCTAAATAGAATGAGTGAAAAAGCGTTAGAAGTTTCGGGAGTAATAAATCAGAAAAATACAAATAAAATTCAACAGAAAATCCATCTGGACCAGGCATTTTCCCCTTAGTGAGAGTATTCAAAGCGGTGGGAATTCATTAAGGGGGAGATCGTTATCAAGATCAAGAAGGTTACGATGGGAAGTAGAGGGAGAAGGAATTTTATCAAGATAAGACTGGATGAGGAAGGGGAGGGAGGAGATTCTGGCGTATAGAGATTTTGATAAAAGGTTTAAATTCGTTGAGAATCTCCTGATCTTAATGCAGAAGGGAATTATTAGAAGAGTAAACAGAATCTATAAGAGTGCGTTCCTTGCGTGTTTTGAGGTAATTTGCTAAAAGTTTCCCTGCTTTATTACGACCACCATAATAACGGGTGCTACTCCGAAGGAGCATTGATGAAGCATTGTCAGTAGTGGTTTTGTTAAAAGCAATCTTCGCTCGAATCAGCTCTGGTGATATGGAATTTTTAGAGGAGGTATAGAATTCATGTTCCAGAAGCTTGATATGTGTTAAGGTAGTTGTCCGCTGTTGAAGAAAGCGTTTCTTTTTCTTTGAAACAAAGTCTATAATGTAACCTCTAGCTGTGGCTTTAAAAGAGTCCCAGATAACATGGGGGGAGGAGCTAGAGTTGCAGTTAATTTAAAAAAATTAATTAGCAAAAGAGCGAAAGGAGGAAGAGAAGAGAGTGTCGGTAAGAAGAGAGTTATTAAAACGCCATCGTGAAGATTTCGGATGTGGAGGGAGCAAATCCAGATCTGTTAAAATTGGGGCATGATCAGAGATAACTATGGGCTCAATAGAGGAAGACAGTAGATTTTGAGATAAAGACTGAGAATGAAAATATAGTCTAGACGAGAAAGAGATGCATGAGGAGGAGAGAAAAAAGAATAATCAAGAGTGTCAGGGTGAGAAAGTCTCCAAGAGTCAATGAGATGTGTCTGAGAGATAGTATCAAGAAATTGTTTGTGAGTCTTATGTGGAATAAAACGGACTGTGGACTTGCAGCCTAGAAATGGATCTACAATTTGAACGCAATCACCACCTAATATAAATAAATCATAACGAAACTGAATACATTTTTGGGTAATCACCGGCCAAAAAGAACAATCAGGCTGTGTGGGACCATAAACATTAAAAACAGTTAAATGAACAGAATTAATTGATAATCCATCTACCTTCCGTGTCATTTTCTTGTGATATAACTTTACATTTCAATTTCTTATGACAGAGGATAACAGCACAATTTTTTTTATTAGTAGATGGAGAGAATAAAACCGTACCCACCCAGCCTCTTTTCAACTTAAGTGATTCAGTGTCTGTGAGATGTGTCTCCAGTAAAAGAACTATGTCTGGGTTATAAGAGGCAAGGTGGGAAAGGATTCTCTGTCTTTTAATAGGATTGATAAAACCCTTTACATTGCAGCAGATAACTCCGAAAGTAAAAGCATTAGAAATTTAAAAGAAACAAAATCCACAATGATAGGAGGATGAGAGAGGATGCCAATGAATAAAGGGAAAAGGGATAAGAAAGGGGGAGGAAAAGGGAAAGGGAGAAGAAGGAACATGAGAGGAGACAAAATAAAAACGTATACAATACCAAATATGTGATAACGGGTAAGGAGAGAGGAAAAGCAAATGCAGAATCCGGGGAGATAGTGAGGGGGGGGGGAATAGGAAAGAATGAAGGGAAAGGAGAACTACAAGGAGAGACAGTACAAATCCAAAGGACGACTGAGGAAACATACCTGATGGGAATAAGGAGGGTGGGGCAGTGGCGACGAACGGAAGACGATACACCCGAACCAGGAAGTCTGGCCACACCAGAACAACAAATAAGGGAGTACAAACAGACCAAACAACTTTAAGGATGACAGGCGGAACCTGCGTAAATATAAGAGGGAAATGCGAAAAATGTTAAAAATTGATAAAGAGTGAAAAGAAGAAACAAGTCAAACACAAATTTAGAATTAAGAATGAGGTATGAAGATGACTAATAGGAAGACAATGAAGAGAAGGAGAAATGGGCAAAGAGAAGTAGATAAAGAAAGAAGGAAGAGCGCAGATAATATAATATGAGAAGAACATAAGAGATGAAGAAGAACAGGAATATTGAAAGAAAGGAGATTAAAAGAAATGATTTGATACATATATGCTCATAGAAAGAGATGAGAAGAACATATATAAACATAAGAGATTCATGCATTAATAACAAGGCAACAATGAGAATCTAAGAAATCTAAATTTAACAAATCAGCATTTAACAAGTCAACCCGTAGGAGAAACAGCAGTGTCCATATTAGTTGAAGTATGAGAATGGATAAACTTCTTAAGTTCTGCAGGATCTTCAAAGGACAGAGTGCGATTTTGGAAGGTAACCTTGAAGATGCAGGGGTAAAAGAGGCCATATCGAGCTCCCATTGAACAAAGAGGTGGACGAAGGTTAAGAAATTCTTTCCGTCTGCTTGCTGTAACATTAGAGACATCTTGAGAGAGATATACTCTTTGACCTAGCCAAGAGATTTGACGTTTCGCTCTGGCAGCAGATAGAACAGAAAGCAAATCGGTAAATTTGAGGAAAAGAATGATAACTCCCAGGGGTCTGACCGGAGATGAAGAGAGTGAAGGACGTGGACCAAGTCTGTGAGCTCTTTGGATATTGAGTGAAGTTGAAAGAGGCATCTCCAGCAGTTTCGGTAAGAAAGATGAGAAAAAGGTGACGGGATCCTCTCCTTCCAAAGTTTCCGGTAAACCATAGATGCGTAGGTTGTTCCGTCTATTACGATTTCCCAAATCTTCTGTGTGCTGTTGAAGCAGGAGAGTCTGTGGGAGTCATTTTGAACCGTTGAAAGTTGCTGTTCCATTGCAGAAACTCTATTCTCCATTGACGACCATTTATCCTCTAGAAATTGCATTTTGTTATTTGTTTCCTCCACAAATGGGCGTAACACGTGAATTTCTTTCAGCAACAGTTCCATGTAGATAGCAGGTGATGGCTGGACAGGAGATGAAGGGTCCTACTTCCGACGTTTAGGAGGGGACGTAGGCGGAGAAGTTTTATTTGGTGTAGAATGCGTCGATTGAGCAGGAGCAGAAGGTACATTAGCCATGTCTGCAGATGAAGAGGGAAAAGTCGCTGGAGAAGGCAAGGAAGGTGCAGGTAACGTCAAGGAAGAAGCTTTTGGGGACAAAGACAAATTGTGGTTTGCGTAGCCTGCCCATAAACAAGTGACAGTCAAGTACCATAAAAATTGCTGAGTCGACTAAAAAATGTCACAGAAGAAGCGAGTATTCCAATGTACACTTGGGTAATGACACCACTCCAGAATAAAACGGGCGCATTGAATTTACAAAAGCAGTGCAGACAGTAGAAAGCAGGCGATAAAACAGAAGGGCTGTATTGAAGAACATTCCAGAAGGAGATATGTGACATCTAGAAAAAGGAACATTCTATACCTAAAGCCACTTTGTAGAGGTATATTTTGTTCCAATATAAGTGTGCAGCGGGATATGTCCCATAGCGATGCCAACTGACAATACAAACTGGTGCTCTGGAATAAATATGCTGAGCAAGCTTGCTGTAAAGGATGAGCATTTGAAAGTCAATAACAGCAAGCTATATTTCCAAGAACTCACAGCAGAGAAACATTTTTTCAGTAATAATTAGACCTGTACCTGGATGAAAGATATAGAGTCCGCCTTGTTTACTTAAACCCTGTGGAGAGACCCAGATGCGATGTTGCGGCATAGAAAATGGCGGCCCCGTTACTGAGGAGAACTTGCGCGGCGCACATCAAACCGCAAAAACCATCACTACAGTCACTGCATCTTCCGATTGCGGGAGTAGTGAAAACCGCATGAGAAGAGTGCCAAATAATGCACTTACGGTTCGTTAAAAGCTCCGGTGCATCGGAGATCGAAACTCAGGCAGCCATCTTAATCCGGCGCTGAGACCACGCCCCGTAAATTGAATAATCTTTTGATCTGGGACTTTCTTCCTAAAGTTGCATTCGGCATTTTATAATTGTACGAATTGTATCTATGCCGCCTTTCACTAATGACACTTGTCAATGTAGGTATGTGTTTTAATGGACTTACTCCCCTAATCGGGTGTGTTTTTAATTCTTTCTAAACTGATGTGTTTAAGATGTTTTTGATTTTACTATGTTTGTATTGTACGCTTAAGGTTGCTTAAGACCGAAATAAAGAAAACTTGAAAGAGTCAAGATGGAATTAATTGGCTTGTGATTTATTACTTTTCCATTTTAGTTAGAAGGTTACTTCTTCGATCAAGGAATTTTTTGTAGAAATGGATTACCTCAACTATAAAATTAAAGCACACTATCTCGATGAATTTAAAGAATGCAGCTTGTGTCAGGGGCATGGCTTGGTTAGTCTCATTTGGGGGGTGTGACTCTCAAATTGGCCAACTAAAAAAAGGTTGAGGGCCGCAGTGTGAATTGGTTAAGACGACCAAGGTTTGGGATGGACTGTTCCCTTGAGGAGCATAGTCAGTGCTAATTTACATTAGGTGGACCTCTGGGGCTGATTTAAAGTTTGGCTCACTATCATATACTCACCTGGGCCCATAAACTCACAGTGCGTAAAACCGCTGGGATCAAGTTTGACATTTTCACAATGTTTAGGATTAGTTATTTCGTACTCCTAACTAACCTTTTACTGATCAAGAAGTTCTTTCCTCTGGTCAACTCTAACTCTAACTTATTCATTCAAATTAAATAACCACAGACTCAGGAAGTTTTAAATCTGTATGTAAATTAAATGTATGTGAACCATTCCAAAATGCAGTGCAGTCACCATCATTCATAGGAGAGAAAAATGCAATTAAAATAAATCCAATTAACATTTACCTCGGACTCAAACAATAATCAATGCTCAGAAAGGGAGAGGACAAAGAGAAAGAACATCTGCAAATAACGAGAAAAAATATATATTTACCAAGGATGGTGCGAAAGACCAACCCCCTGGACAAAGGGCTGGTAAGGGTCCCCCTGGATAGGTCAGGAGACAAAGACTTCAGCACAGGAATCAGGACACGATAGTTGACCTCTTTAGAATACCAACGGTTGAGCCGTACCCCTCTCTGACACTCTCTTCCTCCTCCAGATTCTTCCGCGATCTTCTGATCTAACCCAATTCAATTAGGATAGAAAGTTTTGCTTCAGGTTCTGCATTCGGCTCTTCATCAGCATCTCACAGCATCTCTCCCAGCAACAGCATCTCCCGCAGCATCTGTGTCTGAGTCTCTTCACTTCTGACTAACTAACTAAAACTATCTTAGTTATACCGTTCGTTCTTCATGTTCCACCCACTAAAGTTTCAATATCGCAAAAATACGAAATATGTTTGGTCAGGCAAGGGGGAAGCTCCATCACACCATGCTTACATGTCATTAAAATCAGTTCAACTATTGTTCGCAAACCCATCCCCTTAATTTCTATTCATAAATTTAGTTCTCATACGTCTTTTAGTTCACTTTGAAACAATTTAATAACATTCTGAATATGAGTCCTCTTCATTGAACTCTTCACCATCCGTTCCCATGCTTGTAACACTCAATCTTGGCTGCCTTTCAAATGTTCAGTCATGGCCTTCATGGCTTCACTCAAAGGGCATGCGCAGGCTTCGCATCATTCCGTTCAATCCGGCTATGCAAAAGAGGCCCAAATACGCACTACTGATAAAGTCAGAGAGATAAATATTAATTTCACAAATAAAGTGGTCGCACTGTATACCACGCACCTCTACTCTATTCCCCTTTACTTATTAATACTTTCCCCGCATTAGCATTAGTAAAATAGCTTGTTTTCGATTCAAGTAAGCAGATGCCATGAACACGAGTCTTCAAGACTCCATTTTAGTATCCTCTGCTCATGCGCCAGAATTTCCCACTAAGCGTTAGTTCGTCATACTACGTAGATGCAGTTGACGTATGCGCACAACAGTTTCCCGTTTAAAGCGGTATTAGTCCGTCTTCACTGTTATCCGCGTTAGTACACACATACGCAAGCTTCACTAACCTGCATTTTCATGTGGTGCGTATTAGATATTCACAAAACAAGGTTAATAACTTTATTAGTGAGCTAACAAGTGGATTGCATCCGAGCAAGTTTCATTTCCACGAAACCTTGCTCCATCAAATTGTCTAATTTCACTACTGGAAACAAGGGATTAGTTATAGGTGAGGTGCAACTTTCTATTACACCTTTGTATTCAAGTTGTGTGAGAATTTTACAAACCTCATTTTTGGCCTCATGTTTAACGGGGAATTGTCTTTGTGGTTGATCTTACAGATATGATGTGATAAGGGGAACAGTCATCCCACCCCACATGGTACGGTACAACGTTGGAGCTTGCGCTAAGGCATACTCCTTGGCATATAAATGTTTAACTGCATCTGGGACGAGGCCGGAAAAGGCCGGTAAAATTACTGTTTCTCCTTTGGGGCAATCGTAACAAACTCTGTTGGCCAATCATTTTTATTCAAATAATGTAATTGCCAAATAACAAGTTTTCCCAAAAGATAATATATATGGTATGTTGTGTATCCCCGTCCATTTGGATGTAATAATAATCATAATAATAATAAAGCATTTCTAAAGCGTGCAGCTACCTTAAACAGAGGTTTGTAATTCATATAATTGGCTAGGGATACTCAGTCTCCTATCCGGTGTTTCCACCTGGATATAATCACTCGTTGCTACTGTCGCCAGACACTCCATAAGATTCTGGCGAACTATTGTGACTTCATCCATGTTGTCCAGCATGGTCAGAGCCCATTCCCCTATCAGAAGCAGTGTCCTCAATATTCATGGCATACTTGTCTTTTTGAAAAACGGTTATGAAGGGAGAGCACTCCGGTATGTGTGGTACACCAATTTTTTACAAAGTTCTGAGCGAATTTTAGAACAGCGGTGCTACAGTTATGTAGGAGTTTGTCCTCTCCTACTGTGCGAAAGAACGAATACTGACACGGTGAGAGCCTGTATGTAACTGTGCACTGTTCACAAAGTGTCTAGTCTGACACTATACAATTTTTGAAATCATATTGTGCTTTTAATTTGCAAAAAAAGGAAACATCACATTATCTGGAACATTTCGCGTTTTTTAGGTGCGAGACAACAAATATGTGTTTACGATTTGTTTCAAAAAACAATTCATTCAGTATTTACATGAAGAACGCAATGTCATACAAAGATAATGTGTAACATACTGTCAATTACATGTTACAAGCATATAATAATGCATCAAAATTTCATCACAACAGAAGTGTAAGTGCCCAATGCATTTCGGAACCAGCCGGTTCCTTCGTCAGGGGCCAATCTGAAAAATATAAGGTAAACCATTTTCTAGTGAGTGAAATGTATTTTGGCTCAATCTCTACTAATCTGATGATGAGCAAACGTCACTCTGGGAGTTACCTGTTTGTGTGTTCAATTTGATATGCTCTGAAAAAAACAACAATGCGTTGGTGTCAGCAACAACTAGAGCAGAGGAGTATACGTAAATGATGGCGATGAGTGCCTCAAAGACTCACGCTTACCTGATTGAATGGGAACTCGTGTCTCTGAAAAAAATAAAATGCCGGGCTGTGTTGAGCAAGTGTGACTAGCGAAACCTGAGAATGATGAGGCTTACAAAAATTATAGGATAATACGATTAAAAGGAATAGAGATCTTACCTCTAAAAGGAGGTGCATAAGATGCTGGGGAGAGAAGTAAGCAGAACGAGGTATTAAAGAGAGTTGCGACCGAAATGAACATAAGAATCAGCCAACAGCGGAAACCCGTAAAAGGACCCTTACCTGAAAAATAACCGCGGGAGAGAGAAACCGACCGAATTGCCTCTGCATGCCTACACCAGGGGTCAAAACCTCCGGGAATTAATAGCTCCCACGAAAAAACCACATATTACAATCACCAAAAAAGGAACTTTGAAATGTCAAAACTGCTCACATTGCAATAACATCATTCCAGGGAGCATCTTAAAACACCCCACTACGGGCAAGGAAGTTTTGCTCAGACATACTAGCGACTGCAACACCACGAATGTAATATGCGGGATTAAATGCCCATGTGGCAAACTGTACATTGGTAAAACCGAACGAAAAATGAAAATACGCCTCACAGAGCACAAAAGTCGTATTAGAACCAAGAACAAAAATTCACCTCTGGTGACCCATTGGCATGAAGCGAGTCATTCAATATCACAACTCAGATTTCAAATAATCGAACACGTTGAGCCACATCATGGAGTCAATACCCACCTTAGACTTCTACAGAGGGAGGTCTATTGGATCAAATTTCTGGACACTATGACACCAATTGGTCTCAATGATAGGCTTGATATGTCATGTTTTATTTAATTACAAGCTGAGGCACTCTGCACACGAGCCCCTTGTGGCCACTCTACACAAAGATACATTACACGCACTTTAGCACCACTGGAGCAATACACTGTGTTACATACACACAGTTCACCAGCACGTTATTGTTTAATCCAGAGATCTCCTTTATGATTTTTATTAGTGCACGGATTGGCCTTATCTCTTCATATGATCCATCTGATCTTCATACTTTTCCGGTTTGCACCCACATACCCACATGTCCATATGGACTCTCACTGCTCTCAGAAGAGGTTCATTTCTTCTCTCTTCGTATAGTTTGCTCCTCAAGCCCTTCCCCTGGTCAATCTCCTCTCTCCTATGCAGAGATCATCTTTTCGAATTAAGCCTCTTCGGCACGTATTACAGCCTCCGGGCATTTTGTTTACTTCACTTACAGCGTTCTCTCCTCTCGTATCGTCTGACATCACGTTGTTATTGTCTTTCTCCTTCACTGTTTGGCTTCCCATTACTCTTATGATTGTACTTTGTGAACTTTGCGCATTCACAGATCCATCTGTAAGTTTACATGTCACCATTCCAAGATGGCGCTTTTGTTAGTTCGTTGGTTGCATTTGGTTTCCTTCAGTCCCTTGTTTCTGTTTAGTACTTCCGGTTTGCTTCCGGGTTTCACGCTTGAAATAGCACCCTCGGTTTGTTTTCTTTCACTCGCTTATCCGGTGTGGAGCTTGTCGGTTTCTCTCTCCCGCGGTTATTTTTCAGGTAAGGGTCCTTTTACGGGTTTCCGCTGTTGGCTGATTCTTATGTTCATTTCGGTCGCAACTCTCTTTAATACCTCGTTCTGCTTACTTCTCTCCCCAGCATCTTATGCACCTCCTTTTAGAGGTAAGATCTCTATTCCTTTTAATCGTATTATCCTATAATTTTTGTAAGCCTCATCATTCTCAGGTTTCGCTAGTCACACTTGCTCAACACAGCCCGGCATTTAATTTTTTTCAGAGACACGAGTTCCCATTCAATCAGGTAAGCGTGAGTCTTTGAGGCACTCATCGCCATCATTTACGTATACTCCTCTGCTCTAGTTGTTGCTGACACCAACACATTGGTTTTTTTTTCAGAGCATATCAAATTGAACACACAAACAGGTAACACCCAGAGTGACGTTTGCTCATCATCAGATTAGTAGAG
The DNA here is from genome assembly GCF_964204655.1 of Triturus cristatus. Classification (NCBI taxonomy): domain Eukaryota; kingdom Metazoa; phylum Chordata; class Amphibia; order Caudata; family Salamandridae; genus Triturus; species Triturus cristatus. Next base: position 346,635,126 of record NC_140588.1, on the reverse strand, counting down.
ATTGAGCCAAAATACATTTCACTCACTAGAAAATGGTTTACCTTATATTTTTCAGATTGGCCCCTGACGAAGGAACCGGCTGGTTCCGAAATGCATTGGGCACTTACACTTCTGTTGTGATGAAATTTTGATTCATTATTATATGCTTGTAACATGTAATTGACAGTATGTTACACATTATCTTTGTATGACATTGCGTTCTTCATGTAAATACTGAATGAATTGTTTTTTGAAACAAATCGTAAACACATATTTGTTGTCTCGCACCTAAAAAATGCGAAATGTTCCAGATAATGTGATGTTTCCTTTTTTTGCAAATTAAAAGCACAATATGATTTCAAAAATTGTATAGTGTCAGACTAGACACTTTGTGAACAGTGCACAGTTACATACAGGCTCTCACCCTGTCAGTATTCATACTTGTCTTTTTGGCCAGCTACCTTCTTCTTTTTAAATTGAGTCTTGGACTGTTTAGGATTGTTTTTCTGTTTTATAGCAAGAAGAGTGGTGTGAGTCCTTTTTCAGTTTCATGAACTCCTCTGATCTGCGCTTCAATCGTACCCCTCTGTCTGAGCATTTTTCGGATGAATCCTGAAAGGAACGAGAGGAACGTATCTCAGAATCCTGATACCTATCATGCATTTTAATGCTTTACAGTTACACAAAAGATAGCATTTTTCAGTGGACTCCTGTTCAGGAGATCCACCCCATGCTTTAAATGTTTTCTTTATTTTCCTTATTATCCCGCTTCTTCTTAGTAGAAGACTTTGATGCCAGCTTCGAGTTTTCCTTTTCAGAATTACCCTTAATTAGAGGTTTGCTAGATCTGGCTGCCAAACGATCTCTTCCTATTGTTGCATAGGTTTCCCCAATCATTTTAGGTAATTCATGTGACTGGTCTCCCGGAGCAACCTGGGTAAGTCGCTGGTGTATAACCACCGCTTCTGCATTATGGCAGATACTGAGGCAAAGTTGCCCATCAGTTTCATCCCTAAATCCAGGGCAGGGGCTGCCCTGTACTCATTTTGGATCTGTTTAAGCACCTCTGGCAAAACAGCTAATGAGGGTGTACCATGTGTTCTGGTAAGTACTGCAGCAAAGACTGTACCCCAAGTGGTGTAGTTTTCCAATGGGGAAGCCATCCTCATTGGCAGGCATATTCTGAGAATTCAATTTTTTTCTTGGGGTCCCGTATGGGGAAGCACTGCTTCAAGCTGCTTTGTTTTTTGTGCAATCCATAACGGAATCTCCTCCGGTCTGACGGGAAATATACCCATGACTACATTGATGGTCACTGGACTAACTCCAGGCATAGCCAGTTGTGGTTGTGCAGCTTGAGCAGCCCTTGTGGGATTTACAGTCATTGTTTGCATGAGAAACATCTGTATATTCTGACTAGACCTGTGTTTAGTGTATATAGTTCTGCTGCTGTCAGATTTGTTATGTCTGTGTATGGTGTGTAACCGGCTAAGACTGGCCATGTTGCTTCCTCATTGTTGAGGAGACTAGTCTAACATAATTTGTTATGAGTAATAAGGCGCCTTTAAACCAATTTTGGTGTTCTTGGCATTTCAATAGTATTTCTAGTGCTTCAAAACCTATGTAGTTGTTAGATGTTGCAGTTATAGACTAAACATGAAAATGTTTTGAGTTTACATTTACAGCTGGGAATGTAACCCATAAATAGAATACCTCTGTCCTATAAGCTTCGTAGGCCTCAACCACGAAGGTCACGTCTCCACCCGCAAGGGGCAGTCCGTGTTGCTGTAACATTCGAGTAACAGCTGGTCGGCCATTTAAATATGTAGAAATCAGAGAGGGTACCTCTACAGGGTGAACCTACAGCCAATACATAAGGGTTCTGTACTCAGTTGAGAAGGATTTTTCCCTAACACCATGGAGGTCTTCAGCAAGTTGGTGATTAGGGGTCTTTGGTACACAAAAGAAAACTACTTGGGTGATCCATTAAATAGCACCGAAGCTAGAACATCGGGTGCCATGTCTTAAGGGATATACTTTCTCAGTAAAAACTGTGTTTGTTGGACAACATAAACGTCAAAACTGTGCAAGACTGATAACATGCACACCATCAGGGTATGTTGGCCTTAGTCCTACTTGCTCACAGTGCACCATCTGTACCCCAAACCTAACAAGGAAACAAATGGAATGTTCAACCTCAGAACATGACAAACCTGACTCCCCAAGGAAATTGTGGTAACAGATCTAGACTCTTTTCATTTGGTTACCCACGCATACCCAAATAGATACCTAAGAAATACACAACATGCAGTTTCAATTTTTATTGAAGCAATGTGATTCTTGAGTGAAATACGTGCGCTGCAATAATCAATAGAAGGCAACAGAATAAAGTGATTAGCACTACGAGAATGGTGAAGAACATAAACAATTCAACCATTTTGCTGTTACAGAGAATACATGCTTTCATATAAGTACTATAATATGTTGTACTCCTACCTAGCACCACCTATCCTAGTGTGCCTAGTTGGGTGAATCAGCCAGAATCCCTGTAGGCTGATGTAACTTCCCTGTTACCTGTGGATAAGTGTCATCAGGGTGCCTGTCTTGGTGAAGAGCTGGGCATCAACCTTCGCAAGAGGTAAACAGGAATCAGCTGGGCTGGAATTCCGGCATGGGGTGGCCTCTCAGTACCAGTGAAATGCTCCTCTAACTAAACAAGAGAGTAATGCTGTTTATATAATAAACATCATGCATGCTGTCATGCTAAAGTCCCAGTCAGGCTGCTATTGTTGATTCTTCTATGATAGCACAGCCGCAGATCGGACAATAACAGACAACAATATTTTGCGCAGTGAACTTAGCCTTTGTATAGAATGTTCAAGGTATTTAATAATATGTCTTCAAAGTGGAAATGTAAGCAAAGCCATTTCAGAGAAGATTATCCTGTACAGGCACGCAAGCAAATGTGTGTCAAATGTCAGCGTGTTCAAGAAAAAGAAGGAATCTTAAAAATATGAGCATGTAAAATTAGGGTGTGCCTATAAAGGCCTAAATGTGACCACATGTAGGCCCGGTGTGCCCAGCCTGGGTACTCGCCAATAACTATGCCACACACTTAACTTAGTATAACACATCTTTATTCATCTGCATGTAACCTCAAACTCAACATTTTGAACCTGCATTCACTGCACTACACTCTAATGCTTACATCACAGTTCTACGGAGTCCATAAGGAGCTACAAAGGTTCCGTCATTAGAAACTCACACAACACTACATGCATGTCAACACATCCCACACTAGAGGCCTTGCTTTATATCTCAGGCAAAGTTAACTCTTGAGTTTTCACTAACATGGCTATGTATCTTCCATGGCTTTCATTCAGGGATATTGTTGAATACTTATTTACTGGGGATCCCTTCTATACTTGTGTTCCTTAAAAATCCACACATTTGAGATTTTTTCCAGCTAATGTGTGTGAGTGTTTACAAAACGCATGTGCTCCTAATGCATGATAGGTGTGTAGAGGTATTGAACATTATATAAATATTTACATAGAAGAGTAACTCTGTGTGCAGGTGACTGTTGATGATCTGTGTTGAGCATGATATGCACAATATTTTTGGTTCTGCAGAAAAAGTTTCCAACAGGGCAAAGATTCTATGAAGTAGATACTAAGAATTGTACGCAGCCTTGAGATATTAGACAGAATTGTCTCATAATGCCAATTTCTACAGAACATGGGAGACTGTGTGCACAGGTATTAACCTAAGTACCCATGTTTTTTATGCTTCAGAAGATGAGCTATCTGTAAACGTTTCACTACAGTATGAAGGCTGAAGGTAGTATAATCTTTAGCACCTTCAGACTCAGGTTATTTTAAGCAAGAAGTGTCTTTTTTTGTCAAGTGTTGCATAGAGTGTACACTGTTCTTAGTATATATGTTTTTTAATACTCGGTGGTGTATTTCTCATGAAATTTTCACTGTCTGCAAACAGTGTGGTATAGAGTAAGCCTTCTCTAAAGAGTAAACACTGTTTACAGTACCCACTTTTCCACTCATATCAACTTGATTTCTCGATGTAGGTTTGGTGACAGTGAGGGGTTCGATACAGATAAAGCCTTTCTGTAGTAGGGCATTCATTTTGGAACGGACATTAAATATCTTGAGTAACTTTCTCTGTACAGTTATAATCATATTCAACACCATGTGCAGTGAGGGTTTCCCATATATCTGTGGTTCATTGTTAATTTTAACTAGGCTTCCCGTGAAGTGTATGATATATGGTCAATGTTGCACATAAAACTTGCTTGCTACACCCAAGGGAAGTGTATCTGTGATGACATCAATAATGCTTCATGTTCTGAGCTATTTTGTACTTACTTTCAGGCCCCTAATGCCATACTAGTTTTAGAGTAATGTGTATAGAGGAAGCTTGGTTGATGTCATCAGTGATGTCATCAATGAGGTTGCTTGATATGTCATCAGTGATGTCATAAATGATGTCATAGAACATGTCATTAGTGATATCTGAGGTCATAAGCAGTGCATGGCGGGAGCACAAGTTATAGTTAGCTCTGCTAAATCTAACTGGTGAATTTCCATGCTTTTCTAGTTCCAAACTCTAATATTGTCACTGACACATTCACCTAACTATATTATTATGTTAATCTTTGGTTTTTATAGTGAATTACTAAGGTTTTTTTAATGTAAAATATTTTATTCCCATTCGTAATGCCAAACCCCACCGTGCACAGCCTTTGGCTGTATGGGGCGGGGTGTTGTCTGCCGCAAACCTCCCACAGGGAACCATCCCACACTGTGCACAGCCTTTGGCAGCATGGAGGTGGGCAACCCATCTGGAGCTAGCACCGATACTTACTACTAGCATGGAAGGGTCAGGGTCAAAGGGGCAGAGCTTTTAGGTGATTTGGGGCCATTGCATACTCAGCAGCAATTAAAAGGGAGAACCGTGGACTCTGTCCCCAGACCAGGATATGACAAGAAATAACTCACTTGTCTTAGACAGTCACTACAGAAGAGATTGTGCTCCAATAAATCAACAATGCACTCATCTCCATTATGGGTTTCAGATCATTTTTCAATGTGCAATTGTAGAGAAAAGACACTGTCCATCTGCCTGGAAAACAGCGGGAACACCATTGTGTACTAATGTGGAAGAGGCTGGGACAAACGGGTGGAGCTTGTAGGTAATTTGGTGCCTTTGCAGACCCAGCAGAAATTAAATGGGAGAACTGTGCCTCTGCTCTCAGACCAGGAGATGAGAAGAAAGAACCTACTTTTCTTGGACAGTCACAAAAGAAGAGTTGTGCTCCAATAAATCAACAATACACTCATCTCCATCGAGGAATTAAAAATGTTTTCAGTGTGCAATTGTAGAAAAAAACAACTCTTCATCACCCTGGAAAATGTCGGGAACACGTTCCATACGGTTAACGTTTTTTTTTTATTTTTAAAAGGTAGGGGGGCTGTGTGGGCCCCCCTCCACGAGCCTTAAAAAGTCCTTGGGGACCCCATCCCCCAGGGCTGTGTTTTTTTTAAAGGAGAGGGTGCAGCAGGTCCCTCCTCCCCAAGCCTATTCTTGACCCAGGGACCCCACCTCCAGGGTCTACATTTAATATAAGAGAATGCCCTTGTGCCGATCCAGGCCACCCACCATGCACCAAGATGGGACTGCTGGTGAAGCCCCAGGGCCCCTGCTGCCCCAGCCATCTCTCCTTATTCTGCAGGAGCCACCACTTCTCCTGCCTAGTGGGAGCATCTATTAATGTTGCTCCCTCCGGGCGAGAGCAATACCTTCATTTGTTTCTCTGCCCGCATCAGTGCGGGCAGGTAAACAGATAAAAATTCTGCTCCCAGCTGGTGGGATCATTTTTAAACTTATGCCCGCTGGGAGCAGACTTTGTGCTTGCTCCCATTTGGCAGGATTTTTGAAAATGCTCCCACCAGTCGGAAGCAAACACAAGGTTTTCTGTCCGTGCCCGTGAAGGCAGAGAAACTGCAGTGCCCTGGGCATGGGCTACCTGGGACACAACAAGCTGACCCCCGGAGATTGGGCCCCCGGTGCCATTAATGGCTCAGAGAGGGGAGCCTTGCGGACCACCACCCATTTTTTTAAAGAAGAGAACCTGAGGAATGGGGTCTGTGGCTGTTTCCATTATCAAGGTGGGGGGTTGCATGGCTCCCCTCCCCTTTTTTGGCAGTTTTGGCCCCTGGTGGGATCCTGGGGCCAAGAATGGCTTGGGGGGGCTGGTTCATATGCCCCCCTCCCCTTAAGAAATGGGGTGGGCTCCATAGGGCCTATAATGGCTGGGGGAGGAAAACTGCCCACCTCCTCTCCTAAATTTACAAATGCAGCTTCTGGTAGCCATTTCTTTTTTTTTTCATCCCACGGACTAACCGGAGAATCGCGGTTAAAATTGCAGTTTTTTTGTTTCATATTTTGGCCTGCGGGGGTCTTTCTGGGTCCCCCATATGAGACCTGTGGGGAGCAGAGTATCCCTACCCTGCCCCATAATAATTTTTCTTTCAAACTTCAGGATAGGGGACTAAGTCCACAAGTCCTGTAATGGCTGCCAGCAACATTTTAATGATGTTGCTGGCAGCCAGAAATAAAGCTCCCTGGGCCAATCAGAAAGCTCTATTTTTAAACTGTTACTCCTGCAAGAGTCTCTCGACACTCTAGCGAAGCCAACCATCCAGATATACAAATATTTTTTACACTTAATTTCTAAACAACTACTGAACGGATTTACAACAAATCACAAAAGTGCAGAATCTGCTGAACAAGATCTAGCTTCCAGCCAAAATTTGGTGTAATTCCACTGAGCAGTTTTTGGTGTAGCCCTGCCTAAAAAGTCTATGGAAAATGCAGAGGGATTTTGTATCTTGGGACACACCTTCTTTCTTGGCCCCCTCCGGCTTGATGGATCATCCCAAAACTTCCCATGCACAAACTAGTCAAAAAGTAGCCCCTTTTTGGAAAGTTTCATAGAGATTCGTCAAACGGGCCAAAGTTATTAGCAACGCAAATAAATGTGTTTCCTATGGAACTGTTGACCTAACTATAACTACCCAGTGGCAACTGCCACTGGGTAATAAATATATATATATATATTACATACTGGCGATCGCCAGTAGGTAGTTATAGTTAGGACTTACTTTCCATAAGAAAAGCGTTTTTTGACTTGTCTATAACTTTGACACCATGTGATGAATGTTCACGAAATATTCCCAAAAACATTCTACTGCTGTGTTTTGTTGGGAGATTTCAGGGTGATCCGTCAAGCGGCGGCCGAGAAAAAGGGTGGTTCAAAAAAGTGCATTTCCCGTGATAATTCCCATTGAGATTTTAGATGCGACTACAGCCCAAACTGCGAAACCAAATTACACCAAATTTGGCAGAAAGGTAGCTCTCGATCCATAAAGAGCCCATTTTGTTCTTTGGTGTAAATCCGTTCAGTAATTTTGGAGATATTAAAGAAAATCAAAATTTGTATATCTAGAGGAGCGAAGCCTTCGAGAATATTACCGATCTCGTTCAGAGATCAGATTGGCTGCAAACACTTCAACCAGGAAGTGCTGGCAGCTATTTTGGAACTCCGCCTCAGCCGAATCCCAAAAAGAAAGATAAAATAAAGAAATGTGGGCAAGGTAGGAATACCCTGACCCCCTAGCCCTGGTGCTGGGGTCCTCCTGGGACCCTGCCAGGGCAAAACAGCATTTTTTTTAAAGTTTGATGGGAAATCGCAAAAATTAGTGAATTTGTGGCACTTTTTTATTTGACATGCACAGGCTTCCATGCTTGTTTCTCTTTCAGGCCCCAGGTGGACCAGGTCACAGGGGCAAGCGTAAATTATAGACAAGGGCAGGGAGGACCATGTGGCCCCCATTCCCAAGGGCAGTTTACTCCCAGGGATCACCACCTACCCGGAGTTCATATTCATAATAGGCGGGAAGCCCTATGCCCCCCTCCTCAGGCTTTTTAAGGCCCCAAGGACCACCACTTCCCTGGGGCTAGTAAATAAAAATAAGGGGGGAAGTGCAGACCTCTCTCTTAGCTGTTAATTGCTCCAGGGACCATCACTTCCATGGGACACATAAGCATTATTTAACCCCTGGAACCACCACCTCCCTGGGTTACAACCAGGTACAAAGTGGGAGAGTGACTGTGTGGCCCCCCCTGCCAGGCCATATATGTCCCGAGGCCACCACCTCCCTGGGCCTGGCCCATGCAAAGAGAAAGGATGGGGGCCGCGACCCCCTATCTGGAGCCAATAATGGCCCGAAGGATGGCCACCCCCCCCCAGGGCCGGGCCCCAGACGATGTGGCACCTAGGGACAAAATCGACCCAGACAGGGGAGCCACATGGCCCCCAAGCCTACTTAAGTTAAGGGGCCCTGATGCTCCTTTCACAGAAATTAAACATCAACTGGAAGCCCTTACAAATTGAAACATAGCAGGAGCCCCAGTTGGAGCTTCACTTCTGTAAAGGACAAACGATCCTAACTTCCTGGGCTTGGCGAAGGCAAAGCAAGGGTGTTTTCTCAGCTTTTCCACAATAATAAACAATCTGACAACCTTAAAGAAGGTGAACGCATCGTTGATCTATCAGAGTGCAATCTGTGGTGACTGTGATGAATGGGTTCTTTATTGGCCTCTCTTGGTGACAGCAGAGTCCACGGTTCTTCCTTTAAATGACTATGAGTATGCAAATGTGACAAATCACCTGGAGGCATGCCCATTTGACCCTGCTCTGTTAACCTTAGTAGTATACAGTGGTCTTTTTGCCTTTTGCCAGGATGATAGGCAGCTTACCAAAAGGCCCCCAGTGTGTTTCCAGCTGATTTTGGTGATACGTTCTTGATGCCAAAGAATATAAGGACATCTCCACCAAACAAAGAAGCACTTGCTTCATAGAGTTTTGACAAAGTACCCTTGTGTAGTGGAGATTCGCCTCTTTGTAGTCTTGTTGTCTACTCTGTAGAAGGGATCATGTTATCACAGATTTCTGGACGAAGATGCACCAATCGCAATCACACTGTCGAAACACGCACAAGGTCACTGGAGACATTTTCTCCTGGCCCATTACGCAGAAGTAGTGTAGAATATGCACTAGTTATTACCCAACGAGGTAGAACTTACTAATTAACCAGTAGAAAGTATTCCTGTTGAGTAGACGTTTTCTGCAAAACTGTGGACTCTTGTTCAATAAAGAGGCAGGTGAAGTTCTGTACTGGGTCAGTCACTCACAGAGCTACTGAGACACCCACACTGACACTCACACACCCATTAACACACCAATTCTCTTACATACAATCACAGACCCACACAGCCACTCAGACACACACACACACCCAGTCATTCACACGCCCACTCACACACCCACATAACCACTCACACACCCACATAACCACTCACACACCCATAAAACCACTCATACATCCACTTACAGATCCATACAGACACTAACATACCCACACGCAGACCCATACAGCCACTCACACACCTACTCACAGACCCATACAGCCCATCGCTCACCCACTCACAAATGTTTCAGGTTAAAGTTAGGAAATAATTTCCTTTTTAAACCTTTGAAATTCACTGAAAAAACAAAGGTTGCAGGGACGTTATAGTTAGGGCATAGAATTTAAAAAATCTTTGAAATTCACTGAAAAAAACAAAGGTTCCAGGGATGTTATAGTTAGGAGATAAAAATTTAAAAATCTTTGAAATTCACTGCAAAAACCAAAGGTTACAGAGGTGTTATAGTAAGGCTCAGATTTCACTTGTACAAAACCATAGAAATTCAGCCATTATAGTTACCTGAGCTAACTACAACTTACACACCTGCAATGCACTGCTTGTGACCTCACATATTACATAAATCATGACATGGTCAGTGACATCACTGATGACATCATCCACAGACCAACTCACACACCCACTAACACTCATACAATCTCTCAAACGCTCACTCAAATACTCACAGAGCCACTCACATACCCATTCACGGACCCATAGAAGTACTGATACACACACCCTCTCGCTCACTTATACAGTCATTCACAAAACCAGTCACTCACCCATACAGTCACCCATACACCTACTAACAGACCTACTCATTCACCCACACAGCCACTCACACATCCATTCACTCATCTACAAAACCACATACATACCCATTGACAGATCTATACAAGCACTCTCACCCCCACTCACTCACCTATACAACCTCTCATACACATATTGACTACAATGAAGCTACTGGCACACCCACTCACTTACCCATACACCAACTGAAACAGCCACTCACTCACCCATTTACACACCCAGCCACTCACCCATGGAGCCACTCACACAGACACTCAGTCACTGATACAGCCACTCACCCACCCACAAAGCTAAACACACAATCACTCACTCATCCATACAGCCACTCACACATCCATACAATCAGACAACCACTCACACACATATTCAGACAGTCTCACAGCCTCTCAGATGACAAATATTGGAAATAGTATCACTCACTAGTAGTACAAAAAGAATAGTAATTCAAGTTATGCAGTAGCTTAGGATATTTCATTAAGGCTCAGAAATGTTTACAAAACACCTACACTCACTGGATGATGTCATTAGTGACGTCATTTGAAATGTCATAAGTGATATCACTGACCATGTCAAGAGTAATATAATATGTGAGGTCATAAACAGTGCATTGCAGGTGTCAGTTATAGTTACCTCAGGTAACTATAACTGCTAAATTTCTATGGTTTTGTATGGGTGAAATCTGAGCCTAACTATAATGTCCCTGTAAACCTATAAACTTTAAACTGTTAAAAGTGGCTTTTTTACGGTGAATATATATATATATATATATATATATATATATATATATATATATATATATATATATATATATATATATATATATATATATATATATATATATATATAAAGCAAATATGTACATGGGGTTAATAGCAATAAGCCTACACTTACCTGTAAATACTTACCTCAGTAACATTTTGGTAGGCGATATTCTGGCTCCGAAGTGTTTAGAATAGAGCTGAAAGCAATACATTCTGGTAGAAAAGCCATTAATTTGCATGCCAACAATTGATGAGGGAAGCAGATGGGTTAGATGTGGTAGATTCAATTAGTCAAACTGATGACTTATTTTGCTTAAATGTATTTGATAGACCAACCACAACTTTTAAATCTAAATCTACGTTTATACCAAATTCCCCAAAAGATGCGATTGACATGTTTTCTGAGCTTGTGGTGAAAGATTTGAAGCAACTATCGGTACTGTCCAGTAAAGAATTTTTTAAAAATTAAAGTCAGTTTGAAAAAAGGTATCAGGCTGTGATAACTAAGGTTCAAAATAGACAAGATATTGTTGTAAGACAAGCAGACAAGGGTGGAAACCTTGTTTTGTGGCCGTTAGAGGCATACAACACTGAAGCCATGACTTAGCTTGATGACAAAGAATGCTATCTGAAAGTCCCACAGAGCAATCTATTAGAGATTAAACATAAATATGTAAAGGATTTGACCAGATGGCGGGAACTGGGATTAATTAGTAAGACAGAATTTCTGTTTTTGAAAGTTGCCAACCCGGTAGTACCAATATTATATCTAATTCCAAAGGTCCACAAGAACAAGGAAAAACCTCCAGGGCGACCCATTATTTCAGCTATTGGTAGCTTATTTGAACCGACCTCCAGATATCTTGATGTGTTTTTGCAGACCTATGTGAGGACACTCCCTGCATACATACAGGATACAAGAGATTTTTTGAACAATATAGTGAACTGAGAATGGAATGAGTCATATCTATTGATCACTCTGGATGTGGTCAGTTTATACACCAGTATCTCCCATGATGATGGCATAAGGGCAGTTAGACACTTTTTAAATCAAAGACCTATTAACATGTATCAGCATCCTAGCATGCTGATAGAAATGTGTAGGCTATGTATTAGTAATAATCATTTCCTATTTGGTGGTGACACCTATAGGCAGTTACAAGGGACTGCGATGGGCACCTGCTTCGCCCCCAGCTATGCTAATTTGCATATGGGCTGGTGGGAGGAGCAGGTGCTCAAAGTTGATTACAATATTGAGTGGGAAACCCATGTAATTAAATGGATTTGTTTTATAGACGATCTATTTATAATATGGGACGGTTCTAATGAATCGGCATATGAGTTCATTAATAAAATTAATGTGAACAACCTCAATTTGAAATTTACTGAGCACATAAGTAACACAAGTGTCACATATTTAGATTTGGAGGTGTATATCTCACAAGGGAAAATACAGACACAAACTTATCGCAAGCCAACTGCAGGAAATACAATACTGCATGCGGAGAGTTTTCATCCTCCGAGTCTTAAAATGAGTATTCCCTATGCAGAAAATCTAAGGATGAAATGGAATTGCAGTGATATAGAATCTCTTGTTGAAGCCCAAGGTGCTCTAACTAAGAGATTTCTGCAACGAGGATATACTCCCAAAGTCTTGAATCAGGCAAAAGAAAAAGTAAACAGCATACAAAGAGAAACACTATTAAAACCAGATGAAATGAAGGAAATTGAAAAGAAAAAAAGAACACAAGATAGGATCAGAATGATTACAGGGTACAGTGCCTACCAGGCTAAAGTGAGAGATAGCCTGTGTAGGCACTGGTACTAATTAAGCAAGATCAGGTATTACATGACCTTGTGTCAAGAAGGCCTATGATAACTTTTAACAAAGCAAAATCAATGAGAGAGGATTTATTTAAAATAAGTCCAGGTGTGGAGAAGGGAGGAAGGAGTTGGCTACAGACCACCCCAGGCTTCCACAAATGCTATAAGTGTAAGGCCTGTAAGCATGGTAAGAATGAAAGACAGGTAACATCTTCCCTGCTAAATAGTCCATGGAAGATAAGAACCTCACTGAATTGTAAAAGCGAGTATGTTGTTTATGTCCTGCAATGTTCATGTCCAAAAGTGTATGTTGGGAGTACTATACATATGGTCCACATTCGCATACTCCAACATTTGAGAGCAATTAAGAATAATGATAAGAACTATGTGGTAGTTTGCCACATTAATGAAGAGCACCAGGGAAACATGAATGATCTTGTTTATTTTGCAATAGATCAAATCCCTAAAAATCTGAGAGGAGGCAACAGAGAAAGAAAGTTGCGTAAATTGGAATCAAAGTACATACTCTTATTTAACACCAAAATTCCAAATAGTTTAAATATCGAGGAGGACCTACATGTACATTTAATATGAGTATTAAGTCAATTTTCCATTTCATTATCTGAATTTTAATTATTTTAATTCAACACTAACTAGTGAACACCTAGAAATAATACGAAGGTCACGGAACAGCTGTACTTCATTAGAATAATAAGTCTGTAGTAACATGATGAACAAAAGTGCTATATTGAGTCATTTGATGAAAATACTCTATGTCATAATTATTGATCAAAGAAATAGTGTTGTGCGCCTATAACGATACGGAAATGTGGGAACATATTGATTTTTGCACTAGCAGTATGATGCACTCATTTGTGTCCTTACGTTCCCGTTGGGGTAGATTGTGATAACAAATATATATATAAAGAATACATTAAAAGCATTAAAGTATTTTGGCACAACCAATTAGCTTATGATTAGAGAATCCATAGAGAATTTTTGTAATTGTTGTAACTTTTGTAATTCTGGTAATTTTTAGATTTTTGATATAAAGATCTTGCACTTTAATTGCTATTTTGCACAGAAACCAAGAATGTTGCATTAAAAATCAGATGTACTATAATGCACTTGCACTTTAGTAGAAATGACTCGTACTGAATTGAAATCTGTTTTTATTTATTAACAGAATCATGGACTGGATATGACTTAATATTTGGGCACTTGCCCGACACTTCTTTGCAAATGGACAGTGTGACCGACACCATGATGAATTGATAAGATGATTCATAGTATATCGCGACTGATATTTTAAAGTGTTTGTTATCCCGAGAGTCTATCAGGAAACAGCAATTATTTGTGGGAATTATATTTCAGGTGACATAGTGTAAATTTAGTCATGAAAATCAAAAATAATTCTTCCCAATGAATCATGTCTTACATCATGTATAGAGTTTTAACATATGTAATATGGAGTTTTTAAATATTATATATGTGAACCTATTAGTGATTTCAACTAATGGATTAACTAGTCGGTCTGAGCAATGGTAATGATGATGTTTCATTTGCGTAGTCTGTTCAATATATCTATTTCACAAATAATCATGTGACCTTCATTGTGTGTTTAAAAGTGGTGTTTTTTTATTGACTTCCCAGTGTGAAAAAGGCAAGTGTGCCGAAACGCGTCAAGCTAAGAAAATAAACTAAAGCTGGATGGTGAAGCTCACCCAAGTGTCGGAGTCTGATTTCTGTAGTGAAATTGGAGGTGATTTGAATATATATATATATATATTACCTACTGGCGGTCGCCAGTAGGTAGTTATAGTTAGGACCACGTTTCCATAGGAAATCCGCAACATTCTATTTTGAATAACTTTGGCGCCGGTCGACGAATCCTCGCGAATTTTTCAAAATAGGTGGGGCGCTACGCTCCGCTCCTACCCTGAAAGTCTCGGGGGGATTCGTCAAGCGGGGGCTGAGATAAAAGGGGGGTCCCAAAACGCGTTTTTCCCATGCATTTTTCCATAGGACCTTTAGACAGGGCTACAGCCCGAACGGCTGAACAGAATTTAATGAAATTTGGCAGAGAGGTAGTCCCCAGGTCAAGGAAGTGCCTTTTGTAGGTTTGGTGTAAATCTGTTCAGTAGATTCTGAGAAAATAGCCTTTAAATCAATATATATATCTGTGGCAGCTTACGGTGCGCTTACCGTGCGCTTACCGTAAGCTTACCGTACGCGTACGGTGGCGTGCGCGAGCGCGATTCTGATTGGCTCTTAGTTCTTAGTAAACATTCGAATCGGTTGAAACCAGGAAGCGGCGGCCGCCATTTTCTCTCTCGCTTCCTGAGTAGGGCAGCAAAAACCAACCCCAAAAATGTGTAAAGAGGCAGTTTAATGAGATCCTAACCACCCAGCATTGATACAGGGGTCCCCAAACCACCCCCAAGCCATTCAAAATGCACACCAACCTACTGGAAGGTATAAATCAAATGGGAAAACAACTGCAAGTCCCAGCGTGCACCTGAATACCACGTATGGTGAAAAGGCACACCTGAGGCCAGGTAACTAATTTTGAATGGCGCAGGGGACTGTGGGAATCCTGAAAAAGTGTGTGCATTTAAGCTGCCTCTGAGGAAAGAGCATGAGAGCTCTGAAACGCGTCAGGCAAGGGGACAGAAACTATCGGACTGGCAATGCTTGCTCCTTTAAATAAATGATTTTGTGAAATCACTGGCTGGAGGAGTGCGTCTCTTGTTGCAGGGGCACCTTTGAGAAGATATATATATATATATATATATATATATATATATATATATATATATATATATATATATATATATACACATATATATATTATCTACCGGCGGTCGCCAGTAGATAGTTATAGTTAGGACCGAGTTTCCATAGGAAATCTCCAAATTCTATTTTGAATAACTTTGGCGCCGGTTGACGAATCCTCGCGAAATTTGCAAAACTAATGGGGTGCTCCGTTCAGCTCCTACCCTGAAAGTCTCAGGGCCGAGAAAAAAACGCGTTTTCCCCATGCATTTTTTCATAGGACCTTTAGTCGAAGGTACAGCCCGAACGGCTGAACAGAATTACTTGAAATTTGGCAGAGAGGTAGTCCTCAGGTCAGGGAAGTGCCTTTTGCAGGTCTGGTGTAAATCTGTTCAGTATTTCCTGAGAAAATAGCATTTAAAAGCATATAAATATCTATATGCGCGCACCGTGCGCGCACTGTGCGCGCACGGTGCCGTGCACGAGCGAAATTCTGATTGGTTGTTAGATGTCAGTAAACATTCGAATCGGTCGAAATCAGGAAGTGTCGGCCGCCATTTTGTCTCTTGCAGTGTGAGGCAGGGAAAAACAAAGGTGGAGAACGTGAAAAGGGGGCAGGGTGGACAGTTCCTGACCCCCTAGCCTTTGTCAGGGGGTCACAGAAGGACACCCAAGGGTGAAAAAACCATTTATTTTTTTTCAAATAAAATCGCGGGGTGTGCGCACAGTGCGCGCACGCTACGCACAGCGCACGGTGAAAAATTTAAAAAAAATAAAATAATAATAAATACATAACTTAGCATTTAAAAAACCGTACAAATTCACTTAAAAAACCATAGGTTTCACACACGTTATAGTTAGGAATTAGCATTTAAAAAACCTTGCAAATTCACTTAAAAAACCATAGGTTTCACACAGGTTATAGTTAGGTGGACATTTCACTCGTAAGAAACCAATGAAATTCCCCCGTTATAGTTAGTTCAGATAACTATAACTCGCACGACCGCCAGTCTATTACAAGGATGATATCATCAGTGATGTGATGAGTGATGCCACTGACCATGTCATGAGTGATGTAATATGTGACGTCATGAGCAGTGGATTGCCGGCGCGCGAGTTATAGTTATCTGAACTAACTATAACGGGGGAATTTCATTGGTTTTTTACGAGTGAAATGTCCACCTAACTATAACCTGTGTGAAACCTATGGTTTTTTAAGTGAATATATATATATATATATATACATTCACTGAAAAAACCATAGGTTTCACACATGTCATAGTTAGCTGGACATTTCACTCGTAAAAACCATTGAAGTTCAGCTAACTTTAACTCGCGCGACCGCAATCCACTGCTGATGACGTCACATATTACATCACTCATGACATGGTCAGTGACATCACTGATGACATCATCCAGTGAGTATGCGTTTCTGTACAGTTTTAATATGTTTAATATATCTATAGGGAAAAGTCTGTTGAAGAATGAGTGGGTGTACAAGTGTGTGAAAGGATGATTTTCTAGGTGCGTAACTGACTCTGTAAGTGAGTCATTAAATGTATCTTATTGCAGACTAGTGACTAAACTGTGTGAATGTTTGTATGTGTCTGTGTGTTGGTGTATAAGTGGCTGCATGGTTTTGTGAATAGCTATATGAGTGTCTATATGGGTTATTGATTGGTTGTCTGAGTATCTATATGGGAGCCTGAGTGTTTGTTTGGGTAGGGTGTGTGACTCTATGCATAGATGTGTGAGTGGGTGATTCTATGGGTGCATGGTTTTAAGAGTGCATCTGTGATGGACTGTATGGTTGGGTGAGTGTATGTATGGGTGTGTTAGGGATTGAATGTATATCTCAGTGGTACATGTGTGACTAACTACATATGTGAAAGGCAGTATATATCTGTGTAAGAGTATATAGGTGGGTATATGTGAGAGTGTGTGATTGTGAGAGTGGCTGTATGGATGAGTGTGTGCTTGTATCAATGATTGTATAAGAGTGTAAGAATGTGATACTATTTTTATGAGTAAGTGAACTTGAGTGTGTTTAACTGTATAGGTGAGTAAATTGGACCGTGTTTAATTATTTGCACGACTGACTAGGTGTGTCAGTACCTCAATGGATGATTGGCGGTGTGTGAGTGTCTATATAGGTGTATAAATGCATATGATAGTCTTGTACAGAGTGACTGTAAGTATGAGTGACTGTACAGGTGAGTGAGTGGAGGTGTATGTAGACCTAAGAGTTAATGAGTGGGTATGTAGTTATTGGTATTGGAGTATCTATAGTTTTCAAAATGGCTGTCTGAAATTTTGAGTCGGTGTATCAAAGGTTATATTAGGGTGTGAAAAGATGCACTAATTTATCACATGGATGACATTATCAGTGATGTCATCAGTGATGTCATTTGACATGTCATCAGTGATGTGATCAGTGATGTCACTGACCATGTCATGAGTGATGTAATATGTGACGTCATCAGCAGTGCATTGCAGGGCGTGATTTATAATTAGCTGAACTAACCATAACAGGGGAATTTCTAGGGTTTTGTACGAGGGAAATGTCCAGCTAACTATAACGCCCCTGAAACCTATGGTTTTTTCAGTGAATTTCTAAGGTTTTTTAAATGCCAATTCCTAACTATAACGCCCCTGAAACCTTTGTTTTTTTCAGTGAATTTCAAAGGTTTTTTAAATGCCAATTCCTAACTATAACGTACATGAACCTATGGTTTTTTCAGTGAATGTCAAAGGTTTTTTAAATGCTAATTCCTATCTATAACTTATCTCTAAAGATATCATGTTTAATGATTTTGATTGGATTTCTATATTTTTCCAATTCAGTGTGCCAATTTAATTAATTATGGTTTTTTTTAAATACTTTTTTTTCACCATTTTTTAAACTTATTTTTTCAATTAATTCTTTTAAAAATTAAAAAATATTATTTGAATTTAATGGGTTTTTCAAACATTTTGTTTATATTTTTCAAAATATTTTTTTAACTATATGTTCAAAACTTTATTTTATATATTTTTTTCCCATGTTTTTGGATCCGCGCCCCCAACGCGAGAGGATCCGTACACCAAACGCGATTTTGCCATTTTTTTTAAAAAAAAGGGGGCCCCAGGGGGTCCTTCTGGGACCCCCTAAGCACCTCTAGAGGGTCAGAGTATTTCCACTCTGTCCCCTTTATATGTTTACCAAATGAAGCGTATCCTAGAGTTAGGAGACGTCCCCCTGTGCACAGCTCGAGGCCCCTATAAACCGGGGTTGATAAAGTTAAGTCATTGAATATTCATGAATTGTGAGAAAATGAGATGCAGCGAAGCTTTGGTCGTGTCTTTCAATTGATGTTTAGTAAATCATATCAAATGAATATTCATCCGTTTTACATCCAAACGTTAAACATTTCGGAAAATAGCCCAATGCATTTCGGTCCCGGACGGACCTTCGTCAGGGGACATATCTATGAATAATAACAAAACACTAGAGTCAGGAAGTCATTAAAAACGAAAATAGCTCACATTGTACAAAAACGATAAAGATGTTCGAATGCGTGAGGCTTAATAAAGTTGGTCGAAACATGCATCGTAAAAAATGACAGTGCATCAGTGAATCACAAAGATGTAAGGCTATCACTCGGAAGCTGTACGGATTTAGAAACAAAATGTAAAAGGGTGCTCTTGTTAAAAATGCTCTAAACTGTGATAGCGGTCGTGAACAAAGTTCGTGGTTGATGAAAACATAAAACAGCGAAAAATGGAAATTCTGTGCAGATAAGCTGTGCCGATTTGAGTGTGCTAAAACGAAGAGAAATGCTCAAACGCGAACTGTGCCAGTATAGCGGGCAGCGTGATTATAAAATTAAATGTGACAAGTAGAAACAAAAAAGTGAAACAAACTTACGAAACGCTAAGTGCTTTCTTGGTGCTCCGAATGTCTCGTGGTTGACATAGACGTGAACACAGAAGTGCGCTTCTAAGATGTTTTAAATAACGCGCTTCATAGGTATAGAAAGAGGACTATAAAAATCGTGCGAAGTGCAAGTGCCATATTGCAGTGACAAGTTGTGTAGGAATTGACAAACAGTGACTGTTGTGTGTGTTGTTATAAGTATGGTAAAGGTAAATGATAATGATAAAAAGTAATGGAAAATAAAAACAAAATTGACAGACGAGTGTGATAACATAAGAAACAGTAGCATTTACAAGTAACACAAAAATTCCATACGATCATTGAGTCCGTTTGGCTTCATTGAGTTCAACAATTTGATCCAGTGATTTTCCCTGCGGAGAAGCAGATTGTGAATGTCTCTTCCTTCTTTGACTTCTACAGTTTCAAGTACCATGAATTTGAGCTGACTGATGTTATGATGAAATTCAGTGAAGTGTACTGCTATGGTAGATTTGATGTTGTTAGTTCGAATGTTGCTCTTGTGTTCAAGAATCCTGGTCTTTATTTTTCTTTCGGTTTTGCCAACGTACACAGATCCACAGGGACATTTAAGAAGGTAAATAACGTTCATGGTGTTGCACGTGGCATTCACTTTAAGGTTGATTTTGTGACCTTTCATTGGATGATTGATGAAGGGACCAGTAATCACGTTGTTGCAATTACTGCAATTGTAACAAGGTCTCGTTCCTTTGTAAGTCGTGCAAGATGTATCAGTTGGTTTGGTGAGTATTTCTTTGAGGTTTTTGCCTCTTTTGAATGCGAAAATAGGTTTGTCTTTAAATAGCCCTCTGAAATCTGGTTCTGCAACAACGTGATTACTGGTCCCTTCATCAATCATCCAATGAAAGGTCACAAAATCAACCTTAAAGTGAATGCCACGTGCAACACCATGAACGTTATTTACCTTCTTAAATGTCCCTGTGGATCTGTGTACGTTGGCAAAACCGAAAGAAAAATAAAGACCAGGATTCTTGAACACAAGAGCAACATTCGAACTAACAACATCAAATCTACCATAGCAGTACACTTCACTGAATTTCATCATAACATCAGTCAGCTCAAATTCATGGTACTTGAAACTGTAGAAGTCAAAGAAGGAAGAGACATTCACAATCTGCTTCTCCGCAGGGAAAATCACTGGATCAAATTGTTGAACTCAATGAAGCCAAACGGACTCAATGATCGTATGGAATTTTTGTGTTACTTGTAAATGCTACTGTTTCTTATGTTATCACACTCGTCTGTCAATTTTGTTTTTATTTTCCATTACTTTTTATCATTATCATTTACCTTTACCATACTTATAACAACACACACAACAGTCACTGTTTGTCAATTCCTACACAACTTGTCACTGCAATATGGCACTTGCACTTCGCACGATTTTTATAGTCCTCTTTCTATACCTATGAAGCGCGTTATTTAAAACATCTTAGAAGCGCACTTCTGCGTTCACGTCTATGTCAACCACGAGACATTCGGAGCACCAAGAAAGCACTTAGCGTTTCGTAAGTTTGTTTCACTTTTTTGTTTCTACTTGTCACATTTAATTTTATAATCACGCTGCCCGCTATACTGGCACAGTTCGCGTTTGAGCATTTCTCTTCGTTTTAGCACACTCAAATCGGCACAGCTTATCTGCACAGAATTTCCATTTTTCGCTGTTTTATGTTTTCATCAACCACGAACTTTGTTCACGACCGCTATCACAGTTTAGAGCATTTTTAACAAGAGCACCCTTTTACATTTTGTTTCTAAATCCGTACAGCTTCCGAGTGATAGCCTTACATCTTTGTGATTCACTGATGCACTGTCATTTTTTACGATGCATGTTTCGACCAACTTTATTAAGCCTCACGCATTCGAACATCTTTATCGTTTTTGTACAATGTGAGCTATTTTCGTTTTTAATGACTTCCTGACTCTAGTGTTTTGTTATTATTCATAGATATGTCCCCTGACGAAGGTCCGTCCGGGACCGAAATGCATTGGGCTATTTTCCGAAATGTTTAACGTTTGGATGTAAAACGGATGAATATTCATTTGATATGATTTACTAAACATCAATTGAAAGACACGACCAAAGCTTCGCTGCATCTCATTTTCTCACAATTCATGAATATTCAATGACTTAACTTTATCAACCCCGGTTTATAGGGGCCTCGAGCTGTGCACAGGGGGACGTCTCCTAACTCTAGGATACGCTTCATTTGGTTTACATGTTTCAACACTCCGGATCAGAGAGTGATACCCCAGTAGCACGCCACAGCTTCACAAACTGTTATAATTTCAGTTGTGCGCTTATCCATATCTTCGTTTCCCTTTATATGTTTTACACACTTATTCCCCTTGCTTCTTCAGCCTTGCTTCTACCGAGGCAGAAAATGGCCGCCAACAGTTCCTGGTCGAATGTAGACAGACACTCGACAGCCAATTAGCATTCAGCGTGCGATCGGGAGGGTGCACGCTCGGTTCGGGGAGGGTGCGCTTACGGTGCG
Organism: Triturus cristatus; assembly: GCF_964204655.1. Taxonomy (NCBI): domain Eukaryota; kingdom Metazoa; phylum Chordata; class Amphibia; order Caudata; family Salamandridae; genus Triturus; species Triturus cristatus. The sequence continues at coordinate 346,613,200 of NC_140588.1, read as the reverse complement.
GGTAGGGTGCGCGGCTCCTCCCCAGCCATAGATATATATGTACTTTTAACTTTAATTTTCTCAGGAACTACTGAACGGATTCACACCATTTATGCACAAGGCATGAGTCTGAACTGAGGACTACCGCTTTGTCAAATTTGGTGTAATTACGTTCAGCGGTTCGGGCTGTAGCTGCAACAACAGATCCTATGGGAAATTGCATGGGGAAAACGTGTTTTGGAACCCCCGTTTTTTCTCAGCCCCTGCTTGACGAATCACCACGAAACTTTCAGGGTGGGAGCGGAGCGGAGCTGGCCAAAAGTTTGGAAAGTTTCGCGAAGATTCGTCAACCGGCGCCAGACTTATTGGGAATAGAATGTTGAGGATTTCCTATGGAAAATAGGTCCTAACTACCGCCAGTAGATAAAATATATATATATATATATATATTCACTTAAAAACCATAGGTTTCACACATGTCATAGTTAGCTGGACATTTCACTCGTGAAAAACCAATGAAATTCCCCCGTTATAGTTAGTGCAGGCAACTATAACTCACACGACCGCAATCCTCTGCTGATGACGTCAGATATTACATCACTGTATTTAGACACTTATTTACCCATGTCTTCTTCCATTAATCTTTAGCTATACATATATTACAAATATTTATTTTTCAGAAAGACACATATGTGATCAGTGATGTAATTTTTACCGTACGCGCACGGTGCGCGCTTATAGATATATATATTGATTTAAATGCTATTTTCTCAGGAAATACTGAACAGATTTACACCAGACCTGCAAAAGGCACATCCCTGACCTGAGGACTACCTCTCTGCCAAATTTCAAGTAATTCTGTTCAGCCGTTCGGGCTGTAGCTTGGACTAAAGGTCCTATGGAAAAATCCATGGGGAAAACGTGTTTTGGGACCCCCCCTTTTTCTCAGCCCCCGCTTGACGAATCCCCCCGAGACTTTCAGGGAAGGAGCGGAGCGGAGCGCCCCACCTATTTTGAAAATTTCTCGAGAATTCGATGATCGGCGCCAAAGTTATTCAGAATAGAATGTTGCGGATTTCCTATGGAAACACGGTCCTAACTATAACTATCTACTGGTGACCGCCAGTAGATAATATATATATATATATATATATATATATATATATATATATATATATATATATTTTAGTTCCAGTTTACAAAGTAAAGCGCGCTCTCAGTTCAGGGTAAATCAACGATCTTTATTCCGACGTTATGCGTTTCGAGAGTAAACTCTCTTGATCAAGAGAGTTTACTCTCGAAACGCGTAACGTCGGAATAAAGATCGTTGATTTACCCTGAACTGAGAGCGCGCTTTACTTTGTAAACTGGAACTAAAATTTTACGCCGGCTGTGGCTCTACCGGCCCCGTGCGCCACCAGACTATGGGCGGATATCCCAGGAGGAGCTGAACAAGGTTTGAAATATATATATATATATATATATATATATATATATATATATATATATATATATATATATATATATATATATATATATATATATATATATTTAAAAAGCAAATATGTACATGGGGTTAATAGCAATAAGCCTACACTTACCTGTATATACTTACCTCAGTAGCATTTTGGTAGGCGACATTCTGGCTCCGAAGTGTTTAGAATAGAGCTGAAAGCAATACATTCTGGTAGAACAGCCATGTCTCTCCATGGCTGAGTTTAGTGTCACAAAACACATTTGGAATTTCTACTCAGTGTATCAATATTTGCTGGTATGTAATTGAATTCAATCTCTACTTTTCTAAGACCATTTCGCAAATGGATCTGCCAACCCTTTTGCTAGCTTAATGGTTCTAATTTTTTTGCATGAATAAGTACTGTTTTGCATGTTCTATTCCCTGGTGTTATGAGAGAGCCCATTTTCCTTAACAGGGCTTGAAACCGGTTGGAGGGATGAGGCAGACACAAAACATTGATAATCAAATGTTGTGCTATGGACACATGCCAACCTTCCAGAACGAGGAGAAAGCTTTGCAGTTTATTGCTTTTATATCATGCTAATCTGTCGTATTATGTGTTTCAAAGTGCATCAGACCTTTTGGATAGCTGAACTGTTTATTCAGCTTGCAAACAGCTCAACAACAGTAATTATCTTTATTCAAGATGCTGTTTTCGAAATTGTGCCTGGCTTCTAGGTTTACATAATAGGGCTAGACAGTGACTAAGGTGCAAATTACAAACGGATTACCACATGTAGCTGCGCGTGTGTTTTGTTTGTGTGAGTCACGATGTAGGGTTGTTTGTGTAGCGTTTATGGGCGATATTACCTTATGAAAACATCGGTTAGAGTTGGAATTGCAAAAGAGCTCCCGTCACTAAAATCCACCGCTAAACAGCGTGTGGTAGTGCTGACGGTGTGCCCGACAGCCGGCGGCCATGACACCCCACGTCGTTTTTACAAATAAACTGCTTTGCCACGATGCTTTTCGCAGCTCAGGGCCTAATTTAGGTCTTAACGAGTAATTGTTACCTGAAGACATTGTCGTTATCGTGGAAAGAAGGAACATATTTCACATCATCCACTCTATTTAAAAAATAGAACCAACGATATTACTTGTTTCTCGTGATGTCTGATATTTTTAGAAAACAAACATTTCTTTTCAAAGACAACATGTAAATAATTGTCCTGCAACTAAGTAGTTGCTCCGTTTTAGTGACAGGCTATAATTGTCAGTTCTTCCTGGGACAGACCAGAATCTTAGCTTCTTCTTAGGGCTGTTCTCAAAGGCCACTGACACCCACAGGCTTGCTTTAACAATAACATTTACCCACTAAAAAATCCAAAATATGTAGCAGGAAAGATATCAAGTATAGGTCAAGTCGTGAAACACAGAGAAAAAAACGCAAAACTACGTCATTTCTGGCACAACTCAACTAATTTTGTGACATTTCATAAAATCACAGCCAACTGCAAACACTCATGATGTACGTCAGCAGACAAGAAGCATTCGTATTCAATTTTCATTGTCAGTTTTATCCTTCACTGAAGACCAAATATTTCGTTGACGTGATGCATCAGCGCTTTCAGCACCATTCAAGATCATTTCTGTCTTTTCAGGGTCGGATTTAGAGAGGCACTGCCTCACCTCACTGAGAGTTCTCTCTTTACTGTTCTGTCCTCAGAAGACATTACTTGAAATTAAGGTCGGCCATCTTTGCATGACCAGATCGTTAAAGGTAGTTAAGGGGGTGAAGGGTGTGAACCAGGTGGGGAAACTCGTGGACGAAAGATTGGAAGTTATAACATATACAGCCAAACTAAAATGGCTCCTAATAAGGCAACAAATAGAAACTAAACTCCCCTGCATCACATGGAAAGTTTAGCTCTCCCTAATATCTCTCTGACTTGTTTAGAAGAAAAAGTCGAAACATCTATGCTTCAGTCAACACTATAAGCTCTTCACAGCCAAGTGGAGAAGGAAACGCCTTAATAGTAACCCACAATCCACAGCAGGCCCATAATTATGGAACACCCTCCCTTCTTCCTGCAAAGATGCCTTATCAACCAAGATCTTCAAATCCAAGTTGAACTGTCTCTTGATTAATATTAACACAATATATAACTGTTGGACTTGACCCTTTTTGCAGGGTCATCCCTGAACTTTTTGCCTTCCCCCTAGCCTTTTTTCTGACATGGTGTTGGTGGTTTTAGGACTCTGGGCACTTTAGCACTGCTGTCCAGTGTAAAGTGTGTGTGCTGTCTGTGATAAAAATGGTAAAGATTGGTCTACACCTGTTTGGCATATTTAATTTTCCTGTCAGTCCCTTGTAAAGTGGTATCTCATATACCCGGGGCTGGTAAATTAAATGCTACTGGTGGGCTGAGACACTGGAGGACACCGCACACGTCTGTTTGGCGCCCGGAGACACTCGTACTACATAATTCACCTGGATTAATCCCCCACACCAATCATCATGATTAACAGCTCCAAACCCTGTGACCACGGCAGTGGATCGGGGACCCGACCCTGCTTCTCACCTTTGCCAACACCACACTGGATGCCATTGGGTGAGTCAAGTACGTTATCAAAGCTGGCGATTGCGCCCACCTTCAGGACTGTTAGTTATTCCTCACTTCCTTATTCCCAGAATACTCGTACCGTCTTTGGCAATACGCAGATGCTCGCCAATGCTGCGCCACACGCAAGGACCCTATCCATGACGCCGGGTTCTTGACCGACCTCAGGACAATTCCTTGTCCTTCGCGCCTCTCGACCCCCAGCACCTCCAAATTGGCAACCCGGTCCTGACGATGATCCTGAATGAATAGGATCGAAACGTCGTCGACCAATCTTCCAGCTCAACTCACAGCGCACATTAATTTGTACATATATTCCTTATCACTTTATCACTCTGTGCCTCTCGCTGTGTTTTCTCACTTGTCACTTGCGCCGTCACTTTCTTGTCACGAGCACAATGTGCACCAAGTTTCTTAGGGTTGCCTCTGCATTTTATGCTCACTGTGCTGATATAATTGTTTTGTATAAACTGCATTTTCAAATATATGATGCCATGAGCACATTTGAACAAACTACTAGGAGTCTTCCTTTTTTCTTTTATGTAGTATCTTGTACATACATGCGTATTTGCCTTGTTTATTGAATCAGGTTGAGACATTGTTGCTAGTTTCCTCGTACTTACCCAGATCTCAACCTGGTCTATGGGTTTTACTCCTGATGTAATTTACTACTCTACTACTACTGGTGGGCTTGCAGCGCTGATTGCACCACCCACCAAAGTAGCCTTTCAAACCTATCCCAGGCCTCTGCCATTGCAGGGCCTGTGCGCGCAGTGTTACTGTCGCTGTGACATGGCACCTAAAGTTTGGACCATGTCTGTGACCCCCCTTTTACTACATGTCAGTCACTCCCAAGGTAGAACCTATCTAGCCCTATGGGCAGGATGTATTGTAGGTAAAAGGTAGGACATGCACTTTAAGTGTGTGACATGTCCTGGTAATGACAAACCACCATTTTGGTTTCTCACTGCTGTAAGGCTGCCCTCTCATAGGAATTCATTGGGGATTCCCTGATAAGTGTTTCAGTGGTATTTCATGATATGAGAGGAGCAGCATGGAATACTGACAATAAATGCTATGCAGTGGTGTGCGCAGATTTATTATCACTATTTTAGAAATGCCACTTCTAGAAGTTGGCATTTCTGTGTGCCATGTGTCTGCCTGCCTGATGTGGATTGCATGTCTGGCTTTGGAGTGACAGGGGCTGGTGAGATGTGTGTGGCTCCAGGGAGGGCAGGGTGAGTCAGCGCTAGGCTGAATAGGGGATCTGCATTTGGAGTAGTGGGAGGAGTAGTCCCCTGACCCTGAATAGGTCTGTGCCTGCCTGGGTAAATGCTGGCTCTGCCCCCTGTGGTGTGTCTGAACATCGAGCCCCTACCTGACAAAGGGGAAGAGGTCCCTTGTACACAAAGTGCTCCAAAAGCCCCCAGAACCAGTTCAGGCTGGTTCCCCCAAGCCCTTTGCCAGGGCAGACAAACCAAATGCTGTATAAATATTGGGGCTGTGACCCCATGAAAATGTTGTGCTTTTTGTGCTTCCTTGTGACCCAGGAGGAACCGCCACGAGGGACTGCCTCCCTCCTGGAGGGCCCAGTGAGCTGGCCTTCCTGGGCCCAGCCTTTGCCCTGAATCTGTGGGCTTAGCGCCTCGTGAGCGCTGGATTTCTGCCAGGAAAACAAAGAAGCGCGTGTGTCCAGCAGCGCTGGGCTGTGTGACGATTTAGGAGGAATCCCGGCATAGGGATTTCCCAAGTTGCTATGAGAAGCGAGAGCCCACCCCGCGTTTGTGCAGCTGATCAGCGGGAGCCTAGCCCGAATTGATGCTGATTGATGCCCACCCCGCGTTTGTGCTCCTTTAGCTGGAGCCCACCCTGCAAGTATGCTCGTTGGGGCGGGAGCCTACCACGCAATTGTATTCATTTAAAATGGGAGCCTACCCCACATTGCTGACACCCAGGGGAGCTGCCGAGATCTGCGAGAGATCACCGCCGCGGCCCGACCTGACCCGGAAGCCAGGCGGCAGTGCCTGGTTGGGGAATGGCCGGCTGGGAGAGAGGAAGTCCAGCCGCCTGAAGAGGGCCACAGGAGGAGATGAAGGCACATTGTCGGTGCCATCCCCCTGCAACCGGAGGAGTCCCAAAGAGCCCCGGTGAGTCGGGGCTGAGAGGAGAGCATTTTGTTGTGCTCCCGAGGCACGTTTAGTGCCAGTATCGTCACAGCTGCACCGCAGTTGCTGGCAGCTGCAATGATTGGGCAATTTGATATTAAGGAGTCCCGGAGAGGGGCTGCCCCCAGAGCACAGTGGTGCCCGGGCTAATTTGGCACAGCTGACCCACCTGTTGAGGGCAGATACAACGTGGAGCAAGTTTTGTGTGCCGAGTCCCAGAGCGAGACTCACAAGGCACAATGGTGCCAGTGCCTGTTTTGCATTCCTTAGCTGTGCCGCAAGAGTGCGGGCAGCTGCAACGATGGGGGCATATTATTTTCAGTGCCAGGAAGGGGTGAGTTTCACCTGTGATTTCGCTGTATTGGCAGCCAGAGGGCCCTTTGGAAGGCCCCAATTGCACCCTGACATTTGGGACAGAGGGCATTTGAGCCCCAGTGAAAGGCCAGCTGGCCTGGGATCATTTCAGGGTGTAGGATAAGGTGCTGTGTGCACTTTTGCAGTGTTACTGTGGTGCACGGTTTATGCCTAATGTGATGCCTAGTGCATAATGTGTTTATGCCTACTGAGATGCATAATGTGTTTATGATATGATGTTTTAGAATGCTGTCTAATGCTAAGGTGAAAGAATGCTGAGTACAGTATTTTGCCAGTAGTTACTGGTTATGTTTTACATTTGTTACTAGTGCTTTCTAAAGGTTCTGACAGTGGCCCAATTGGCCCTGTCCTGTGTATATAATCCCCTGTAAATATCGCCTAGTGCCATTTGGCACAGTGTATATTGTGTGATTATGATTTAATGTGTTTTGGATAATACAAAGGCTATTTTTTTATATAACCTTGTGTGGAGTTTTTTTTGTAGTGTGCCTAGTGTGTTGCTACTTTGTGTGTGTTGCGCAAATGCTTTACACATTGTCTCTGGGATAAGCCTGACTGCTCGTGCCAAGCTACCAAGGGGGTGAGCAGGGGTTATCTGCAGTGTGTGCCCTGACTAGAGTGGTGGTTTCTGCCTGGCTTAGGCGCATGCCCTAGCCAACCAGAAATCCCATTTCTAGCAATAACTATTAATCTCTCCTCTGCTATAGTAATTCTTCTGGGAATTGTGCATTTATTTCTACAGCCATATCTGCTTCATTGATATGTTTAGCCAATGTCTCATTTCACCTTCTGCTTCATTTTACCTTCTCGCTCTATAAGACGTTCTAGGTCCTATCACTATGTATCCTCACCTCCCTTCATTGTACTCTTTTACTCTTTTTTCTGCGATCTCCTGTCTATCCCTCTAAATCCTCACATTGCTGCACCTAGAAACTAGATTTGTCTGATATAAGTTGTACATAATAAAACCATACAATAGAAATATGAAATATTGGCAGGGAATTGAGAGCGATGCAAGGATCTGAAGGCTGGGGACAGTGACCAGTGACCAGTGGAAGGGTACAGCTAGGGGAGAGGTGAAGTCAAGCTAAGTAGGGGACTGTGTGGCAACATGTTCAGTGAGGACAGTTTTCTTGTGCCAGACTAAGGTCAGAAGAAGAAGTAGAAGTCTCAGTAGGAGTAAAGAGAAGCAGGGTTCACAGGGAGTGGTGCATGTGTGGGTGCCAGAGGATGGAGCAAGATTAACAGACTTCTGGGCAGAAGTAAGGAACAAGATCTGTGATTGAGAGGCATGAGACACTGAGAAGGTTCCAATGGGCTACAAAATGTCTACTGGAGAGAATTTGAATGGGTGCAGATGGCAAACGAAGCAGGTCAGGAAAACCAACTGGGAAAACACACAAGTAAATTAGTATATAGTAAGTGAGACAGTGAAAGTAAGGACAGAGGTAGGAAAGAGCATGCACACTGGAGGTACAGAGGAGATGAGGCGCAAACCAAATTCAAAAGATGACACACAGAAAGAAAAAGAGGAGGGGGTCTAGGGTGGCAAGCAGAAGGCAAATCGTTGGACCTGTCTATAATTTTGACAACAAAAAAAATATTTTGAACAGAGAGTTCCTACAATAGTCCATAAATCTGTTCATGCTTCGACATAATGTGTAATAGCAGAAAAACAGAGGTCAAAAGAGATGAAAAGGGATTTCTAGTAACCAGCCATGGGTAGTTTGTATGTTAGAATATCATGTACAAAAGCATACTTTTACCAAAATATCATGTCCAGAATTTCAGCTACAATAATATTGTAAAGGTAAGTATAAATAGGTAAATATAGATTTACTATGTTATCCCTAGATATGCAAACCTTTGAAGATGTATATGTCAACAAGGTACAGACACGTGGAGTTAGTAATAGCAACAGTAAATCTATCCTAACATATATGTATATTCTTGTTTTAGGGTGGGGCTGTCCCCTGCACACTAGTACAGGTGTGCATCTCTCCCCTAGAGATTGTGAGTACAGAGTTACAAAAACCAGTAGAAGGGGTAGCCTCAGATAAAGAAGTGTGGGAGGATAGTGTGAGTGATGTTTTAGAAATAAAGCAGTGACGTGTTAGCGGGGAACTGCTCATCACCCCTTCCTGAGAACTGCATTCAGCTGATGGTAGGTGTGGGTAGGGGAAAAGAGGACTCCTTTTTGTTGACTAGAGGGAATCTTCCAGGCTTGGTCTACCCCTTTGTCTCTCTCCATAATGGTACTCCTGAAGACTGATCACAGCCAGGTGAAGAGTCTTCACACTTCATCACGTTTCTGTTTTGGATGCTGTAGTTTGCAGACAGCATTATAACTGGTGGGAAATACTTTTGAAAGGAACTTCTTAGAACTGGTTGAAGTACACTGACAGTGGGATCATCCTTCCGTGTCAGGCACAATACTGTGAGAGTGAAACCCAAACTATCCCTCTTGGCAGGCCCGGACTGGCCATGCCGGGCACCGGGCAATCCCCCGGTAGGCTGGATGGGGTGGGGGCCGGTTTTTTGGCATGGGGCCGGTTTTGGTGCTGGGGCCGATTTTTGGTCCGGCCGACGGCGTTAGTCAGAAAAAGAAATAAGAAAATCAGATAAGTTCCAAAGTGGCACGACTCACTCACACACTCTGCATGACTGAGTCTCTCCTCGCTCCATCCGAGAAAAAACAGGCACAATTCTATCTCTGAGTCATTCAATCTGCATAAATAATGGCATGCATTTGCATTGGAGCACTTAGAGGGTAGGTCGGGCGCAGCGCGCTGATATCTCTGCGGCCGCCGCCGCGTCTGCGGAGCGTGCGCAGTCTCCTCAGTTCACCCACCTTAGGGTGGGGCGGCCGGTGTTGATCATGCGCATTAAAAAGTGCGCGTGACCGCTGGTGAGGCCAGGTCGAGGTCTCGAGCTCGAGGAGCATTCCCGAAGTAAGCCAGCAGAGACCAAGATGACGTCGACACCTTCGTGAGAGAGCTGCCCATAATTTAATTATTTCTAGCCCCTGCCTCTGCCTGTTCACCTCCCTGCTGCCGAATGCAGTGTCGCCCGCCGGTGAGTCACTCACTAGTGCCTTTGTTGTCTCTCCCTGTAATAACCGTGCCCGGCGACGGCGTCCAGTCGTCTGTGGGCCGGAACGGGATTAAACAAAGATAGAGGCCCTCCGACCCCCCCACCCCAGCCCCTGGCCCAGGGGCCAGGGCCTTGGCCTTGGCCTATACCTTTGTTTCAGTAGCGCCTGGCCCAGTTGCCCCTGGGGCCCCTGAGTGTGCATTTAAAATTGTGACAGGCCTGCTGTTGGTGAGCAGGAGAAAGGGAGGACGAGTCGACCCGGCGGAGGCCGAGCCGGCTGCCGGAGCAAAGTGGTGGGTAGTGGTGCTGCCTGCCTGCCTGGCTTGAGTTGCGCTCCATCTCGGCTCCGGCCTCGCTGCGGGCCTAGCCGGCCCTGACTCCCTGAGCTGAGCCTGAGAGCCTGAGACAGACACACACACACACTGGGGAGAGTGACTCCTGGGCTGGTGACCGAACTGGCATCAGCCAACTTGAGCAAAGGCGTTTTTTTATTCTGAGGTGGCTCCAAATGCAGATGTCCCTAGTCGGCCATTCCCTGCCTGCGTCAGAGTGGAGTTGATTGTTTCTGAACCATGATGCTATTGCACCACTTAGAATGATGAAAAGGATGTGACTGTCACTGGCCCGGTCACCCTTGTGCATGGAATGATGGCAAGTACTCTATGATCGCTTGATGACAGGTGCAGGAAAGCAGGTCTGGGAGGACTGAAGCCTATTCAGACGATGGCCTGAGATCATCCCCATGAGTAGACATGCGGTTTCACTGAGTGCGAATGCAAATAATTTACACCCCATGCTCTTTCTGACACTATTGCAAATAATTTGTAACAACATTTTATATATGCCATTATTATGTGTGCAAAAGAAATTCTAATAGGCCTTTCCCCCGGCCCAGGGCCTTGGCCTAAGTAAGGGCCTACGTAACGCCTATCACCTATACTTTTCTGTTGATCCCGGCCGGTTCTGCACAGCGCACTACCGCCTTGGGCAGCCCCTGAGTCTGGATTGGGGATTTAGACATTTAGTCAGGCATTTAGAGCACTGAGCAGGCCTCCTTGCTGTTCGTGAGCAGGGGCCAGGGGGGCGGATGACCAGGCGTCTCCGACTGGTGCCGGAGCGAGGTGGTGGTGGTGGCTGGCTCAGGCTGCCAGGCTGGCCTGTGCCTGCGAGCAGGAGTCCGGCTATGCTAGCAGTACCACTACCTACCAGGCCCGGTTCTAGAGGGTGGGCCAGGCCCACCCAAACATGAGCCTCCTTGGCCCTCTCAGTGAATCTGCCACCGATGTACAACAATAAAAACTGTTAAGATAACTTGTGATTTACGATCCTGCTGTAGAGCAACCATTGTCTGTTGGTAGTTCTTAAATGCAGATTAACGGAATTTTGTGGGAATAGCTCAGTGGGTTACTACCTCTGTCACAGATATCCTTGTGTTACTTGCAGTTTAGAAGTTACTATCATAACATAACAGTGACCTATGAACTGTCATTAAAGAACTGCATACAAACTTCGCTTTTTTGTGTTGTGATGTAGTTAGAACTTCTCCATTCTTTCATTATTCTACTGTTACTAAAAAGAGCTTGTTTGGGCAGTTATACATTTTCATCAGTAAAGCCAACCCTGACAACTGAAGTACTCTTTAAATCCCGAGTTTGTGCTTCTTGCGACCAAACCCCTGTAAAATATATTGCCCACCAGAATGGATGAAGTGATTTCTACACCTTGTAATCCTCATTAGTTTATGTGACATTCCGCGTAAACTGATTTATTGTCTCTGTATAATGTGTGCTGTTATGTAAAGTACTGTGACACCCTACACTCATATGAGTAGCACAATACAACAAATGGAATGGATAGGAGAGAGGGGCAACGGAGAGATGAGGGGCACTAGTGGAGGGTGGCAGTGAGGGAATCCCAGGAAGAGGTCATGGGGTGGGGGGAGCTACAGAGAGATGAAGGGTGTGGGTGGCAGTGAGGGAGTCAGAGGAGGAGGTCACGGGGTGGGGGGGAACTACAGAGAGATGAAGGGCACTAGTGGAGGGTGGCAGTGAGGGAAGCCGAGGAGGATGTCATGGGGCAGGGGGAACTACAGAGAGATGAGGGGCACTAGTGGAGGGTGGCAGTGAGGGAATCTGAGGAGGAGGTGGGTCACGGGCTGGAGGGGAACTACAGAGAGATATGGGGCACTGGTGGAGGGTGGCTGTTAGGGAATCCGAGGAGGAGGTCACGGGGTGGGGGGGAAACTACAGAGAGATGAGGGGTGCTGGTGGAGGGAGCAGTGAGGGAATCTGAGGAGGAGGTCACAGGTTGGAGGGGAAACTACAGAGAGATGAGGGGCACTTGTGGAGGGTGGCAGTGAGGAAATCCGAGGAGGAGGTCATGGGGTGGCGGGGAACTACAGACAGATGAGGGGCACTGGTGGAGGGAGCAGTGAGGGAATCTGAGGAGGAGGTCATGGGGTGGGGGGCTACAGAGAAATGAGGGGCACTAGTGGAGTATGACAGTAAGGGAAGCTGAGGAGGAGGTTATGGGGTGGGCGGGAACTACAGAGAGATGAGGGGCACTAGTGTAGGGTGGCAGTGAGGGAATCTGATGAGGGGGTCATGGGGTGGGGGGAACTAAGGAGCGATGAGGGGCACTGGTGGAGGGTGGTAGTTGGGAAGTCTGAGGAGGAGGCCATGAGGGGGAGTGGCTACGGAGAGATGAAGAGCACGGTTGGAGGGTGGTTGGTAACTTATCTACAGAGAAAGAGGTCCAAAAAGAGATCAAAAAGACTTTTGTAACAGCACTAAAGCTGGCCCTGTCGTGGACTTTCTGTTTTTGTTTATTTAATTAACAGTCATGTGATTAGGACAACTGTGGAGCATACTTTAACATGCATGCTGATTACATTTACTGCTATATTCAATGTTTCAAGTTTGAAGGCGATTTTACTTTTGTTTTTTACTGGGAATAATGAAAATGGAACTGAATGGTGGCTGATATGGGGCTGGGTCCCAAGGTCAGCTGTGAGATAAGGTGTAATTGAGAGGGGTGGTAGAAAAGTGGATAATCAAGTCTGTAAGGGAGAGCGCTGCACAGTCATGGGTCAGGTGGAGCTAGTAATGAAGAGGGTTTCTCCCTGAAGGCTCGCACTGAGGGAGCCCGAGTAGAGTCCCTTGCTAGATACTCCCACCTTAGAAACCTCCTCTTCCCATCAAAGGGACATTACATGGAAGAAAAGCACTTTTTGAAAGTGATAACATTTAGAAAGAGACTTGGAAAAGAGTGAGTTTTACTGTACCTTGTAAGACTAAGGAGAGATAAAAGGAGGGCCCAGAAGCAGGCCTTGTTAAATATATAAGCGATAAATCGGGCCAGCAGTGACCCACCCGAATGTACCTATAGCCCACCCAAAAAAAAAAATCCTGGAGCCGGGCCTGCTACCTACACCCCCCTTTTGCAGGCAACCCTTTGGTTCCTCCTTCCACCGGCAGAGTCCACTGCTGCTGGAGCGAGGTGGTGGTGGGTGGGTGGCTGACTGCCTGCCTGGCCTGCTTGTGCCAGCCTGTGCCTGCGAGAGTCTGGCTATGCTAGTGCAGCAATGTGGATACGTGTGACTGTGCTCCCTTTGGTGGCGCTGTTGTGCTGCTTGACTCTTGGGGGGCTCTAACTGGGGCGAAGGTTGGGGTCAGCAAGTCTGCTTAAAATATATATTTTCAGCAAAAGACCCAACTTGGAGCTTGTGCTTAAAAATATACTTGAAGCAGACAACAGGGCTTTCTAGAATTGTTTTTTTTTTTTTTTAAGTTTTTCTTACACGACTGAGTCCTTTTGTTTTGTTTTCCACTGGACACTGCCTGGTGTTGCCACTGGGCTCTGGCACTTGCGCCGCTTAGGCTAACGTGGGGGGGCTTTTTTTTGCTCATGTTCAGGACAAAGGCTGTGTCCTGAACATGAAAGTGAAGTCTGTTTTTTGGGACGTTGTCCAAGCCATGTGGATTACCGAGTTTAACAGAACATACTGCCAACAGGTGACAGTCAGCCTGGTCAGCGCCGTGTTCAATCCTTACATCAGGGTGGTTGTTGTTGTTGTAGTGTAGTCCGCATTTTTTCCTGAATTAGGTTAGATGTTTCAATTCGGTGTCAAATTATTGTGTGGTGCACATGGATTTTTCTTGTATCTAGATGTCATTGTGATTGTGCAGTCAGTATTCACGCTAAATAACCGATGTAGTGTGCTGAGAGACAGCGCATCTTAACCGGCTGCTAACACGGTGCCTGATTTTGTATTCGCTGTAGGAAGTGTGCTTCGTATTCAAGGCACACAGCGACAAGCTGATGAGCTGCGCACAATATTTACATGCCTTTACTTATCTCAGTAATTTCAGCATCGCATCGACAATATCGGCGAGTGACCTCAACATAGAAGAGGGCATTGCATTGAAACACAGACATAGGCAAGTCAAAGGTGGCAGCTGCTTTTCTTTAAAGATGGTGTTTATTTTAGGGCCACACACTTGCAGCAACATTCTCCTCTCGCTACCATTATGGGGATACATTAAATAAAAATAGTACTAGACAAATCACATCTCTCTGGAGAGCAGCATTTTATTAAAGCACTCCAAAGTGTGCCCCTCGTGCACGTTCTTATTAATAAAGTTTTCACCAACTAATGCGAACAGAATTTGAAGCTAGCCTACAAGAAGTGTCTTATGGGCTCCAGGATCATTCGCGATTCTGATATAGGATTGTAATTTAACATCTTATGGTGCAGGTTATAGAGTAAAGGGCTTAGCGCTGCTACCATCTTCTTCAATGTAACTTTTGACCTCTAATGGGCCTTTGTACCCTTGTATCAGTTCCATCTGTTGAAGGTCGCCCTCGGTGCGTTCCCTATGCGCTGGCTCAGTTGCTTCATGAATCGTGACCTATATTTTGTTTAATTTTCCGGATTTCAGGCCGGATTTCACAAGAAAGGAGTTTGCGCTGGTAAAATGCGCACTTGCGTGTTCAGTGCTAGTGTCTCTTTTGAAAGTCGCCTCCTGCTGCTAGGGCCTGCTCTTTTGCTGTGTGAGGAAACCGAAACGGCCCCAATCAGTTCTGCTTGGCTAGCGAGTTAGCACTTGCCAGCCATGTGCCAAACAACACTGACCCTGGCGCACATAAACAGACACACACTCAGGGAGGCGGTGACGTGCTGGTGGGTGCAGTGAGGGAGGTTTGGGGGGGGGGGCAGGGCGTGACTATACCAGCAAGTTAAAGCCGAAATTGGTTGCTTCAGTGTTGAAGGGGAGGAAAGAAGTAATACCTTTCCAGGAAAGGTATTACTTCTTTGTCATGATGAAACCAATTGCTATTGGACACTTCTCCAAGTAGCCGGGATCGCGCACTTCTATACGGTGCAGCTTTTTATGCGGTTGTACATTCTGAAGCAGCGTATTGATTCAACAAGATAATCTGCGACCTCCCCCAAAACAGTGGCTTCTATTTCCGCGCTGTGTTCTTTATCTCGCAAGTACTGCTACTTCACTGAGGCCGGCAATCAAATATGTAATCACACAAATATGCGAAATCTATAGCAATTTTACACTGACTCACTTCATGTGGCCTGCCACTACAAAATGATATAAATAGAACATCATGCTGCAGTAAGGAGGAGAGCCTGAGGCCAGATCACTTAAGAGGCATTGATTGGCACAGGTACCGTACAGTAGCAGAAATCACGCAGTCTCGTAGAAATAACACCGGCCTTCCGCATTGAAGTTTCTACCTAACTTTTCAAAACATTCCCATTACAGTTTGCATTGCATTGCCTGCTCAACAATCTCGTTGCTATCTCTGAATAATTGTAATACTGATCTGTTGAGAATGGGACCAGATTTACCATACCACACTAAATGTCCACCACTGTAACCCCCCCCCCCCCATGGCACAAGATCACTAAATTGTACTGATAAAGGAGATAATTGTATGTTATGGTTACAAGGCCAGTGTCATATGTTGAAATCCCCCAGTGACGCAATTAAAGCCAGGAAATGCTGGAGAGGAGGGAAAGGAAAGGGGGGAATAATGGAAATTTGGGGGGAGAAACTTGGAGGAGATAACGAGAAAGACGTCCTGTTCACTCATAAGCTTGATAAAGGATCCATTTTGCCCTTTAGCAGCAGGTCCATGTACACCATAGTACCCCCTAGTAGTGGTTGCTCACTGCGCTTGCTCGATACACACCATGTGGGGGCTGGTCTCACTTTTACTTCTCTCTGATTTACTACTGGTGCCTATTTTTGGTGCTCTCTGAAAGAATGTCTATGGGTACATATGACTGGGTGGGTAACCTGGTGCTCTTGAAGGTCATCATCTACTATTTACTGTGGTTTGAAAGTTGATACAATTGAATATGTAATGAAAAATGTGCTGTAAAATTCACAATTTTGGTCGGTTGTTTTCCAAAATTTTCTTGGGGGGAGAACCCCCCCAGACCCCCTTAATAGCAGTCAGGCTCGCTCGCTTCGCTCGCTCGCTACGCGCTGGACGGGGGCTGGTCTGCCAAATGTGACGGGGGCTGGTCTGCCAAATTTTGCCAGGGCTGATTTCAGTTCCCAGTCCGGCCCTGCCTCTTGGTTCCAGTTGCAGTTTCTTCATGACCAAAAGAGGGAGTGCTCTGCAGAGTACTTGAAGAACTGCTGAGATCCAGGGCTGGTGTTGTTGACAGCCATTCGCCCAAAGGTGACAGGACATCATCAGAAGTCAAGTCTGCACCATCTTGCTGGAAAAGCTGTGGGTCTGCCTGGCACCTGGGAGCCTGCTTGGGAAGCAGTGCTGATAATTCAGGGAGATAACTGCCTGAGGAGGTGATGCCTAACTGACGAGCCATGGACTACAGAGCAGAGAGGACTGAATCAAGACAGTTTGATCAGCTCTGAACTGAGTCTAGGAGTGGATCTCCCGCACATCCAGTAAGTTTCCTGCAAAAGCTTTGCATGCCTGAACAGTCGATAGCATAAAAGCATGATCATCAAAATGACCACAACACTGAAACTCACACCAGGAGTGGACTGACCAGTGCTGACTCTACTGGGAGCTAACAATACAGTTGGAAGACCTGTGTCCACTAATGGTGGAGGGTATCTTGTTGTTTGGGTGGTAGCAGCACATCACCTTGGGCTGCTTCTTTGCTGGAGCTGCTGCATGTATCAACCGACACTAGGACAATTAGATACTCACCTGCACTATTGCAATGAACTGCAAGTGGGACCATGCACGCTACTGTTGTTTGCATGCCTGACACTGAAGATTCCTGAGCTTCTGATACTTCAGGGAAACATACCAAGTGACCTTGATCATTAACAGTGCCTCTATCACTAAATTGAATGGGTATTTTGTTATTTACACTCTGAAGTCCTGGGATACCTTTAAAATAGTGGAACACAATTGAACTGACCCATGGGTACAGAAATAGTAAGGCTCCTTGCACAGGCCACAAGGAGCTCACACCTGTGCCATAATCTTGACTAGTAGTCTGTGGGATTAACACAACACTGCACCCATATTAAAACCCTGTGCCGGTTTGATCTTGGTTTGTACTGAATTATGTTTTGTGTGTAATAAAAATACTTATTTTTTTCTATAAAGAAAAGCAGAGAGCTAGACAGCTTGTCTTTGTTTTATAACTGTTTGTGTTTTGAGTCTCTACCCCCACACTACTTCACTGAGTAGCCTTAGACTGCTCACCCTTGTTACCCTGAGATTCAAGTGCGGAAAGGCTCTACTTGGCTTGCAGTTTGCAATGTAATGGTAGATTCAGTGATGAAAAGAAGGACCTGTGAAGTTGGTGTCAATTCTTTTGTGGAAATGACACAAAAATCCTGAAAAATCATTCAAAAATGTGCAAAGTACCAATCTGGTATTTTGTGCTATTTTTTAGCACAAAATGCGTACTCATTTCCATTTTGAATGCAAAAATGCATTTTGCAATAAACAAAATAGCGCAAAATCACATGTGACACAAACAAAATGTGCTTGTTTTCTGTTTGAGTTGTCCCCATGGCCCTGCGATAGGATTTTTATCTGAACTAAATCTCAATTTTACATGTGGCATAATTACATAATCTCAGGCATTTTGCATAAGGCAAAATGCTAGAAATTACATGAGATTACGTTGGATTTAAACAAAATTCCTCCCGGGCCTACTAAAAAGTCCCAGTCACTATGGTCGAGGCCCAGTAACCCCTGTTAGCCCATAAACGGTTTCTGAAAATGTACCTTCACTACGTTGTGATAGTCGATATACAAGATAATTGTGTAGGACATTATTCTAGTAGAATACCCAAGGATGCAGGTGATCCAGCGCGAGGCTAATACCTGATATGGGATCAATACTCAATAATATCACAGAACAATGGCCCATACACATTCACCCAAATCCCTGATGCGCTGGGGTCAATTTATATAAGTTCAATTCCTTTACTTCTAAAATCCATCTGTGGCGTTGTAAAATACCTATCTAATTTATACATCAACTTTCCTTCTATGTGGTCGATGAACCAATTATTTGAATAGTTTATGGTAATGATAATACTCTCTAACTAACTATTTAGTTAGCTAAATAATAACAGACTCTCTGTAAAATTAATAAAGATTTATCTCAATATTATTACAAATCCTCAATGCATACAGTCACAAAATGCAAATAATGAAACTCACAAAGGGAGAGAAACATCAGCAAGTTCAAATGAATACCAACTCATCACACAGGCAATGACATTATGCATGAAGGAGTGGATAGAATAAGAGACAAACACTTCAGCAAAATCAAATGCGAAACAAAATACACCTAACCAAGGGGATAGCTGAAGAGACAATAGTTTCATCGAAAATAATACGTAACAATGTACCTATGACGGAGTGGATAGGTGAAGGGACAAAAGTTTCAGAGACAAGATACATTTGCAAGTAATTTGAAAGATGGAGTCAGAATGATACAAACCTAACGATCTGTGGAAAACCCCCCCTCGGCCTAGGTGATGGTGGGGGTTCCCTGAAATAGAATCAGGGAACAAAGATTTAAGAACCCAGGAACAGGACAGGGACAGGAACAGCTAGGCCTCTCTGCAAACCGACAATGAGCGACGCATTCACCCGTCTTCATCCCCGCAAGTGTAAACCACACCCCTAAAGGCACCGCAGTTATACTCTAAAACATACATGTCTATCCCACATTATTTGAAACATTTTATGAAACTTGACAGGGGATTGGTGGGTTTGGGAGGTGGTGTTGTCACACCACTGTGACTTCACCTACAATTTAGTCATTTTATCGTTCTACATCCTTTCCCATCGCTTGGTTCTTGGCTCGTTCTCACAATTTCTACACAAGATACATTTAAATATTTTTGATTCATAAATTTTAGCATCGTCCGTGGAATGAGTCTCTGGTCCCATGGTTGATCACATCACTTGGCAGACAATCATCACATTGGCCTTCGACTTGTGCGTCTCTTCGGCTGTGCACAGCGCGTCTGTCTTGCCTCTGACAGATCAGATTCACTCCTTGGTTCACCCCTTCCTTTCTCGGCTAATTTAAGCAAAATGGCGTTTCATCCAGCTTACTATAGCAAATGGAAAATGAACATTCATTAATTATATGATAATGCATTTTTCACTGTTTACCACCCACCTTTGCACTATTCCTTATTAACGTTACCTAGCATAAGCTTTAAGCAAAAAGCAGCCTTATTTATTATTCCAAAGCAAGATGCAACATGCAAACTATGAAATGCACATGCGGCCTAGTCATGCATTATTTTTCGTTCCCTTGAAACCACACTGCAAATATGTTTTAGTTCTTAGAATTTATTATTTCACATTAGAGCATACATGCACAAAGCTATTTCCCTCGTTTTTGTGTAAGGTGCACGTTATTTCTATTACTACTTACTGTTGGTACGTATTATGGGGGTGTTAATTCGAGCAGGTTTCTTTTTGCAAAACCCTCCTCCATCAATCCCCCTCTGATGGCTTTCTGGAGCCATCATAAAATACCTACCATACCGAGTGCCATCTTCAATTATTTAAAACTCAGTATTCTTCTCTCTTTTTATGGCACTTCCATTTAAATCTTTCATCATATCATAGTATTGCCATTCATATCTTCTAATTCTATCGCTTCTCTTTTTCTCTTTCTTGCCCTTTGTTGATTCTTTGATTCTGTCGCTTCCTTTCTTCCACTCCTACACTTACAGCATTTATATGCTATTATTGTCATTAAGGCTAATGTGGCTACTGAAACGATTGGCATTATTATTTTCCCTAAGAGGCTACTTTCAAAGTTAGAAAACCATTTACCTACAAAGGAGAAACTCTTACCAGGTCTCTCCCAAACACCGTCAACCTCCAGTTGGGTCAAATCTTTATGTAATTTCGGAATATTCTTTATATGTCCCTCAATTCCTTTACTCTTATCAGGGATATATGTACAGCAGTGTTGAATTTTCGACATGCCACAGACTCCACCCTCTTTTGCTAATAAGATATCAAGGGCAAGTCAATTTTGCAAAACCATTGGAACCATTTCTGTGTCAATCATCAAGAATCCACCAGCAGATTCTGTTGATAAACGATCAACCACTGTGGACAATTTTCGAATTTTCTGTGAATTCAGAACAACTCCAACTGAGGGTATCAGTGCACCAAAAATATCACCTACTATTTCTGCAAAACTCGCTCTCTTGTAACGTGTTAGTCCTTGTTTTACTTTATTTAGTGTGTTGTTGTTTCGGTCCATGTGATAGACCTTTGGAAAGACAATAGCAAAATAACAACTACCATACCAATGTGCAGGCAACCTATAGTAGGTTTTCTTACGACACGCATAATAGACTCCTGGAAAGACAAAATCAGTTCCAGTTTGGAAAGTATGCTCACATTCACAACATCCAATTAAATAATTGTTATAGCTAGTTTTCATTCTAAGCAAACAGATTTTTCCCTTTTGAGACCAGTCAAGGGACATTGCAGCGTATGTCTCACCTTTCTCATAATTTCCTTCTCTAAAAGCCCATGGTGGTACGTGTGACTTCTGTTCAGCAGCTTTTCTTTGAAAAAATTCTCTTCTATCTTCTACCATTTCTATAAAATCTTTTCTTCAACCCGCAAACTAAAAGTCCGGTTATTTCTATAAGCATATTCTATATCTAAAGTTTTAGTGATATGGGAGAATTCTCCCAGATAGCGTGCATTTTTACTACTTAAAGCTTTATTCAGTTCCTTAATAACAGGTATTTCTGAAAATACTAAATGTATATTGGAATAGTGGTATTCGAGCTTTCCCGTCACGTAGAACAGGCTAATTAGTGCACTGCAAGACACACCATATGTTAAAGTTAGGTGGTGATAGGTCACCCCCTCTGAGACAGACGGAGGTAATTGCATGCACAAATAACAATCACTCACATTTATCATGATGGAGAATGCTTCCATCCAATTGTTCTACATTAGTATTAGGGGCTTCATTAGTGACATCACTCATTCATTCACTTGTTACATCATTAGTTGTTTCCATTATCAGTTACCATTAGAATAGGTACAAGGACCGTCAATAATAACCACAGGAATGTTGATAAAAAGACACTCCATAAGCAAGCTTTAATACATCTACGTTTTAGACTAGATTTTGGATGTTTAGTCACTTTTGCTTTTGCCATTTTGTATATTTATAAAAATAAAAATAGATCTAAATCTATGAATTCTAACATGCAAATTTAAAAAAAAAAATAATAGTGTGATCCTACACTTCAAGGCTTACGTCTTTATTCCCTTCTTTTCTTTCTTTCTTTGGGTTTTCTGAATCTTTTATCCGTCTTCTTTTCGGTTGGCAAGGTTTCACCTCAACTTGTCACAGTTCTCTTAAGGTGGTCTCAATTTGCTTTCATCAACTTGCTCGGTGTCAGAACTGTCTTTTTCTTCACTTGGATCTGAGCTTTCAATTTCTTCCAAAATCACGTACGTCCATTCAGGTGCTGTTTATTTCTTGCTTGGAATTCTTCCTCTTCTTGTCTTTCGTACTAATTCTTCTCCTGAGTCTTCATGCTCTGTTTGACTTGAGACCTCATTACTTTGCTCTGGTTTTTCTTAATGTTCTCTTCACAAGAGTGTACTTCAACCTTTTCACTCTATCTGGCCAATTATCACCTTTTACTGGTTTCTTACCTTTGACTACTTTTTCACCTTGTACATCTGGTTCACAGGTTCTTTTATTTGGCCTTTCTTCTGACTGTTCTTCTTCCTGATTTTCAGCCTCTTCTGTTGATTCAACAATAATTTCTCTTTCAACAGTGAACTCACTTCCTTCTGGTTCAACAGCAGTCTCACTTGTTTCTGGTTCAGCTGTGAATTCACTTTCTTCTGGATCAACAGAACACTCACTTTCTTCTGGCTCAACAGCATTCTCTTGAGTCCCAGTATCTGGTGCCCGCTCTACTTGACTTATGCACAGCTGTTCCCCATCTGGTTATTCTTCAGAATGTGTTACTCTAGATTCTTCAGCTTCAGACCCTTCAACCTCTGGTCTTTGACTTTGATTTACCAGTTGCTGCTATTTTGGTCTTTCGAGTGGATCTAGGACTCATCACCTCTGGCTCGCATGAATCCAATTTGACAAACCACCACACTTCACTGCCGTTGTCGTCACCAATATGATTTAATAAAGTCAGTTCCACCTGGGTTCTAAACACAATTTAGTTTCTCACGTACTTCTTGACGAGAACCCATTCACCAGGACTCAGATAATGAGCTTGATTCCGTTGTGTTGTAGTGGCATCTTCTCCAACCTGATGAGACACAGAACGCACCAGATCAGCCAATCCTATGCAATAGTCATGCACTAGATCATCAGATATACTCATCAGTTTGTTCACTGGTATGTATGCTTGTCTCATTGCTCTTCCCATTAGGATTTCATGTGGACTCAATCCCGTCTTTTTGTCAGGAAAACTTCTTAGACTCATCAGTACAAGGGGTAAAGTGTCAGGCCATTTCAGTGATGTGGATGCACACACTTTCCATAACCTAGGTTTTGTAGTGCCATTGATTTGCTCAACTACTCCAGATACTTCGGGTCAACAGGCAAAATGCAGCTTCTGCTCAATTTTAAATGCTGCACAAATCAGCTGAATTATCTCATTATTAAAGTGGGCTCCTCTATCTGTCTCTAAAGTGACTGAAATGCCAAACCTAGGCTCTCTCACAAGCAGTTTAGCTACAATGAGGCTATCATTTCTTCACTTGGGATAAGCTTCCACCCAGTGAGAGAACGCACAGACAATAACAAGTACATACTTCAACCCGTTACTTCAACCCGTTACATGGGGGAAGTTCGATAAAATCCAATTGGAGTCGGGTAAATGGACCTCCTGCTCTTCCAATTTGTCCCTAACTAACAACTGTCTTTCTCTCTGGATTTTGCTGTTGACAGGTGACACACCTCTGGCAAAGGCTCTCTGCAATGACCCTGAAATTTGGGTTGTACCATGACTGCTTGAAGAGTCTGATCATTGCATCTCTTCCAATATGTGCAGATCCATGGTGAACTCTGGTCATGTGGGAAAGTAAAGAATCTAGCAAAACTGGTATTCCATCAAAATAGACCCACAATTCGTCCTCTGCTCTCTTGCTACAGCCTGAATTTCTCCGATTTTCCTTTTCCTCATCACTTGCCTCTTCTTGCATCTACCTAACTTCATACCAAATTTCAAATGTGGCTGAAAACATAAGATGGCATTCGGTATTTCCCCTCTCAATTGATCTGTTTAAAGCCATTCATTTCGTGCACAGAAACGCGTTATTTGGTCAGCGTATCTGTTGCCCTTCGTCACATATTCATCTCCTGATTTATGTGTGGCACATTTGACCACTGCAATTCTTTTGGGCAATTGCAAAGCATCCAATAATTCTTTTACAGTTTTACTGTTTCTGATAGGAGAACCCGAAGAAGTCAGAAATCCCCTTTGCATCCATAGCTTGCCAAAATCATGGACGGCCCCGAATCCGTATTGGCTGTCTGTAAATATGGTCACCTTCAGGCTTTTAGCAACTTTGCATGCTCTAATCAGAGCTATCAACTCAGCAATCTGAGCAGAGTTCACCCTTTTTAGACAGGATGCTTCAATAAATTCCTCTATGGTGCAAACAGCATAGGCAGTGCATAATTAACCATTCTCATTTCTTAGACATGATCCATCCACAAATATCTCACAGTCTGAATCTTCCAATGGAACATCCTCTAAGTCAGGACTGGGTTTGGTGCACAGTTCTGCCACATCCAAACAATTGTGATCCGCTTCCTCTCTCACTTCCTCACAACGAGAATTTGGCAATAAAGTTGCCAGATTTACAGTACTACACCTCACCACCGTCACATTTTCAGCACCCAGAATCACTCTTTTGTACTTAGTCAGCCAACTAGAAGTTAGGTACAGCGTCCTGGTGCGAGTCAAAAGAATCTCAACAGAATGTGGCACATACACCCTGACTGGATAACCCATCACAATTGGCTCACTTTGTTCCAGACTCACACAAGTGGTGGCTACTGCTTTTAAACAGCCTGGTAATGCTGCAGCCACTGAATCCAAAGTAGCAGAAAAATATACTACTGGATGTCGTGCCATTCCATGTTTCTGAGTTAGGACTGAAAGTGCACATCCATCTCTCTCACAGCAGTACAACGCATTCCCAATGCAGGTGCTCGACAAAGACTGCTTCTCAATTTAGTAAAAGCTTCCACAATTTCATCATCCAGAACAATCGGATCTTTTACATCTTTTTGTGTCAACCTCTGTAGAGGTTTTGCAATCAGTGAGAAACCACTGATCCACTGCCGACAGTATCCAACCATTCCCAAGAACATTTGTACTTCTTTCTGAGTTTTGGGTGGGTTCATTTGTTTGATTACATTAAATCTTTCCGGTGCCACTTTTCTAACTCCTTATTCTATTTTGTGTCCTAGGTTCTGGACTTCTTGTTTACAGAATTAAAATTTTGCCAGGGACATCTTGTATCCTCCTGTCGCCAAATGGTTCAATAGGGCAACGGTGTCTGTCACACATGCCTTTCGTGTCTTTGACGCCACTAAGATGTCACCAATATATTGAACCAAAACTGAATTTCCAGGCATGACTAGAGTCTCTAGACATTTTTTCAAGATCTGATTAAAGATTGAGGGACTCTCTGTGTACCCTTGAGGAACTCGGCACCATGTTGAAACAGGGTCTCCGAACCGAAAAGCAAATAAATACTGGCTTTCCGGGTGTAAAGGAATCGAGAAAAATGCTTTGCACAAATCAATCTGTCTGTACCATTCAGCATCACAGGGACATTGGTAAAGGATTACTGCTGGATTTGGCACTACTGGACAACAAGGTACTACAATTTAATAGATTTTTTGTAAATCCTGAACTATTCTGTATTTTCCACTGGGCTTTTTAATTCCTATAATGGGCGAACTACAAGGACTGCTCAGAATTTCTTTCAGAATTCCCTGCTCAATCATTTGGTCGATCACAGGAGCAACTCCTGCAATTCCTTCTAGACTCATTTTGTACTCAGATGTGTGTTTGGATATATAGCACCCTCTTTCACTGTTATCTGAATCGGATCTACATTAGTCAGTATGCCAATTTCTTTTCCTGAAAAATCCCACCCATCCGATCTTACTGCACTTTTCAATTTCTTCAGGCAAATTCTCTTCTGTGAGAAGTGAAAACAACTCATCCACTTCTATCCCTAGTTTCGCTAGCATCATCTTAAATTCGACATTCTCATCAGGTGTCTGAAATGCAATACTGTCTGGTGTACAATAGATGGAGCAGTTCGTCTTGCATAATAAATCCCTACCTAAGAGATTTACTGGACTTGAGTCACATACACAAACCGATGCATGTCTTTGAAGTTTCCAATATGAACTTTTATTGGATATGTGACTGGCGTTCTAATATGCTTATTCGAGACTCCTAAAATTTGGATAGTTTCTCCTGAGAGGGGTAGGTTCAGAATTTCTGCTGCTCTCACAGTAGAACGGGTAGCACCAGTATCCACTAGGAATGTAATATCATTACCTTCCACTTTTCTGTCAACAAATGAACCTGACTGATCTACCACTAAGGATGCGCCAAGTACGCACTCTTCCTTCCCCCTCAGGCACCGTCATTGAGACGAGTCTGAATCATTTTCATTGCATTGCACCCAATATTGCGGAACCATTTGCACACTTTGATTCTTGCCAATTTGGTCACCTCCATGATAGCTAGTATTCGCACTGTACCTCTGCGCTTGAGCATTCACATTATTTGGCATGGGAGCTTGAGGCATATGTAACTGTGGAGTAACTATTTGCTGCTGTTGCTGTTGATTGACAACCCCTCATTCTGCATCTGTGGAATGAAATTTTGATTGATCCCATTATTCTTTTTAGCAGATCTACACATGACAAGGAAATTTCTTCATAGCTTCTTCTCTACTCATTTTACCTCTACCTCTACCTCCACTGGGTACCTGGCCACTCTTATTCTGACCATTCATCTGGTAACTCGTTTGAGTATTATTGTTTTCTTGCTTCTCTGCTACCTTCACCTGCGCCCTCATCATTTTCTCTTTCAACTTTTTATGTTTTGTATCAATTTTGTTGCTACAATACTAGGCATACCTTAGTATGTTATCAACTGTTTTGCTCTGCCAACAAATATAATGCTGCTGTATCATATTGCTAATCTCTGGTCTCAGTCCAAACACAAAACGGTAAATAAAATGTCCCATATCTTTGTCTCAATATTCTCAAACCCACTGTACTGCTTGAAAACCTGCAACAACCTTTCATAATAGGCATGCACTGATTCTTTTGGTTCTTGGGTCGTCCTGTCAATTTTAACCCAATCTGTTTCTTTTGGAGAAATCTTTCCTCTCAAATAAGTGATTACCTGATTATACTTTTTCATTACTTCATCTGGTGGTGCACCTGTTTTAGGGTCCCTAGGATATTCATCTTTTCACCAATAGACAGTGATCTTACACTCTGTCCATAAATCAGCTGGAACGACAATCTCAAACAATCCCTCTAGATACTTTAACAACACCTTTGAAACCTTCACAAACCTCTCTACTTGTTTGTACCACTCAACAGGTTTTTCACTTAATCTAGCAAAATCATTTGTAAAAGACAATATATCCTGCCTGGTCCAAGGTACATGAACATATCCACCACTTGAAACTTCTCTCATTGTACATGCCCTTTCAACTTGCTCTGTCTTTTTCAACAGAAACATAGACGCTCATTTACCAGCTGCTTCTTCCTTCTCTCTTGTCCATCTATTTTTCCATCTATCTACATCTCGCCATTTCTTCAAAATATTCATCAATTCTTTTATTTGGAATCTTTTTCCAGATGCATTCAAACTATCTAGATCCTTGTCATTGAAAGCCAATCTGTATGATTTTTGCTACACTTTCGACTTCTCTATATCTACTCCATACTTACTAGCAGCTTCTGATATTTTTTCATGAAGATTTTTCGCTCTCCAAGTAATGCTTTTACATAAAAACAACAGCTCTTCATCCCGGTAAGTCCCTAATCTGTCTGGATTTATTGTACCAATAATCATATCTTACAAATCCACTTTCAACTGACTCACATTTATACTCTGTGGTTGAGGTTTCAGCTTTGTCATTTCCTTCATCCATTCGGCCCTATCTTTCTTGGATCTATTTGTATGCTTCTTCTAGGGGTCTCAGTTATTAACTCACAAACCGGAAGATCTAAGAAAGTACTATTTGCATTAGCCTGTCCATCCTCATTCACTATCATTTCACTCCTGATACTACTTCCTGGAACAGCCAATGAATGTACTTTGGATACATTCTGTCTTTCTCCAGACAACGGAACTACAGGACCGATTGTTACGGGTACCGTCAATGCTTTTGCATTCAGATTCAACTGATTCAATTTCTGGACCTGCTCCAACTTTGCCTTATTCAACAGGTTCAATTCATTTTCCCGCACTACCTTTGCTATATCTGTAACTTGTGGAGTTCAAGGGGTTCCCATCTGTGGTGCACTTGGAGTCACCACCCCTAAATTCTTGTCATAAGGAGGTCTTTTATTAATAATGTCCTCTAGTAATTCATCATCCTCAGAATCGTTCACATCATCCCTTAAACCTGGAGTCTCTATATTGTTCTTTTTCTCCTTACATTTGCCTTCAGTCTGCTCATCAACAGTTAAAACTGGGTACAACCCTTCCGTTATCACAGCTCTCCTCCATCTTTTCATCTCAAATGGATGTCTAAACGTCATACTCCTGTAACCTCTGCTACCACTTCTGTATCTCTCTCTCTCAAATGCCTCAACTTCCCATTCTTCCAATGCTTCGAACTGCGTCAATCTGGGATTCGGTTCTAATGAATTAATTTGATTTCTCAAATTCTGCAATATTCTCACATTAAATGTACCATGCTGTGGAAATGCTATATCACTATCATCCTTTGTATACTCCATCCAATTCTCTAACCACATACACGTATGATATCCTCGCTTCAACATCATATAGGAAGCAGGCGTTTTTGGAGGTAGAATCAGAATTCCCTCTCTAGTCACAATCGGTTTATCTTTGTTAAAGAAATTCTTTATTTTCTTAAACTACTTCATCTTTCTGACTTCTTACGCTAATGTATTTCAACAAAACAAACAAAACAACCTTTCCGGAATTCTACTTGTTCTATTGGTCAACTCTCGTCCTATACCAGCGCGACTCACACCAACTGTCCAATCACGCCTCTCTATGTATCCACTATCTCAACCAATGCTAGTGTGGCTCACACCAACCAACAAATCAGAGCTCAGTACACGCCCGCTGCTTGGCCAATGCCAGCGCAGCTTTTTCTGATGTCAGTATTACTCCTTCTACTGACCCTCCCTTCACAAAATATTACGGCAATATATTTTCTGAGTTTTCTTAATAAAATTTCTGGAAGTAACAACACAAAACAATGGTACCTTGTCTGCTCCACTAAATGAAGAGATAGTCTTCACTTTTCAAAGAGAATTTTCTGACACTGCAAGCAATAATAATGACCAGCATTATCTCACTTCTTTAACAAGCTCCGGGAGGAGCTGGTACTCCTGTAGGGCTCAAGCCAACATTTCACAAGGGGAATTCTTTGTGTGAAAAGAGGTCTTGTTACTCTCCTGGGGATAAGGATAGAGTTTCGGAAGTTGACCCTTTGCTATTTCCGGTACCCTACTTTTATACGAAATTTCCCTAATATAACACCTACAGCCCTCCGTAGCCTCGGTATTATTACAACAGACAAAGTACTTCTGCAGTGTGATTTCTTTACCACACTCTTCTGCCTACTTCAGGCTAAAGTCCATTCCCGGGATTCCTCGGGTATCTCCGTACCTGTACTTCTAGACAACATAGAACAGGATACTAACTTTTCCTGTTAAGAAAATAGAATCAATAATCAATAATCATTACCAAACTAATCAATAATTAAACCATCCTTTGCTACCAAGAAACTGATCCGGCGTGAGCCTAAACCTGATCAGGGATCAATACTCAATAATATCACAGAACAATGGCCCATACACATTCAACCAAATCCCTGATGCGTTGGGGTAAATTTCTATTCGTTCAATTCCTTTACTTCTAAAATCCATGTGTGACGTTGTAAAATACTTATCTAACTTATACATCAACTTTCCTTCTATTTGGTCGATGAACCAATTAGTTGAATAGTTGATGCTAATGATAATTCTCTCTAACTAAGTATTTAGTCAGCTAAATAATCACAGACTCTGTAAAGTTAATAAAGATTTATCTCAATATTATTGCAAATGCTCAATGCATACAGTCACAAAATGCAAATAATGAAACTCACAAAGGGAGAGAAACATCAGCAACTTCAAATGAATACAAACTCATCACACAGGCAATGACATTATGCATGAAGGAGTGGATAGATTAAGAGACAAAAGTTTCAGCGAAACAAAATACACCTAACGGAGGAGATAGATGAAGAGACAATAGTTTAATCTAAAATAATTTGTAACAATGTACCTATGATGGAGTGGATAGGTGAAGAGACAAAAGTTTCAGAGAAAAAATACATTTGCAAGTAATTTGCAAGAATGAGTCAGAATGATACAAACCTAACGGTCTGTGGAAAACCACCCCCTCAGCCTAGGTGATGGTGGGGGTTGTCCAAAATAGAATCAGGGAACAATGATTTAAGAATCCAGGAGCAGGACAGGGACAGGAACAGCTAGGCCTCTCAGCAAACCGACGATCAGCGACGCATTCACTCGTCTTCTCTTCCTCCCCACAAGTGTAAACCACACCACTAAAGGCACCCCAGTTATACCCTAAAACCTACATGTCCGTCCCACATTATTTGAAACATTTTATGAAACTCTACAGGGGATTGGTGGGTTTGGAGGTGGTGTTGTCACACCACTGTGACTTCACCTACAATTTAGTCATTTTATTGTTCTACATCCTTTCCCATCGCTTGGTTCTTGACTCGTTCTCACGATTTCTACACAAGATTCATTTAACATTTTTGATTCATAAATGTTAGCATTGTCCGCGGAATGAGTATCTGGGCTGACGGTTGGTCACAGCACTTGGCAGACAATCATCACATTGACCTTCAACTTGTGCGTCTCTTCCGCTGTGCGTCTGTCTTGCCTCTGACAGATCAGATTCACTCCTTTGTTCACCCCTCCCTTTTTCGGCTAACTTAAGGAAAATGGCGTTTCATCCAAATGGAAAATGAACATTCATTAATTACATGATAATGTATTTTTGACTGTTTACCACCCACCATTGCACTATTCCTTATGAACGTTACCTAGCATAAGCTTTAAGCAAAAAGCGGCATTATTTATTATTCCAAAGCACGATGCAACACGCAAACTATGAAATGCATTAGTTTTCATTTCCTTCAAAGCACATTGCAAATACGTTTTAGTTCTTTCATATATTATTTCACATTAGTGCATACATGCGCAAAGCTATTTCCCTCGTGTTTATGTAAGGTGCACGTTATTTCTATTACTACTTACTGTTAGTACGTATTATGGGGGTGATAATTCGAGCAGGTTTCTTTCTGCAAACCCCTGCTCCATCACAGGCCTATGTTAAGACTTAGACTTTGGTCTTCTTATGTACACGTCCCTACTGTGACTGGAACCCAGAGCAGTCTGACATGCTGATTACGTACATGAATGTTATTAGTTTAGCATAGACAGTTTTTGAGTGTTTTGTGTGGTCGCAATACAAAGAAAAATATAGGGCTAGAATGTGGGAGGCTGATGAGATGTAGTGGGTAAATTGGATGGTGATCTGTGGATACATTGGGTTGTGATGACATGACTGGTGCCATACTTCCATATTGTTAGTGTACTTCATCTTCTGAACCATCCCTTTCCAGATCATTTGACATAATTTGGGGGTGAGAAGAGGAAATATGGAAGGAGGGAGTTAAAGTACAGCATGCTCAGCATTGAACAAAGGTCATGTTCTAGAGCGATATGCAAATACAGTCATGATTGTTTTAGGTGCTGGTGAAACACCCAGTCAAGTAGTGTATAATCTGGGGGCAGTGGCATGCGCCTGCAAAGGCCTGCCTTGCAAGAGTGCCCACTGAGCAGCAGTCATGACTGTCCTGTAGTCAGTGCCGGATTAAACTCTATGGAGGCCCCTAGGCATTCAAATTTTCGCCCCCCACCCTCGCAAATTATCTCATAATACGTTTTTAATTTTATCAACCAACAATTTTAATAAACCAATTTCATTACACAGAACTAAACAGTAACAATTATTAATGTTATTAAACAATATTTTTTTTTAATTTTAATAAACTAATAAAACATGAAATATTCACTTTCCTCAATTTATTTCTGGTGACATCTTTCAGGATATCGTGGAAGTTACCTTTTGCAAGACGTTGTATTAGTAAAGTATTTTATCTATAGAGTCTTTAAAGTTTTCGTTCTTTAAATTGATTCTTTTTTTCCATCTTTTGGAAACAATTTAAGAAAGCTTGATTGTAATTTTCTTTCAAGATCAAATCAATATTATTTTGAACAGGGACCCTAAAAGGAGTGGGGTCCATAGGCCGGTGCCTACTTTGCCTATTTGGTAATCCGGAACAGCCTGTAGTTCACCTATTGGAGTCCCCGCATCATGTACTGTGTCTGTTATAGATTTATTATCTGAATGTCTTTTTGTTCAGCTGAGCTATCCAACGGCTTGAAGCCCTATGTAATGTTGTCCTTTATTTCTCTTGGTCACTGATTTCGTTCTGCAGTAGCAACCAGTTAGGCAGTTTTGGGAAGTATGTTCTTACCTACAGCAACTAGTCTCAGCCGAGCCAAGGGAGCAAAGGCAGGTTTTCCAGAGGGAGGTTTCCAGAGGGTGCTCTAGTATGTTTAGGAGGGAGTGGTGGAAGTGAAGCTGGTACACCAAACACCCAACTCACTGAAGGCACAATTAGCAACAATGTGACGTATTGATGTCTAGCTCAGGGTTTGTTCCATCCCTCTCTTGCCGCTTTGAGCCATGTGCTGCTCTGAGGTCCAAGAGTCCATAACCATTCTGAGGGGCTGCAATGGCATTACACTTTCATGTGGTTGAAGTCGCCCTAGTCATCTAGTATAGTGGGTAGAAAGCGGAAAGCTACTTAAGAAGTGGGTTCTGACACCGACCACTATGCCACAGATACATCTGAATTAATTTTGTAGGTCTCAGGCATTGCTGCCAAGTTACTGGGGGGACGTCAGGCTCTACAGCCAATGTACATCCCGCATAGCCAAAATGTGTCCCTCTGTATTTGGACTCCTCCCAGCCTGTGGAGAAGATTGTGTGCACTACGTAAATACAGTAACCACTCCAAATACCATTGTTTAAGTTTTTAAGTACTTAAGCATGTGCTTTTTCAAATGTTTTAAAGCAGAAACACTTAATTCGGTCTTCTGAACAACATATGTCGGTATGCTCATGTGTGTGTGTGTGCATGCATATATCAGCATAGTACTACATGTCCCTCAATCCTCAGCAAAAATCCTTACCATTAATGTGGAAGGCGAGATTCTGGGCAACTAAAAACCCTGTGTAGCTCTTAACACGGAATGTGCACAATATGCTCACATGTAAACATACACAAATCGAAATGGCCCATGTTCCCAAATAGTTTCCTGTGAATTCCAGTTGCCCTACTCCTGTAGTCCAGGAATACTCCAAAAATACTCCTGGAACTCAAGAGTATGCCAGGGGCACTGCAACAGTAAATCCCATCTATCCGTAGAAAAATCCTTGTGAATCAGACTCTGTACAGTGTTGGGCTGTAAAAAGTGTTTTCCTATGGTTGCCAGTGGGGACGTTTTGCACTTCCGGTGCTATGACCCTCACACTTTATACATTTAGTACTGTTTGTATTAACCCCCAGCATATTTTTTTACAAATTCTGAACCACAAATGTATTTTGTTGGTAATGCTGTCTTTTTCGAGTACCCTGGATTTTAATAAAAAAAACACTAGGACACTGCAAAGAATAAAATATAAACATTTTGTGAAAGTCAATTTTTTACTAGCATTACACTCCCACTGTTACCCAAGAAACCAGGAGAAACAAAGCCGGATAAAGCATACAGATAGAACAATACAAAAAATAACATAGAATACCAATTCTATGAAAGTTCATGTTGCATCAGCATTTCATTGTCAGAGTTTCCACAGAAACGAGCAGAACGCATCCAACTGGCACGGTCAATTGCTTTAGCTGCTGTGAGATGCACGCACACCGAGACACACAGCATGCATGCACGCACTCACATTTCTGCAAATTTGACACACCTCATTCCAAAGATGACAACCTCTCCATTCCTTGAAAGTTGTACACGTGCAACCTAACAATACTTAATCACCTCTAGCTCATCAATTAATCCTATTATCCATCGATCTGCCTTAACTAATGTACCCCCACCCCCTCCCCCACTGATGGTAACCCATATTAGTTTAATCTACCACAAAGAAGCTGGAGTGATTTAATTCAGAGCACAAGAGTAATCTCTTAACCAACAAAAAAATTATTAAACAGTGAATTTATTTCTAACCTTGGATTGTGGGCGTCGTGCTTCCCAGCACAGAGCGCTTCAATGCCTCATCAGTGGTAGTCATTCGTATATATTGTAAATACAATAAAATACATTCAGACACAGATTACAAACACATGCATCGATGTAGACAAACACACATGAAGGTAGGCATGCACGCAGACTGCAACACATATAGGAACAGGCTGTTGATAGGATCCTAGGGAAACAAATTCTTCTGAAGAAAACAGGGTGGTTTTGGCTTCCCCAATGATATGTGGAAGCCACAATGAAATGTCACGAGTCATGTGCAAGACTCACATTGTTTGTGATCATTGTTTGTGTAATGTGAATATATATGCACCCATGTGTGTGCTGCTATTTTTATTTGAAGTGTTTAGTCATACGTGAAAAATGGTGCAAAAGGATCAGAGCTCCTTCTCTCAATTTGTGGGACGGGCAATGTTTCGAAAAAATTGTAAAATACCCTTCACACACTGAAACCTGATTCAGTGTCATGCTTCATCATTGGGGTCTTCCCCCCCTCTACGGGACGGGGTGTGCTACGACTTACGTAGACGCAGGAGCACTTTATTCAGTGATTGGTGAGTATGTGTAGTGCATGGGATCGTGAAAAGAAAATGTGAGATGGTTAAAAATTCTATGGCTAGTGGAACGAAAATACTTTATTGTCTTCCCTGGCTGAGAATAGTAAAAGTGGGGAGGTGTATCTATAGGCTGGTTCTACCTCTAGAATGTATCCATCCTTTCAACTGCACACCGCAGCCCATTGTTATTTGGCTCTATGTATGTCTACTTATTACCTGTGTAACGACATGCAAATATAACTATGCACTGCTATTTATATATATGTGTTCGGTATCTACCTCAACAAGCATTGGCATAGCCAATAGGTCTCGCCTTTGGGATCTTATAAGTGTTTAGTTATCCAGCACAATATCCTTGGTGCAACAACATCAACTGTTGCATGGCTAAACACTTATAAGGTCCCAAATGCGAGACCTATTGGCTATGCCAATGCTTGTTTTTTGTGTGTGCCCGGGCCGATTTTTAATCCCAATCCAACCCTGCCCTCCAGTTCCGTGTTGTGCCTCCTGTAGGGGTTTGTATATGATAAATGGGTGCCATGGGAACCGTTGTGTGACTGCGTGTCTGTGACATCGTGAGTTCAGTGGTGCAGTGGTTAGAGAACCCAGAAGTGTGAGGGACCACACATAAGGCACAAAATAAGGATGCATAGGCTTTAGCTCTCATTAGATCATCGGGCACAATGGCCTATGGGGTCAAGAGGTGCGAGGCACCCATTTTCCCCTAATTATGGCTGTCTTGTACTTCCAACCACGGGGTAGACAGCCCATTTTCTTTGCTTGCACCAGCGCCTATGGCACCCGTAGGAAGTTACTTAAGTCTCGCCGTCTCTTTGGGGGGTCACCAAAGCTGCTTTATCAGTGAATGTGTGTGTGTTGAGGGGGGGGGCTCAGTCCCAGTTTATTTATTGCGGTTCGAGTGATCCATTCTTCTCCAGTTATGTTCAAGCAACGCATAAATACATTAAACTCGCCTTTGGAGAGATGGGGAAATACAGACGTAATTACTTT
The DNA here is from genome assembly GCF_964204655.1 of Triturus cristatus. NCBI lineage: Eukaryota > Metazoa > Chordata > Amphibia > Caudata > Salamandridae > Triturus > Triturus cristatus. The sequence continues at coordinate 346,577,768 of NC_140588.1, read as the reverse complement.
ACAACGTAAGAATGCTGTACACAGGCATCCAACTGAAAACTGTGCAGCGCTGTCTTACCCTTTGAACTCTCTCTTGCCCAATAATTTTTCTCTTGGATGAATGCAGCGTACTCTTAGTCACAGTCCAGAACTTCAACTTGCTTTAAGGGCTCCTGGGATAATAGCTTTACAGCCTGCATTTTATTATTTTTCTTGGTTGATGTTTAGTGGGCGAGTGTTTAACAAGATCTTGAACTACACAACTGATGGGAGTTTAGAGAGCCAGGATTCCAGCCAAGTGGAAGGTACTGAACGCACTCCTTTACTCTGCAAACCGCAGAATCTAATTGGAAGGGACAAAGAGAAACTGGCCGGCCGGTATTGTTCGGCAGCCATTCCCACGAGCCCTGCAGTCGGCAAGGAAGAGGCGAGCAGGGAACACGGCGAGAAAACAAACCTCTAAAGCAAAATCTCACGAGCAAGGCATTTTAGGTAAAAAGGCGGAGAATGGAACTCGTGGTGAACTATACAAATCCTGTGTGCACCAGCAGGCAGGCGCCGTATTCTCATGAGATTTTACAAAGTAAGTTCACAAACTCAGAAATGTTAAAGATAAACAAAAGTTGTAATCCTTTTCGATTCCCCCTTCCCCCGCTCAAAAAGTTTAGTGAAATCTGCTTTTTTTCTCATGAAAATGTTTATTTCCGCCTCGGTTTCGCAAGCATTTTTCTCTTAGTTTGTATCTAACAACCGCCGTAAGCATTGCATTTTTCTTTGCCTCATACCTGAAGGCTGGGTAGAGTTTTGTAACATTTATAAGCAGATACATTGTTAACTTTGTGCGATTTAAGATGCAGCGATATTTACTCTTGTAAGAGAGGCCTCATTTGTAAGGCTATCATCGGTGATACAACAAAGATGTCTTGAAGTGGCATTTTCGTTAATTACCAATGTGTGTACCACATGGCTAGACTCGAGGTACTTAAGATCAGTTGTCAGTGTCAGCTGAAAAAACAAGCGCGCGCGCCTCGCGCTAAAAGTAAAAAAAAAACAAGTGGCGGCAAAAGTGAAAGCGTTTCCCTTGCGGGAGTGAGCAGCGCCAGGAGCAATAATTGCTAACACATGGCGCCAAAGCTCGCTTCCGCAAGGGAATTGCCAAACGTGCACGTGTTGCCATTGAAAGCAATGCAACGCATGCACGTTTTTGGGGACAAAAGCGGATCGATTCCAATTGGTTCCCCCTAAGCAGCGCATGCATGCTGCGTAGGCGAGACCTAAAAATGTATCAGCTACTGACCCCAATATCTTCATACATTTCGTTACATGTACTGTTTCTACCTCAAACACTGTGCCAGCTACTGATAATAATGCCATCTTATGTTTCGCTCACGTACTGCCAGTTTTTGTCTCTATTTCTACCTCAATCTGTAAACCACGTAATTACTGCTATGCAAAGGCGCTTTGATGCCTTCGGGTCAAGTTCGCACTATATAAAACTCTACAAATAAATAAATAAGAATGAACAGTGCCCAAAGAGAAGTTCATGTACTTTTCCCCATTGTGGTGTTGGATAATTAAGTAAACAGTGCTTCATTACCACAAATAGCTTTCATACAGAGATATGCACTGGCTGCAGCCAGATGAGTCAGTAGAAACCTGAAAGGGAAGATTATACCTGGCAAATTGCACTTTTTTGGCATAATGAAAAAACTGAAAAGACAAAGCATGTATCTAACATAAAAAAGGATTTATTGCATGCATCCCCTGGAGGTAATGTTTAGCAACGGAGGCAGATTTACCATTGTATAATGTGCCTAAAAGGTGGCTGAGAATTCGGACCAGTCACACCCTAAGGCCCCTAGCCCCAGTTCATAATCAGGTGGTCCATAAAAAATCATTCCGGTCCACTTGTGACTTCGTCAGTACCAGGACCCTGAGTAGGAAGAAAGAAAAGAGTAATTGGGAGAAAAGATGATAACATGGGACATAGAAAGAAAGAGGAAGGGAAGAAATGAGTTTAAAGAGAGAGAGCCAGCAATGGCAGAAAAATAGGAAAGGCAAGAAAAAAAATACAAGAGACTGCTAGGAATGACAGAGCTACAAAACGGGGACAGAAAAGGAGAGAAATGACAAAAAACAAAACATAACAAACAGGTAGAGAGAAAAAAAGGAGATGCAAAGGAGAGAGAGCTATATAACAGGAACTCAAAGTAACTGAGTAAGAGAAAAATAAAGGAAAGAAAGAGAAACGAGCATAAATTAGAGAGGGAAAGAGAAGACTGCTAGCGAGAAATAAATCTGAATTTTACAAGAAAGGCGAAGACGAGAAAAGAAAAGGGACACTAGCAGAAAAGACAGACTATATACTGCAGTTTTAATCTGAACAAGATATCAAGTGAAGTTAATGTGCTATTTGCAGAGGCATTTCTGTGTACAAGTTGCAGGTGTCTGATTTCAATCCTTGTTGGATCACTTAGTTGGTTAATACAGTACTTGTAGTGATGTTTATGTAGCCTCTAGGTCACAGAGTCTAGTTCCAAATAGAAATTCATGGGTAAACACACTTACTGTGGTGATCTGCACCACCTACAGAGACCTTTGTTATAGGTCACAGGCATTAATGCACCAACTGCAGTGATCTGTGTGTAGCAGGTTCCAGTCCTAATGAGCCCTCATGGTCTGCACTCTATATCATCAGTGCTCTACAGATAAAAAGGGGAATAATAAAAAAAGGCAGAAGCAGATAAAAAATTTACTCCTGGAGTGAATCCATGTTGGACCAATGGCAAGGTGAAACTCCAGTCAACCTAAACCCTAAACTGGTTACTCCTGTTTGTCCTATCACTAATGACAGAGGTTTTGGCTTCAAACAGGCTTTTCCAATTGGGGGTAAGACTCAGTCCTTTTGAGGCGGAGGTCATGGCCAGGGCACCCCTAATGCTGACAAATACCAGTACTTTTCAGCTTCAGCATCCTCCCCTGCCCATCTCAAAGCATGACTGCTCCAGGTTTCGTCCAGTGGAGGGGGTCATATGCAGCACTTTCAGACAGTGGCGGTGCATACCCGGCATTGGCATGTAAGAGCGGGGGGTGCTGGCGGATTCCAGCGACAGCCGGGGTGCTGGTGCGATTCCCATGCAGCTGCCGTCCCGCAACGGTGGTTGGTACAAGCAAGGGGGTGGGGGAAGGCCTCTGCCCCCAAAAGTCATGTCGCCCGGACCACGAGCACAGTTCAGCGACTCCATCACCGACCTCGTCAGCACACATGCCCTCGCCTCCACGGACTACATACTCCTCGGGGACCTGAACTTCCACCTCGAGAACCACACCGACACCAACTCCTCCACCCTGATCGACAACCTCGCCAACCTCGGACTCAGACAACTCGTCACTACACCCACCCATTCCGCCGGCCACACGCTTGACCCCATCTTCTCCGCAAGCTCCCACGTCTCCTTCAACCACACCACCGACCTCCACTGGACCGATCACCGCTGCATCCACTTCACATTCCGGAAACCCACCACGCACCGCAACACCAAACAGATGCCATGCCGCTGCTGGAGCAAAGTCACCGAAGACCAGCTTTCCACCTCCCTCGCCCGAAACCCACCCGCAGATCCAACCAACCCCGACACCGCTGCCCGCAACCTCAAATAGAGGATCAACGACTGCGCCAATACCCTCGCCGCCCTCAAGAACCCCTCCAACACCCACACTAGGAAGAAAGCCAGCTGGTTCACCGAAGACATCCAGGCCTCCAAGCAAACCTGCCGAAAACTCGAAAAAACCTGGATCCGTGAACAAACACCGGAAACCTACACCGCCCACAAGAACACCACCTGCAGACACCACCACCTCATCAGATCTGCCAAAATGACCTCCTTCAAAGACCGCCTAGACAAAAATGCACACAACAGCAAAGAGCTCTTCAACATCGTGAAGGAACTCTCCAACCCCAGCTCCAACACCAACGACATCCCACCTTCACAAGACCAGTGCGACTCGCTGGCCACCTTCTTCCATCGCAAGATCGCAGACATCCACGACAGCTTCAACACCGTCACCACCCCAGCAACCACTGAGACCCCCGCTCCCACTACCACCACCCACACCAACCGCCTGATTTCCTGGACCAACCTCAACGACGACACCATCAAGATCATGAACACCGTCCACTCCGGATCCCCGGACAACCCCTGCCCACACCACATCTTCAACAAAGCCAACAGCACCATTGCACCCCATCTCCGGAAAACCATCAACATCTCCTTCGAGACAGCGACCTTCCCGAAGAGCTGGAAGCACGCAGAGATCAACGCCTTACTCAAAAAACCTAAGGCGGACCCCAAGGACCTCAAGAACTTCCGACCCATCTCCCTGCACCTGTTCCCAGCAAAAATCATCGAAAAGGCCGTCAACAAACAACTGACCCGCTTCATCGAGGAGAACAGCATCCTGGACCCATCCCAGTCTGGGTTCCACAGCAACCACAGCACCGAAACTGCCCTCATCGCCGCCACCAATGACATCAGGTGCCTGCTAGACAACGGAGAAACCGCAACCCTCATCCTCCTGGACTTGTCAGCCGCCTTCGACGCGGTCCGCCACCACACACTACGAACACGCCTCTACGACGCCAGAATCCAAGAGAAAGCCCTGGACTGGACCTCCTCCTTCCTCTCCGGCAGAACACAGAGCGTCCGCCTCCCCCTTCCACTCCGAAGCCACCAAGATCATCTGAGGCGTTCCCCAAGCCTCATCCCTCAGCCCAACGTTGTTCAACGTCTACATGGCACCACTCGCCCACATCGCACAACGGCATGACCTCAACATCATCTCCTATGCCGACGACACCCAGCTGATCCTATCCCCCACCACGAACCCCCACACCGCCAAAACCAACCTCCATGAAGGAATCAAGGCCGTCGCCAACTGGATGAGAATCAGCCGATTGAAGCTGAACTCGGACAAGACGGAGGTCCTCATGCTCCTTTTGAGGCGGAGTTCATGGCCAGGGCACCCCTAATGCTGACAAATACCAGTACTTTTCAGCTTCAGCATCCTCCCCTGCCCATCTCAAAGCATGACTGCTCCAGGTTTCGTCCAGTGGAGGGGGTCATATGCAGCACTTTCAGACAGTGGCGGTGCATACCCGGCATTGGCATGTAAGAGCGGGGGGGTGCTGGCGGATTCCAGCGACAGCCGGGGTGCTGGTGCGATTCCCACGCAGCTGCCGTCCCGCAACGGTGGTTGGTACAAGCAAGGGGGTGGGGGAAGGCCTCCGCCCCCAAAAGTCATGTCGCCCGGACCACGAGCACAGTTCAGCGACTCCATCACCGACCTCGTCAGCACACATGCCCTCGCCTCCACGGACTACATACTCCTCGGGGACCTGAACTTCCACCTCGAGAACCACACCGACACCAACTCCTCCACCCTGATCGACAACCTCGCCAACCTCGGACTCAGACAACTCGTCACTACACCCACCCATTCCGCCGGCCACACGCTTGACCCCATCTTCTCCGCAAGCTCCCACGTCTCCTTCAACCACACCACCGACCTCCACTGGACCGATCACCGCTGCATCCACTTCACATTCCGGAAACCCACCACGCACCGCAACACCAAACAGATGCCATGCCGCTGCTGGAGCAAAGTCACCGAAGACCAGCTTTCCACCTCCCTCGCCCGAAACCCACCCGCAGATCCAACCAACCCCGACACCGCTGCCCGCAACCTCAAATAGAGGATCAACGACTGCGCCAATACCCTCGCCGCCCTCAAGAACCCCTCCAACACCCACACTAGGAAGAAAGCCAGCTGGTTCACCGAAGACATCCAGGCCTCCAAGCAAACCTGCCGAAAACTCGAAAAAACCTGGATCCGTGAACAAACACCGGAAACCTACACCGCCCACAAGAACACCACCTGCAGACACCACCACCTCATCAGATCTGCCAAAATGACCTCCTTCAAAGACCGCCTAGACAAAAATGCACACAACAGCAAAGAGCTCTTCAACATCGTGAAGGAACTCTCCAACCCCAGCTCCAACACCAACGACATCCCACCTTCACAAGACCAGTGCGGCTCGCTGGCCACCTTCTTCCATCGCAAGATCGCAGACATCCACGACAGCTTCAACACCGTCACCACCCCAGCAACCACTGAGACCCCCGCTCCAACTACCACCACCCACACCAACCGCCTGATCTCCTGGACCAACATCAACGACGACACCATCAAGATCATGAACACCGTCCACTCCGGATCCCCGGACAACCCCTGCCCACACCACATCTTCAACAAAGCCAACAGCACCATTGCACCCCATCTCCGGAAAACCATCAACATCTCCTTCGAGACAGCGACCTTCCCGAAGAGCTGGAAGCACGCAGAGATCAACGCCTTACTCAAAAAACCTAAGGCGGACCCCAAGGACCTCAAGAACTTCCGACCCATCTCCCTGCACCTGTTCCCAGCAAAAATCATCGAAAAGGCCGTCAACAAACAACTGACCCGCTTCATCGAGGAGAACAGCATCCTGGACCCATCCCAGTCTGGGTTCCACAGCAACCACAGCACCGAAACTGCCCTCATCGCCGCCACCAATGACATCAGGTGCCTGCTAGACAACGGAGAAACCGCAACCCTCATCCTCCTGGACTTGTCAGCCGCCTTCGACGCGGTCTGCCACCACACACTACGAACACGCCTCTACGACGCCAGAATCCAAGAGAAAGCCCTGGACTGGACCTCCTCCTTCCTCTCCGGCAGAACACAGAGCGTCCGCCTCCCCCTTCCACTCCGAAGCCACCAAGATCATCTGAGGCGTTCCCCAAGCCTCATCCCTCAGCCCAACGTTGTTCAACGTCTACATGGCACCACTCGCCCACATCGCACAACGGCATGACCTCAACATCATCTCCTATGCCGACGACACCCAGCTGATCCTATCCCCCACCACGAACCCCCACACCGCCAAAACCAACCTCCATGAAGGAATCAAGGCCGTCGCCAACTGGATGAGAATCAGCCGATTGAAGCTGAACTCGGACAAGACGGAGGTCCTCATGCTCGGATCCACCCCCTCGTCCTGGGACGACTCCTGGTGGCCGACTGGACTAGGAACACCCCCAACTCCCAACGACCACGCACACAACCTAGGGGTCATCCTCGACTCTACCCTCTCCATGAAGAAACCAGGTCAACGCCGTCTCCTCCTCCTGCTTCAACACCCTCCGCATGCTTCGCAGGATCTTCAAGTGGCTCCCCACCAAAACAAGAAGGACGGTCACCCAGGCCCTCGTCAGCAGTAGACTGGACTACGGAAACGCACTCTACGCAGGAGCCCTGGCCAAACTCTTGAAACGGCTTCAACGCATCCAGAACGCCTCCGCACGCCTGATCCTCGACATCCCTCGCCGCGGCCACATCACACCCCACCTGAAAGACCTACACTGGCTCCCTGTCAACAAGAGGATAACCTTCAAAGTCCTCACCCACGCACACAAGGCACTCCACAACACCGGACCAACGTACCTCAACAGCCGACTCAGCCTCTACACCCCCACCCGCCAGCTCCGCTCCGCAGACCTCACCCTCACCAGCGTCCCCCGCATCCAAAGAGTGACCGCCGGTGGCAGATCATTCTCCCACCTCGCTGCCAAGACATGGAACACCCTCCCCATCCGCCTACGGCAGACCGAAGACCTTGTGACCTTCAGAAGACTTCTCCAGACCTGGCTCTTCGAACAGTAGCAGCTCCCCCCCCCCCCCCATTAGCGTCTTGAGACCCTCACGGGTATGTAGTGCGCTTTACAAATGCCATGATTGATTAATTGATTATTTCCCTCTTTTCCCTGTGTGTTTTCCTCCGTTTGATAGAGGGGCCCTTTATAGGTGTCTGGGAAAATGGGGAACTCCCCAGCCACCCCACTGCAGCTGAAGGGGAGGAAAGGGATGACAGATACTCATGGAATCGGGGAAGGTCAGTCCCTAAGAGAATAGTTTCAGGAAGTGAGGGTATAACCCCTACCTTTCTTAAGAAGGATTCACCGTCTATGGTCAAAAGAACCTCTGGTAAAATGGGATAACTTTTTTTCTCCATGTACACAAGTGACCTGAATGTACTCCCTCCCAGAGTTCTGAACCTCCGGTATGAGCTCCCTGCTTATGACCGTATGATGGCATCCCGTATCTAACAGGGCTACATCGGCTTCCCGTTTACTAGTATTTTTTCTGATATCTCTGATGGGGTTCCCCTGCTATGTAAATACGTCCTCTGGTATACCCCACTTCCATGGGATCCTGGGGAGGGTTACGAGAAAGACATTGACGAGTTATATGGCCCCACTCTGCACAGTGGAAGCACTGTGGGCCCTGTAAGGGTTGTGTTCCTACAGCTGGTCGAGGTGTATACTTCACCGGGGGAGGAGGGGTCCTGCCCTCTGTGTGTGTCTCAGCCGGGGGCCGGTATACCTATAGCGAAGTGCTGAGGTTGGGTCCTGAACCAAGGGGACCTATGATAGGCGCATGCCAAGTCAACGGCCGTGGTGACTGTAAGGTGGGGATGCTGTTGAACCCACGCGCGGATACTAAGGGGGAGGGCCTCCAGATACTGCTCTAGATAGACTTTTTCAGCTTCAGCGTCTATGGAGGAGGAGGATGGTTGTAGCCACTGATTCTAAATGTCCCTTATCCTGTAGTACAGAGTACGGGGGTTGTCTCCAGCTGGCCATTTTTCTTTATGGAAGCGGTTGCGATAATATTCCTGGTCGCAACCTAACCTCTCCAGGATAGCCTTTCTAATTTCCCCATTGGGGTAGACCCGGCAGGGTTGGCCACCTGAAAAGCTACTTGGAGCTCACCAGACAGCAAAGGGGCTATGTATTGCCCCCATCTCTCTTGTGGCCAGGCCGCTGTAGAAGCAACTATCTCGTAATTAACAAAAAACAAGTCAGGATCATCACCCTCCTGAAATTTCAGCAAAACGGTGCCGGGTACATTGGGATGAACACGTGTGTGTGTTATGGCATCTGTACGGCGCATGATTGCTGTGTCCCGAACCTGTTGATTTGTAGTCATGAGGGTCGCTTGGTCTTTCAGTGCTGCCTGTAGCGTCTCGCGCTCACACTGGGCCATTTTGGTTTGTTCCTCAAAGACGAGCTGTAGGTAACATTGGCCTTCGGCTAACTGTATTACTATAGCCTCCATGGTGAAAGGTCGTGTCATACCGTCTAGACACCTATCCCACTTCTGACACCACTGTGAGCTGTTGGTCGCCCCGAGCAGCCCCGCCCTCCATCTTGTAGGTACGCTAGAGTCACTATGGGTGTTATAAGTTCCTTTATTGTTGTGGGGTTTATGCAGTCTTTAAGCCCTGGATAGATCCTACAGTACATGGGCGTCAGAGAAACAAAAAGTCACAGAAATGGTGGATGGGGAAACGCAGGGATACCGAGTTCATAGGCAGCTTTCATCAGGATAAGGATTCTTTACCAGGGTTGCTTCGTTCCTCAGCAGGGTACCGGAAAAGAAGGAACAAAAGGACACAGTCAGGACACTTGCTTTGGTATAAGGGGGGGGGGGAGTGCTCCCATCACCTGTGCTCTCTCTCCGTGTTGTGCCTAGTGAATAGGGGGTTTCAGTGCTTCGGCGTGGAGTGACCCATAACCCCCGCCCACCAACCCTTGAAGGAAATAAACCATGCTCTGGGCACTTGCCTGGACCCACGGCCCCCTGGGCCGTAGAGTTGGGAGTACCAGCCTCCGTTTCTCTGGTAGGAGTTCTGGACTCTTGGGTGTTGCTCCATGAGCGGTCTCCTCTCTGGTGATCCTCTTCTGGTAGGCGCGAGTCTTCGGTCATCTCTCCTTCCGTCTTCAACGCTTCTCCCTCGTCTCTGCTCCCCGGCGTCTCCATAGCCTCCTTGGTCCAGCCCATCGATACGCCGTCCGCAGATTCCTGCTAGAGCCGCTGGAGCGCTCACCGCGCTTCTGGGTTGGAACATGGCGGCCGCCATGTTGGATCGGTCAGGGCATTTCTTCTTCGCGTGAGGGAATCCCTCACAGGGACGCAGCACTTCAGTGAGATGAATAAGGAGATGTGAGAGATAGATGCACATTTTTATCATTTGTTTTATGCAGGCAGCTCTCATTCGTTATGCAGGTCCCTTTATTATGTTGGTAATTTTTCTCTTTTATATTCTCAATCTGATTTCCTATGGTGGTTGTAGAAGTAGGTCATTCACTCTGTGAACTTATGGATCTGGGAGAGGTAACTGGTGTAGAGAAAGAGTGAGGGGAATTTTAGATCTGCCTTGATAGACAGCATTACAGTCCTCCTTAGCACTGTTCCCCATAACCTGCGCACGTGTGCGTACGCTCGCACTGGAGTCACCATGAGCGCGCAGTGTCCTGTATTTAGCGCGCACAGACCGCACACAGCACATCCGATGAGACCATTCAACCGCCATTTTTAAAACGCAAGGAAAAAGGAATGCAGTAAATTTAAAGCACAATGTGTGCTTTCAGAGGATTCTGAAAGCAGACATCGTGTTTGAAACTCTGCATTTCCTTTATTAATAGTTTGGGGCTGCAGGGCTGATTGTGGGCCTTTGAGATAGTATACATATATAAGCACCTCCCACTCGACCAACACTAGTTCAATTTTGGCCACAGCGGGCTCTATTGGGCTATCCCTCAATTATACAGTATGAGAAAAAGTCTTACTAAGAATACATACATTTCATTTTTTATATAACAACATTTATTATTTTTTCTTTTATCTCTTTTTTTCAATCTTATTTTTTCAATTACAAAAATAGTGAAGTCATCATTTTTTTTCCTTTTTTATATCCGTATGTACAGTAATTAAAAAATGACAAGGCATTGTTGTACTTCTATTGAAGCAACAGTTCTAAATTAATTAGTGCAATTGAAACTGACAAAACAACAAATTCCAATTTCTTCCCCATACCAAAATCATAACCTCACATACAGTCAAAGCATACCAACCAAACTCATGCACACATCACAAAACATTAATCATTTTCCAGCTAAGAGTTAGCTTGCAACTAAAAACTCATGGTGAAAAAATCTTCCTTAATGTTCATGGTTATGCAGCCTGCTGGAAAAAATCAGGCCGACGCACGTTTCAGTGGATTCATGTGATTCAATCCACCTTCTTGAGGACCTCTTGCTCTTGTGTGTTTCAACGCAGCGGAGGTTGGGTAGGGGATCCAAAGATAAAGAGGGATGCAAATCATTCATAATGCCCTTAGTTAATTTCTTTTAAGGGAAAAACAACCGGTTTCTACTGCTATACATTAAGTAATCCAATAGTAAAAGTTTCCAAAACCCCACACCATGCTTGAAAGAATAATTTGTGAAAAAGTGAGGGCGGAGATTTGGAAAAAGAGATTTTTGAAAAAAAGAGTTGTTTTTAGGAAGGGGAGAGTGAAATCAGAACTCTACTCTTGGGAAGGCTATGATTTATTAAATCTCAACCAGAACAAGAGTGTTTGGTACCTTACAGCCCACATGCTTTATGTCTATTTTTATAACTGACCCTTTAGTTTTTATCCTGCTATATTCTTTTCCACATTGGCACGTCCATATTCATTTTTCTCTTTTACTTCCCATCTGGCATTGACTGACCATTCTCAGTTAGTGCTTCAGCTACAGTGGTCACTATAAATGCATAATGGACAGCAAGAGGTTGTTGTTACATCTATTTCTTTTTTGTCTAGAGTGAAAACATTTCTTATACTATTTGGTTTTTACCTTCTGAGCACTTTATTATCCTTTATCTGTTTTGTCGTCTCATTTGTGGGTAAATTAGATGTTTCGCAATAATGCCGGGTCCATTATTATGGTAGGAAAGAAGTTATTTACACTGTAAAAAAACAGAGCGAATCTTAGTTGTAACAGAGAGGATTTAAAGACAAAATAAGCACTTGTTGCATTAAAAGCAAAAGTCATTACTCTTGATCTATCTATGTTGTGCTAATGGATATTTTAGTATTCTGCTTATAGATGTTCTGGTCACTATCGTTCCATTTGTAATATTAAGAAACTCACATGTATGTTGATATGTACTACCCTTTCGCGGGGCATCGGGTTAATATTAACTATAATGGCCCAGGCCATGTCCTGCGATATGGGGACATATTTTGGATATATGAGCTGTGCATTTTACATTTAAAAAAAAAAGAAAAAAGGCTTTTCTGGTATCAGAACACTACTCTTTATATGTTACTGGCAGTCTGTGACTTAAGATAGGGAAGCCATGAACCATAGGCCATGAACTTAAAAATTGTGATACTATAGTGACTGCTAGCTAGTCACACCAACATCTTGATGGTAAGGTACGCGTTTGCAGTGTGAGCAACAAGTGCATATGTCTTACTGTGTTATCGGCACTACTGGGGACAGTGCTGAGAGTTAGCGGGGCAGATCGAACTTAGAATACAGACATGAAAATCCCCACACTTGCGCAGAAGTTTAGTTAGAGAAAACAGCACATTAGTTATTTTGGAAAGCTTGATATGATGGTATCTCATTGGCCAACCACATATCCCCTTAAGGGGGTTTCGGGCGAAAAAGTTGGTCCATTCCCTCTACCCACCAACAAGCGCGGTGGACAATAATGATGGCGGGGATACAATTTTAAGATATAAGCGATAGAAAGATTGCTAAATGGAAGGGTTTGCTTATAGCGTGTGGCCACTCACAATTTGGCGGTTCTCTCTGACACTCTACAACACGTTTTTACAGTGTTCTCTATATTTTGCTATCTCAGCTACACAGTCGCCCCTGATAATAATGGCCTTTTTTCTCTTTACCTCCTTTCAATGGCACATATCGTCGTCCTGTCTCCAGGCCATCGATAACTCCCGTGTCAGGTTCGAAGTCGGAGATTGCCATTACGCGTCTTCCTAATATATGCGTCTAACTAGCGTGATGACATCACCCTGTCTGCCTGATAGGTAGGCGCCTGTGGTTATATCAGTGCCATCTTGGAGTGGTTTGATTGAACTTATTCTGTCTATAACTACTAGTATCTTCTTAGAGAACACTCAGGATAATGTTTTTAGTGCTTACCTCCTGTCTGAGCAGGGGTGCTCAATGGCCTTATGCATAAAAGTATATGTCTATTTCAAATAGACCACTGTTTCCATTACACGTCTTCCTAAAATGCGCGTTTAATCAACGTGATGACGTCACCATATCTAACTGATATGTAGATGCCTGTTGTTTTTGCCAGCGCCATCTTGAGTGGTTTGGCTGAACTTATACTGTCTATAACTCCTAGTGTCTTTAAGAAGAACACCCAGCATAATGTTATTGGTGCTACCCTCATATCTGAGCCCTATTATTAACACTACAAATAGCTCTTTTTCTAAATATTGTGACTTAGACTTCCCATGGTTAGCGGCGAGGGCTTTAACAACACTTATAAAGTGCAAAGATAACTATCCCAATGATCTTAACAAAGATGTGGGTTTAACTCATTTTCCATATTATGTCTTCGTTCAAGCCTTCCCATCTTTACCAGGGAACTTCTTATATATATATATATATTATCTTGTCTCAGATTAGTACTGGTGGTCTTTTCATGATATCCTGTAGGGTAGAAATTTCACAGAATTATATTCCATCTCTTTGAAAGCGGCACACTAGCTGGTAAAATCTTGGATAAGCTGTCTACATCTTATCAAAGTTGTGAATTTAGCTAATTTTCCATAATATTTCTTCGTTCAAGCCTTCCCTGACTTTATTGAAGGTAAAAATCCAGTATGTCTCTCTCATTTTCTGTGTGTCTATCTCACTTTTTCCTTGTTTGGTTTTCACCTTTTCCAGGATAACCCAGCGTAGGTCTCTCTCTGAATGTGCTTTAGTGGTGATGTAAGTTTCTTTGTTTTAATGGCTGATCTGTGCTCTGAATATCGTAGGCGAAACTCTCTTCCTGTTTCTCTAACATATCCCTGGTTACAGGGACACAGAATGAGGTAGATCACATTCTGACTCTTACAGTTGCTATGATCTAATAGTTTGCACGTGCGTCCTTTATAGGTCCACTGTTCAGTAACTATAGCTGTTTCACAGGCCACACATGTACCACATCTGTGATTGCTTTGTATCGCAGGAAGACCTGTGATAGACCTTTCTGGGGGAGATTTTTTTGGGGGGCCTCTGGAGTGGACCAATTTATCTTTTAAATTGGCATTCCTACGATATGCTAGTATGGGTTTATCTAGTGCTTCCTGATCTTCACTAGCATTAAGAATATTCCAGTTCTTATCTAGTATCTTTTTGATTTTTAAAGTTCAGAGAAGAGTGATTGATAACACACACTAGTTTGTCATTTTTCTTACGCTGGGATCCCTTTAGCAAGGCCTCTCAGTTATAAAATCTGGCCCTCTTAAATGAATTTCTGACTAAACGCTTTGGGTACCCCCTAGCCAGTAATCTCTGTTTAAGCTGTCCCCCATGTCTGTCGAATTCAGCTATGTTGGAGCAGTTTCTTCTTACTCCAAGGAATTCCCCAAAAGGGATAGATTCTTTCTGACAGATCGGATGGTAGCTGTCGTGCTGCAAGATAGTGTTTTTAGCGGTAGGTTTCCTGTAAAAGCTTACTTCCAATGCCCCTAAGTTAGCTGAGATGACTATATCTAAGAACTCTACATTTTGTTTACTGTAATTCACTGTAAACCTTAGGTTCATAACACTCAGATTGAGCCAGGAAATAAATTCCTGGAGAGTTTGCTCGTTGCCTTCCCAGACAAAGAAAATGTCATCTATGAAGCAACGCCACATTCTAACATTCTCAGAGAAAGGGGCCGCCTCGTTGAAGACATGTTTCTGTTCCCACTCTTCCATGAAGATATTCGCCACACTGGGAGCACACGAAGCTCCCATACTGGTCCCCTTGATTTGCTGATATAGGACCTGTTTCAATTCAAAGTAATTATTGCATAGTACTAGTTCTAGGCATTTTAGGATAAATCTATCTGGCCTGTCACCTTCTGTTCTACTCAGTAATGATGCTACTGCCTCTACAGCTCTTCTTTGAGGTATATTTGTGTAGAGTGCCTCGATATCTAATGTTACCAGGAACTCTCGATCTAAATCAAAGGGCTTGTTCTCTATCTTGTTAATGAGGTCTCCTGTGTCCTTGATAAACGATGGATAGGTAAAGGTTAAGGGACATAGAAAAGAATCCACATATTTGGATATGGGTTTGTTGTTAGAATTTATTGAGGAGATAATTGGACGCAATGGAGGATCCTGGATGTTCTTGTGTGTTTTAGGCACCCGCTACATTGCTGGTATCACTGGGTTAGCCTTATTTAGAAAGTCTTATTCTTTACTACAGATGTGTCCATTTTCCAGGGCCTCTTTCGTAATAGTAGTTATCTGAGTGTTAAGGGATTTCAGTTTTGAGCGTTTGGCGAGTTAATAGTGGTCAGGCACAGATAACAATTCTAAAACTTTTTGGTTGTAGTTCTCTGTGTCCATGACCACTATCCCACCCCCTTTGTCTCATGGTTTGATCGTAATATCACTCTGATCTTGTAATTTTTTGAGTGCTCCATTTTCCTGTCTAGTTTGGTTATAGTTACTTTTATGATGGTATTTGGTAACTTTTTCTAAGTCTCTGAATACTAATTGCTCAAAGATGGCTACTTCAGGGCCTACCATATCAAGGGTGGGAGTGAAACTAGATTTTGGCTGGCATCCTGACCTATTATCTTCTGGCTCTTCTCTGTTGTTCAGGCTGAAGAATTTGTGTAGTCTAATCTTTCTAAAGAAAGAAAAAATGTCTTGATTCAAAAGAAACTTATTGCATGTAGTACTGGGGACAAATGATAAGCCCTTGTTGAGGATTCGTATTTCTTCCTCACTAAGCTGATGCTTTGAAAGATTGAAGATTGGAATTGCATCGTTGTGAGGATCTGATGGGTTACTGCTTACCTCCAGTATTGTTGGTTCTGAGTTCTCATTTATACTGCGGAGGTGGTGGGTCTGTTTGGCGGTAGCTCCCTCTGTTTGGTCTCTGATACCTCATCCTGCCTCTGTTCTGACCTCTCCCTAAAAAAGGCTACTGTTGTTGGTAATTCTGGTTATGCTCGAATTGCCTTCCTGATGCCTGTGGTTGCGGCTGGTACTGTGGATTGTATTCCCCTTGTCTACCTTCTCTTGGTCTATAGTTTGGACTAGGAGCCTCTGGTGTGTGAGTGTCATCTCCTTCAGAGTCTGATGAGTATGTGTCTGAGAAGGTAATTTGCTGCCTTCTTGGTCTATATTGGTATTGTGATGTTTGTTCTTGCTGCCACTCTTGGTAATAATTAGACCTTAGATAGGGATAGGCCTTTTCTTGAGTATACCATCTAGTATCTTTTTTTACTTTGTCACTTTTCTTTTTAATCAGATACTCCTCAAAGTCATGCAATTCACTACCCAAGCTGTCTAGTTTTGCTTTCGCATCCTCAAGCGCAGTCATGCTTCTGTGCTTTTCCTCCAGGTCCTGGATTTCCTGATTGAGGACAACCACAATCTCTCTAGCTGTCTCTACAATCAAGATCATCCAGTCCCTGGACCATCTGTTGGATATATGGGACCATTTCTCTAAAAATTTAAGTATCTCCGTAAAAAGTGCTGGTATATTGTGTACTCTTAGTCCTGATGGTATGGTTCCTGATCTCAAGTATTCCAGCATGAATACAGCATGTGATTCTGTTCTTTTTGCCTTTTTCTTCAGATTCATTAGTTTAGTCCACTCCCCATTATCAACATTGTACAACACTACCCTTTTATTTGTTGTGGGTAGGTTTCCTATTAGAGCCGAAAAATCCTTGTCTGAAAAACAAAAGTTTTAAGGGCTTCCATAATGTGGGGTTGAGAATTAAATAGAGAATTTAAATACATTTACAACTATGTGTATTTACTTGCACGAAGTGATTAGATGACTACGTGTAACTCTTTATCTAAGTATGCAGGTGATTTTAAAGTGGAAAACGGTGAGTAGCACAGGAGCTATAAGTATGAGTGATACTTGATCGTAAAATCTTATAAATACAATTTGCATAGCAGTAGGAACCAAATGGTAGTAAGCTAATTTGCCTGGAAAGACCTGTGGTTAAACAACCACGGATTACCACGCAATAAAAGAGGTACCCCTTAGTATTAATTATGTGGTCTGGGAGTAGAGGGGAAAACAGAAGTATACATATATAAGCACCACCCACTCAACCAACACTAGTTCAATGTTGGCCACAGCTGGCTCTATTGGGCTATCTCTCAATTATATAGTATGAGAAAAAGTCTTACTAAGAATACATACATTTCATTTTTATACAACAAAATGTATTTATTTTTTCTTTTATCTCTGTTTTTCAATCTTATTTTTTCAATTACAAAAATAGTGAAACCATCATTTTTTTCCTTTTTTATATCTTTGATACCTTTGAGATAGTATTCATGTTAATTGCAGCGCTGTGTGCACTGCAATTAACATGAATACTATCGCAAAGGCCCACGTTCGGCCCGCAGCTGCGCACTATTAATAAAAGGAATGCAGCAAATCTGAAGCACAACGTGTGCTTCATAGCTGGCAAGATTTCAGATTGGCATGTGTGAGACACAAGGATTCCCATATAAACTGAATAAAAATAATACCTTAGTGAAGTACTGCAGGTTCTGCTAGATTTACAGATAATTGTTATAGAGTGAGTGTTAATGAAAATAATTCACATTGTCAGTGGTTAACCTGAAAACAGACATTGTTGCCCTAGAGAGTCTTTGGGTAGCATCTGTTTATGAATATTAGGTTTATGATGTAGTGGAGTTTTGACTATAACACATGCCACCTCTACCATACTAGTACGTCCTCAAACAAATTTAAGAAAATTGTGCATATAATTTCAAGACCTCTTCTTTTGGAACACTGTCACAACTTCATACTGGAATGGAAATGTCGCACCCTTGATAGATGGTTCCAGGCACAGCTACACAAAATTCCTGACATATGCATTTTCTTGACCAATTTGTTAAGCTTCTACATTTTTGCAGTGAGTATCTCAATAGTCACTCCAGTCAACTTCCAGGAAAGAATGTACAAACTCAGCAGTCAATATTAATGAGTCCATGGGAAAAAGAGCCTACAAGCCCTTCACAACTGACAACATACAAGGACACCTTTCTGGCCTTCACACTTTTCACCAAACATCTATCATGTTCAGTAGCATATAATCAATTTGAAGATTCTCTTTCTCAATTTACAACCAGCCTGGTATCATAGAGGCCTTCCAGAAGGCAGTTCCATATTGCACCTTGATACATGATTAAGCCTATATGTATGAAATTAAACGGAGAGCCAAAATTAACCGCAGGAACACCACAGAGTGCCAAGCAGGTGACCTACCTGTCTGTTATTACAAAAAATATAAACTAGCCATCCCTCAGCGAAAATAGTTTTACTGAAAACATCTCAACAATAAATCAGGGAACTTTCAGCAGCTCTAACATACACCTCTGTTGACCTAATAATCTGCCCTACTTAGACACTGTGGGGTCATTACGATGGCGTTCGGACTCAAGTCCGCCCGCCACCGTAGCGGTGCCCGGGCCCGCCCGCCTGCAACGCGTTGGTTCCGCACATCAGATTACGATGCGACCGCCACCGTGGTGGTCGCATCGTGCATGGTTAACATTGTAGAGGGGGCTGCTGGCTGCAGCACCCGCTGCAATGCTAAACATGCAGGTCATGCTTTTCACTGCACTCTCTGGCAGGCACCACGCGGTGCCTTCCACTTAGTGCAGTGAAATGTAGGTGGGTACCATGGGTACCCCCACAGTGCACCACCACCCCTCCATTACCAGGGGGGCCCACAACTGGCCCTCGAATGCATTCTCCGCCAGCCTTTTAATGGCGGTTTACCCACCACGGAAAGGCTGGCTGCGGCCAGCATTGTAATATGGCAGACGGTGCCTGCTAGGCACTGCCACGATTTTAGACATGCTGACCGCTCCACCAGGCAATCGGACCAATTGCCTGTAGTGGAACGGTGGCGGGTGGTCTTTACGAATGCCACAGTACCGGAACGATTCCCCCGCCATCGTAATATGGCGGGGGAAAAATTGCTGTCCGATGGCGGAGGGCCCTTCACCGCATGGCTGGCGGTGGCGGGCCTTCCGCCGTCGTAATCAGGCCCTATGTGAACAAGTGCTTGAGTTGAGGATCTTTAGTAAAATCTTATTATGGTACCACCATTGGACTCCTGTGCTTTTCTAAACCCAAAGTGTACTTACCTGTGTAACCAATTCATGTCATGGCATGTGTATATAAATTGAAAACTTGTGTTAAGACTCTTCATGTGGCTCTGCATGTGTGGAAATGTACCATCTTTTCACTTTTTTACGCAAAAGTTTGGAGTGATATTTGGCGCTGCACCCACACCCGCGTTCTGGTTTCCGGCGCACAAAGTCTTGGCTGCAGCGCACAGAGACCTTACACTGCCGCGCACAGAGGAAAAAAATTAGAGGGAACATTGCTCCTTATATTACTGTATAAAGCATGGGATCCTCCTAGTTCAGTAATGGGTCGGCACTGATTTGCAAGTGTTAACAAATGTATTTATTTTCCAGCATTATCTCGAGACACAGCCTATGATGAATATGGCAATCATCAGTCTCATTTAATAAGGTATCTTCTCTATCTGACCCTGATGGCCACTTTGGCAGGAACATGTTGACGACTACAGTCACGGTGGCGATGGGGTACTAATTCCCCCATTCCCCACACTCACTTTTATTACCAAGTAATTGACCAGTGAATAATGGTATTTCGGCTTTTACATTAGTTTTTAAATCACTGAATTGCACGGTAAACCCCCCCCCCGCCCCCTTAGATTTTGGAAGTGCCTCCCTGTCTCCAGGTGTAGGCCTGCTCTCTTCTAAATGTAGTTTCTAGAGGTAGAGGACTGCAAATGATGAAGCATGACACCTGGCGGTGTGTAAGGACAGTCCTTCACTTTTTTTGAGAATGCATGGTACTCTATCTAGTACCTTGTAATTTCCCGGTCACTTCTTTTCAGGGTAGCTTCTTCGTGTGTACATGGACATCTTCTCTATATCACTCTTGCTCTCCTCTCTTGTTCCCACGTTTCATTGTAGGTCTTCAACAACTTCCAGAACAGCTGCGACCTTCATTCCCAGGCTCCACGGAGTAAACAAAAGTAAGTGTTATCACACCTATTAAAGAAAAACTAAAAGAAAAAAAGTCTGTGTGTTTTCTTTCATTCCTTTCTTCTTTGTCTCTTTCACTTCTTATCTTCATCATATCTCCTGTCTCTGTAATTTGTTTCTGATTACCTAGTAGTTAATGCCACTCAGTTTCGTTAGATGAGACCAGTGATGTATGGTCTGAGTAATAGCACCTCCTCAGGCCCACTACACTAATCTGCCATGTATGACATTTGCAACAAGAGTTAACGCTATCCAGTCTCATTTAAACTTTCCCTAAGGCTTGGCAGCCAAACTATAAAGCTGTGGGACTAAACAAGAAATATAACAATAATAGTAAGAGGATATTTAATGGGTGGGCCGGGGGGGGATTCCTAAATAATGCTCCCCTGTAGTGATAGCTACTCCCAGAGACCCTCCCTTACCACCTTTGCTCCAATGCCATCCAGTTCCACCCATCTGGATAACCACTGCTCTCCTCTGACACCTCTAGGTGGAGGGCAGCTGTCCTATCTGGTATCTTGGGCATCAAGTCCAGTTCTCCGGGTCCATGAGTAAGGCCCACATCTTCTGCGTACCCAATGTGCTGAAGAATGAGCCAGCTTCTTGTCCCACGTGCTATAGTTTGGCAGATTTCTTGACAAGGTCCTCCCGCATTGGTCATCTCCTTGCCCGAGCCTCCTAGAGAGAGAGAGTTGTCCTACGAAAGGAGCTTTTGTAGTCTGATGGCTGTTTTCATTCTCTTAGTCGTTTTTCCTCTTTTTCTTTTTTCCTTCATATTCTTATTTCTCTTTCCGTTCCTCCCTCAAGTCCTCCTTCTCTTTTTGAGCTTTGTTCTATTTCTCCCAGTTCATATCCCTGATGAGTAGTTTAGTGCTGTGGGTGTTGCTTGAGACTCTCGAGTCTCTAAGGTAAATATCCATGTCCAAAGACTGCCATTATGAAACAGCCAGTAAGGAAATTTGCCAGATGAACAGCATTTAGTCATCATGGCCATTATAATTTGTGGCAGATCTATACGGTCTTCATAGCCACTGTCTGGGTAGTACTGACTGAATAGTTAAGCACTCTTGTATAGCCTGTATCTGTGCCCTCCAGTTGCCACAGATCCTTTCACTGATTTTTTGCCTATCCAGTTTATTATGCTGGATCAGGTAGCGAACAGCTATATGAATGATATCCTACAGTGGCATGGATTATTTCTAATTTGAGACAGGCAAGACTACCAAAATGATTAAAGTTACTGTTCTGCATCTTCTGGTTAGAGGTAAGAGGTAGGGCAGAGGTAATTTACTATGCCTCTGGTGTGTGGAGGGACTATGGTTAGAGTCCTCAATCTCATCAGTCAGTAGGCGGGTCTTTGGTGCTAAGTGGAAAGGGAAGAGGTGTGGTACCGCGGCCAGGGCGACTGACTCTGGAATCTGGGGATCACGGTTCGATCCCTGGTGCCGGCGGCAGATTAGCCCAGCACCATGTGACTCTGGGCAGTAGCTTGCTTAATCTTCACGACAGCCTCCAGCGCCTAGAGACCCTTACGGGTGATTGTTCGTGCTTTACAAATGTGGATTATAGTGGTAGCGGTATTTCTAATATTGACTGGAGAGACATATCTTTTAGTTGAGATGGCATAGTTAATATATTCCATCCATAGGAAAAGGTCATTGTGAGCCTATGTTTGGTGGAGGTGCACAGTATGGGTGGGGTGCTCGTGTATGTCTTCTTGGTATGGTGTGCTGCTTGGGGCTGTTTCCCAGCTCTGGCATGTATGTATACTGATAGAAAGGGCTGTCATTCCAGTTTCTATCTCAGAGTCATCGGTTGATGTAATTATCTTGGGAAAACAGGTTTTCTCCTCTCTTCTGATCATTGTATGTTCCTTATTGGTCGATTCTTAGTAGCAGTGAGCTCCAGAGCTTGGCAGCTAGTACCGAGAAAGCAGAGCCTCCTATGAATTTCTTCTTGTAATGCGGTAGGATGATCCATGGTGCTAGCTTGGAATGTAATGTCCTGTTCTGTTTTTATTGCTTAGCTTTAAATTATCATTTTAATTATTAGTACCTTGGGTGGTTTCCCTGATAGGCTGCAGCGGTGTGGTCTGCTTTCAGAACCTGGTGGGCAGCCATGACACAACCATGCCCCCCATAGGACTATTTCAACCACGTCCTCCTACAGTGTGGAGCTGATGTGAACATTTTTGCCAGTTCTGATTTTGGCTTCTAGTCAGGCCATGCTCTTCACTCAAGATGCACCAGTCTGAAAAAGCATTTGACAGCAGAGTCCTCCAATACCTTCCACTGGAAGGATGACTGTCAGCAGGAAATGCAGTCCCAGGGAATGGAGTGATGGGAGGCGGTCTATACAAAGCAATCTGGGGGTGAGCCTAATAGGTCTTGCACCCTGCCAGTTAGCAATCTCTTTGTGTTAAAGATATTTCTTGTTTTAGGCAAGGATTAATTATGCCTGCTGATTGTCTATACATCAGTTAATGTTGCCAGTAGCGGCTCCTCAAGGGAGTGCTGCGGGGCAGTGAGGCGGGGCGGGGAAGGGGCAGGGTAGGGGGGTAGTAAACTCCGGCATAGGGACGAACGAATTACATTGCGCGCGCTGAATAGCCATTTGGCGTTGCAGCGTGCGCAATGTAATTCGTTTTATTTATTTATTTCTTTACTTACCTCCGTTCTGCTGTATGCCGGAGTTTACTACCCCCAACCCTGCCCCTCCCCTGCCCCACCGCCCGCAGCACTCCCTCAAGGAGCCGCTACTGAGTGTTGCCCTATTAAGACTATAAAACCAACGCCGCCCCTAGAACCGCTGTCAAGGACAAGTAGTAACAGTGTTACATGCCTCGTCAGTGGTAGTAAGCGCTATATAAATGCAATTACAATACAATACAATACATAGGCCTCCAGTACCCCGTATTGAACAAGTCTATGCAAAAGACTACGGGGCAGATTTATGTTCCCTGGCGCATCCCTGCAAATCAGCATGGATGCGCCAGGGAAGACGCGTCACGCAAGTTTGCCCTTGCGCCACCGCAAATGTGCCGCATTTACAATGCGGTGCATCGTGGCGCAAGGACAAGCAGATACGTGACGCATCTGCCGGCGTAAGGTTGGCGCAGTGCTGAAGTTGCGACGCAACTTCAGCACTGTTCCAACCTACCCTATCCCTAACATGGTGGGTCAAGCCTTACGCCTGCTTCAAGCAGGCGCAGGGTTTTTACGCATCAGCGTTGGGAAAGTGACTCAGTGAAATCTTATAGATTTCACTGAGTCACTTTTCAGGGGCATTCCTGCGACGGAACGCCCCCCCTGAGTAGAAACGCCCACATGAAACCTGACGCAGGTTTCATGTGGCACAGGGCTTTACACCGTGACACATCTCCATAGATGCGTCACGATGTAAATGGGGCGCAACATGGCGCTGGATTTACGCCGCCGCTGCGTCACAAAAGTGACGCAACGGCGGCGTAAAAGTGGCGCAAGTCTGATATAAATCTGCCCCAAAAAGTATAGCTTTACGGAAGAGGGAATGAGGAAACATAGGGGGTGGCAGTGGCACTGGGGAAGAGAAGTGTAGGAGAGTCATTGAAGAGGGGGCTGCATGTCAAACGGAAAGTTGAATGGAATTAACACAAGTCCTAAAAAAGAAAAAAAAACTTATTTAAAAGGTGCCATGAAATGAGAACGCACTGCGTCATAAACAAAGACAAGATTGAAAGCCTAGTACACCCACCACACACCACAGCAAAGAATACCTGGGTATGTTCCAAGCAAGTGAGCCTCTCCATAAATCTGCCACGAAGAACAGAAAATCACCTGCCCTTTCAGATTTTTTTTAACGTAGGCTCTTAAAATGACAGGCAAAGGATTATTCTGTTTATAGAAACACCCTGCACTTTGACGAGCAGTTACCGGTAAAGCCCCTTCTCGAACAACTCTAAGAATTGGTGGAATGAGACAGTGACAGACGCCAGCCACCATCCCTCGTGAAGGGAGGCGTAGACATATCATACATGTTTACGTATCAGCAGCTCGACTGTGAAAGGTCACAGAGCGCCGCCGGCGATTCTTTAGGAAGGGCTTTCTATACCTGAGATGATTACCGGGTATTTGCTGGTTGACCTTTCAAGGGCAGGACTGTAATAAGAAGTGCGTGCAGGTTGCCAATGAACTTGAGTCCCATCATTGATTGATTAGCTACGCCATCACTTTTAGGTCTGAAATTCATAAATGGTGGCTTACTGGAAGGCCTTCATATTGGTACTGCTGTCTCGAATTAATATGCAAGCACAGGGCCTCATTTACCAATCATGAAAGTTATTCCAGTCGCTGCCTTAGGTAAGGCATAAGTGCATTTGCTTATTTCTATGTCTTTATTTCTTGGCATGCAACACAGTTAACACTCCCATCTCCCTACACCCACCCCCGTTTTGAGGATGTTTCAGCCCCCTTTTAAAACCGAAAGTAGACTTAACTCTTGTCTTTGACATAAGCACATTTCGTACTTTTTTCAGGGTGAGACACTACCTGCAAAGGTTTTGTGAATACCCACAACAAAAACCTGCTAGTCTAGATTACCACAGTGTTCACTAACGTTTGTATGGTTGGCGTTCCAGACTGGACTGCTCACAAGCCACCCTGTCAGGAGATTTACTCACACATAAAATGGAAGATAAATTATATAATTATGTGTGTTGGTAAATCCATTTATAACTGTGTAACAAAACTTAGAACTGCACTCCAAAGCTGCTGTCTGTATATCTAAGAATCACTTATGTGCATCAGCTTTGTGATTTGAGCATTTCAGTTTTTATTTTTAAACAGGCATTGGGTACAGTGAGCTTTTCAAATTATCTGTGCCCATCTGTAGATAGCATCCAGGTTATGCATAACTGTTAGACCTGGCACCATTGGTGTGGGTCTCCCTTCCATTTTTTTGTCTGTTGCCTCCTGTGTTTTGTTATGTGTTTTGCTGGTCTGAATGCTTTGGGCACTGTGCCACTGCTATTCAGTGCCACAGTGCAAGTGCTCCCTATTGTAAAGTACTGTATTGATTAGTGACTCCATGATTAGATTATTTGATTTACTTGTCAGACCCTAAAACAGTGCATCATGTGTGCCCGGGGCCTGTAAATCAAATGCTGCTGGTGGGCTTGCTGCACTGGTTGTGACACCCACAGAAGCAGCCTTTAAAGTGTATCTCAGGCCATGCTATTGCAGAGCCTGTGTGCAGTCTTGTACTGATATGTCGTCTTGGCAAGTCACCCACTTGTCAGTCGCTAAATCTTCCCTTTTCTACATATTAGTCACCCCTAAGGTAGGCACAAGGGCAGGGTGCATTGTATGTAAAATGTAGGACATGCCCTGATGTGTGTGACATGTCCTGATAGTGAATTACAGTCAATTTAGTTTTTCACTATTGCAAGGCTACTTGTTCCCATAGGCCAGAATGGGCAGTTTGATTATAACATCTTATAATCCTAACTGACTCATTCGAGTTTAGTATGCCTGAACTCAGAATGATAAAATACATCTTTTAGTGAAGTTGGTTTTAACATTCTGTGTTTGAAAATACTACTTTTAGAAAGTAGGTATTTTCTTGCCTAACTGTCCAAGCCTGCCTCTGCTAGGTTGTGTATTCCATGTCTGGTTTGTGAGTGACAGGGGCTGGGGATTCCAGGAGACAGGGTGAGTCAGCACAGGGCTGAATAGACCTATCTGCATGTAGAGTGGTGGGAGGAGCTGCACCTGGGTCTGAATAGGGCTGTGCCTGCTTTCCACAATGCTGGATGCATCTCCTGTGGTGCGTCTGATGTCCCTGGCCCACACTGTCAAAGGAAAGAAGGAGTCCTGTAAACAAGGTGCTCTAGGACTGCACAGAACTGGTTTGGACTAGGTACAGACACTCTCTGCCTTCAGAGACAAAGGATTTTGGTGTATAAAAGGGGGGACCCAGACCCCAGAACTTTAGATCACTTCTGGGAATCAAGACGACCCTTTGCCAAGGAGAAGAACCAAGGAAGCTGAAGGAGGAGACTGCCCCTGTGCTGTGCTGTTGGGGTTGGCCTGCAGTGGTTACTTTATTACCAAGGAAAGGAGAAAAGGAACTTTGTGTGTACTTTTGCACTCTTGAAGAAGAATCTCCAAGGGCTTGAACTGTGCTTGCCTCCTGCCTGAAGTCTCAGGGATACAAGATTTCCCCACCAGCTCCCCCGAATTCCCTTGCTGTGGAATTCTGCCTGCAGAGAGGTGCCTACTGTTGTGTGGGCCCTCTGAGAAGACTGCGAGTCGCTGGGAGCTGGAAGTGCGACGCCATGAGGAGAAGCATGTCGCTGCCGCAGCAGTTGCCGTTGCATCGCCGAAGAAACGTGCCGCCGCTGCAGCTGTTAGCCATCGCATCATCGTCGAAGTGCATCACATCACCGGAGAAGCGTGTTGCCGCCGCAGAGGTCGCCGTCGCATCACCGGAGAAGCATGTCACAGGGCCTGTCGTGGCTCAGAAGTTAACGAGTCCACCGCAGGGCCATCAGGCGTGCACGCATCACATCCAATGTTGTCGCATCACATCAAGACGACATTTACTCCCATCACACCGGATCGTCGCATAGCATTGAGACGCCATCGTGTCGCATCGCCCCAGATCACAGTAAGAAACCGACGCATCACCTCCTCTCCGGTAAGGAACCGACACATCACCTCCCCTGCGCAGCAGTAAGGAACCGACGCATCACCTCCCCCGAAGCAAGGAACCGACGCATAACCTTCCCTGCGACCCTTTTGTTTGTATTGCGTGACGCATCCAAGGTACTTTGAGAGTAAAGTGTCGCATTTACCATCTACATTGAACTAAGCTATTTTCCACCATTTTAGAGACTATTTTTGATTACAGTATTGTGGATTTTTGTCGTTTGATCTTGTGTTAAGTCCAGTAAAGAATACTTACTTTTCTAAACTGGTGTGGTGTCCATTTGTAGTGTTTTCACTGTATTACTGTATGTGTTCACAAATGCTTTACACACTGCCTCTGAGATAAGCCTGTCTGCTCGTGCCAAGCTACCAAGGGGGTGAGCAGGGGTTATTTTAGGAGTGTACCCCCTTACCCTGACTAGAAGCAAGGGTCCCTATTTGGTCAAAGGTACCTACCTCTGCCAACTAGAGACCCCCAGTTCTAACAATAACCAAAGCATTGATTTTGCTGGCAGAAAGATGGTCAGGTGTGCAAAAGTATACCTGTGCCAACAACTGTAAAAATTATTCTACAACAACTGTTTCATTTATATTGTGCACCTGGATTGGTTGTGTTTTCATGGGCCTGTTGGGTGAGTTCTCAAAGTGGCTTTCCATTGCTAGATGCATTGCTTTGCTTGGGATATTAATGTAGACCCAAACCGTTCTTAAAATTTAGCAAGCACCAACAGCTATTTATAGTGAGCGATGTTTGAGTAAGTATAACAGCCAATATTGTGAGCTGCATCACCAACTTCTTTTGTGTGTCCTTGATTTGTCATAGTTTAGTGACAATTCTGAAGTATGCATGTTGATGAACAGAAAAAGAGTGTGAAGTCCAAGATGGCCGCCTCGTCCTAGAGTTATGAACTACAAAGCAAGCTAGTGTGTTTTTTCAGTTCCAGGGAAGCTCACTTTTCTTGTGAAAAGTCATAATTTCAGGGAGACAAAGGGGGATATTCTCAAGAATGTGTGATAATTATCGCAAAAGTAGCTTAACGCAACTGTGCACATTGCAGTCTATCGCGACAAAATAACACTGTGTTAACGTTGTTGTCTCAACCCGGCGGCACAATGCGATAGTCTCACGATAACGTGCCAAATTACCGCGTTAAAATTAACACAGCACCGAAATAACACGAAACACAAACGCAAAAAAAGTTGCGATGTGGCCAATCGCGATACAAAAATCAGCGATAACCAGCGTCAGGCCTGCAATTCCCACGCGTCATGTGGGAAATTGCACTATAAAGCACCGAAAAACACAAACAAAATAATTTAAACTGCGTAGCACCATGGAGGAAGCTGGAGCAAGCACAGAGGACGACCAGAACCCCACAAGCCCCCAGGGGGACCAGCCTGGGACCTCGGGGTCATGGAAGGACAAGGAGAAGAAGCTGAGAAAGACGAGGTTCAGTCCGCAGGAAAACAAGATCATCATTACTGAGGTGATAGAACACCACCAACAACTGTTCCTCACCTCCAATGTGTCATTGGCAAATAAAAATTCAATATGGCAGTCCTTCCTGGACAAGGTGAATGCATTCGGAGTGAGGAGGAGGACAATTGAAGAGGTCAAGAGGCGCTGGAATGATGCGATGTGCAAAACCAAGAAAAAACTCGGTGACAACCATCAGGCAGCAATGCAGACTGGAGGTGGCAGTCCAGCGGAACACCAGGAGCTGGATGAGATGGAGGAAATGGTGTCCACAGTCATCAGTGGGGAGATGGTGGCAGCAGTTGGGGGTACGGACACTGCTCGACATGACCTGACACAACAGCACCAGGGTGAGTACCGAACAGGGATTGGGGGGACGGGGGGAGATGGGCACAATGGCACGCATGCACAATTAAGTAGAGCACACTGCACAACCACAATGCCTCTGAATCATGTCCCTCATCCCCTTGGCACACTGCAGCACACCTACAAACAGCAAGTAGGCCCCGTCCACTATGTGCACAAAGGGGTCCCTCCCCACACTGCACCCATCTCACAACCAACTCATGCACACATGTCAAAACCAGAAAAGCTGAGCGTCTGTGAGCCCCACTGACAATGCAAGCGACACTGCATGACGAATAGCACGGCTGCAGTCCAAATAGCATGACATGGTGCATGCCACAACACTGAGGTGGCTGAGTGTGGAATACATCCGGAAAGGAGCAGGCCACACTCTGACACAT
Organism: Triturus cristatus; assembly: GCF_964204655.1. Lineage (NCBI taxonomy): Eukaryota > Metazoa > Chordata > Amphibia > Caudata > Salamandridae > Triturus > Triturus cristatus. The sequence goes on along the minus strand of NC_140588.1, from coordinate 346,548,625 downwards.
CCACGTGCACAAACAACCCCTGACATCAACAACACATCTGCGGATAAACCATGCCCAAGAGTCCAAAATCTGCACAAGAGCCCAAATTAGCCAAGTCTGCAACATCTCAGCATTGTAGAAGCACAGACGTCAAAGGCACACCGCCTCAAAGGGATAAGGGGTAGCAAAATCACAGCTGCAGGGGAGACTCTACCACAATGCAGCACACACACATAGCAATAACAGCACATCAACATTGACGACATTGTGGTTCAAAGTGCAACACCTTCACTACAGAACAGAGGACACAACTGCTTCTGCTTGTGCGTAGAGACTGGCCAATCAAATCTGGCATAGCAGGAAACTGCGAGATGATAATGTACGTGTACAAACTCACATCCGTGATGTAGTCCAAATGTCCACTGTCCCGCATCAAATAGTCAGCTCTTCCCAAACAGTCACAATGTACATTGTCATGCAGTCTGTATGAAAACTTGAACAATGCATCAACATAAATGTCAACACAATGTTAAAATGCATCTCCCATTCACATTGCAGAGGGACAATCAACACCTCCTGCAGAGCAGACCCAGCAACTCTTCACTGATGACGAAGAGGACCTACCCACCTTCGACACCGATGCCCTCCAACAGTTAATGGACAGCTACATCAACCCATCTCCAGGAGCAGGGCAGCCCAGCTGCATCGAGGAGACCCCACCCCCTGCACAGAACACACAGCAGGAAGCACCCACCACCACGGCTGGCTCCAAGCACTTCACCGAAGAACATATCGCATTCCAAGACCAGGTGTTAGACTGCCAAAAGGAGGTGGCTGAACAGGTGTGGGTGGGGTTTGGCCACATGGCAGCCAAACTAGATGACATATGTGGGTGTCTAAGTCACATCAGGGACCACTTACACTCCCTAACGAACACTCCCAGTTTGCTCCATGATGTCCAACAATCCATGCCCGGCACCGCTGGAGTCATGCCTCTGAGAGAAGAACAACTGTCTAGTCAGAGTGGCCTCAGCGATGTCAGCTGAGAGTTGGCATAGATGCTGAGGATAATGGAGAACATGGAGCGGATGCATGCGGAAAGAATGGCTGCCACGGATGCACACCACTGAAAAGATGATGGCATCTTCCATGCCCTGCAGATCCTCATCATCTCCGGACCCTGATGTGTCAGTGCGCAAAAATTAGAATGTTTTATAGATAGCTTTATGTTAAGGGGTTGGCCTCTTTATAAGACTTCCCATTCAGGTGGATGATGTAGGGCGGGAAAAAATCTTAATTGTAAATGAGCACCCCGAAGAATTCAAATATTTTTCTATGTCAAAGAAAAACAAGCATTGGTATAGCCTATAGGCCTCGCCTTTGGGACCTTATAAGTGTTTAGCCATGCAACAGTTGATGTTGTTGCACCAAGTATATTGTGCTGCATAACTAAATACTTATAAGGTCCCAAAAGCGAGATCTATTGGCTATGCCAATGCTTGTTCAAAGGGGGCCTCGAAACAGGTCTCTATCGGGCTCTGTTTTGTGCCCCGCACAGGCGGCCCGCTTTTTCCGGACTGCAGTGACAGCAGGCACATCGATGAGCGCTGCTAACACTGCTCACTTCTCACTAGTGGAGAAGTTACGGCATGAGGTCATGCCAGGTGAGCGTTGTAGGGGAAGGGAAATCCTTTAAACAGAGTCATTTTCTCTCTGGATTTACCTTCTCTTTTTGAAACTTAGGAGCAGCAACGTTGTCGTGGTGCCACCAGGGCTTTAAGTGGAAGCTCTTTCAATTTTAAATACAATCCACAGTTGCTGCTTATTTATCTTATGCAACTAACAACCATTGACAAAGCCAATAGTCCTGACTTGTTGGAGGTTTGATGTTACTTGTTGTGTCATATAGCTGGATGCAATGACAGAAATAGCAAGATTTAAGTCGGGTGGCACACTATGTTAAGCACAGGTTTTTAGCTTACGTGTTTTACATTGGTCACGCCCCTTTGAGAGACCCCCCCCCAGTTTTTTCATCCCACTTAAAGCCCTGATTATATTCACCCAGAGGTGAGTTATTTTCTGCCTAGTCAGAGCTTGAAGGGCTTATGCTTATTACAGAAGATGTAATTCAATATTTTTTTATTTTTTTTTTGGAAAAACCTTTATTGACATTTCGATCATTGACAAGTATGGGCCTACAACCCCCCAGGGCCGGCCGCTAAGCAATCAGAGCAATAAGGTCAAATATAAGCACATGCGGCACCTCGGTAGCAAAATCTTCATACTAAGATAGTTCGGCCCGGGAGCCGCGCAGGTAGGACACCAGGAGAAAAGGGGTTTTTCATTTTATAATGAAACAAAACAGTAGGATCAGGTGCCAAACAATTTCCCAACAGCGATAAAGGGCAGGCCGCATGATAGACGTTAGCAATAAACAGCAATCAATTGAATCCATGGCGCAAACACAGGAAATGATGGGGAAGAATATCAAAAACAGTTGCGCCTACAGGCCCCCATACCTAACGCCCAGAGAACTCCCGGAAACTGTGGCACACACGGAGAGGCAACGGTTCACAGCAAAAGAGGCGTACCACGCTGATCCCAGAAAAGAAACAAAAAGAAACGGAGAAGAAAAAGGAGGCCATGGAGAAAGAGAGGAAGACTGAGAAAGAAAAGAGTCCCCCCCCAACCCCCCACCCTGCACCTCTGCAAATGAGTATGGCCCCTCCCCCCAGCAGTGTGCCTGTCGCCCTGGAACTAGACCCGAAATATAGAAGAAGCAGGGAAAAAGGAATAAGAAAGAACCCCACCAGGCGGGGGGGTGGAGAAAATATAACAAACTGGAGGAGGGCCTTCAGAACATACCCCCGGCTTCTCCCTCCCGCACCGTAAGGTATCCCAGCAGCAAGCAATAAGTAGCACCAAATCGACCATAACAAAAGGGGGAATGGGGAGCATTGCGCACCAAATATGCTAGTAGCTATGTCCTGGGAGTACACAACCGTGAGTCCGCCCGTCTACCAGATGACCACCCCGAGGGATCAGCCTCATCCCTGACCACTCCTGGCGATGCTGCCCATGCCTACCCCTCGACCCAGCGCCATGTCCGATGTTCCAAGGTGAAGGGATGTCCCAAAACAACCGGGAAGCGACGCACACAGGTGGGGTGGAGGTCTCAGAACGCCAACACAGTCCGCATCTCGGAGGGACGTCTTTCCCAGTGCTGCCCCAGGATCTGTACTGCACACAAGGTCCGGGAAGGCTGAATCATCCAAAGTAGACAGACATTGCTGGTAAAGTCCCTGGGTCACCGGAGGTCGTACACGGGACGAGGCCACCACCTTCCACTCGGAACCACTACCTCCGGAACAGATCAAACCCTCAGTCAGCCGATCATACGGTAGCATACTGTCCGGAGTGTCCGGCTGCGCACTAATCGCAGGGATGGCCGCGACATTATCCTCCTGTGTGCAGTGTAGGAAGTCCCTGTGTAACTGTGGACTAGCATGCCGCCATTGTCCCAACGCTGATGCCACACTGTCGATCTTACTCCCCAAGACCTCGATGCCACGAGCCAAGGAGAAATGAAGGGCACCAAGGGCCTCAAGGAGGTCGCCGTACCCCAGCACTGCTCCCCGCGGTCGCTCTGCCACACTCCCAAAAGTCACACACTCCCAATCCTGCTGCGACCCGGTGGACAGGATAGTAGGCTGCATCGCAACAAGATGGCCGCCGGGGGAGGCCCGACTCGTATGGGGGCCGGGACCCAGGGACAAGCACCTCGTGGTCCACGTCGCTGGAGACAGGGGTCCGGGGGCAGGGACAAGTTCAGCCGTTGCGTGGACTCGGGCAACAGTCGTCTCCACCAAGGACCGGCGGCCGCGAAAATCCGGGAGCAGTCTGCAAGGATCAGGGCGAGCTAGGGGCGGTGTCCGGGCAGCTCACCGTCAAAGGCAGGGGCAAACACCGAAGAGTCTGAGAACTGCACCCCCGGGCATGCCCTCGATCCACTACGCTTTAGCAACGGGAGCGGCCGTGGCGAAATGCAGGCCGGGGGCAGCACCGCTCCGGTGGACCGACTTCACCCAGTCACCACAGGCCGTTGTTGTTAAACTGCCACCCGGCCAAGGCGTCCACTCGAGGTCCCGGCTCCGGGGCCGCACGGGCCGCAAAGTTCATCCGCAAATTTCTCAGGCGGCACAGTAGCCAGAAACCCCGGAGTCACACGATCGGTTGCCACTCTCTACACAAACACGATCCCATGGCGCAAGCTGAGGATCTAGTACAGGATATTCGTGCGGGATGCGGAGGTTCACGGAGCCGGGAATCTACGCTGCCGTCTCGGTCGCCATCTTGGCTCCTCCCCCATGTAATTCAATATTAAAGTGAAACTTGAAAAGTGATAGGACGCTCATCATTCATGGAAACTGTAACTATCAACGTTGTAATAAAAACACTCTACATGTTAGGCTCAAATGGAGGATGAGAATTAGTTTCCAATAGAGTTAGCGGTCTTTAAGATTCTATATATGTTTGCAGATTTAATTGCCTGCATTTAATTGCTACTGTATTTAAGATCATAGTTTTACCAATGAAAATGTGAATAAGGGTATGCCTGGAGATATTTGCGTCATCGTCCTAGAAAGCATTTCTGTAGTGCATTCCTAAAATACTTTCACCAGAGATTCACTCGAACTGGACGAGACACAGCCTCAGGCTTTTACTGAGGGGGGCAACGTCTTCTGTTAGGTTGTTTTTCGTTCCATGCAGGAGTCCTTGTTTTCTGCACTGAGGGTTTTGAAATTTTCCGCTCTCTGTCAACCTTTGCGAAATAAAATAATTGAAATTTGTGTGCATGTGATAGGTTTGCAAGCGAGCTTTATTTAAGTTTAAAATGTTGCTTATCATTACAGGAACAATTCATTTTTCTAAACAATGGACATGTTTAACTAACATTTACGCAGCACAGCTCTGCTTGAGTGAGTGTCAGCAGTGCTGCACACACGGGAAACAATCATTGTCAATGTCATTACGACTAGCTTATTAATGAAAGTGAGTCTTGAGTTAGTGATGGTTTTAGGCACTCATTAGGGCATCGTAATGCGCGCTGGCACTCATCCTTGTACTCATACATCCATTGATCCACTCCCTGACTCCCATCTCCAAATACAATAATACGAACACACATAAACACACACACACACAAGTTCAACCTGTGCAATATAAACTAAAAGGATAAAAGTAGCAAATATGCTGCTACCTAAACATGGCTAATATGTGCTAGGGATCAATGTCTGGTAGTCTCATTGCTGGCTGAGAGGACAACACCCAGGAGAATCAAGATCACTCACCTTGCATCCTGTAGTGCCAGAAACTGCTTGCTGAGGCCAGAGGACCCTCTGAGGAGAAGGACAGTGCCTGTAGGGAGCAAGGTCTAGTAGGGGATCCTGTCAAGTGGACCCCAGAAATGGATTGTGAAATTTAAGGTCCTGAGGGGCTACTGCATTGATTGGCATCCCCCATGTGCTGCCCACGTCGGAGACTCTGTATGTCAGAGGGGGCCACTGTGAAAAAAAGTGTTGCCACACTGATTGAACCACCCGCTAGTGTGTTGCCTAATTTAGCAATCCCATATGCCAAAGGGGGACACTCTAAAGAAAAGTGTTGACATGCCAATCGGACCATCTGCTGGTGTTCTGCCCAAGTCGGTGACCCCGTATGCTATAGGGGGTTGTGCTGAAGTCAAAGCATCTCTGCACTGATTGTGCTGTTGTCGCCTGCCGGTTGTCAACCAAGTCCGACCACCGTGAAGAGGAAGGACTGTTGTCCCAATGCACCACTGCAAAGAGTGACGGCCCGGTGCAGCGTACAACAGTGAAGAGCTGCGGGTTCTGCCCACGCGCCATTTCTTGGTGTATTTGTACCTGTAGCATCAGTTCACACAAATAGCATTGTTGCAGGAAACACGCCTGATTAACACAGAAGCTATCAGACTGCAAACACGCTGGGGACAGGTATATGCCACTGCCTTCTCCTCCTATGCTAGGTGTGTCCTTGTGTGGGTCAAGCCAAACACCCCTTTTGTGGTTGTCATAGACTTATGTTATAGACCCAGGGGGTAGATATTGTTTGTGCTGGGCCGCCTTGATGGCCTTCAGGTCCTCCTTGATTTCGTATATGCTCCCAATGCCGACCAACCTCAGTTCTTGTGCAGTAATCTGAAATGCTGTCCCACTGGAGTGGGTTGCCATGGCTCATAAGAGGGGATTTTAATTGCATACTTAATGTCACCCTGTAGCACTCCTTCGCAGCGCTACCACATACACCAGTGACATTAAATACTCTGACGCTGTATGATTTTCTACTACATTTGCAATTAGTTGATATTTGGCGTGCATGTATCCCTGATGCAAGCGTACTCCTTTTTCCCCTTTCCACATCACCTTCATGTCAGTTTAGATAGGTTTGTGGGTGCATCTTCTCTGCTCCCATCTGTGATACACATCAACTATTTGGGATGTACACATTCTGATCGTAATCCACAGTACATACAGATCACATGGGTTGCAACCCCCTCTTCGATACCCACCTGGCGCCTGCAGTCAGTGGCGTTGGAGGACCCTCCTTCTCGAGCATCTCTCGGTACGCCTATCGTGGACTACTTTGAACACAACGCTGACAAAGCCTCCACCAAATTTATAGAATGGAATGCGTTTAAGGTATCAATCCGGGGTCAATGCCTGGGGGTACAATGGAACATGTGGCAGACGCTCACTAGGGATATCTCTAATATTGAACGTAATAATTTAGATTATGAGCAGCAGGTGGCACCTGACCCCACTACTATTCAACAACTGTCAGTCGCACGCCATGAACATGTTGGTCTGCTCAAACTTCTGCGTTATTACAACTATGCCACTCATTCCACCCGCACACATGCCACAGCTGATAAAAACAGTTGATTATTGGCCTTTCTTATCTGACAGGATAAACCCAGACTCCCCATTGTGGAGATCTAATCTGCTGCAGGTACCCTTCTTTGTACTCAACAAGCCATTTATAATGAACTAACACGCCACTACACGCTCTTATATCAATCAGTCTCTGAAGCTGGCCCTGGGGACTTTAACTCCTTCTTTTCTACAATTTCAATGCCCCGTATTACCCCTGATCAACGCGTGGAATTAAAAGAACCCACCACAAGTTTGAGGTTTGGGAGGCGATAGGAGCACCAGCGACGGGCAAGACCTCAGGTCAGATGGACTCCCTCATCGCTTGCTACGAGACTTCTGGTGCTATATGAGGAGGATCACTCTGTTGATAGCCTGCGCGCTTCCCTCAAGGAGACAATGTTATGTTATGTTAATTTAACTTGTAATGCGCATGAATCACCCCAGGAAGTGTATCTCAGTGCAGGAATAACCACAGGCAAGGCTGGACTAGTATGGGAATAGCTCGGTTTGAGAAGCTTTCTGAAAAGCAGGTGGTCTGTGCATTTCCGAATGTGAATGGGTAGTTTATTCCAGTAGTAGGTGGCCAAGTAAGAGAAAGCTCTCTCGGATCTTAGTGGTGCCCACACTTGTAAGTGTGGGATGCAAAAAAAATCACATTGATTACATAGTTCTGTCACTCCCAATGTGGTGTTCTCTTAAAGACATAGAGGTTGTAGAGTATCACAACAGTGACCACAATGCTATTCATCTGTCTCTCAGTGGGTTTGGGACTGCTGTTCATCATAGTGGCAACCCGACTCTGGGGCTGATCCGTCACCTTTGAAAAATAAACGGGCCCAGAAATGGAACGTTGTTTGCAAGGATCCAAGGGCCAGATGTATGATGTGCAAAATAGCGCCTCGCAAATTGCGAGTCTTTTGCGACTCGCAATTTGCGAGGCGCTATTTTGCATGTACAACAGTGTGTTTAACACTGTTTGCGATTCCCAATGGGGTCGCAAATTGAGAGGCTCTTGAATTTTAATGAGCATCTCGCAATTTGCGAGCCCATTGGGAATGAGCGGCCCTCCCAGGGATGGTGGTCTGCTGGGCTCAGCAGACCGCCATGTCTGGGATTGCTTTTAAATATAGCAGCTTTTTTTTTTAATGCAGCCCGTTTTCCTTGAAGGAAAATGGGATGCATTTAGAAAAAAAAATGAAACTTTTTTGTTTAAATTATTAAGGGCAGGCAATGAACCCTGGGACCATTGCCTGCCCTTAAAAAATATTTTGGGAGCCGGTCACAAAGGGGAAAGGGTCCCCTGGGCACCACTTCCCATTTGCGACTTCATTACCACCCTTTTGAAGAGGGCGGTTATTTGCGAGTGTTTTGCGACCGCAATTGCGGTCGCAAAACATTCATACATGCCTCTGAGGTCGCTATTAGAAAGGGAACGCCCCTTCCTAAAAGCGAGTTTCAATACACTATTTTGCGAGTCGCAAAATAGTGTAAGTACATGGCCCAGACTAACACAATGCCATTTAACACCATACATAATTACATCCCATCCAGACACACGCTCCCTGCTCTAATTACCCCTAACAGACCACCTTTTATCACTAATCAACTACACAGGACTGGGTCTCTGAAGGTATAATCAACATAAACTGTGGTTCAAACCCTATAACATTAGGTGTTTTGTACTCCCCGCTTTTCCAAATTTGAGGTAGTTACCAACAGCCATCCACCTTCAATTTGTAATTTTAAAAAACTTAGTAAAGCATTTTACTTCTGACAATCCCCACTAATGAACCTCTCAGTGTAAGAACTCACACGTCAAATACACTGGGTGTTTCTACAATCCTTTGAAAAAATGTGAAGAAGCAAGATGACACCTCACGTGCGCGACACCAACTGAGCTTGCTGATTGGTACTCACCAGCTCTGCCCACTTTTATCATCATCGGCTGTCATCTTGCCCCCAAAATAAATAAATAAAGTGTCCACAAAAATAAACCCAAAATGTAAAGGTAAGTGGTGAGAAAATCACATACCAAGATGCGACTGAATTGTGAAAAATAAAAAGTGAAAAAGGTGCACGTTCTATAGGCCAAACTTTATTCCTCCTTAGATGTGCACCCAATTCAAAACTTAAAAAGGTTGCTTAATATGCATACCATTGTACTGTGCCTATGCCTATGTCGCGCACGTGAGGTGTCATCTTGCTTCTTCACATTTTTTCAAAGGATTGTAGAAACACCCGGTGTATTTGACGTGTGAGTTCTTACACTGAGAGGTTCATTAGTGGAGATTGTCAGAAGTAAAATGCTTTACTAAGTTTTTTTAAATCACAAATTGAAGGTGGATGGCTGTTGGTGACTACCTCAAATTTGGAAAGCGGGGAGTACAAAACACCTAATGTTATAGGGTTTGAACCACAGTTTATGTTGATTATACCTTCAGAGACCCAGTCCTGTGTAGTTGATTATCGATTGAGAGGAGGGCGACTTGGGTTTATCTCCCTCTATAGCTCTTTATTGTGTGCATGCACCTTTTATCACTAACAAACTTATAATCAGCCTTCCATCATTTGTCCAACCAACACCCTCCTCTTCCCTCTACCATAATAACACTAACGCACAACACATACACTGCACACCACCACACTTTTTAACTCTTGCAACAAACCAGTCTAAGACAAACACTCTTACCTCTACTTCATTCCCTCCTACATACAACATACACTCTATTCATAAACACATCACCCCCGTCTACCTTACAACCTCCTCTCACAAACAACACTTTACAACCAAATCCATTGCATGAAACAAATACACCAGCATCCCTTTTCACTACTCCTCAAAAACAAAACATATCACACACACCAGCACAACAAGATCTTCAAAGCGCAACACCTCATAATACTTACCATCACAAAATACAAACATACACCCACCTTTCAAACCACACAAAGGAACAAACTCCAATGCCAAGCGTACTCCCTTCCACCACACCTAACACACATAGAGCAACTCTCTTCTAACCGCCTCTCATCCATTCGACAATTTAGAACCTTACTACATGACCCACATGCTGCACCACCACCCTTTACTCATACACCTTCTGCCCTAAACAAACTCAAACAATATAAGCAACGTGCCACACCTCACAACTTCACTTCCCCATGTCTACTGCACAACAATGTTACACCATGAAAACAACACAGCACACCAACTCACTCTCAAACACCATCTCCACCACATACACACACAGACCCATCAAAATGCCTTCTTAGCATGCTGGATGAGGAACATGATACAGAACAGCTACACGATTGCTATCCTAATACAGCTAAAGCCAGCAAAAAACACACACCTGCTAAAAACCTGCTTACCCTCTACATAATCGACCTAATCCAAGCTCTTGATTTCCCTGGAAGTGATGCAGCTAAAATATGCGCTCACAAAATTGCGACGCTGCTTTTTGCAGATGACACACTTTTAATTTCCAAAACTCAGCGTGGCCTGCAGGCTATATATGAAAGCCCATGTGAACATATCTGTAGACATATCAAAAATCATCATTTTTGCTTTGGGTGGTTCACCCTGAGACCATTTTCCTTACGGTAATGAGAAACGAAGTCTAAGAACAGCCGAAGCCCAATAAGGGTCTTGTCTAATAATATATATGATTGCAGGCATGCACGGAGATTGGCATTTATTTTACTGCCCACTTTAAGAACATAGCAATTTAGCTTGTAAATTAAGAAAAACAGGTCAACCAAGTAAATTTAAAAAACTGTAGAGGCCAAGATGCAGCCCTGTTTGACTCCAGTATTAGTTGTCAGCCATATTTGAATAGTCAGAACAATTATCAATTTGTATTTACACCCAGGTAGATTCATATAACTTTTGTTCGAAATACAGTAACATGGGTCAATAGTCAGAGTTTTCATCTTAGACCAGTCTCTTCCTGCCAACCCTGTCAAACGTAATATTGAAATAAATTAAATTAGGCAACAACATATAGTGCCTTTGTTCATCCAGACTTCTCTAACAATAATCACGTTTAGTGCATTTAGTGCAGCAAAGCATTCACAGGTAGTAATTTTGGCTCAAAATGCCCACCTGTGCCTAATTTAGAATGTGCTCCCTTGTAGCCAGTCATCATGCCACTTAAATAAAATTTGGAAAAATCTTTGCCTTTTATATCTAACAAGACTCGAAGACAGTAGTGTTTACTTTAATTCCTGGGCCCTTTCTTCTAAATACGAATTAGCATAGAGGAAGAAATACTTCTGCTTATCTTTTAAATTGCTTCTTCAACTGTCCTAACCAGAATGGAATCTTGGACTTCAGAACCTCTGCAGAAAATCTATTAGGCCTATGACCCAAACAGTTAAGAGACCTAATCAACAGGTGGATCTTCATAAGTGAGAGGGTCAGCCAGTCACTTAAATCACAATGAAAGATATTTACTGTAGAATAGGTACTCACACCATGAAGAGCAATCATTAGGGCCTGAAAATTCTTGTTCACTTATAGCAAGAATTGGGAGGAACTTTCTTGCACCATCGGTCTAAGGAACCATGTTCCAGAAAGCTCTGGTGTCATTTGTTTTACATAAGGCAAAACAAGGATGCCTTTTTGTTGTTGTAGGCAATTTTAGTGGTTTAACAGTGGTCTTATACATCTTTCTGGCATCTATTAAAGTATTTTTATGGAGTATACATTTGACAGTTGAGTTTAAGGCACAGAGTGCTGAGTAGTAGAACTTCTTGCTCTTAACACAATGAGATTTAAACCCATGCTTATGGGAGGAATGCCATATGGAAAAATGAGGCCTATCACTCTCGCCAGAAAATGCAGAAACAATGTTACACACTTGATCCTATGCGAGAAGCTGCTCACCACCATCTACCTTAAAAAATCTCGAAGCAACATTTTTGATCAAATTCAGATTTTAGAAAAATTGGCCTAGGTCTACTTAACAGCAACATTGGTATGGATTCCTGTAAAATTTCGGACTATTTCATGCTCCTTTGTCAATGAGCGAATGATTAATTGTGGAAAAGAGTCACTGTCAAAAATGACTAACACCACTCATGCTATTGATTAGAATTTCCACATGCACATTGAAAATGAATCATCCATGTGTCTAAATCAGCTACAAATATGAAAAAGTAAATGAAAACACGTGTTTTATAGAGCATCTACTGCTAATTGAACTTTTCTGTGTATGCACTAAACATTGACTGGGCCATATATGTCAAAGTTTTGCATCACCTTTGTGCCACTGTAGGGGATGCCAGGCAACGCAAAACCTAGATGAGACTTACCAAGCCACGCAAGGCCACCTTGCGTGGCCCTGCAATGCTTGGTAAATCTGGAGTAACACAAGTCAGCGCTAGTCGCTGCCTTGCATTACTCTGCTCCATAGAGATGTTCCATGAGAGGAGCATGTGTGTTCCCACGCATCCACCCATGGATTTTGGCGCATTCACAGATTTACTATGAGTGGTTGACCTGGGAATGCATCAAAATACTATACCGAACCAGGGGAAGCATAATGAGGAGAAATATCTTTATTTCTCCTTGTTTTTCCTCTTTCTCTGTGTGCTAAAAAATGTAGCACACAGAGAAAGAGAAAAAGGCCTCAGAGGATTGTTTTTGTGCAGGAATGTGCCCCTTCCTGCACAAAAACAAACCCGTCTGCAAAGCAGGTGCCTGCGTTGGCGCTAGGCAGCACAAGGAGAAGACAGGAATGAGCCATATAATGTTAAAAATGGTGCATTCCTGCCCTCTCCCAGTCACGCAATGCAGCGCAGCATGGTGTCTTGCAACACTGCATTACATGACATTTTGATAAATATGCGCCTAACTCTTTAAATACTTCAAATAAAAAAACATTGTTTTATACTTTTTATGAATGTAAGAAAAGCAAAATGAATAACAATGAATTAATAAAACATACAAATCATATAATAAATTTTTGTTTTGTAGGGGTTATTCCAGGGCAACTGGGTTCTAAGCCCACGCTACTTTCCACACTGTCCTCAGAATGAACATAACATGCCTTCAGTGAGAAAAGTATCCCTCCTGTTGCATTGCACATCTAAGATGGTCCGGCATACACTCAATCACTATCACTAAGACGGTCCGGCATACACTTAATCACTATCACAGGTGCAAACAACACTACTAATAAAAAAATTGAGAAGCAACTTCCTAAATAATGCAGTTAATTACGTCCAAGAAAAGGTTCCAGAAATCTTTGTTTATGAAAATGATTTCTTTATTATTCTTTCAATTCTTCTCATAAAATACAGCCACACAGCCAGCATGTTTCCCTCATAAATCATGATCTTCTTCAGGGCTGCAAATTACAAAGTTTCACACAACTAAAACCAAAATTTAAGATAAAAAGTGAAGTATGTGAAAAAACCTGCTAACAAAATTACATCACAAAAAAATCCCACATGATTGGGAAGGACTGGCCAAATGGAACAGAAACAGTCAAAAGATACATCAAACCAACACAGAGATACATGTACACTTACTATCGCCTTTACATATTTGAATCAACTAAGCCTATATTACAAACAGTTAGAAATAACAATTTGATATCTCAATCACAAAACATGAATTCCATTTTGGAGCATTCAGATATTAGACAGGAGTATTTAGATAAAAAAAATCATATAATTATTTTTTGAGTTCACAAAACAAGCTGTTCAAGTGTCTGAGTTCCATGCACATATTTTCCATGCACATTTTTCACCAATCTTAAAAGGATTCATTATTGACTACAATGCTACCAGCCGGAAAATATTAATCTAACACCCTAAAGTAAAATTGAAAAACTTCAAGTAGAGGAACTTCAGTTTGTATAATGCCTTATTGCTTAAGAATCATAATCTTGGGCGTTTCCTTATCTGATCCGGTGTATCATAACCAATCTTAATTTGTATCCAGGCACCGGTATCCCTAAACGTTAAACATTCTAATAATGCCATCACTCTCTATTAATATCAGACCCGGCCAAAGACCATACTCTGGCAACACAACCATAGAATACCAGCATGAAGGTGACACTGTCCCTATTGACAACCCATAGCTTTCTTCAAGTCAGTCTCCCTTATTGACCTACTCACACTATGTGTATTCTTTTTGTACACTCCCTCACCACTATACATTTTCTCCTCCTTATTTTCTCTTATAATATATAAAAACCCACAATTTTTAGCACAATATAACTCTTGTGGAATGTACATCACATCTTTACATGATGCAGCTATAAACAAGAAAACCAAAAAAAGGGGGAGGGAATAATGGAACAAGGGGCACCCTCTGGCAGAAATATTTGCATTACCTCCCTCATGCTTATAGGATCTAAGCAACAAAACTGCCTTTACTTTTGATCTAACATCACCTTGCACCCACAAACGCTAGTCAAATGTAAATAAAGTGTCTAGATTCACAACTTTATATCCAGACGCAGTTATATCAAGGGTAAATCATATGCCATCTGTACCGCAATCCCACTTGCATAGTTTACCTGAGAGGGCACTTCTTATTGCATTCAAAGCAGCAGTTCACAACTCTATATCCACACACAGTTACATCAAAGGCAGATCATATTCAACCCCACGTGCAGAAGCCATCTAAGAAGTCTCAATTCATTGCATTTGTGGCAAGAGTTCACTCATTTAAGGACAGGCAGACCAAACTAGGCACCTGACCTTACATTTTTTGTTTTTAAGCATGCTAAGTGGTCTACAGAGCCTCCCGCTGTTTATGATGGCAACGACAGGCAATCCAAATATAAACATAGCCTACATGCCAAAGAAATGTAAGTTCCTGTCTCCTTCCATGCCATTCCTATCAAAGTCCCTATTGACCAAAAAATGTCTTTTTAGAATTCCGTACCCCATACATGGTGAAACCGCTAGTATAGACGAAATCTCAATGTGTACTTACCATGCTCTGCGTGGTAAACAGGAGTGACCCATTATTTATATTCCTCTAGACCAATCGAATGGCACACTTATTTGAGTCTAGAGAATTTGTATTCTATACGCAACACAGGCCACCATCTTGGAACAGTTCCACTATTAGGAGAAGGGCATTGGGAAACTGTTAAATACAAAATGTATCTCAAAGGTTACCAGTCCTATTTAGTACTTACAAAATGGAAAAAAACAGTCCTCCTACCACCATTCTGACACCATGTTTATTAAAGTATCACAGCAAATGTGTTGTGATATTCATGGGGAGGGATGCCACCTTGGAAAGGCTTCACATGTATTGTAGTACACCAACTGAGGGACACATCAAATACACAACTACAAATTAGCGGAATCCTCGAATAACATGATACCATTAATAGTAATCTTTAAATAGAAATGTATGTGTAATGATCCTCACAGTGAAGGACAGAGAGCGGAAAGAGTTAAACTCCAGGGGCCCGATTCACAGAACTAACTTAAGACAAAATCCTAAACTTACTACCATTTTCGTATTCACAGAAGGCACTTACTCATTTTGGTATTCACAGAAGACACTTACTCACTTCAGTATTCACAGAAGTTAGGAGTCCTAACTTTAGGACTCCTAAATGCCTTCTGTGAATACCGAAAGTCTTAAAATTAGGATTTGTCTCAGTTTAGGAGTCCTAAAGTTAGGACTCCTACCTTTACTACTACTAAACTGAGAACAATCCTAATTTTAAGGCTTTCGGGAGTCACAGAAGGCATTTAGGAGTCCTAAAGTTAGGAGTCCTAACTTTAAGACTACTAAATTGAGAAAAATCCCTATTTTAAGACTTTCGGAATTCACAGAAGGCATTTAGAAGTCCTAAAGTTAGGAGTCCTAACTATACTACTACTAAACTGAGAAAAATACTAATTTTAAGGCTTTCGGGAGTCACAGAAGGCATTTAGGAGTCCTAAAGTTAGGAGTCCTAACTTTAGGACTACTAAATTGAGAAAAATCCTTGTTTTAAGACTTTCGGTATTCACAGAAGGCATTTAGGAGTCCTAAAGTTAGGAGTCCTAACTATACTACTACTAAACAGAGAAAAATACAAATTTTAAGGCTTTCGGGAGTCACAGAAGGCATTTAGGAGTCCTAAAGTTAGGAGTCCTAACTTTAGGACTACTAAATTGAGAAAAATCCTTATTTTAAGACTTTCGGTATTCACAGAAGGCATTTAGGAGTCCTAAAGTTAGGAGTACTAACTATACTACTACTAAACTGAGAAAAATCCTAATTTTAAGACTTTCGGTATTCACAGAAGGCATTTAGGAGTCCTAAAGTTAGGACTCCTAACTTCTGTGAATACCGAAATGAGTAAGTGTCTTTTGTGAATACCAAAATGAGTAAGTGCCTTCTGTGAATACCAAATTGGTAGTAAGTTTAGGATTTTGTCTTAAGTTAGTTCTGTGAATTGGGCCCAAAGTGTATATTCTTATTTGGTTCTTGAAAAACAAGCAAAACACCCAGTAAGGGACACAATCTTAGAAAGACTTCACACTATTAAGCTACCAAATACATATATGTAATTGAATACCATCTTCAGATAATATTACATCAATAATAACCTCTTTAATCAGCACTGTATAGATTGGGAAGCTTACAATTAGAGAATCAGAGGGGTAAGAGTTAAATTCAAAGTGTATGGTCTAGTGTGGCATTTCAAAACTGAACAACAGGCAGTTCCACTCGCACCATTCCTGGACACAGTTGGAGGTCATTCACCTACACCTTACTGAATATTATGATATTGTAGGCGTGGTCAACCCTACCAACAGCATAGCATTTTGTGAAACCTTTGCAATTTTGAATTACACCAGATTAATTTGTGACCCTGCATTCTAAGGCACCTGAAACTTGATACTTTAAGCATGCGCGCCATTGCACTTCTGCACTCTTTGCCTGATTACATTAAGGTGGAGCTGCTGTTGTGTGTACATGATTAGCTGCCACGTTTTCCCTTGGCAAATGTCTCACTTTAAGTCAGCCCTGACCTTTTAACAGACATGACATTGTACTCCAAAACTTCAAATGTTGCTCTTAACATTGTGACTATGGGCTCAAAACCCCCAGCATTAAAGTGCAGTTAGGTAAAAAGCTAGGATTCACTAAAGCTATCACACGTAACAATGGGACACCTTGCAGCTATATATTTTGTTGGTATGTGGAAAGTCTTATGTCATGTTTCCACCACTGTCCCATGTGCATGTTGAAAGAACTAGTTTCACAGATCCCTGTCACTACACATTGAACTGGATTTTAACCCCTTCGGTGCTGCGGACAGCCCCCGGCCATCCCACGTGATGGTGGGCGTGTGCGGAGGATGGCCGGGGGCCGTCCAAACCCCACCTACTAATTAAATCGCCTGCACAGCGGCGGAATTTGCGCCGCAGTCAACGAGTTAAAGCCTGGGGTGTTTGGCAATTGACTTCCCAGCAATATTTACTGTTTAGAAAAGGCGCTGATATATCAAAGTGTTTTACCAATTCTCTGTCTGTTGGTAAATGTGATAGTACATATTGGTCAAGATTCTTATGAGCCAACCATTTCACCAATCAGTGAAAGAATTAAACACTACCAAAACATCAAATATGATTTCAATTTCCTGATATTCTTTATAATGTATAAAATTATTAATTCAAACCTAAAACATGCTTCTAAACCCTGCACCCATGATCCAAGGACAGAAAACTGTAGGAAACAAAAAGAAGCCGAAACAACATTTTAGTGACATTCATAAACAACAAAATTTAAGTAGAATAATCTTAGACCAGTCTTTCTTGCAGCTTCTTTGTATAACAAAGTTACATGGTTTTGGTCCCTTGTGTTGGATAAAATTAGAATGACTTGTTCCCTCTCAGTTTCCTTTCTTTGAATGGCATTTTAGTTTGTGGATGTGCAGGTGTTTATTTGTGTTTAAATGTTCACACTGATGAGTGCTGTTTGCCTTTTGGTGGGGTTTTATCAGTTATTATTAGTTTAAAGCTAAAACAGGATAGTCTAAAAATATTTTAATAATTTTCCAGTATGTAATACATAAACAAACCTAGTATCAGGTAACGTATTCCCATAACTGTAATATTATTACAACGTGCATGTTAGCATATTAAAGTAGTTATATATTTGTCTGTCTGTTAATGACGAATTTCCTTTCCACCATCTTGTCAAGCATTGACAATTGTGACAATAAGTGATCATCATTGTGGACAGAACAAAGTGGCTGGATTGAAAACATTTTCATCAATAAAGTACATTCCGCACCCAGTGAGCAAGCACAATCATTGGTGAACATGTGGAATTCCATCATTTCAGCATCCTCGGCTATGCTTCTCTAAAACTTTAATTGCCTTGCCACCACTGAGTTGAAAACACTTCCTCCATTGCTGCTGACAAATTTTTGTGTTGTGGAGCGATAACAGCAAAGTGGTCCAGTAAGAGGGCACCCTGCTTCAGCTCAGAAGAGCTGGTGATCCTGGCAGACTGTGCCCTGGAAAAATACCCTTATTTATATGGCCTAGAAGACAAACAGGTTGGTGAGTAGTCAGACAATAATTACATGAAATGTATACATATGATGTCCGCCGCATAGTAATATCAATATTATATGTTTAAATCTTTTATTTTAATGATTTTAATAAAGAATGGTGGCGTTAGAAATGCTTTTTTCGTAACAAACTTTTGATGCTGAGTTAGCAAAATAAATTACCCAATATTAATTATTCTGCTTGCCATACGTCCCCCTCCCCTTGTATTATTTAACAAGCATTGGCATAGCCAATAGGTCCTGCCTTTGGGACCTTATAAGTGTTTAGCTATGCAACAGTTGCATAACTAAATACTTATAAGGTCCCAAAAGCGAGACCTATTGGCTATGCAAAGCGGCCGTGTGGCCGCGAAAGTGAAAGTAATCGCGGTAAAGCGCGGCGCGCGCGCCCGCGCACATGCACTGTAGCTCTAGGCTGGCCTGGTAGCACTTTTTGGAGCCCTCTCAATAAGTCTCGCCAGACCAGCGCATGCGCTGGGTCAGGCGAGACCTAAAAAGCAGAGTGCATGGTTCTCCCTTTTAATTTCCCTGAGTATGCAAATGCCCAAAATCATCTGGAAATTCCGCTCATTTGACCCCGCCCGTAGTATGCAAAGGTCTTCCCATCTTTTCCCACACTGATGAACAGTTCACTGAAAGGGCCCCAAGCACGTTTCCTGCCAATTTTGGTGACAAGTTCTTGATGCAGAAGAATACGAGGACATCTCCACCAAACAAACAAGCATTTACTTCATATAGTTAGGATGAAGTACCCTGGTTTGGTGGAGATTCACCTGTGTGTAGTCTTGTGGTCTTATCTTGGCGAGGATTCATGTTATTACAGATTTGTGGATGAAGATGCTGCACGAACAATCACATTGCTGAAAATACATGCACCCAAGGTCATTGGAGACATTACCTTGTGGTCTTTTACGCAGCAGTAGTGTAAATTATGCACTATACATTTACCCAACGAGGTAGTACTTAGTAATTAACCAGTAGAAAGAACTCCAGTTGGGTGGTCCTTTTCGGTAACACTGTGGCCTCTTCTTGAAAAAATTGAGGTTCCATTCTGGCCCTGATGCTCATTTCATAGAAATTAAACCTCAACGGGAAGCACTTACTTATATAAACAAGCAGGTGCCCCATTTGAAGCTCCACTTCTGTAAAGAACAACTGATCCTAACTTCTTGGCCTTGGTGAAGACACAGCAAGGGTGTTTCCTCTCATATTCCACATTAAAAAACGATCTGAAATTCTTATTGGAGGTGAATGCATTGTTATCTATTGGAGTGCAATCTGATCTGCAGAGACTGTGAAGATCAGTTTCTTTGTTGTCTTGAGAGCAGAGTCCTTGGTTCTCCCTTTTAATAACCCTGAGTATGCAAATGCCCAAATTATCTATAAGGACTGCCCATTTGGCCCGCCCCGTTTTCCTTAGTAGTATGCAAAGGTCTTCCTGCTTTTTCCCATGTTGATAGACAGCTTACCAAAAGGTCTCCGAGCACATTTCCTGCCGATTTGGGTGACGGTTTCTTGATGCAGAGGAATTTTGAGGACATTGCAAAAAAACAAATAAGCACGTACTTTATATAGTTAGGAGGACGTACCCTTTGATTGGTGCAGATTCCCCTCTTTGAAGTCTCGTCCTGTTCTCTAGACAAGGATTAATGTTATCACAGATTTTTGGATCAGGATCCTCAATGAACAATTACATTACTGAAATTACAAACAAACAAGGTCAGAGGACACATTTCCTTGTGGTCTATTACGCAGCTGCAGTGTAGAATATGGACTCACTATTACCCAACGAGGTAGCACTTACTAATTAACTAGTAGAAAATACTCTAGTTGGGTATACATTGTGCAAAAAACTGTGGACTCTTGTTGGATAAAGGGGCAGGTAAGGTTCTGTTCTGGCCAAGTCACTCACATGGCTACTGACACACCCTCACAGTCACTCACACACCCATCCAGCCACTATCAGATACTCTTGCACCCTTACAGCCACTCACACACCAACTCAAACACTCTCTAAAACCACTAACACAGCCACTCACAAACCCATACAGTCACTCACACACCCAGAAAACAACTCATGCAGCCACTCAAACACCCACTTACATATCCATGCAGCCACTCACATACCCATTCACAGACACATGCAACCAATCACACACCTTTTCACAGACCAATACAGCAACTCATAAGATTGTCACACACCCACACAGCTACTCACGCACCCACTCACAGACCCATGCAGCCACTCACACCTACAAAACCACTCACACACCCACTCACAGATGAATAAAGCCACTCACACACCCACTCACCGACCTATGCAGCCACTCACACACCCACTCTCAAAGGTTACAGGTTAGAGTTAGGAAATAAAATTTAAAAAGCCTTAGAAATTCACTAAAAAGACAATGATTACAGGGATGTTATAGTTAGGAAATAACATTAAATAAGCATAAAAATTCCCTAAAAAAAGCCATAGGTTACAAGGAAGTTATAGTTAGGAACTATTATTAAAACAAACCTTAGAAACTCACTTTAAAAAAAAGGTTGCAGGGACATTATAGTTAGGCTTAAAAACCAGTTAAATTCAGCAGGTATTTAACTGAGATAACTATAGCGTCCGACCCCCACAATGCACTGCTTATGACCTCAGATAATACATCGCACATGACATGGTCAGTGACATCACTAATGACATCTCAAATGACATCACTGGTGACATCATCCGCAGAACCACTCACACACCCACTCACACACAATCACTCACACACTGACTCACAGATCCATACAATCACTCCCACACCCACTCACACACCCATACAGCCACTCACACAGCCACTCAGAGACCCATACAAACACTCACACACCTATACAACCATTCACATACTCACACAACCTCTCACACACCCACACAGCTTCTGAGACACCTACTCACACACCCATACAACCACCCACACACCCACTCACATATCCATACAACCACTCACACACCCAATCATACACCCAGAAAAGCATTCACAAACCCATTCACAGACCCTTACAGCTACTTACATACCCACTGACAGATCTACACACCCACTTGCACACCCAGTGACAGATCCATACAGCTACTCATACACCCACTCACAACCATATAGACATTCAGACACCCACTCACACACTGATACAATCAAAAAGTCACTCAGATGACATACTTTAGAAACAGTATCACTCATTAGTAGTGCAGAAAGAATAGCAATTTAACTTATGAAATATCTTTCCTTTTTGTAATTTTGGGCTCTTTTATTGTGCCTGTAAGTACCATTGGGCCTTTTACATTCCTCTCACAGTTGCAGGTTACTTTGTGGCTCTGGTGACATGCCTCACTATGTCCTCTTCAGCCCTTTCAACATGGCTGTGCACCTGCGAAACACCAGCAGTTCAAATCACCCTGGCTTCCCAGAAGGAGGACTAACCTTATGTTGCATGCACATCCAAGAACCGCCATGCCTCTGGTGAGGGCTGCGAGGTCTACACTAATTTTGCTTCAATATAGTTGATCTGCACTGGTAGGGTTATCCACCATTTTAGGTCTCACATCTCCTGCCCAGATGTTTACTTCCATGTGCCTTTTGTAGCCTAGAACTGGGATACCCCCAGTTTCTCCTTTTTCCCTCTGTACTGTGCAGCATATCACAAATGCCTCAGCCACCCCTGCATGGCCCCCTGTCAGCTGATTTTGGTTTGTAGAGGTCTGAGATGGGAGGAATATCTCAGTGAGTAGCCTCATATGAGTTCCTCTCCAAACCACACCGTTCCCTGTAAATAGTCATAAAGCCAGTGCACCCTCATGAAAGCGTAGCTGCAGTGTTATCCTCAATATGTCTTGGGATCTTTGTCAGGGTCCAGCAGGATATAGTGTATTAAGGTATTCCTCGGTCAACAGTTTGCACTAAAGCAACTCTATTTCCAAACATACATCATATAGCCAGGTCACATCAATCAGCAAAAACATGACTGAGGAGAAGTAACGTTCCTTCCCAACTTAGGCCAAAAGAAATTGTCAACGACCTTACAGGGTGAAAAGACACACAGTACAAAAATTACTAAGTAACATTTCAAATCAGGACGTCTTTACATTTTGAGAGGGTTGAGTAAGAGGGTGAAGTCAGTCAGATTATCATAAATAATCAAAGCTAGTGAACAAGATCATTCTTGCAAAAGTCACTGGTATCTGGTGAGACAATCAGCTGACTAGGGTACATGCCATTGTTTTGGAAGATACCCTTTGTAACAGAGCTTCTTGGACTGCTATGTAACTGCAGCAGTTTGCCTAGTTTGTCTCACATACATCTACACAAAATCTGATAATCTGCTTAAATATCTAAAACTCCGGCTCACATTACAAATTTAAGATATGCTGTTTGCCAAAATTGATTTCTTCAGAATTACTTCTGCGCAATATGTTAAAAAGTATATATATTTTAATTACGTTTTTTAGTTGAATGAATAAACGAATCATACCATAAAAAAACTTTTTCCTAGTATCAACAGATTATATTATGTACACATTTCACGAGTAATTTTTAATAAGACACTACATCACCCACAGTTGCTCACTTTGTTTATTCAGTATGGCCCACAGAAGCAAAAATATGACTGTTCAGCATAATTACATTTCATCACTGTAACACCAGCCAGTGGAGTGAGTGTAAATACCAATTTAGCTCACTAATCTTTAGATCATATTCTCAAATCCTGTACTATTCTTTATCCTGTTTCCAAATTGTTTGGGTTAATGGATTTAACAGTAAGCCGTAGAAACAGAAAACATTTGGGATAATAAACTCAGTCACTACCCCCACTCTTCCGTGCGGTAAATTATGACACAGCCTAATGCGACCTAATCTACAGGATCTGAAGAGAAGAGCTGAAAAGTATTTAAAGATGAGTTTGTGAAGGGATAACTCCTTAAACTAAAGATAAATTAACACCGAGCAGAAGAGGAACCAAGCAGGGATAAAAGTCTGTTCCTGCAGATGTTGTGAAACAGCCTCTCCCACTTCGATGCTTCTGTGCTTAATATCAGATGAGGGGGATTCACATGGCAGCCCTGTCGTTCACAATCCCGTGCCAAAAATTAGGCAATTAGGTGACATCAGAGGCGGGCGTTTGTTTTTACTATTTTGCCCCGGCCAACCAGGGCTCTACGGCGGCAAACAAGTCTTCTCAGCCCTGCTGGAATTAATATAAACAACCACCTCTAGCTGTTGAGTCACAATTCGTGTGAAATATTGTGCGCGTGTGTGACATTTTTTTCCGGTGTTGCTTTTGTTTTGCTGCAGCCGTGCGGTTAGTGTGGGTGGCTGGGATTGGCCGGCAGCCAGCGTGAATCATCCCGCGAGGTGCAGCCGTTGCGTGACAAGTCCCGTGTTTTTTAGAGTGGAATTAAATGATCTTTTCTGTTTACGAAACAGATACAAGAAATGGGGTGCCAGGGAGATAAGAGAGAGGGAGATATCATTTCAAATCACATTTTCGGTGCTCAAAAAGCTGAAAAAGCGTTATGGTAAATTATCTAATAACACTTCTCTTTTCGTGATCATAGTTAATGATTGCAATACTGGTAAGAAGCATATGATTGTCAATTACAAAACTACCAGTACTAACTATTAATAATAAGAACAGAAATAGTAATAATAATAATAGAGGTCATGATGTTTTTTAGCACTATGCAAGCTTGTTGAGTTATTATACTCACCTCAGATCAACAAAACAACACTTGAGCACGAATCACTGCCTATTCTTGGCCATTCAGCTCCTGAGATCACTATAGTAAGACAGTGTGAAGTACAGCTCTGATTTCTTACCCACTAGCAGCGGACATTGCCTTCTTTTACCGTAGCAAAACATGAGCAACTAATTGATTAACAGAGACCCAACACAGGAACAGCGTCTTATGAAAGCACATCAGTTACACAGCACTCATCCTCAAAGCAGATTTCCATTTAACACAATAAGAAGTAAACATCCATTAGACATCCATTAGACTTAGATTAGATCAGCTCCAAAATAGAGGCTACCTATGTAGAAGACTTTATTTGCCCCACTCATTAGACATAGAACAAGCATTAAACATGCAATAGGTCTCAGCTTTCATTCAGTTAAAGCCATTTGCTTTGCTATACAATACCATTGGCAAAGGAAATGGCTTTATCTTAATCGAAGGCGAGACCTATTGTATTTTCAATGCATCACCTTCTGTCCTTCTCTTTCACTTCATCATTAATTATCCTCTTCCCTCCTTTCCGTTCTTTCTTCTCACTTATTCTCATTGTTCCCTTCTCTCTACAATATCTCCTCTCTACGCCCTCCCTTTCTCCTCCCTAACGTCCTCTTTGACTTTTCTCAAGCCCACCTCACGATCCTCCTCTTTTCCTCTCTCATTTGTTCCTCCCATAATTATCACGGTTTCCTTGCCTTTCCCCCTCTCTTTTTCTCTCATCTCTCCCGCATGTCCTTCGCTCCTCTCTGTCTTTCTCTCCCATCTCCCGTCTGTCCTTCTCTCGTCTCTCATAATCTCATGTCCTTTACCAGTTTTGCACAATGCTCTAGGATAGGATAATACCACTTTTGAAGCTATCCACGGCAGGCTTCTGACACTTGCTCCTCCTGGCCACGCCCCCTCAGGCACCTGCAAGCGCACTGAGCTTTCGGATCTCGTCCTTCCCTCCCGCTCACCCTGGACCCTGGACCTCCGGTGTCTTCGGCAACAAACAGTGTGTGTGCTGGGTTTATAGGTCCCTAAATATACAAGGAGCACCTAGCGTCCCCTGAGGTCTGGGGGCGTGCTGTGCCCTGGACACTGTCCAGAAAGAGTGCGCTGCTGAGACAGCCCAAAGGTGAACTGAGAGAATTGGACAGAGTGCTGAGGCATGGACAGACAGACACTGCTGAGGCATGGGAAGCAGGGGGTGAGCAGGGAATGCTGAGGACTGGGTAAGTACTGGCGAGTACTGGCGTTTAAGGTATTTTGCAAGCCTGGAAGGGATTGAGGTACCCTTGCCAGAGCTGTTTGCCAGTCTCAGTACTGGGAGGTCATTGAATCTTGCAGGTCCGGTTTTAGGTGCATTGCTGGAGCTGTCTGCCATGGGTTACTTCAGTAGGAGGGAGCCTGCAGGTAAGTCGGACCTGGGCCCCGTACTGAGATAGCCGGACCGGGGTAGGTCTTGACTGAGGTGCACTGGCGGAGCTGTCTATCTGTGGTCTGTCCTGGAGTAGCTGGGGCGTTGCTGGTCGGCGTGAAAGAGCACGGACAGTGTCTGCCCTAGTGTTAGAATAACTGAGGCATTTCTGGTCAGGTTTGGGGCACATTAGCAGGTCTGTTAATTGAAACCCAGAACTGAAATGTTGGGGGGTGGAAAGGGGGGGCGCTGGACATGACTCTGCCCTCACTTCACCCTTAGGATGCGCGTGGAGCCTGCCGTGAACGCCCTGCGTGCTGGCTTTGGTCGGGGTGTGATCCCGGCTTGTTTTAGTTTTGGAATACATTCCTTGGATGTGATTTGTTCTAAACTAAGGGCTGGGAGAGGGCCCAAAGAGATGCCTGGGACCGGAGACAGAGTGCAGCTGCTGCTGCCAGAGACGCGCTTCTTCCCGCCCGCCTGCCCGCCCCACAGGAAGCGGAGCGCCCCCGCATGGAGGAGAGAGGTGAGGGGTGGCAGCAAGGCCTTAGGGTTCACCACGAGTAGATAAAGAGTTGGGGGGCCTTGGTGTTAGGACAAGGAGCTGGGGCCACTGTCTGCACGAGCGCTAGTGCTTCACGGGAGGCCCGTGTCACAGTGGGGGGGAGGGGCCATGTCGCATCACAAGGATGAGAAGCCAGGGTCACACAATCTGGCAGTGAAGAGCCGAGCTTCACTGTGTCAGGATCAGGGGTCAGGATTCACAGTGTGGTGAGGAGGACTAGGGTTCGCTGTGGAGGTGCTGGAGACCCAAGATGGGCGCAGTCATCGGTGAAGGGAAGGGAGAGTGCTTGCTTTCTCTTGCCCGCTCCTCCCCGATTGCTTCGTGTGATTCTAGGCTTACTGGGCGCAGCGGCCTCTCCTGTTCTCTCTGAATCTATGTTGAAACCTTGGTTCTTTCACTGTCCTGTAACCTCACTGTGTGCCCCCCGCCCCGCTGGCACGTGAACAATAACCCACTGACGTTTTACACATTTTAACAAGAGCCGCATTAACACACCTCTTGCGTGGATTCCCTCAACCCCTGGGCGCTGTCAGCCCCCCTCATTCAAAGCAGGAACAACAAGCAACTTTCGTCTGGAGCAAAACGATTTCTTGTCTTTATGGGGCCATGTGTTTGAAACAAATGGCCCCATAAAGATAAGAAAGCTTTTACTTCAGCCGGAAAGCGGACGAGCCCGTCCAAGTGGGCCGGCCGAAAAGTGGAAAGTCTACGTCACAAAGTGCTCTTTCCCAATGGCTCGCCACCGTTTAGCATAAATGGTGACGCCGGCCAATGGGAAAGAGGGGCGGGGCTTGAAGCCCTTTACTGAATTCTCTCTAAATCATTAAATCTCGCCAGCGAGACTGCGCATTGGCGCAGCCCATGCCAGCCGAGACCTAAAAAGGAAGGTTCACTGTTTGAAACACAGATATTACTAGTCATAGGATAGTACAACTTAAGACTAAGCGCTAAATGTATGATACATTTTTCTGTTTGCAAATGGCCCAATTTACAAAATCTGCAAAAATTATTTTTCGGATGTACATAGCCTAAATTGCAATTCTGTAGCTTGTTCCCGAATCCCAATTTGGATTTTGCGATTTGGTATTTGGAATGTGCGTGTTGAGGGCGTCCCCTCCTATACCAAATCGCAGTGTTATGTACAAATGTTTTGTGACTGAAATGCGCTTGCCAAACATTCGCAATTTACTGCCAACTTTAAAGTTTCATTTTTTTTCTTTTTAAACACATCCCACTTTTCTTTAAGGAGAACGGGCTGCATTAAAAAAAAAAATTGCTTTATTTAAAAGCAATCAGCGACATGGTGGTCTGTTGACCCCAGCAGGCCACCATCACTGTGATGGCAGCAAATCACAGTAGGTCCCAAATTACAAACTAACTCATTAATGTTCACGAGGTAGGTCTATTTGCGATCCACTACGAATTGCTAATGAAACGCAAAAGAGTTTACATTAGGAATAGAGATTTCCTAACTTGGATCCTCAAAATTTGCAATTAGCAATTAGGTAATCGCTATTCCTATTTTTGTACATCTGGTCCTATGATTTAAAGACAAACCTCTATAGAAGGATTACCTACGTGGAAGAATACAACTGCCCCATAGCATAGGGAGAGAAAGCAAAAGACACGCAATTGATGGACGGATTGCAGAACAAATCAAAACATTCACCCCCAGTCGAAAGATATGGGTTAAATTCATTATTCTTTTTGCTCACTATGCCACCCCAGTTTAGACCTGGCCATGTGCAAATCAGTCTTGACCCTGTGCCTCATTGGAACAGTCCAGCCCGAACTGCCAAGCCAGGTCCTTCCTGGACCAGAAACAAGCATCCTAGGACCGGTTTAGGGGTTTTACCCCTCATCAGCCAGGATAGCTTGAATACAGTGGCACAGTGAGCCCGGGACACACAGGGCGAGAAAGCAAAAGACACACAATTGGTGTACGAAATGCAGAACAAATCAAAACATTCACCCTCAGTTAAGAGATCTGGGTAAATCCTTCATTCCTTCGCTCACCATGCCACCCCATGCCGGGTATTCATGCTTTCCCCTTGGGTTATTTTTTTAGGCCCCCAAGGCAGTTGTCCCCTAAGATTATGAGGGAGATAAATGTAATGTATTCATCAACTCTACCCTCTGTAGCTGTGTCCCCATTCTCAGATATGGGAAGTTATAAAGTAAGGAATGATAATCACTTCACCCCCCTACAAGATCTGGAATCTTGCGATTCACAGAACAATGTACCTACAGTCTTGAACACAACTATATACCCACCCAAAATAGGTCAGGTGTGGGCGGAAGAGAAAGAGTTAAGCAATAGTTCTCTAGAAATATCTACTTGGTAGGTAGCCAGTATAAAACAAAAGAAGGGGAACCTAGATTAGAAAAACCATATAACAAAATATGACATTGTGTGTACAAGAAACATGGGAAACTGTCCAAATATATATTGAGGGCTTTAGATCATTCCAAACGCCAGCTACACCATCTATGAGGGGCAGAGCTAAGGGGGATATTATGACAGTTCCTAACAAACTCAGGATAAATGTGCTGATGTTTTTTAACTCCTCCCCCTATTATCACAGCCTACTATGTGAGGGCCCAAGTGACTTTTATGATAATGATTTTACAGAAAATAAGACCTCGGTTGTAGCTCATTTGATAAGGGATATAAATATGATCAACTAAGAGCACCGGAAATGGATTCATATTTTTATGATGGGCCACTTTAATGCATATTATTGCGATATTGAGACGCCTCTGTGTGTGGACTAGTGGATATTGAGGGAGAAGGCCTTTTACATTTCACTCATAGTGAGTATGATAGCTTGCTTAATGAATTTCTTATTACTTGGAATCTCAAGATTATTAATAAGATAGACCCTGACACTGGACAGCCCCAAAAGACATTCAGGATTCCGGAATTAAGATCCACCATAGAATATATTTTGGTGTCTGAACCCCTTGTTGATAGACTAACCCAAGCAGAGGCATCCTTCTCACCATTTAGTGACCATGTTACTTTATTTTGTAGCATGCCTGGCCAAATTCTAATACCCTATCATCTAAAAAGATTCCTAAACCAACCTTAGCCAAAATAAATGGGTATTACCTGAAATGGGATAAGGTTGACAAAGAACAAATAATTTAATTAATAATCTCAAAAAAACTGACCGAGATCCTGATGTGTTTAGATCCAACTCATGATATGATGGGGCTAATGACAGCCTTAATAGACATAATGAGGTAGGTCAAAGATAGCCTATTTCAGAAGACTTCATCTCACAATAATACGGCAGTGGATTGGTTCAACAAGACTTGTTCGAAAGCCCTCAAAATTTTTCATGAAGCCCTTAGAGCCAATCCAAGAGACCAAAATCTGATAAATGCCCTACGTAGAAAATGTAGTAAGGCTTGAGTAGCAAGGATTAGGGGGCTGCGAGAGGATGCATGGTAGAACCTCAACAGCAGAGACAAATAATCCAATGGATTTCTGGAGAGTAATAAATAAATCCATTTTTGAAAGAGGAGTCTGATCCCACTTTAGGAGGAAGGCTGGGTGACTCATTTTAAGCAAATCTTTGGAGCAGGTGATGAGTTCCACGAATCCTTTTGTACTGCTTCGTAGACACCTCTTAAGGAGACCCTGGTATTCGATATTGAAGAGCTGGGACTGGGCATGGACAATGTACCCCCTTAAAAGCTCCAGGTCTGGACAGGGTCCCGATAGATTTTTTTCTCGCCTACCAAGATATTTGGATTCCTTTTTTAACAAACATTTTTAATACTATGAGTAAAGTGCCACCCCCACCTCCTTGGAATACATCGGTAATAGTTTCCGTTTTCAAAAAGGGGAATAAGACTAATCCAAAAAAATTATAAACCTATCTCCCAATTAGATAGCACTCCAAAATTGTTGGGGCGACATTTGCTGAATCGACTGGAGGCGTCGGCAACAGAGAAGAAAATTTTACTGCCGGTGCAATATGGCTTCCAAAAAGGCAAGGGAACAACCGATCAATGTCTTAATTTAAGTCTAACTTTAGCAAAATACAAGCGGTTCGATCCGAAAAAATTTATATGGCCTTTATGGATCTGTCGGCCGCTTTTGATTGTGTTTCCCACCCCAAATTCTGGGCCATCGTGGAGGAAATGGGCATTGATCCCCCGATAAATGTTTTTATTCATCAAATGTATGCCCAGGCCACTGCTTGTGTTTGGTATGGTAGGGATGAGGAATGCACTAGGCTGTTTAAAATAAAACGGGGGCTAGGGCAGGGATGTGTCCTTGCGCCTTTTCTGTTTTCACTATATACCAATGGTATACAGGAAGCTGTGATGGGAGTAACAAAAGATTTACCAACCTTTATTGCAGTATCCCTTCCAATTCCACTTTATGCAGATGATGCCATATTGATTGCAAGAACTTGGTTGGGCTTGCAAAAGCAGATAGTGACCTATTCAAATGTATGTCGAGTCTGGGTCTTCGACTGAATGAAGCAAAATCTTTTATGCGGTGGCAGGTACTCGCCCCAAAAAACGTGCAATGTTTCATATAGAGCAGCGCAGATTGACAGTGGTTGATACTTTTACTTACCTGGGAGTTGTATTTGAAAAGAAAAAAACACTTGGTCTATATGGTGAGCAATAGAGCCCTTGCCATGGATAAAAGCGTGAAGGGCATCTCATCTTTTACTACGAAGTTGGGTGCCAAGAGGATTGATGTGACAAAAAAGGTGCATGCTGCAAAAGCTGTTACTGCAGCATGATATGGGGCTGGGGGATGGTGGAAATTGACCAACTGCAAACAATAGAAGAAAGGTTTTATAAAAGACAGTTAGCACTCCCAGGCAACTGTGTGAATGACATCTGCCACACTGAGTCAGAGGCCCCATATATCACAGATGTAGTGAGACTTGCTGCTATGGCACTCGATTTGGAAGAGAGATATGGTCACTGTGACTCAAAATATAATTACGGACTGTTTGGCCCTAGACAATGCACACAAGGTCGCTTGGCGGCAGTATGTGAAATCCGTGCTGGAGAGTCTGGGGCTGCGGGACTTTTTTGCTAACCCGTCTAGCTGCAGAACTATGTCCAAAGATGGAGATAAGCAAATGTTCTTGGACAAGTCTGCAAGTGATCGTGCTGATTCTAGTCGCACTAAAAAATCAGTAAAGATTTTTCTTACATGCCCCCTTTCCACTCAGGTAAAAGAATCATATTTGATATTTGTGACAAACCCCCAACATCGTTTTATCTTATCCAGATTACCTATGAATTTTATTCCGCTAATGATGGGCTTTCCAAAGAATACTTTTTCAATCAATGATCTTCCAGTATGCCCCTGTGATAGAAAATCTGTACATTCTGATTTGCATATACTATTCTTCTGTGGATTTTATATAGGCCTGGGCGGTAAATTCCGTTCCGCTCGCGGAATTTGGGTAATTTCGCGTTCCGCAGAGAACGCAGAATTGCCAAAAATTCTACGTTCCTCTGCTTTGCGGAATTTTTTGCTTGTTCGCGTTCTCAACATGAGTGTTCACGAGATATTTACCCCCGAGCACACAAACAGCATTCACGAACAGGAAAAAAGCAACGCAAACAAGCACTTCCGTGTGTTTGCTGTATTTCTGCGTGCTCGTGGAGATTTTTTACCGTTTCGCGGAGCTTTGCGTAGCGCGACTACGCAAATTCCACCAACTATAGAAAGAGGTACATTCTCCCCCTTTTGCAAAAGTTTCATTTTAGACAATGCCGCCCTGCACTTTACTGTATTAGACAGCTATGTAATCCTTTTATCTGTTATAGTACGGCGTTGTTTTTATGGTCCTCTTGGACTAACAGGAAAGTCTTGATAGATTGGATAGTGGAGGAGAAACGGGAAATGCTGGACATTAAGACTGACGGCATAATGTGGATCTGCCATTTTAAGTACATGATTTTATACCTATTTTTTGTAATTCATTGTAATGATGTTTGTGATATGATATTTATGCATAGTCGATGATAATACCAAATGATTGGAGAGATTTGATAATTAGATTAGCGATGTAAAAAAGGAATGATTGAAACTAATTTCTGAGGGCATTATGCACTTTACATTATTGTGACGATTAAGATCAAAACAACAATGCACTTCAAAGTGGTGGAGTGCCCACATTTGAAGGCAAAATACACTTTATATATCTATTTATGTGGTATTTGTATATGTAGTTGATTCTTATTGATGGACTTTTTATTGTTACCCATGTGGTATTTTATTAGAGATGGTTTTTAATCATGTTCTACTTTAAATGCTATGGAAACAATGCTAAATACAGATTATTGAATTGACATGTTAAACTCCTACATCTGCCATTTGTTCAAATCTATTTTGTAGGGTCTTACTCCAAACTACACCACGGAATGCTATTCAATCGGGAACACTGAATCTTTTCCTTCACCAATAAGACATCGGCAACAAATTCCTTTTTTTTTTTTTGCCACCATCAGTAACATACATTTGTGTAAATACATCCATAAATATATATAAGCGGAAACATTATCTATCATAAATAGGGCTCCCGGTTTTATGGTATTTATATCTTTGTAATTTCCGTCTGAATTTATCCATATTTATTTTTTGCTAATTTTACCTCTATTTATCCATATTTATTTTAGGTTTTGTGAAAAAATGAAGCTGAAATGTGTATATTTCTGCATTTATTTAACCAGTTAATGTGCACTTGTGCCTGAACGCCTGACAGGTTTCAATGATATATATACTCAGATGGTAAAATATGCACTTGTAAGACAATATGTAAATTTTAGTATCAAGGTTGTGCAAATCTACTGCTGTTTAAGGCTCTTTACTAAAATACCTATATTTTGTTAATCCCCTTGCCTGTCAATCTGCACAGCTATTGGCCTGGCAGTTATGACTGACAGCATTTAGAATCACTCAAAAACAACCCAATTTCAGTTTTTGACCACATTTAAAAATAAATACAGACAGGAAAATAAATGGTTTTCTATCTGTATTTATCTTTAAAAATCAGTAAAAACGGAAAACAGGGAGCCTTAATCATAAATAAGATAAGAAAGTGAATAAAAACATTGTACAAATATTTCATTACATGATGTAAAATACCATTATTAGGCTATATTTAATACCCCGGAGGTCCTAAATCGTTAAGATGTGGCTTGCCTGGCTTTGATATCGTCTTTCCAGTTATTTATGGGAGCACCGATAAGATTCTCTAGTTTTCTAGCCCTCTATCCTTTCCTCTCTTATATACCGTTTTCAAGATTATAAATAGCTAAAACCTGTGAGAACAATGTCCACTGTAATTTTGAAATTTTGGATAACTGGACAGAAGCAAGAATATCATATAAGGAATGACCACAAATAATGTCATTGAGTGTCCCTTCTCAAACTAGAGGACTCTATTATTAGACCCTACAAAATATATTTGAACAAATGACAGATGTAGGAGTTTAACATGTCTATTTAAGAAGTAATTCTATGAGAGCCTTGCAGAAGTCCGAGAGGACGAAACGTGTTTGCTACGGAATTAAATTGACTAATAACAGAACAAAATTAATAAAGAAAGCGTCTGAAGGATACTGTGCATTGTAATGAATATGTCCTATATACAGTGATTGCCTGTGGGAATTTTGCTGAACTTTTGCCTAACACATGAGATACGTTTGGTCAATTTAGGGTGCTGAACAGCTAAAGATTCATGTGAATTTGGGAGTATTTCTCCTTTACAAGTTCATAGGGGTTAAACTTCTGGTTCAGTGCACCCCACTTAGGATCCAATTAGTTGCCCTTACTGTGTGGCAGGTGAGGTAGGTCATTGCCCTAACCACTTTGTGAATTTGATGTTTCTAATATTCCTTGTGTGTTTATATTTCTCACTGACACAACACGCAGCAAAATGTGCACTGTTTGTTTTGAAATTACATGTTATCCTCGAAGAATTCTGGAGGAAGCGTTTAGATACTTTTTAAGACTGATCACCTCACACAATATAGTCCATTTAATAATGAGGCTTTCCAATGTTTAGGTAACCAAATTTGTTCTGACACCTCCGATGACATTAGATTTGAAGCAGCATGATTAGTATTCATTTAGTGGGACAGTACTAGGATGGTGATATTATATAACATTTTATAATACTGAACTGTGATCTGCTGTTGTTTAGATACATTTGCTCACACCATGTTGACAGCAATTTCTATGGTTAGAATTGCTATGAAAGTCCCTCAATAAGGGAATAAGCCGGACTCCTTTTTGAGGCTCTAGGCATGCTGCTCAATTCTCTATCAATTTGCTGCATTTTTGGACTCAGACTACTTTCTAGATTTTTCTCAATGCTGCATTTATTTCAATTACTGAAAGGCTTTATGGCAACTGACATATATCTTTGACATTTTTATTGAGTGTACTAATACTAATTTTGCCTTTTGAATCGTACGGCAATATTTGTACACGCCTTCATGGTTTTTCCAGTTCACTGTTCTTGAAATCCTATTTTGAGTCAATCTTCCATTATTAACTGCATTTTGAAATATTATTTTGAATCATTTTATAGGGACACATTGCCTCATATATTCTTGACGACAACACCATCCCCGACCCCACGATGGGCGTTATGACTATCATGCGGATGATCTAAGCGATAGTGCCCATATTATTGTAGGCAGTCTAATTATCAAGCTCAAGTGTACTGGCATGGCATTAACAAAGACCTCAACTTTGAAATGAGGCAACGTAGAGCTGCAGAAAGACTTTGGAGAACTAAACCGTCCATAACCCATCTTCTACAGCTCAGAAAGGAATGCAGGAAATACAATAAACACATTGTGAAAGGAAAAGCCACATTCTTCCACTCTAGATAAATCAAAAAAACGCCCTAAGGAACTCTTCAAAGTCTTCAAACAACAAACCTCTAAACCAGCCAAAAAGAATCCTCATGTCTCCAAAGAATGTTGTGACAATTTCTCAAAATTCTTCAATGATAAAATCACTAAGATCGAGCTCTCCCTAAACTACCACACCTGGCCATCCACTGATATCTCTCTCCTTTCACTTCCTCCAAACTCCCAAGAAATGGCCTCCCTCCATGAGCCCACACGACGCAATCATCTCCCGGGATCCTCCACAACTCTAAGGAGCTGGATGACTTTCAGCTCGCTCACAGAGGACGAAATCTCTAAGATGATTGTAAAATCCAAGCCCTCCTCCCATCTAGCAGACCCTCTCCCCACCTCCTTAGCTAAAACTCTCAACTACGCTCTAACCCCTCTCGGGATTAAGATAATAAACCGCTCCCTGAGCAACAGAGTTTTGCCTGACTGCCTCAAACTAGGCCAAATCTCTCCCTTGCTTAAAATACCAGGTGCAGACCCAGATGACCCAAACAACTTCAAACACATCTCCAACCTTACCTTCTTGGCAAAAAATGTTTTTAATTGCGTTCTCTCCCAACTTAACCAACACATTGACACTAGCAAACATCTTGACTAATTCTAGTCGGGTTCCAGGAAGGGATGCAGCATGAAAACAGCTATACTGAATATAGCAGATGACATACTCAAATCACTGAATGCTGATAGATGCTCCCTACTCATCCGCCTAGAGTTATCAGCTGCCTTTGACATGGTTGATTACACGCTGCTTCTAGAATCCCTCCATAAGCAGATGGGAGCAGATGGCTTGGTCTTGCAATGATTTCCCTCATACCTGCATAACTGCAACCAAATAATAAAAATAAACAATGTAACCTCAGATACTTCTGCCATAACCAGGGATGTCCGCCAAAGCTCAGTGCACTCACCTAAACACTCTTCAATATTTACATGGAATCCCTCACCATCATACTCAAAAAAGCAAACATCCCAAACCTCTTCTATGCAGGCGACACCCAGCTCTACTTGGAAATATCCTCTCTTGAGGACTTAAGACAGCTAAATACTATGCTCATAAACGTCCAACACCGGCTATCGCACAACCAAGTGAAACTCCTCCTCCTATCCAGCAATGGACAGACCACCCAAGTCCAAGAGTGGATCAATACCAATGACACTTTTAACTGCAAATTGACTCTTGCTAATTCCGTCAAATCCCTGGGGACCCTGCACCCAAGTCTGAGCATGAACCCACACATAAATAATACGATAAAGAGTGCATCCTGATACCTTAAACTCCTCCATAAAATCAAGCCTTTCCTTCCCTGAATAATCAAATAACCACCACGCAAGCGATGGTGCTATCAAGACTGGACTACGGAAATACCACCCTCTCTGGTACCGCAAAGTCGCACCTAGTTCTCTTAAGAACAACACTAAATGCAGCAGCAAATATGGGCACTGGAATCAAATTTCACAATCACATCTACCCCTCTCTAAAAAAAACTAAAGTGCTTCTCGCTTGAAGCCCGCTGCTGCTTCACAACTGCCTGTCTCACTCACAAAGTGTGTTCCACAGGAAAAAACTTGCATCCAAAATCACTAAGGAAGGACAGACGAGAAATTGAAGGAGCTCCAACACACTACTTCTCACAGCCCCTAACACAAACAAAAAGCCTTAACACACTCTTCTCAGGCAATGCCCCAAAATCTGGAACTCCTTCCTAGTACATATCAGAAGGAACCCCTCTTTCAGGAGCTCCAAAAGAAAATTAAATGATCTTCTCCTCAATCAACCCCTCGGGCTCTAAAACCTAGCTAACACCTTGAATCCCAACTGAAACCTCCTCCCCAAACTGTATATTATTGTTTGTTCCTCCCCAAGAAATGCTTTGATTGGACTCCAACTAGACCTTATTGTGTAACTTATATTATCCAACTCTGTCTTTGACAATGTTTGTAAAGTGCTTTGATACCCTCAGGTTTTGCCAACATTATCAAAAACTCTATAAGCAAAAATAAATAAACATGCCCTCTTACCAGGCTACAGAGAGACCGACAGTTTGTGGCAACTAAATGATACATAAGTGCACAGTCATATTTACCTGTACCCCTGGGAAAGGGGTCGGCTAACCCCTTGTTGAAATCAGTTTTGTTTGAGTCCCTTTACACTTTTGATCTGTGTAGATGCATTATGAATGGTGATAAGACCAATCTGGATTCCCCAATGTTAGAGTAGCCTGGTTCCATCCAAGAGACTTTGACTTAGAGATCACATAGTTGTTTCAACAGTGATTAGTTTCTGGACTGTAATGCACATCAACCTCATATATCTGCCAATCAACACCACATGGAAAGTTGCATAGTAGTCTGTGTAAAGTAGGAGACTAATTTTCCCAGTAACCGCTTGACCCTATTTGTGATTTTAGGTGGTGCGACTTTCAAGTTTACATCCCAGTAGCCATTTGCTGCTCCGCCTTTAAATTGAAAGGTGCACTCATTCTGATTAAACTGTGGGTCAAGGCCAAATCCATCAGTGCTGGTCCTCTTCAGCCAATAGCTAATACTCTTTGGACTTCAGAAGGAAGTGTTGCGTTTGGAATCAGTTGATTTCTTTACTCCATTTATTGAAAGTAGTAACGCACCACCAACAATGCAGCCTGCTAGTCCAGCTCCCAGTGTCCAACTGACATTCAATGGAACATCACGTTCATGGTGACTGCGAACATTCCAGACATGAACTGCTTGCGTACATTTAAAGGGATTCTGCAACAAGCAACTACAACATGTTGCTTGTCCAGCTCAGACAGCAATGTGCTTGCTGCGTACAAACTTTGTTGTTTCCCTCCTGCTGGTGAGTAAACCATGACTACAGCAGAATGCTGAAGCTTCTGAGCCTGTTTTCAAGGCAAGGAGCTGTACCACTCAAAATGGGAAGAAGGTGGGCCTGACCAAAAGCAGATGGTTCGAAGGCCAAGGTGGCTGTGAGGAGCAATGACTCTAGGACAAGCGTCTGCAAAGAATCCAAAAGCATCTGGATCCTTCCTGAACTGCACAAGGAGATGGCCAAGAACTTGTTAGAGACAGCAAATAATTAAGGCCCTGATTTAGAGTATACATTTGTATATCTTTAAATAGGGCGGGTAGGACATTTACCTTTTTTCAGCAGCTGTTCAAAATCCACCAAACTCTAACGTCATGCACACTTAGCATGTTCTCCTCACTTCACTCTGCTCTGATGGAGGTGAGCCCATCCCTGCCCCGCCCGACCTGGCTCTGAGTCCCGCAAAAACAAAAATGATAAGAACGCTTGTTATTATCATTTTATTTGAATTTCTTTGGACTGGACGCTGAGCAGTGGCGCGACACTCCTCCACCTTAACGGAGTAGCCGCCACTGGATTGAAGGGCTGTTGCTCTATGTTTTAGGAAAAACTGCACACGACAAAGGTACTGCATGCTCACTTGCCTGCCAAAGCTCCAACTTGAGAGCCCTAGGAAAGAGTTTCGGTAATGTGAGAACCCAAATGCATACGATGATTGACAGTACCCATGTGGTGACCATGTGTTAATCCGACAAAGTTGACCTCTTTTAAGCTAATGTCCATCATCTTTGACTTCAAGATCTTCATGCTCAGATAAGTTCCTGTATTATATTTTTCAAGGGCATCCAGCAAGCAATGAAGCCTCATTGGGGTTTTATCTAATAAAACTAAGTAATTAGCATGTGCACAACATCAAAAACAGTGGTTGCCCAATCAGGAGAAAATAAATTACTGATTTCAGTTTAATTAAAACTCTAGCAGTGTGTATCCAAGTATGTTATTCTAGGCCAATTAATAGGCCCCCAAACATTTCAGATAATTGATGGGCAAGTTTGAGATTTTTGCTGCCAGTCTGCTCAGGGGAACAAATACACCCTCTAAAAGCTGAGGTGCAAAGCAGTAGTATGATGACCTTAAATTCTGTAACTGTGATACCTTAGAAACCATACATAGAGAAGAAAAAGTTCCAACCGTTCTAAATTCAGTGTCACTGATTTAAGAACAGTCTGGACTAGATTTAATAAGAAATCTTTTGTGTTTTGGCTTCAAAACAATAGGTTCAAATAATTTCACAAGAGGTTGCAGCAAATTTTCAAAGCCACAATCCCAGTCCACCTCTGAGTCACATGGCAAGACACCAACGGGATGATTACGAATCCGGCGGTCCGACTGCCGGACGGCTGTAGCGGCAACATGCCCAGGCTCCCAGGCACTGCCTGAGCACCCTGTTTGGCCACTCAGACCAATCACGACACTGTTGATGCATCATCGTGATTGGCTGGGAGAGGTAGGGAGCCTGGGTGTTTCTTCGGATGGAGGAGAGGTGGCGGCTCGACGGCGACAGGTAAGTTTATTTTTTATTATTTTTTCATCCCCCTCCCCAACCCCCATGCCCGTTCCAAGGCACCAGCCACTGCTTCATTCAGTTTTAAAGCTGTTCACAAGCACTGCTTAGTTTGTAAAAGAATGAATGGGTGCCCAAAGCTCTGCTCAGATCCCACAGCCAGTTCAAATAAATGTCAGTACACCAAATACCAAGGTTGCACAGTCTTTAATCCACCTCTTGCCTTTGTAATCCACTACCAGTTATTCCCTGTCCCTTTATCTCACTCTTGCAGTTTACTGCTTTCCCCGTTTGTCTTTTTTCTTCCATTTTTCTCTTCCTCTGTGTTGTTTTTTTGCATTTTCTCTTCCTCTGTCTTTCCACTTTGTGTGTTTTTTTCTCTCTTGCTCTTGGTAACTGTCTGAGACAGAAAATCAGTGCTAGTTCTCAAAAATGAGCACCAGTGCCCTTTACCAGCAACCACCGCTCAAATTAAATTGTTTGTTGGCCTATATCACCATGTATAATATGAATCAAAATCTGCTTGAGACAAAAAAACTAATGAAGGTTTTAATTTAAGATATAGTACACCACAAGTAATTATTGATTTTGAGTTTACCAGAATTGCATTACCAGGAAAGATTTTAAAGTTTCCATGAAGTCTCCACATGGGGCTCGGAGGGCTTATCTGAGCGGCCTTAGCAGGCTTAATTAGTAATGCATTTTAAAGTGCCATTATACTGGAGCATTATAACCCATGACTGAGGGCTATACCAGTTGTTAAAGGCCCGGTAACCCGAGTTACAAGCCAGGGCCATAAGCAAGGCCTATAATGAGGGAGAGGGCCTTTATCAATGGGTATAGCCCAAATTAGAAGGGCTATAATACTACTGGAACATTCCACCTACTAAGGGCAGAATGTTTTATATTTAAAAGTGAGCAACTGAAAGACAAACATTGAAATGTTCGATCCGGAAGTCTATCCCAGCCATTATTGGCCACGAGCACTACTTTGTCTTCAATGGAGCTCACAAAATTCCAGTGGTCTAATCTAATTAAAATATTATTTTGGGGAAGTAGCAGGCAAAGAAGGGTATGAGTCAATGAAAATATTCAGAGGTCTGTGCTTCCTCATGTTTGTACTCCAGTGTGCAAGTAGAGAGCTACTTAGTGGGTCAGCATTATCGTCATCTTATACTAAACTAGGTCCACCATGTCATCTACAGGGGTCTTTTGAGTCCCATTTGAGTCCCATTCCGAGGCAGTGATTAAATAAGGAGTGAGGAAAAGCTGGGCAATGCCCTAAACAAAAGCTCTATCTATGCATTGTGATCTTGACCACAGCTAGCAGGCTATCATGGCTGCCCTCGATCCGGAAAGCGCGCGCCTAAATATTCGGGCGGTAAAGACCACAGAAGTACTTGAAGCTAGAATAAAGCTCATTGGGAGGGCGGACTGTAAGAGGCACTGTCCTAAGGTAGGGTATTTGATACCACAAGATGCACAGTCACTTTCGTAACTCTTGCATATGCACTTTGGAAATGAGTGGCGGGCCTAAGGACCCATGGTGGGACATTGGATACCATTCGATGCACTGTCAGGTTAGTAGGTCTGTACACGCACTTTCTAAATAAGTGGCGGAAAATTATATTGGACTTTGCAAAGGACGCCTGGGCGGTGTCTGGATCCTCTGCTGATTGCTTACTGGTTTATTATTCTATGAGCACTAAATTGTTTTATAAGATGTATTTATGGTCTTTTTGGAATTTTAATGAATTGTATTGCAGTATTTCCTTTAATTTGCGGGTTACTTTTATTGTCCATCTTATATTGCACAAAAGTGCGACGGTTTTAATTAACTATGCACTTTGTAAATGCAATTCGAATTTCACAACAGCTGTCTGTCACATGTGCCTTAACTCTGTGCTGTCCTAATTAGTTTGAGAAAGACAGATTTGAAAACGATATTCTTATAAAGAGGCTACATTCTGTTAGCAAAGTTGTTAATCCTTGGTTTCTTGTGACTGATGATGTAGTCTGTTCAAAGTGGTCAGATGGCATCACTAGACACGAATGTGTACGTTCAAAGGTGAGGGACCATTTTGGGTGGAGGCACTAATAATTAGGGACCTTGTGACTAATGGGGATTTAGTTTCTTTAATGAACACGGCTTTCATTATTATATATAATTAATGGGTATGTATGTAAGTTGATTCATGTATATGAACTGATTAGCATTTCAATGTTTTTCTGTTGAATGATACACTGATGTAGCTTTGGGTGATATTAATTATACATGTTTGAGGTATTAATTGTAAATGTTTGTTTTTACTTTGTTTTTTTTACTTGGTCAAGCAATATATGTTCCTATCTGTCTATACAACCCCAAAACTGGATCCCATCACCCAACATCCCTTATTACTCGAAAACTCACTCACATTGTTTAGATAGTGCTAGATTGAGTATGTGGAGCTGCACTTCCTTTCCAATCACAGTGATACAGTTCTTTGCAATTTAGGAATTGGGGTGACACACAGTGGCATCAAAAACATGCATGTTCTGTAATGTAATGCTTCATATTTTTGTTTAGTTCATCAATCGTCAACTACTTGCCCTCATAGGGAGGTTGGCAGTTTTTGATTGCAGTTTTCCTCACCAAGATGTGATTTTGATCATTGTAGTGTTCAGAGCAGACATCAGTCATGAGGAACCCTTCTCTGTAGCTTGCATTGGTGAGTTTGATGAACTTGTATGTCTGAGATGTCCTAGCAGAGTGTCCTGTTGAATGCAGGGGAAGGTCTTGTAGCCTTCTGCTGAACTCAACGGCATGAACAGGTTTGCAGTGGGAATGTGTGGGTTCAAAGAACATCTGTCTTCTAAACTACACAGCTGTGTATTGTGGGCAGTGTCAATGGTGGGTTCTCCGAAGGTGGGATGGGGAGCCTGCCAACCTGGACAAGACAGTGGAGTTTGTATACAGTTCTTTTTTCACCTAATCTGGTTGTGGGGGATGGAGCACAAGTCTCAGTCCAATTGTAGGGGTGCATCATAATCATGTGTAGAACGCACCCACATATGATCTAGTATTTTGGTAAATGTGAAGGGTTAGAATTGTGAATGTATTAAAATTATTACGTGAAATATTTTAGGTTTTTGACAAGTGCCTTAGTGAATCAACGTAGTAATTGTATATAAGAAGCAGAAAATGTTAACATGTAGAACTCAGATTGTGAAATTCTGATACTACTCATATACTAAATGTGCTTATTAATGATGCCATTTTCATAAGTGGGTAAATGTATTAGTTGAAACGTGATTAGAATTATGTGAATTCATGATGCTTAAATGATGAATTCTTAAGTTAGCTAAAACCGTAGGACTGAAATGCGAACACCTGACAACCCTCGCTTTAGAGTTAACATTCTGAATTTCATGTGCGCTGTGGAAGCTATTCTTTCTCACGTTTGTCTTGCAGGTGAAAATCGTTCTTTTAGGCAAAATAATGTCTTTGTTTTAGCAGCTAGGCAAGGAGAAAAGAAGTTACAATCATGTGACTTGGGCCGATACTGGAAATAGATTGGTTTCACACAAGAGAAGGTATGGGAGCCAAGGGCAAAATGTTGCAAAGGATGTACATGGAGAGCAGCTTGGAAAAGTACGCTCAGCGCTGTACCCAGAGTGGATGGCGATAGCGAGGTGCAATGTGGGAATTCTACCTGTGGATAACTGATTGTTGGAACTAGGGAAAGTGCCCACATCTTTCTTGCCTCTGGAGAGAGATCCTCTTAGAGCGGGCTCTTTCTTTTGTGATGGTAGCTTTATTCTACTTGGCCCATCTTAACAGTGGAAAGACTTCTTATGAAGGCTTCACGACTGACACCTTTTTCGTCTTGACTTAAACTGCTTACCCATTAACATAGGGATGTCACTTTAGCGATGGAGTAGGGACAGAGTAGATGCTTTTCATTCACCAACCCTTGATGCAGGGAAAATTGGACTTTTCCTTCCTAATCATCTATGCTCGCCTTTATGAATTAACAGTTTTACTCATGCTGCACCGTCTGAATTGGGTGCATAGATTTGGCTTTATGCTGTTTCCTTTGTATTACTATTATCTTGAGTTGAGATGTGTGTATGCTCAATTATTTTGGAGTTGTAATAAAACGTAACTAACTTTCCTTAACTGTCCTTTGGTTATTGAATATAAGTGGTGGTGTGTGTGTTGACTTTACCTAATGGTTTCTCCCCTTCACACTTTCAACATGCTAAAAACTTTCATCAGAGATTGTCTCTAGAAGAGTTCAAGAACAAAGAGAAATGGCCCCCTTCATGGGTGTGTGTGGTTGTAGAATTTAAGTCATGTGGTGTGGTGTGGTGTGAGTGTGAGCTTGTTGTGATCTGTCATCTGGTCAGTGTTGGTTCATTTACATTTCTTAACTAGTACGAAATCGCCTTCTTTCGATTTTCATCTGGATCTCGCTTTAGCTAATTCTCTACATGGAAAGCAGCACCTTAAAGAAGCACTTTTAGTGCCCACTTTATGTGTCCCGGCTCGAGATACACACAGGAAAAAGTGCTGCAGCTCAAAATGGCTGCAGTCCTGTTTCTAGGAGGGCTATAATAAACAGATTATTCCTGTTACTGAGAAAAAATACTTGCATCACTAGATGAGGGATTTCTAGTCAGGTATGACAGTCTCTGTTTTGGAAAATGATTTTAGTATTCAAAAGGTCAATGATACTTAAACAACCACGTCACGTCCATCATAGCTCGTATCCAGTGGCGTAGCTAGTGTGTTATGGGCCCAGTTCAAAAAGGAGAAGGGCTCCCTGACCGCTATTTGAACTGTGAAATACAGCAATAATCAGGGCTCACTCACCCCCAAGGCCTCTAGGCCCCGCATGCCACTGCATTTATGGAAGCTACACCCTGTTCATCAATGGTGGTATTAATGGTGTGCTTTGGAGTCGGGCCATGCAGTGCACATGGCTCAGTGCTTAATTTGTAAAACAAAAAAAATAAGTGCCAGGGCTCTCGTTAGGAGACCTTCACAGCTTACATCACCCATGTCCACTGCTGGTTTTGCCA
The DNA here is from genome assembly GCF_964204655.1 of Triturus cristatus. Taxonomy (NCBI): domain Eukaryota; kingdom Metazoa; phylum Chordata; class Amphibia; order Caudata; family Salamandridae; genus Triturus; species Triturus cristatus. The sequence goes on along the minus strand of NC_140588.1, from coordinate 346,504,054 downwards.
GTGACAGTACCTAAAAAACTACTAACCAACACACTGCTACAAGTGTGATAATTCAGACTATTCCAGGCCCCCAAAGCTATAAAAATAACTTGGGCCACAGATATTAGTTGTTTGTAATACACAATGAATTAATAGACAACTGCTGTTCTGCTCATCTTGAAAAATTATACAAAAAGCGCCAACTTGTGGCAGCATAAGGTGTTGACAATTAAGTGCTGTGCTGAGCACTGGAAACCACCAGCGCAAATTAAGCACTGACATGGCTGTTGTGTAAGGGACTACAAGCATACGCCCAGCGCTGGACAGTAGTGCTTCAGTAGCAGACACTGTCACAAAAGAGCAAATGTAATCAATTAATTTTCTCAATACTTTTTCAGAATTTTCCTTTGCCCATGTCTGGTTATTCTTTATTGCTGCTGTGCTGCATGTCGTGTCCATCAATACAGGACTGGATTAGAGTGTGAAGATGTATCCGCTTCAGATTTATAAATACATCAAAGAGCTTGTATTACCAGAAAACAGTAAACATCCTATATGCTACTTTTGTAAATCATTTTTTTTCAATGCGCCTTCTTTTGAATATCACAATCTTTTGCAAGGACATGCTTGTGGCTCAATCTGTTGTGCATAGGGTGGGTTGCATCAGATAGCCAGCTCATGTGACACACACTGAGATATCATTTCCCAAACGCTGTTTCCATATTTTGCTCTTTTTTTTATGAAGTTTTTGTTCACCGATGCTGTGATCTCAGTTACAACTAAATCTTCAAAGCGGAGTTATAAATATCGAGCTAATTTTTTGGCTGCTGGCCGCTTCCTCCATCTCCATAATGGCTGCCCTGCTGAGATCAAGAGGCAGCGCCTTGGCTTTCATGGAGGGTCCACACAAAGAGTGCACAGCTCAGAGGGGATGTATGCACTTTCTACATGCTGACCTCTACCCCTTGCTGTTCTGTGTTTGATATCTTATTGTTACATCCCCGTGGCAGGGGAAGACATTTCAGAACAATGGACTTAGTGGTCCTGGATACTCGACTTCTAGTGCCAAAAAGTGCCATAAGGCCCGATTTACAAAGCTATTTGTACTCACAAGGAAAAGAAATGATGCACTTGCATGCAAAGTTAACAATATGTCTGCTTTTGATTTTTTGTACAAGTTTTATCGTATAAAGTAGTAATACTAAAATCAACAGACAGAGAGGCTGATAAATGATAAAAAATAATAATACTAATGATAGCAAAAATACTAATAGTCTTAATTGATACTATTATTTCCTTAAAATTATTATAATCACATACTATCGAGAAATAATAAAAGGAAAAATAACATACCTAAAACACAGATTACAAATATTTAGCAGGGACTGCCTTTTTCCTACCAGGAGCAAAAATATGACTTACTCAGGTTTACCACTCACAATCATAGGGGCCGGTTCACAGAACTAATCTGAGATAAAATCCTAAACTTACTACTTTTGGTATTCACAGAAGGCATTTAGTAGTAGTAAGGTTAGGACTCCTAACTTTACAACTACTAAACTGAGATAAAATCCTAAACTTACTATTTTTGGTATTCACAGAAGGCATTTAGTAGTAGTAACGTTAGGAGTCCTAACTCGATATTTATAACTCCGCTTTGAAGATTTAGTTGTAACTGAGATCACAGCATCGGTGAACAAAAACTGAGTTAGGACTCCTAACGTTACTACTACTAAATGCCTTTTGTGAATACCGAAAGTTGTAAAGTTAGGATTTTGTCTCAGTTTAGTAGTAGTAAAGTTTGGAGTCCTAACTTTACTACTACTAAATGCCTTCTGTGAATACCAAAAGTAGTAACCACCAGGACCAGAGCTGGGGCAGTGCTTGCCTGGCTTAAAGATGGCAGCGGATTAAGAGAGCTTCATAAACCACCACATCAATCCAGCAATAATCTGCCTTAATAATGCCTGAAACTCGCTCGAGGTGCCGTGCCTCCTGCTAAGAACGGACGGCGATCTGACAACTGGAAAAAATGTAATCCATTGACCCAGCCGATCGCCAGAAACTGAACCTGCCCCCTTGCTGCACAGCATTACGTGACGTTGCTGCCGGTGGAGGCGGAGACTTCTGCCGGGCCGTTGCTGCGCAGTTTTCCCGTATTCAAGGTTCTTCAACCTGAGAGGCAGCTGAGCTCCCCGGTCGAACGGTCCCACAGCCGACAGAGGTGGGAGACCTGTAGCTGCCTCGGGGGGGATGCTGCGCCACATCCGGAGTCCTGGAAGCGCTGTTGCCTGTTGTAGAGGCAGATCCGCGAGGTGAGGGGGCATCAGGACTCGAAGGAGAGTTCCTGCAGGCACCTCGTCCATCTGTTCACTGCTGCTACACGATGATGGTGAGTCACCCTCATGCTGGGCCCCTGACCAAGAACCCAAAGGTTGTGAGGCAGGCATACCATCTTAAAAGCAGCCGGGAGAATTGTCACTGACCTGAACTCTGGGGGTGTGCAACCTCATTTTCTGATGCTGAGCCAGCCAGGCAAGGCCTTATTACTGCCCAAGGAGTTTTGAGTCTGTAAATTGGACCACTGGGGGAGGCTGTGTTCCTGGGCGGGCACACTGTGGGGCCTGTTACCTAGTATTGCAGCGCTGTCAGGCCCTACTTGCACACCGACTTCAACACTACGCAGTAAAACAGGAAGCCCGGTCATTCTCCCTGCGCGAGTTCGGGGATTCACAACAAAAGACGCAAGCATTTGCTAATCACCTAGACGTGTCCAGCGATAGCACAGATCCTGGGCTGCTTGCGGTTCTCCTGCAGGGAGGAAGCATGGGAAAACTGGACAAAACTCAGCCTCAGTTAAATTTCGAACAGCGAAAATCCAGACACAGGGAAGACGCTGCGGACGCTGCTGTGTCAGAGCCTGACACTTTGTCTGATGACCCCATTGTTGACATCTAAACAATATTTGCGCCAATGCAGAATTGCTTGTCCGCGATAGATGGAAAAATAGGTTTGATGTATGTATCAATAGAATGGACCGCATGTCTGAGAGCGTAGACATGCACGCAGAGCGACTTTATATGGCTGAACGCAGGATTTCTGAAACTGAAGAGGCTCAAACTGACACCGATAGTGCGCAGAAGGAGATGCAGAAGATCCTGGTCACCTTGCAGGATAGAGCTGAGGATTTGGAAGCCAGATCTAGGCATAGCAACCTACGCATTATTGGCCTGCTTGAATCCACCGCTACAGGCAACATGGAGGTCTTTGTGGAAAAATTGCTTACTACCTTGCTTGGCAGTGACACCTTCTCCGCCATGTTTGTCGTAGAGCGGGTGCACTGCTCACTGGGCCCTAAACCTCCTCCTGGTGCCCCTCCAAGACCCGTCATAGCGAAGCTACTTAATTATAGAGATAGGGATGCTGGGCTGAGGAAGGCAAGAGAACTGGGTGCCTTAAACTTCAAGGGTTCTTATATCTCTTTGTTCCCGAACTTTAAGATCAAGGTTCAGGAGGCCAGAAGGCAGTTTGCTCCCCTGAAACGCAAGCTGAGGGAGCAGAATGTGGAGTACGGGATGCTACATTCGGCACAACTAAGAGTGATGGTCAATGGTAAAGCTAAAATCTTCTCCGACCCTCAGTCTCTCCAAAAAGCACTTAAAGACTGGAACATGCTTGGTAAGCGTAAGACAAGACTGGTTGAGGAGGAACAACCCGAAGGTGCCTGTGGCGGTCTCGATGAGACTGATTAACGAGAAAGCAGAGATTCTGATACTTCCCTATGTGCTACCTACACAAGCTGTTAACAGAGATGATGGTATGGGACTTGAGACTCCAGTGTAGGGCCTATGACTACAGCTTTTCCACAGGTGCTTGGGTTGCAGAATTGCATGCGGCCGGATAACAATACTGGCTTTCACCTCTATAAGCTTGACATTATGTGATGGGCAGTTAGCACCTTCTTGAGTGAGAAACAATATACATATGGGATTTTTTGGCGAGGCTTCTCGGTAGGTGGTCCATTCCTCTGGGAGTCTCTCATTTATCAGCTAGGTGGTGGAGTGGGGTTGGCATACGCTGGACTGCTTGCCGGTAATATCCGCCTCAATGCGTTACACGCCCTATGGCAATATGCAAATGAGTGTTTTCTGTTACATAATGGTTTCTGTTTTCATGTACACAATGTCTGTTGACATGGGGTCGGGAAGCAGATCGCCTATGCCCAGTTGGGGATGGCATGGTGTGGGTGGGGGGAGGGTTTCCAGTTTTTTATTTACAGTTCACCTGAACATTTGGAATGAGAGATATTGCAGAAACATACTTCAAATAGCAGCTACGGTGGGCTCTTCTTGAAGTAGTTTTAAATGACACACAGTGAACTAAGACATGGGCATAAGAGTAAATTACGATTACTAACCTGGAACGTGAGGGGACTAAACGATCACAGAAAGGTCCACAAAATACTGGCATATCTGAAAAGGCACGAAGTGGACATAGGTTTGCTCCAAGAAACACTCCTTGCCCCCAATAGCCCTATGTTGAAGAGAAGCAGGCTACTTGGTCCGTTCCATGCTGCTGGATTCACCTCACACTCAAGACGAGTGCTTACATGTGTAAATCCAAAATCAGGCATTACACTAGAGGAGAGAATGGTAGATTCTACTGGCAGATACTTAATTTCTAGGTGCCACAGAAAGGGTGCTGACTTCCGAATTGTCAACATATATGGGTCCAATTATGATGATCCCAAGTTTTATAATTCTTTATTAACAATCACGCAAGGCAGTTCTTCACTGCCACAAATTTTGGGGGGGGATCTTAATTGTGTGCTAGATCCTTTGCTCAACCGTTCAAAGGGCCCCGCTAGGCGCCCATGTGCAGCCACCAGGGCCATTTGTGATATAGCAGCACAGTTGAACCTGGTAGATATTTGGAGAGCAAGGGCCCCAGGGAAAGGTGGGTTCACGCAGAGAGAGAAGTGAGGTGAGGAGCCGAGGGTCCACTAAGAAAGGTAGGTGTCTGAGGAAGGTTGTGAGGGTGAGACCCAGAGGCGAGAATGTTGAACGGTGCAGAGAGATGTGTGGGGTACCCTCAGCGAGAGCTATGTAGCCTACGTTAATAAACCGTGATTCTGGTGTCCAGAGCAGGGAGCTGCCCAGAAATGAGGTTAATTAATAATCTGTACCGAAAATCATACTTGTAAGTTGATTAATTTGAGCCCTGTGAGTCGTTATGTGGCTCGGTGACGGAGGGGGGGGGGTTAGAAACAAGTGGCTCTTATCAAGTGGTGTCCTTCTAATCTTTGAGCGGCCCTATGAAAATACCGTTAGTAATTTGCCTTTTTAAAGCCTTTCAGGATGCCTTTCTGCCTTTGCTAGTTGCTAGAAATTGCTGTCGCCAAGTTTACTGGCATGCATTGTCTATGGCTTGATGCAAGGAAAACAAGGATTTGATTTCTGAACTGTGAAGCGCCCAATGGGGGTTTCTTCTAGTCCAAGGTAGGCCTGTTTAAAATGTTGGCAATTGGTTTGTCTGCAGGGAGCGCCAATGACATTCGCGAGCTACTTATCTTTAACTTGCATTTTCAAGAGCAGCCTATGTGCTGTTAAATGAAGTGTAACATGTGCATCTGGCGATTATTTTCAACCCTATTGTTTTAAAATAATGCAGTCAGGCTAAATGGATGGCACGGGTGGAAGCAGGAATGAAGCACGATATGGGACAGTTTTAAATGTGTTTAATTATTTCAAGTCTACATATCCTACCTACTTTTATAAATATTCTTGCTTTCTGAAATGTGGTTTACCCTGCACCATTTGGTCCTTTTTTTTTTTGTTGTTCTCCAAAATTTCCTTGGCGTTAGGGTCCTGCAGTTCCCCTTTAGTCAATCAGGCTCGCTACGACACAAAACACATTTAGACCCTTTTTTTTTACGCCTCACCACTTTCAAATATCACCAGCCGCCACTTTATCTCTACACCGCGAAGAGGTTATTTCAATACGGTCTTAGAGACACAGATAGCTGTGAACGTTGTGGGGTAGCAGAGGCAGGCTTCCTGCACGTAGCATGGTCTTGCCTCCCAGTTGCAGAATTTTGGATGCAAATCTTTTTCACATTAAATGTAATTACCGAACTATACCTTACCCCCAGACCCCTTAATTGCACTTCTGGGGTACACGAAGCCTCTCAAGAAAGACGTTAGGAAACTTGTTTCTATGGGGTTATTACTGGTTAAACGTGGAGTTTCGATGCGTTGGTCGCGGGAACCCATACCCACTGTAATAGAATGGGAATGGGATATGCTTTACTGTAATGCGCAATCAGATGTCTATAGCAAGCTGCTACCTCCCCAAAGTAAACCAAAAAGTTTTTGGGGTCTATATACGCAATACCTAGTGGCAAAACAGGCTGGGAACACAGATAATATATAATAGAACAGTAAGAAAAAGGAGCTCCGGCACTCATGTAGTACAGCCACTACATTATATTGACCAAGCCAACTGTATACTGATAATTGAAGTAAGTCTATCTCTGGTTGCCAGGTTCCACAGGCTACAGTATTGGAATGCCATTACACAATGTCCTGTTTTTTTTTCTCTAAGAATGATGTGACACCACCATTGTAAACTGTGTTAACAGATGTTTTCGGCAAATTGGCCGACTCATGTATGTTGTTAATCATATACCGTGAGTTGCTGTGAACTGTCTTATAAAATGTAATTAAAAGAAAATAAAAAGAAATAAAAAACCTGGGCCAGGGCTAGTGCTCTGTCCTCTAGTGTAAGTGGTATAATTCTTATTGGCAAAGATTACCTACCTGTAAGTCCCTAGTGTACGGTAGGGCATGTAGGTTTAGAGACCCCAGTGGACCTAATGCACTTAAGTATTCAATGCTGTAGTGTCTGGTGACGGTCGCTCCAGAAGAGTAATGGCAGTCGAAAGCAACCACACAACAAGGCTACCAAGTGTGGCAATTAATCTGGCTCAGCCTCAAAAAACACCTAACACACCCAAATGACATATCCCTATGGCAACAAAAAAATACAAATCCCAGGTCAACCCACACAACACACCTGACATGAATACTCCATTTTGACCCACCCACATAGCTGTTTATAAAGCCAGGCCCTTCCCTGACCAGAATCCTTTGCACAACTCCACAACTGAAGGGCCCAACCCCACAGCACAAAGGAGAGGCAGGGTTCACTTACGACAATTCGTGAAAACCTGGGTGGTCACGTGACAGGGAATATGGTGGTTGGCTACGCCGGTCGCAGGAGCTCCCGAGCGAAGGAGTGAGGAATCCTAACCTTCGGGGGCAGCGTGAAGGGTGGAACATTGATGGGATGAATGAAAACGCGGTGGTGAGGATTGGAGGCGAGCGCAACCAAATTTCTGCAATTTGTTCCGCCTCAGTGAGGTATATGGGCACTTAATTGGCAACTGGTTCCGCCCTACTGGGGAATTGGTGTTGTGCGGCAGTATCACTCTGGAGACTCCGCGCGGTGACGGCCTTGACCGGTTTTAGAATCAGGAGGGGCAGAGTCAGCACAATCTGCGAGGGATCGACGTGTCTAGAGGAAAAGTATAATGGACATAACAATGCAGCTAGCAGGAGTCCAGCAAGTTCAGCATTAAGTCGAGGTGTTCTTAAGCTGAATGTCCCTGGAGCGATGGCAACACAGCTACATCAACAGCAGCGGCATTTGAGGAGCAAGGCTACGGTAAAAAAGAGGTGGATGGAACACGATCGCCCCTCACAGGTACTCTCCCCCCCATGAGTTTGGTGAATTAGGAGGCAGGGGGTGGAACTATTGGAGAAGTTCCTACACAGACTGTTACAGGGGGGGATAAGGTTACCAAACTCCCTGCTGCTAGAGAGGCGCAAATTCCATCTGCAAGGAATAGGTATCTTTTACGCTCAGCGCCTGAGAGGAAAAGTGTTGCAGGGAGAGTAAAGGATTCTATAACCAGAGAGCCCCTGGTAGTATCCCTCATTGAAAAAGCGACTAGAGGGTCCGGGAGAACCAAGAGGTGTGGGCCAAAGGAAGGACATTTAGCTCCTAAACCTCCCCCCTCCCTTAGGTCCTATTTTAAAATCATGGAGCAGGTTGCTGCTTCCACAGTGGGGGTGGGAAGTAAGGCTGTGGAGATGCTACCCCAGGCTGAACCGCTGCCTTTGGAGAATCGCTTTTCGCTACTGGCAGAAAATCAAGACGACGCTCAAGCTGACACACAAGTTACCCAGGAAGATATAATGGGTAGTGGGGCTGTGGGTAACAGTCCTATCCTGATACAGGATAACGGTGGGAGTCCTGGGTCAGATCATCACCCCCTAGAGGGGTCTCCCCTAGGAAATCAGGTAAAGAATCTAGTCCTTACCTTGAGAAGAGATATCCTGGTTAAATTTGAGATTTCCAAACATAATCAAAAGGGTATCCAAGAGAAATGTGGGATACTCAAAGAGAAAATAGACGGAATCGCCCGACGTACCTTAGTTTTGGAAAGAGAGTTCAAGTCTCCTGTCAGTTGCTTTGGCCGAGAATACCAGTGATATTGTAGAACTCAAAACCCAAAATAAATTGTTGCTAGAGGATCTGGAGATGCTGGAACTACATGCTAGGCGCAATAATGTGGTACTTCTCAATATTCCTGAAAAAAGCTTTTTTTTTGTAAGCTTTTGGGAGAAGGCCTGCTTCAGGATAGGCCTGTTATTGATTGGTATAGAGAAATTCAAAGGGTGCATAGAGACCCGTTCAGGCTAAACCCCGCGAGGAAGACACCAAGGAAAATATTGATAAACTTCCTTTCTTACTCGGTTAAGGAGTTAGTGCAGGGACGTGCCCTGAAGGAACGCTCTTTGAAGTTTGGAGACATTAGCTATACAATCGGATGTCGGTAAGAGAACAGCGCAGAGGCAACGGGAGTTGGGCGCAAAAATGAATGATCTACGCAGTAAGGGGACCCATGTACAGATGAAGTTCCCTGCAATGCTGGGCATAAGGTGGCGGAACAAAATGCACAATATCAGAGACCCAGAAGAAGTGGACTCTTTGTTGGCGCAGATGGAAGAGTCAGAATAGTGGAGTAGAGGATACATCTACGCATTGATTTAATTTTTTGACCCTTACTCACGCCTTCCTCCTTTTAGTATTAATTATTTTCTTTGTACTCTGGATTCCATCCCCAAGCTCGGGGGGTCGTGAAAGGCGATTATCTCGCCTAGGGATAGGAATGGGGGTTCCCCCAGGTGGGTGGGTGGTGGTGTGCACTGGGTGGTGGGAGTGGTGGGAGCATGGGGGAAAAATAGAAAAAATTGTCCTTGGTCTGTCGTATGCCCATATGATCTTAGTTTTGCAGGCCTTTTGACCCTTTTTAGGGGGGTGGCCGACTTTGAGGAAAGGTTAAGGTGGGTCTACGGGAGTTGGGGGACTAGACTTAAAGATGAGTAGATTAAATCTGGTCTATTGTATATCATGGAATGTGAATGGTCTGAGGTCTAGGAAGAGGTTGGCCAGGGTTTCTGAATTCCTTAAGAATAGCGAGGCTAACGTTATCTTGCTCCAGGAAACTCACTTAGAACGAGAGGAGTGTAGGTCCTCTTTAATAAAATTGGGTTGGGCTCAGGAAGCGTCTGTTCAGACCAGAGAGTCAACTCAAGAAGTGTGGCGTCATTATTCGAAACACTTCAAGCATAAAGTTAGAAAGATATGAATCGGATTCCTCTGCCAGATGGTTGGTTGCCAACTTAATGATACAGGGGATGTCTGTAGTCTGTGCCATTATATTATTATGGCCCGAATGAGGATGCTCCTGATGCTTTAATTAAGCTTAAATTATGACTCTTACAGGCTACCGCCCTAGTTATATTTGGAGGAGATTTTAATTTAGTGCAAAATAAGGACATGGATAGAACTTCCAAAGTTAAATATGTTAGTCCCCCTAAAACATCGGCAGTGCTGAAGATTATGATCTGGGATCTTTATCTGATAGATATTTGGCGGGGTAATATGGGGGAGACCAAGGATTTTGCTTTTTACAGCAAAAAATATGGCCATCACTCCCACATCGACTATTTCCTGGTAGATCAGGAGTTATTAGCATTGGTTGATGAGGTTAAACATTTGCCTGCTATTCTTTCTGACCATTCGGCAGTTCTCCTGTCCCTTAGGCACCACTGCAAACCTGGTAATAAAAGGTGGACCCTAGATAAGACTGTACTGTTAGACGAAGGGGTGGTTTTAAGTATAAGAGAGGAGGCCTCGGTCTTTTTCCAAGCTAATTTGGGTTCGGCTAGAACTCAAGTTATCTGGGATGCCTTCAAAGATTTCTTAAGGGCAATAGGTAGTTCTATAATGATCGGAAAGAGGCAGGCTATGAAATGGCAAGAGGAGGAACAAATTAAAAAGATCAAGGGTAAGAAACATGACCTCCAAAAGGCATCAGTGGAAGGTTCTAGTAGAGTTTCTCTTCTTGGCAAAGAGTTAGAACATCTCCAGGCGGAATATCAAGGGCAACTCCATAAAAAGTTACTAGACAGGTGGAAGGTCAGTAAGTTGCAGCATTTCTCATATGGAGAGAGGAGTGGGTCACTTCTTGCTTGGAAAGTAAACACTGATAAATCTAGAAACCTAATGCGAACCCTAAGGGATGCTGAAACAGGAGCTTTACTAGAGATCAATTCAGATATAGGTATAGAGGCCCGTAGGTAAATGAGTAGGTTATATAAGGATGATATTTCGCCAGGGAGGGCAAGTATTGAGCCCTGGCAGGAGAAGATTGAACTTCTGAGTTTAAACAATGACCAAAAGAGGTTTCTAAAGGCTGAGATAACTGAGGATGAGGTCCAACTATAGATCAGTAAAATGGCAGGCGGGAAGGCGGCTGACCCTGATGACCTCCCGGTTGAGATTTACTCCAAGCTTCTCGATATCATTGTACCAGTACTGAAAGACCTATTAAACGCTATATTTCTGGACGGGGAAAAAGCCCCGCTATCTTGGGCTGAGGCCACGGTAATGTTAATCATGAAACCAAATAAAGATCCTCTGGTAGTGGACTCATATAGGCCAACATCGCATTTGAATTCTGATTGTTATGTTTTCTCTGAGATATTGGCCTCTAGGGTCGCCCAGGTCATCAAATGGGTTACCCATCATGACCAAAGAGGTTTTATTCCCGGTAGGCAGCTCAATGAGCTCACGTTTTGGATGCTCGGGGTTGTGTACTTGGCAGAAGCTCAGAATTTACCTGTAACAGCAGTAGCCGTAGAACTGCAAAGGCATTCGACCAAGTCCATTGGCCCTACCTGTGGGATGCTTTAAAGATCTTTGGGTTCCTGCAGAATATGGTAAGGGCTGTCCAAAATTTGTTCCATCTGCCTAGAGCCAGGGTTTTAGTGAATCGGACTGGTTTAATATTACACATGGAACCAGGCAGGGGTGCCCCTTGTCTCCGCTTTAATCTTTATATAGAGCCGTTTGCCTCCTTGATTAGAGCCGATTCTACTATTTTGCCGTTTAAATTTGCGGGGCTGGTGGCTAAGCTGGCATTGTACGTGGATGATCTTATACTCTATACTATTAATCAAAAGGTAGCTATTCCAAACTTAGGGGTCTTTTACAATGGCGGCACCGTAACGGTACACGGGACCGACCACCAGAGGTGCGGCGGTCCCGCTATGCCCATTAGGATGCGACTGCCACCCTGGCAGTCACATCCCGCATATTTTACATTGCGGCGGGTGGTGCTGTAAAATATGCATTGGGATGCACAACGTGACAGGCATCGCGTGGTGCCTGCCACCTTGTTTATGCCAATGAAGGGGGGTACCATAGGTAGCCCCCAAGTGGAGCACCCCACCCCTCCTCCCGGGGACCCGTAACGGGCCCCCAAAGCAATTTCCAATGCCCTTTGCATGGCAGCATCGCCGCCATGGCAAGGCCTTTAAAATTGCACATCCTAATATGGATGGCGGTGCCTGCAAGAAACCGCCACCATATTGAGGGCCTTTTCTGCCAGGCTGTTATTCCGACCGGCGGAAAAGCGACGGACAGTCCTTCCGTCCGCCGTGGTGCCCCTAGCCATACTAATATGGCAGGGGTGAAACGGGAGCATCTGGCGGGCGGATCGCCACCACCGGGCCGGCGGTGGTGATCCACCTGATATGCTAATAGGCCTCTTAATGGCTAAGGCAGAATCTTTTCGGAAGATATTGGGCTATAAGATAAATAGAGGGAAGACCAAAATTTTGGAGTGGAACCAGCCTAGGCAAAGTCCGGGGGCTAACACCCAAATGCGTTATCTGGGCATAATAATAACGCAGAAGTTGGATGATATCCCTGGAGTTAATTGGAAGAAAGTAAGTCAAGAGATTGGGAAGCTCTTGGTAAGGTGGGCGAATTTACCTTTAAACATATATGGTAGGGTTAACCTGATCAAAATGATCGTCCTCCCTAAGATCACTTTCCTTTTTAATTCCATACTCTTACCCTTTGATAAAGGAGAGGTAGCTAAATTATAGGGGAAGATTAGTAGCTTTATTTGGTCCTCTAAGGGAGCAAGGATATCCTTGAAAAAGCTGAGGAGGAGACTGAAGAAGCGGGGGCTGCCCCTCCCCGACCTTATGGCATATTGTTACGCATTTCATTTTACGAACTTTCATGTGCTGTTAAATAAAGTGGACAGGTCCCCCGCAGGATTACTCTTTGGGGCTATGATAAGTGTTTTGAGGGATGGGCAGAGTTATTTTCTTTTCAAATACGGAGATCCGAAGTACTTTAAAAAAGTGAGGCTGAAGATCTTGCAGTGGGCCCTAAGAACTTGGGTGTTTCTTCGAAAAAGGCTAGGAGTCCCCTATTACTCTTCCAGGGCTCCGAACGAGCACTGTCATCTCTAGATTTATTTTCTATGCGATCCTTCTGAGGAGACGGGAGATCTGCAGGTCTTGGAAATCTGGAAGTCCCCTTTTTCTTCTGACTGTGTTAAAAACATAATCTCTACAAGTCAGGTGGACATGGCCTGTGACCCCAGAAGTCAGGATAAAGTATGGGCAAGGCTGGTTGATTGGTGCAAACGCTCCAGGAGATCCGATAATTAAGCCAAAACTGCTGTCGGTCCTGGTTTCCCTTTCAGCTATGGGCACACCGGTGAAGGGGTGGAAGTGGAAACAGCATTCTTCTTGGATGGAAGGCTCTGCCCCATGCTCCGGCAATTGGAAAAAGAGCGTTACCAGCAAGAGAATTGGCAGAATGAGGACACAAAAAACAAAAAACAAAGGAGAGGCAAATCTGCACACATCACATCCTCACAACCACACACACCACACACATCACCACCACCTTCACAACTGCACTTTTCCCACATTTGCCCATCACACACCATGTCACAGAAGAAAATGTACAAATTCACTGACAATGAGTTGTCAGTGATGGTAGATGAGGTAACCAGAGTAGAACCACATTTGTTTGGAAGCATGGTCCAGCAGACACCACTAGCCACTAAAAATCAAATGTGGGCAAGGATAGTCAACAAAGTCAATGCAGTAGGGACCACCCCGTGCACCCAGAAGGAGATCAGGAGGAGGTGAGATGGCATGACATCAAGACTATGGTGAAAGAGCTTGCCAACAAGAACCATGAGCTCGCTCATAGTACTGGTGGTGGCCCTCCCATTCCACCACTAACATTAACCGAATGGGAGAAAAAGGTGCTTGCCATACTGCATCCAGAGAGTCTCACAGGAATATCCGGGGGAGTGGAGGCTGGTATGTACCAACAAATGTCTACCATTACAATGCTATGTACTGTATTGCACAACTACAAAGCTATACTTCCTAGGCCCAAATGCACTCATGTGTACCACACTCTTCCCAACACATGTCTCACAGATTTAATATTTACTCCCTCTGAATCACCCCAAAGGTAGCTAGCAACATTCCCAGGGGGGCATGTGTACAGCCAGCCAGCACTACAACTCCCACCAAGCCCCCTTGTCCCACAGCTGAGCAGGATGGAGCCCCCCTCACCAGCCAGAACCATGTGGCAGCCATTGCATTGCTCTCTTCAAACTTACAGGTAGGTAGCCATCCTAACAGGGAGGGGTGCTTGTGGGTGGTAAGGCAGCACTCCAACTCCCACCAGGCCCCCTTGTCCCATAGCTTAGCAGGATGGAACACTCCCCACACCCACAACCATGTGGCAGCCATTGCATTGCTCTCTTCAAACTTACAGGTAGGTAGCCATCTTAACAGGGAGGGTTGTTTGTGGGTGGTAAGTCAGCGCTCCAACTCCCACCAGGCCCCCTTGTCCCACAGCTCAGCAGGATGGAACACTCCCCACACCCACAACCATGTGACAGACATTACATAGCTCTCTTCAAACTTACAGGTTGGTAGCCATCTTATGCTCTCTTGTCCCACCCCTGAACAGGGTGGAAGACTCCCCCATCCAAGAGCCATGTGTAGCCTATTCCCTTCCTCTGCTCCACTTCACAGGGAGGTAGCCATCCTAACAGGGAGGGGTATTTGTGGGTGGGAAGCCAGCACTACAACTCCCACCAGGCGCATTTGCCACACAGCTCAGCAGTATGGAACACTCCCCACACCCAGAACCATGTGGTAGCCATTGCATTGCTTTCTTCAAACTTACAGGTAGGTAGCCATCTCAACAGGGAGGGGCGTTTGTGGGTGGGAAGTCAGCACTACAACTCCCACTAGGCCCCCTTGTCCTACAGCTCAGCAGGATGTTACAACACCCACACCCAGAACCATGTGGCAGCAATTTCCCTCAACTGTGTCACAGAACAGGTAGGCAGACAGTGCATGCACCCTGCCATTCCTCTCAAAAAACATGGAGCCATATGACCACACCAGCCCTCACATGTCACCCAACTTGACATAGATCCAAAAGCCACATACAGTATGCAGTTAAGCGTACGTAACAGTCACTGAAAACAAACTTTGACTCACCAAGTCCCATGTTGAAGAAATTCAGGGCCCAATCATGCACAGCACTGAATGCTATGTATAAGTGCCATGGTTTCAGAGCATGAAGGCCCATATGAACACAAATCTTGCATGGTCAATTGGTAAAAGAAAGTAAAGTACATGAAATGAAAAAGGTATGCATAAGTTTACAATGGATAGTTCTTGCTCAGATGAGCAAACCAAAAAGACGCATCACATAAAGTTGATGTGTTGCAAATCGTTAGATGACGACATGTCCTTGTAATCACACAATCTGCACGTAGAACATGGTATCTATTTACATGTCACACCATGGAAAGTAATGTATGTACCTCCACATCATGTCATTATGCTCAGTACCTTGCAGCTACAAAGTGATATCAATGTAAACTGTGTGGTGTATCACATGTAACCTCCAAACGTCTAACACCAAGCTTGTGTGGTACAATTCAATGACCATTTCACCTCTGTTCAACAGGAGATCCACAAGCAACTGCTGCAGAAGACAACACCGACCTGCAGAGTCAGTCTCCTCCCATCACCCCGGAACATGGACTCTCGGATGCAGACTCCCTACATTTCTCGGATGAGGAGCAAGAACCTGGCCCATCCGGACTGCCAGGGCGCACCACGTCCCAGGCACTCATTGTCCCCACCACCTCAGCAACAACAACAGCACTGACCCCTGCTGCAACGACCTGTGCGGCCTCAACCACCACCAGTGCTGCCTGCAACACTCTCCCAGTCTCAGTGGTTACTAACACCACCACACAATCAGAGGAGGGCAGGGAGAGTCTGCGGGTGTGTGGAGTGCCAATGACACAGGTGCAGGACAGCAGGGCATGTGGGAGGGCAACTGGGGTAAAATATGAGAGGACACTGGGACCAAAGCCCTGGCCATCATTGAAAGAGTCCTTGGGGCATACGAGCAAACCCAGGGACAAATGGGCCAGGTTATGGAAGAAGTGCGTGTGCTCCGCCTGCTGCTGAGGTCCATGGGCACACATATGGGCCAAATTGTGGACCTCATGGCCCAGCTCGTGGGTGTTCTGAGGGACAGTCAGGCGACCCAAAGGACAGCTCAACCCCCCTCCAGTGGCCCGCAGGATGATCCTCCCACCACCTCAGCTGCAGCCACAGAGAGGGGTGAGCTGCAACAGGATGACTCCTCAGACACCGCTGAGCCCGCAGCAGTGGCCACCCCTGGAAAACGCAAAAGGGGCCATCCGAGAAACACCACAGGAGGATCACGTGGCAAATCACCATCCAAACGCCAGTCGCTGAGCCAGCCATGATGGCACCTTTGTTCCCCTTGACATTGACTTTGTTGACTATCCTTACCCACACTGTCTTGTTGATGGCAGGTGTCTGTTGGACTGTGTCACTACATCAATGTGGTGATTACTCTATTGTCTCATTTACCATCACTGACAACTCATTAATTCACTTAACATCACTTTTCTGTCATAAATACCGATAAACACTCTTTACACACCTATGTCTTTGTGTCAGCTCCATGTTTATCACAGTATGTACAATATCGACTCAGATTCCAATGTACCAGAAGCTCCGATTGTGACGAGGCATTGAGAGGCTGAAGGGACCTAAAAACACATAAGAGAAGGACATTTACTTGTCAGGTGATGGCATCACAGCTAGTACACAACACTAGTTATCAAGTTGCACAAACCAGCACACATTACAATGAGAAACAATATCAACATAGACATCATGTGACTGGTCATAACTACCCTGTGCCACAAACATCAGCCATCAGCACAGAGCCAACAACAGGCAGTAGTCAAAAAGCTCTTCTAGGCCTTGTCACTACCATCAAAGACAGCAGACAATGTCACTGTTGTACAATACCACTCACACTCAAGGGAAGTATTTGTTGATGAGCTGTTGACGCAGGTCGACACCTTCCTCCTATCCACTATCGTCGTCTCTAGACATGTGTGGGTTTGCAGGGGGGGCATCTGCTGCACATCATCGTTCAGAAGCAGGGGGATCTCTTTGCTCAAGGCCAGGTTGTGGAGTATGCAGCATGCAACTACGATCTGACACACCTTTTGGGGAGAGTAGATGAGTGCACCTCCGCTCTTGTCCAGACACCGGAATCTAGACTTCAGAAGACCAAAAGTACGCTCCACCACACGACGTGTCCTCCCATGTGCATCATTGTAGCAGACTTTACCTGGGGTCCAGGGATTCCTCAGTGGGCTCAGCAACCAAGGCCAGTTGAGATATGCAGAGTCACCTATGTGTGAGATACACAGACTCATTTTGTAATATAACAGTAGCTGAGGACAGCATGTCACACATACAGCACACTACTTGACTCTGCGTACTCACCAACAATCCACGCACGCTCCGGATGCAGATTTGCCATTAGCTGTGGTACAATGCTGTTACGCAGTATGTAGGAGTCATGTGCTGAACCTGGAAATCTGGCACAGACATGTGCGATAATCATATCAGCTTGGCATACCACTTGCACATTAATGGAATGGAAATGCTTCCTGTTCCTGTATATGTGCTCACATGCCTGTGGTGGAACCAGACCAACATGTGTGCAGTCACTGGTGCCCACAACATTAGGGATGTGGGCAAGGTCTTAAAAATCACCCTTCACAGCTGCCAATTAATGTCTCCTGTTAAAATGGATGAAGCGGTCCTTGTATGTCACCATTGCGGACAGAACATCACGTAGCACCATGCTGAACATTAGTTGAGACATCTCACCTGTGCTGGACACCATGTACTGGAACGAATCAGTTGCAAAGAAATGCAGGGCGGCCATCACCTTAACTGTTGGTGTCAAAGCAGTCAGATAGGTTCTACGAGGCCTCAGATGGGACTCCAACCTACCACATAGGTCTTGAAGGGTAGGTCGATGCAAACGGAATTTACGTATGATGTCCTCATCCTCCATGTCCGCCAGCAATGTGAATGGACGATGCACATTTGGTCGTCTCCTACATAAAATAAAAGTGGACACATGTCAATTAAACTCCCCTATGAGATGTGTCCAACATCTTATGTCTTGACTGACACAGCGCCAACAATGACTGGACTGAAACAACAGCTTGCAGCACAAGTCACATGCAGAGACACCTTGATGTCAAGTAGTTGTACACGTGTTCAGTATGTACATACTGAATACCCCCAAAACAGATTCTGACTATGTGAATGTAAAATGGTACATTCCGACATCTTGTGTCACCAGCCCTGAGAGTAGTTGACACAGCACATGTTTGAAACAGCAACACTGCTGGCTTCTACGTAGCTGCTTACCTGCCACACCGTCTTGCGTGAGTCGGACAGAGCACACATTTACACCACAATGAGCACAGTGTGTGTATAAAGATCAACTATCAAAATGAGTACAGCAATCTACACAGTAAAATAGGCACATTATGTAGTCAGTCCATCATTACTGTGGGTTGATAAGCCATTTCACACATTGACATGTTTACAAAGTTTAGAGTCCATTACACAACAGATCTGTGTACATGCACACAAATATCATATGTGACATGTGAGAGAGTACATGCCAATGCATCTAATCCTATGCACTGACATGGCATATGTAGTCATCAGTGAGTTCAATGTCACACTAGCATTGAATTTAACAATCTGGTGGCATGATTCATTGTAAGCGTCTAGTGTTCAATGATGAGAAGTGGCCATTGCCATTGCTACAGCATGATGTGTCCATAGGTGCCGTATGAGTGCACCGCCACCGCAATCACAGTCATTGGCACCAATTGAAAAATGCCAATTTGCGGGAGTGACCGCCTGGGCCCCGCGGTGTGACACTGCCAATGCCCATGCCCTTTCAGCCAATGGGAACTGCGATTGCGGAAGTGAATTAAACATTTGAAACCCGCGGTAGGCGTCCTCCGCTACCGCGGGTCCGGTCATTGGGTACAATTGAAAGATCCACGATAGCGGTAGTGATCGCCTGGGCCCCGCGGTGTGACGCCACCACTGCCCATGCCCTTTCAGCCAATGGGAACTGCAATCGCGGTAGTGAATTACACATTTGAAACCCACGATAGGTGTGTTCCGCTACCGCGGGTCTGGTCATTGGGTACAATTGAAAGATGCACGATTGTGGTAGCGACCGCCTGGGCCCCGCGGTGTGACACCGCCAATGCCCATGCCCTACCACCTAATGGGAACCGCGATCGTGGTAGTGAAATACACATTTGAAAATCGCGGTAGGCTTGCACTGCCACCGCGGTCCCAGTCATTGGTTACATTTGAAAAAAGCTGACCTGAAACACCAATTGCAGCAGCTGAGTACCACTCAAACAACCCCAGGGGGCTATATATGTCTGTGAGAGAGCCACACATTTCCACTGCATCCAGACACTGCTGCCTGCCATTCTTCATCCCCAACTGCTGCTGTTCCTGTCTCCTGGACCCAGTGATAGCGCGAACTGAGAACATCAGGGCCCGTCCCTTCACCACAAAGGAGCTGGAGGTCCTAGTGGACGTGGTGTTTTCCCAGGATGGGAGGCTACATGGTGCTCCAGATGTACTGGTAAGTGTTTCAGAGTGAACGTTTTAGAGTGCAAAGAGTGCTCACATGTTGTTGCTCTGCAATAGTATGTGCCTGTGAGTGCAATTTAATGTGCATGCAGCCTCATTTTTCATATACCATGCTCCATACATGGCCAATGGACATTTCTACAGCCCTTCTTCAGCAAGAAAAATACAAACATTGGTCTGAGACCGGGTAATGTAAATGTGTGATATACTGCCTAGCCTGCTGACTTCATGTCAATGGGATGTGTATCCTTATTTCCACAGATCCACGGCTGCATTTAAGGATGGGAGGGACATGCAGTGTTTTTGCAGCCATACAGTAACACTGCTGGTTTGGACAGTCAGAGTCTGAAAAAACATTGCCTGTGGTATGTGATGATTATCAGTAGCTTATGGCCATTGCAAAAGGACATTTGGGAGACTGTATCTGTGTTGTTCCCTTAAAGTGACTCCATACATGACAGAGGGAACATGTTGAGATGTATATCTATCTCACCTACAGGCATGTAGGCATGCTTAAAGAGATTAGTATGTTAGGTTACAAGGAGGCACGGGCGAGCTATTTGGCTGTGTCAACGTCACATGGGTCATTAATGTCAACTATGCATGTTTCCATGCATCTTCTGAGGATTGCATAAAGGTTGTACATACAGAATGCACATGGTGGTGGGCAACAATGGGGTATCATTTTCTATTGTGTGCTTTGCTTGCATATGATTTTTGTGAGTATGGCACTATACTGAACCTACGTTTCTGTCTATTGCAGCATTTACCGAGGGCACGGAAGGAAAGGGGACGGACACCAGTGGTGAAACTTCTGGCATGACTGCTATACATGAGCTCACTGACACTGATGCGACCATCTCCTCGGAGGGGGACAGGAGTGCCCTAGATGAATCACGCCCAGAAACACCAACCTCAACATCATCTGACTCAAGCGGTGACTCCTCGATGTTGGCGGGCATAGGGAGTTCAAAATCTGACTCATCTTCCACCACACATCGTCCAGTGCCCACCCTCCCGGCTGCTACCACTATTGCAGTCCATGCCCGCAGCCCTAGGAAGGGTAGAGTGTCCTTCCACCCAGGCACCACTGCCCCTGTCTCCCCTGCTGCCCTCAGTGTGGAGGCGGTGGAACTTTTGGCACCAGCTGTGTGTGGGTCAGGCTGCTCTCCTGAATGCCTTCCAGGATCATGACAAGAAGTTGGCACAAGTAGTTGCCTTCATGGAGGGCATTCATTCTGACGTGGGTGGGCAGAACTGTCCATTCTTTATCCTCCACAGTGATGGCAGTTATTCAGCTGTCACAGGCTCCCAGTCAAGCTCCAGTCCCTTCAGCAACCACCCTGCCAGTGGCACCACCTGACGAGAGTGCTCACACGCCACAGCCCTTAGGTGCAAAGTCCTCCACACGCAGCACACAACAACAGTACTCCAAGCGGCCCAGAGCACAGACACCATCCCCAAAACACAAAACAGGGACACAGGAGTGCAAAGGCAAAAGCCCTTCACGTGACACTCAGGGGCATCAGGCCAAGAAGCAGGCTTCCACCTCACATTTATCCAAATCACCCCCATCCAAGGGCACTCCCATCCCCACACCTGCTCCCAAAGACAAACAAACAGTTGCCCTGTCTGCTGTGAACCTGGTGCCTGCAAAGACTCAGCACAAACACCTCTCTAAGGCAGATTCTCCCACAATGTCAACTCCCACCCACACCCCTGTGAAGCTGGGACAGGAGAGCAAAGTGGGGGGTTTACCTGGACAACAGGGGATGGAGGAGAAAAGGCAAGACCAACTCAAGCATACCACCAGATCCATAAAATCCCCACAGGGAGAGCCACTTGCACCTGATACACCTTTGGTGGGGAGTGAGGCTGTTGTGCCCACCCCGCTTCCCACTCCTGCCAAGACAATTGTTAGCAATCGAATCTCCAAGACATTGAGACCCAGCCCTCAACATTCACCCTCACACACTGTGTCTCACAGCAGCATGTCTCTGCCTCCCCTTGCCACCAGGCCACCCCGTCCAAGCAGCCCTCAGGCTCCTACAGACACTGATGCCTCTACCTCAGCTGGTCCTCTCTCTCCTAGGTCCAGTCCTCCAACTGGCCCCAACAATCAGCCACCTCCCAGTTCAACTGACAGCCAAATCTGAGGCAAAGTCCCCCTCCCAACCCCATCTCTCCCACAGTGATGCCTGGACTGCCCATTTGTATTCCCGGAGCTGGGGTGATTCCCATGGCAGTGGATGGTGTTACCCATTCCCTGTGCAGTTTCTCATGCACACATGTACATACTTTGAATTTGTACTGGCCAAAGGTCTTATGTTATAAAGACAGTTACTCCTCTTGTCTGGTTTGTCAATGTCCTTGCTAAATATAATGTTTTATGTATGGGTATGGTTGCATGTGACACATGCTCTTTATGCCACTTTAACATTGCCAATTGCTTGTTTTACTTTTTCAGAGTTTGCCAGAGGTGACAGGCACTTTTGTTCTTGTTGACTCTAAGGCTTGAGGGTGCTATGATGGTTGTTTGTGATGATCTACTCTTACCCTAATCATTCTATGCTCAGGTTTGCTAAATTGTACACATGTTATGTTAGTATGCAATACGACAACAGAGGTGAATTATATCCACAGGATTACTTGCTGGGTGGCCAGGGTCCATCATATCTGTGTGATCTTTCTTGATGTGTGTACAGCAGTGTTGATGTGTAGTCATCTTGTGAAGTCATGTCTTCATAGTTACCTGGGTACATTTGAATATGTAAACTTGAGTAGTCATACAGTGTGAATGGCTGTCATTGTCAGTAATGTTGATGTGTGTGTGCCCCTGCAATGCCAACTACACACATGCATGATCTAGGTAATGAGTGCCTGTTTGTTTAAATTGTCAGCCATGTGCTTCAGATTGTGGGCACATGTAGCAGGGTTGGGCACTGTGCTGGTGTGTCCTTGCACTCCTGGGGGACAGCTACTTGTTGTCACTGCCCGTTGTGAGTATGCAGAGTGTGTGACTGCCAAATCTGTGTTGTGTTTTGTTGATCAGCCATGTGTCTTGTTTCTGTTTGTGTTCACTGTGCAGACCTGCTCAGCCACACTGACATTATTTGTGAGTTTTCTCATGTATTGCTGTCACTTGACCCATTTTTGGCTCCAGTATGGTATGTGGTATGTGGAGTCATACCATCCCCTATATGTGCTTCTGATGCCTACACATTGTGAGTTACTCCTCTATGTGTTTGTGGGCTGTACACTCCTCACCTGTCCACTACTGATGGACACACCACTGAAATCTCATGTCTTCCACCACATGCCTTGCCAGTGTGTGAGCCCCCAAACCACTTCATAGTGTGACACTATGCTGTGTGAGGATGATCTGTGTACAGGACCAATGTGCCACTCAGGACAGTTTCACAATTAGTTTTAGGATATTTTCTTGTACTGGTTTGCAGTCATGGTTGCTCATGTGCAGTGCATATGTTTGAGCATCACAGTCCTCTAGTCATGTTGTTTGCATCTGGGTTTCCCTGAGATGTGCATCTGTGGGGGAAGGCTAAGGTATATGTGTGTTTGCTGAGGTACTGCTACCCTTCCAGAGTGTGATGTTATGTTTGTGCTGTGATAATTTGTGTTGTGGGAGTTCAAGGTGTGGCACTCAGATATGTGTGCTACTGATTTTGTAGTTGAGCACACACTGCTTGCTGTGCATGCAGTGCTGTCAGTGTATGTTGCCTTGTACTTGCTTGGTGTGCATCCCCCTGATGTCCAGCTGTGTTTGCTATGTGATGGATTGGAATGTGCCTCTGTTGTGTTCTTCTTGTGAATGTATGCAGTGTCTGACCTGTGTTGGCTCTTTCTGCTGACAGGTGCAATGTGTGTGTTGTTCTATTTTCATGACATTCTGGGGCCCATTAGGATGGCGGGCGGGCAGTGCTGGGACCAGCCGCCAGTGGTGCGGTGGTCCCGCACCTGCAATTAGGATGCCACCACCGAGGAAAACGGTTTGTGAACGCGGGAGCTGCTACAGCTTGGATTAATTCCTAAAACGATTTATTCGTAATTGATACTCCACGAATTGTTCAGTATAGAGATTGGCGAGTTTAAAGAGACTGGATTGTTGGATAAAAAGAATAAAAGGAGAAGTGTTGAATACAAAGCAACGCTGTGTCCTGAGGATGGTCTTATGGATCGGACAGACCAACTAAAGACTGAAACGTCGACTTTCTTACACCCGTCTTGGATATGTTTGTCAGATTTAGCATGGCATTTACATATATATAATTGTTGTAACTATTCTAAGGTGTTGAGTGACAAATACTTGCAAACCGTGACTCAGCTATGTTTACAAGAGGGTGTTACACTGCTAATGAAATGTAAAAGTATTTTGGTAGTGACAGTGTTGCTAGATAGTTTTTGAAACCCATTTTTTACTAATACAACATTGATGAATTTATCCTTGGTTTGATTCGTTTCATTGTTCATTTCTATGACTTATAATAAATAATTGAATGCGAGGTTGAATAAACCCTCAAGGTACATATGCATAGATAATATTGATCATACCCAGTCCCTTGAGGTATATTGGGTTGCCCTGTTGTGTTTAAGATCCTCCATTCCCAGCATTGTGGCGGGCGGTGCTCACAGCACCGCCCGCCACAATGCTGGGAATGCACTGTGTGCATTGTCATGCACAAGGTGACAGGCACCGCGAAGTGCCTGCCACCATGTCCATGACAATGCAGGGGGGTACCATAGGTACCCCCCATGTGCACCCCCCACCTCGAATACCCTGGGGGCCCGCAACAGTCCCCGAAGTCAATATCCGTATGCCTTTCCGTGGTGGTGCAGCTTCACGCTACCTTCCTAATATGGATGGTGGTGTCTAACAGACACCGCCACCATAGCAGGCCCCTTTTCCGCCCGGTCAACTGTGTGACTGGCGGAAAACCGGCGGACGGTCTTTCCGTCCGCCGGGGTCCCCCACCATACTAATGTGGCAGGGCGGACATGGGTGGCGGGCGGGAAGGATGTAGGGCGGATCACCACCGCCATGCGGGCGGTGGCGATCCGCCCTACATCCTAATGGACCCCTATGTGTGAGTAGTTTGTGCATTGTGATACATTAATATGTGTGTTGCATGTGTAGTGTGCATTTCCTGTGTATATGTCACATGCAGCAATGTGGATTCATGCTCATGAACTTGTTTTGACTGCACACTAGTGGTTTGTCCTTCTATTTTGGGCCTGTCACTTGTCAGGATTGTGCATGTGCATGCTTGTGGTACATTATGACACCATGTTCACTTGATGACCAGTGTGGTGTGTATGTGTGTGTTAGCTGATTTGTCCCCTTGATCCCAGTTATTGTTCATGATTGTTTTTTGATGATGCAATTCTTGTTTGTGTTGGGGTATGGTGTCTGTGCATTTGTCCAGAGTGACAATGTTGTGTATTCCTGTTTTGTCTAGGGTCACATTGCTTTTCAACTGTTTGGCTGCACATGGCTGTGCTTGTTGGACTTCTGTGGATATTGTTTGTGAAATTTGTGTTTGGCTATTGGTTTTGTGTCAGCATTGGTTCAGGCATCCCAGAGTGTGAGTTTG
The DNA here is from genome assembly GCF_964204655.1 of Triturus cristatus. Lineage (NCBI taxonomy): Eukaryota > Metazoa > Chordata > Amphibia > Caudata > Salamandridae > Triturus > Triturus cristatus. The sequence goes on along the minus strand of NC_140588.1, from coordinate 346,478,940 downwards.
ATATTTGTGGATGCACCACAGGGTGTGTGATTGGTTGTCAGTGAACTCACAGGACATCATTTGCACCATTATGTGTGTTTCTCACAGGTGTTGAGTGCTGCAGGCATGAGGTGGGTTGGTGAGGGGCATGTGTGAAGGTCCTACTCGTGTTCGACAGTCAGGGAGTGTGACAATGAGCCATGTGTGCTGTGCTGATGACATACACATGTCAAGTAGGTTGACACAGATGTGTGGCTAGTCACTGTATGACTTCAGACACTTCCTATCATTCCTGTGCCTATGCATGGCTTGCGTTGATGTCTCTCTGAGTTGTTGCACAATCACTGTGGTTTAATTTCACTCACTGTGCTACCCATGTCTGCTTTGATGGCCTTAGGGTGGTGTGATATGTTCCTTCTCTTGCATGTGATGTACACATGCTATGTGGCTTGCTCCATGGCTTTCCAGCACTGTCCACTTCACTTTTGGCTAGCCCATTTATCGTCCTCCATTGCTGCTGACCTATGGTATGAGCAGCAGCGGTCCGTGGAGGGAGTTCCGTGGGGCGATGAGGTGGGGTGGGGGAGGGGCAGGGTGGGGAAATGTAAACACCGGAATATGGATGAACGGAGGTAAGTACACATTTAAATAAATAAAACTAATTTTGTTGCGGGCGCTGCATAATATTTTGCGATGCAGTGCGCGCAAAGGAATTCGTTTTATTTATTTAAATGTGTACTTACCTCCGTTCATCCATATTCCGAACTGCACCCCTGCATTTCACTATGCGAGCATGCATTCCGTTCGGAATGCATGCTCCCATTGTGAAGTATACGAGTGCGACCGAACAGGGTTCAGTTGCATCGTACTTGCAGGTCCGTAACCGATGACAGTAGGTCAGTCAGTTACAGTTCCTGACCGATGTCAGTCAGACTCCGGTCCGTCGGACATAGGAATCAGCCCTTTATGTATTGCAATTTTGTTTCCGATCCGGGTCGGACTGCTCTCCGAGAGCTGTTCATAGCCTTACCTTGCGACCAACCCGTACCCGGCGCCGGTCCGTCCTGTTGATGAAGTACGATGCGCATAACTGCCAAAAATCCGACCGACATTCTCCGTCCGAGCCGTAACTCCTAACGCCGAGCCGAGTCGCCCGGAAGCAGTATCCATAGCAGTTTCCGCCCTGACAAGTCCGATGCGTACTTCCTACGTGCCGAACGGGTTGCCACGTACGGCACGTCACAGCATCCGGAAAAGAAGCATATCAGCTACGATTCGCCCCAGAACTCAATCCACGGCTTCGAGACGGACCAGCTTGCAACGGGTATGAGATGGAGCAACAAGCAGCGTGTACGAGACGAACACATCATGAATCCCATCCCGCAGGTGATACTAGTACTCTACATCTATGACCGGATCAGGAACAGACGCGGACGGTGCAGATGGTAAGTCAAACATCCACCACACAAACAAACGACACATACCCGCAAATTGTCACACACACACAGGGGATCCATATCCTGCCCACTAACAACAGGCCACCATAGGGGTTGAATGGCCAGCACCACTACCACCCCCACCCATAGGGCTTATGTTGCTCATCACTACCGGCACCCCCACCCATAGGGGACCTGTTGCCCATCACTACTGCCACCCCCACTCATTGGGCTTATGTTGCCCATCACTACTACCACCCCCACCCATAGGGCTTATGTTGCCCATCACTACTGCCAGCCCCACCCATAGGGGACCTGTTGGCCATCACTACTGCCACCCCCACCCATAGGGCTTAGGTTGCCCATCACTACTGCCACCCCACCCATAGGGGACCTGTTGACCATCACTCCTGCCACCCCCACCCATAGCGCCTATGTTGCCCATCACTACTGCCACCCTCACCCACAGGGCTTATGTTGCCCATCACTACTGCCACACCCACCCATAGGGGACATGTTGCCCATCACTCCTGCCACCCCCACCCATAGAGCCTATGTTGCCCATCACTGCTTCCACCCCCACCCATAGGGGACCTGTTGCCCATCACTACTGCCACCCCCAACCAAAGGGCTTATGTTGCCCATCATTACTGCCACCCCAACTCATAGGGGACCTGTTGCCCATCAATCCTGCCACCCCCACCCATAGGGCTTATGTTGCCCATTACTACTGCCACCCCCACCCATAGGGCCTATATTGATCATCACTACTGCCACCCCCACCCATAGGGGACCTGCTGCCCAGCACTACTGCCTCCCCCACTCATAGGATGGGTGATGCGCCACACATCCATCATACACCAACATTAGGTATGTCAGTAAAATGCATCCCCCCTAACATCATGACAACAGTGTGTAGTGTGTGACAAATGCCCACAACAGTGATCATGACTTCGAACATACAATGTAACTACCATCACATGTGTGACCAAAAACTGAGTGTGGCCTACACAAGGCAAGCATCAAAAGCACTGTGGCAATGTAAAAATAACACCCCTCACTGTGTAGAACAAAAGTTTAGTGTGTGCTTCCAAACTGCAGCAGATGTTGAGCATTGTGGTGATGGGATCTAAAAACCCCTCATCACAGTGACCAAAAGGTAAGTGTCATCATGGACAAAGCTGCAAATGCCAAACAGCATGTATGATTTCTGGTCCCAACACATGGAACACTTTTGGGCCAAAGTAGTGGTTGTGTCCCATACCCACAGAGATGGGGTGAGGCTAACAGTGCTGTGCAAACCTAACATACTCTCGGCCATGTGCAGACAAGCACCACTTATGGGGGCTGACAATGCATACAGTGTACAATGACACAAAAGCAGAAGTGACCATCACAAAGCATACACACATCTCGAAAATAGACACACAAATCAAAACATCCTGTGTAGACTTTAGGTGTCACGTCACAAACTCCCATTCCATGCCAGCAATGGCACCTAACAACCAGGATGAATGTGCAGAATGATGTGATATGGCTCACAGGAGCATCAGGGTAAATCCCCAAAACAACATCCAGACAGTGGCCCACAACAGCAATACCAATGCACTGGTGCAGATGCACAAACACAAACAGGCAAACTCACACTGCACATCTGTCTGACACAACGTGTGTGTGTGTGTGTGTGTCTCAGTATCCCCAGGCAACTACACAACACATGAGGGGGGACTGAACCACAGTGAGACAGATGTGGACAAAGTGCCATGCAAAAGTAAATCATCAATGGGCCCCCCTTAGTGGGCAATCAGGCATTGTGAGATGAGAGGGAGCACAACAGACACATGTGACACAAGCTGGAATGAACAGCAACTAACACAGCAAGAGACTGACACACAACAGCACTACCCCCAGGTACCAGACATTGGGGTGACACAAACATGCATGACACCTCCACTGTGCTGACAAAGGTAGATGTCGTACAAACTGTGAAACCCAGACGTGTCCTGTGCCACAAACGTACATCACACCTACACAAACACAAATCACTCAACATGGCCCGTCATCCATTGACAAACAGAAGATGGGGCCCATCCATGCAACCATTTACATCAGTCCACCCATAACACCACACACCCTGAACTGCACCAAAGTGCATCTGTGAAGCCCACATGGACAGGTGACATTGCACATGCACCCATGACAACCACAGTATTGTTGGGAGGCACTACGGTGCACAGACTCAACACACAAGGACAGTTTACAACCGTGGTGAATGACAGACATACTGCACAGTATGTGGTACATGGCCATGACGTCAAAGCTCCCGTAACCTGCAGAATACCTGCCACAGTCTCAGGACAATGCAGAAGCCAAGGAGAACCACAAGGCACACATGCTGACACCTGCAAACATTGCAGCCCTGAACCGGACAAGTGGGAGCAATCACACACACATACACATGTCTCAATCACTGAAAGGTACCACCTAGGGACAACTACATGATATTACGAACAAACAAGTGCCTTGGGGACCCCTGACTGTGTCCTATCTGCGTCTGACAACATCATCACCACTCAGAACTGACAAATCCCAATGATGAAACACCAATTAACAGTAGTGTGTCATGCACCCACACATCTGGTAGCCCATGGCAAAGCTGTGGGATGAACACATTACCACTCAGCAAGCATCAATCACAGGAACATATCAAGGGAACACTGCCTGTGTATGAAAAGGGATGTGGACACACACACACATGCCCACACAACACAGAACATGGGCCCAGGCAATGTCACGGAACAACACCCTTACTTGAGGGGACTCAACTCCTGTGGAAGCTCAGCTGTGCCAAACATAGCCCCAGCTGGTCTCAGTCGTGTCAGCAGAACACTTGGTCAGTCAGCCATCAGTTACCACACAATGAAGACTCTGGTCACAACAGCCTGGGTACGGCAGTGTCCCTTAAGTCATCTGCACATACTCAATACATATGTCCAGCAAGTTGCACAGAGGACCCAGTTGCTCCTACACCAATGATGCCCACACTTACATGTCCAGCGGAGATGCGCCCACAGTCAGGGAAATATAGACAAATTGGACAATGGGAAGCACATCATATGTGCATGTGTGCAAGCCACAGATGTGACCATGCAAATGAAATGTTTACAGAGTGTCCACTAATTGTTATTCATAACACACCCAGTTAGCTGCAAAGGATGATATGGATAACGACCAGAATAGGGTACATATTTCATGGACCACATGGAGTACCTCACATCAACACCTCAGTATTCAGCATTTGAAATACAGCATTACAACTGCAAGGTCATGCTAAACATCATCAACATAATGTACGGCTAAATCAAATTCACAAGGATAAAGAAAAAAGCTTTATTCAGCAGATGAAAAATTAAAAGTCTGTTCAAAACAAAGGCCAATGGCCAGTCCATATCCAAATGACAAGAAGTTAACTTGAGTGACAACTGTCACAAGTTGCTTGCCTGCTCTGGTCGGGACAGGGGACATCCCCTCGGAGGGGCATACATGGGGTCCGGCCAGGCACCGCATGGACAGGATCAGGGCGCAGCAGAAGGAGGTAGTGAAGGGGTGATGGATGCAGGAGAGTCACTGGCAACTGCAGTGGAGCTGACTGAAGGACTGTGTGCAGTCACAACTGTGGGGCACAAGTCAGATGGGGTGTGTGCCGGCACAACGGCAGTGGGCAGGTCAGATGGAGTGGACTGGGTCCCCACTGCAGTGCCCAAGTTAGATGGGGTGGTCGTGGACTCTACTGCAGTGCCTAACTCAATGTGAGCGGAATGGGGTTCAGGTGAGGTTGGCAGGGCAGAGGGGGGGACACGGTCCCCACATCAGTGGCACTAACTGTCTGACCGGGGGTGAAAGAGCAAGTGGTAGGGGGGAGGGCCTCAGCATTTTGGGGATGGTGTATCTGTGGGTGGGGGAACCTGGGGCAGGGTGTGGCAGGGGAACCTCTGGAGTGGTGGCTTGGGGGATGGAGGACGGAGGCTTCGCCGTGGAGCTGCATGGCAGGGGTGGGGTCTTGCTCCTCCGGCTCCGGGGGTCTTGTGGGTGGGGGCCTCAGTCTGACTGCGCCTGGGAGAGGGTGTCCAGGTGTGAGGGGCACTCCCCTCTGTGTGTGGGGACTTCCTCTTCCCCTTGTAAGATGGATCTGCTGGGTCGGTGGGGAAGAGGCCAAGGTCACAGAGGAAGGGCTTCTGTGGAGATTGGGTTGCAGGTGAGGCAAGGGAAGGGGGCTGGGAGGGAGATGTATCGGAGGACTGCGGAGTGGTTGTGGATGACTGAGTGTGTGTCTGCAAACCATCCCCTGTGAGTGTGGGATCAGTCCCCTGCGCTTGCTTGTGTGCACGTCTAGCCCTTGGTTTGGGTGTTTGTGTGCTGCGCGTCTCTGTGGGTTTGTGAGAATGTGCAGGTGTGCGTGTGCTTGGGACAGGTAGGGTGCTAGGAATCATGGGTGGTGCAGGGGTAGAAGAGGTGCGGGACTGTAGGAGGAGGGACACTGCTGCCGTCAGGGAGGAGGCCATGGACTGATTGGTCCTCTGTAGGGCAGACATGCCTGATGAAGTGCCCTCCATGAACGACACCAGTTGTGTCAACAGACTGGTGTGTGCATGGAGGGCACTCAGCATTGATGTCTACCCTACATGGATCTTTCTAAGCAAGTCCACAGACTCCTCACTCAGGGCAACAGGAGACACAGGGGCAGGGGGTGCGGTGCTTGGCATGAAGGAGAATGCTCCCGAACACGGGAGCCCCCACGGACCTCTGGGATGGGAGCCGATGGGAGGGTGGTGATGGTGGTGGTGGGGGCGGTGGCGGGAACAGCCTCACTAGCTGGTGTTTGGTGGCTGCTGACACCCACCTCCACAAGGGAGTCATCCTCCGAGCTGCTGTGGCCCTCAGCTGGGGTGGATGGTGCTGACGACTCCCCGGTGTGGCTCCAATCGCCCTCCGTGCCACTGGGTCCCTCCAACCCCTCGCGTTCTCTCCCAGTCAGGCTCTGTGGCTCCTCCAGGTCCGTGGAGCTGTCCCCTCCTGTGGCCCTGGATGTATCTGGATCGAATTAGCAAAAAAGAGAACAACATCAGTCACCTGCACTGACTGCACACACCACAGTGAGTACATCACATCACAGGGCAAGCCCTGGCATCATCAGCTGAACACTGCTCAAAGTGCTCACACTGTTTAGAATAAGCCAATTGTCAGTCTCAGCATCAACCATGGCACTCATATCCCTCCTGGACTTGCACCCATATGTCTGTTGCATGTTGGATGCTAATACCCCAATGTGCCGACATGCACCACCCACACATTTGTTGGACATGCAAGTGAAGATGTAGGAGTATGTCACTATACACACAGCACATCTTTTGCGCTGACTCAGTACAGGTGTCAGGATGAAGGGATGGGCAGAGACTCATTTCACATGCTTGTGATGCATGCCAGCAACACACACTATGATGTTCTCATGTCCTGATAGTCAATGCCACAATGGGGTGCATGGAGCACACTTGAACACAATGCAGGATCACTCATAGCAAGTTAAATGCCATGGCACTGGCATGCCTGGAAAGTCAGTCAACACTGTCTCCTGTCACAGGGGCAGGGCATCCAGACAACAACAGTATGCACTGTATCACAATCATAGCTCAGGGGTAAAGCAAACTCTGCAGCTGACAAGCGCACTTGCCCATCCCCTGCAAACAACATATCCCCGACCCAGAAGACCCCACATCATACAAATAAGACATATGAGTCTCTGCGAACACATCTCCCTGTACATTAGCACATCACAGTCTTCTGTGCTTGTAACCCAGCTGCCTCAAGTGCACAGTTGCATACACCATTGTGCACTGTCAAATGATCACACACCTATATGTCACACAGGTCTTGTCTCTCATAGTTACATCTCCGATGTCGTGCTGACCCTCAAACTCATGAACACCCCAGTTGTACGTAACAGGAAGCCACACCACAATGACACAGAGGCAGACACCTGAAGGCACATGTCACTAAGCACAACCTGTAAATAGATACACAGGAGTGGGATTACAGAGTCTTTATAAATGCCCTTGAGTAGGCATGACTGCCCAGGTCTATGTGAAACACTGTTTAGCCCTGGACAGTAGTCAGGTGGCTAAGCAAGTGTGACACACTTGATATACATACTCCTGAGGCACACACATTGGAGTCCCCTGCTGCATGGGTTTGTTTGAAATACCCCAGCAACATGTGGCGAGTCAGACCAGCAATTGGAACACATATCAAGGGCACACACAGATAACATGTCATGTCAGGTCTCAGGCATTGTGTAAACAATTGACCCACCCATGAAACACACAACAGAGTCACAGGAACAGATGCTATCCGGAAGCTGACGCATACTTGACTGCAGGGACACAGTGCCCTAGTGACACAAGCAACAGACTGTAGGGGCCACACCTGTGGATCAGATGAAGAGAGTGCATCACACAATTGAGGGACATGAGTATTGGACTACAAGCCCTACGTAACGTGGAAGTATGACCAAGGCCAAAAGACTGCAATTAGCATGTCAGACATAGTACACAGATTAGTCATGGATTTACCCCCTCCTTGCTGCTGTCTGGCCTTCAGCTGCCCATCCAGGTCCGGGAAGACCACTGCCAGTATCCGGAGCATGTGGGGGGTCAGGGTCCGGTGTCTGCCCCTCCTGCGAGGAGGCGACAGCTTCAGCTGGACCCTTGCGATCCTGCGGGTCCAGCCCCGAAGGACCTGCCACCTCTTCTGGCAGTTGCGGATCCGGCGCTTGTAGACCCCCACCGATCGAACTGCCCGGGCAATGGTCAGCCATATCTCCTGCTTCAGGTGGGCATCAACCTGTGAGGATGACAAAGTTAAAAGTCCATTAACACACATGCCACCTATTTGTGCTGCACACAGTTGGATATACATGTAATCATCACAAAGGAAAATGAGTAACACAGGTAGTGCACCCATGGAAATGGCCAAATGCCCTGCATGTCTGACATGTTAACAATGCTGGGGAAGTTTAAGCTTGCACAAATGCACTTTAGCTGCAGAACACCTGTTCATTACATGTACCTACACACTTTGGGGGATGAAAGTACTCAGTGAGTAGGCTTGCCACTGGTGTACACACTGCTAGTACTGCTAGTCAGACAACATGCACAATTAGGAAGGCAGTGGACTGGGGGGGCGTGGCTTGGCGCCTGCAGGAGATGGCGGCGCATCGGTGAGGCTCCGAGGCGACGTTGGAAGGCATGCCGGTTTCTGCCCAGTTCTCCGGATGACAAACGGCGGCTGAAGTATGGGAACATGCCCTGACCCTACTCGCTGCTTTCAACTTCATTTTGGAGGCTCCATGACGCTTTAAAATGCTTTTGTAAGTCCTGTCAGGCTCCGGCCGCCATTTTGAATTTTTAGCGCGACACGCATTATGAGGCTACGGCGGTGATACAAGTTCAGCATTCTCCATGTTTAGAATTCCAGGCCCTCAACGACTCTCAGAATGCCTGTTTTCTTGATTTCTTATTGTGTCATGAAGCGTCAACATTATTGCACTGCCCACTTCTTTTAAGGACGACGTTCCTTCATGAAAGGTTCTTTTTTCAGTCATGAACTTTTCACTATTCTCTTCATCTGCTTTTATTTGCAGCAGCAAATTATTTCACTACATCGCACCTGGAGGCCCTTTGTTGTCGACGCTCTTTTTGCGCTGCGGATTTTTATGTAGTACACGAGAGGACTTTTCTTTTCATATTTCCGCTTTTCTGTTTAAGTCCACTTTGAGTTATGAAGTGAGTTGATGCCACCTCTCCACTTTACATTGACGCATGGATGATATTTTGATCTTTCTCTGATGGCTTCACGCACTTTTTTACGTCCGCTCAGATGAAGGTTTTCGCTGTGGTGCTTTGAAGCTAGCTATACTCTTTTCTGGTGATATTCAGACGTCGTCGCTCCCCTGATGGACTCTTTCTGGTATTGTTTTCATTTTTGCCTCCTGTGGTCTCCAATGAGTTAGCCACTCCACAGATTCGCCACATGGGCAGACTTAAATCAATGTCGCGCCTGCCTCATTCTACTACGCCCCAAATTGCGAAGAATTCTAAGGTTTTCTCCGCTCTGTCGCAATTGGAAGATTCTCTCAACTCATCTGGTTCAGATACACCAATGGAGCCATCTAAGCTCCCGCAGGATACCTCTAAATCTAACACCAAGAGACTCAAGTCAAACTCTCTTTCGCCTCCAAAACATTCGGGGCCTGTATCTATGGAACTGTTGTTAGAAGAGATAAGATCCCTGCGTCCTTTTATGGAAGAGACTAATGTTAAGCTCCAGGTCCTTACTGATAACTGGTCGCAAATGGAAACGAGAGTAACTTTAGTTGAAAAGTCTGTTCAGTCGTTTCAAGAAACATCTTCTGTGGTCTCCAACTTAAAATCTCAAGTCTCTGATCTTCAACAACAAGTGGAACAGTTGGAAAACAGGAACAGGCGCAACAACCTTCGTATTTATGGCCTGGCCGAGGGACTTGAGGGATCTGACCCAATCACTTTCTTCAAGTCGTTCCTTCCTAAACTCTTGCATCTGACACAGGACAGGTCCCTTAATATTCAGCGAGCTCACAGATTGGGTCGTCCACCTTCCTCAACTTCTCCTTCTCAGAGACCCAGAGGGGTCATCATCTACTTTTTGGAGTACACTGACCTTTTGATGGTTTTGGCGGCGGCCAAAGCCTCTCCGAATCTTACCTGGTCTGGATCTCCCCTGTTTTTTGCGCAAGACTATGCCAAGGCTACGGCTGCCCGGCGGAAAGCTTTTCTAAATCTGAGAGCGGATTTGCGGGCGATGGGGGCTCGATACGGCCTCTATCACCCATGTTTATTTAAAGTCACCCACAATAACAAGACTACAACTTATGAGGACCCAATACGTTTGCAAAGTTTCATTAATGCACATAAATCCTCTGCTATGGATGCCTCCAGACCGTCATCCTCTGCTTTCGGATGAATAATGTTTTTATAATTCTTATATGGCTCTGCATGTTATGCTGTGTTTCTTTAGTGTTTTTCATTGTTATAACTCGCCTGAATTTCTCTGTTCCTTTATATGGTTCCGTTAATGTTTCTTTTATTGTTTAAACATTATGGCTGTTCCCTGTTTTCCGTGTTCAGTTATGGTTTCATCCTGATTTCCTAGCACATTTTAACCCTTTGTTTTCTTTTTTCATCTTACAGGAGTTTGTCCTTGTGTCTTGATGATGTCTCCCGACCCCAGTCTCGCTGCTCCTCGATGTGCTGCCTCACCCTTGTGGTTCCTTCCTCCCTCCACCCTTTCTCGTATCTTCCCTCTGTAGGTATGTTTTTCCCCCATTTCCTTATTTATCTTCCTGGCTTATCCGTTGGTTTTTCTTCTTTCCCTTCCCTTTTATCTCTTCTTATGTTTGTGTTCTCGTCCGCATATTTTCACGTTGATTTAATATTATTGTTCGGAACTCCTTGCACCTATGAGGATTGCACTCTTCTTTTTTCATGCTACACTTGCTTCTCAACCTCTTTCCCCTTTCTGGCTCCTTACTCCAATGTCTCTACCATGTTTCTCTCTACTTCTTTCTTACTCCTAGCTTTCTGGGTCACGTACGACGTTGTTGCATCCTATTCTCCTTTTCTTGCTACGGCTCATACTTATGGTCACTTGTTCGCTTCCCTTGTTTTCACTATGTTTCTACCAACTCTTCTTTCTTTCACCTTTTCGACTTTCTACTCTTTTTGGGCTTATCTCTCATTGGATGTGTCATGTATATTCTTTATAAATAAGTTGATAACATGTCATTGAATATTTTGTCATGGAATGTGAAGGGTATTAACTCCCCGATTAAGCGTCAACGGATTCTGTCACATCTTGCCAAATTGAATGTCGATATTGCATTCCTCCAAGAAACGCATTTAACTGAGGCTGAATCTGTTAAGCTTAAGCGTGGTTGGGTGGGTGAATTGTTTTTTTCACAAGGTGATGGCAAGCGTAATGGTGTGGCAATCCTTTGTCGCAAGTCTCTTCCCCTACAGGTTATCACTCATGAGTCGGATACTTCTGGTCGTTGGGTCTATGTTAAACTGTCCCTTAGAGGTGTTCAAGTCTCTCTTCTCAATGTTTATGGTCCTACCACAGGCGAACCTTCTTTTTGGGCTGATTTTTCTCCACTTCTAACTAAATTTATGGATCACAACTTTATCCTGGCGGGGGATTGTAATCAACCCCTTGATCCCTTTATTGATAGAGAGTCCAAAGCCCCTTATGTTCCTAACAAGCCCCACAAACTGTTTAGTCATGCGATTTCACAACACAAACTTGTAGATTCCTGGCGCCTCTCCAATCCAAAGTTGCGGGAGTATACTTTTTATTCTCCCTGTCACCGTTCCCAGTCACGACTTGACTACATCTTTCTTTCCCACAACCTCGCTCAGTCACTCCTATACTCTGAGATAGGCCCGATTTTGCTTTCTGACCATGCCCCCGTCCTCACTAGTGTTGATGTACTCCCTAAAACTACTGGCCCTAGGAGATGGCGTTTCAACAATTCCCTCCTCACAGATCCCAAATTTACAGCCACCTTTACTTCCTTTTTTGATGAATTTTTCCTCCGCAACGATGATGATACCCTCCCTGATCATACTATTTGGGATGCTTTTAAGGCAGTAGCACGTGACTTTATTATAAGTTATGTTGCGAACAAGCGTAAAATTGCCCGAAGGTTTACCAAAAATCTCCTTTCCGACATTAAAACACTGGAACATGCGTATTTTACTTCACACTCTCCTGATAGCTTGACAGCCCTCATTGCAGCAAAAATGAAGTTTAATGAGAAGTCTACAGAAGATGCCTCTTTGTACCTGCTGAAATCTACTGCTAAATTCTACGGGGGTAGGAACAAGGCTGGAAAGCTCCTAGCTAATTATTTGAAGATTAAGCACAATAAGCTGAATATTGAATCTATTTATGACTCTGATGATAATTTAAAGCATACTGATGTTGATATTCTTGCTGAATTTTCACGTTTCTATGAAACTTTGTATACCTCTGAAACCCAACCTACCCCTAGCTCCCTTGACCATTTCTTCTCCACCATTCATACACCAGCTGACTTTCCTCCAGATCTCTCCTCCTTAGAATCAGAAGTCACACAACAGGAACTACTTACTGCATTGCAACATCTCAAACCCAACAAAGCCCCAGGACCTGATGGTTTTACTGTCGAATTCTACCTTCACTTCTCTAAACTGCTAATCCCACGACTTCACTCTCTATTGCGCACTTTTATTTCTTGTGGTGCCTCCTCAGGAACTTTCTCTGATGCCCATATTTGCCTTATACCTAAACCCGGAAAGGATACCCAACACTGCAAAAATTACAGGCCCATATCTCTAGTCAATATTGATTACAAACTCTTTGCTAAAACATTGGCGATTCGATTGGACCACCTTCTCCCCGATTTACTGGGAGAGGAGCAATCTGGGTTTGTTAAGGGCCGGTACATTACGGACAATACTAGACTTTTATTTAATATCCTATCAAAGTCCTCCCGTTATCAGCACTCACTTGCAGCGATAGCCCTTGACGCCGAAAAGGCTTTTGATCGTGTTGAATGGTGCTATCTATTCCACACCCTCACTTGGTTTGGTTTTGGTCCTAGATTTATCTCTTTAGTTTCCCTGTTATATTCTCATCCTAAAGCGGCAGTCTTTGCTAATGGTCAAATCTCACCTTATTTTGACCTGGGCAGAGGCGTTCGCCAGGGTTGCCCTTTATCCCCTTTTCTTTTCAACCTTGCTTTGGAGCCCTTTCTTTCCAGGTTGCGTCAAAATCCTGCCATTCACGGCTTCCAGATTGCAGATCTGCATATTAAACTCGCTGCATATGCAGATGACATATTACTCTTTCTTTCTAAACCTACAGAATCCATCCCTGCTTTCATGACTGAAGTAAGAACGTTTTCCTCTATCTCTGGATATAAACTTAACCACGATAAATGTGAGATCCTTCCCCTAACCAAATTTACTTTCAAACAAGAATTTATTGAATCTCGATTCACCTGGAGTCCGTCCCACATTAAATATCTAGGTTTATATATTACTCCCTCAATTTCAGACACTATCTCTATGTGTATGTCCAAATGCTCGCAGAAAATTGCAGATCTCACGACAAGATGGCATCCTTTATACCTCTCCTGGTGGGGACGCCTCGATACTATCAAAATGATGATATCTCCCATTATTCTGTACACACTCTCCAATATTCCACTCCCCATTCCAGTGAAATTTTTTACTAAGATTAACTCAACACTATCCTCGTTTTTATGGAATTCCAAAAAACCAAGAATGTCTCGGGCTAGGCTAATACGTCCAGCATCTGAAGGTGGTGTTAATTTTCCTGACTTCCCTGCGTATCAGAGGGCCTTTTTATTGCGTCAAGCTTCCCTTTGGTTACAAGATTCCACCTCCCCTTGCCCCTTGTGGCTTAAAGTTGAGCGTACTTTACTCTCCCCCTTTTCTTTTGCAGAATATCTTGCTTTTTCTCGTAAGCCTTCATTGACTCCCACTCCTATCCACAAGTATACTCTTAAGCTTCTATTAGCAGCGGCTCCCGGCCCCCCTGTGACAGTGGCTGATTTCATCTCTTCCACTATCTGGCATAATAAGTATCTCCTAATTGGTAATAAGCCCTTTTATTGGAAATCATGGAGATCCCGTGGTTTGATTTGGATTTCGCAACTCTTTTCTGGTTCCACTTTTGTTTCTTTCTCTGACCTTTGTTCCTCCTTTTGCTTACCCAAATCCTTTTTCTCTAAGTATCTTCTCCTCAAGGCTGCTGTTTTGGAGCTTTACATACCACTTTTGGCTTCTCCTTCTCCTCCCCCTATCCCTATCACCCCTGCTGTTCGACTTCATTCTCTCCTCCGCACTGTCCCCAAGGCATCTCTTCTTTATAAATACCTTCATACTCCCGAGTTACCCAGGCCTAAATCCAAGGTTGAACTTCAGTGGGAAGATGACCTTGGGGTGGATTGGACGATTTCCTTATGGGACAAAATTTGGACAAAATTGCGCAAAACCTCCAGAGCGGCTTCGTTGACACAATCCCTATTTTTTATTTATAATAGGCTACTCCACACTCCTTCTACACTACATAAGCGATTTACTGCTACCCCAGACAAGTGCTGGTCATGTGATGTCCCCAATGCCACCCTGCCACACATGCTATTTCATTGCAAGCTTGTTCATGACTTTTGGTTACAGGTATGGGCCCAAATCAATGTTATTTTTCACACTAGCATCCCCTTTTCCCTTGTTCATCTTTTCCTGGGCAGTCTGTCTACTAGCTGGAATAATGTAGACACATCTGCTCGTATTGTTGATTTGCTATTGGCTGTTGCTTTTCAACAGATTACTGTTAATTGGAAAAATGCATCCAACATTTCCTTTAAAGCGTGGTGGTACAATGTCTGTTATAATCATAGACTTGATAATGCATTTGTCTTCCCTATTCACTTGGCAGCTAAACGTGCAGACTTATGGCTCCCCATTACGCTATATTTAGACAATTGTGCTGCTCGCTCCTCCCTTCCATTGCCTGCCCAACAAGAAGTTCCTAAACCCCCATGATACCCTTTCTCATGTTCTGCATATTTTTACCTTGCTGTTTCATTTTTATGCTCTTTGTAATTTACTGTTTGATCAGAATTGACACAATTTCTTTATTTCTTTTCAATGCCCATGTTCATTGTTTCTACATGCAATTTCTCTTATAGGTTTTATTTGTAATCCCACTCCCCTCCTCCTTCCTACCTCTTTTATTCCTCCCTTCCTCCCCAATTGATATCTTGTATTGCATTTACCTTTTTACTGCTTAATAAAACTCTTTTGAACTTAAAAAGTAAGGCAGTGGACTGCACACTCACCTGCTCCCCTGGTTTCCCATACAGCTTGCTGTACTGTGGAAGGAGCCCGTCCAGCAGGGCCTGGTTCTCCTCCTCAGTGAAGGCTGGGGCCTTCTCCAGAGTACGTGCCATAGCAGCAGCCAGAGGATGCAGAGACAGCAGTAGTGGTAGCAGGGATGTGGTCCAGTAGCATTTAGTGCAGGTAAGTGAGCTCCCTGGGGTCCAGCCAGCCTTATATCTGTGCTGCAGAGGCAGACTCTGGGCCATGTGACCCCAGTGATAGGTCTAACACGGTTGCATTCTATGAATCTGGCCAAACCATAGAAATGTACGACTCGTACACGTCTTCCACATCGTTCAAATCTTCACCTTCATAAAACCCTGGGAATTGCAACATTGTTGTAGGCATCCAACTGAATTTCCAGTGCTCAATTCGTACAAGTTTTGAATCTGCATCCGTCTCCATGACAGTCCAGAGCCAATGGGTGCGCCCGTTACAACGCGTATTTTGAAAATACACATGCACCCGTCTCCATACAATTCAATGGCCAAGGCGTACGCCTGTCTCGGACCATGCCTGCCTGACGCGCATGCATGATAGTCACCCGCGTCGGGCCTCATTGCAGTCAATGGCAAAGCGTACGCACGGCTCGGTCATGAACCGTGCAATGCGTATGCATTGTCACCCGCGTCGGGCCTCATTGCAGTCAATGGCAAAGCGTACGCACGGCTCGGTCATAAACCGCGCAATGCGTACGCATTGTCACCCTCGTCGGGCCTCATTGCAGTCAATGGCAAAGCGTACGCACGGCTCGGTCATGAACCGTGCAATGCATACGCATTGTCACCCGTGTCGGACCTCATTGCAGTCAATGGCAAAGCGTACGCACGGCTCGTTCATGAACCGTGCAAAACGTATGCATTGTCACCCGCGTCGGACCTCATTGGTGTGACTATTCAACGGCTTCAACACACAATTACTTGCCAGGGACTCAGGTGCACACCTATCACACTACAGCATTGGACACACAGTGTCCCATGGCATGTAAGGCTGCATTCCCTGTGTGTTGGGGGGGGGCAACATTTGGTTTGTTGGGTGGCAGTTTTGTTCAGCCACTCCCAGGCTGTGCATGTTTTCATGGGGGCAGAATCCTTTGTGTGTTGTGCACATTACCGCTGTGATGTGCAACTGTACAGTTATGGGCATGAGTCATGGACACAGTTGCAGGTTGGATATGTTTCGGACATTTCACATACACCCTGAGTCCTCGGGGTGATGGCATGTACGTCACAGTGAGACCTATAGCCACAATTCTGATGTACACCCACAGTCTATGTGCATGTTGTGTCTCAGATGTGGCTGATCAAATGTGCCCAATGGGAGACAGTCTCCACATCCATGTGGCTTGTGCATCAACCTTGATGTTGTGTGTGTCTACGAGACATCCATGTAGGGCCTGCAGAGACAACAGTGGCCACTACCTGTGGGACTCATGGTTGCCTTGTGGCGTGTACATGATACGCCATGTCATGCCAGTGTCGATGTGGCAATACAGGGACCCTGGGTATCTGCATGGCAAAGATCTGTGATGCCTGGGAGACATCAGGCCTCACTTGTCACTGTGGTGTGTGTTTGTAACGTCACAGCAGTACATAGGTAGGGTGACACAGCCCAATGATTGGCCATTGCACTATATGGGACTTATGTGGACATGTGGACTTGAGATGTGAGGTGATGGCCATGTAGGTGACATATGTATCCATGCCCAACAGCACACACCTCAGTACATTGTGTATTGTCATGATGTATCATGTGATATTTTGCTTGGTCATAGCCACATGGGTGGATGAACCGACAATCTTCCTTTGTGCATCTCTGTTCTGTAGGGCACCAGCTGTCCATAGACCGTTCCCAGACCTTGAAACCATGCAGGAACACAACTGCATCCGACGCTACCGCTTCACCAGGCCACTGATTGAGGAGCTGGCGGAGCAGTTGGCGCCACATCTGCTACCTGGCCGGACATACCCTACAGCACTAACCCCAGAGGTGAAGGAGATGGCAGCCCTGCACTTCTTTGCTACTGGTACCTTCCAGTACACTGTGGCTACTGCTGATGGTATGTCGCAAGCTATGTTTAGTCGTGTGCTACGTGATGTCTTGGAGGGGATGTTACATTTCTTTGACCTGCACATCAAGTTCCCTAGCCCAGCTCAACTCCCTGAAATAAAGGATGCCTTTTATACACAGGGGAGGATGCCGAACGTCATCGGATCTATTGATGGTACACATGTGGCCCTGATACCACCACAGGCACATGAGCAGGCATACCGGAACAGGAAACATTTCCACTCCATCAATGCTCTGGTGGTATATCTTGCAGACATGTGTATCACACATGTGGGTGCACGTTTCCCTGGTTCTGCGCATGATGCCTACATCATGAGGAGTAGTCGCATTGCAACGCTGATGTCACAGATGCCAGACCAGCGTGCCTGGCTTGTCGGTGTGTACTGACTGTTTACCATTGTGTGTGTTTGGCAATGTTGTATTCCGCCCTCCTACAAAACTCTGCTAATTGCTCAATTGTTTGTGTGTAGGTGACTCCGGATACCCCAACATGCCGTGGTTGCTGACAACCCTCAGGAACCCTGTGACACCAGCCGAGATGCGCTACAATGAGGCACATGGTCGGAGCAGGAGGGTGATTGAGTGGACATTTGGTCTCCTGAAAAGCCGCTTCCGCTGCCTGGACAAGACCGGAGGGGCCCTCCCATATGACCCTGCAAAGGTGTGCAAAATTATCCTTGTGTGCTGCATGCTACACAACATGGCAGTGCGGAAGAAGATGCCTCTCATCCAAGATGACGATGACCGACCTCCGCCACCTGTGGAGGATCCCGACCTGGGACATGATGCCAGTGATGATGATGATGAGGGTGACGTCCGCACACAGCTCATCAACAACTTCTTCACCTGAATGTGAGTTTACAGGGTTGTTATGTCAATGTATGGAGTTAGCCTGAAATGTGTTGTGGCTGCTCTGTTGCTGTCTGAGTGTGTCTATGTGCCACTTGACTGGATGCATGCAGTGATGTGTCCATTCAGGTGGTCTGTACTCCACAATAGTGTAGTACTGCTAACTTGTTTCTGTGTAGGTTTCTTGTGAAATGTTTTGTGCATGTGTATTGCATTTCTCTCCTGTTCTGTTGTGCTTTTGACTGTCTTGTGTCTGTCCTTCCCAGGGTACTTTGTCTGTTGTTTGGTCAACACTGACCCCCAACACCCAGAATCCGACACCAGTGTGGGAGTAGTCAATTCCCATCAAGTGATGTGCCTCACACCCCTGGACTTAAATTTTCAGACATTTTGTGACCGTGTGTCCACTGTAACGTGCAATTGCCTTGCAACTATTTTAGAATAAACATGTTGCTGATGTGTAATGAACCTGTGCTACACTTTGTTAGGTGGGTTGTCTGTCTTCCCACATCTGAGTGGCATTTGCTTACCTCACCTGTGGACTTGTTACCACTGACTGTGGATAGGTGTTGTGTCTGTGCATACCAATGTGTTTCAGGTCAACATCATTGTGTGGGATGAGTAACATGGCCATGGTGAGTATGTGTTGTGGTGCCATAGTGGTGTGTCTCCCTCACATGTGTCACATCACCATGACTCACATAACGGTGGTCACATTGTTGTAGTATTTGGCATGCACTGTGTTGTTTAGCAGATCAACATCTCCATGACACATGACAAGTTGGAATCACAACAGAGGCAAGTATGGTGTACTGGTGAGTTTATTTACGAACATGTGTGAGGATAGTGCACAGGATGGTGGGTGCTGTACATTGGGTTTTGAATCCAAAGTTCACAGTAGAGTTGGAAGTGTTGGTAGATGAGATGTCCAGAGTAAAGTCCACAGTCATCTGCTACATTGGACCAACATGAACCCTCCATGTCATGTAGGCGAGTTGTGTCAGATCTGACAAGGTGAACGGGTTGCGCACAAAGGACATTGTCCAGAACAGGTTTAGAGGCCCTGGGGGATGTGCAGGGACATCTGCGTCTCACATGTCCTTCTTCGGATGACCCCTCTTCTTCTTGGGGGGGATCCTCAGGTGCAGGCCTCTGCGGTGTAGGGGACTCTCCGCCAGAGTCCTCCTCCCTCCCTGTGGCACTGGCAGATGGTGTGGCAACAGATGTTGTGGCCACACAGGGAGGTGTGGACATGTTTGTGCTGATTGGAGTATGTCCCGATGCACCGCAGTAAGTGCATCCCACTTTTCCTCCATGCGGGCATGGTGGGCAGCCTGCTCCTGTTGCATGTCCTTGAGGATCCCCACTACCTGGCCAAATCCTCCGGTGCTATCCTGGTACGCATCTATGATGCGTGCCAGTTGAGGGTCATCATGCAGTCCAGACCCCTAGACAAGGCGCGCCCTCTGCCTCCCACCCCTCCCAGCACCCCTATCCACATGGGCAGGAACAGCGGCGGCACACACAGGTGACACTGGGACCCCTTGGGTGGTGTTGCTGGTGGTGTTGGCTGTAGCTTCCGGGGGTCCTGTGTCCCTGTGCTGTCGGTGTTCTGTGGCCTTGGTCTGTCCGTGTTGGTGGGGGTGCCCTGTTTGTTTCCAAATGCTGGAGGTGTGGGTACAGGGGGTGCAGATTTTGGTGCTGCTGGTGTTGCATGATGACTCACACCGGAGGTACCAGGTTGTTCGTCGTCATCCGAAGAGGACAGAGACAGATTCAAACCAGAGAGTGTCCACCAGAGTCTGTGACTGGGACTCCTCTTCTTTTGTTAGTGTGTACCCAGCACCACCTGTGTTTGGAAGAGACACACAATGTAAGTTAGGTTTTTACAGGCATCAATGGTTCACAAACATGACATTTTCTACTGTACGAACGGATGCCTGCCTGTACACTGCTTTATCCAGGGTTGTCACGGACAGAGATTGATAGTGTTGTTGCACATTGCCCAGACAAAAAGAAACATTTCAATGTGCATGTCAGAATGTGCGCATGCCCAGCTCATGTATAGATTTGTCTGTACATGACCATTACTACTCAAGGGCCATCACGTTGCTGACACAGGTGTGTCATCCCTGTACACATGTGAGCTTTCACAAGGTCATACGTGCTTTTCCACTGAGGATATGTTGTACTTTTGGGGCATGTGTGGTAGCAGAGTTTGCTAGTCTTTGTGTGCCACATTGGTATATTGGTACGACATGGTTACAGTCCGGTATGCCTGTGAACTCTTTGGAGGAAGTGTATTTTTACATTGTTCCTAGTTCCCATCTCATTTCATACAAGTGATGAATTCACCATCGTTAATGAGTCTGGTGCTGAGTTTTGTACGTGCATATGTGATTTGACTTGTTAATGTTCTCCATGGTGACATGGATTGGGCAAGGTAGCACTCTGGCTTTTCAATGCTCATAACTGTGAGGGCCATTGGTGTGTGTGTTGCAGTTTGGCTGCTGTGAGTAACATATCTCCTCCAATGCAGTCCAGGTTTGACCTTGTGTCTACAGTGTCTATGTCAGTGAGTGGTGTGTTGTGTGAAGGATGCATATGTTTCAGCACGATGTAGGAGTGGAATGCAGCTCACAACAGCACCGAGTGTGATTGCGAACATGCTATGGTGTCGGCTATATTGGTGTGTTCATTGCATTCACTGTCAGATGTCCTCTGTCAATGACGTATATGTGAGTTCCTGTGTGTTCTGTGCAATGTACCATATATGGCTCTCCACATTTGTCATCAGCAAGACACACCTTCCCAGCCCGGCCAGGGGGCACCCCTGGACACTGCATCCCCAGACAATGATTTGGAACATATGGTTGCAATGGCTGTATGTGCGACCGGGTTTTGTTTGGCCAGTGCATATGTGTGATTGTCAGTCACATCATTTCTCAGGCCCAGTGTCAGACATCTTGTCAGTCCCTTCCCACTCCCTGTGATGCGAGCATGGTTCAGTGTGAGCTTGCTGGGCCATGTGGGTGGCTGGGGATTGTCTGTGACTGCAACTCCCATCATGCTCTTGACTACACCCCCCTTCCCAGCATGCCCATACTTCCTTCCTCTTGACTCTGCTTCCCTGTGAGGGGGTGTGACAGAAATGGCAAGATGGCTGACTGTGAAGCCCTGGTGTTTGTTGGTGCCCAGTTCCCAGCATGGCCTTGTGCTCCCCACAACAGAGCCCAGTGTCAGAAATCCTGTCAGTCCCTTCCCACTCCCTGTGAGGCGAGCATGGTTCAGTGTGAGCTTGCTGGGCCATGTGGGTGGCTTGGGATTGTCTGCAAGGGCGTGCAAGTTGTCTTTCAGGATGTCAGTCAGTGGTGTCCTGCTTCTGATTTGCGCACAACCTCTACCAGGGCCTTGTGATCCCCACAGCAGGACCCAGTGTCAGACATCTTGTCATTCATTTTCCACTCCCTGTGATGTGGGCATGGTTCAGAGAGGTCTTGAAGGGCCAATTTGGAGGGGAGCATTATCTGTGACTTCAAACCCCATCATGCTTTTGGATACACTCACTTCACCTGCATACCCACTATTCCTTCCTGTCAGTCAGCTGCACTGTGAGGTAGTGTGTTTGTGGTGGCAAACTGTCTGACAGTGTTTATTTAGCTTTGTGCCACTGCCTTGCTCTATTTGTTGGTAGGTTTGTACATGTCATGACACGGTTCCAAGTCACTATGAGATGGCAGGTATTGTGTTTGTCTGACTAGCATACACATCTTGGGATGATTATCTATTGGTTACTGTGGCTTTGCTAACGGTGCATGGTTTCACTGTCCCCTTGCCACACAATATTGAGTATGTTGTTTGTGTACTCACCAGGCTCTGGTATGTCTGCTATACCATGGACGCTCTCTGGTGGTTGGATGTCCCGCACCTTCTCCTCCCAGGTCCTGAAGTAGACTGGATTGGCAGGAGTGCCACCGCCAGTGCGCTGACACAAGACTTGATCTTTCTTGATGAGTTTCTTGACCCTCCTGCGCACATCATACCACCTGTTCTGGATATCGTCCTTTGTGCGCAATGTTGGTGCTTGTGCATTCACCTTGTCCACAATCCTCGCCCACATCTTTGTTTTCTGTGACATGGGGGTCCTTTGGACCAATGTACCAAACAAATATGGCTCTACTCTGATGATCTCGTCTACCAGCACTTCTAACTCAGCATCTGTGAACTTTGGATTCTTCTTTGGGGGCATGGTGATGGGTAGTGGTGGTGAGTGATGTGTGTGTGAGGGTGCAAGTGAGTGTGGGTTAGTGTTGGTTTTGCTAGCTTTATGTGTGTGTGCTTTTGGTGAGGTGCTAATGGTGTGAGATTTGTGGGATGGGTGAGTTGTGAGTGTGTCTGTGGTTGCTGTGTGATGGTGTTTGCTGCTGGCTGTTGTCTCCTATTTGCAATGGATCATGGTAGTGATTGTTGTCCTTTATATAGGTGGAGTTGTGGATGTGTCTTTGTTCTAGTTTTTTTTTAATTGATATTTATTGGCTTTGTCATTGCTTGTTTGGTCGTTTTTTTGTATTTTTTCCTTTGGGCTTTCTAGGCATGAAGGAGACGTTGTTCTGACCGAGACGGACGCTGATGTTGGCTCGTGCGGGCTTTTTTCCGGCTCGTTCACGCTAACTTTCTTCTGTGTTTCATACGCGTCGGCCACGGAGATCTCTATTGCTTGGGCTCCCTGTTTTCTCTGCGTGTCGGTCATGCGGCTTAGGCTCCGTGCGAATCGGTGGGGTTTTACACGCATTGCATCGTACTGCACGGATCGGACATTGCGGGTACGTGTCGGTCGGGTTCATTCCGGGTACTTGTCGGTCGGTGCGATTCACGTCAGTTTTCCGGCTGAATCACTGTTTTCCCTAAGGCTTGGTTGTACGGCTTGTATTCCGTATGTGTCGGTTGTAATTCACACGCGTTGCATCGTACTGCATGGGTTGTACGGTGCCGGTCCGTGTTGGTCGCTATCCGTTCCGGGTCCGTGTCAATCGGTTCGATTTGCGGCCGGAATCGGAATCAGCCCCCAAGACATAAGAAGACAACAACCTCAAATCCCGAGATTGTGGCCCAGTTGCCTTGTCTGACACCCCTGCTCACTGGTTGACGTAGAAGATGTGAGTTATAGTGTGAATACCTGCATTAGTGAGCACAAGAGTAACATAATTAACCAAAGTTTCAAAGTAAAAGGGACACGACATCTAGACTCTAACTACAACAGCTGTACTAATCCTGAAACAGGATTTCAAGACAGGTGCAAATTGTGTCCCATGAAAGTGTGCATCCTCCTGATGTTCACAAGGTAAAACGAATCAGAAATCAGGAGGGGGCAAATTGATGAATCCAGGAACTGATGAACTGGTGCTAGATTAGTGCATAATTCCCCAATTCAAGAGGATAAACCATGAATCAGGTACACATTGCTTCCGCATCTCCACCTGATTTTAAATCAATGCCTTAGATAAACACAGATACTCAGCGCGCAACTTTAATGTCAACTGTTAAAAAAGTACTTCTACACCCTTGTTGACACAAAGGGGCCGATTGCGATGGCGGACGTACTGGAGTCCGTCCACCATTGTGGTAGAGACCGGGACCGTCCACAATACACGCGGCAGTCCCGCACACCAAATCAGGATGCGACCGCGACCATGGCGGTCGCATTTCACATTTTAACATTGCGGCGGGTGCTGCCTACAGCAGCACCCGCCGCGAAGTTAAAATGGCATGTTCTGCATTTCACTGCACTACATGGCAGGCACCACACTGTGCCTGCCACTTGGTGCAGTGAAATGTAGGGGGGTACCATCGGTACCCCCAAGTGCACCCACTCCTCCCCCCAACATATGGAGGGCCCACAATGGGCCCCCGAAACCAATCTCCACCAGCCTTTGAATGGCGGTTTAGCCACCACGGAAAGGCTGGCTGGCGACAGCATCATGATCCAGCGGACAGTGCCTGCTAGGCACCGCCACCATTTCATTGATGCAGACCGCTCCGCCAGGCAATCGCAACGATTGCCTGTGGCGGTTCCGTGGCGGTTGGTCTTTGCGTCCGCCGCGGTCCGAATGCGATTCCCTCCGCCATCCTAATGTGGGGGGGGAAAATAGCGGTCCGATTGTGGAAGGACCGCCACCGCATGGCTGGCAATCGTAATCGGCCCCAAAGTTATATTTGCATTAATACATTCAATGTCCTCTTTCAATACAAGATGAGTGAGATTTTGATTTAGCATTCTACCTATTATGTGCACACTAATAGCCTACACATAATAGAGTAGGTTGTTATGTATGGCTATTTGTCTATAAGTTTTACATTCATCTGAGTGATTCTGAAACAATGGGGGTGATTAGGATGGCGGGTGGACTTAAGCCTGCCCGCCACCCTAACGGTGACGGGACCGCTCGCCTGCCATGTGGCGGTCCCACCATCCCAATTACCGGCATTTGAACATTGCGGCGGGTGCTGCTGGCTGCAGCACCCACCGCAATGGTAAAATGCCATGTTGTGCATTGCCATACACAACATGGCAGTGCCTGCCACCTTGTGCATGGCAGTGTAGGGGGGTACCATAGGTAACCCCCAAGTGCAGCCCTCCACCCCCCACACCCTCCCGGGGGCCTGTGTCAGGCCCCCAAAGCAAATCCCCGCCAGCCTTTCCATGGCAGCATTGCCGCCATGGAAAGGCCTCAAATGCCACACATCCTAATATGGATGCTGGTGCCTGCTAGGCACCGCCACCATATATATGCCCCAGCTCCATTCGGCCAGCTATCGTAAAGATTGCTAACCAGCGGAAAAGCAGCGGACGGACTTTCTGTCCGCCGCATTACCCACCTCCATTATAATCTGGTGGTCGGTATATCAGGGTACGATGGCGGGCGGATCGCCACCACCGGATCTGCCCGCCATCGTAATCAGCCCCATAATGTTTGCTTGAAACCACAATGCACCCCATTGTGGGGATTCAAAACACTTTACCATTTATAAATGTTGGCAAGGCTATGACATTTGGTCTTGTGACTTGAAATAGTGAAGGAATGTCGGCTTACTTCAAGAGGTATAGTAAATCAGAATTACATCTTGGAGGAGGATATGTGATTCTGAAACTGTCAGCACTATTGACAGGCATAGGATCTAGGATGTAATAATGTGTTTGGTAACTCCAGCACAACGATATCGATGAGATCATGCATCTTTGATTGAAGTCAGATTGTTTTTATAACTAACCGTGACTATCAAAAAGACAATCAATGTATAAGAATTACTCTGTTAAAACTATGTGAGCAGTTTAAACATTGAAACATTACTATCTAAAGTGCTGATTATACATACCTCAGAGCAATTTGACCCCAATCCACGACACAAAATATTTCTTGGAACTCACCATGACAACAAATAAGAATACCCCAATTAGGGATAGATCAATCTGCTACCAAGAAGCCCTACTTTCAAAATGCCATAGAGCAGAGGAATCTTCAAATTTGATTGCCATTCAAGAAGAAACTCAAGACTACACTGATCTGCAGCTAGTCCTGTGACTCTTAAATACATTTGCAGATAAAATGCATCCTTGATAACTTAGCTTTAGTATGTTTTGGGCATTTTTGGAGCCTTTAGATTTTAGAGCAGTTTGGATTATACATTATAGCGGTTTGTTTGCTGTTTTGCAGGTGTTCTCTGATTCCTTTAGGTCATTAATTTGTCACTAACCATTAGTTGCTTTTATTTGACATTTTCTTTTTCATATTTCATTCATATTTGAGGATTGCTTTCTTTTCTTCTTTTCATTTTTAGGTTGAGCCTCAACAGCACTTGAGCTGTCTACAAGACCTGTTGCATCTCTTCTGTGGGCTTTTGGCACACCCACCGATTGCTATTGGTTGTTATCTGTGGCGTTCAGAAATTCTGGCTTGTCACTGGTGTTTGTCCGTGTTGGTCCCTCCTTTCTGTGTCTGTTCCCACCCCATGGTGATTTCACTAATGGTTTCTTTTGGTTGGCCACAATGCTCCTTCACAGCGCATGATGGCCCCTCCTCCCATCCGATCATGACTATCCAGTTTTGTGTCGAGCCATCGCATCACACTCATCTAACAGCTGCATGGTTCGCATGATAGTTTTCTGCCACAGGGATGCGTTCCCAGGCTTGTTTTATAGTACGTAGTGCATTTAAAGTGGAACTCCTAATTCAGTGACGGAGTGATTTCAGTTGCACTACACTTGAGTAGAGTCCAGCATTTCGGCCTCTAAGGAATGGCCTTTCATCATGTACCTGCGTTTTTTAAATTTTGTTGTAAATGTAATGGGTTATTCTCGCTTTTCCCACCAAAACTCTCACATCAATGGACCCCCGAGCAAAGAGGCTGAACGTCCCTCCAATTTCTTTCTCGAAAATTACCCAGTTTTCGATTTTTACAGTGATTGTTGGTGGTGAATATGTGCCTCTCTAATACTGAGATGCATGCTCAACTTGTTTACTCACTCTGTTGCAGTGTTAGCAGTTCAGAGGCACAGAACCACGCATTTTTGTGTGTTTTGCTTCATGTTTAAACAACAATATCGAGTTGGTAACTTTAAAGAAAATGGAAAAGTGGGGAGGGTATATTGGTTAACTGCCAAAGCTGGCCACTTCGGAACTTTAAAACAAGGTTCGAGGTCTGGCACCATCCTCTGATTCTTGGCAAAGCACTTAATTTCTCATGGTTTGGAATAAAATCTGACATTGTGTAACATAACCCGGTACTTGTGAAGAGCAAAGTTGGGCAAAGTTTGTGCTATAGAGTCTCTAGCAGTTTGCATAATCAGCATGACAGTAGTTGTGGTTTCTTACTTCGGGTAGGTGGATGGCACCATGTATTTTACAGACTTCTTTAAATGCTGATATAAACACGGGGCCTGCCCAAGTTTGTTTGTTTTTTTGTTTGAATTCTTTTTCCTCAGCTAGCACATTTCAGTTTCCTGTTTGGGAAGGACCTGTACCTTGGGTTCTGAAGGCCTGGGTTGTGTTTGTGCAACCGCCTGGCTCCATTTCAAGCTGTCAGTGAGAGATAATGAATTGGCCGTGGGAGGAGGGAATATGTGAAGTCTCTTTGCTTAGCCTCCTTAGTGAAAAGTTGTGTCAGAGACAGGAAAATTAGCTGTGAGTGACTAATGGTGTTAGTTTGATTAAAAAAAAAATATTACAGTGCAAGTTTCCTTTAATGCTGTTGCACAGTTCATGAAGTGCCAATCCTTCATTGGTTTCAGTAAAATATGGTCACATCCCTGAATTCCCTACAGCGACCAGTCGTGTTTCGATATTGCCCATATCGTATATATATCGGGTTCGCTCGTTCAATATGAAGTGCATTTTGTGTTGGATGCAGAATTAATTTAGTAAACACTGTTCTATTTTATGTTCATCAACTTTACATTAATTTCTTTGAGTAGCCTTCACCTAAACCCAGGGACCTAGCATATGTAGCTAGTTATTGTCTGTCTTTTATTTTGATGACCTCAACTGAAAGGTTATGGCAGTCCCATTATCCCAGCTAGATACAGTACGGCTTGATTCGACACACTGGGGTAACGCAGGTCTGACTATACATGCAATGATGTATTCTTGTAAGGTTGGGCGTCCATAGCATGACAGAGCTCGCCTGTCCGCGCCTTGGTAATAATCCCACTGTTGAACTTTTGAATGTCCAGGCTCTCATCTTTTGTTGACCTAAATGAGTCTAGCTGTTTGCTGTTCACGTGAAGAGAGCAGTCTGGCAATTAGCTACGAATTCCTGACATTCCATTGTGATGGGGTGAGAACAGGAAGCAGCAAAAGGAGGGCGATCGCTCCTGCCACCAACCCATTTGCTCTAACTTTGTGTCTTCTCACAAAGTTTCAGTCCTGAAAAAGAGACAAATACACATCCTGCGAGCTGTGAACATTTCATTTTATTAATATTTTCAAGTGTTTTGTTGTGTTTTGCATTCTAAGTCCTCTACACAGTGCTGCAGCTGCTTCTCTGGTAAGGTTGGTAATTCCCACATTTTAACTCTTCTAGGAAATGCTGCAGCTGCTTCTTTGGTCTTGTCAGTAGTTCCTCATTCTAACTCTTCTACACAATGCTACTAGCTGCTTCTCTGGTCCAGTCGGTAATTCCTCATTCTTAAACCTCAACACGGTGCTACAGCTGTTTTTCTAGTTAAAGTTGTAATTCCTCATTCTAAGTCCTCTAGGCTGTGCTGCTGAGGTGTCTCTCTCTTCCCACTGGTAATGACTAATTCTCAGTCTTCTAAACTCCTATAGTAAAAAACCCTTATCATTTACAACGCCAATAGCTCTAACTTTCACAAATACGAAACCAATTGCATTGCAAATGCTTGTTTGTTTAGTGGTCTCCCAGGGGCTTATTTTTGTGTGTGATTGTTTCAGTTGATACAGGAGGCAAGTACCTAACGCCCAGCGATGTTAGCAAAATTACTTTAATGTAAATGTGGCACATTTGGATTTAGTTCTGGGCCACGAAGTCCAGTGAATAATTATTTCTAAAACATGCAGCAGCCCCCCCCCAGTGAATATACCACAAGCTGCACTCTGTATGCTATGTTCTAAACATTTTGTAAATGAAAACAGGTAATGGGCTACCGCATATGCTGTTTTTCTGCCTCAAATGTCTTTCTCTGTTGTTAAGGTAACCACCTTTGAAGGGCTTTGGATAATACCCGAGGAAAGTGTGGGGGGGTACGTGTCCCAAGATCATTCCTTCACTTCTGGTAGGCGCCCACTGCATTAAACTCCAGGAGCTTCTTTAAGATACTGCTATTTCTAAAGTACCCTAGATCTCTTCATTTCCACTCAGACAACTTCAGCACTGTTTTGGAATCAGACACAGAGGGGCCGATTCTGATCCGGGTCGGAAGGGCACTGAACGCGATCCGGCTGGAAAAACTACGAGCCGTACGCGTGTTTTCTGCCTGACTCGGACAGCTGTACGAGCGAGTAAGTATGATGCAAGCTACGTGAAATTCACCGACCGAGTCATTTCCGGGTCCGAACCACTCCGTACGTCTCGGTCGTAAGCTAACCGTGGCGTGCAATGGATGCGATTTACGACCGAGCCAGTACAATGCACGCGTCGGACAGCCTGTGCAAGCAGGAATGTCCGGCTTGCAAAACGTTCGGGTGGTTGCCTTTGGGGGTCCGCATTGGACCCCCTGTCACCTGCAGCCCTACGACTCACCCACAGGGGGAGACCCAAGGGTCCCCCCAACACAGGCATGTACAGTGCGGATGGCACCGACGCGTACCCACTGTAGGGGGCGCACTTGTCCACGACGTACCCATTCAGTCAATGGGAGCCCATGTACGCGTCGTATGACCGGCTCCCATTGACTTCTATGGGAGTCCGACCGAACCGAGTCCTGCAGCATACGGCCGCATCGTACTCGCTCGGTCGGACTGCAGGACTCCGGCTCGGTCGGAAAACACTCCGGGTCCGGCTCAGTCGGAGTGCTTTCCGACCCGGATCGGAATCGGCGCCAGAGTGCTCGTGTAGATGAACAGTGTCTGTGTTGTCAGGAGCACATTACAGCAGTGCTGCTTATTGTTACTTTTATGTCTGCAACAGTTGTCTTGGAAGGTTAACTGCCGCAGTATTTGCAGGCTTTCCTTTAGTAAGTAGTTTGGAAGTGAAGCATTGTTTCTCCGTATATTTAAATATTCAAATCATCTGAGACAGAGAACTGCTGACAGTAAGGAACATTGGTTGGATATTATTGCATAGAAAACATTTTTCACAGAATTTCGATTCTGAGAACCCATTTCACCTAAACAGTTTAATGGGAATTTTCACGATCAATGATATTTACCATTACATAGAAACCAATGTATAGAATGCCTTTTGCAATCTTGGCTTTAAAGGTGTAAATGCAATAAACTTGAAAAACAGTTCTCCTTGTTGGCTTTTTGCAAGATTCGCATAGATCCTTTCTCCCTATACCCTCTCCAAAAAAATGAAGCAAGCATTGGAAAAGCAAATAGGCCTTGCCTTTGGGACCTTTTGGCTTTGCTAGTGGCTTTTTTTAGAGATGCTGTACAGCATGGCTAAAGAAGAAACCAAAAAACAAAGGTGTTGTGATGCGTCCACTGCACTTGTGTCAATTTGTACGCTCATGGACTATGCATGTCTGCGCCTACAAAATGCTTTTTTTAAATTTACTGATCCAAGTTTGATTGGTAAAAAAAAAATTGTGAAGAGCAAAATATATTTAAGTGGATAGGGAAGCAACAAGGAGAGGGGGGTAGAACAAGTTGGATGGGAAATCATCATGGAGGGCAGGGTCAGAAGCTACACAGGGAGCGGCAGGTAAAGGACATAACATAGGTGAGACAGAACAACATCAAGCACTGAAGAACCAAAGTATATGGGTAAGAGGGAGCGAAACATGGAGCAGAGTAGAAGTACAAGGGTATAGAAAGCAATGTGGTGGGGACAAGAGCACAAGGTAAGCACAACATGGAGGGGATGTGGGGAAAGCAACATGAAATGCAGCAGTGGGGCGAAGAGAAGTACATCAGGGAGGCAGTTGAAAAATGCGCACTCTTATGGAGTGATTAACCAAAAAGAAAAGAGGAGCGCCTGAAAAGTAAGCAGTGAATGGGCACAAGTAATTAAGCCTTCTCCAGGGGAGGGAGAAACACAGGAAGAGGAAGGAAAGCCCACACAACCAGTCTTCGAAGCAGGATTGACTGCGTTCATAAATTGCTTTATTGAAAGCATGCTATGTAATGCGTTGAACAATGAGTTTTCTCCTTCCCACTGCATAGCAATTAAAATGTACAAGACAATCAAATATGAAGTTCATGCAAATGTGAATCTGGATAGCAAGCATGCGTCCTCGGGTTCATAGCACATAGTTATTCAAGATTAAACAAATGCAAACGTAGGCCACAACTTTACATAACAATAACCAAGTAATGAATTGAAAATGGATATTTAGAAATGAAAAGATTCTAAAGGAATTGAAAGCCATTTTTTTATATATATATTTTTATTGAATTTTCAATATATGGCACAGCATATGTCAATTACGATTAAAAATGAGGACTACTCAAACCAAATTTTGCAGAACAACATTACATTTGGGAAATTTTAGCAAGGATAAACCATAACTAAAAAATGCCTTTAGTGGGAAAAAAGAAAGCAAGAATAGAAAAAAGTGAAGAGCAAAATTTCCATCATATAACCAATAAAGAAGACAATTCAAGTAAACAGATTTGTCGACAAAATTATAACCCAACTACGAGGTGCCTGCCTTTTTAATACATAGACCTATGGCCCAGTTTGAGACAGCGCTTCCTTCCAGCTGTGAATGGGAGCCCATACTCGTCTACCGAGTGATTTCCCTCTCTTGCCTTTCTTTTCGTATATTCCACTCTCAAGATTGAATACTGAGAGGAGCCGAGCAAGCCATAGCTGAAATGTTGAGGCCGCTTGATCTAGCCAGCCTGCGGCAACACAAATTCGTAACACTGCCCTAGCAAGAAACAGAAAACGATAAGACACGGTTTGCCCCTGGCTGTTATCAACCCCAAGAAGCATTAAAACTGGAGTTAACTTAACTTTTAGGCCCAGAGTAGATTCAAAGAAAACCATGATAGAGGTGATTGAAAGCCATGTTGAGTGAAAGGGTGGTGGTGGTGGTCGTGGTTTTGGTAGGGTGGTTATGGTGGTAGTGAGGGTGGTAATGGTGAGGGTATTGATGGTGAGGATGGTGTTGAAGTTGTTGGGGTGGGTGTAGTTAGGGTGGTGGTGGTGAGTTTGTTAAGGCTGATGGTAGTGAGGGTTTTGGTGGCTCTGTGGAGATTCAGTGGTCTTGAGAGTAGTGGTGGTAAGGGTAATGTGATGTTGGTCTTGATGGTGGTTAGGGTTGTGCGAGTGGTAAGGGGAGTGGTGGCAGAATTGTGGAGGTGAGGGGATGGTGGTGAAGATGGTGACAGTGGTGGAGGGGGGAGGGATGGTGGTGAAGGTGCTAGTGGTAACGGTGGTGGTGGTGAATGTGGTGGTGGTTAGGATGGTAGTGTTAGTTACGTTGGTGGTTTGGTGGTGATGGTTAGGGGAGTGATAGTTAAGGTGGCTAGGGTGGTGGTAGTACGGTGGTTAGGGTGGTGGTAGTTACGATCATGGTGTGGTGGTTAAGATGGTGTTGCTGGTCGTTAGGGTGGTGGTGGTAATGGTTAGAGGGATGGTGGCTGGGGTAGGGTGGCAGTGATGGTAGCACAGTAGGGTGGATATGGTGGTTAGGTTATTGGTGGTGGTGGTGGTTAGGGTGGGGTGGTGGTGGTTAGGGTAGGGTGGAGGTTAGGGTAGTGACAGTTAGGGTGGCGGTTAGGGTGGTGGTAGTGGTAGTTTGAATGGTAGTGGTGGTGGTAGTTAGAGTTGTGAGTAGAATGGTTGTAGGGTGGTGGTAGGGTGGGGATGGTAGGGGTATGTGCTGGCAGGTAGCAGTGGTAGGGTGTTGTAAGGTGGTGGTGATAGGGTAATGGTAGGCTGATTAGGGCGATGAATGTGGATATAATGGTGGTAGGATGGTGTGGTGGTGGTGATGAGGATGTCGAGGGTGAGGTGGACTTTAGGGTCGTAGTTGGGACTATAGTGGTTAGAGTGGTGGTTAAGGTGGTGGTGGTGATTAGAGTGATAGTTAGGGTGGTGGTTAGGGTAATGGTGGTTATGGTGGTGGTGGCAGTTCGAATAGAGTAGTGGTGGTGGTTTGGGTGATAGAGGTGGTGGTTAGGGTAGGGTGGTGGCAGTGGTTAGAGTAGCATGGTGGTGGTTAGGGTGGTGATGGTAGATTGGTGCTGGTAGGGTGGTGATCGTGAGTGTAGGGTGGTGGAAGCAGATGGTGGATGTTCTTTGTGTTTGCCTTTGGTGTGCCTACATGTGTGAACAAGATTGTGTGAGAGAGTTTGTTTAGATGTTTATGATCCCCTATTTCACCAAACAAATATAATCCTGGCCACAGTTTTTCTGATGACCTGACCAAAGAGAAACAAGGAAATGAGAATAATGATGAAACCAACCAATAGCAAGCGATGCACGGATCTAAGTCCCTTGTAAGCAATAAAAAGTCTCCCAAGGCAAGACCTAAAAAGAGTGATGACGATTTCTTTAACAATTGAAAAAATTGATTAACTGAGTAAAGCTGGCTCACACCATGCATCAACAGCAATAGTACAAGGTTGAGTCGGCGATGCGGCGAGTGCAAGGTTAGTGGTTTTGTTTATTTGTTTATTTTATATTCCCTATTCCGTCTTATATCACTTTCACCCTCCACCCCCACCTCACTGCGCTTACCTGAACGGGCCGCCACTGTATGGTTGAATCAATCAAAATTATAATAACAGCAATAACTAATATTTACTTAGCATGATCCCTACTGAATGTTCAGAAAAATTTCCTGTGTCACTTCTGCTACCTCAATAAACAAATTCTCTTGGAATGGGAAGAAGCCATGTATATCATAAAATACATTTAGAATTCTGAAAGAAATAGAGGGGATACATTTGCAGACTTAAAAAAGTTTCATGTAGCCTTTTTTCTTTTTCAATCAAGGGATGTGTTAGTTCCGAGAGGTTGATGGAACTTTCCCCCCGTGGGTAAATTTGGAGAAACTTTTAACGGAAGGCTTCTCTCTGCTATCTGCCCTCACTATTGATAAAGACAAACCAGGCATAAAATCCAAGATGATACTAAACACCACACAAACTTTCCTTATGATTGACTCCATGTTTACGGGTCCTCCCCTCAACAAATCCAATACAGCTTCAATTTGGTAAAACGAAAAAATCCAGGTGGATTTCCACACTTTAGCAAGTGAATGGAACAAGAAAGGTGTACTCTATGTCAAAGGTTTGGGTACCAAGAATGAGCCAGGTCATTTGCGGCTTCACAACAGATGTATGGGGTGAATAAATCTGACTTTTACAGATTTCTCAATGAAGGTGGTTCTCTCAAAACTCCCTCACTCTCCTTCTTAAAAACACAGCTATCATTTAATCAATCAATAAACTCATAAAAGGCGGTCATGTGGTCTCTAAAGTTTCAAACTGCTGAACCATCGCATTGCCCACTTATGAAACATAAACAAAATAAATGAGCGTAAGACTGGTATACTGACAATAAATTTGTACTCACCAAAGGGGACTGGTCTAAGATATGGTCTTCTGCTTTCTTGAAAAAATCACACCTAGCCTCGCCCAGACCAAATTTCATTTACTACATAAAACCGTTGGTCCTTATCACACCTTGCAAAAGGTAGGGATCCTAGCGGGCAATAATTGCTGGCATTATAAAATAAATCTGGGTTCCTTCTCACATATGTTCTTTTAATGTCCACTTCTAAAAGTCTTCTTACATGGAACATATTCCTATACAGTGCAAGACTTTCACTTTTACGGTTATATGACCCTCTCTCAATGGTAGTAAGTTAAACCATGCTAAACATTAATTGGTTCTGCTAGATCTCATGTTTACCCTAGCACACAAAACAATATTATCTAATTGGAGCGACCTGGATAACACCTCCATTCATGCCTGGTGGAATGGCTGAGGTACATCAGAGGAGCTAATCGAATCTTAGTACAACAATGTTCCTGGACATCAGTGGATTCCCCCATCCGGGATAAACTTGATGACTACCTTGAGAAGTTACCTTGGGAAATACCTTGAGCTTATTCTCGTGTCTATCTTTGCTGTAAGTGGATGTTGTTCGTAGATGACTACAACTCTTGTGAGACTAACCTATTCACTACCCTTCACACCCCTCTTTTTGTAAATCTTATGACGGCTAGTATTCATTTCTCTTCTCAATTCTATTTCATTTCATTACGCCTATTTTTCCTCTATTGAATTTGATTAGGGTCAATGATTCGAGTAATGCGAATTACTTTGTCTTATAATTTCTATAGTCACATCACCTTCATTATACATATAACTACCACATTTTCTAAAATACAACCAACCAAGCTGTGTAAGATAATTTCAATAGGAGATTTCATCAGTCTTAATGTTGTTCTACTTCTTGCGTGCGTAATCAACAAGCATTACCTGTTGGATGATGTGAGATTTAACCTGAGTGAGTTGCTTTTTCTCGTTGTTTGTGACTTTACTAAAACTCAATACAATACTTTGAAATAAAAAAAAAGATGCTGTAAAGTGCACAATTTGCCCTATTCTTTTTACAAATTCTGTGAAAGAAAGGGAATGGTCAGTGAACTTTCTTGATTCACTGACTCACTCACTTGCTCGGAGCAATATGGGCCCGAATTTAGGATGCAATAAGACAAGGTAATAAGCATCACAACATGTGCTCACTCTGGAATCTTGGGGCTTACTTCCTGCCTGGAAAATATGGCTACCTGAAAAGCATGCTCGGAAACCATTTCGTAATTTCTTGTCTTTCCTGTTCAGAGAACAAAAGGATTCCTGCCATATGTGTGTCGTGGCTATCTGTTGGGAAAAACTTGCCCGTGCAAATATTCCTTCTGACATTACAGTAACACTCACTGGACTTTCTTTCTAAAGTAACATAAAATGTCCATCCATGGAGGGAATTCCCAAGGTGAGATCGACGCTGTGTTTTGAAATTCTTGAAATGTTCATAACATTCTAACTTAGCATGGCAAAGATTAACATGTATAAAAGCTACAAATGTGCATTTCACTTTTAACCGTACAAGCTTAAAAATAAAACCATGTAATCGAAAGGGATAAAAACAGGAGTATACACTAACTTTCAAAATATTATGGCTTCTTTAGCATATATTATGTGTTATGCATTTAAGTAGGGTGTCTATCCACCACCAGTTAGCAAAGGGCTCATTTGCCTGGTAGGTAGCTACAAGAAGAGACAACTGTACCCAGAGAGGCACTGATGGAAAGAAGTACAGCAGGATACTGAGGACCCCCAAGGAAGAGCACTGTATGAGCAAGCGGAAAAAGTCAGTGACCTAACTAGAGAAAACCTGGTCAGAGTGCAAGAACAACAACGCTGCTCTCGGTAAGGGTGCTGGATGTGGACTATTTGACGGTAGGTGAAACTCACAAACAGGCTGATTCCATGCAAAGAATGTACCAGACTTCTTTCTATTATGCAGTTCTGCTACAAATGACCAAGAAGTGCACCTTCTCTTCCGCTCACACCCAAAAGTAACATGCGACCATCTTGCGTGAAGAAGCACCACACTGCGGTATCCTCCATTG
This sequence comes from Triturus cristatus, assembly GCF_964204655.1. NCBI lineage: Eukaryota > Metazoa > Chordata > Amphibia > Caudata > Salamandridae > Triturus > Triturus cristatus. The sequence goes on along the minus strand of NC_140588.1, from coordinate 346,442,292 downwards.
TTAGAAATTGGGTTTCTGGTTGGCAGAGGTATGCACCCTGTCCAAGTAGGAACCACAATCCTAGTCAGGGTAAGTCACAAACACACCCTAAATTAATCTGTGGTCACCCTCTGGTAGCACAGAGCAGTCAGGCTTAACTTAGGAGGCAATGTGTAAAGTATTTGTGCAACACTTCAAACAGTAAAATAGTGAAAACACCAGACAAAAAGATTCCACACTAGGATAAAAAAAATAGTTCTTAATTTAATAAGTAATACAAGACCAGACAACAAAAATCCAATAAGTAGAACTTGTGATGTGAATTTTTAAAGAATAAACTGAAAAATAGTGCCTAGAAGCAATAAGGAACCTATTTGGGATATCTAGTTGCGCTGGACCAGGACAAAGTCAAAAGTTCATGCCAACCGCGATGGAGTGTGGGCCGGATACAGGGACCAGGTTTGGCCTGCTGAGAAAGTACCTTGTTGGTTCAACAATGATGAGATGCGGACTGCTGGCGAGGCGATAGGTTGGTGATGGTAAACACAGCGAAGGCGATGAGCCAGTTCCAATCCGTGCAACTGCGACGATACGTCCGCAGTGGGTCGATGTGCCACGCAGCAGTGATGAGGCACGGGTGTCGATCCTCGAAGTGTTGAGGATCGCCCCTGTTCCAAGTTCTGCATCAATGGTGATGTGTGGATTTGTCTGGAGCAGCACTTTAAACCAACTTCCAAGGGTCCAGTACTGGGACAACACCACTTGGCAGGGCAGACTCACAGATGGCAGAGTTCAAGTGTAGGAGCAGATGCGATGGAAGTCTTTTATGTCCCTGATACTTCAGCTCAGGAGACCAGTCAGCTTGTCCTTGGAGTCACTCTGGGGTTTGGGTTCAAGTGATGTGGGTCCAGTCATTCTCACACAATCAAGGATGGCAGCAGGACGCAGGGCAGCACAGCATGAGAGCAGAAGTCCAGCAGAGTGGTAGTCCCTCAGCAGCACAGCAGTCCTTCTTCCTGGCAGGGCATCCACAGGTCCAGAAGTGTAATGAAGTGGTAGGGTCCGAAAACCAGTTCTTATACCCAGTGGTGCTTTTGAAGTGGGGGAGGCTTCAAAGAAGGGCTTTGAGGTGCACATAGGTCCTCCCTTCTTGCCCTGACTCCAGACTCACTACAGTGGGGGTATGTAACCCTTTGTGTAGGGACAGGGCACTGCCTATTCAGGTGTAAGTGCAAAGCTGTGTCCAGCTCATCCCTCCCATCCTATCAGGATGACCCATCAAGGTCTATCAGGTCACACCTAAGCTCCAATTGTGTGTGGCTATCTGAGGGGAATGCATAAAGCCCAGCTGCCACCCAACCCTGATATGAAATTAGAGACAGACTGCAGGCACATAGAACTAAGTGTAGGAAAATGCCAACTTTCTAAAAGTATGCAGAAGAGGTACATAACATTGCACACCCATCCGTCGCACTGCTGAATTCAGGAATTTTTCCTCATGATCCGTCGTTCTTTATGGGTAATCTATTCGTATTCAAAAGTAAACCAATAATAATATCCATGCTTAATTCCAAAATTAATCCGTGCTCTATGATCACTTCAGAGACAGCGTAGTTCCACATTGATGTTTTATTTAACATTTTCAAATGCCTCCTGTGGTCCATCCAGACTTTCAACAGCAGCAAGTGTATGCAAAACATTAAAAAAAAGATGCCTCATAACGTTCCACCCAATGCATTTCAAGCCCAAAGGGTATTCGTCACAGCTTACTAAAACAGATAAAAAGATAACTAAACCGACTGTGCAATACAAGTTTCACTTGATACTCTGCAAAACTTAATCACTTGACTCTCATCAACCCCACCTACCCCTCGATCACAAATGTATTAAAAAAAACACCCTTACATGAAAACAGAACAAAATGACCTCCTCCCGATAGTGTGATAACCCACCCTGGCTAAAAAGCGACATAATGTTACGTACCTCTTCAACATACTTTTGTGTTGAGCTGTGACCTGGGACAGTTCACAGAACCTGTTTACATGCAATAAGATGGTTTTGCTATTATATTACGAATACAGTTAAGGGAAGGAGTGCATTCTTACATTTCTTGTAACTTTCTTAAAGTGGCATTTTCAAAGTTGTAGTAATAAATCCAACTTTGCCATTAAAGAGGATACATCTTTGCAAGTCCATAGGTACCAAACATGACCGATCAACTCCCTCTCAATTAGGAATTACAGTGTATTAAATGAAACAAGGAATCTGTAATGTTATCCTATGAGAGGGGTAGGTCTCACAGTAGTGAAAAACTAAGGGGCATATTATCAAGAAACGGCGTTAAAATTATCACCGCTTTAGCGGCAGAAAACTGCATCTAAAGCAGTGATAATGGGCTTGATAATATGCCCTTGAGAATGCCCATAGAAGCCCATGTTCTGGTGTCAACATGGGCTTCTATTGGAATTCTCTGCGGCATATTATCAAGCCCATTATCGCCGCTTTAGCAGCAGTTTTCTGCCGCTAAAGCGGCGATAATTTTAACGCCGTGCTTGATAATATGCCCCTAATTTGGGAGTTTTTCACTACCAGGACATGAAAATCTTGAAAGTACAGATCCAACCTTTTATTTACACAGCACCCTGCCCTGTGGGCTACATAGGGCCTAACTTAGGGGTGGCTTTATGTAACAACAGGGGAGTTAAAGGCTTGGCAAGGGGTTTTAAATGTCAAGTCGACTAGGCCATGTTTAGGGGAGTGGGCACAAGCTCTTTAGCACTGATTAGCAGTGATAAAGGGCACAGAGTCCTAAGGCCAACAAAAACAAATTCAGCAAAATTGGAAGCAATCAGGCAAAACGTCTGGTGGACGACCAGGATGACAGGTTTAACACCTATGCACATCGCCAGGAGAAGGTAGGCTCCAGTGGCCCAGGAGCATCACAGATTCAATGCCCTTCTTCCATATTATTCACTGAGCAGATCCTGCATGTAGAACGGGCGCACCCAATGCATAAACCACCAGACTGCTCACTGGCAAGACCTAGTAGTTGTGTTTTCCCCCAGTTTCAAAAATATTATTGGGAGTCCCATTTGTTAGTCATTAGCAAGTGGCTGCATATTTCATAAACAGGGCTATTGACCCCCGGAAATGCAATGTGCAGTTATTTACCTGGTGCAAATGGTCATTGGAGGCAAGTACACTAGGAAATTGCCACCATCTAAAATGGGATTAGTCTCTGCCAGATCGGGGTGGAAAGAAAAAATCACTCTACACACACACAACACACTGTGGCTTAGCAGAAATTAATTCCTAGATGGAGTTTCTAAAGTGGATAATTGGTGTGCATTTCCTGATTCATCAATATCAAGAGTAAAATCGAAATTTTAATTCCTTTCAGATGTCGAGGCATGTATAACACATTGCCTAGCATCAATGTCATATAAAAATACTACGCAGATGTGCCAAGCACAAAAACAGATAACAGGGGGAGCTGGTCATCATGCCAATACCCTTATTGCAGGGGCCACTAATTGCATTCGCATCTGACACCCTGGGGTAAGCATGGAAATAATCACAACTTGATCTAACCCTGGAAGAGGGAGGCCCTTCTGTTCCATGTTGGAATTTGCATGAAATTGAAACTGGCCCAAGTCAAATATATTAATTAATTTTTTATAATAGACCCAGACTCCTGGATGAGATGGAGTGACAGTGCCTCGCGTATTACCGAGCAAGGAGTCTTTATGCCCAGTAGCTGGAGCTCTGAACTATTTAGCAATATACTGGAGTAGTTCTGGTACCCCTGGGGTCGAGATTAGAACTGAGACCATAATTGGTCGAATTTTGCGCTGTATGAAGGACCTGGAAAAAAAGCAATTATGTCTCAGGCCAGTGCTTAGTTTGTAAAAGGATAAGTGCCAGGGCCCAAAGTTTAGCTCAAAAGGCCACAACCGGCATCATTAATGTTTAAGGTGCTGATTACTCAAGCTGCGTAGACTTGATTTCACCTCATGCCTCTTAAATACTCCACCAAACGCTGCCTTCCTCTTTATATCACTTAAGCAGGTTATTCTTCATCCCTGCTCTCTTACTTTGTCACTGTTTTTCATCCTTCTCCTTCCTCCTTCTGCCCACCTCTTGAGTTTTTCTATTTCTTTATTTGAATCAAAATTTGTTGAGGAACAATAAGTGCCAGTGGTTCCCACCTTCAACCACCGGCTCAAATTAAGTACTGTCTCAGGCATACTGATAACCAGACCGGACATAGTAGCAATACGTAGTCCTGCACAGTCAAAAATACTAGTTGAAATGAATGTACCAACGCATAACTCTTAAAGAAATAATACATAAAAGTAGGGACTGATGACAGAAGTGTTGTAAGGTATGTCTCCATGGAGCGACTACTCCAACATCTGAGGTTGTACTATAGAAGGGAGCCATATGAGGGAGCCATATGATGTTACCCTGATTCCACAATTCTTAATCTCTAAACCACCATGATAGAAAATTATACATAATAGGATCACTGATTATGGTTTGTTGATATCCCTTTGTAAACTGTGTTGAGGTCGAGGAACGTCACACCAAATGGTTGTGGATTGTTGTTTTGTTTCCATATTTTGAATATTAAGAAACAGAAAAAAGAAAATGTTTTGAAAAAAATCAAAATTATTCTGATGTGGACATACTAACAGAACGACAATGTGGACATCATTTTCACCCCAAAGTAATGTCAGATTTACAAATGCAAAACGAGACACCTTCTGTAATACCAGTGTTCCAGGTGCATACAAGTCAGTAAATTGCTATCATTTGCATGGCACAAATGATAGGGCCTCTGGATGGTTGAACTCTGACAACCTGTAATCTCTTGTGTAATTGAGCCGGCTGTCCTCATCCATAGCATTCGGGGTAATACATTGTGGCCCTAATGTACCAAGAGGTTGATGAATTTGCTAATACAGCAATGTATTTTTTGCAATTCTCATAAATTCTCTGTTTTAGCGAATTTACAAGCATTTATTTTGTCTTTGGGTATCTTTTGTTGGTGAGAGGACTGCTGAGGTCGTTGGGGACACTCAGCTAGTCTTTAAGCCTCATAACAAGCTGGGAACTTCATACCAAGCACCTCCCAAAAGCAGTGAACTTTAGGATGCATCATTTCAAAGACCCCATGGAGATCATCTGAGATGACAGGAAGACATTGACACATGAGAGCAAGGGCATCAAATTCAATGGTACTACGTAACTGAACCAAAACATACCTTCTACTACAGACCACCATGCCAGAACTCTTGTCATCAGGAACTGTGATCATTACAACACACTTGACACAAACTGAACTTAATCTGCTTTTCCTCATTAAGTTTCACTTATTTTCTTCCGAGGTGTATATGTTCATATCAAAGACACACACTTGTCTCTACTGTATGGTTATCTTACGAACCGTACAAAGTAGTGCTTTTAAATTGCTTTAAATATATAGAACTGAATTTGTAATTACAGGTTTGCACTGCTCAAGATTTGTAATGTACAGATAATCTTTTTTCCTACGTTGAGGAGAATATTTTGAAATTGTGATCCTCTCTGGGAATTAAACTTTGCTGCAATTTTGAAAGAATCCCTTTTTTGTGCTGCAACTGTCGAATTAGCTAGAGAATTATGGGGCATATTATCAAGTCAGGTGATAAAATTATCGCCGCTATAGCGGCCGAAAACTGCCGCTAAAACGGCGATAATGGGCTTGATAATATGCTCTGTGGAATTCCAATTGAAGCCCATGTTAAATGGGAAGGACATCTAAGATGGGCTTCTATTGGAATTCCATAGAGCATATTATCAAGCCCATTATCGCCGTTTTAGCGGCAGTTGCCGCTAAAGCGGCGATAATTTTATCGCCTGGCTTGATAATATGCCCCTATGTTGTTTGCCGGGAAAATACTTTGAAAAATCCCAAGTTTAAGTCACTGGTGAAAGTATTCTGAGAAAATATGGGAAAAATAATCATAACAGATTGATATCTGAGCTGAGGTGGTTTGCATTCGAAATGCATTGCATGTTCTCCATTACAAAAGTTACCATGACCGAAATAAAAGTGGGGGGCTTGTAACTTTTCTGTAAGCAGCCCATTTGAGCTGCCAATAATTTGAATTTGCCAGTTTGCTAAGGATAGTCTTAGGCAATAGCACAATAGCAGATATATTTATTTTCCCTGCTGAATGCCACTGTTGCATTCCACAGTACCATATACCCAGAAAATGCTCAGGGTTCGCAATGAACAATTTCCTGCTGCGTGATGTCGAAAGCGGGAAAACTAGCTGCAGGAAATAAACATCTGTGGAAGGTCGAGCGTTTTGTGTGAAGTCTGGCAGCCATGAAGCTTCACCCACGTTTGTGAAGGCCGACAGGTAAGAAAAGTGTGTGGCTTCGCCGAGCCACAACTCTTTAGCGTGTTCACGAAATAGACGCTATGAGGCCCATTAGGATGTAGGGCAGATCGCCTCCATGGCGGAGGCGATCTGCCCTACATCCTTCCCCGCCCGCCACCCATTTACCCCCCCCCCCCCATATTAGTATGTGGGGAGTACCACGGCGGACGGGAAGACCCGCAGGGGGGGGGGGGGGTACCATATTGTCATGGACATGGTGGCAGACATCTCGTGGTGCCTGTCACCTTGTGCATGACAATGCACGCAGTGCATTCAAGCGCGGTGGACGTTGAAACTGGGGATCTGGGTTCGAGTCTCGGTAGGTACGCTAACATCCTGTGATTCTGGGCCTAATCGCCTAATTTCCCCGTGCCCAACAAAAATAAATGTGTCCTTGTGTAAACGCAACTGGTGCTCATGTAAAGCGCTCTGATACCTTTGGGTCAAGTTCGCGCTATATAAAGCTTCCACCCCCACCAAAAAAAGCTTACATTGACCGAGAAGGATAGCTTTGTCTATCTGTTCAGCTTTATTGTAATAGTTCGTTCGTACATATCCTCACTATAGCTTCTCTTTTAAATGATGACTTTTCCTACTGCTTCTTAATGCCACGAATTAGACACGGAAGTCGCAATAACATTTATATAAACCAGTCCGGGGAATTTAGGATCATCTCACCCACTGCATACTTGCCAGCCTTCTGGGACAGTCACTGGGAGGTGTTTCTACATTTCAACAGCGTGATTAATTGTTTAGCAACGTTTTCCATGAAGTGGCAGGAACATCAGAGCTCGTTTCAGGAACTTGTGGGCGTGCCCTCGAATTAAATCACCTTGTTTCATCAATAATGGAGGAGGCTACGTGCACTTTCAGCAGCTACAAGGATTTGTGTTACCTAAGTGTTAACTAGGTGGAGCCGCTGTAATCGAGGCACACAAGACAAATAAGCCTTTATGCATCCGTACGTGTAAATCTCCTGTACAGTAAACCGTCTTCATTTTATAGCTGCGTCACAAATCTTCCTCACAAGATTGCTGAACCCGGAACCGAGGGAAAAACAGGAAACTTAAAATAGGATCTCTCAGGATTCTTTGACTGGTGTCTCATTATGTTACAGTTTATCCGAATAGCACGTAGGAAACCTCCAAGTCCACTTTTAAAGAGCTGAAAATGAAAATACCGGTGGGCGGCCCTTTTTTGGTCTTTGTGGATTCTGCTATGTGCTGACATGGAACTGAGGTGTCTTCGGTGCTTGTGAGGTGCATCAGTAATGGAGGGCATGGGTGGGCGTTTGAACACTGAAGGGTACGTGGGTTAGTTGAAGATAGTTGACTAATTTTATTTACCATCACAGAGCACTAATATCAACTAATCAGAGCCCCTGGTTCCACCAGGTGAACCTAGGTAAAATGTGGGCCTCAGGCTAGTCTATAGTTCCCTGTCCAGGTAGAATCGGGCCTAGTGTGGCACAACATGTACTGGCATAAGAGGAGTGGGCAGGTGGTCCCAAGCGTGGCTATGTGTAGTATATGGTTTCCTCCTCTGCAGTCCTCTTGAAGGCCCTATAACCCGTGTTTATCAGTTGAGGAACCGGTAAAGACAAATCTTCCCTCTCCCAAAGTATCACAGACACAGGAACATGTGTGGCAGGTCTGCTTTACTTGGGGGTTGCTTTCCAAGGCTGCAAGGTTTCCTTCTAACAGGAGACCTTTTATCGCTGTCAAGAGGTCCACCCAGATCTTCTGAACAATGTTATGGGTCTCTTACCAGTCACTTAGATACACAGACACATAGCACACACAAGGCACTAGCAGCTCTTTCTTTTTATTTTTAAACTCTTTTTATTAGCATTTTAATTGTAGATTATACAACCATTTGCTTGCCGTGCAAGTACTGTAGCTAAGGTAAGACCCATATACATACAACATAACTTAGTCAAACAGGTACAGTACAGATAATCTGCATTCCTTTAGGCTGTTTCAGTTAGTATATAGGGGATTGTACAGGTAAAGAAAGCCTACATTGCTACATACCTGTGGACCCAGGGGTCTGGCTTATACCGTGCATCCCAAGGTTTAGCAGCCGGCCTTGCATGATTCATATCAATATGTACGACCAAAAGCCGATGTAGCATGAAAGGAAAAAGAAAAGAAGAAGAAAGAATCGATAGGCAAGGAAGAACTCCCAAAATACTCTCTCCACAAGTGTGTGAGGAGGAGAAATCTAGGACGCTGCGTGGGGGCCAGGGATTTACCACAGATTGGCCATGCCATCGGCGTTTCGGGTAGGGGTCACAGGTACAAAGGCCACCGGCGTCAACGGGGCACTATGTATCGGCAAAGACGCAGCTGCCCTAACCCAGCAGCTACAGACAGTGCTCCACAGTGCTCAACTGCCATCTAGGTCAGCCTCATTCGGTGTGCCGTGCTCTCCAATGCCAGGGTCTGATTCGTCTGGGGGGTGTTCACATACCTCCAGTACCTCTGCTCACCATCCCGCTATAGGGGCCTTGCACACCCTCCTGGCCTCTTCTCAGGGCCATCTTAACAGCATTATAAGCCCCCAGGCAAAGCAGTGCACTGGGCCCTGCCTACACAACCACTCACAGGAATAAAAATATTTTATGGAAAATTAGTGTTAAATTCTGATCTGCATGGGGCCCCTATGATCGTGGGGCCCCAGGGCAACTGCCAAGCATGCCCATGCGTTAAGACGGCACTGCCCCTTCCCTCCGTAGCACTTTCTCCTCCACACTGGCCCAGGTGGGCACATCTTTTACCCACACCCCATGGCCCACTCTGGACTTCCAGGCCATCACTATTCTCCTCCTAGCCAGAGCAAGAGCCAAATCTAAAAATCTGGTGCCCAACTTTCAGGGCTCGGGCCTAGGAAAGGTCTCCCAGAGGCACGTTTCTAACATGCATACAAGAGTGTGGTTGAGCGTGTTGTTCAATCTGCTCAGTACTTTGCCCCAAAAAGCCTGCAGGCGGGGGCAGCCCCTCGTCATGTGGCAAAAATCAGCATCAAGATGCGCACATCTTGACGTTCACCACCATACATGGCCCTGATTCTTTGTGGTGTTAGGTAAGTCATATGAGTGTAATTAAATTGAATATATTCCAGGCTTATATTCCAGGACACCTTATGGGGATGCGCTGATATTCTACTCATTCCGGGTCTGGGAGCCCATGGACTACCACTTCTTCCCATTTGCCTTTGAGTGCACCTAGAGGTTTCCGAACCATCCAGTTCAATGCCAGGCACTATCAGCTGTAATGCCATGACAAAAAAGAGGGTAATGGATAGTGGGTGCTGGGTTTAATCCGTCTCATTGTGTTTATTACAATCTCAGGTCTCCAGATCACGGGCCCTGAGGCAACCAGTAGCTCAGGATGCATCGTTCAACTAGACGAACTGGGAGTAGCCTCTAAGAGGGAAATTTGGATCACTCCAGAGGGAAAGATCCCAATCACCCCTTCACGTGGGACTGACCTGCGGTATGGACTACCTGCTTCAAACACTGCAGACAGCACCCACCCATGACAAGAAGGAAGGTGACTGAACCAGTGCTTGAAACACCTACAAGATTGGTGGCCATACTGGAGACTTCCATGTCGGACTCCCTGCTCTCATCTTAGAATTCTTGTCACTGTGTAGTCTACAGGTCTGGACACATTCTGTCCTCATTAATGGGAAGATGGGAAAACAGGCCATCCCAAGAAGCAAGTAAGACCTACTGCCCACCTGTGTAGCTCTTGGCATTCTTATTTGTTCTTATTCCTCCATGTGCACCCACTCAAACCAGCAAAAGACACACAATTGATGGACGGAATGCAGAACAACTCCAAAACCTTCTCCCCCAGTCAAGAGATCTGGGTTAAATCCATCATTCTTTTGCTCACCATGCCACCCCAGTTTAGACCTGGCCATAAGCAAATCAGTCTTGACCCTGTGCCTCATTGTCAGACAGCACAGACTCAGCGTAGTATCCTACGCGGACGACACCCCTCTCCCTCACAAAGGAACCAGACACCGCCAGAGTAAGCTTCCAGGAAGGAATGAAAGACATTGCTTCCTGGATGAGCAGCAGCTGCCTGAAGCTCAACTCAGAGAAGACAGAAATCCTTGTCCTCTGACCCAACCCCTCCACATGGGAAAACACCTGGTGGCCCACCACCCTCAGCAACCCCCCTCACCTACGGACCATGCCCGCAATCTCAACATCATACTCGACTCATTCCTCACCATGACGTGACAGTTCAACGCCGTCTCCTCCACGTGCTTCAACACCCTCCGCAAGACCTTCAAATGGATCCCCCCGAATCCAGAAAGACCGTCACCCACGCACGCATAACCAGTAGCCTGGACTACGGAAATGCCCTCTACACCAGAATCAACAAAACCCGGATCCAAAAACTCCAGACAATCCAGAACACCGCCACGAGTCTCGCCCTCGGCATCTTATGACAAGACCACATCACCCAGCACCTACGAGACCTCCATTGGCTCCCTGTTGAAAAGAGAGTAACCTTCAAACTACTCACTCACTGAGCCCACTGAAATCCAGCCGGAATGACCGGCATGTTTCTGTTCCGACCGCCTGAATTGTAATTAGGCGGTCGGAAGTGAAACAGATGATCTCGGGCGGAAAGCCTCCGACCTAAGGTCATAAGCTTTCCGACCGAGATCGCAATCGGCCCCTACATGAGTAATACAGGCAATATTGCATATTGATATTGAAGTGATTAGACAGTTTGTAAGATGTTGGCAGTATGATTAAATATTGCGCCTCCATTGTCAAATCAAGCAGCTGCATGCAGAGCTACCTTCAGAGTTAGATGAATATATGGCAGATCGGTTAAGAGGGAGTTGCAATAGAAGTGATTAAGATAGTGTAATATGGTCTTAAGATCCTACTCTGGAATGCATTGTATGATTCCAAGCAACAGTCTGAATTGGAATTGTACACCCTTAGCCAAAGTGTGCATGTTCAATTAGAGGTTAAGGGACTAATTTGGGTCTTGGTGGTAATGGGTCCGTTGTCGCTTTTCAGTCAGATTCCCCGTCTGCCTACTGTGAGGTCTGCCTGCTCTATTTAGATGCTAGCGGGTCCATGGACAAAAGACCGTCGGCATGCTGCAGACTCCGCCAAGTATGTTCACCCACGTCGATGGTGCCATGAGCACAAGCTGATTTGAGAGGGAGTACAGCCAGTTTGTTCCATGGGCCAATCATGATGTGCCTTCCCACTGACATAACTGCGGAGGGGAAACCTCCATACCTGAGTTGGTGGATTGGAATGTATATCAGGCCGAAACCTACCTTCTTTCTTTTTCACAATTCCTGATGATGGTATGGAGCCAATCGTACAAGTCCTACCTTTGCTGCTGCTACTTGACCTCAAAGCAAATCCACATCATCGTCCCAGGAATAGAAGGTAAGCGTCTCTCATAACTTCTCACCTTTTGACTTGACATTTGGTCATGACTCTTGCTTGTTGAAATCTCTCTTACAAGCAATTATTATTATTATTGTTATTTTTTTGCAGCTTATATAGCCCCTGGTTACTCCCTTCCAGAGTGTCCCCGTGCTTAATACCTTCCAGTTGAGTTCAGTTTAAAATAAAAAGCCAAGTTTTAAGGTTTTTCCTGAAAGCTGATTCTGATGTCTCTAATCTGAGGTGCAGAGGTAGAGAATTCCACTGCTTGGACGCCAAGGGCTTAAAGGAGATGCCACCAAAGCTTTTCCTGTTGTATTTTGGAATCCTGGCCAGCCCAGTTCCAGCCAATCTCAGACAGCGCATGGGGTGATAAGAATGTATCATTGGGCGGAGATATTTTGGTCCCTTGCCCTGTAATATTCCATAGGCATAGCACAAGGCGTTAAAGGAAATCCTCTCCTCAATAGGCAGCCAGTAGAGAGTTTCTAAGGTGTGGGCTGTGTGTGCCCATCTAGGGATGTTTAGCAGCATCCGAGCTGCCACTTTCTGCACCCGTTGGAGCATATATATGCTCCTTTTTGTTGCCCCCAGATAAAGAACATTACAGTGGTCTAACCTGGATGTCACCAAATCCTGGACCTCTGTCTTTTTGGCATTGTCTGGGATGAGCCCTAGCATTTTTTCAATCATTTTTAGAATCCCAGAACAGGTACCTGTGAGAGCTGAGATTTGGTTGGAAAAGGATAGTGTGGAGTCGAACCAGACTCCAAGATTTTTGACTTTATGATTCGGAGAGGGTGGAGACCCTCGTATGCTAGGCCACCAACTTGAGGACCAGGTGGAAGGTTGTTTCCCCACTTCAATACCATACCAATGTGTAATGCATATGTGTGTAGTGTTGTCGTTTAAGAAATTTAAAAAAACACCTGTATAATTTTATTGTAATTTTAAATTTGGTGCAAGTTGCCTTGATTATAATGGACACCCACACAAACATGTACATTAATCCAAAAACTGACCATACAGGTGTGTTAACTCAATTGTCCAAAACTATAAAATCATAAACATCTGCATTACACATTATTGGGATAATTGTAATGTAAAATGATGTAGAAATTGCACTTGAGACTTGACAAGGTGAAACGTTTATTTTAAAATTGTCAGATCCAAAGTTTTATCATTTAATATATTTATCAATTTAACATTTCTCCATGTCTAGTTAATTTCCTTTATTTAATTAAATGTCATTGTGCCATTATTATTTTAAAGTGCAATGCATATGTGTTTATCTACATCACTTATCAAGTACAAATAAACGCATCTGTATTAACATTTAAAATAAAAATATGACTAATACTATTTGTTGGTGTAACTGTACATCATCATGATGAATGCTTGCATAACATATTAAATGTCCATAACATACTTTTATTGCTCGTGTTTTGAGTTTACAAATTAGACAATTTAAAAAACTGTTGCATTTTCTGTCATAATTTTAAGTTAATATATATAATCACATTTTAACCATTAACAGCTCTATGAATCAAAGAATAGTATGTGAAAAATAATCTCAGGACAAACTTGGGGAAATTAAAATATAGTTTATTAATAAATGAGATACCTCTCTCAAATCAAGATATATTTTATTTACAGACAGAAAAAATCAAAAAAATGAAATGTCCCAAAGACGTGGGAGTGTTGCCCAAAACTTGCCTCCTAAACAGACTGCCAAAAGGGAACCTCCTTAGGAAGAGGCATCTTGTGGGGGCAGGGCAGGCACCTCAAGGATCTTCCTTAGGAGGGGTGGGTATGGGTTTGGGAGGGGTGGTAATGGTGGGCTTGGGAGGTGTGGGTTTGTGTTTTGGAGGGGTGGGGTGGGTTTGTGTTTGGGAGGGGTGGTTTTGTGTTTGATAGGGGTGAAGGTCGGAGCAGAAATAAAAGCAGAACTAAGATGAAGGATAGGAGGGGTCAGAGAGGACTGGATTTTGGAGGTAGAGGGAGCTGGAGTGAGCGATGTTCTTGTGTTTGTTGTGCAGTTCCATGTGGAACTGGTGTATATTTTGTATGTGTGTTTTTGTCAGGTGTACTGTGTTCACGTGAGTGTGTGCATTTGATTTTTGTTGCTGTTGTTTTGGGTGTAGGTATGGTTTTATGTAAGTGTGTTTAGATGAGTGCGCTGTTGAGGCAGTTGGTCTGTTTGTGGTGCTTGTGGGTGTGCTGGTGCATGTGGGTATGCTGTTGTGGGGGCGGTGGTGGGGGTGGGTGTGCTGCTGGTTGTGGGGGGTGGTTGTGGTGGGGCTGAGGGTGGTGGTGGGTATGGTGGTTGTGATGGAGATTGTGGTGGTGGTGTTGGGTGTGGCAGTGGGTGTGGTGGTTGTGGGTTATGGTGGTGGTGGTGGTTGTGGTGAGGCTGAGGGTGGTGGTGGGTATGGTGGTTGTGGTGGGGATTGTGGTGGTGGTGTTGGGTGTGGCAGTGGGTGTGGTGGTTGTGGGTGATGGTGGTGGTGGTGGTGGGGGTGGGGGTGGTGTCTGTATGTTGTTTGAATGTGTGCTTGTGTTTCATGGTGTGTTTGTATTTATGTGTGGGTGTGCTGTTTGTGTGTGTTGGAGTGGGTGTGTGAAAACAAGTGCATGTGCTTGGGACAGGGCTGGGAATTGGAATGGGGGAGGGGCCTGTTGTGAAGAAGACCCCAGCCCTTTTAGGGGGGCTGATTTGGCCAACTGGGGGGATCAAGAGGGAGGGTGGAGATGGCTCTCTGTGTGGTGGACAAGGATGCAGGTGGAACAGTTGGTGTAGGGTCCGTCACCACTAGGGACTGGTCACTTGTGAAGGCCTCCGAAGATGATGTAGGACAAGTGGCCTCCATGCCAGTCCCCTCACCCTCCATACCACTGTGTCCATCGGTGGCGTTGGTCTCGCCAGTTGAAACACAGTGGCCAGTTGCTTCTCCGCCTACATGACCAATAACTCCTTCACCTGCTCCTGATGATGCTGAAAAGAAATATATACAATAGTTTTATTGCTTCTGAGTAAATAGAACTGATCAGCGCTGGGACACTCATTAGAGTAACTGTAGCGCTATAACACATTTGGTTCATTCATTCATTCACTCACCATGAACTGTGATATCAAAACATTTTCCAAATTTTCAGATTTCACTTGCTTCAAGGCTAGCAAACTTTGGTTCTTTATTATCAATCTCTCATGCATGTAGGGAAGATCTTCAGAAACTATTTGGTCACAGTTTTGTAATTTCTCATTAGGGTTCCTGCATCATTTATGATCTTGTCTCTTGTCCATTTTTAATTCTCTCCAGGAACTATTTAACACCTATGGAAGGTTGGGTTTTTTGTTTAGAATAGTGAACGTATGTCACCAAAATGGACATAAACCAAAAATAATTTTGTAAAGTGTGTGTACAAAGCCCAAAAATTTATTTTCTTTTCATTCAGAAAAAGAGAAACATGAATCAATGCGTGTCAACATATACTGCAATGTTGTACCAATATTCGTATACACCGATAGCCTGTTTCCTTTGTTCGGGCATTTCACAATGGTAATACTTACTTCAAGTAACTAAAGTATAATTCAAATGTAAAAAATATTATATGGATTCAGTACTGATGTAGCTTATCAATGTATCACGCAGTATGTATATACCTTTACTATAAAAAGAAATTAACAAATATGTTTTTAGTGGATTGACAATTGATTTCTACAGCATAAGTAAATGCAAATGGCTTGATACATTTCTAATCCACTTAGGTACAGAGCAAAAATATTTTTACATTTGACTCCTAATTAGCTCAAGTAATTTCAAGTTTGTTTTACCATTGTGAAAATGTTGTACAAATATGCTGCCTTTCACTTTAGGCAAAAAGTGCTACAACATCACAGTAAATATTGCACACACTGAGCCATATATAAGTCTTACCCCAAAGATTCACTTGCAATTCACACTATGCAACAGATCCCACCTTAGTGCATTTCTACATTTTCCTAATGAGCCATACGCTGGACCTTATTTTGAGTTTTCCAGATGGGATTACTCCAACATATATGTGATGGAACATTTCATCTGCAAAAGTCCCTTTAAGTATCCATTTTTTCTCCATCATTGATTTATCATCTGGACATAACAAAGGGCATTGAAAAATGGTTTGGGTATGTGTTACTCTGTCACCAATGTGTACACATCCCTGGCAGTGTTTTTCATAAATAGGATGTCTCTCACAATTATTTTCCAAAACACAGACTGGCTTACATGCACATTTGTGAAGGAGTAAGACATCATGCACATCTGTCACTTTTAACATGAATGAAATAGTATTTTGTAATCAAAAGACATTTGGGATATGTTTTGAATGTAAAATGTAACCATTAAATCTAATGTTACTAGACATTGTGGCTCACTTGCTCACTCTTGTTTGTGTATAAAACCAACTTACCAATGTAACGTTTGGAACATCCACTGTATTATAAGTGCATTTTATGCTACGTCACCTGTAATAGGGCTAACCTTACATCATTCACAATAATAAAGAAGCATCATTCCTGACACAATAAAGACTAGTGGATTGTTTGGTACAACTGTCCCTTATAACATCATGTAACCTGAGGTATATTTGTTGTTTAGGCAGGCATGTGTCTGCTGAAACCAGTCTGTTGGTAGTGAACAGAAATCATGTGGTATCCTTTTCCAAAAATTCATATACAAAACACATCCTCATACACCTTGAGCAAAACTTACACCTTTAAGAACTCTTCTTGTGCATTGGACATGTGTCAACCTTAATGTTGATGGCAAATGTAGTCGCTGTAACACAAATCTGTTATTTAACATGTTAAACTCAAACCAGAACTTGCCCCTTTGATGCTACAGTTGGGATCTTAACTGCCTATCAAGCTCGAGATAGGCCACGCAAGTATGCGGGCCACTAGGGGGGCCAGGGTGCCACACACGCACTTCCCACATTGGGAGGAATTGCTGAGCTTCATTTTTGATGACTTGTTGGTCCAGCATCATAGGTCCTCCCACCTCTTCTGACAATGAATGATGTGCCACTTTTAGACCCCCTGGGTCACTATCTTCTTGGAGATGTCCTACCAAATGCTTTTTTTCTGATGGGGCTTGACTTGTATGGATACAAGAAATGAAAGAAAAAATGAATTGTTTTGTGACTTGTTGTTTGTCTGTATTGATGTAACACAATATTACCACACCAATCACAAGTATTAATAAATAATACTTTGCTGTAACCTGTTGACTACCCTTATCCCTTGTCATTTCCTAAATTCAATAATCCAGGCCAGTGACATCATCTAGGCCACGGAGCTCTAACATTTTCTGTAATGAGAGCTAGTTCTCATCAGTGAATATCATTGTGAAATACTGAAGGATAAACCACTTGCACATTGTAGCCAGACACCCCCATGCCCAGCTCCATTGACTTGAAGCCTAATGTCCTTATTCACATGAAATTCATACACATACATAGCTATATCTCAAAATACACACCAAACAAAATGAAGGGCTTAAAACACACACTACATGCTAATGTTGTTATTTTCTCCAATCAAAGCATAAAGTGCTTAAAAAAATCACACCATCATAGTTCTATCTAATGTAAAGAATAAATGACACATTTTCAATGACTACATTTCGCTCAGGAACTCAAAGGGGCAATATACCCTGTGTTTTAAAAAACAAATCCATTTAGACAGATTTTAAAATATATTTAAACATGTACCTCTTACTCTGGTGAGCCATAGAGCTGGCTGTACAGGGACAGAACCTGCGTGACCGGCAACTTCAGCTCTTCTGGCGAGCAGGTTAGGGCCCTGTCAGCTGCACTTCTAGGCATCGTGGATCCCAGAGTCTGTTGCAGCAGCAAAGGTTGAGGAGATGTTGGCTGCAGTGTTAGGAGGCAAGTGAGCTTTGTTTGAAATGCCGTGTAGATGTACATGACATATGCAATTGTCAACGGCAATGGACGCATCCATACGTTGCTTTCACACACGTTAGCCTACGGTAGGTCTGTCGTGATGTTTCACACCAACTAGGCGGTCAACTTCCGCCACGGAAGACGAATTTCAAATGTTCTGACAGCAAGGTCATGCAGCCACCATTTTAGATTGTGGAATAGTGTCTTTGTGGCTGTTAAACGCGTCATCACCTCTCAAAATGGTGCCTACTTTGTTTACATGTAGAAATGATAATGTTGTTAATTTATTTTTACAAAAAAGTGTAATGTAGTGCCATAATGTGGTTCAATGCAAGACTTGCACAATGGTGTTTAAAATGCTGTTGACAGAATTTTTGCAGACCAAATAAAAAAAAATGAGTAAATAATACATTAGCAGTGTATTATTTACACATAAAAAAAATTACACATGTAATAAATGTTAATTCAAAAAAGTATACTAAACATAATAAGGTTCTGAATAAGTATGTATTAGAAATGTATATGTATTGAAAACTAGATGAAAAGTGTGGTTTAATTTTTAAATATGTTTGCAAACATTTAAAACATTTTTTATTTTTCAGTACCGACATATGAAACCAGGGAGACTGAGGAGATGACAGCCTCAAGTTTTCCAACCTTTTCCAATCCTTCCCACCATGTAAGAATGGGATATTATCAAAAGTTCAGATTCAATAGGCAAACAGCTCTTGATTTCTGCCGCACAACAGCAATGCCACATCAATAACACCAATAGTCAAAGTAATGGCAGTACTCCATTTTGTGGACACAGGATCATTCCATACACTGTGGCAGTAGCTGGTGGAATTTCACAACCAGCATTCAATGGTGTGCTACAAGAAGTTATTTCTTCAATGATGAGACACATCAACAGCTTCATTCAGTTTTCTACAAACAAGAATTTTGCCAATGTGAAGGGATATTTTTGTGACTTGGGCCGCTTACCACATGTGGTTGGAGCAGTGATGACACACATATTGCCTTAGTGCTACCACACTCCAGAGAACAAGTGTACTGCAATCTAAAGAACTTCCATTCAATCAATGTGCAAGTTGTCTGCTTACCAGATTTGTATATCACAAGTGTGTGTGAGCATTTTCCTGCATCAACCCATGATTCTTTTGCACTACAGGACAGAAGCATACCTCTGCAAATGTCACAACTTGGACCTGAGAGGGCCTGGCTTGTTGGTAAGTACTGCCATTATACTGTTTGGTTAAAGTAAAGAATAAGGATTTAAAACTGTGTTACATTTTTTGGTTCATGTTTTTTTTCATCCCATATAGGACACTCAGCTTATCTTAACCGACCATGGTTGTTAGCACCACTGAGGAATCCAACAATGCCACAATGAGGCCCATGGAAGATCACGTTGCCAGTGGAGCGGGCGTTTTGGGCTCCTAAAGGCCAGATTTCAATGTCTGAACTAGACTGGTGGGGCCCTCCTCTACTTACCCAATAAGGTATGCAAAATCACCATGGCATGCTGCATGTTACCCAACATAGCCCTGCGATGGAGCATCCCATACATTGCAGATGAAGAAGACCACGAAGAGCCACCGGGTGAGGATGTTGAAATGACAAAATGATGGTGATAGTGGTGAAAAGGAAGGAATTGACATACGTCTAGATGTCATTGACAACTAATTCACATGACTGTAAGTAAATAATAAAAGTGTATCAAATGAAATGTTAAACCAATGTTTAATGTAATGAGGATAAAAGTCTGTGCTGGACACTTTTTAGAAAGGCCAAGTAAAGTGGCATCCAGGGCACAGATGTTTGTTGATCAAAGTTTTGACAAATTGACTATTGTATGCATTTACATTGTTTATCTTTGCTTGTTATTTGTATGGTGTCTATTTTGTAATATAATTTAATGAACCTTTTTGTTTTTATCTGTTTTAGGACCCATCACTTTGTTATCTTAATTTGGACATTTCAAAGTTGCGACATTTGCAGTCATATGTTGCTGTTGCTAAGTACAAAGGGAGCATGGGTTGATCCTGTGGAAGATACTCACAGACTTTGGGTGTACATATCTTGTACTGAGACAACTTTCACAATGATTGAATGGAAGTTTTTAAGATTGCATTAGACTTGTCTTCTGTTGAATGCTGGCACCAATTCAATATTTGCTGCTTGAATTGCTCTAACCACATGTGGTAGTTGACCCAAATCATACTAATCTTCCTTCACATTGGCAACATTTTCATTTTGTGTTAAGTGTATGAAGCTGTTGATGGCTCTCATCATTGTAGAAATAACTTCTTGTAGCAGACCACTTAGAGTTGGTTGTTTCATTGCCCCTGATACTGTAACAGTGTATTGGTATGATCCTGTGGCCACAACATTGAGTACTGCTGCGATTTATGACTATTGGTGTGATTGTTGCACAATCCCTATGGTGAGGCGGAAGATCAGTCTAGCTGATGACATAATTAAATAGTATTTTGCCTAATGAATCTGATTCTTTTGATTGAATTCCCTTCTTCCATGGTGGCAAGGTGTGGAACTGGAAAGGTAAAAATAGCACTGAGTATTTGCGTTATGCATGGTTAGCTATGCTTAAGAAAAATTGGCAGACCAATCTTTTTCAAACTGAATAAAATACTAGTTGATGTGTTTTCAGAATTTGTATTTTGTTGTCATGGTAGAAGACTGTGAGAAACATTATCTTTTTTTTTTTTTTTCAAAATGACTTTATTTCGGACAAAATGACCTAAAAAGTACAACACACAGCAAACATTTTACATCTAAAATTACAACATGCTGCCAGTCATGATTTAAAAAAAAAAAAAGAAAAAGATCAAAACAATGGTAATTGTACACACATTTTCATATAAAGAATACATTAGATTTTGAGGTATAGGATTTGGACAAGGGTTACACAATTGACTTTGAAAAGTGCATGGTGCAATAAATACATAAATTGGCTAAAAAAAAAAACATATGTATAAAAAGAAGCAAAAGCTCTTGAATATAAAACTATACATGAAGCACAAAATAATTAGTGGATTTACTGTACTATCACACTTGCTACAGGGCAATCGATGCATTATTTCGAGATCTCAGGTAAACCCTTCTAATGCACCACATTGAAAACAAGAAACCTGCAACCAAGTATACTATCGGGATGCTTGAATCAGATTTCAGTATCCTAAATACTTCGAGGTAGCGCCTATTACCAAGATTCCTACAAATCTGGACCAACCAACATCTCCTTGCCTTCTGATAGCCTAAACAGCTAAAAAAAAACATGAAGCTCAGTTTCCTCAGGATATTCACATGCCGGGCACTGAGTCATTTGTTGGTCTCTTCACTTAGATGTAAAGCAGCGAAGTGGAAGCACCCCATATCTGTATTGTAAATAGAGCTTCCTAGCCGCTGGTGGAGTTATGAGATCTATTTCCGACTCAAAGCAGGGAAACTCTTTTATTTCTAAAAAACCACTAGTGAGTTTCCCAGTCCCAGAAAGGGTATGATGTTGAGTCAGTCAGTACTCTTTATAGCATGCCTTCATATGATCCTTAGATGTTAGCAGACAGGCTGACTCAGGTTCAGACCAACAATCCCCTAAACCCATGCTAATTAACAGAGATTTTATGTGGTCGAGCCACGGAATCTTTACAGCACCCCGTACCCTCAGTACCTCTAGTAATTCCTCCCTGTAGGATATGAGTTCGGGGGAAGTCCAGAGGCGACGCCAATACATGATAGGCTTAAGACTCGCTACTTCAGCTATTGAAGTTATACCTGTATCCAGACGTAGCGGGACCAACGGGGTACTGCGTGGTAATCTAAATAACTGTCTTAAGTATTGGTTCTCCACCTGTGTTAATTTTTTCAAGTTTAGGGGGCCCATAGCTCTGCGCTATATAAAGCCCCACCTCTCGCTTGAGCCCTATAGATTTCTATTGCTGGACTAACAATTCTTTTGCTGGACTTATTAAAGACCTTCATGATGCCACCTGAAGATTGTGCTAATTTTAGCGTGGATTTTGTAATGTGCGCCCCCCCATTCCATAGACTCGGAGATTGTAATGCCTAAATGCACGAAGGATGACACTCTCTCAAGGGGTTTACCATTTAAAGACGGGTTAGGGCGTGTACTTTTTGGGCAATTAAATGCCATAAATTTGGTTTTCTGTAGGTTTATTTCTAGGCCTCTATCTCTACAGAACATCTCAAATTTATCCAAAACCCTTTGTATCCCCATAGGCGATTTAGCTACCAATAGGGTATCGTCGGCAAACATCATTGCCGAGATTCTACGGGAGGCTAACTTGGGGGCGTCAAGATCTTTTTCTGCAAGCAAGACATCAATCAAGCCATTAATATAGAGGCTAAATAAGGTTGGCGCAAGCACGCACCCCTGGCGTACACTGCGATTAATGGGTATAGGGGCTGTAAGTTTACCGTCCTTTCCATACCTAATTTGCGCATAATTGCATTCATGTAAACGTTTAAAAAGTCGAATTAGATATACTGGGACCCCCATCTCAGCCAAAACCAACCTTAATTTCTCCCTAGGTACTAGATCGAATGCAGATCTCAAATCTACAAAAATTAAGAAGAGACTACCCCCCTGCACACATACAGTCTTCCAGTACAGCAATTGTAATCTTAGTACTTGGTCCAGGGTCGACAACTTTTCCCTGAACCCGGCCTGGAGGGCAGACAGAACCTTCCTCTCTTCCATCCATGACTGCAATCTAAGGAGTAAGACTCGCGCAAAAAATTTCTGTGAAATATCTATTAGACTTATGGGTCTATAGTTGGTTGGGAGGAGTGAGGAGCCCTTTTTAAAAATCGGAATTATTTCCGCACCAAGCCAGCTTGGGGGAATCTTCATGCCTTGCATAATTGAATTAAAAAGCATCCAAAGATATGGAGCCCAAATAGCAGGTTCACTCTTGAAGAGGTCTCCAGGTATCTTATCCAAACCTGGAGCTTTGCCCGGAGCTATTCTTGCTAGTTCAACCTTTATTTCTTTTATGGTTATGCTCAGGCCCACATCTCCATCAGTCAAGGGCGTTAAATCCCAATTAACTGCAGGGCAAGGAACTGATGGATCACAACCATAAACAGAATCATCACCGGGCTCCTTAGCATACAAGGTTTCGAAGTGCTCCCGCCAAACCTGTTCGCCTAGGTTTGGCTCAACTGCACACGAAGGATGGTTGTACCGGAATTAGCAATTCCCCAGAATGTCCTCATATCTCTGTCTCCTAAGGCAGTTTTCATTGTAGCCCAGTTTTCTTCTTCCCACCTTTGCTTAGCCTCTTGAGTAGCTACTTTATAGTTTGCTCTTGCCGACCGTATTGAGAGGCGATCTTTGGCTTTAATAGATATTACTAAAGCCTTTTTAGCCTGACGGCAGGAAATATTGTACCAAGGGTGGGGGGGGGGGCAACTTATCTTGTTTCAAAATTTTATTTGGGAAAAAAAAATCAAAAGAGACCTTTCCTAATTTATCATAATTCAATTGGGCCTGTTGTAGATCTATACCCTCCTTGATCAGGCTACATAAGTTGGACACATCTATAAAAACTGGTAACAAGGCATCATATAAGCTGGCCAATCTATCTTCGGATTGGCTAAAATTTGACCATTTCACTCTCTTCCTGCAATTCGAAACCACCACCCTAGAATCAGAAGGGTTATCTGTAACTGACAGGCTCCCCATATTCAATGCTTTAAGTTCCACAACTAGTGCAGAATGGTCACTATCTAGACGTGGGATTATCTTAAAATCCATCATCCTATCCCAAAAATGTGAGTTAATAAGTGTATAGTCTAATATAGATCCACGATTTTTGCTATGGAACGTATAACCATTCGATGATTCGGATAGAGATCTCCCATTGCAAGCTCGGAGGGAGTGTCTCAAAGTGAGACAACTCATCTGAATCACAAGTGGGGACCATATTTTGACTTTTGGACATCCTGACTCTGGGATTTTCAAAAAGTGGTCCTCATCAAACAAACCATCAGGAGGTAACCCCTCTAGCGGCTCAAACTGACAATCAAAGTCCCCTCCTACTATAATCATCTGATTAGTATCAATGGAACCTAGAAAAGTAGTTACCTCTTCTACTGTGTTGGATTCATTGCCATTAGGAGAGGGTCGTGAATATACATTTATTAAGACAACAGGGGGCTTTGAAGGAAACCGTAAAAAGACGCTTAAAATGTCACTTGACCCTGTGTCAATTTGAACCGCTGTACACCCCAGATGAGAGCCCACCCAGGTTGTAAGGCCCCCGGATGGTCTCCCTTTTCCCTCCGAGGTTGCCGGAATGTTGAAGCTAGCATAGCCTAATTTGGAAACCTCTCTTTTTGCCCGGGTTTCTTGGAACATGCAGATTTCAAAATAATCAATAAAAGTTGCCCATTCGGGGTCATCCAATTTACTGTTTAGTCCCGCAATATTCCAAGACAAAACCCTTGTTGCCTGGGTATTCAATGAGTTCTTATATGGGGTCACCAGTATTGGCTGATTTAAAGAAGTATTTGTTAATTCAGCAGCATCGGGAGGTTTTGGGTCTGGATCCAATGATTGTTCAAGGTTTTCGAAGAAACATTATCTACTTGACTTTATTAGGTTTGATTTTATTAAACAAAACTAATCAAATTAAAACAGGATTAAAACCTAAAAGCAAACAAAAAATGAAAAAATCGGTCATGGTGAAAGAAACCTTGATTGAAGAGCCAAAATTGTTTGTCCAATGTCCAAATTACAATTGGCATCAGAAAGATAAATGTGTCCAGAAAATAGTCCAGCCACACACTAGAGGAAATTAGGTTCTGTGTCTCTTTATTGTGGTAGTGGTCTTACCATCCTCTCCTGTTAGTCCGGATGAATGTGTGCTCCTGCGGGGGGCTGGTGAAGCCACAGTTGCAGGGACTGAGGTGGGTGCAGGTGTTGCCTCTTGTGACAGGGTATCCCTTTCTGCGCCTGAGGAAGTTCTAGTTGACCCAGATGTTGTTGGACCACTGAAAGGGGAAGATGGTGCTGGAAAAGCCCTGCACATATGGGTATAATGTCATGCAGCACCCCAATCAGGGAGCCCAAATTGGTGCTCAGATTCTCCATCTGTATATTGTGTTCCATTAGCAACAGCTTCATCTCCCAAAGCTCTGTAAGGATCTGGCCCATCATATCTTGGGACTGATGGAGGGATCCCAAGCCTTGGTTAATGGTGGCCTGGGTGACAGTGAACCCAGTGGCCTCACTATGCTGGCCCACAGATTCCTTCCAACGATCCCTACCCCCACTACCCTGTTCCCTTGACTCAGTGTGCCCCATCCCACTGGGTTCTGGATGAACAAGAGGTGGTGGTGGTGTTGTCTCAACTGCAACCAGGACCGGATGGTACAAGATCGGTGTGATGTTGGTTTGGACACAGGGAGTGAAGTTATCCATACGCAGAGGTGTTGTAAAAGCTAGGGTGGGAGGTGTTGGTGTGGGCCGAATGAGACTCGCTGGAGCCACGTGTCCAGGCAGGCCATATGGACCAGGCTGCTCCTCCTCATTCAGACTCTCAGGAGTGGAGTCATCCCTGTATGCTTGATCCTGGGCTGGAGTGGAGGTTTCCTCCGTGACAGATGTTTGGCCATGTGCTCTGGCTGTTGGACCTATTATAAATGTCCAAAAATGAATAAATTGTAAAAGTGTAGATTACACATCCAATGAGTTTTCGGCAAAAAATGTAGCAACCTAAAAGGGAAAAAAAGTTCAATATCATGATTATTCCTTTCAGTGGTATTGTAATTAATTACACAAACCATTTAAATTTCAGACAAAACTACTTCAAACAAACTGTTAAGAAGATGTCCCGAAATGAAAACAAAATTGTAACTATACATGAAATGTGCCAGCCATTCAACACAAAACAGTAGAGAGGAGAAATCTCAAATTAACCATTCCAAGGCCTAGCAAAAACAGACATTTACACAACAGAGAAGGATGTTTAGCACTACTCATCATACAAACAGTGCAGAGTAGATTTTTCATGTATACCACATATTCAGCATACAAATTTACATACCTAAAAATGTTTAGGTCAACAAACTTTGATTTGTGAAACTGATGACATCAATTAAATTATATGACAAGAAAAGGACAACATACAAAATTCAACACTAACGATTTTCAAAAGAGATCAATAAATAGATATTTATCAATAAATGACACTTTACCATATGTGGAAATATGATAAAAAAGGGAGAATGAGCAAACTTAGATTGCAATATTATTTTCACCAAACAGAAACAAGGCATTGTGGTAGTTGTAGTTATTTCAATTAAACATTCACATCACTTGCAAAATTGTAACTTGAATATACCTAGTGTAAAACTGCAGTAAAAAGAGAACAGACATTTACTATATGAAACACATATATCTTATTTGTTGTACAAACACTTACAAGCACCATCACATCATGTGAAATGTAATGGGGATCGAAACGTGTTATCTTAAATACAACACAATGCATTCAAACAAACAAGCCAAACAAGATGTTACTGATATATTTAGGTCTCTATGTAAAAAAAAATGTGCTGAACACATTAGTAACAGCTAAATTGAAAGCATACAGGACATTTAGGTTCAGTGACACGTTGGAAAGTGTAACTTTCCAATCTCCACTCTACCATGGACTCTTGTCAAGCCTTGAGGATGTAGGATCTGCAAGACCTTCTCCTCCCAGGAAAAGAGTTGTAATGGGGGGCTGGAAGAACCACCACCAGTCCTCTGGGCTTCCAGGTGATACTTGGAGGCCAGAAAATGCACTCTCCCCCACAGGTCGTTCCACCTCTTCCTAATTTCCTCCTGTGTGCACAGGGTGTTTGCTACAGCATTCACTCTGTCAACTACTCTGGCCCGCATTTGCCTTTTCTGACATATGGCTGTATTTTGGACTTGGTTCCAAATAATTGCAGCTCTACTCTTATAATTTCATCCACCATGACTGAATGAATTTGTGAACCCACAAGTAAAATAAAAATTTTAAAAATGCCCAAGAAAAAGAGGGAGCAAAGAAAAAACCTGAATTCCCTGACAGAACTTTTCCTGGTAAATGTTGTGCTGTGCTGCAATGGCAAAGGATCATGGTCTGAAATGGAGTGTGCTTTGTAGTGTGGAAAGTGGGTGTAAACAATTAGGCAAAACACATCAGGTGTGCGATGCTAGCAATAATCCTACAGCCACAGAATCTCTCCATCGGCAACCTGCCTCTAGAACACCGCCAGCACAACTGTGAAATTTAAATTGGCTCAGGGCAATCCCGCCACCCTGAAGGCGACGGAGTAATGTTAGCCAGCAAAGAATTCCGCCACATCTGCAGTGGCGGGCCGTTTACGTGACGGGAAACACTGTGCTGACACGGACGGAGATTCAGCCTGCATCTAAATAGGGCATGTAGGATCCATCAGCTTGATGGAGTACTTGGAAACTCCACTGTGGAGTGAGGTCAGTAGCCCTACCAAGATCTAAATTAGGCCCTAAGTCGCTTGTCTAGTATGAGGCCGAAGGATATTGAACTATAAGTATTTACTGGTTTAAATCAAAGTTGGAATGCTAAGGAGGAGAAATACAGCTTTTAGAGAGACATACTTCAAATAGGGGATTGTTGTTCAAACATGACATGTAGGGTATGAGCAAGATGAGAGATGTGAGGTGAAGAGATCTTGATACAAAGCTGGGCTTTGTCAGTATATTCGTGGTATAAGATCACCTAGTTCTTGGAGATGAAACCAAGAATGGACTCTTGTACTCCTTGTAGCAAATTAACAAGTCTGGAAAAGAAGGCAATTTTGACCTGCTTGGATTGATTCATCAAATCTGATGCTAAACAGTTCAGTACTATGCAATCAATGCTCCTTTACTCTATGAGAATAATAATAAAGGTAGAGCAATTGATGGTGTTGAAGGCAGACATTAAATCAAGGAAAACAAGTAGACATGAATCACTGGTGTCTAGGATGCATACCATATCATCAAGAACCTGTATAAATGAGGTCTTAGTTATCCACCGTGCCCGATGCACCAATGTGTTAATTAGAAATAAGACACCATATAAAGGATGTGTTATTGGAGTTGAGATACTGCTGAATGTTCAAATGACCTTACCAAAAAAGGTCTGACTGGCAGTTGCTAAGATCACCTACATCAGCAGAGGATTCATTCAGCAAAGGAAAGACTTAACTAATTTTATGACAATAAGGCAAAACAATTGAAAAGAAATAGATTTGGTAGATTAGCCTAGCAGGATAAACAGTTAAGATGGATGCAATATCAACATAAATAGGTCAGGGAAATGGTTTGAGATTGCCACCTTGCTCACAGTTTCTTTAAATTGCAGCCAGGTATACCTGCACTTGCTACTAGTGGTGAGGTTGTTCTGTGTATTTGGAAGACCAGGCAAGGACATTTCAATATTTCTAACTTTGTAATCAAAGAACTGAGCAACATCGGCAATTTTAGATGTGCACATTTGACTATAAAAGAAATTGTAGGACTATTTGCCAATTTGATACCTTCAAAGAGTACTTTGCAATGGTTGTCCACGGTGTTGATTAGACATTTGATGTGAGAACTTTCAATTCTCATATTCATGCAGATATGTTATGTCATTACTATGTGAATACTGCTTGGGTCAGTAATATTAAGAACGGGAAGTACTCACCCCACAGCCTAATATGAAATGTGAGAAAGCTGGAAAATGTATAGGAGTTAGTCTAAAATGCAAGAATTAAACAATTTTGGGGAAGGTGGCATTTGGTAACATAATGTATCTCAGGGAGATTTTTTTTATCATGTCAATTACATAGATGCACAAATAAATGAAGATGTTATCATCCAAAGTAGATTTTCCTTCAGACAAATTCAACACTTTTAGAGTAAATACAGTCAATCTCATTTGGTGATTGCCATGATTTGTTTACAGTTTTTTAGTACTTCTCAGAATTTATGTTTTTAACTTTGCCATTCATTGGTGTAACTCGGCCACAAGCGATACCTGCGACTTCACATAAATTTTATTTGTGCCTTGGTGTTTTTCTGGTGCAGTTTACATCTATGTGCAAATTAACAAAAACCTCTTCACGATCCTTTATTGGGGGAGATGGGGATAGATGTATAACAGCAATCAAATAGTCCTTTGTGTGAGTACCCCATCAACCAGGAAGGTGCTGGTTTCATCAGCCTTAAGAAGCAACTGACCGATGCCAATACAATTAATCTACCAAAAATACCAAAATACAGGCATGACTGCTTAAATAACACCCTCTTCTAAACTCTGGAAAAGGAACCATAAATTCCACGCTTGAGCACTCATAAAGTGTGCCCTTCATTTCGAAAAAGGAGTGTTTTTAGTCAATAGTCTTAAACTAGAAAACATAGAGCTTGATATGGCCTCAAGGAATAATCAAGCAACTGTTTATTATAATCATTTATTTGGAATGTGCCAGCACTTCCTGTAGTGTCAGCTTATGTGACTCAATCCCTATTCCTGGAACTCAATTAAAGTGTGCTTTAGGAGGGCAAGGCAAAGTGCACGCGATGTGACAGGCAGAGCAGGAGAAACTTAATACAGCAGTGAACCTGCTCCCTTGTGAATGGAGTTCAGATAGTAGATCTTTTACTATGGGGACAGTGGCAAGATTAGTGTCAATGCAGATTCTTATTGAACTATGTAGAATTGGAGGAAATATAAATTACTCCAAATAAAACAATAGTGTGAGGAGATCCTTCCTTATTAAAAGTGACAAAAATACTATGGCAGTTTGAATTATACATATATAGAATACTTGTTTAGGGCTTTGTGCACAAAAAATGTAGAAAATCTGCACTCGCGGATTTACTTGTGCATTTGGATGCAGATTTCAATCAGTAGATTTGTAGAGAGGTTTTTGTCACCCATGAGGATGCAGTTTTACTACTTTTTGGAATTCACCAATTAATCAAGGAATTCGCTGGAACAATTTTCAGAGTTCGGAGCAGACCATTGGCGACAGCTCAATAAAATCAGGAATTTTAAGAAACACGTTTTACTGAACAGGTGAGTGTAACAACGGAGCCATACTACTCCCCTCTGAAATCTGGAGAATCGCCGAAGACTTTTTTATTTAAAAAAAAATTGAATCCTGCGGTGCATTTCGTAATGCATTTCCAAACTAAATAGACCAAATGGGAAATCCTTGGGGGACAGTTGTTCCTAGCGTTTGTAGTGGGCATACTGTTCATCAAAATGGCACCTGGACAGCCTGGAGTTAGCTGACATTCTCAAATTAAAATCACCTGTTTTAATTAAAACCGGATCTATGAGGGACTACGGGGCATATTTAGAAGGGCTTTATCTCTAAAAAAGCGGAGATAAAACCAGCGCCCTATTTACAACAGGGTGCTAACATGCATAATCGCATGTTAGCACCCTTTTTCCCAAGGCCTCACTTTGCATCTCCAATGAGATGCAAAGTGGGCGTTACTGGGCGTACCCAAGATGGACTACATTGCAAATATCGCTGATATTTACATTGCGATATTTGCAGGGCAGCCCACATGATTTTAGCACACATTAGATTTTGGCGAAAACTAACGTTTTCGGGAAAACCTAACGTTTTCGCGAAAACCTAACGTCTGCTAAAATCCTGACTTAGCCATCCCTAACATAGGGGGTGGATTATGCTGATACGACCCTGTGGGTCGCATCAGCAAGGTTATCGCCCTTTTGCAGGGAACATCGCTGGAAAACCGGCAATGTTCCCTGCAAAAGGGCGATAACCTTGCTATCGCTGGAATTTTTATCGCCCTGGAGTAACGCGTTGTTAATAACGCGCTACCAGGGCGATAAATTCCAGAGATAGCCTGTGATAATATAATTATCGCTAAGCAGGGCCAGCGATAATTATCGCTGGCCGTTGTTAATATGCCCCTACGTGCTTTCAACTAAAACACTACACTTGTCCTCATTGCCCTCTCAAATACTGTGCATCCAGTGGAAATAATGCCCCACAGTAGTGCTTTGTCACAGAATGACCCAAATTCCTCAAAACATATGAGAGAAAATGTTCAACGATTAAAGGACCAGAGAATTTGTCCTCATTCTGTTGTATGACAATGCGTTCAACAAACAAGCTTTGCTGCATGAATGTATTTATAATCACACCGATGGGTGGAATGTTATGGAAAATTAGGCCTATTTTATGTAAGTCAAATGGTGTGTGAGTCTACAGAATGAAATCTGGGTTGTGTTTAATGCATATCCATTGGTTCTGTATGAGGCACTTCCTCTTAGACCTCCATTATTATCTATTTATTTATAATACAATGTGTAACAAGTAGTAATGTAATGCTCGTGTGAGCAAGCTTCTTTCTAGGAAGGATGCCTCAAACGTTTCTTAAGCACTTATTATATCGGAGGTTCTAACTTGTTTAATTTTTATTGAGTCCCGTAAACATCATATTAGTATAATTCATACTATAAGAATCCGTGGTGCCTAAACAATGTAGGAGAGCATTCATAAATCCACACAGTGAGTCACTCCGCCAGTCAGTAAGGATGGGAGGGTAAAGAACGCACAGGAGTGAAGCAGTTGAATGTCGATTCATTTCAGAAACAAAACTAAACCACGAAGTAAAGTTTACTGGAAAATCATAGGATAAAATAACATAAACAAAACTAAACAATGAAGTAAAGTTTACTGAAAAATCATAGAATAAAATAACATAAAATGAGGGGGGATATTTAGTACAGTACCTTAGCAGTTTATCTTCCATACCTGATAAGTGGGTTTATGGGAAATCACTTTACTTTACATATCTTAGATTGTAAATATGTGTGATGTAAGAAGAGGTGAGAAGTCTATTGTTGTTCTGGCTGCATCTCTGCTATCCCCTTCCCATCACACCCTTTCTATAATCTGGTTTCCACCAGTCCGCACACCCTCACAACACTGTTCTACATACAGTGCCTCGTGTTGAAGATGCTACTGCTGCAATAAACATGTTCACTTTAATGTTCTATATTTTTCCTCGGTATGTGCAGTACCAAATGCCTAAAATTAGAAAGCAAGGTGTAATAGGATATGCTCTAAAAATAACATAATCATTAAAGGAAAAGCTTAAAATTGTACATGTACGCGTGAAGATAATGACAATGTATGTCAGTATTACACTGGATCTGCCCTGGATGTCATTGCAAATAGGTTTGTTGATTTTCAACTGCATCGATTTCCTTTCAAGTAGGATATATTTATAAAAGAAACACAATAAATGACTACAGCTTTTATTTAATGCGTCTTGGTTTGCTTTTTGACACTTCTTAGTATATAAGCTCCCGTCCCTAGAGCTGGACTGGTGGTTCGGTCACTCTGGCATTTTCCCAGTGGGCTGCTTTGAGTGCAGGATGGGCTGCCATGGCCCAACTCTATCCCTACAGCCCTATTCCACTGATGGCCTCCTTTAGTGTGAGGCTGGTTTGGACATTTTTGTCAGGGCTGATGTTGGTTTCCGGTCTTGCCATGCCCGAATCACATCACCATTGAGTAGCACTATCTTATTTATACTTCTGTGAGAGGAAATATATTTAACAATATTTCTAAACTATGAAAAAGAAGGTTGTAAATGTTTTTTACCTCTTTGGCAGTTAGTCGTTTTTTGACTCAGCCTCCCTCACAATCTCCTAAACCTCAGAAATGATGTTACTAATGATCATGTTTTTTATGTTATCACACAATGTAATACATGGTAAAAAAAGTCTTCAATTTTATGTACCTAATGTCAAACCAAATAACTTTTGAACTAAGCCCCAAACCTTCCAGACAACTGTAGAAATACATCTGAATGATTATAGAATTGCTTGTAGTTTGTAAAACAACAATTTTTTTGCTGCGTTGCTGCTACGCATAATTAAGTTAACCTGTGAGTGTCTTTAAAAGTATGCCACAGGGAGGAAGAGAAATAAACAATAAATGGTTTGCTTATTGCCTAATCTCTTGTGAGGCTTACTTCAATTTTATGGGCAAGGTGTTGCAGCACGTGGCCCAAACCTAATTCTAGCCCCATTGTGATCCGTTCTTCTTCCCACCCTAGAGGTGGAGTTATGCCAGCCCTGTGCTGGAGTAAATTTGCAAACATTTCTAAGGCGGGAAGGGGTAGATCGCCAACAGATTTTAATATTTGTGGGCTTTCTTAACCGTTCAAGGCAAGCAATCCCTTAAAACGCCCACTTTCCTCACTTTGGCCCTCATTACGATGTCGGGTGGACCACCACCGACAGGCTGTCAGTGGCGGTCCACCCAACATCTAGGGCAGCGGTCCGACAGCCGGATTAAGATACCGGTGGTCAGAGCGCATCGGGCGGGAGGAAAGACCCCCACCTCCAACAGGCTCAAGGAGCCCAGCAGGATGGTGATCGGACAGTAATCCATACAATGAAGGCAGTGCCTGTGCAGGCACCGCCGTATAGACTACGATCACCATTTCCCACGGCCTGTTCATGGTGGTCCCACCGCCATGGAAAGGCTGTCAGAAAGGGACTTTGGGGTCCCTAGCAGGGAACCCCAATGGAAATAATATTAAACTAAATTATCTAAATACAATAATTTAGTTTAATATTATTTCCATTGGGGTTCTACTTTAAGTCCTTATCTCCATTATCTTCAATGGGAGAGTGCTGCAATACCAGTGGCTGGCCATGTGTGGTGCTGGACTTACTTCAGGTCTGAGCTGGAGTATATTTATGATGGTTTTAGGACCTTTTTAGGTTCAGTAGTTTTAGAATGCAGTTTGTGACTACGAATGGGTTTACCCCTTCCTATCCCAGGGCTAAACCCGTCTTAGGGGCATATTATCAAGCACGGCGTTAAAATTATCGCCGCTTTAGCGACAGAAAACTGCCGCTAAAGCGGCGATAATGGGCTTGATAATATGCCGTAGAGAATTCCAATAGAAGCCCATGTTGACACCAGAACATGGGCTTCTATGGGAATTCTCAAGGTCATATTATCAAGCCCATTATCGCCGCTTTAGCGGTGGTTTCCTGCCGCTAAAGCGGCGATAATTTTAACGCCGTGTCTTGATAATATGCCCCATAGTCCTTCTTAACCCCCCTTCTTGTAGCAAGTATTGCCACATTTTCAACAACTCGCCCATGTCCCACCTCATTTACTTTTAAATCATACACTTAAGTGTGCGTAGATCTCCACAATCATGCAGAGATCTCTGCACAGAACAAATAGAAGAGGTTTGTTGAATTTTATACCCATAAAATTGTTTACCTATGAAACCACATAAAACTGTTAATATGATGTGAGCTTGAGTAACTGATTCAGGTTAAGTTACATGTTTTAGGATATGAACTATATAAATCAGCTAAAGAAATCAGATTACGATGGGGTCGGGGAGGTACTGGGGAACATGGCCAAATATATCCAAATATATTTAAGCAGCAAACTACTCCTCAAATTCTAAAACAAATCAGTTGTACTTTTGACCAGGCATTATGATGGCTACCTTCTTTCATAGCCCAGAACAATTATTTTTTTAATCAACAATTTAGATCTTTGTATTTGAGCAGAAACATGAGGTGGGAATTGCAGCTCTTTATAAAATCATTGAAGCATCCCAGTACAATCTTCAGCTATTTACACCCACATGTACCTTTACTATTCATTTTAAGCCATGGCTAGGATTGACCTCTAAATGGATAATTAATTTAAACTTTCAGATCTAGTGGGAAATCAAATAGAAACACACCTTTCTTTTTAATCTTCATGAGCAGAAAAGTGTGATTCTCCCTTACTCCCACTTCTGAACCTCCCTGGATCAGCTTTAGAAATAGCCACAACTTTTGGGACTGCTGTTAAAGATGCTGGGAGAGGCAGTCTTAGCAGGAAAATTAAAGAAAGGATTAGAGGAGCTTAGTAGGAATAGTTGAGGAAGGACATAGGCTTCTTGAGGGCTTATAGCCTAGAGATGTATCATGCCTGAAAGTTCTTAGATATGGAATGCTTGGATGCTTGAAGGGGGCTATGTCTAGGGGACTTAGGCCCAGGTGGAGAAGCATGCAGGAGAATGTGAAATGCCTGTAGATATGTGTCTCCAAGGTGGCTTGACCTCTGGAGGAAATACGTGTTTTAGAAGGTGAGGGTCCTGCAACGTTGGGCTCTAGGGGTGTGTTTTCAGAGTGAGGAGGTTGTGTATTTTGACCTTTTTATAGAATGGGGAGAAAGACTGAGATGTGTGACAGGAGTGTATCTTAGACTGCTGGCAATTTACAAAAGTGAAACCACATTTTGCACTCTCCTTTTAAGTTAGGGTTCCAGTGCTCTTAACAACTAAGGAGCAATATATAAAAGAATCAAAAAGAGAAATATTTCACCCAAGATCTCCAGGTGGAGCCCACCACACTTTTTAAAAGCCTAGTGAGATTATGATCCCAAGCACATTCTGTTATCTATCATATACAAGCTTTTGATGTAAAAAAATGACCTGAATCCCCCCGAATTAAAATATTATTGTTATCCTGAAAAAACAAACGTTTTCCTAAAATACTGAATGTAATTTTTAGTAAATGCAAGTTTTGTACTTACATGTACTATTGATACCAATATCTACTTTCTGCCTTGGATTCCCAAGCATCACCATCTCATGGGGACTCAAACTTTGCTAAGTATTTCCACTAATAGGCTAGAGTCAATATAAATCTAAGGGTGCCTATCATCCTGCAATGGATGTCTACAACAGACCAGTAATTAGTACTAAGGTGCCATATGGACTCAAAAATAATTAACCTCTATACCTTCTAGCGATCAGATACTCCTGTGTGACCAACAGTGCACCAGCACCACACCAGCAGTTCGTAACCAGGAAGCAACACTCTCCAAGGAGAACACTACATTAAGGTATCTGAAAGATGGGTCCAATTCTCTTTCTTATACATCCATAGCAAACATAGAAAGGCCCTGCCACACCCTCAACCAAAAGTGCCTGAACATTAGTCTTCAGAAAAAAGGGAAACCTGTTGCACTTGTGTTTTAGACCTGTCAGCCTTAGAGTGGTCTTCCCTCAAACTTTTTGCCTTCACCCCGCTTATATTTGCTGATCTCTTTTTTGCTGACCATAGTACTCTGCACACTTTACCAGTGTGTGTGCTCTCTCTCTAAAACATGGTAGGATTGGCTTACATCCAATTGGCATATTTAAAGTAATTGTAAGTATCTAGTAAAGGAATCTTAATGTGCCCAGGGCCTGTAAATCAAATGCTACTAGTGGCCCTGCAGCACTGATTATGCCACCCAGTTAAGTAGCCCCTAAAACATGTCTCAGGTCTGACATTGCAGCTTGTGTGTGCTATTTTTAAGCTGTGATTTTGACCTGGCAAAATAAACCTTTTCCAGGCCCAGACCTTCCTTTTTAATACATATAAGTCGCCCCTAGGGTAGGCCCTAAATGGCCCGCAGGGCAGGATGCCATGTATTTAATAAGTAGGATATGTAATTTTACGTTTTACCTGTCCTGCTAGTGAAAAACTCTTCATTTGTTTTTCACTACTGCAGAGCTACCTTAGGATAACATTGGAGCTACGTTCTTACATTTAATAAGCTGTAACTTCCAAATAGGAACAGGTAACCAGTTCAAGTTTGCTGTCTTTGAAATTGTATTAAAAAATCCTCTCCTATGGTAAAGTCGGATTTTAAATTACAATTTGGAAATGCCACTTTTAGAAAGTTGTACAAAAGGGGGTGGTGATGGACGGAGCATCAGAACCAATCAAACACTCACACCCAGTCAACAGATCTGAGTTTGATCCATCACCGTTCTTTAGCCCACTCCGCCACCCCAGTTCAGACATGGCCATATGCAAATCAGTCTGACCCTGTGCCTCATGGGAACAGTCCAGCCCGAACTGCCAAGCCATGCCTTCCCTGGACCGGAAACAAGCTTCCTAGGACCAGTTTCTGGCATCTCAGCCGTCTTCAGCCAGGCTTGCTTGAATCCAGTGGCAAAGTGAGCAAGGGACTCACGTCTGAGCATACCCTGCCAACTTATGGCGAACAAAGCGGTACAAAAGGGGGTGGTGATGGACGGAGCATCAGAACCAATCAAACACTCACACCCAGTCAACAGATCTGAGTTTGATCCATCACCGTTCTTTAGCCCACTCCGCCACCCCAGTTCAGACATGGCCATATGCAAATCAGTCTGACCCTGTGCCTCATGGGAACAGTCCAGCCCGAACTGCCAAGCCATGCCTTCCCTGGACCGGAAACAAGCTTCCTAGGACCGGTTTCTGGCATCTCAGCCGTCTTCAGCCAGGCTTGCTTGAATCCAGTGGCAAAGTGAGCAAGGGACTCACGTCTGAGCATACCCTGCCAACTTATGGCGAACAAAGCGGTACAAAAGGGGGTGGTGATGGACGGAGCATCAGAACCAATCAAACACTCACACCCAGTCAACAGATCTGAGTTTGATCCATCACCGTTCTTTAGCCCACTCCGCCACCCCAGTTCAGACATGGCCATATGCAAATCAGTCTGACCCTGTGCCTCATGGGAACAGTCCAGCCCGAACTGCCAAGCCATGCCTTCCCTGGACCGGAAACAAGCTTCCTAGGACCGGTTTCTGGCATCTCAGCCGTCTTCAGCCAGGCTTGCTTGAATCCAGTGGCAAAGTGAGCAAGGGACTCACGTCTGAGCATACCCTTTTAGAAAGTTGGCATTTTCCTGCCTTAGCCATTTAGTGCCTGCCGCCTGTCTCTGGGTCACATGACGGTGTGTAGCTGACAACTGGGCTCTGCATATTCTTCCTAGACAGCCACACACAATAGAGAGTGTAGGTGTGCCTGGATGGGGCCTTACTTGAGGATGGGAGGGTGGAGCTGGGCACAGCCCTACTTTCACTTCAATAGGCTGGGTTGCCTGCCTCCACACAAAGGGCTGCATACCCCCAGTAGTTAGTCTATAGCCAGGGCAGGGGAGGCAGGAAACCTGTGGACTTCAAAGAGAAACCTCTAGAAGCTTCTCCCACTTCAAAGGAAGGCCCATGTACAAATATTCGACCTCAGACACCAACCCTTTGGTACACTTTTGGACCTCTGGATAGTTTGTCAGGAAGAAGGACTGCTGTGCTGCTGAAAGTACTGCCACTCTGCTGGACTGCTGCTCGGAAGGACTGCTGCTGCCATGCTGTGCTGACCTGCTGCCTTCTGGCCTCTTTCCTAAAGTAGAAAGACTGGACCTGCATCTGTTGAACCCAGGACCCCAGAGTGAGTCTAATGGCTAGCTGGCTGGCCTCCTGACTAGAGCCGCAGGGACAGATGGCTACAACAACCTGGAACCCAGCACCTGGATTCTGCCATCTGTGAGTCCTACCCCGCCAAGTGGTGCCACCCCAGTCCTGAACCCTTGGAAGTGGGCCTGAAGGTGCTCTGCCAGGCCATTTGTGGACCCAGAAGAACTAACACATCCCCTCTGCTGCGCAGTGCATTTACGATCAGAAATGATGCATCGCCTCTGCTGCCAGATTTCTCTTAGCGCAAGGACTCCGCATCGACCCCACAGACCACATCGAAACCGCTGGTGTGTGAAATTTCCCTGACGCAGGCCCTTGCATTGCAAATCCCTTGTTAACGGCATCCTCGGCGATGATGCAAGTTCTCGCAACGCAGGCTCCCAGCTCCTTGGATCCGAAGCATCCTCAATGCTGGACTTCGCATCACAAGCCCCCATCAACGGGACCCTCGATCATGATGCAGGACCTCTCATTGCAGCTTCGAAGCCCCTCGGAACCGACAAATCGCCTCGACTGCTCAATGCATCCTCGATGCGGGACATTGTAATGCTTTGCAAGCAGGTTTAAGGTACTCTTGTTCAGCAGGCCTAACTGCGTATCCGGCCCGCACTCCATCACAGTCGTCCTGAACTTGGGACTTTGTCCAGATCCGGCGCGACCATACATCCACAGTCCGTGCATTGTGACTTTTGGCACTATTTTCACTGAAAGCTTTAAAATTGCATATCTCCAGGACTACTGATGGAACTCTTGTCGTTTTGGTCTTTTTTTATTTATTAAAGATGAATCAATTTTCTACATCTGGTGTGGGAGCCAGCCCATTCCAAGAAGATAATCTTACGTTGTGATTGATAATCTCAGTGTGATGAGCAGGGAGAGAATGAAATAAAATATGCAAATCTCGCTAGTAAGGTAGTACCAAAGAGCCATGAGGAAATTCGATTTTTGATCACGATCGCATTGAGCCGCCATTTTGTGCTCCGCCACCATTTTGTGTTGCCCTCACTCAGGCAGCACGACGAACGAAGTCTTTTCTGCTTTTCCTGCAATATTGTGTCAAAATAGCCTTGTGCCTCTGTTTACAAAGCTGGTGTTAGAGACTGACCGAGTACACTAATCCCTGTCTGGTTTTCCTAATCCCTGTCTTAACTATCTGTTGGTTCACACTATTCTCTTCTGACTTTATCTAATCTTCTGGCCTTCGCTGTCCTCTGCTCGTATTCTCTCATTTCACAACTGTCCTCCAAAACACACAAACGTATCTCGCCACTTGCAAGCCAGTTACAGACATGTTAATACCTTAACCTGTGGGAGGGGTGGTAAACACAGTTGGAGGAGAGGCTTCTTCGAGTTACTCGATACTTTTGTTTTCCGACTTTTCCTATTGGCTCTGACTTTCTTTCAGACTATTCCTACTGGTTTTTCATGTATGTTTTAGGTGTGTCCTTCGTTAATGTATATGTCACCTATGTACTATAAAAGATTGTGCGCCATGGAGTGAAGTGGCAGTCTCCTGAGAACATACC
Source organism: Triturus cristatus (assembly GCF_964204655.1). NCBI lineage: Eukaryota > Metazoa > Chordata > Amphibia > Caudata > Salamandridae > Triturus > Triturus cristatus. The sequence continues at coordinate 346,402,632 of NC_140588.1, read as the reverse complement.
GTGTGTACTTCTAGGACAACTGTACTAGCTGCAGCTAATAAAATCTGATCTTTTACGCCGACAGAGTGTCTCCATGTCTCTGTTAGCTGAAGCAGGAGAACCCAGGAGATTAAGGCGTACCCTGCGCCGCCAGGCCCAGTTGGTTCTGGTTCTTCAACAGGTGCCCAACGTGGGGCGGCTTCAGAGGTAGTGGTTCTGCCTGAAGGTCGTGAGGAACCCCGCAAGAAAATTCTGGAGGAATCGCGAGTCACGTCAAGCGACGCCTGTATGTCGAAAGTGGTCCGAAGGTCTTTTGCAGCGTGGTTACTCCTTCCTGACGGCTACTGACGACTGCTGCCCTGACTGCCGCCCTGCCTTGGCCCTCTTTTGGTGATGTATGGTAAAGCGAGACGATAGACGGGCCTCTGTTGGTGTAAGAAGACATCTTAGTTAAGTATTGGTGGGTCACTCCCACATTTGGTTCTTTGGTCCTTAGGTTCTTTGGTTCTTTGGTTCTTAGGTTCTTTGGGTCTTTGATTCGAGTATTGCAATAACCGAAGCCGAGGGGTAAGTACATTTGTGCTGTGTTAAGTATTTAACCCCCTTGATGTTTGTGAACAGTCCAGTGAAATAACGATGCCTATTCTGACTAAGTTTAAGAAACTTTGTTGTTTTGGTTGTAATAGGGATTCCCGGCTGGAGGACTCTTGTCCGATTCCTTCGGTTGGAACTCCCACTTATGAGCTCTATTCTAAACATGGTGTTGGCCCCATTGCCTTTAACGAGGCATGGATCCGATACACGAAGAATGATGGTGTTTTAAAATGGCCAGAAAATGGTAGCTTTGAGCCCGACATACTAGATAATTTGGAAACTATTTTATTTAAAAGAAAAGCCCGGCCGGCAATGTTTGACTCTTTCTGCCTTTGGTGTAAGGAAGCCAAACAGAGAAAAATTAAGCAAGAAAAACGAGATAGGAAAGCACAGGGTATGACAATTATACAGGCTGCTCAGCAATTTAAAGATGATGAAGTTGATAATGCGATGGAAATTTCAGAGAGACAGCATCGTATGGCAATAGATAAATGCTATCCGATGTTGCCAGCTTCCCCTTCTGATAAAAGAAAGGATTTAGAGGAAGATCCCTTGATGTCTCACCTACTGAGATTGCCTCCGCCCTATGTACAAGGTGGTAATGCACCCCATTGTTACAGCCTGTTCAGCCGCCAGTTGCGCCTCCGCTTGCTCCGGCTCTTCCATATTTGCTTCAAGTATTGCCGCCTCTGCCAGCTTTGCCTTCGACTCCTTTACCTTCATCTTCTTCGCCCTTTGCTCCTCCGGTAATTACTGATTTCTCTTCAGCTAGTTCGCCTAATTCCTTGTCCTCTATCCTTATGTATAATTCTCCGTCTATGCGTAAACGACTCACAGAAACGGTCTCTGGTCTTTTATCTCCTTTCTTTGAAGCGTTAAATGTGTCTCTGGCATTTTCTCGAAGACAGTCTCGTAGTCTGTTCCCAGCTTCTGAAAATCGAGAAAGGTTGGACTCTCTCGCTCGCAAATGGATTGAGAAGGGTCCTCGGTATAGTGTACCCGACATTATGCCTACCTTCTCACAGTGGAATGCGCCTACGCAGAGATATGTTTTCAATGCTATGTGTGATACTCTTGTTAAAGGATGGGAGGATATGGACTTGGGTTCGGTTCCTCAGGGTCTGTTAGATATTCAGGCTAATTTTGATAAAGGACTCATTGTGGGTTCTAAGGTTGAGGACGCTGTAAAGACACTTGTTTCCTTTAGAACCTTATTTACCTCACAGACTTTTCTTGATTCCGATCCCTCAGTTAGGTTGACACTGAAAAATTACCCAATGAGAGAGGTTCCTCCAGTATGGAGAGAAGCGGTTCCAGCAGCAGGTGCTAATCAAGCTGTTCCTGCTCACTTCCAGCGAATATGGGTACATGTCCCCTGGAAAAGATCTGAAGTTTTGGCACTTAAACAGTCTCTACCGGATCCTCGTAAAAACCCTGCAGGTTATTATAAAGAATTGTCACAGACTGTTGATGCTTGCATCATGAATTTAGCAGATATCGATATGTTAATGGGGAATGTAGTTCCACAATTGTTATGGGCTAGGATTCGTAAAGAGAATCACGCCCAAGAATTAGGTGGAGACTGGGATGCTATAATTGCCGCAGATAGAGACCAAGTGGGTGGTGCGAAGCCTGATGCTTTGATTTCAGAACTCCCTGGTAGGATTATTACATTAATGAAAACGATGATGCCTGCCTTGAGAGTTAACTGGGATAAACTAGCCGCGTGTAAACAGAAGAAAGATGAGAGTGTCTCCGATTTCTTCACTCGTTTTGAGGAAACATTCATTGATCACAGTGGTCAGGACATGACTACAGAGGGTGGACAGCGATTATTTGTAGATAAGTTTGTATTTAAGTTGCTTCCCGAGCTGTCGCATAAGCTGAAAGACTCCGAAAGTTCATGGGCTGTTTCTTCTTCAGCCCAGATATTGGCTACTGCTCAATATTATGAATATAGAGATAAAGAAGAAAAAGATAAGCAAGAGAAAAAGACTAAAGAATTAAAAACTAAGGTTCTCTTGCAACAGGCTTATCCACCTCATTATGCTCAGCCCCAGTTTCAACAGCCTCCACAGTTTCAAAGGGTGTATCAAAAGCCTGAGCCATATATTCCACGACCTTTGTTAGGTCCTAATCAATGTGCCTATTGTAGAGAGGAAGGTCATTTTAAGAATAGTTGTCCGGTTTTATTGCAGCGCAATGGGACACTATCTGCTCCACGAGGTCGTGCTGGCCTCCAGTCAGCAAACAGAGGTAGAGGTCGAGGTATGTTGACCCAAGAACAGCGTTCCCTTCCTCCTTCTAATTCCGTGAATTACTTTGATCAGCAAAACGCTCGGTCTACACAGTATTACAATGAGGATTGTTATGTTGAAGGCGGGAATGAAAGTCTTCATGCTAACTAGGACAGCAATGGACAAAGTAAGGGAGTTGTGTCGATTCCAGTAGATCAGAATGGACCTTATGTTAATGTCACTACAATGGGTGTTTCAGAGCCATTTCTTTTAGATACTGGTGCGATGAGAAGTTCTATCATTCATTCAAAACTCCCTGGGGCACCTTTGTCTGGCTTAACGAATGTATCTGTTGGTTTTTCTGGCGCCCCAGTTCGTAATCCGGTTTCTTGCCCTTTGCCTATTTCAATTGGCCCTTAGGATTTAGAAGTTCCGCTTCTCTTAACGAATGGTTGTGGCGAGAATCTATTGGGCTTGGATCTATTAAAAAGATTGCATGCCACAATATCTTGTTCTCCTTCTGGTGTATATCTCACTTTAGGACAAAAACTGACTTCTCCAATGTACTTGTCTAAAGATCAATTCCCACCCGAATTGCTCTCTCTTCCTACAACGCTTTGGGCTACGGGTCCAAATGATGTTGGTTGTCTTGAAATTCCACCTTATGTTGTTACTCTCAAGCCCAATGCTGAATTGCCACGTGTTCCTCAATATAGAATTTCCACTGAAGGTGAAAGAGCGCTTCTGTAAATCATTCATGACTTGATTCAGAAAGATGTGGTTGAGGAAACGAGAGGTAACATATGTAATAGCCCTATTCTTCCTGTTCTTAAATGCCACTGATCCTTCTCAGCCTCCTGTTTATCGCTTTCTAAGTGATCTTCGGGAGGTAAACAAAATTGTTGTACCACAGTTTCCTGTTGTCCCAGCTATCACTGCACTGTTGACAATGATACCTTCTACAGCGGTTTGGTTTTCTGTTATCGATCTGAAAAATGCTTTCTTTAGTATTCCCATCGCCGAAGAGAGTAGGGCTATTTTTGGCTTCTCTCTTGGAGGCCGAAGCTTCCGGTTCAAGCGCGCACCTTAAGGCTATTGTGAAAGTCCCTCTATTTATAGTCAAGCTTTGAAATGTCATCTTGATGCTTTTTCCTTGCCGTCTGGTGCTGCTCTCATTCAGTACATGGATGATTTGTTAATCGCTGCTGATTCAGAGGATATATGTCAGAATGTGACGGTTGGATTGTTGCAACACTTATCCCATCTTAATCACAAGGTTTCACCTTCTAAACTACAATATGTTCGCCAAGAGGTTACCTACTTGGGTCATCTCTTATCAAAGGAGGGAAGACGATTAACCCCAGAACGTATCCAAGCAATTGCGCGAATGTCTGTGCCATCCACACAAAGAGAGGTACATGCCTTTCTGGGCATTACTTCCTATTGTAGGCAGTGGATCCCTAACTTCTCTCTGTTGGCCAAGCCTTTGTTGGCACTCACTTTGAAAGATACGCCTCAGCCCCTTCCATGGACTGACGAATGTCAGAGGAGTTTTACTGACTTACGTGCTGCTCTGTGTTCTGCTCCTGTACTAGGTACTCCTGATTATAGTAAGCCTTTTACGCTCTATGTTCATGAAAGAGAAGGTTGTGCGTTGTCAGTCTTAACACAACGATTTGGAGATAAACAGCGGCCATGTGCCTATTTTTCTGCTACGTTAGATCCAGTAGCTAAAGCATTGCCTAGTTGTCTTAAAGCGACAGCAGCAGCAGCAATTTCTATTCGACAGTCTGCTGGAGTGGTGCTAGATAATACCCTCATTGTTATGGTGCCACATGCAGTGGATACTTTGCTAAACAGAACAAAAACACAGCATCTTACGAGTGCTCGTTTGTCTGGATATGAGCTGACGCTTTTGGCTAGTCACGTGCATATCAAACGATGTAATACTTTAAATCCAGCTACTTTGTTGCCTCGTCCAGAAGAGGAAGGTGTTCAGGAACAACATGATTGTTTCTTTCGTACTGAGGAAGAGACACAAGGTAGAATTGACTTAACAGATACGCCATTAGTGAATCCGGATGGAACGCTATGGGTAGATGGTTCTTGTTTTAAGCTTTCTAATGGAGAAACAACTTCAGCCTATGGTGTTACTACCTTGAATACAGTCGTGGAAACAGCACACATCAGACATAATTCAGATCAGGCAGCTGAACTGATAGCCTTAACCAGAGCGTGTGTGTTATCCAAAGGAAAAAGAGTGAACGTGTATACCGATAGCCAATACACTTTTGGTGTGGCGTTCAATTTTGGACGTTTGTGGAAAGAAAGGGGATTCCTTACTTCCCACGGCACTAAGATACAACATGGTCAGTTGGTGACTGACCTTCTTGAGTCACTTGCTTTGCCTACCCTGATAGCAATTGTGAAGTGTAGTGCACATAAGAAGATTACTGACGATGTTGGTCGCGGGAATGCATTTGCGGATAAGGTAGCGAAAAAGACAGCCAGAGATGCTACAAGTCGCATGTATGTTGCGGGCCCTGCAAATTGGGTCAGAGAAAGAGGAATATATGAGGATACAGTAGAAAGTGTGAAATCAATTCAAGAAGAGGCTACAGAGAAAGAATTAAGTAGGTGGAAAGAAAGTACAGGAATGTTAGATGAGATGGTGATGTTGGGTGGAATTGTCCGAGCACCAACGTTGGCTGTTACCAGATGCCTATGTACTACCTGTAGTTACTATGGTGCATGGTCCAGCCCACCTAAGTGCGAAAGGAATATGCAAGCTTCTGGCTCCAGTATGGCAAAACGAAGGAATACCAAAGTGTGCAGACAATGTAGTGAAACATTGTATTATTTGCTTAATGTACAATCCGGGAAAGGGAACCCCAACTCCAGCAGGTCACTTTGCTCCTCCGACCTATTCATTTGAAGTGTTGCAAACTGATTACATTCACATGGAACGATGCAACAATCTCAAATATGTTCTAGTGGTGGTATGTGCCTTTTCCAGATGGACAGAGGCTTACCCCCTGAAAGACAATACTGCTTTATCTACAGCCAAAGTACTTCTAAAGGAGTTTTTCCCTAGATTTGGTTTGCCGCGCATTGTCTGGAGTGACAATGGGAGCGAATTTGTGGGCCAAGTCATGCAAAAAGTTTGTGCAGGTCTTGGTATAAAACAGAAGTTCCATGCGGCAAACCATCCACAGTCAGCGGGTCTAGTGGAGTGCTATAATGGCACTCTAAAACTCAAGCTTACGAAAGTACAGGCCAGTACAGGCCTTAGTTGGCCCGATGCACTACCTTTGGCTCTTCTATCCACCAGAACGGCTGTGCATACTCGTTTGGGACTTAGCCCTTATGAGATAGTTTTCGGACGCCCAGCTAATATATGGGGAGTCCCTCGCCCTAAAAAGTATTCAGACTTGCCATACCCAATGTTGATTGATTATTTGCACGACCTCACAAATAAATTGCTTGTTCTCCATCAACAGGTTCAGAGCGCTTTGCCAGAGGCCTCCACAGACTCAGGTCATTCCATCCAACCAGGTGACTGGGTTTGTGTGAAGAATTTCCAAAGGACGAAGAATTTGGAGCCTCGCTGGAGAGAACCCCGTCAGGTTCTCTTAACTACTCGTACAGCAGTGAAGGTTGAAGGAAAGAAGAACTGGATTCATGGCGTGCATTGCAAGAAGGTTCCTTTGCCTTTGCCCTTTGATCAGTGGGTCCGCAAGGGTATAAGTGACTCTGAAAGCGAGAAGGTTCCACTATTTATACCTTTTAGTGATGCACGCTTGAATGGAACATTGTCGGAAAAAGAAAACGACGACGTTCTCCAAGAAGCTGTACCACCACATTTTCATCTGAATACCACAAATCCACGAACATTGTTTCAGGATCAGACTGTACCTGATAAGGCTCATTACGATTTAAGACCCAGACTGAAGAAGAAAACTTGAGATTCTCTCTTCTATGTAGTTTCTATCCCGGTTGCAGGGTCACGGTAGGAGTCTTGGTTGTGACCTGAGTAGTGGCAATAGGCCTGCAGGATTTGCAGTGTCATAGGACGGCAGACAATCGTGACCAAGTGATTAAGGAAGATTGCCGTGAGCATCCATTTAGAAGATGGAAACTACATTAGGCGAAAGAGAGGGAAGGAACAAAATGAAAGACAATCATTGTAAAATAATATACAGTCGTGGTGGTATAACTTTATGTATTTTCATATTATTGTGTATTTTATTGGCGTGTATAGGTTGGATTGTTTATGCTATGCAGCAAAAAGTTGTCCCTTCTTCTATTACTGTGCCTTCTTATTCTACTGTCTCTCCGCATCGGTTTCATACACTTCCTCAACATGAACTCGTTAGAGGAATCGAATATTACAATAATTTGTTTATTCAGTTATTACACCAACATCAATTAGTAATTAATACAACCGATTGTTGGGTGTGTGGACTAATGCCTCATACCACAGAAAAAGGAATGCCATATTTAGTCCTTCCGTTCTCTTATGAAGGTTCTGCTTGGGCTTATTTTGTAATTTTCTCTAACGCCTATCAAAGCCGATTTAAACGACCTGTCAGTTCTTATATTGGTGGACCAGATTTCAGTCATAGTTCATTGATAAAGGGAATGGTAGCTATGGCTAAAATCATGGAAAATAGTCAAATTTCTGTTGATGAGAGAAAAGCATATACTAATTGGAACGTCACTCATTATATCACTAGCCTTAGTGATAAGGTTAAACAAGGAAAGTCTCCACCAATTTGGACTGTACCTCATCAAGGCAATTTCTGTTTGCAAATAAATGGCCAAACTACTGACACCGAACAGAGAAAAAGCTTTTGTTCCCATACTTGCATCCACTCCTCTCAGAATTCGCCGCCGTTAGGGCCATCTCAGGGCACATATTTCATCTGTCATGATAGAGCCTATACGTGGTTGCCGACTGGTTTTTCTGGAACTTGCTATATAGCTTTTCTTCTTCCCCCTACATACACTGCTTCTTCAAATTTCCATAAAAACAGATATGGCAGAGGAATTATTGATTCCAAAGACACAGCAGGTCAAGAGGGAGGAGACTTCCTAAAAGGATTTCTTCCTTTTTGGGGTCCTATGGCAAACAGCAGGAATATGAGACAACTGGTTTGTGTTGCAGAAACTACCATAGACATCACTGTAGGAGCTTTGAGTAATATTACAGCGGAACTACAGGCGGATCGTCTTATGACTTTACAGAACCGAGTTGCCTTAGATGTTATTCTTGCAGATCGTGGTGGAGTCTGTAAATTGATCAAATCGAGTTGCTGTATTTATATACCTGGTGACGCTCCGACAGTATACCAGGCCATCTCTAAATTACATATAATCTCTGAGTCCAAATGGGGTTGGAAAATACTAACATTCCTTGGTATGGTTTTAGCCATTGTTTTCTCTTGTTGTCGTTGTATGCACTATGGTCCCGCCATCTGTGACCTTTGTGCTACTATGTGCATCCCAAAACTTAAGACACAAAGAACAGAGAATATTAGAATGATGTTACAGCAACAGCTTGATGACCTCATGGCCATCGACATCGACTCAGATTGACGTGAGTCTGTGTATCTTGCCTGAGTTCTGGCAAAAGGGTCTGAGGAAATTCGATTTTCGATCACGATCGCATTGATCCACCATTTTGTGCTCCGCCACCATTTTGTGTTGCCCTCACTCAGGCAGCACGAAGAACTAAGTCTTTTCTGCATTTCCTGCAATATTGTGTCAAAATAGCCTTGTGCCTCTGTTTACAAAGCTGGTGTTAGAGACTGGCCGAGTACACTAATCCCTGTCTGGTTTTCCTAATCCCTGTCTTAACTGTCTGTTGGTTCACACTATTCTCTTCTGACTTTATCTCATCTTCTGGCCTTCGCTGTCCTCTGCTCGTATTCTCTCGTTTCACAACTGTCCTCCAAAACACACGAACGTATCTCGCCACCTGCAAGCCAGTTACAGACATGTTAATACCTTAACCTGTGGGAGGGGTGGTTAACACAGTTGGAGGAGAGGCTTCTTCGAGTTACTCGATACTTTTGTTTTCCGACTTTTCCTATTGGCTCTGACTTTCTTTCTGACTATTCCTACTGGTTTTTCATGTATGTTTTAGGTGTGTCCTTCGTTAATGTATATGTCTCCTATGTACTATAAAAGATTGTGCGCCACGGAGTGAAGTGGTAGTCTCCTGAGAACATACCGTGTGTACTTCTAGGACAACTGTACTAGCTGCAGCTAATAAGATCTGATCTTTTACGCTGACAGAGTGTCCTCGTGTCTCTGTTAGCTGAAGCAGGAGAACCCAGGAGAATAAGGCGTACCCTGCGCCGCCAGGCCCAATTGGTTCTGGTTCTTCAGCCAGACAGAGTTTACAGATGCAATTTAAGATGAGCCTTGTAGGTTCGAACAGTAGATAGGTTACATCAGTCTTACAGACTAGGGTTTTAGATGGCCTTAATGACCATCACTCAGAAATTTGCTTTAATTTTTTTCCTAAAAAAAAAACGCTAGTGACATTATGTTCCCAAGCACATTTTGTCATAATATACAAACTTTTGATGTCAGAAACATGACTGGAATTCCCCCAACAAAATCTAACAGTTATCCTGAAAAAACAAACATTTCCCTAAAATACCGAATGTAATTTTTAGTAAATGCATGTTTTGTACTTACATGTACTATTGATACCAATATCTACTTTCTGCCTTGGATTTCAAGCATCACCGTCTCATGGGGACTCAAACGTTGCTAAGTGTTACCACTACTAGGCTATATTCAATATAAATCTAAGTGTGCTTATCATCCTGCAATGGATGTCTAGAACAGACCAGGAATTAGTACTAATGTGCCAGATGAGCTCAAAGATAACTTCAATACCCTCTAGCAGACAACACTAGTCCCAATACAACTGTGAAAGTTTGGCCATGGGAGTTTTCTTCCATGGCGTGGGGGTCATTTAGCAGTTTTTACTGACCCTTAGTGCAAGGTTTTACCTGGCGATGATGGACATTGAAAACTGGTCATGTGTTCACTCACTCTAAATAGGGTGTGCAGACACATTGCCGAACCTCTGGCGTCCCTTACTTCATTGGGTACTGCAGGTATATGTAGGCAGTGGAGTAGTCTCTGCTGTCTACATACTGGCATTGGAAAAGAGCACAATCTCTGCCAAAGTCTAAATCAGGTCCTAGGTCACTCCACTTTCCTCTGAGTACAAGATGTGCTTCTGTAGCATGACTGTGGAGTAAATTAGGGGATGGAGTATATCCAGATAACGTTTGTTGAGTCCTAGTTTGTGGCAGGAAAGCAAAGTGCACGATTGTAATGTGTGTCACTTTATACTTGCAGGAACACATTTGAAAACAACACGTGAAAAACTGACAGGTTTCAGTTGTGCCCTCAGCAATTTGCACTTTCAAACATAAAAAAGTTTTATTTTCGGGAGGTGTGGCCAAGATTGCAGGCAGCATCGGATGCCGCTTAGTGAGCTCCGTAACCAACCCTCACAATATCCTTCATTAATCCTCCCCATCCAGCCTTGATTTTCACCTGGAGAAAGCTCAGGCAACTGCAATGCTTAGCGGACACTGCCCACCTTAACTTTTGGGGAAATAACATCGCCACCACGTTCTCACAGCAGCAGGAAGGCAACCAGCAAAGCAGGCCCCTAATGGCATGGCCCTGACCTTGCACTGGGACCCTGAGGCACCAAAACTGATCCTGGCACTGGTGAGCCCCGCAAATGCTGGCACGACCGATACTCGTCACCCCTCAGGGTGACAAGAGAGGACTTTGATACCCTGCACATGTGAGCCCTCCACCCCACCAGGACCCGAGAGAGGTACTGCTGCATTGGGGCTCAGTGGGCTGCTCAGCCATCCCCGGGTTCCTCTCCTGAGATCGCAGAGCATCTCCACAAACCAGCGACCCACAAACCCGCCGATGCCTGCACCCCCTGGGTGCCTGAGGTGAGAACCCCATCATGCATGGGGAGCAGGAGCATGGAACTCTCCCCAGCACCCTGACACCACTCTAGGGGGAACCCACTGCTACTTGCCTGGGGGTACCACACCCCATTCAAGACGATGCCTCGGAGAGACCTGAAGTGGCTCACCGGGCCATCTGTATGACCCTAGCCTGCCTGCTAGTGAACAGCTGACTCACGATTTGCTGCTGGGGGACCACGCTCTCCTGCTGACATCAAGGGAGCGCCATGATCCCTTTAGATCTAGGGTACAAAGGTGTGACCATGCATGCAACAGCTTGTACGCCCACAACCAGAGTGTATATCTTTGCTGTGCGTTTCTTGACCCCAAACCAGACACCCAGAATAGACGTGCATTCAAGCAACTACTCCCAGACAGTGGTGAGTCAGACAATACTGCAAGCCCCAGGCCTGGCCCTGGGAAGACAACATCAATGGTGGGTATCCCTCTTTTGCATATTAGCCCGCAACCTCTGCACTTGTGTTACACTTAGCCTGGCACCATCTGCACTGTGACCCTGCTGCTCTGGATCTCCCCGTTAGGGACCGACAGATGACTGCTGTGGGGGGGGTTGGGTCCTTCGCCTAGTGAACCACACCACCAACACTAACTTCTGCACTGGCCTGCAGGGTGCTCCCCTCCTGCTCCACCTCTTGGGACCCCTCCCGAAATTCTGGCCTATAACATTTCCTCCATGAATTGATTGATACTGCGCAGCTCACTTTGGGACTGCCTCTACCATACCTCAACCGTTTGTGCAGCAATTAAGACTGGCAGATTTTAATAACTTACCAACCCAGGTGCCCAAACTCAAACCTCCACTTTTTAGGACGTAGAAGAGCACTGCAGGCCGCCCAGGGTTCCACACCAGCACTTTTGCGGCATAGCCTAAGAACACCGGAGGCCAGCTGCCCACTTTGAGAACTTAAACACATCACACTCATGTGGAAAGCAAAGCCTAAATGCTGCGGGTGCCCAACCAAGGGCATGAGGCCTCTCACAACTCCGGCTTTGGAGAAAGAGGAGACAGATGCGGCGTCGATATCAATTCACTTCCACCTTGATAAAATTCTTGATGCCATAGCCGATACCAAAGATACCCTCCAGCAAGATATGAGCACAGTGTCAGTGGGCCTGGGGCTCCTACAGGCCGAAAATCACAAGTTGGTTGACTGAGTCAAGCAACTGGGGACCTCTTTGGTAGACCTGCAGCCCAAATATATGACATTATCTAAGTGCTTGGCAGATCTGACTGACAGGATGCTCATCTTGGAATGCCGACCTGAGAATGCAGAAGGGCATAATAACTGCAATAACATCCGGGTGGTTGGTCTTCCTGAAGGTGCAGAAGGGAACAATATGATGACATACCTTGAACAATGGCTCCAGTTGGAGGTTGTCCCGAACCATCTCACTTCCATTTGCACTCTGGAATGAGCCCATAGGGGCCAGCTCGTCCGCCTGCACCTGTTCACCCACCTCGACCTGTGGTGGCTAGGTTACTACATATTAAATCACTGGTCTATCTGAACTCAAAAAGAGCTCTTTAAGCAGAGAACAGTACAAGCTTCCCCGACCCACTCAAAGGAGAGGGAAGTCCTTTAAAGAGGACGGAATCCCATCACCCACTGATGTGACATTCTTCATCATCACCTGGGATCTCCTCTTAGTTGCAAAGCCTAGTGTAACAAAGGGCTACAACCCCCTCACTGTGAGGGAGGAGCTCAAGGATGTTTTGATATGGTCAAACTAGGGATTATCTAAAATCCATGAATGATGGAGCAAGCTCTATTATTTGGGTTGATGGTTGCAGTGCATGTGAATAAGTAATTTAAAATTGACTACCAAAGGAAAAAAAGTTTATTAGGTATCTCTTGGTGTCAAAACTAAAAACAGTGCAAGTGCAGTATGAAAAATTGGTAACTTCAATAGTCCTATAAAGCAGGTCTACATGTTTCAGCCATATCGATCAACTTGTGATCTAGGCCTTCCTCAGGACCTAGGTATAGATTGCTACTGCAAGCCTAGCACAGAAATGCTAGTGTTCGTGTAAAGTGAAAAATGAATATATAAAAAATTAAAAGTATAGACAATAGTGGTTGGAATGAATACAACCTCCATTCACTTGTGGTCACAATTTTTTAAAGATGTCACAAGGAATTAGATGTCACCTGTAGAGTGAGAACAGAGAGACAAACAAGTACTGACATAAGTATGTGGTACAAAAACAGTGAGAAAGGCAAAAAATGTGTACTATTGGTTGTGCTACATGTCTGAGTAACAACACAGCATGGAGTACCTTTAATGTGTACCTTACACCCTAAAGGTGTGTAGAAAAGTAATTGAAACCAATGAAAAGTGCTTACCCGTAATTTACGGGTGCATACCTCACCTGGTGACAGCTCAGGACGTGAGGCACCGCTCTGTATAAAAAAAGGAGGAAAAATTCTCGTTGTAGATATTGCACATAGACTGTGATAATCAACAACTAGATGTGGTATTCAATTTTCCAATCTGTACAGTAGGCGCAAAGATTATAGACAAAAAGGCTCAAAATATTTAGATGGCACGATCTTAATGGGACATTAAGAACAATAATAGTAAGAACACAGCCCCTCTTTCACTGGTTTTTCCAGAGTGACATGTTACGTTTTTGCTGGTGCTAAGTATGAATAATATATGTCTCAATGGAAAGACTATTTTCCACTGAAACTTATTCATGACAAGTAGCAATGTTACAAAGTTATGTTGGTATCATTTTTAAGGAGTCAGATGGCTGGCTTACTAAACCAGCGGTCCAACAGGAGAGTCTTTAAATCATACTAGACGAAATTAAATGGCCCAGTCTAAAACGATAGTGTCAAGGTCTTCTGGCAGAAAAAGAAGAAACGGGCGAGAGTATCTGTACGCCCCAGTTTCTGAACTTTGAATTTATAGTGAAAAAATGAGAAATAAAGGCACATGCAAGGAGCCGCAGTGCTCACTCTCTGTCGGTACCCCGGGCTTTACTAGAGCTGGAACCGGAGGCATCTGACTAGAGAGGAAGCGGCCATTTTATGCTCAACTAACCAATAGTCTACAGGTGGTCTCGTTTCTACTGGCGCCGGTCAAAAGACATCATAGAAACTACTAAAAACTGCAAGTGTTGCTGGGATAAGTAGTTTTCTGTAAATATTCAAGTACAAAAGTCTCTACGAGAGTGATACAATGCTGGTAGAGATTCTTTTCAATTATTTTATGCCGATTATGGCATGATAAGAACTACCAAAACACATCTATTACCCAGGGGGTTGTAGTTCCCAGTGAAATATTAATGTGTTGTATTTAGCCCCGATTGATGTCGTAGCGAGAACTACCAAATCACGCCCATTAACCTGGGAATTGTAGTTCTCAAGGAAGTGTGATCTTAATTTTTTACTTGGCCCAATACAGGGTGTTCAGAATCGTAATCTTTCATGGACTTGTGTTCCTACATGATAGTGGCTCCTCTTAAGCACATATATATTAAGAGGAAACCCAGTGTCTTTGTAACATGATCACTTGGTTACTTAATACGAGGTGTTAATAATGAACGCTACTCTCCTGTATTCCTAATGTGCTGGATTTTCATAGTGCACATCTATTCTGTATTTGATTCCCTGCGTGGCTACTACTCAGATTTTAAAATGTTAGCCCTTATTTCGAGAAATTCAGTCATAAAAATACTTGCTCTATTCTGACATTATCAGGGCATGTGGTAATCAATGCTCTAGGTTAATTCCAATAGCCCATAGCAGTGTTACAGTCATAGGACTCTAGAAAGAGGCATATAGATACTAGACACAAAAAGAGTGGACATTCATAACAGAGTCCACGGAATTTCATCATTCAACCCCTCAATGTCACTCTTAAGTTTAAAAATCCATTGCTGTTCTTTGCAGAACAGGTATTTTGTGATGTCTGTTACATGAGGAGGAATAAAAGGTTGTTCCAGCACCGTCCAGTTGAGTTCAACAGCTTTGTGTTTCTGAGACAGGAAATGGCTTGTGAGTTTCGTTGCCTGTCTGCTACATGGGATAGTACTTTTATGTTCATTTATTCTGAGTTTTACTTTCCTACTTGTCATTCCTACATATCGCCTTTGACATGGGCAGGTTATTAGATAAATGACCATAAAACTGTTACAATTCATGTGTTTCGTTTGGACCCACGGTCTGCCCGTGCCAATATCCACTGAGGTTGAATGTTCAGTTTGTGGACAGGCTGTGCAAGAACCGCAAGGGTAATGGCCCTGGACTGATGGAATATCCCAGAGTATGTTTGTTCTGTTTTGTACTATAAGTTTGGGTCTAGTATGGATCAAATTATCCCAAAGGTTTGTGCTTCTCTGAAATTAAAATAATGGCAATGGGATGTTATTATTTCCCACATTCAAAATGTGCCAGTGATTTTGCACACTCTTCTGTACCCATTTGTTAATGTGCTGAAAGTATTAACACAAGTAAGTCTCGTCATAGGTGGTTTCGGTACTGGAGGTTCTAACAAAGCTTCACGGTTGTTATTAGTAGCCTGCTTGTATGACCGTCGTACCAAGCGTTTCGGATAGTTCCTGTCCAACAATTGTGTTGTCAATGCTTTCTCATGATGTTCATATTTATCCCTGTTGGAACAATTCCTGCGAATACGCAGGAACTGTCCATAAGGTAGATTCTCGCGAAGCGACTTTGGGTGATAGCTGTTGAATGCCAGCAGTGAGTTCCTTGCCATTGGCTTCTTGTAAAGTTCACTCTGTATACCAGTAGTAGTTGCAAAGTTGCGAAGATCGAGGAACGACAAACTCTCTTTACTAGGATCAACAGGGAATTTTAGAAAGTTATTCCTTGAATTAAGCCAGATTTGAAATTCCAGAATGGCGATGACATCCCCACACCAAATGACGAAGACATCGTCGATGTATCTTTTCCATAGACCATTATGTTCACGGAATGGGTTGTCTTGGGTGAGCACATGTTCCTGTTCAAAGAGATGAACATACAAATTAGCCAGGCTAGGTGCAAAAACGCTGCCCATTGATGTTCCTGATGTCTGGAGATAGATGGTATCTTCAAATTTGAAGAAATGCTCAATAGCCAGCCTTGCACACTCCATAATGAAATGTACAGGAGTAATGGTGTTATAATCTCTCTGGTCCAAAAGTAAGCGCATAGCATCCAAGGTCTCATCCTGGGGGATACACGTGTACAGGGACTCGACGTCAAATGATACAAGGAAGTCGGTCCTCACGTCAAACTCTGTCTCAGGTAGCATTCTAAGTATGTCCTTAGTGTCTTGGAAATATGTGGGCATCTCTCTGACTAGAGGTCTGAGAAAGTGGTCAACAAAGGTGGACAATGGTTCCAACAAAGACCCTATCCCGAGATAATAGGGCAACCTGGTGGCGGTGTCTGGGCTTTGTGTATCTTTGGCAAGACATAAAAATGTGGCATGACCGGATGTATATTGGTCAAGAAGCTTGCCTCTTGGGGAGTGATCCAACCTTCAGTTTTGGGTTCATCTACCAGGTCTGAGATTTCCGTCATGATCCTAGGTGTGGGGTCCATTTTTAGTGGGTGTTAAATCGCCTATCAGTAAGTTGTCTGAGGCATTCAGTTTGCTAAGATGAGGTGTCCATAATGACGGTAGCACCTCCTTTGTCCGCTGGTTTTGTCGTTATTGAAGCATCATTTGTCAGGGTCAGTAGCGCCTTCTTTTCATTAGAAGACAGATTGGCAAAGTGTCTGTTTTTGGTGGTACATAATTCGGAAACATCATCAATAACTGCCTTCTCAAAGGTAAAAACTTGGTCTGGTAGAAGATGTGTCAGAGGATTAAAAGTGGATTTCGGTTTTATACTGTTGATGTGGGGATTTGACTTGTGCAGGTCTTTAAATTTGTCCCTTCGGGCCTCTGTGTTGAACCGTTATTTGTACAACATTTTAAAGACAGAGACACTATACTACAAAAGGCGTGGACAGAGGGCCCATTTACAGAGGATAATAGTAAAATATCTGTGTTCCCTGACTTCACGACTGCTGTGCAAACTAAGCGGGCCTCCTTCCTGGAGGTAAACACGTCTCTCAGGGTGCAAGGCTTGCAATACTCCTTGATGTTCCCTGCCAAACTTGTGCTGGCTGGCACTTTGCACTTTTGTGACAACTCTGACAGGGTTCTGGGAGTTGCTGAAGGCCTATAAAATAGGGACCTCTTTGGCGGCAACCCGACTCAAAATTAGATGCCCCTGGACGTAGACCGCAAAAGCACACATGGAGAGCTCTGAGAGGCCAATCAAGGAATAAACCATCCCCCTCACAGACTGAAAAGGAATGGGCTACTGCACTCCAGATTGTGGAAAAACTTGCTGCGAAAATCAGGCTCAGACTCTGGCATATCGTCAGACCGGAGATCAGTGGTCTTGGAGTCTGGGACTTCTGTCGTGGATGGTGTCGCTTTGCCTGTAGTGCCCCCACAGTCGGTGGATGATTTGGAATGTTCCCGGGGGGCTGGCCATGTGAACCATTTAGATGCAGGACAACCGTCTTACACTAACCTTTCTGACCTGGTATATCCGGGTAATGGGTTCTATCTCCAAGCGCCATAATATTCATAGGTATCTGAGATGGTAGGTGTGCAAATAACCATGCTGCAAGAAACTCACCTTGCTGGGATTGTGGTAGAATGCTTGAGGCGTAGATGGTGCGGACAGTTATATGCTACCTCCTATTCCACCTACACCCAAGGGCCATTGATCTAGAATAGAGCAGGGACACCTTTTGAGCTCACACACTCCTTCATTGACTGGGAGGGTCTTTATGTCCTACTTAAAGGCAGGATATTAGACAGGGACATCACCGTGGGGAGTATCTACAGGCCGAATCAAGTACAGGTGGCCTTCACTCTCCACCACCCTGGCATCTTTGGTGATGGATGACCTCTTGTTAGGTGGGTATTTTAACTGTGTAGCTCATGTCCTCATGGACCGCTCTACCCCTCCTTTGCCCGAGTCTTTGGCACACAAGACAACAGAGGGCTTTAGTGAGGGGCTAGATCAGTGGGAACTATCAGAACCCTGGAAAATTCAGCATGGTCTGACACAGGATTACTCCTCCTATTCTCATATTTACCAACTCCACACTCGGCTAGATACATTTGTCTGTTCCAACAGGCTTAGCCAATATGTAACACACACCGAGTACCTGGGTCGCATCCTCTCAGACCATAGTCCCTTGTTGTTGGACTTCTGGCCTGTGGAGGAATGTCCAGAGATCCCCACATGGTGAGTTAACCCACTGTCCTTAGAGGGTGCTTGCTTTCGGGAAAGGATTGTCCACTACTTCGAACTAAATTAGGTTTTTACTTCCACTAGTCTAATCGAGTCGGAAGCCTTTAAAGTTGTGGTTCTGGGTCATTGTCTGGGTCACTCTATTGGGGTTAGGAAGGAATTAGTCGGGGAACTGCAGACACTGGATTGCAAGTTACATGAGCTAGACAACGCTCTGGGTACTGATGGTGAAGCAACGCTTCGCCTCCAGGATGCCCAAGAGCAATATAATGCTCTATTTAAATGCCTACGTTGTCATGACTGTCAGAGCTACATTGCCAAAGCACAAGACGAGGAGGGATGGTCAGATAGACTTTGGTCTGGCTTATCCACCCCTATTACGCAAATTCTAACAGAGAGAGGAGCCCCACTGTATTCTCCGAGGGCCATTAACACCTTGTTTTGCGAATATTACGAAACATTATATAGGGGTCAAGAAGCTCTGCCACCAGAGACACAGGCTGCCTTCCTGCGCAACTGTTGTTGAGAGAGCTTAGTTATGAGTCACAAGAAACCTTGGAAGGCCCACTGATGGTGCAGGAAATCTAGTTCACCATCAAGAAAATGGCTACAGGGAAGACCCAAGGTCCTGGTGGTCTACCTGCTGAGTTTTTTTCCTCTTTTGCGGAGACCCTGGCCCCGAAACAGGAGTCGCTGGACGCTGACTCTTTAAAGCATGGAGCAGTGCCTGCATCCACACTAATGCAGTTGTAATCCTGTTCCCCAAAACTAAGATCCAGGCTGCCTGTACCACAGCGTTCCGCCCTCTGTCCATTCTTAACATAGACTTCAAAATTCTTAGCAAAGTTCTGGCCCTCCAGCTACTCCCTCACATGCCCGCATTTATCCACGAGGACCAAAATGGCTTCATTCCCTCTCGAAGCACGTCACTCAGTCTTCAGGGACTAAACCATGTCCTTTATCATCCGGAGGCACAGTCTCAACCGGGGGCCACACTCATGTCAGTGGACCTCGAGAAGGCCTTTGACTCAGTGTAATGGGATTTCCTGTTCGAAGTAATGCATCGGATGGGACTGGGAGAGCGCAGGATCAATTGGGTGAAACTGCTTTATTCCGCCCAGACTGCACGTGTCAGAACGGGCACTACTATCTCCTTGCAGTGCAACGTCCATAGAGATACTAGACAGGGATGCCCCCTGTTCCCTTTTCTTTTTGATCTAGCCATTGGGCGGCTGGTGCAGCTCTTTTGACAGGAAGGAGTAGGCACTGGCGTGGTAGTGGAGGTCCGAGAGTGTATTATTTCTCTTTATGGAGACAACCTCCTGCTTTATTTGACCAATAATGCAATGGGGGCTGCTACCGCTTTGCAGTATCTGGGAGAATTTGCAACACTTTCCGACCTTCAGGTCAACAAAGTTAAGACTTGTCTGTCCCCCATGTCGCTGGGAGTCCAGCGGCCACTGGATATTCCACGGGAGTTGGCCTGGTCCCCCTAATCTTTTAAATACCTGGGAATTTAAATATTCCACTCTCTGGAGGACCTTCAGGATTGCAATCTAGGGAAAACCCTTAGATCGCGTAAGGCCTGTTTTCCCACCCAGTGGCTTGATGGGACCAGACTAGAAGAGTTGGGCTTGGAGGGTCTAGCCCACAATCAGCGTACGCTACTGACATAGTTACTTTACCCAGCAACAGTAATTCCCTGACCTGGGATGTTGTTCGTGACAGCCCTGCGGTATTGAAGATGTTGCGTGTGGAGGACGGTGGGGATACACCTTTACACACCTGCCCTGCTACTGGTTGGTCTCCCACATGGTGACCCCTCACCTTTTTTACAACTGGGCAACTGTCAGCCTGGACAGACGTTGGCTTGATAACAGTTGGCAACTACTTTCAATTGGGGGCTCTACTCCCAATGGAGAACCTAGTGGACCAATATGATCTACCGCCAAGCCAGTACGTCACTTACGAGACACTAACATGGACCTTTGGGTATTTGTGGGCCAGCAGACGAGATGAACCAGTGACACGTGAGGTACAATACATGTTGGAATCTATGGGCACAGCCAGACGCTTGGTAAAATGCATCTATAGGTTACTGACCACCATGGTCCGGAAGCCCCTGTTGACACCCAGACGTAGGTGGGGAGAGATATTGGGTCGAGACCTTACCAACTCAGAGTGAAATATGGTGCTAACACACTCTAAGAAGGTCTCCAGAAATATGAGATTGAAATATACTCAATTTAATTATATCCTTATGACCTACCTGATGCCCTACAGACTACAGGTCATTTATGGAGGGGAACCACACGTCTGCCCCAAATGTAATCTTTATTCCTGAGATTTGCCTGCTAGGATTGTTTCCTAGACGCCTAAAGTGTAAGATGGGTTCTCAATTCCTGTATCTGGCTCTAGTGTTAGCTAGGAGATGAATTGT
Source organism: Triturus cristatus (assembly GCF_964204655.1). Classification (NCBI taxonomy): domain Eukaryota; kingdom Metazoa; phylum Chordata; class Amphibia; order Caudata; family Salamandridae; genus Triturus; species Triturus cristatus. The sequence continues at coordinate 346,382,064 of NC_140588.1, read as the reverse complement.
GATGACTTGGAAATCTGCACTGTGCCAGTGGTGGGTATACTTGGATGAGTGATGTCACCATGTGGGCTAGGGCGGAGGAGAGGGCCCTGATTATTGAAGACACTAGAGGGGTACGGCACTGTCAGTCTTATCATGTAAAAGCACCATACACAACAAGGGCAATAGAGTAACATAATCAGGTTTGGAAATGATTGCCTATATATCTGACCAGTATTTAGTAAGCTTGACACATTTGCACAAAATATGGATTATATCACAGCCCTCTTCCCCACAGCTCCAACAAGTGGCACGAAGAAGCAGACCAGCCTTTTGCAGTTTGATAGGGGCCAGTACCAACTGTTCAGAAGTTTAAAGTAGGAACATTTTAACCTAGATCCTCTAAGCACAAAATCATGCGGTGAAATCAGGGTTAACTAGTCCTCTAGGCAGAGTGAAGAGCTTCTATAAACAGTCAGTATTGTTCAGACATAACCTCCTTGAAACAGCCCCATTTTTTAGACATATACAGATTGGTGATGGATAGGTAGAACATTTCTGCCTAAACCATCCCTAAGGCAATGTGTCAATTGTAGATATTTTCAATATTATGTTTGGTCAAGACCATACCCTTGTTGTATGTCCTGAAAGGATGTAAAGGTGTCTCCTGTTATCAAATGTCTAATGTCATGCATGCCCTTGTCTATCCTAGAGGCCTAGTAAGGTGGAGCTTGTCCCACCCAGAGGTTTAGTTATTAGCATCAAAGTTAATAGCAAGACAACAAATGGTCTTACTATGGAAACTCTAACTCACGTATGACTCTACGTTGGCGTCCGCCAGGGCAAGATGGCTGATGGAAAAAAAGCCCTCTCACCCAATCAAACTGCTTCATTTTTTTAAATTCACAGTCTCATAGGACTCTGTGGTGGTCCCATATGAGCCAGCATGGCTCCTTTTGTGGCAGGGATAAAAAAAGAGGCATGGGGGTCCATGGGTGGTTGCCCGAAATGGGGGCTTGAATGCCTGCAGGGGATGGACGCAGAGCATGGCTACAGGCCAGGCCCTGCAGCCAACCCCACGCTGCACACACCCAAGTCACACACAGTCTATGGCCATATGCAGTAAGGGGTTAACCACCTGCAGGGGGTTTCCTGCAGACGCATTGTAATAACATATTACTTTACATTAAAAAAACATAGAAATTCACTGAAAAAAATAAATGTTAAAGAGGAGTTATACGTGAGGAACATAGTAATATTTTAGCTTACTGATATACTAGTTATTGATGTAAGAAGGTAAAGTCTAGTTTCTCCCACATCCCCAAAAACTACTGCAATGGATCTGGTGGGATCTCCATATTGTTATATCATTATTTAGAGATATGCTTTCCCACACAATGGGGCATATCAACAACAACCGGCGATAATTATCTCTAAGCTCACTTAGCGCTAGGATAATTATCGCCGGCTAGCGTGAATTTTTATCGCTGAGATAGCGTGCAATTAGCAACGCTTATCTCAATAGCGATAATAATCCGCACGCTAACAGGCTAACGTGAGATTAGCCTTTTAGTTTTTTTAAATAAGTATTTTATTGCATATTGGTTTTTGTTCTACTTTTGTTTGTTTGCATATTATGTTGACTGTGTAGCAGCAGTTAGCCTAAATAGGTGGAAGCTGCCATCAATAAATCCATCGCTAAGAAAGGCCCGGGCCACAATGGATTTAAATCTTGCACAGCTTTGTGGGAACCAATCTTAACACAGGTATTTAATGCTGTGGCTTAAGGGACTGTCCCACCTACCTGGACAGATTTGATAACATTCCCTGTCTTTAAAGAAAGGGGCACGGAGGCGCTAAGTGCTGCTGTCCAATTTCGCTCTTAGATTCGTCTGAGAAATTATTGGGGAGGATTATCCTGGATAAACTAGATATTTAGGTAGCTGAGATTCATGTGTTAACGGACTCCTAGTATGGTTTCAGGAAGGATATTGGCACACTGGAGCAGAGTATTAACCTCCATCTTTTAATCAGTAAATACACATTAACCAAGCAGGGACATATCTATCTCTGCTTCGCAGACCTCAGCAGCATCTTTGATTTAGTCAACCACTCTAAATTGTGGAAGACCTTGATTAAAATAGGTGCCCCAGAAGACATTGTATCTTTCTTGTCCCAGATGTATGCCACATTGACCGCATGAGTGAGGTGTGTGTTAGAGGGCGAATGTACCTCACGTTTTAGGGTAACCAAAGGCAGAAGGCAAGGTTGTGTCTTAGCCCCCCTTCTAATTTCTCTCTATATCAACAGGGTTGATAGGAAGTTACAAGTAAAAGATGCAGATGTGCCCAGAGTAGGTGCCCGCCCAACCGCTGTGCTCCTATATGCTGATGTTCAGATTTCTAGAACCGCAAATGGTTTACAACAGCTGATCAATTAGTTTGACACATAAATGGAGCACAAAGATCTAAAATGAAGCCTAGTAAAAACCTTTTCTATGGTGTATGGGAAGGGGAAAGTAAAGAAAAAATGTCATTTTGTCAGGGGCCAAAAACTGGAAGAGGTTCAAAACGTTTCCAACATAGGCGTTCTCTTTTCAAATTCTGGACTCTGGGGATCTCATATAGTCTAGTAAACCTTCAAATTTAAAGGCCAGTTGAGGCTCTGTTTAGATTTATTGAAACATAGGTAGCAAACCAACACATGAGATGTTGCAGCTATACAAGAGTAAATGTACACCCATGGATACCTACGGGGCAACCATCTGGGACACACAACTATGCAATCAGAGAAACATTCTTGCTTGTGTAGACTTTTGGCTGTCCCCCGTACAATACCTTCCTATGTTATTCACAGAGAATTTAACATTGCCTATCTTGAAGATCTTATTGACCAGAGTGCTTCAATTGTTTAGTATAATATCTGTTGCAAAGTGGGAACAACATTTACTAGGGAAGTAGCTAACGGCTGCCTTGCTCTCGGATATTATGATCAAATTCCCTGGTTGACACATGTGGATAGGATTCTCAAGGAGACTGATCTACACATGTCCATTGAAAGCCCAGTTTGTATCCTGCAGTACAGTAATAAAGAACTTAAATTGATTTTTGTCATTAAACAAATCCTAAAGAGAGAAAACAATGAATTGAAAAAATCGACTGTGCTCAGGTACTTGGAAGGCCCTGTACGACAAGGTTTGCAAAGCATTCTGGTATTGGTAACGGATATACAGAATACATTCTATTTCACAAGATTAAGTTTGGGTATCCTACATCACCGTGTTGCAATCCCAAAAACAGAGGCCTGGACTAGAACATTACCTAAGGGCCCATGTGATGGGAAAGCAACACAATCTGCAACGCACTTTATTTTTTTCTGTAAGTTCTATAATGATATTAGGAAGAGCTTTCTACATCCTTTATTTTGACCATAGAGATTTTTATCATATCAGGAAGATTTTACATTTTCATATAATTTTGAGTCAGTTACTACTAGCCGTGCTATCTCTGCTTTTATTTCGTGTGCTATCATTAGAAAGAAGTCACTCTCAGTGTTTGACAGCTTGGTCCATGAGAGGGATTATAGTAATGGTTTTAGTTTTTTTAACTTGTTGTATATAAACCTGCCATATTAATCTTAGGAAGTATGTATGAGATGAGATCTTAAAACCTGAAAGTAATTCATACTGATGAAAATCTTGACATTTGAACAATTATAGCTTTATTACACTCTACTAGTAATCCATATGTCATGAAAATGACCTGACTGTACCCAAAATGTGGCTAATTGCACATTTATGTTTTATAAGAAAACGATTTGATTGAACAAGGATCGAAATAATTGAGCCAGGCCTTGCAGCCTATTGATATATTAATTTGCTATTTTGCACACTTATGATTTTAATTTACAGTGTAGGACACCCTTCCACTCAAAATAGCCCTGCAATGTGTCTAGTTTCCTTGGAAAAGCATGTTTTAAAAGATTCCTTTGTGTATTTATTTTTAATGAATAATGTCGGTTTTTGTAACTTACTGTTATGGAGATTGGAAATGTATCCGAATAATGATTTCTTTGATTTGACTGTGTAGAATTATGATAGGACGCATTATGTTGTTTGTCTTAACATATGCTATTGATTATGTTGGAATATTATAGTGGGTGTGCTGGTGTATGATATGGATTATGTGGCTGTAGGATGGTGGGCGTGCTGGCATATCATGGTGTCCGGATGCATGATGGTGTTTGTGCTGGCCTAGAATAATGCTCTATTACTTCTTACTTGGAGGTAATGCTCTATTACTTACCGGTAATCTTCATTACTCCAGGTCCCGTTGTCCTTGTCCCATTCATAACTATGTGGAGATAACCATCTCCCGACAGAAAAAAAGATCAGAAGAATGCTGGGACACTAACCCCGCCCCTCCCACCGGGCGTACATAAGGGGTACTTACCCAGCATTCCGCCTGAACAACCAAGCCCACAAGAAGAAGGCCGGCCGTACGGGAGGGAGGGCGGGGCAGATGAATGGGACGAGGACAACGGGACCCGGAGTAATGAAGATTACCGGTAAGTAATAGAACATTACCCCCAGGTCCCTTATGTCCTCGTCCCATTCATAACTATGTGGAGAATACCAAAGCAGAAAAGCCGGCCTTCCCAAACAAAACAGAAGCCAACCCAGGAAACCACACCAAGGCAGCAACTGTAGGAAGCAAAGGGCAGAACCGGCAAAACCCCAGGCAGAGCCCCCGACAAGAGGGAGCCCCACCAATCACGGACGCACCCAATAAAACAATGGGAGAACATCCAGACAATCAGACCGCCAACCACAGAGGCCAACCAGACCCCAGCAGGAACACCCCACAGCCAACCAGAGAAGGGAAGAGCACGGACACACATGCCAGCCGAGGCAAGAAGAAAACAACAGCGAGGAGGCTACCCAAAGAGAAAGGCCAAGAGCCACCAGGCCAGCAAGCCAGAACCTGGCAACAGGACCTAAACCCGGGCACAGAGAACCCATCCCAGCCGAACCAAGGACCCGGAAATAAAAGAAACACCCAGGGGACAAGAGGGTCAGAGAAACGCTAAGCCCCAATCAAAAACAACCAAAGAAGGCCCCGGAAAAAGGGCCGAGAAGCCCACCAAGGGCAGGACCAACCACAAGAGAAGGGAAGCAAACGACCTGACCCCAGAGAGACCAGAGAACAAACCCCTGGAGCCCCACAAAAGAGCAGCAGGCCCCATGAGAAAAAAGGCCAGCAGCAGCCAACAGATCACCAGCACCCAGTCCGGAAGGCGAGAAAAAGCCCATGGACAGGGAAAGAGGGAAAACCCAGGCACCAGAGAAGGAAGAACAAACCCCGGAAGCCAACCCACCAGGCCCCGAGAGACCAGGAAACAAGGCACCAAGGGAACCAGCACCTCCAGGAAGCCCGAGCAGCAAGAACCGACAAGGGCAACCAACCAGGACAAAGAGACCCGGAAAAAGAAGGAGGAAAAGGGAACAGGAGGAACCACATGAACCCCAGAATACAGCTCCAGCAAAACACCCCAACCACAAACCGGAGGAACCCGGAGCAGGAAGCAACAGCCCAAAGAAGGCACACCCCGAACACCAGAGAAGGAGTGCAACCGGAAGGCCAAACTACCCAGAGAACCCAAGCCCAAAGCAAGGGAACCCCAAGGGTGCCAACACCAAAACCAGACAAGCCCAACCAGAGACAGGCCAGGCAGAGGCGACCCCAAACAGCCCAAGCAGAAGGCAGGGGCAAAGACAGAGAGGCCAGCAAGACCAAGGGCCAACAACCCGCAGAGGCCCGAAGGAGCAGGACAGGCCCAAACATCACAGCATGGAACCCAAACCCACCAGGGGAGAGGAAACACAAAAACAACCCGACCATAGAAGCAACAGAAGCCAGGGAGGAATGCACAAGCAAACCAAACCCCACATCCCGGCACAACCCAAGTCAGGGCATGCGCAGGGGAGGGACCCCCAGGGCACAAAACGGCAACTGAGGACCCACCCGGGAAGCCAACACCGAAGCCAAGCAACCCGCACGACCAGAAGGACTCGAAAGCCCAACCCAAAACTGGGGGAAAGCCAAGAAGGGAAGGCCCCAGCAGAGCACAGGTCAGTATCAAAAGGCCACAATGGCAGGAACACACCACACCCTCAAGGACCGGAACCCGACAGCAGAGGGACCAGCCACCCCACAGGCAGAATAGACACCAGCAAAGAAGCGCCAGGCCACCCAACGAACCTCCCACACAGCCCCAACAGGCAGGCCAGGACCACAGCAAGAGCGCAACCAGGCATCTCCAAGCAGGCCGTACCAAACAGAAACCAGAAGACAGCCAAGAACAGGAGCCAACAGGGAGGAAGGCCGAAGGCAACAGGCAACCAAAAGCAGGCACCCCCGAAGGCCAAGTAGAAGAAAGCTCAAGCCTGCAGACCAGGAGCGACCGGAACACGCCACCGGAACAACATGAGTACAGGGAAAAGCTGAGGCACAACCCCTGCAAAAGAACACCAGAAAGGGCAGGGACAACACCCCCCCCTCCCCCAACGAACCAAGCCGGAGAAGAATACCGCAGGCCAGAAGAGACCCAGCGGAGGCAAACAGTACTCGGGGGAGCCACTCAGGCAGCAAACACCAACCACCCAGCAGTACCACGGACACCAGACGAGACCAGAAGAAGCAGGGGGGTAAGGCTGAAGGAAGAAGCACAGCCAACAGCCAAGAGGCCAAACACAAGACACCCCAGGGGAAGCCAAAATCCCCCAAGGCACCAGAGCAGATGAGGCGCCCAGAACACCACTCAGTAGCTAGGAACAGAGAGGACCGGCTAGGGCAATGCGAAGCACACCCGCAGGGAAGACAGACCCCGAACGAAGGCCAGACCAGCACCACAGCGCCCGCCAAGAACCAGCAGCCCGGGAAAGCAGAAAAAGAGGAACCAACCTCAACCAGAAACCCAAGCGGGCGACCCCAACCAGGAGAGAAGCCATCCCACGGGAGGAAAGGCCACAGGCAAAAAACCTGGAGGCCAGGACTGCAACAACCAGGCCCAGGACACAGCCACGCAGCACCAAGTCCGAATGACAGGGCTAGCAGACAACCAGGGCAAAACGCAGAAAAATCAAGCGTGCCAGGAAGAACCACGCAGAAGCGCAGGCGAAGGCAACAGGGAAAGGGACCACAAGGGGCAGAACAGCAGCAGATGACTGAGACAACAACCTGGCACCAAAGCCACAGGTACCTCTCCCAGGAGAAGCAACTCTCATGCACAGAGCACCATCCCAGAGACACAGGGAAAGCCAAGCCCCGCAAACACGGAGAGGAGGTCGGGACACCACCAGGAACAAGGCCCCCACCCCAACAGACAGCCCAAGGCAACCACGAAGGCAATGCAGAACACAGGACCCGAGGAGAGCCCAACAACACGCCCCAGCCCTGTCCGGATGAGTCTGCCAAACGGGAGAAAAAGGCAGCAGCTCAAGGAACAGGATGCAAAAGACACTGCCAGGCCACGGCATCATCGACGGACTCCCCGGCACAAAAATGCAGGAGAAGCAAAGCATGCAACATAAAAAACCACGGAGAGCAATAAGCCTCCAGGGAGACCGAGCGACGACCAACAAAACAAACCGGTCAACCTCGGGGCCAAGCGCAGAAAGCGAAACCCTCCAGGCCAGAACCCATGGCAGACAAGAAGCACACCGTGCACCATGGAGCAAAGGTACGAGCGCAGGACGCACCCACGTGTGCTACAAGAGAATGCACACACAACAGGGAGCACACAAAAGCATTGCACACCACACAGCAAAAGCAAGTCGCAAACATGGGAGACCAAGTGAAGAGCCCAGAATTACACGATCCCGAAGCAAGAGCACTGCCCGGGACAACAAACACGGGACACCAAGCCCCAAATCTGGCAGCACCACGAAGCACAACACCAAACTGAGTCTTCGGAAACACAGCGCCACTCAAGTTGTACAGGAGGCAGCATACAGAACAGCCATGGCGTAGCCGCATCGCGCAGCATATGGGACACAGGCACCCACAGGAAGGGTGATAACAGATCAACCCCAGAAAGGGAACCGGAGCGAAAAAAACGGCAAGGACCTCATGCCGGAAAGACGGACACACCCCACATCACGAGGCACGGGGAGACCAAGCCAAATGCCCGGAGTCCACCGCCAGACACGAACCTGGAACCCAGAACCAAAGACGGCCGCAGTAGCCAAAGTAATGCAGAGCGCTCGCACAGTATGCGAGAGGTAGCGGGAACGACACCCGCATACACCACTCCAGAAGTCGCACACATTCCAGGTCCAACCCCCATCTGCTAAGGCCGTAGCAGAGGAAGAACCCCGGCATCCCCAGACCCAAGCCACGCGAACCATGAAATGAGGGGAAGCCTGGCCCAGGCGAATGTAGTTCCCGTGGACAGAGGCACCCCTGGACTGCGAGTGGCAACGTGCCGGCGGCTCAGGGAGCGGACGGGTGGCGGGAAGAAGCCATGGAGGAAGAACCCCGCACCCACAGACCGCAGCAACAGGCAGCAGGAGGAGAAACCAACCTACAGCACCTGGCTTTACCAGGGGAACAGAAACACTGGGAACTGAACACTTAACCTTGCCAGTAAAAGTCGCAGACACCAACCAGTAGGCCACAGCGAACCGTCGAAGATCGTAATCGCATGGCTGAGCGGAATAGACGGGACAACGCCACTGCGGAACCTGTAATGCAAAACAGAGCCCTGGACGAACCGCGCACTCCCTCGACACGAACCAGATAGCTCCAAGCTGCAACTGGGAACACAACAGAGCAGGATAACAAAACACCGCAATGCGGGACTTACCCGGAGTGGGGGCCGGAACACCAACAGGAACAAGGCCCCAACTCCAACATCCGGCTCCGGAAATCCACTGGACACGAAGCGCAGCGCGTCCTCCACCCGGCCAGGCTACAGAAAGACATGCTCAGCGACCCGGAAGCAACCGGGAGGCGGCACACCAGCCGCAAAGGGCCGGTAACATTCAGGACTTCCAGCCAGGAACAATCTGCCACCCAGCAAGCCCGGCAGGCCGGGAGGCAGACCAACACAAAACCCCCCGCTCGCAAAGCCAGGCAGCCGGGAGGGGGGAGGAGAGAAGAAGCGCATGCCACCCCAGCCCAGCAGGAGCAGCACCAGCATCCAAGACCATTCTGTCGACAGACAGAAAAAAAGAACAGGCGGAATGCTGGGTAAGTACCCCTTATGTACTCCCGGTGGGAGGGGCGGGGTTAGTGTCCCAGCATTCTTCTGATCTTTTTTTCTGTCGGGAGATGGTTATCTCCACATAGTTATGAATGGGACGAGGACATAAGGGACCTGGGGGTAATGGGTGTGGAGGTGGTGAAATTGGTTGTGTTGGAAATGGAAATTGTAATAGTAAAACTGGAAGTAGAAATCGTAGAAAGATTAGGGTTGATATAACAGTAGTGTAATGGAGGTAGTGGTTGTAAGGGAAGACTTGGATAATGGCGGAAATGATGTCTCAAGTGGTAATGGAAGTGGTGGTGGAGGTGTTGGTGGTGAAGTCATGGATTTCTTTTTGGTTATGGTAATGGTGTTAATGGTGACCTGTCCTTCTTCATAAACATTTTATTTCTTGGTTTTATTATTTTGGGATTAGGAAAGCAAAATAATAAGTAAAAATAAGGTATTGTGCAGGTAGGTAAAAAAGGTTAAGGGGAATGTTAATACTCAGGGGAAAGTGCGACTTAAGGGATGAATTTATTTATCATTAGAAAAGGAAAAGGATAGCACCGAAGGGTCTTTCCCATAAGGGGCAAAAAATAATCTGAAAGGGCACAGGTTAATAACAAGCATTGGAAATGTAAGAGGCCTCACATTTGTTGGTGTTGAAGCTATTGGCATTGTAAATGGCATTGTTTTTTACGTATGCTACATGTCTTGTATTTGTTGGAGTTATTGACATTGTAAATGGCAATATTTTTAACCTATGTGTTATGGGGTGTATGTATGTGTTGTGGACATATGTGAGTTGGATTGGATTAGTTAGTTGTGTAATTGTGTGGTGTAGAGTGGATTTCTGTATTTGAATTATGTGGCATGGTGTGCTGTGCAATTATGTGGAAAGTAACTGTGTGGTATTGAGTATACTGAAATTATGTGGAGTGGGTTTATGTGTTTTGAAATTGTATTTTGTGTTGTGGAGTGGTATTTAGTGGAGTGTAATGAGGTAGAGTGCTGTTGAGTGATGGCCCGTGTAGGGCGTTTTACCTGGGCGGTGACGTGGCACAGAGTAGGGGCAGGGTGGGGGGTTGCAAAATGCAGCATACGGCCGAGTTCAGGTAAGTTACGAAAAAAATTAATAAAACGAATTCCGTTGCGCGCGCTGCATCGCCAAATGCGATGCAGCCCCCCCCAACGAAATTCGTTTTATTAATTCCCATTCCACCAGCGAGAGTTGCTGCTGAGAGAGGGGCTGTCTTCTGCTTAAAGACTTGGGGCGTGTCATTGCTGGCAGGGCTGCGAGTATGTTAGCAGGGACTCCATCACCCAGGAGTCCCTGCGAGCCCAATTTGTTTCACCTGGGCTGCTCTCCCTGCTGGCCCCGCCCCCCCCGCCTACGGAGTTAAAACTGGGTCTCAGGATTTTGTTTGTGGGATTCCTACCGGCTCTTTCTCTGGACCTGCTACTGGACTGCTGTTGCTGCCATTATTGCACTTTGCCTTTTCTGACTTGAAATTCACCAGCAACTTGCCGGACCCGCTTCGCGGGTCCCGCAGCGCCCATTCCACCAGCGAGAGTTGCTGCTGAGAGAGGGGCTGTCTTCTGCTTACAGACTTGGGGCGTGTCATTGCTGGCAGGGCTGCGAGTACGTTAGCAGGGACTCCATCACCCAGGAGTCCCTGCGAGCCCAATTTGTTTCACCTGGGCTGCTCTCCCTGCTGGCCCTGCCCCCCCGCCTACGGAGTTAAAACTGGGTCTCAGGATTTTGTTTGTGGGATTCCTACCGGCTCTTTCTCTGGACCTGCTACTGGACTGCTGTTGCTTCCATTATTGCACTTTGCCTTTTCTGACTTGAAATTCACCAGCAACTCGCCGGACCCGCTTCGCGGGTCCCGCAGCGCCCATTCCACCAGCGAGAGTTGCTGCTGAGAGAGGGGCTGTCTTCTGCTTACAGACTTGGGGTGTGTCATTGCTGGCAGGGCTGCGAGTACGTTAGCAGGGACTCCATCACCCAGGAGTCCCTGCGAGCCCAATTCGTTTCACCTGGGCTGCTCTCCCTGCTGGCTCCGCCCCCCCGCCCATCACTCCCTCAGTTTGCTATTTCAGTAGGCCTTATTGCCGCAGCGCGGTAGCGCGCGGGTGGCGCCGGGCTAAGCCCGGGCAAAGGGCGGGCCGTCTGTGGCCGTCCGCGGCTGGCCAAGGCTGGGCTGGGCCACCCCCCTGATATGTGCTGAAGGAGATGTGTGTAGCAAGTATTGTGTTTAATGGACTGTTAGCTGAAGGACTCCTCCCCTAGGCCCAGTCAGTCGCTTAACTATCTTGCTGAGGTCTCTATGTCAATGTCTATGCGATCTGGTAGGGGCTTGAGGGGGGTAGGTGGGGCTGGTGCTGGTAGAGTTTCTGGGACTATGGACCAATTTATTACCCGGGTTGTTACGGTTATAGAGAAAGAAATCGCCATGACAGAACGGCGTCTTTCTCGGGAACCTCTGACCGGTAAACGCTCATCGTTGGGCTCTTTGGCATTAGTCCCTTCCCCAGTACGCCCAACTGACCCTCTAGTCAATGCTTCTCCTGTTCATGCATCTGATTCCTTAGCTAATGTTTTATTGGACCCTGACCACCCACGGGTTGTTGCGATTAGGGCCAGCTTGGACCGGCTAGAGAGCTTGTCCGCTGCGGTTCCGCTGGGAGGCGAGAGCGTCCTACCAGAGCCACGGCCGATTGAGACCCCTACACTTTTGCTTCCTGTCGTTACTTCACCTCGTCAGGAGGATTTCACCTCCACTTCTGTGCCCTTACCACTGGTAGCAAATGGCCTAGCTTCTAGTAAAAGGAAATTATTGGCTAGTCCACGTAAGGGCAGTTACTTAAAACCTTCTAAGAAACCTAGGAGAGTTGGAAGTAGGGCAGGTTGGTCCCATAAGGGTGCAGGGGTGGGTGTTGGTTATTCTCAGGGGCTAAAAGGGGGAGCAGTTACCGGTGTTACTGTAGAGAAGACATGCGTGGATTTGACGTCCGACCCTCCTGAACCTGCTGAAGGCCCTCCCACTGAGACCCCATTAATCATCCAGCTCGACAAAATTGTGAAATCACTGTTGATCCCAGTTCTAGAGAGAGTGAATGGGCTAACAGAGCGACTGGACAGATTCGAGCAAGTCACTCTTGATAATGTCTTCTCCCTAAAATCTCTCATTAAACTCCACTCTAGAATTAGGGAGGACGGTTCAGTAGGGAATCTTGCTCCTCGAGAGTCACCTACTGCCTCAACAAGCTTTACTAACACAGGTGGGGCAGTGCAGGAGGTGGTTGAGGCAATTAGCCCTGTTGCACAAACTGTGGCCATCCCAAACCTTGTGGTGGCTACAGTGGGGGTCCCGGCGCAATCTAACACAGCACTGGGTAGCATTGTCTATCCAGTAACGACTGCGAGGTCTGTGGGCCCAAGTTCAAGCGGTACCGCTACGACTAAAAAATTTGGCGAAAGTAATTGTACTGGTACTACTAATACCAAATCTGGCAAAACAACCCCAACTCCCATCTTGCAATTAAGAAATGCTCCAAGCAGTGTGCCTGCCCCTAATGCCAACCTACCCCCTGACTGCCAGCCCTATGTGGCAGTACTTACTGGGGTCCCCGTACTAAAGCCAGGCAAACAGGAGTCATACGCCGAACTTAAGAATAAAACCTTATTCTGGCTGAAGGAAAATAGACCTCTCCCTAGTTCATTGGGTGGTCGGGTTATCCATGTGAGGAGGGTTAGCTGGTTAGGTACCCGGCCCAAAGACATAATGGGGGACTGTATTATAGTTAATTTTGAAGACCCTAGGGTTGCCAGTTATGTTTGTAGTTTCAACAATAGTGAGGGTGCTAGAGCAGAGTTTTCAGTTTGAAAATTAACTGGGTTTTGAAGCTCTGGCATGTCTATTTGTTATATTAATTTATTAATGATTAATTATTTGTCTTGTGTAAGTGTTTATACTAATCAACTCGTTTGTTTTAACAAGAGAATTACACGTGGGAATGCATAAGTGTGCTGTTTAATAATAATGTGCGTGTTTACATGTTTAAATGTTGCTGAGTGCTGTTTATTTTTAAGCACAAAACGCTTTTCAAATTAATGCTTTTCTATGTTGCAAGAGCTAGATAATTGCATACACATAAGGGTATTAGTGGGGTTAACACTGTTCAATCACTATGCTGTGGTAACGTTGTTTTTGTTTCTTTTAATTAAGATGGTCTATTGTGGCCTATTGTGGCCTAAACAAAGATGGCTGAAATGTAAAGCCTGGCCTCGAGTAGAAATCTGTGATGAGAGAGAGCCTTGCTGAATATGGTCCTGAAGTCAGCTGACCACAGTCCTTGCTTTGCCTTGTTAAAACTTTCCGTGAGGACAGCAGCAGTTTTGGGCGATCTCCAAATGAAATGAAGCGTCCTTGGCAGCTTTGGGAAACAAAGGAGCTTTAAAGAAAGACTCTGAACTATGATCTCATTGCCGAGGAGACGTGGAAATTACAAGATACAAATGTATTTTTTGGTTCCTGTTCCGTTATGTTTATTTTGTGATTTTTCCTGAGCGGAGATTTTCAAATGTAGCGATGCTACATCCTTTTCCTTCTCGCTTTGCTCAGAGGTTTGACGGAAGAAGTTAATACAAATTATATTTTCCTTTGTTCGACTTGCTATAAGAATTGTTAGCCTAGAGAGGGTTTTTGCCACTTGCCATTTGCCTTTTGCCGCGTTCCGAATCTGCGTTGGTGAGGATCGTTGCTGAGAGGACTTCGTCTTGAGAGACTTTACCGAGAGACTTGTCCTGACCCATTCTGACATTTAGCTAGAATAGGTAACTATGAGAAAAATGATTTATTCTGATTGATTTTCTTTGACTAATTTTAGATAAAGCAATATAATTTTGAATATGGTGTTGGTTATTATTTCTTGTCAATTATTGAGTATCCTATTTTGATTATTATTGTATAGATTGTTTATATTATGTTTAAGGGCAGTCTCAATAACCAGATCTTATCGACCCCGATATAGATGCAGGGTGTTTAGGAGTTTTTCTTTCCACAGGTTATTGCTGGTAGAGTATTTGAGTGTATGTTAGTGAAATGGGCCCTAGTGTATGAAGAATGTATGTGTTATGTTATGTTATGTTAAAATTATTTCTAAAGCGCACGTACACCCAGAGGTTTCATGGCGCTATGGCGAAGGTGTACTAGGTCAGGAGGTTACTGGTAAGCTTGGACAAAAAGAAAGGTCTTGAGGAGAGATCTGAAATGCGGCAGGGAGGTTTCAAGTCTGAGGTCCGAGGGAAGGGAGTTCCACATCTGCGGTGCCAGAAAAGAAAAAGAAAGTCCGCCGTGTTTTTTCCTCTTGAAACGAGAGGGGGTGAGAAAGTTGGAGTGTAACGAACGGAGTGCACGGGTGGGGGAGTAGCGAGAAATTAGAGAAGAAATGAAAGCAGGCGCCTTGCAGGTAAGGGTTTTGAAGATGGTGCAACCCAGTTTAAACAGACAACGTTTGTCAACCGGGAGCCAATGAAGACGTTTCAGCAGAGGACGGACGTGTTGGGTACGTGGTTGGTGAGTGATGAGGCGGGCAGCCTGATTCTGGACCAACTGGAGTCGGTGAAGTTGATAGAGGGGGATGCCAACATAAAGGGAGTTGGCATAGTCTATCCGTGAGATGACCAGGGCCAAGAGAACTACAGTAAGGGCCTCAGAGGTAAGAAATCTGGCAATCTTACGGATTCTGCGTAAGTGAAAGAAGCATGAAGATGTAACTGCTCCAATCTGGAGCTTCATGGACAGATCGCAGCTGATGATCACTCCAAGGCTTTTGACCGATTTAGAAGGTAAAGGGGGATTTCCTAGCGTGGGGTGCCAGAAATTGTTGTTCCAGGGATTTGAAGGGCCGGTCAAAACAAGCTCGGTCTTATCAGGGTTGAGCTTGAGTTGGCTGATATTCATCCAATCCCTGATAAAGCATAGAGTAGCTTGAAAGCTAGAAATGGAGGCAGTAGAGGAGTTAATATTGAAGACCAGTTGAAGGTCGTCTGCATAGTTGAAGCAAACCACTTCAAAATTGCGGAGCGAGTGGATAAGAGGGACCATGTATAGGTTAAAAAGTAGGGGTGAGAGAGACGAACCCTGTGGGACACCACAGGTTAAAGGGGTCTTCATGGCAGAAAAGGTGGCCAAACGAACAGCCTGCGAACGGTCTCCTAAAAAGGAAGAAATCCATTTTAGGGCCGTGCCCTGAATGCCAGCATCACGGACACGGTCGATCAGAAGGTTATGATCGACCGTGTCAAAGGCGGCCGATAGATCTAAAAGAACAAGGGCTTGGGAGAGATTGTGGTCCGCACCCCTACGGAGCTCGTTCATCACGGCAAGTATGACCTGCTCGGTGGAATGTGCAGGCCTGAATCCGGCCTGATGGGGATCAAGAAAGAATGACCGTTCGATGAAGGAACTGAGGCATTGTGTGACATGAGCCTCCAAAATCTTACTCAGGTAGGGGAGGAGAGAGATGGGGCGATAATTACTTAGGTTGGTAGGATCTGCCTGAGGCTTCTTCAGAATGGGTAAGACCTCTGCGACTTTAAAAGAGGCAGGGACAACCCCTGTTTCTAAAGAGTTATTGAGAAATGCAAGCGGAAGGTCAGGGCAGGAGAGAAACGCTTCTCGAAGAAAAGAAGGGGGACAGGGGTCCAGAGGGGAACCCGAGCTGACCTTCTTTAACAATGAGAAGAAATTTTCCTTGGAGATCGGAGGGATTAGATTGAGAGACTGAGTGTTTTTGGGTGAGATCCCCAAAGCCGAACGAACGGGGGTCAGAGGAATGCTTTGCTTAATAGTGATAATTTTCTGGGTAAAGTAATTATTAAGGGCATCGCAAAGGGCCTGGGTAGGTGCTGGTTTAAGGGTCACCCTGTCAGGTAAGGATAGTTCGTTGACAATGGAGAAAATGTCTTTGGTTTTTGTTGATGAGTTAGTGATTTTATTTGAGAAGTAGTCAGATTTAGCTGCGAAGATGGCTTTTTTATAGTCAGCTAGCAGCTTAGTGAAAGTATCTTTGGTGGTAGAAGAATAGTTACGTCTCCACCTGCGTTCTGCCTGTCTGAGAGAGAGTTTCTTAGATTTAAGATCTTCTGTGAACCACCGCTGAGCGTCATGAGGACGCTTAGCTATGGAGAACTTGCAGGGGGCGACGATATTGCTGGCAGCGCAAAGCCAGTTATGAATAGCAGTTTCTTGGTCCTTGAGACAGTCCGTCACCTTAGGCAGGGAGGTAGAAAGTAAGGAACAGAACTTCTCTTTATTAACGCGACTCCAGTTCCTGGTTAAAATTTTATCCGGGGTGGAGGATTTGGCTAAACAAGGCAAATCTAAGGAGAATTGAATGGAATAATGGTCCGACCAGGGACAGGGGGAGATAGCTAGGGAGAAAATGGGTATATTGACTGTCCATAACTGGTCGAGGAGGTGTCCTTTGATATGAGTAGCAGTGTGGATGTGCTGGGTACAGTTGAGGCCCCCGAGGAGGTCAGTGAATTCTCGGGAGAAAGAAGTCTCATTAGGGTCAGAGGGCCAATAGTTAAAGTCGCCTATTATCAGAAGATTGGGATTATTTATTATGAGGTGAGAAATGAGATCTCCAGCTAACTGAGGAAAAGAGGGCATAGGAAGGGGGGGCCGATAGAATAAGGCACAAGTCAAAGAAGCTGAGGAGGAATCAAGTTTAATAATGAGTGCCTCGACGGAAGGAATAGCAGTGATATTTAAGGTGGTAAACTGTAGCTGATGGTGGATGATTGCAGCCACACCACCGCCGTGGCGCCCGGCAGGTCTGTTGGTCTGCAATATGTAGTAACCTGTGGGGATGGCTGCCAAGATATCTGGGAGAGAATCATCCGTAAGCCATGTTTCGGAAAGAAGGAGTACGTCAGGTTTTAGGGTGTCAAGCAAGTAGAAGATTTCTGATTGGTGTTTAGGGAGGGATCGCGTGTTTAGATAATAAAAATTCAACAGCTGTTTGTTAGGGTGGGGGGGGTTAGGAGTGGTAGGGAGGGGAACAGAAGGGTCTGTGCTAGGCAATGGAAGAGGTAAGAGAGAACCGGAGGACAGGATTCCACAAGAAAGAAGCTCTTGCTTTAGTCGTGGCTTAATGGGCCAAGGATAGCGGAGAGTGCATAAATCGCTTGAGGAGTATTTAAAATGCTGAACAGCGGGTCCTGGCCCCTGCCCCGGTCGGTCGCGGACGGGCGCAGACGGGCTTGCCTTTAGCGCGCCTTCGGCGCGCTGCCGGCGCGCCCGCTGCGCGCGTCCGCTGCGCGCTTGCGCTGACATCGGAGTTTTATGCTCAGCAGGCTCAAAGGACTAGAGCGCGAGTTTGCCCCCTCACACAAGATGGCGGCCCCGCTGGTCGGTGCAAGCCCAGCCGCCGGCGAAAGCGCGACGGGAATGGGGAAGCAACGAGCGATGGAGGCGGGGCGGGCACAAGATGCAGGTAGGGCAGTAGCTGAAGCATGTGCGTGTAACTGTGAGATTACTCTATCCGTGGAAGTAGGGATATTATATACACCCTGATCTCTATCAATTTCCTGGTAGCAGAGTAGGATGGTTATTGATGATTGTCTTGATCTGATTAGATTACATATTGATTATTGATTATTGATGTTGGTATATGTACTAATACTATATGTTGGTGTTGTCATGTTGAGTTATATGTAGTGCTTCTGGAATTTGGAAGCTGGTAGCAGTTCCGTAGTAGGGCAGAGGGAAGTATATGCTGCTCTCGGGAAAGACGGGATTGTTGGTCCTGTATGTATGCAGGAAAATTCACATTGTCTGAGTTCGGAATCAGTGACATTATTGTATGTTATTATTAGAATATATTTCTGGTATATAAGGAGTGTGTATGGTAGTGAAGGTTATCTGTGAAACTCTGGTCTTAAGTCCCAGGGATCCGTAAGGTTTACCGTTAAAGCTTATCGCGGGAGGAGTAATAGGTATTCTCTGAGCTTGTTTGAGGAACTGGGCAGGGAAACTGCTTGGTTAATGTGTGTTATAATTCTGTAGTGGAGCAGATTGTTGGCTGTTCTCGGGAAGCAGGATTCTGTGTGTATGTACTATATTTTCTTGCATGAATGTGCGTGAATGTATATACATTTAGTTGATTGTAAGACTCTTTGGACAAGTCCTAGAGGAAACAGTTAATGAATGTATGTTAGAAGGGCAGAGTAGAGGGATGTGCTACTGTGTCAACGAGAGGTTCTTGTGAAATAGATTTTTTTTGACTATTCTGTGGTTAGCGAAGCAGACAATGGAGATGTTTATATGTTGTAACTAATAGATTTTGTAAAAATTTTGACACGAAGTCTACTGAAAAGATTTTGTAAAGGAGGGGTAGACGAGTGACAGGAGACAGGAGACAAGCGACTGCAGCGACTGCTGACGTCAGGAAGACCGCGCTCTGATTGGATAATAGATCAGAATAGTGTTCGCGCTGGGATTGGTGCGTTGGTGTGAGCCGCGCAAGGATTGGAAGAGCTATTCTAGTGACGTAGACGCTCCAGGATTGGTGCGTTAGTGTGAGTCGCGCTGTTATTGGTTGAAAATCTGTATTGTATATTTATAATACGGGAAAAGAGTAGAAGTTTTGGTAAAAACTAAAATGTATTACCAAGAAGAGAAGAAGAAGAAAACCTTCTTTGGAAAAATTAAAAAGTGGTTTAACAAGGATAAAGATGTTAAGACGAGAGAGGGTGAATTGTTACCTCCACCGAAAACACCTGCATCCTACATGGCTGCAAGATATGGGTATCATACCTGTATATGGTTGGAGAATTGGGTTAGGTATACTAAAGAGGATGGTGTTCTAGCATTTCCAGAACATGGTTCATTTAATTTGGCCGTGTTGAGAAATTTACGGGAAAAGATGTTATGTCTTGACCCGAAACCAAGACCTACACAGTTTGAGGCTCTAGTGGAATGGGAAGAGGAAGTACATGAGCGAGAAAAACAGAGATCTGGAGGACAGTACAGGTACATGTTTGGGAGGAGACATGATCGTGAGACTCATCATGATCGAATGAAAAGGTGGCGAGATGCTAGTATGTCAGAGGGATTATATCCAATGAGAACAGTTGAAGAAGGAGCAGAGAGGGTTCCTGAGTCAGAAATGAGAGATATGGAGTTAATGAATATGAGGATGAAGTCTTGAATGACATGATTTACAAAAGACCACCTCCATATAGACCAGAACCAGATGAGAGTACACCAGTTGTTTCTCCAATAAGAGATACAGTTTGTATCATTGAGACAGAAAATGTGACATCTGAATCAAGAAGTGGTAATTCTTTCAGGGAGAAAGGGAATCGAAGTGGTGACGAAAATGCAAGAGAGTTAGCTAGAACTACAACAGAGCTGACTGAAAAGATTAGGGAGTTAACGAAGAATCTGGAAGCTGTTACGGTGCCTGTAACAATAGGTCCGGTTATGCCTGTGTTTGACAAGCAGAGAATAGGTGAAAATGGTTTGGTGATTCCATATGTTGGGAATAATTTGATAGGTTCAGTTGGTCCTTCAGGAGATTCAGGAAAAAGGACAGGAAGTAGTGACCTGAGACAATCCAGACATGACACATGTAGTGAAATATTGGATGCTAGTGAAGCTAGTTGTTCAGGGATGCCAATTTTAGAACCGCAAAAGAGAGTGGTTCCAGTGAGAAAAACTACTGCAATAACAGCTGAAGATTTGAATGATTGGATGAAAGTTCTTCAGAAAAAGGATAAAGATTCACAAGCAATTGATGTGGCTAGGTTACGGGTAGAATTAGAAGAGCTTGTTACAGGGACAGTTCCAACAGAAATTCTTAAAAGTCATCATGATGGTGAATTAATGTTTATGTGTAAAAACATTACCTGGAGAGCGAGAAATACACATGACAGGTTAAGAGCAATAGCGAATGAGCAGGGAGTTGACATTGATAAGGTTAAAGCTTTGCAAAAAACCTACAGGATGGATTTTTCAGAAAAGGATATTGAAAATTTGAATGCAACTGGTAGAACAGGACAGATTAAAGAAATGGTTGCATTATTGCGAAGATGGGGAGATGTAGAAAAATGGAAGGATAGGTGGTATAAGAAAAGAGAGGAATCTGAAGATAGAACAACTTATTCAGCTTTCCCAGTGAGAGAAAAAGAGAAACCAGTGGATAATTATCCTATGAGAGAAATACCTGGAGGAGGATATGTACATGTTCCATGGACCAGACAGGATATTTTATCATTTACGAATGATTTCCCTCGATTGAGAGAAAAGCCCGTCGAGTGGTATAGGCAGGTAGATAGGTTTGTGAAATTGTCAAAAGTGCTGTGGATTGACCTGAATAGTCTGTTTGATATAATTGTTCCAGCAGACTTGTGGACTGAGTGTAAAATAGTTGTGAGTTGGCCTACTGAGGAATATCCAAGAGATCCAAGAACAGGAGCACCAGATCCAGAGGTAATGAGAAAGTACGATCAGGTGATGGTATACCTGAAGAGTAAAGTACCTGCAAAAGAGACAGATTGGGTAAAAATGGATAGAACACAACAGGAAGCAAAGGAATCAGTTCATGCTTTTTACGAGAGGCTGATACTGGCGTTTAAACAATTCAGTGGAGATGAACACCTGGGTGACAAAGATTTGAGTCATTTTGTATACAGATTTGTATATGGCCTGAGACCTGAAATTGGTGAAAGAATTCGTGAGCACACAGTGGATTGGCAGAGTAAGAAAATAGATGAGATTCTTAGACATGCTAAATACTTCAGTGATGAAATTGAAGCAAAACAAAGAAAGCTGAAAGAGAAAGCAATGTGGGCACAAGTGAAAGTTGCAGAAAGACAGGAAGCACAGTTGATGGAACAGGCGAATAATCCAGGAAATAATGCAGGGAATAGACCTAGATATGCAGGGAAAGGAAAGGGGAATCTTGAGGAAGCAAAAAAGAAGTTTCCTTGTCACAACTGTGGCCAACTGGGACATTGGAGGAATGATTGCACGAATCCACCATTGGTGAATAATGAGGGTAAAACCTTAAATCAACAGGTGCAGAACGAGGGGAATAATCAACAGCAGCAACAGCAGAAAGTTGTGAGACAGCAGAGTCAAGAGCCAAAACCGCCCTTGCCGCAGAATAGAGGAGCACAAACGTATAATCAGGATTCGGGATTCTACAATGATGAGCAGGTAAACAAACCAAGGCGTTCTAATCAGGTACAACAGTACTTGTTAAAGAATGAAGGGAGTGAATCTGAGGGTGATTATTGACGGTGCCGAAGAGAGGAGGAAGAGTGCATACTTGGTGCAACTCTAGAAATAGACCAGGCAGGACCATTTGTGGATGGGAAAATAAATGAAGAGAGTGTTACTTTTTTAGTAGACACAGGTGCGACAAGATCAACTGTCAGGTCAACAGATGTTAGAAATCTTCCTCTCTCGGATGAAGCAATCCAAGTAGTTGGTGTAGCCAATACACAAATCAGAACACGTCTTACGGAACCAGTAAGAGTACAGATAGGGAAATTTTCAGACATGCACAGATTTATTGTCTGTGACACGAGTCCAGTGAACCTGTTAGGTAGGGATCTGTTGTGCAAGATGAACTGCACAATTTTTTGTACACCGGATGGAATAGCTTTTGAAACACCAGATGAGGATGTTTTGTACCGAGTGACTCTAGAAAATAGGGAAAGTGAGTTAATTGGTGCATTTGCTGTGGTTGATCCAGAGGATTTGCCTCGAGAGCTGAGGGACACAGTGAAAAGGACAGTTTGGGATTTTACTGGAGAGGATGTGGGATTGATGAATAATGTAGATCCAGTGAAAATTGCAGTGAAAGAGGGAATTACATATCCTAACATTCCTCAGTACAAAATGACACCAGAAATAATTGAGGGAATAACTCCTATAATTGAGAAAATGATTCAGCAGGGAGTCCTGAGAGAACTACTGAGTAGTCCGTGTAATTCACCGATAATGGGGCTAAAGAAGTCTAATGGGAAATTCAGGATCGTACAGGATCTGAGAAAAGTTAATCAAATTGTGGTGGCATGTTGTCCTATTGTGCCAAATCCATCAGTGATCCTGTATCAGATTCCACATGATGCTGAGTGGTATACAGTGATTGATTTGTGTCATGCGTTCTTTTCAATACCATTGCATCATGACAGCCAGCCGATTTTTGCATTTAGGTTTGGCCAGCGTATTTTAGCATGGTGTCGAATCCCACAGGGGTATACAGAGAGTCCTTCGATATTCAATCAGTTGTTGAAAAAATCGTTGGAGAGTTTGATCATGCCTGAAAATTCAGTACTAGTACAATATATGGATGACCTACTAGTGGCATCAAAGACACGAGAAGCTTGTGAAGTAGATACCATAGCTTTACTGAATCATTTGGCAGATGGAGGGTTAAAGGTATCTCCAGCCAAATTGCAATTTTGCAAGAAAGAGGTGCATTATCTTGGACATAATATTGAAAAAGGTCTGAGAAAAGTGACTGATGACAGAATCAGAATCATCAGGGAAATGAAAGCTCCAAAGACCCAGAGAGAAGTGAGGATGTTTCTGGGGATGGTGGGTTATTGTCGTCAGTGGATAATTAATTTTTCGCTGATAGCAAAGCCACTGATTAAACTGACAAGAAGTGAGATGACAGACCCATTGGAACTAGATGGAGAACAAATGGCAGCATTTGAAGAGCTTAAAAATAGAATGTGTGAGGCTCCAGCTTTGGGTATGCCTGACTACGAAAAGGAGTTTGAATTGTACTGCAGTGAGAGAAATGGATGTGCACTTTCAGTGTTAATTCAGAAGCATGGGTTACTGAGAAGGCCTATTGCGTACTTCTCATCGACACTTGACCCTGTAGCTGTGGGTTTACCAGGTTGTCTGAAATCTGTGGCTGCAACATGCAGGAGTCTGGAACAGAGTGAGGGAATCATAATGGGATATCCTGTAAGGGTATTCGTACCTCACAATGTGGCAATTCTTTTGACAAGAAGCAGAACTCAGTACATGTCACATAGTCGGTTGACTAAATATGAGAAAGTGATTCTAGGAGCATCGAATGTGACTCTTGAGAGATGTGTAAATGTGAATCCAGCAACACTTTTGCCGGATATTGAAATTGTGGGTGTGAAAACGGAAGATGATCATGATTGTTTGGATGTGCTTGATTATTGTACAAAACCGAGACCAGACATAAGGGATCTTCCCTTACATGAGAGTGATCATGTGTTGTTTGTGGATGGTTCATGCCTGAGAAATGATGATGGTGTGCTATGTGCAGCATATGCGGTGTGCAAAGTTTCAGAGGTTATGGAAGCATCACCATTGAAAGGAGTGAAATCTGCACAGGGTGCTGAATTGGTGGCATTGACAAGAGCTTGTGAAATTGGGAAAGATTTGAGGACGACTGTGATGACTGATAGTCAGTATGGATTTGGAGTGGTGCATGATTTTGGCCAGCTTTGGCTACAAAGAGGTTTCTTGACATCGAGTGGAACTCCAATAAAGAATGCTGAAGTGATTGGGAAATTACTTGAGGCGATACAGCTGCCTAAGGAGTTAGCAGTTGTAAAGTGTGCTGCCCATGGACAAGGGGAGGATTTTATAACGGTTGGAAACCGTTATGCAAATGACATTGCTCAATACTGTGCGAAATCCAATCAGTTAATTAATAGGGAACGAGAGGGGGAAATGTCTTTTTGCTCTGTGATGTTTACTAATGCCTTAGAGACATGGGATGAAGTGAAGCAGTTGCAGGATGAGGCAGGAGAGGAAGAGAAAAAAGATTGGATTAAGGCAGGATGTGCCCCAAGAGAAACAGACCATGTTTGGGTCTATAGGGATGGCAGACCAGTAATGCCCAACTCCATTTTGTCGTCAATGGCAAGGATGTATCATGGCCAGGGACATTTGGGGAGGGATGCGATGATTAGGTCGTTCAAGCAGACCTGGTACAATGCAAAGTTCAGGACAATTGCAGAGAGCATCTGTCAAAGGTGTTTGATTTGTCAGCAATTTAACACTGGGAAAAAGACAGTGGTGAGTCTGGGAACAATAGGCAGAGAAGGAGGTCCTTTTACAAGAATGCAGATTGATTTCATTGAAATGCCCCAAGTGAATAGACTGAGGTATGTTCTAGTGGTAGTCTGTTTGTTTTCAAGATGGGTTGAAGCTTATCCGACTAGGAGAAATGATGGAGTGACAGTGGCAAAATTACTGTTAAGGGAGTTGATTCCTAGGTACGGGTTTCCAGTGACGATTGAGTCTGATAGAGGTGGACACTTCTATAATGAACTCATGAGTTTGATTTGTGAAGCATTAAGCATACAGCAGAAGCTACATTGTGCATACAGACCAGAGGCTTCTGGTGTGGTTGAGCAGATAAATGGCACAATCAAGAACAGGATTGGTAAAATGTGCTTAGCCACTGGCATGAAATGGCCGGACGTCTTGCCTCTAGTGCTAATGACTATTAGATCTACTCCAGATAGAACTACTGGTTTAAGTCCGCACGAGATAATCATGGGACGTGCAATGCGCCATGCATTTGTACCTGTCAATAAGTTGATGACAATAACTGATGACATGATTTTGGATTGCTGTAAAGGCCTGGCTGACGCAGTTCATTCTGTGTTTCACCAGGTTGGAGAAGAAGCTACCACACTTGAGAAGAAGCAAGCTCATGATCTGAGTCCAGGAGACTGGGTGAGGATTAAGGTGCACAGAAGAAGAAATTGCTTAGTTCCAAGGTGGGGAAGGCCGAGACAAGTCATTCTAACAACGACAACTGCAGTGAAGTGTGCTGGTGTAAAAAACTGGGTGCATGCGAGTCATACTCTGAGAGTTCCAAACCCAAAAGAGGGAACTGGTAAAGAGTACTTTGAAGAATCAGATTCCAGTGATGATGAAGACCCAGAACCAGTGAGAAAAGAAGCAGAAAAAACTCCAAGAGAACCATTGGGAGTCTCAGAAAGGAGATCAGATTCTGTAAAAGAGCCTGAAATTTCAAAAAGCAGTGAAGAAAAAAGAAGAGAAAAGAGCAATTCCACAGAGATTACTCCTGAATCGGAAGAGGAGGAGACTGAAGAACCACTTGAGATTATACCTGAAGAAGCAGGGTCAGAAAAGATAGAGAGGGACAGATTGCGGAAGACCCCCGAGGAGGTGTAGGGAACATTCTTGACAAGCTAGGTGAAGGGACAAGTAGACAGCAAGAAGATTGCGTGTTGGAGACCCGAGGAGGGACAGGAGTAGGGAAGTCTCAAATAGTGGTGAAAGAAACTGTGGAAGAAAAGAAAACTGCTAGAAAACGAAACAGAAGGCACTTGAAACAGAATTGGATGAGAGTGAGAATGAACAAACAGAGGGTCGAGTTCTGAGAAAGAGAACTTGGATTGGAGAAAGAAACAATAAAGAAATTAGGCCGAAAAAGGTGATAAAAGGAGATCGTTGGCCTAACAACAGAGTAAAGAGATTAAGATACAGAGTAATAAGAACAAATACATCAAAAGCTGAACAAGTGAATGAAGTATCGAGTCAAAATGAAGTAAAAAGAAAGGAGCAAGAAGAATCAAGAGAACCTGAGGAAATAAAAAGAATAAAAAGACCCAACCAAAAGTACAGATCACCGGAATGGTCTTATGTGGCACTGTCTGAAGAAGGAGAAGAAGAAACAGTGACTCGAGATAATCCGGAGGGGATCTTGAGAAAAGTGGTTGAGGAAAAAGAAGGAATCTTAAAAGTTATCCTGACTGACATTGGAGAAGAGTCAGATGCACAAGATGTTGTTGATGATCTGATACAATTTGATGTTACTGAAGAAGAAGGAGTGAAAACTGATGAATATCCAAATTGAGTGAACTGAAAAATCACTTGGAGGAAAAGTGAAAAGAGAAAGTCTGAAATTCAGTTGTCTGAAGTAATCCAAAGCATAATAGTAGTGGAGTAGTAGAGGCTAAGTCAAAAGACAAGGTCAAAGTAATAAAATGGCTAACATAGAGGATAATCAAAGTAGATGTGCCTTCTTTAAAAGATGGTGTAGAATGTGCTGCTGCTGTACTGGATTATTAATGCTACTGTGGGGAGTTTTAGTTTTATTAGTTACTTTTAAAGTTACATTTGAGATGCATACAGAAAATATGACAGATATAGAGAAGAATTCGCAAAAAGTAGTTTTGACTAGAATTAGTAATACTTACATACACAAAGATAGGTCAATTAATAATTTTTCTAGTAATGTTTTTTCGAAGTTATTGTATGAATATGTGAAAACAATGGAAGTAAGGGATTGCTACGTTTGTATGCAATTACCTGCATCCGTTTCAGAGGGTGTTACTTATCATCATTTGCCAGCTACATATGGTATTTCATGTAGTATATTAAGTAGTGTTTTTTATTTGTTAGGGAAAATAGATTATAAGTTGTCTAACAGAGATAGTATTTTTGGGCATTTGCCAATGAACAAAGAGCTGAATCCAGCTAAAGAAGCTAACACTTTTGGTGAAATTTTTATTGAAGAGAAAGGATTAACATTAGATTACATTTTTAAGAATAATTTAACTTGCAGTCTGAAAGAAGAGGAGAAAGCTTTCCTGGATATGGTAGAGGAAAGGAGATTGAACATGCATGAGAAAGCAGGGAAATATGAAGTGAGTGAGACAATTTGGGACATTGAGATGGGGAAAGAATTGAGAAATGGGGCTAGTCCAACTTTAGCTCTAGATGTACCACAGAAGGGTAAGCTATGCATTACAAGAAGGAAATCCCAATATGATACATATTTTGTTGGGACTAGTGAGTGCCATGATACATACTTCATTGCAACAGGTTGGGGTTTCAGAGGTGGAGAAGATACAGTTTTCCCAGGAGTGTATTATGGTTGTGGGAACAAGGCTTATTACAAGTTGCCTGACCATTGGTATGGCACGTGTTATGTGGGCCTGGTCTTTCCAAAGATTTTTCATATAGATAAAATAAGAGATGTAGAACATATTAATTTACTAATGCGTTTCAAGAGAGAAACCTGGTCTGAAATAGTGGGTGATATTTTTGGGGTTTTAATTCCAGCAGTGGGAATTTCTTTAAATGCTTATGGAATTCGGAAACTGTCAACAGTGGTGGATCGCTTATCGACAAATACCGCTGGAGGGTTTCTTTTAGTGAATACGGAATTAAGTGCCGTACGTGCCATGTCAATGCAAAATCGACTTGCCCTTGATATGTTATTGGCCAAGGAGGGTGGAGTTTGTGGAATGCTGAAAGTTCAACATTGTTGCACTTACATTCCAGACGAAAGCAAAGACCTGAAGGTCTATATCAAAAATATTACTGATTTGCATGAAGAATTAGTACCACTTGAAGCTGAAAGTTTATGGACTAAAATAGCTAATAAGGTGATAGCTGTTAAAGATTTTATTGCAAAAATAGGTAGTACTATTATAGGTAGAATATTGTTTCCTTTAACTTGCATAATTATTGCTTTATTGATACTGAGATTAGTGTGTGTGTGTTGTAAAAACAGGGGAGGGAAGGAGAAATTGAATAAAGAGAAGAAAAACAAAAGGTTGAAAAGAGAACCACAAGAAATTGAATTAGAAGAATTGAGGGAGAGTGTTTATTTAGAAACAAAGAGGGATGATGAAAGAGTGACTGGTGTGTAGTGTTGTGTAAGGAGAAAAAGACATTTCCGATTTCTCCTAAAATGGGACTAAATTTTCACTAATTTTTTTTTTTTTGGGGGGTTTATTTGGTGATAAAATCACCAAAGGGGGGATTGCTAGAGCAGAGTTTTCAGTTTGAAAATTAACTGGGTTTTGAAGCTCTGGCATGTCTATTTGTTATATTAATTTATTAATTATTAATTATTAATTATTTGTCTTGTGTAAGTGTTTATACTAATCAACTCGTTTGTTTTAACAAGAGAGAATTACACGTGGGAATGCATAAGTGTGCTGTTTAATAATAATGTGCGTGTTTACATGTTTAAATGTTGCTGAGTGATGTTTATTTTTAAGCACAAAACGCTTTTCGAATTAATGCTTTTCTATGTTGCAAGAGCTAGATAATTGCATACACATAAGGGTATTAGTGGGGTTAACACTGTTCAATCACTATGCTGTGGTAACGTTGTTTTTGTTTCTTTTAATTAAGATGGTCTATTGTGGCCTATTGTGGCCTAAACAAAGATGGCTGAAATGTAAAGCCTGGCCTCGAGTAGAAATCTGTGACGAGAGAGAGCCTTGCTGAATATGGTCCTGAAGTCAGCTGACCACAGTCCTTGCTTTGCCTTGTTAAAACTTTCCGTGAGGACAGCAGCAGTTTTGGGCGATCTCCAAATGAAATGAAGCGTCCTTGGCAGCTTTGGGAAACAAAGGAGCTTTAAAGAAAGACTCTGAACTATGATCTCATTGCCGAGGAGACGTGGAAATTACAAGATACAAATGTATTTTTTGGTTCCTGTTCCGTTATGTTTATTTTGTGATTTTTCCTGAGCGGAGATTTTCAAATGTAGCGATGCTACATCCTTTTCCTTCTCGCTTTGCTCAGAGGTTTGACGGAAGAAGTTAATACAAATTATATTTTCCTTTGTTCGACTTGCTATAAGAATTGTTAGCCTAGAGAGGGTTTTTGCCACTTGCCATTTGCCTTTTGCCGCTTTCCGAATCTGCGTTGGTGAGGATCGTTGCTGAGAGGACTTCGTCTTGAGAGACTTTACCGAGAGACTTGTCCTGACCCATTCTGACATTTAGCTAGAATAGGTAACTATGAGAAAAATGATTTATTCTGATTGATTTTCTTTGACTAATTTTAGATAAAGCAATATAATTTTGAATATGGTGTTGGTTATTATTTCTTGTCAATTATTGAGTATCCTATTTTGATTATTATTGTATAGATTGTTTATATTATGTTTAAGGGCAGTCTCAATAACCAGATCTTATCGACCCCGATATAGATGCAGGGTGTTTAGGAGTTTTTCTTTCCACAGGTTATTGCTGGTAGAGTATTTGAGTGTATGTTAGTGAAATGGGCCCTAGTGTATGAAGAATGTATGTGCGTGTAACTGTGAGATTACTCTATCCGTGGAAGTAGGGATATTATATACACCCTGATCTCTATCAAGGGCAGTATGGGCCCTAACACAGGAATTGGTACGTGTGACCTTAGTTTTTTTAATCCCTATGTAGCTCCCGCCCGGCCTGCTAGAGCCATTAGTTGGGAGGGATGGAATGGGAGACAAATTCCTCATAATCTCCCCCAATTCAGCCTGTTTCGCCAAAACCCATGCCCATTTCCCACTTGGTCCTGGCAGGATTATTGACATAATAGTTACCAACCTCCCATGAAGTCATCTGCTGTACTTGAGGAGGAGGAGAGCTGCGTTTCTGATTGTAAAGGGGTAATTTTGGGGCCACCCTGTTGTAATTCATCTTCTTCTAAGGGTAGTGCTGTGTCCCATACTGGGGAGTCTACAGGTTATTTAAATTTTGATGAGTCCGCCTTTGATGCCCCAAACCTGCTGAATTCAGTGAGTGATGTACCAACTAACTCTGGATTTCACGATAGTCTATCCGAGCAGAGGTTTCCCTCTGCGCAGGTTGTAGTTGATGACGAGGTCCTGAAGATTGTCAGCTGGAATATAGCGGGCATTTCTCGCAACCTGGACATACCGGAATGGAACTCTTTTATTGAGTCATATGGGATATGCTTATTCCAGGAAACCTGGTGTCTGGAACCCCGGTTGGTTGGTTGGTTATATTACCTACTTTGTACCTGCAACCCCTTCGCCCGCCGGGAGAGGTCGACCTTCAGGGGGTCTATTAATCTGGGTAAGCATCATTTTGGGGTATCATATAAGGTCTATAGAAACTAAGTCCTCAGACTTGCAGAGACTAGTAGTTAGAGGGTCCTCTGGGGGGCGGACTTTAGAGATCTTTAATATCTATGCTAGACCCCCGAAAGGGGGCGCGCCCTCATTGACCCTACTGGGTTTAGAGGATGCACTTAGATCCTGCAGGCCAGAAACGTATATTATGTTAGCAGGGGACTTTAACTGTACCTTTGAACCCCTAGCTGAGGATAATATATTAGGCAGTCAAGAAGAAGATGTTAGGAGAGGTATTCCATCCCTGTCAATACCACCGATTAAGAGTTGGACCCAAAGTGCTATCCATTAAATGCCCTAACCCTGGAATACGGTGTGAGGGCAGTAAATGGACGGTCAAAGTCGGATTCCTGTGGGGCCCACACCTTCAATAGGGTAGGTCATTCATCTCGAATTGACTATATCCTGCTGAATTTCAAGCTCTGGGGGCATCTGTTGGATATGATAGTCCTCCCTTCGTCTGACAGCGATCATAACCCGCTGTCTTTGTCATTGTCCCCAAAGTGGACGGTTGGGGAGAAACTGCAAGCCCCCCAGGCGTGGAAGTCAACAAGTGACGTCTGTCCCTCGAATTGTGGGAGGCGCCTAAAATGGAAAAATGTAGCTTTCGACGAAGGCAAGATTGTGGAAATAAGATCAATTATGGCTAATGCCCTGTCCGAACTAGATTCCCTTGTGATAAACGTTCATGAGATTTCCACTCTGTTTACCTATACTACCAAAGCACTAGGTGATCTCTTCACCGTGCGAAACCCAGGATATAGGGTTAACAAGTTGGGGCGCCCTAAGGGTAACCCTGGTTGGTATTCCGCTCCCTGCAGAAGTGCGAAAAGGAACTTAATAAACGCAGTTAAACTTAAGGATACCGAATTGATTAGTACAGCCAGGAAGCTGTACAGGGGTGCTATTGGTAAGGCGAAGAAAGAGTGGGAGAATCAGTTCTGGTGTGATTTAAAACTGGCAAGTTCTGGGAGGGACTCAAAGGGTTTTTGGGACTTAATCAGAACCAGGGAAAAACCCATGGACTCCCTTATAACATGCAACATCCCTGAGGCGTCATGGTTTGACCATTTTTCCAACCTTTACACTGTAGCAACGGGGGTTGGGGTAGATTCAGCTGAAAGTTCTTCGGTTGACTTCTTTGGGCTGAGTGAGGACTTCTTTGGGGTGAGCGAGGACCTCCTGTTTACAGGGAAGGAAGTAGAGGATGCGATTTCGTGTCTTATCCCAAATAAAGCTGCGGGCCCGGATGGGCTACCCGGGGATTTGATCCGCATTAATACATTAGAATGGGGAAAGCTCATTGCATCATTACTTAATGCAAGTTCTCCCAGACTCCTGGATGGGCGCTGAGGTCGTCCCGATTTTCAAAAAAGGGAGTCGGGTTGACCCAGCTAATTATCGCCCTATAAGTCTATTGGATTCATCGCAAAAGGTGGCAGGAAAGGTGGTTTTAGGGAGGATGCTCCAGTGGGTAGAGGAGAATAGGATACTTTCTGATTTCCAGGCGGGCTTTAGGTCAGGTACTGGGACCATCGAGCAGTCATTTCGCCTGCTGTTGTTATACTGGAAGGTGGTTGTGCTGGGCAAAGGCAGTCTGTATCTCGCCTTTATAGATTTGCGGACTGCCTTTGACTTAGTGCCCCGCAGCCGCCTATGGAGGGTGTTATCAGACTTAGGCATGCCACCGTACCTATTATCTTTGATAATTAAGTTTCATGCAGAAACCTTTGCACAGGTTCGGTGGGGTAATAGAGGTGTCCGTCAGGGCTGTTTTCTAGCCCCCACTCTGTTCTCATTGTATGTCAATGGAGTGGTGGAGCATCTCTTACAAAATCCTTCAGATGCTCCATCCCTGGCGGGCAGGAGAATACCCACTCTATTATTTGCTGATGACACTCTCTTGATCTCCAAGACCCCAGTGGGGCTGCAGAGCCTCCTTGATAGGTTCCAAACTTTTTGTAATTGGAGGGGTTTAGAAATTAACACGGGAAAGACCAAATATTTGGTCTTGAACCCCCCGAAGAAAAGGGGTAGGCCACCTGTTCTGAACTCAGTGTCCCTAGAAAGGGTCAAGGAGTTTGACTATTTAGGAATCCGCCTCTCCGACACCATGAGGTGGAATTGTCATCTCCATAAAATGCTGCTAAGTCATAAAAGGGTGGTGGGGGCACTCGTTAAAGAACAACGGTCCTCCACCCTCAAACCGATTGCCCCAGTACTTGACATCTATAAGGCAAGAGGGGTGAGTGCGGCGCTCTATGGAGCAGAGCTTTGGGGGACGCAGAATGTGGACCAGCTGACCCATTCAGAAAATAAGTTTTTGAAGGATCTAATGGGCCTCCCTTATGGTACCCCCACCCTTCCCCTATTCCTTGACATGGTCTGCTGCCCTATCAAAGACAAGGTTGCGCCCTTTACTTCTCTGGGGCCGCACTTGGAGAGTTCCGGAGCTTGTTAGTTATGCGGAGGGGCTAAATGAGGTTTTATCAATGCCTGGTTGGCACAAAATAGGATGGTTGAGGGATGT
Organism: Triturus cristatus; assembly: GCF_964204655.1. Lineage (NCBI taxonomy): Eukaryota > Metazoa > Chordata > Amphibia > Caudata > Salamandridae > Triturus > Triturus cristatus. Next base: position 346,349,363 of record NC_140588.1, on the reverse strand, counting down.
TAAGCGGTTGTTAGGTGAGTTGGGTCTTGGAGAGGCCTGGCAGTCCAGGACCGCACCGTCCAAGTCTGTCCTGAAAAAACTGTATTGGAAATGGGTAATGGATTCTAGAAACTCTAATCCTAATCTATGCAGATGTACTGCTGAATTCCTACTAGTAAAGGAGGTGGCACTACTTGAGCCTTATCTCGATATTATATCAAAATCTAGAGATAGGGCTTTATATTTTAAATTTAGGATAGGTGTGTTGCCCGTGTGTGAGTTGACTGCTGGATGGAAGGTGCTAGCACAGACTACTCCTTTTTAGGTCTCGCTGAGCCCCAGCGCTTGCGCTGGCTCGGAGAGACATTTTATAGTTGGGATTTTCAAAGTGCTGCCGTGGCCTAAAGCTTCAGTGCACGTGAACGTGCACGCGCGCAGCGCCATGTGTCTTTCCTCCGCAGCACGCGATCGCAATCGCGATCACTTTCACTTTCGCGGCCGCGTGGCGAAAGCTTTTTTTTTTTTTTTTTTATTGCCGAGGCGCATTCTTCTCAGGCCGCCAGCTCATAAATTTAAAATGCACGGCGAGCGCTTTCATTACTCATTTCTCATTACCATGTTGCCCGCTTCACGGGCTGCCACCATGCGTCTAACTTATGTACACAGGCGCCGTGATATCTTTTAGCACGGCGCTGCTTTCATATATTTCTGGAAGCCGTATGCTTAGCCTGCTTGTGCGGCTACGTTGTCACCAACTGTACAGTGTTAGGTTTCTGTTTCACATAAATTTAAAATGCACGGCGAGCGCTTTCATTACTCATTTCTCATTACCATGTTGCCCGCTTCACGGGCTGCCACCATGCGTCTAACTTATGTACACAGGCGCCGTGATATCTTTCAGCACGGCGCTGCTTTCATATATTTCTGGAAGCCGTATGCTTAGCTTGCTTGTGCGGCTACGTTGTCACCAACTGTACAGTGTTAGGTTTCTGTTTCACTTCATATCTCAGTTACACAGATGGGAGCTGAGGCTTCAACGTGTGCTTAAAGTCTGGAATCATGAAAAGGAAATGTGAGTTTAGGTATTCAGTGTAAATTAAGTCCGCTATTTAATGTAAAGATATTTATTTGAAAAAAAATACTTTTGGCAGCGGTGGGATTCGAACCCATGCCTCCAGAGAGACGGGAGCCTAAATCCAGCAACTTAGACCGTTCTGCCACGTTAATACGTACGAATTTGGTCTTCCATCTGCTTATGGGTCTGTCCTCTAGTTTATTGATGGCAGTTTATCTTTCCCCATAGCCAAACGCTATTTCACTATTGAGGCCGCAAAACGACCCAGTAAATGCTGTGGGAACTGTCTCCCCTGGGACTGCGAGTACAAGGCCATGGCATGGCCTGCCACTGTTCAACCACAAACATGCAGCGTGTGCTCTGTCAGAGCGTGTACACTACCATAATACAGCAAAGCACACCTCCACAATCTGCAGCCAGGCGGCGCTATGAAATATCCGATCCATTGTGTGCATCTGGCATCACGTTTACCATTAAAACCAGCAACTCAAAATGATCGTCACTAGTCACGCATACAACATGTAGAAACCTGAAATGAGGGGAAGAACTGATTTTTAGTAGCTAATTGATTGACTTGGAAGCAAGATGTAAGTAGTTCTAAAACTTGGTTTTCGGACACCAAATTGTGTGATCTTGGGCTAGCAACCTTTTCACGCGCCTAAACTTTGTGTTGCATTACGCAGTTTGTCCACTGCTACAGCGATACTTAAGCATCTCCTAGCCATAAAAAAATGTCATTTGAGGCAAGGCATTTTGGCATTGGATACACCGAGAGCCTGGGTGGTAACGGAAAAAGCTTTGATAACTGGGGAAAGAGCTAAATGCGCCTATAATATTGTCAAACATATTATGCCTAGGAGAAAGCAAATCGACTGGTAGATTCGCCACCACATTTAGCACGAACTCCCCAAATCCTAGCGTTTTCCATTACCACATATCTCTAGACCAGGAGCGGTGTTACCCTGATCCAGTGGGAATAATTCATCCAGTCCTGGTTTTTCATTTGCTTTTATATGTTATTTTATTTTGGGCAGTTTTATATAGCGCAAACTCGACCCAAATGTATTGGAGCGCTTTAGATGAGCATCTGTTACATTACCCAATGACACATTCAATTCAATTCAATTCAGCTTTATTCGGAGCAAGTTAATGTCCATAAAAGCAAACACAGTCACATTCACAAATACAAAACATGAACACTTATAGCAGACATAATCACATTTCATATACAGTATTAATCATTAAAAACATAAAATACACCTTAAAATTACATATCTACATCTAAAAAACACATACTTTTCCTCAGGTTGATGTATTTGTTTAAAAAAGAAGCGGTATAAAAACAAATATCAGCAGATTGTAGGTTAAAAATCAATTTCATAGCCTGCTCAACCGTGCGTGTACCATATTTAACAAACATGGGCTTTAGCAGAATAACACGGAAGTTAGAGTACAGTTTACAAAATAATATAAAGTGCATTGTGCTCTGCTTGGAAAAACCGTCACATCTACAAGGGCCTATAGGGTATTTTCTCATTACAGGATGTGCCACCAGATGATGCACTATTCCAAATCTCAATCTGGTTAGTACAAATTTATGTGTTGGTCTGGTGACAAGAGTTAGATAGACGGGAAATCCATCCATGGACAGATATCTGTTGTAAAACATAACAGTGGACAAAGAACCTGCAATTACTATTCTTTTCCTCTCGGCAAAGGCTAGAAAGACCCTTTTCAGCTCAGTCTTGGGGATTGATAAAACAGCATTTGGATCAGTTACAATATTCAGGTTGAAAATATCCGAAAAGCACATAATAATGTATTTAATCCAGGGTATTGCTTTAACTTTATCTAATCGCATACAGTCCTGGATTATAGACCTAGTGAAAGATTTTTCTTCATTCAACCAAATTGATCTCCACAACATCAAAGGTCTAAGTGACAAAAGATCGGATAAATAGTTAACATTTAGTTCATGATGACATAATGCATTGGAGGCCGAAGTGGGTAAACACAATACTTTTTTAAGGAAAGAATTCTGTTCCAGTTGCAACTCATGTACGCCACTGTAACCCCAAATTCCAGCCCCATATAATGCAATCGAAACACATCTAGCCTGATAAATTTTTACCATATCTCTGGTCCTACGATCCCCAATTTTCTGTGCAAATCTAAAAATTCCATGTGCATTTCTAGCCATTTTATTGCGTATATTATTAAATTCATGTGTCCAATTTTTATCCTCAGCAAAGGTTATACCTAAATAACAGAATTTGTCCACCTGCTGCACTTTTAACTTGTCTATAAAAAAACCTTTCGCTGCATGTTTAATTTTCTTTGGGCCACAGATCATTGTATAAGTTTTGCTTTTATTGATAACTAATTTTTTATCTTCAATAAAAGATGCAAAACTATCCATTAATCGTTGTAACCCTATCGGAGTTCTTGACAGCAATACAGCATCGTCGGCGTATAATAACACCGGAACGGGGGTGCCGTTAATCATTGGGGCATCTGCAGGTACTTTTTTTAAAATAGCATCAACATTATTTATAAATAAAATAAATAAAAGGGGAGCTAAAACACAACCCTGCCTTATACCGCGTTTAACGCTAAAGTTCCTGGTGCATTCACCCTTCCTACCAAAACGTACACATGTTTTTAGTCTCTCGTACATTCTGGCAAGAAAATAAATTATGCCCTTTGGCGCCCCTAATTCTAACAAGGTTATCCACAAAATAGAGTGGTCGACCATGTCGAAGGCGCTACTTAAATCAGCAAAGCACATTACCCAATGACACATTCATTTTTTGGCAGGAACGGGATTAAAGGGATTTGCCCAGAATCACAGGATGTTGAGCTGACACGGAGACTTGAATCTGGTTCTCCAGCCCCAAAGTCGTTAGGTCTGGCCGTTACGCCACCTCCTCTTCCTGTAATCCTGATAATTGCATTATACAACCAGGAGTACTACTACCAAACTGCAAAGAATTAACACGGACTGGACAAGCAGCTCACACATAGAACTGAGATTCTTCAGCACACTGGTCTTAGATAGCTTCAACAATCACAAACACTTCTTATCTTTTTGGCGCTCATTCGTTTGTCGTTGCTAATCTGCCTTAAAACATGCTGAGTTTAGGGAGAGTAAATAGAGGCAGTGAAAGTGAGCTAAAATCAGAAATGATGTTGCTTACTGTGATCGCCAGCATGGAGGGTGCTCTTCCCAAGGACAGTGCCCAGTGCGACCACTATTGAATCCAGGCTCCAGGAAAGCAGCAAACGAGCGATTTGGAAAAGATACCAGAGGATGTCATTACCAATGAAGAAGCAGGAAATAGTTTCTTTGTGGCATGTACAACAAGCATTTGCAATGCAATAGTGCTCGCATTCGAGCTATTGGCATTGTAAATGACAATGCCTTTTATTTTATGCGTTTTGAAAACCTGCAAGCGGTTTGTAAACAGGCACCTTTTACTTATAGTCGTTGCTTAAGAGAAGCAAGGCTGGCAGTAACTGTGCCTCTTTTACTACCAGCCTTGCTTCTCCTAAGCAATGACTATAAGTACAAAGTGTGTCTTTACGCACCGCTTGCAGGTTTTCAAAACACATAAATAAAAGGTATTGTCATTTATAATGCCAATAGCTCAAACTCTCGCAAATGCGAGACCTATTGCATTGCAAATGCTTGTTGTCCTTTCTGTGAGACCAGGATTGAGTCGGTTTCTCACCTTTTATTTGAATGCCCCCCATATAAAGCTCCTCGCCTCAGGTGGCTGAAACCCCTATGTAAAGAACTAGTCACAAGACAATATAGTGAGGCCCTCCGTATTTTAAAATCTGATACACGCCCTTTACTCGTCTGTGGTATGGCGAAGTTTTTAAATTGGGCATGGACGATCAGATCAAAAAGGCTTTTGTATGTTGTTTAATCATGGTTTAAAATTGGAATTTTTTATGTAATTTATCTATGCCATTCGTATTTTGAACCTGTATAACTGTTTTCTTATGAATTGGCTTTTTATTGTATTGCTTTTAAAGGTATGTTTTATATCGAAATAAAGCCAACTTTGACTGACTGACTGCACTTGGTAAGGATACGCCCGCCCCACTTTAATAAAAGAAAGAACTCCATTGTGTGTCTTTTTCTGTAGAACTTTGAACAGCATGCTTTTTACTTAGCGAGTCCCGGAGCGGTGCTGGAAATGAAGCTGACAGTATCAGCTGCCACTGGCAGGAAACTTTAAATAATGATTAAATACTATATGTGGTGCAGGCTATCCCTTAGCACAGGAATATCCTATACATTGCAAAAGCAGGACCTTTGCATGATAATGCAAGTGGGCCTGATGAACAAGACTGGTTATGCGCGCACATGATGATTCTGGCCATAATGATTTATTGATGTAGAAGTTGTATAAAGCGCTTTGCGTCGTCATTCTGGGATTACAAAGAGGGGTGTTATATGAACCACAGGGTGGCAGCTTGGATGAACTCTATGCAGCCTTGCACGGATTAGGGGTTTACAGAGGCACGCTTCTTTTTTGAGTGTTTTGTCGTTTTATGATTTTGCTGTTTTCGCAACTTAATGGCAAAATGCCGTTTGTAAACGTTTTTACTTGAACCTCCCTCCACCCCTTCGGCAGCACACGGGAACGCCTGTTGAACATGCGCCTCTGGCCGACAGCCGCTGCCGTTCGGCCCTCGGGCTTTTTTGAATTCGCTGGTGCTTATTTACAAGCCCCTTGCGCCACTTTTGCGTCACTTTTCCCATGTTAAAAGTGACGTAAAAGTGGCGCAAGGAGCTTGTAAATCTGCCCCGCTGTGTTTGAAATTGATTACATCAGCACTCAAAATGAAAGCAGTCCTGCAAACCACTTTGTCGTTCGGAAGCATTAATCTTAATTATAAGGAGAGCTTCATAGTGGTAACGCTCGCGAATTTAAAAAAAGTATGAAATAAGTCAGGTTTCATAAGACACGTCAGTTAATCAGCTTTAGAGTCGAGAGACGAAAGCTGCACATCTTCAAAGGTACACATTTTCTGCACTCTTAGGTCTGTAGGTTTTTACAGCCTCCTTTACTAAAAAGGCCAAGCCAGGGCCGGCGCTTGTGGCTTCCAGTGCGACAATGTTTGTTGGCGCCCCGATGGCTACCTCCACCACGGATTCTCTCACTATCACCCTTTAACAGTGCCCCTCAAGTCTCCATGACCACTCTCTCTCCAATGCATTTATTTTGTTTTATATCACCACTCATACCAGTCTAGGGTGTCAGAGCACTTTACATCACACACACATATTATACAGAGACAACCAATCATATGTGAGTAAATCAGTGTATAGGAAATGTTACATAAGCCAGAGGACTACCAGGTGTAGGAGTCACATATCACCCATACTGCTAGGCAGTATAGTTTGAGAGTGCTTGGTATGGAGAAGCACAAACACAGAATTTAAAAAGTAATTTCATGATTATTGGTTATCTTTACTAATAATTGATTTCTATCCAAATGAACCCTTTGGGCAACAATAACTCACTGTTCTATATTACAACTTTACCTTATAAACCGCTAGTAACAAAAGGATCTCTCTGACAAAAGCAGTAACCCACTGACCAATTTACATTATATGCACTCTGTAAGCTGCCTGGTATACGTTGTTTGGCAACTGGCATATTAACCCTCTGAGCAACCTTACTTTAACTAGACAAAACTACAATCTCTCCAGGAAGAACATTAATCACCGGAGTTATTTTGACATTTTTATTGTTCCCTGAAAATTGTTGGGAGGTTAGAAACACAGCAGCAGGTGCTTTTAAAACCATAATACACTTGCAAAAAAGGTGCCCCCACCTTAAGTCAGCGCCCAGTGCAGTGGCGCACCTCCCTAGAGCCGGCCCTGGGCCAAGTCGTTTCTTTGGAGCACCGTGACCCTGGCACAATACTCTTTGAAGCCCAAGAGATGCACTTCGTGGAATCAGATGGGCCTGGCCCTCGTAGAAGTTTGATGTTTAAGGAGCATCTCACATTAACTTCCAACTTCTGTTCGTTAGCAGGTTAAATGTTGTTCTTCACCATATGCGAAATAACCATAGAATTAAACTGCTTCTTCATTCAGAAGAGACAAGATAGGTGACCCAGTGGGTAAGTTAATGGTAATTTGATCATGAGACATACATTCGAATCCTAGCTTGCACACTTCATCAGTTTGTGTGATCCCAAACATATCACTTTATTTCACTGTCTGCAAACACTAAGGGGCCTATTAGCATGGCGGGCGGATTGCCACCCCCCGACCGGCGGTGGTGATCTGCCTGCCAAAACACCCCACCGGACGGCCTTTTACCCCCTGCCACATTAGCATGGTGGGGGGTACCGCAGCGGACGGAAAGACCGTCTGCCGCTTTTCCGTTTGCCGCCGGTAGGCAATCATCACGATTGCCTACCGGGTGGAAAAGTCCTACAATATGGTGGCGATGCCTTGCAGGCACCGCCATCCATATTACAATGTGGGCGGTGTTATGCCTTTCCATGGCGAAGACTCCGCCATGGAAAGGCATGCAGTAATGGCTTTGGGGGCCCACTGTGGCCCGTGAGGGGGTGGGGGCTGCACTTAGGGTGTACCCATGGTACCCCCCTACATTGGCATACACAAGGTGGCAGGCACCACACAGTGCGTGTCACGTTCTGTATGCCAATGCACAACATGCATTTTCTACATTGTGGCAGGTGCTGCTCACAGCACCGCCCGCCACAATGTTGAATATGCCGGATGCATCCTAATTGCCGGTGCGGGACTGCCGCACCACTAGTGGCCGGTCCCAGCACCGCTAGGGCGGCGGGTGGACTGAAGTCTGCCCGCCATCCTAATGGAACACATAGAGTGCACAGAAACAGGCAACCCACAGGATCAGCCGTATACAAATATATCTACTTTGTAAGACAGCTGCTTGTTGCCGTTGCATACCTGCGCCAACAGCTGCTTGTTGCCGTAGCATACCTGCGTCAATAGCACTGAGCGATAGAGCACAGTTGCCCCAATTATGAAGTTGCCATTTAGCACCGTCCCTCTGCGTTAGGCACAAAAATATGCCAAATTATTGCCCGATTTCAAACCTGATAAAATTGCCTTTTATATGGCTAGATTACACTGGAACGCCTGTTGAACATGTGCCTCCATGCTACAGCCGCTGCTGTTTGTACCCCAGATATGGGCTTTCCGCTGAGGATGGCTACCACAATGCTCTAGCAGAAGAAGTTGCAGAGGCAGTGTGCGACGACCATGGCAAGAAGGAACTGCTTCTGGGCTTCCCTCCAACTCCTGCAGACCTCATAAGTGTGCCGACATTACATCTCAAATCAATTAGCTCCACGGAAAACAGAACAGCTGTTGTAATCCTAACACCGTCTTTTCGTGTTCAAAATATTTTCTTAGGATTTTTTGTAAACATGACAACCAAAAAAAGATACAGTGTTGTTATATATAATAAAATAGTACTAACATTAAAATATTATCTTAACAATATCCATATACCAAAAGTTTACCATTGTCATTTAAACAGTAAAATTATAAAACGTTGAAAAAAGAACAAACAAGGCTACTCCTCCAAACAGAAATTATACAAAACTATTAACAGAAGCAAATAGTGTTATTAAATATTTTATAAATACGTTTTAATATAATCCTCAATTGTTTTCCATAACTGTTGAAAAGACGATGTATTACTATTTTTAATGTTCCCTTGTAAGATAATTGAGCACCAGATCTAATAAAAATAACATATGACCACCATACATAGATTGAGATTGTTTCCGAGGATTTCCAATTGGAAGTAATGGATTTAATAGTAATAGAGATAAGGAGATTAAAAAGTTTAGACTGGGGTTCCAATAGGGTAGATGATAGTACGTAAGATTTACCAATAAATATGTTCTAAGAGAGAGACTTAGAAATAGGAAGTATTTTAACACTGATATCTCAAAAGAAATTCCAGAATCAAGCTATTATATTACATTCAAAAAGCATATGTTTCAACGTAACATTATAACATTTGCAGTTCTAACAAAGTAGTGAGTCTTTAAGTTTAGCCTTTAATAATTTATAGGGAGTCCATAGACAATTGAACAAAGTAAAGACGTTGGTTTGGGATAATGATACAAGAAACCATCCTGAAATATTGATGGCCCATATTTGTCTTCACTCTTTTAACGAAAGATTCAGGGAAAGTTCTGCATTCCAAAAAGTGGATAAAAAGAAAACGTTAGTAGCATTTGTACAATGAAATTGTTCATAAAATTTAGTGACAGTATGTTGGGGAGCAGAAAAAGTTTTAATACAATTTACCGAATCTGGAACCTCAATTTGGGAAAGTACATTTGGAAAGGTGTTAAGCAGTGTATTACAAAGAAGTTCAAATTTAATGGCTTCGGTATTAGGTAACATGAATCTGGCCTATAGTTCAGAGAAGGATAATAAAGCTGTATCTTCATAGATATCCTGGAGAAAGAAAATGCCAGCTGAAATCCATAATTCTAGAATGTGATTGTATGATTACATTTTAATGCAGGATTATGACAAAGGGAGATCATAGTAGAATCTAAAATACGTGATGAAAAGGATGTGTCAAAATCATTAATAATCAGTCTCGTGGATGCAATAATTGGGGAGGATTTGAAAAGTTTATTTGAATTAGACATGGACAAAAGTGATGGGAGAGGAAATGGTGATACTAAATTGCGCTCAATCATTTAGTGGAATAGTTAGGGTCCAGGCACGAGAACCAAAGTGAACCTTGTTTTAAAAAATAAATGCTTTATGATATTTGGAAAAATCAGGCATACTAAATCCACCATTCAGTTTAGACGGTTAAGTTTAGTGTAAGCAATACACGGGGTTTACAATTCCATATACATTTAGAAATAAGCTTATCAGATTTTTTGTAGACTGAGAGGGGCAATTGTATTGGGATCATAGACAAGGTTTAAAAAATAATTGGGGCTAATACCAGTTTAACGGTTTCAAGTTTCCCCCACCATGATAAGTGTAAGATGGACCATTGACAATTTTTTCTATAATATTGGTAAATAAAGAGTCACAGTTAAGAGTAACAGAGTGCTTTAAAGGAAGTGAAAAGAGTATATCTAAATATTACATTTTCTCTTTTTTGCTAAATAATTTCAGTATTGTCCAATATTGAAGGTGTATAGTACACGTTCAGGGGAAAAAAATAAATCTGTTTTATGAGTATTCAAGGAATAACTAGTAATAGTAGAATATTTGTGTATGACATCTAACACAGCCGGTAGAAATGTGGCCGGATTGCAATGATATAATAGGACATCATCTGCATAGGCAGATGTTTTAAGGTTCACATCCGCTTACATAATTCCTTCAATATCAACAGAATTTTGAATGTGGGAAAGAAAAGGTTTGATTGCCAATAAAAAAAGAAGAGGTGACAATGGGCAACTTTGCCGGGTTCCTCTATAAAGAGGGGAGCCATATAAAGTTGATATCATTTTTGTAAAGTTATTACCAAAATTAAAAGAAAAATGTGTTGGAAAGAGAAATTGCCAGTGAACGCTGTCTACGCGCCTAAAGCTAGTGAGCCAGCAGGAGAGGTGAGGGTAGAGGCCTTATCAATAAAATGAAAAAGGAGTCTTGTGTTATTGACAGAGAAACGTTTTGACATAAATCCAGATTGATCTATATGAATAAGGGATGGCAAAACTTGAGCTAATCTGGTGGTAAGAATTTTTGCAAACATTTTACAATCCTGGTGGATCAGAGAAATAGGACGATAATTTGAAACTTTGGTATTGTCTTTATCTGGTTTAGGTAAAACTATAATTAACGCCTCCGTAAAAGAGCTACCAAGTAAACCAGATTGAGCAAATGTAGTGAACAGGTGATGTAGGTGAGAAATGAGAGTGTCAGCATAGGTTTTATAAAATTCTGCAGAAATACCATCAGGGCCAGGATATTTTTTAGGTTTAAGCGATTGAATGGCAAATAAAAGTTCATCTGCCGTGATAGGGTTGTCTAATTTGATTTTGTCAGACTGGGAAAGTTGAGCTAGACTGGCAGAGATAAAAAAATTATCAATAAGTTGAGGATCTAGAAGGTTCGGGTTACTATACAATGTGGAGTAGAATTTAAGAAGTTCATCTATAATGACTGGCGTAGATACAACAACAGTACCATTGTGTCTGTGGATAGCATGAATTTGATTTATATCCTTCTTGATAGGGAGATAATTAGCTAAGAGTTTTCCTGACTTGTTGGCATTAAAAGCAAATTTAGCTTTCTGGTTGGTAATCTGTATACCAGCTCTTTCACTCAACATGGAATTATACTCATATCTACATTTTTGAAGTTTGGTTTTAAAATCAATATTCTATGAAGAGATAAACAGTTGTTCAAATTTTGAAATCCGTTTTTCTAGGTGTAACAGTTTGGTGTTAAATGATTTATTTTCATGTGCCATTATAGAAATAACAATTCATCTTAAATAAGCATTAAAAGCAACCCATTTTACAATAGGGGAGGTAACATCATCATGGTTATGTAAAACATATTCATGAACAGCTTTTAAAATGGTATCTTTATGAGCATCATGAAGAACAACATCCACATTGATGCACCAACGAGAATGAGAGACTGAAAAATTACCTGTTTGTAAGTGAGACTTCAATACTACCAATAGTAGGTCGAGTTATAGTTTTCACTAAGTCTCTAGAGACCAACAAATATTCTAAACGTGAGTGAGAACTGTGGGGATTAGAGAAAAATGTGAATTATTTCTGGGTGGGGAAATGTAATCTCCAGATGTCAACCAATTTAGTGTTCTTAAATAACATTCTGCGGGAATGAAACTCTTCAGGAGGAGTATATTTGGTGGAAGATAGTCTATCTAAAAGGGGGTCACTAATCAAATTAAAATCGCCCCCCAAATGAAGGAAACTTTCCCAAATTGAAGAATCTCAGAAGTAATACGGCACCAAAAATTAGGGTCATCTGCTGTTGGTCCATAGATATTAATTAGGTGTAAAATAATATCTCCAATTTTAACTTTGACTAAAAGCAATCTCCCATCTAAATTGGATTTCTTGTCATGAACTTGCAGCTAAAGAGTTTTTTTAAAAAGAATAGCCATGCCATTCTTTTTACCTTGCACAGGGTAGGAGATAATCTGGCCAACCCACTTCTTTTGCATGTATGTTAAAATGGTGTCATTGATGTGGGTTTCTTATAGAAAACAAATATCAGCTTTTTGCCTACATAAATAGTCTAAAATATTTCATCTTTTTACTGGATGATGTAAGCCTTTGACATTCAGTGAAACAACTTTAACTTTAGGAGAACTACTCATAGATTATGAGGTGAAAAAGAAGGAGAATAGAGAAAGAGTGGACAAATGAAAATACACAACAGGAGTAGTATGAGAGACCAGAGAAGTAGCCAATGAACATGGAGGACATAAAAACAAAAAGACAAATATATATACAAAGTGGAGAAACATACATATACAAAGAAAAGACACACACGTGCATCCAAGAAGAGATAAAAGAGGAGGGCGGTACACCCGTACTAAAAGGACTATTATAATAATAATAGGAGTATTACTAGTTGGATGTCAAATATACCTATGAGTTATCACAGTGGTAATAAAGCATAAGTAGTAGCACTAATAGAATAACTTCAAGTTGGAGAGACATGAGTATCCATTGATAGAGGAGAGTGGTTGTCTAGGAAAGCTTGAAGGTCTTCCGGTCGATGAAAGGATTTGGAGATGTCGCCTTTCCAAATATGCATTGTGGATGGATCGAAGGGGCCATAATTGAAGCCAGAGTCTCTCAGTCGTGGTCTCAGCGATGCAAAATCTCTTCGCATCGCAACCGTTTCCTTGGTGAAGTCCTGATGGATGAAAATCTTCGAACCATTAACTAGAAGAGAAGGAATCTCACGAGCTGCCTTCCTGATAAGGACGAGGTGATGATGGTATAGAATCTTGAAGATGACTTGCCTGGGTTTAGTTTGGCCTGGTTTATGGTGAGATGGAATACAATGTGCTTTATCTATCTCAAATTTTTCTGAGAACTTCACATTCAATAAATTAGGTAGCAGATTCTTTAAATATCGCTTGCAATCATTCCCTTCAATGTCTTCAGGCAAATTAAACATACTTAAGTTATATTGCCTATTCCTGTCCTCTAAATCAAGCAGTCTGGTACTTATGAAGGGGATTTTTGTAACCATTGGCAAAATCTGATCTGTTTTGGTTATAACGTCATGCAGCTTGATCTCATTATCTGCAACCTTCATTGAAAGACTGGCCATGTCTTACCGTAAAATTTTTATTTCCATGGCAATATTGTCAGTGTTTGATCTAACTGCCTTTAATTCCTCCAGAATAGTAATAAGGGAAGGTTCCAATGATTCAACCATCTATGACTTCAAAGATGCAGTGGAAACTGCTTTTTTACGCTTATTTGCTGTAAACTTATTTTCCATTCTCAAGAAAATAAAGAAACGCAGGCAAAAGTTGTCAAATATACAGTAAAAATAAAGATAAGTAATTGAAACCAGTGCAGCAGCTAAAACTAGCTGTGTGAGGAAAACAAGGCCGAAGCCGAGCCCTCTCTTGGTGTAGAAGTCCGCCTGCCTGACAGGAACCTCAGAGCAAGCTGAAGGGAGTCTCGGTGGAGAAGAGCCTGCAGCTGGAGGTGATCCAGAAATCACCAAAATCGCCGGAAAAGCCGAAGAAATGCTCTCCTTAGAGCAGGTAAGAGGTGCTAATAGCAGGAAATGCCGAAATCCTGCAATTTAAGCTTAATTAACCTCGTTGTATGGACGGGTGAGCCGGAGTTTATTTCTGAGCTGCCATCTTGTTTTGCGCGCTTGCACGTCTCTTAACATCATCAAAAGCATTGCACACAAAAATTTTAAAACAAAAAGCATATGGGGGAGCGCCGTGCGGCGCCAAACAAGATGGCCGCCTAATAAGGAGCTTCAATCCGCGACGGCAGATGCCGCAGTGATTCCTGCGGTTCCAGCCCCCTTTTCTGCTTGAAACGGTGCTCTAGAGTTGCAGTTGTAAAAGTGAAACTGGGGTGGGAGGTATGAATATAACAAAAGAGAATGGAATGGCCTTTTGAAATGTACTGAACGCTAAAATGGTGGAGTGAGAGACCAAATTGGAGGTGAGAGAATGTCGCAAATAACCTTAAATATGTAGGAGATGTAGGAGAAGAAATATCTCCACATTTTTTATTATGTGAAGATAAAGAGGGCAACAAATAAAAACTGAAAACGCACATTTCTGCTGTCCTTCCAACTGCATAAACCGAGTTAAGCGGGCAACCTACAGGGCTATGTGCAGGACCATCTGAGTATTTCCTGAAATCTACGACTTGCATAGAATTTCAGGAGTATTGCTTGGAATTTATGTACATTTAAAAAACAAAAATGGATAAATTATTGAAAATCATAGAAATAATGCTACAAACTTCAAAATAACGTGGCCCAGAGAGAGTGAGGAAGAGGTGTATGTTGTGCTTCCTGCACAACTATAAGCTAGAAAGAGATGATAAAGATGAGCCCAGAGTCACTTTCATTGGTGCAAATTAATTCAAACATTTACAGCCAGACCTTTTTTGTTGAGTGATTCTCCTTAAGAGGTGTGGGTACCCCCAAAAACGCTCTGCTAGCTGTGCCTTAGGGAAGAGACTATAAGATGAGGAGGCTAAATGAGGCCTGGAATGTGGTTGCCTGCTTTCCCAATCAAAGAGATGTGGCCTGGCAGGTAGAGCTGGGTTTTTGTTCTTGTAGCAGGGACCACGTCTAATTTGCAGGTGTTGGCCCACTTTTGATTAATGAATTCCCGAATTTCCATCCATCACGTTTTTTTGCTGCCAGAGTGAGTCAGCCCATGTGGTTCTGCCCCAACGTGGGTCCCTTGTTCACTGTACCGTGCAGTCTCACAGAGAGAGTACAACAAGACTGAAAAAGGCTGAGACAGGTCTGGGGTTGGTTATCTTTTTGTTCGAAGGGACTGTGCCCTGGCAGTTCGATTATTCCTATTGGAGTAGAAGCTGATTTGTATGGCCACCTTCTGTAGTAATATAAACATGATAAGAGAACCTTTAGCAAAGCTAATAGGTCTGGTATTTTGCTACCATGGTATGTTCGAAAATAGCTGGGAGAATTTGTATGTTGCCGCCCAGTCTTCTTAGAAATAAACTCCGATAATGCAGCAACATATTGTGCTAAATCATGGGCTACAACATTATGGAACCCGGGGTAAGATCCATTTGCTGAACAGGCTGCATTAGCAGAGTTAAGCTATATCCTCAAAGTTAAATCTCATGAAAAAGAATTAGAAAATGAGGGTTGTTCTGCACATGGAGAATTTAAAAGGCCTAGGCACACACCAAGTATATACAAGAAAGAATGCATACAAGGTCTCAATTGAATGCATACTATACTACAAGTCATGATGTATTTGCATTCTCACAAAAGGACTAATTAATGCCCCATCATCAAAAAATAATGGGAACACAGAAGTACAATGTAACAATCCACACAATGTCATAGCCTTGAACAGCCCATCCAAGGAATGGCACTCAATGAAACAAGAAAAGAAAGACAATACCTGTAGGGGACTGATGTTTTTCAACAATTGTCTTGAACATCTCTTATCTTTTCATTTCATTCAATATCTCTGACTCACCTTGTGAATTTTGATTTAGTTTTGTGGGTGATGTTTCTGTACAATTTTGTAGGAGCAAAATGCATGCGCCTTTTACTCTATCAGACAATCCTATTCTTAACAATATGCCTGTGCTATTGCTCCCCTGGATATTCTATGCTCCTGATGGGCTTCAATGCATCAGACTTATACATCCAGAGCCTGGATAAAGTGATGCAATATTTTGTGACCCCTCAATACACCAATATATTTACATCCTACACACAGGAACTATGGGCCTGATTTTGAGTTTGTAGGACTAGTTACTCTGTCACAAAAAAATAACAGATATTTCATCCACCTAATTGCGAGTGTATTATTTTTTGGGGCACTTGTAATAAGGTTCAGAGTTTTCCGTCATGTTTGTGACAGAGTATCCATCCACCAAACGCTAAATCAGACCCTATCAGGGACGTAAAACAAGACCCTGCCGCCCGTGTGGTGCAAGCCCCCCCCCACCAATGGAAGACTGAGGGGCCCCTCATTACATTCTGCATGGAGCCTCAGCATTTTTCATGACCCCACTGGACCCTATGTTGAATTCAGAACTGCCATTGCCCTTACTAGCACCACACGTACCCCTATCAACACACCCCAGGTCAGACACTCTCTCTTTTCTTTAAAAAAAAAGTCACTTCAGAAAAACTCTTGGCCTGCCATCTAACCTCAGACTCTTCAAGGCCTCACTGTCTGCTGCCTTTAATAGGATACAACACAACAGCCTCCTCTGCTACTTATAATCAGTAGTAAACATCTCAGAACATTTACTCAGCTGCTCACATCCCTCTTTTTAATTTACATGCAATAAATGCTTTCCCTTTCATTTTCACTAATGTGGAAAACACACAGATAAACCTATATGCCAAAGAAAACAAAGACCAGTTAGCAAAGATAGTTGAAAGTCTAGACTTGGGCCAAAGCCACTAACTTCAACAACTCAATAGGCCCTTCGACACTTTTTTGGGGATGCATTTCCTACAAGGTAAGGAACTAAGAGTTATCTGTTATGCGTATCTCAGTCTCAGAACCTTTATAGAAACTAGAGTCAAATCACTCTTGTACCATCTGATGCTCCTAAGTAACCCTGCCTTACATTCCTCCCAAAAGGTTACTGATATTATGGGTGCATCAGACAACTGACAGACAATGCAAAACCTACCTATCATTGCATTTCCAGATAAAAATGTGATGGCTCCAAAAAGAACCGACACAAGTGTGTCATAATTAGCCTGAGTCCCTGAAAAAGCCAAAACGTTTTCCAGAATTTTGAGCCTCATATGTAAATGCCTAAATGTTGGACTCTCCTCACTGAAATCTAAGATTACACAATACCCACCTTCGCTGTCTCTTTGCTGTCAACAAGCCAATATCCTACAGCTCTTGAGATCTAATTAAATGAGGAGACAGAAATTTCACATCTTGAACAGCTTCTATCATGACATGCTCAATGCCCAAGTTCAGTCATCTATTTTTAAATTTCCCACCTCTGGCTGTACTGGAGACGACAATCTCTGCAACAATGTACTCACCTTACTTTGCTTTGCTGAGGAGATACAGTCACGGTAAGCCTGACCCTTAGGCTTCATTGTGGGGTGCTTCGCAATTGTCACTTGTGTCACTGTCTGCCAAATGGTTCTGACAACTGCTCACAGGTAAACAGTGTGATTTACCCTTTTAAGTTTAGTTTTATTTATAGGAACATAAGATATTCAAATATTTAATCATAAGAAATACAAATACTAATTCAAATCTTATAAAAAGATAAAAGTGTAAAGCAAAATGTGCCTACTTAAGACTATAGATCACTATCCCTTTATATATGGCAGACCAGTTGCTGTATACACTGATATGTCAATATCCTTACGGTAATAAGGGAAAATAGTTAACATCAAATGCAGACATGGAGCCTACAAAGATTACATTCCCAAAGTCACAAATTGTGCACTGACTTTTTACTGCAAGGGACATCAGACCACCATCCCCATGACTGCATTCCAAAACAAAACACTTCTTTTAAAATGCAACCAATGTTCCTGAAAGGAACTGGTGCCGCTTTTAGAAAAAAAAGATGTTCCTTTTTGAAAACTTTGCGGGGAGCAGTGAATGGTCCCTGAGGAGGTTGAGATGTATCACCACAGGGGAAGGAGTCCTAAGGGGATGCCTTCCACTTTCCAACTCAGTTACCACCATAGTCGGGGCACAGTAGTCATCAATGCAATCGCATTTGTAATAGTAATGCATTAATACATTCTTTTACAAACAAGAATAAGGAGGGAGACGTCCCTTTCACACCACCTCCTATTTGTGATTTGGAAAGAATCTCAAATGTCCTTTACAGGTCAGGAAGAATTTCCCAGCTCCTAAAAAAACTTTCACACATAAAGAAAACCCCTTTTGCTGTTACAAACCCTATGATTTTGCATATCACAGAGTTTGCAATTGGAAAAGGGCTTTCTAAATTAGATCCCATGCTTCTTATAACTAATATAAGATCTATAAAAATGTAGAAATTGTAAGACTATAGGTATAGCTAAGTAAATGGCAAATCTCTGAACCTTTCTTACTTACATATGGTGAGTCTCTACTATAGTCGACATATTTCCAGCACATTCACAAGTCAAAAATAGTAGGCCTGGGCTAAAAATCAGTTCCGCTCGCGGAAATTGCGATAATTTGACATTTTTGCGTTCCGCGGAGAGCGCGAAAATGTTAAAATTTCTGCAATCCGCATTTTACCGGAAATATTTTGCTTGCTCGCGCTGTAAAATAATACATTCTTGCGTGCGCGCGATCGCCTTACCTGAATCCCCGCGTTCGCCAACAATTTTTCCCGATCCGGTCGCGTTCTCCACGAGATGTTGGATTGTTGGTAGCCATTTGCGCTGTCTCGCGACAGTTCGCACCCGCAGTAACATCATTAGTCACGCGATCACGTCTTTCTTCTCGCGATCATGCACTGCGAGACAAGTGAAAACCAGATGGCCGCGCCCGCGAGCAACCGCATGGGTAAGTTGGCGAGCCGCGACCACGCAGAACATACCGCGAACGGGCGGGAAAAAAACTTCCGCATCTTCGCGACATTTCCGCATGTTTGCGGAGATTTTTAACATTTTCGCGATAATTTGCGAAAGTGAATTTCGCAAATTCCGCCCACCCCTAAAAAACAGTCCAGTATCTGTGTCGCCTAAAGTTTATGATGCTTTCCATGACTCATTTAACTTATTTTCTTTGTTTATAATCTTCTAACTGACCCTTTACATACAAGACAGTTTACTTATTTCGCTAATTCATTCTTCTATTCTGCTATTTTGCAGACTTCTAATTTTTTAGGGTTTGTAATTTCTTTGCAGAGACTGGTTCTTAATCCATGTTTTCTTTCTTTGGATGATGTGTTCTTCATTTTCAAGTCAGTTAAAATGTTTCCAAAATGTGCTTTTACCATTGCGTTTGTTCAATGAGCCATGGACGTCAAAGCATGATCAATATAACTTAGTAGAGACGCGTTACCCCTGTCTCAGCATTCATATTCATTAAGTTATCCAGTGCATGATGCATTAAATATATATATATATATATATATATATATATATATATATATATATATATATAAATAAAAAATAAACAACCACATATTGCAGTTACAAACAGAAATGCTAGTTTTCTATTATGTATATACATCAATTAGAAGGTGGTAGTTATTCAGAAGGTGCTTGATTATTAATAAACAACTCATTTGTTCCACTAAAAGAAAAGAATAGAAAAGAAAGGAAAGGAAAGGAAGGAAATGAAAAGGAAAAGAGAAGAAAAGGAAAGGAAAGGAAAGGAAAAGAAAGGAAACGAAACGAAAGACAAGGAAAGAAAAGAAAAGGAAAGGAAAGGATAGGAAAGAAAAAAATGAAAAGGATGGGAAGTAAATATTTTCTAAAACGCTGAGAATAGTCTTTATGAAAGACAGCAACACATCATTACTGCAAGCTGCATATTTGCTGTGGAGAATGATTGCTGGTTGCTTCATCACAAACATTTAACATCCGTGGTTGGAGTGTCACTGTTTTTGTTTGCTACATTTCTGTATTGGAATCCTGCGTTACCTCATTTTGGTTTTGAATACTGACATATTTACTGAGGCTTTGCTTTGTTTACTTATTACTCTCATATCTATGCAGAGTCTTCCGAATACATATATCAACGTACGTAGTTTTGGCTGCGATTGCATTTAGTTGGTTCGGGAAGGTGATAGAAACTTCACTCGAATATTTGACACATTTGCAAGCCTGTGTTTTACCCGCTTATTGGCACCGTAATGACCGACTTCGCTATCAAGGCTGTCATCAATGATTACAAATTGCTGTTGGGTATTTGTATCCTTCATTTAATTTTACAGATATGACATGTATTAGTACACCATAACTGAGAAGCACCCAGAGGCTGGCTAGGTGTGCAGAGCATGGGAGGGTAGGAAGTGACTGATCAGTCTGGCAGTAGGTCGTGTGGTTAAAAATGTTAATTATAGAGTCTATGATGCGCTGACATTCTCGGGAGCCAAGTACAATGATTATATAGGTATAAAGCTAAAGGCAAAGTTAGAATGGCCTTTGAACCCCATTCACTTGGCGTTAACATTCATGGCCAAGTGTGTTGTTAAAGGTCAGAACTGACAAAGATTCCTACACACATTTATTGGAGGGGCAAACACGCCTACATAGTTGCACCTACATTCTATCTCGTGTTGAGCAAGGGCCTGTGTGCTATCAAATTCATGATCAGTGTGTTTTCAAATGCATTGTGGCCCCACTATTTCCTAGATACTCTGTTTACAATACCCCACCAGTACTTGCAACAGTGACTTTGAACCCTAAGCATTCTTGAGCAACAGTACTGGCAGTGAATGCTTTCGAAAACTGCTTTAAAATCCTGTCTAATTCTTGCAGACCTGCTAACTCACACGGCGGCACCGCGTGGCACACGATATCTGCTCCCTTCACACGGCCATCCTGTGAGAAGCCAATATCACACAGTGGCAGGGAAAGCGAGCTGGAAGCCACTACATAGAGTGGATTTCCAGCTTGGCTTTTGAGGATCTGAGCAGCCAATGTCCATTAAACGGGTGCGAAAACACCCAGGACATCACCACGAGCCTTAGCAAGCTTTTTTGGGCTACGGAGGATGGCAAACGTGCCTCTTAGGTACTTCTTGGCACGCGGTCTGCCCCTTCCAACGCTCCACTCCCTCCTCACATGGTGTTTTTTTTTTCTTTTTTAGTTGGCAGGTCTGTTCTTGGATTTATTTACTTGGTTTTTTTTACTAAGAAATAAGCTGTTGTTCCGGGTTGAGCTGGGGATGCTGGGGTCTCATGTAACAGAACCTCACAAGGATGTGTTCTTCTCGTTGTTGGGATGAAGGATGCTCTCGCCTCAATTGGGGTTGGTGGAGGATTGCGAAGGAGCTGCCAATGATATCATTAACATGGGTTTTAATGGATAATATAGCAGGGACAACGTGGGTGACGGGGCTGTCGAGGTGTGGTGGAATGGTGTGCTTTGGTTTGGATTTGTTGGTTGTTAACAGGGATGTTCTATGCTAAATTGTGGTTGATCTCCCTATGTATGATGGGACAACTATTTTATTGTGTTAATATGTCCAAGTTATATGAGATATACGACCTGAAAATTGCAAAAATTACATAAAAAAAGAAAGAAATAGGTCATTGTGGAAACATTTCAGTTAGGGCAGTATGTGATTTAATCTCAAAACAACATCATATAAATGTATCGGTCGTGTTCTTTGTGTACTCCCTCTGCAGTGTTTATGTTCGTAAAAGATTTTAGAGGCACAGTCAGTATAAGTCAGTTAATAAAAATTCATATAATTGATTAATTTATGAGTGTAGTGCAACGTGCTGCTAAGAGGATCTTAGCACTTGACATGGACTAATTAAACACCTTGTCCCCAAATGGAGAGTGTTCATGTTCTGCTTGCATGAATGTCACAATCACACATCAATCTAAAAATAATCAGGAAATCAATGTAGTAGAGAATATTGCCAGTAGCTCATTTATTCAGGGCGTAATCTTTTAAAAAGTAGGATTCAAACCAGATTCCATACCTGCATTCACTCCTTGTTTGCACTCTCTGACCACACTGGGCCACACATCCTCAGGGAAATGATTTATGCAGTGCATCTGTAATTAGTGTGCAAGTTTGCACTGACTGATTACAAACTCTTTCTCTTGTGCATAGCAAATTCTGGGGCAAAATCTATTCTGCTCTTCTTGGACACCTAGGGTCTTATTATGGGTTTGGCGGTCCCATGGACTGCCGTATTGGGGGAATCGTCTTTAGGACAAATTCGGAATAACGTTGTGTCTTCACAGCGCCGGCAACAGAACGTCTTTAGCACGCATTTGTTCTGCATGCAACGTTACAACGACTTACTTTAAGGGGGGCACAATGGTGAAGTGGTACCTTCCCTATTGCTGCACAGACTGGAGTTGGAATACTAAATGAAACTATTCCAACATTCAGCACCCCCCTAGGGCAAGTCATTAAAACAACTTGCATGCAGAAATAATGTGTGCTAAAGATGCATTCACTCAAAAGATGGAGTTTACTAAGGCATGCATGAAAAACGCATGCGCAATTCCATTATACACTCCCATATTGGTGGTGGCGGTCCGAGCATGGAGAGCTCGGCGTTCTGACCACCGTATCACAAGTTGGGCGGTTCTCCTTTGTGAAGACCACCGCTGGGCCACCGAGACCGCTAGCAGACCGCCGACCGCCGGGTTCGCAACCAGGGAAAGGCAGCTGCCATAGGACGGTATAGGGGAGCTGCACCGCCGTCCTTATTATGAGTTGCTTGTTCCACGAGCGGACTGCTGCAGTCCAACAACCTGCTTCAAGGTGGCGGTGATAAAGGAATTGGGGTGCGTACTTACCCCTTTCTTGTTCCTCCAGGCAGATTCCATTATGGATCCCTTCATCCAGGTCCCCCCTTCGCAGCAGGATCTTCATGCCGCAGATTAGGACTCTGTTTGCGGTGATCTACAGGTAAGTGCCCACATATGAACTGAACCCAGTAATGGGTATATGGTATTTTCCCACATATATCATGCATATGTGTGCATCCGACACATCTGCAGTCTAAATGAACACACAGGGATTGATATATTTGGGAAAGTACTCACCACCTCTGCAAGATAACTGCCTCCACACAGCTGGCCCCGTGGTCAACTCGTAGGCTGCTGGCGGGGGTGGGCATGGGCACAGTCTTACGGTGGTCAGACCGCCAAACTCGTAATAAGACCCCTAGACCATGGCTTAAAATATGTACTGTGGTACCAGAAATATCTTTTCAGGTGCTTACAATGTAGGTCTGTGTAAATAGAAGTAACAAAAATTTAGATTTTGGTTTTTCATTTAGGTGCGTCCTATGGGTATTATTGCCACGCTATTTATGATACTCCGTCACCTAATTTGGTTTGCCTGGCATTGTATCTTTACATGCCTAATATGTGTTTTCTTCCCGTGTGCTTTGGACACTGCTATAGATAGTGAGTGTCTGCACCAGCCTGCAGGGTCGATTCTGGGGGTTCATGGGATTTCCTTTTCCCACTTGCATCGTTCGCCCTTGAGGTTACACTAACTGTGTTCCACCTCTTTGTGGTAGTGCACAACAAGTATGCCTCCTGGAGGCCTCTTCTCCTCTGTGCTCGTGTTCATAATTTGGAGCAGAGACAAAGCCTTCCTCTCATTTGCATGGTGCCGCGCCCCTTGCAAATGAGGGAATGGTCATTCAGATAGCAAAGGTGCTACTTGTGCACAGTGCTATGTGTAAAATAGAAAAGGCTGCACCAGTGCCTGTGGCCCCTTCTGTAATACCATTGTATGCTGGGTGTTAAGAAAGAGGACACACACATGTAGTATGGAACCAGAAGTGCTCAGACACCTGCAGAAAGTTTGCCACCGACCACCACACAGTTTGCTCTGAGAATGTATAGGGTGAGATTGCATAGGAGGACTGTTAGATATTGGGTATCTAGTTGGCAGATGTTTGCACCCTGTCCAAGTAGGGACCAAAATCCTGGTCAGATTAAGCTAGATACACATTTTAAATTAACCTGTGCTCACCCCTGGCGCTTAACACAGAGCAGGCAGGCATAGCTTAAGAGGCAACATGTCAAGTATTTATGCAACATGCACAGATAGTAACATAATGGAAACAACACAAAAAGACTCCATACAGGTTTAGAGTAAAACAAGACCAAAACGAAAAAAATCCGATCAGTAGAAGTCAAGCTTAGAATTTTGAAAGAATACATGCAAAATAGTGCTTAGAAGTCACTAGCGGTCAAAAGTTACCTTGAGGTCGGGAGGAACCTGTACAAATTAAAAGTTCAGGCTGACCACGATGGAGGGCAGACTGGCTATGAGACTCACACAGGTCCCACTGAAAAAGTACCTTGGATGGAGCAAGCGTCGATGTTAAGAGCACGATGAATCAGTTCCAATTCACGCAGTGGGTTCCCTCATCGTCATCAAGCTCCACAGAGATGAAGGGTCTGCATAATCGTCAAGCTGCACAGAGCGTCGTCGTGCAGGCTGTGAAACCGTGGTCATTGAACTGCCTCTGCTTCAGGGTCGAAGGGTGATGCATTGGTTCTGACCTGCTCAGTGGTAACGATGTGTTGGTTTTTGTAGGAAACAGCTACATAACCCAGTTTTGAAGCCCAGTACTGGAGGGGGCACCTCAGGCAAGGGTGGGACTCACAGATGGTAAGTCCAACACAGCACCATGAGAGTTGCAAGTCTTTTGTGTCCCTGAGAATTCAGAAAACAGGAGGCAAGCCAGCAAGCCCTTGGGGTCACTTTGGGTTCAAGTGAGATGGGTCCAGTCCTTGTCCTCAGCAGTGATCAGCAGGCAG
This sequence comes from Triturus cristatus, assembly GCF_964204655.1. Taxonomy (NCBI): domain Eukaryota; kingdom Metazoa; phylum Chordata; class Amphibia; order Caudata; family Salamandridae; genus Triturus; species Triturus cristatus. The sequence continues at coordinate 346,324,635 of NC_140588.1, read as the reverse complement.
CAGTTCAGCTCAGCAAAGCAGAGAAGAGGTTCCTCAGAACAGTCAGTCAAGGCAAAGTCGCAATCCTTACAGCAGAGCAGTTTTTACTCCAGCAGAGTTCTTCCTAGCTCCAGTAGTGTTCTGATCTGGTAGGGTAAGAGCCCCAGTACTTATAGCCAAAAGTCCCTTTCATGTAGGGTGTGACTTCAAAGCAGCTCTCTGAAGTGCACAAGGATCCCTTGGAACCTAGTCCTGACAGCCAGGCTATCTGTGGGGGGTAAATCAGTGCTTTGTGTGTGGACAGGACACTACCTATTGAAGTGTAATGTCAGCCCCTCCTATTCCTCCCTGCCCAGGAAGACCCATCAGATTGCAGCTGAGTGAAGACGAGTACTCGGAATGCAGATGAGCCCCACATTCCTTGTTTTTGGCTGTCTAGAGGTATTGCACAAAGTGTAGATGTCACCTAGCCTAGGTGATGTTGGAGACAGGCTGCAGGCAAACAGAGCAAAGTTAGGAGCAGAGAAATGTCTACTTTCTAAAAGTGGCATTTCTTAAATAGTAATGTCAAATCCAACTTAACCACTAAAGAGGATTCATTATTGCCATTCCAAAGATATGAAACATGATTTAGCTACTCCTTTCTAATCAGAAATTACAGCTTAAAAGTGTTTTAATGAAATTCCCAATGCTAACCTAAGAGAGGAGTAAGCCTCGCAGTAGTGAAAAATGAATTTAGCGGTTTGTCAATACCAGAACATGTAAAACTTAAAAGTACATGTCATACCTTTTAGTTATTTTTTTATCAAAACAAGCTCCGAACCGCTGACTTTATGAGGCTGTTTATTGATTATACAGACTTAGACCATTTATTGATTCAATTGGTCTGAAGTTTTTTATTTACTTCTATTTATGTTTATTTAAACATGATCAAACATTATGGAAGCATGCCCTTCAAAAAAGACAGACTACCTACAACATTTAACATATATGTACAGTGCTCAACATTGAATTAAATAAATATTACAACCAAGATACAACATAGACCAAATTTACATTCGAACAACAACCAGTCAATATTAAACATCACCGCCTTATGTTGTGGTTATTTCTACACCTTTAGTTGACAGAGCTATAAAGGCTGCGACCTACTGGGTACAGATTTTTAAAGGTCTAACTGGGCAAAATAACTTCAAACAAATCGCTCCACATTGAAAAGTATTGTTCAATAGTGGACTATCCCAGGAGGAATTAACGCTGACGCATTTCGAGCCCCTTGATCGATTTTCGGGGTTCTCTTCAGGGCATTTGACTGGATGAAATCTTGAAAGAAAGTTCCAGAAACATTGAATGTACCCCTCTCTTTGAGTCATTTCATGAAGACTACAATTTACCATGCTACAAGTAAAGTACCTGTGTAGTTTCTTAATAAAACTGAGTGTCCTTTGAGGATCTGGGGTTTAGTGATTGTGTGGGTAAACTGCAGATCTAGCTTGATGGTTCTGCAATTTAAGGAAAAGGAGGAATTTAGGGTTGTGAATTATCAACCATTTAAGATTGTTAACGGATTAGGCGTATTGGTTTCGCTCAACGTACTTTTGGCGCTTTCCATATGTGTTTATTATGCCATCAGAGAAGGGCATTGGACCGTGGCTGCTTAGCGTTGTTCTGGCACTTTTCTATTGTTTTCCAACCAGGTTACAAGCTGTGATAATTTTGTAAGTGGTTATACATTCCTAAAAGGAGGAGGTGAACGCGCTGTTATCAATACATTGTTTCAAGCTAAATGCAAGTTATGGGCATGGACTGTCGCTCAACTTACTTTCCATGCTTTGGTCATGAAAGAGCGTGAGCCGAAGCTACTTATCTTTTTCTCCTGCTTTTTCCTTTCAGGCACCCAGCATTAACAAGACGTGCTTGATCGAAACAGTGTTTCGCATTACTGAAATAAAAGCGGACACGCTGTCAGCGATACATTGTTTCAATGTCTATTTACAAAGTTCCTTTGGCGTTCGTGGCAGCGTTAGACTCACTTGCTTCCGAGGTTTCTCTTTAACGCGGTGTGCTTGATCTTCCCGCACTGCTGTGAACCGGGTTTCCGGTATCAGTGCCTTTCTATGTTCCTACCCAGCATTGGATTCTGGGAGTTGTATTTTAGGAGTTAATGTGATGTTTCAGTGCGCAATATTAGCAGGTTGTCAATTTTGGCTGATTGCTGATTTAAATTACTGGTAGTGGGGTGTGTTGATGATGTTATTGAAAATAGTTTATGAAAGCCACAGATTGGTCAAGACATGATAATTAGATCTTGCTTTGAAGCTCAGAACTAGTTCTCCCTATTTCAGACATCTCATTCAGGCCATGTACAGTGCTGTTAAATTTTAGTATTATGTATGCTTCTTCCTTCAAAAATGCAGTTTCACTGTCCATTTTAAATCCCGTTCACTATGGTTCATTTCAACAAAGTGGCTGACCATGGGGGCAGTGACTACTTTTGTTTCAATCCCAGAACGGCCTTTGTCTTACTTCCTGCTTGGTTTTCCCTATGTACAATTTTTGACACGGGCATACCACTGCATATATTAAGTTATTTGTTTTGCAGTTTGAAAAATCTTTTAGGGTCCATTTTATGTTGTGATGTATAAATTCAGAACCTCCGATTGTATACCTTTTAGTTACACAGCACCCTGCCCATAGGTCCACCTATGGCTTAGCTTAGGGCGGACCTATGTGTAATAAAAGGGTAGTTTAAGACTTGGCAAGTGGTTTTAAATGACAAGTCAAAGTGGCAGCAAACTGCACACACAGGCCTTGCAAAGGCACGCCTGAGACAGATTTGAAAGTCTACATGTGTGGGGGGCACAATCAGTGCTGCAGGCTCACTAGTAGCATTTAGATTACAGGCCCTGGGAATATGGTATACCAATGTACAAGGGACTTATAAGTAAACTAAACATGCCAGTTAGGTATTCACCAATGTCACAGAAGCAGATGCACTTTAACACTGGTTAGCAGTGGTAAAGAGCTCAGAGTCCTAATGGCAACAAAAAGATACAGCAAAAAGTGGAGGTAAGCAGGCAAATGGTTGGAGGACGCCCACCCTAAGGACAAGGACTTTAAAGTGAAATAACACCACCGAGGACCAGTAGCTGCTGCTCCCGATGGTACTAGGTAGGGCGGCAAGGGGGGGGCATAAATTCATTAAAAAAATTACATACAAAAAAAAGACTTACCTGATACTGCACTGCTCCATCTTCCTCCTCTCCTGATCCTCGGACTGGTGGACACTGCGCAGGCTCCCAGATGCCAATCCCAGCACTTCTCTCATGCTGGCAATGCTATTCCCAGCATTAGAGAAGCACTGGGATTGGTCTGAGCGCCAACAGGGACTGGGAGCCAGTGGCTTTTCTCCACTTGGCTGTACCACGCAGCTGGTTGGAGAAATGCTAAGTGCACATGACGGTTTGGAGGGCCAACCCATTATTCGCACTTAGGGCCTCATTACGATGTCGGGCAGAAACTAGCTAAGCGGACACAGACTAAACATGCAATTACAAGGCAATATATGTGGGAGTTCAGTTAATATGAACTGAGGTCAGGTGTGGAAAATACAAGAGACTGGAGAGAAGTTAAACATTTTTAACACAATGGAAATAGGGAAAGGTAAATGTAATTCACAGCATTAATGTGCGTAGCATGTATTGCACTAAATGACACATTGTGGTCATATAGAATGCAGTTGCACATGCCATAAACAGGCTATGTGTTGTACAAGCACTCAATAAAAGCAATCGGAAACAATGTTTTGTAATAATTTGTCAAAAAAACGTGAAATAAATCTATACACATGGCACAGAAAATAGGTGGTCTGTCTTGTGGGAGCACTGGAAAACAAGTATTGGCAAATACTATAAGCCTGAAGTTGGTCTCCAGCCTGTTGGCTTTGTCAATGCTTGTTTTCATTTCTCATGGTTTTTGCAAAGCTTTATTGTTGGGCAAGCTGCTAGGCCCTCGTAAATCAAAAAAGAAGCAATGCTGGCAAAAAGCAGACATTGTTTTGGTTCTCAAAAAGCATGTATTTCCGAAATAGTCACTGTCAGTTAAGAGAACTGCCTTGTGTGTGGTGTATGGAAGAAAAGGTAAGTGTAGAATTCCATCACTTACTGTGAAGTTAGAAGTGTGCTGACCTATGCCCCTTGCTGAATGGTGTAGCGGGAGCAAGAAAAATGTGAATGGCACAACAGACCAATGGATCATGAGGGTTTGCTGAAAGCCCTAATGACATATAATTTTAGTAAGTAGTAAATTAATTCAGATCTAAAAAGCTTATGTTGAGTTCAGAACATCAGCTTTCTAAAGAAATCTTTCTTCAGTAATATTAAAATACAAATACAACATGTGTGCATTACAACTTATTTCGTCTGGATGGCACATACATGAGATAGTGCCGTATGCACCAGGTAATAAGGGCACCTGGTGTACAGGCACCATCAATAATTTATGGTATAGAAGCCATATGGCCAGGGAAGGACTTTCACATCGCTTTTCCTGGCCACACCTGCCCTGAGCTCTGTACATTTTCGAGTGTCTGTTTTCAAAAAAGGAAGGTGCTAAATAGACTGATCAGTATATCTAAGGGAGGGTCGGTGGAGGTGGGCACACATAAGACTGCAATTGCAAGCCGTCTCTCACTTAACAGACAACTCAAAGGAGGTTATGGTGTGGTTCTAGTACCCCTCTATGATGAAGGGGCATCATTGCTTTCACAAATTGCATCCCCGTCCCATTTTTTAGGACTTGTTTCCTGTTTATTGGCAGCACAGGTTCTTTGGCGTTATACAAAATTGATAAAGCATTTGCTTATCCTTGGTTCTGGCGTCAGGGGCATAGTGGAATTCCAAGGTATTTTCCATGGACCAGAGGGAACATGAGTTAGGATATGCAAGGGGCCACATATATCTCACCTCTATGTCTTGGGTTCCACCAATAATCTGGTGAACCCGGCTCCCTTGCATGGAATCGGAGTGTAGCTACAGGCTTTTTGTCGTACAATACATATGCAAGAAACTTAGCCTATAGGCAAAGGGCAAAGGTATCTGTGGGGAAAAGCCACACATTCATAAGAATCCTTCTGGGGCATACCCTGATATCAATATATTACAATGTAGGTGTTGGTCTGAAGTTGCAGGATACAGGGAAATATTTAAACTTGCAAGTACTTGGATTGGAATTACAGTGATATGTCTAAAGCTTGTGGAACTAGAGATCTGATGTACTAGAACTACAGATAGATGGCGAAAACATGATCTTTAGAAAGTAGTGAGCAACCTGTTGCTGTAGCTGACAGCTATGCTTGGTGGCATAATGTGCATAATATCCGCTGTGTACCACACACATGCTAATCACCATCTGCTACTAAAAAGCCTGTAATACATGTCTAAACTATCTGAGTGGTCAACATAGTTCTTACCTACAGATGCACAGTGTTTCTATACCAAGGACATGCAGTCCAAATGGTTTTAGGCGAAGGCTGTGGGCCATGAGTGGTGCATGCTGTACACTGCTACAAGATGTGTACTTACTATTGCCCTTTGTATAGATTTGATGTGATTTGGTTTTTAGTTTTGTAGAGCGATCAACTGCCCTAAGGCGTCATGCACTGCTTCTGAAATTAGTAAGGACAAATTTAACTAATAGCTGAAAAGCCTTGTTTTAAGGGATTTCCTAAAGGACAAACGATTTGGAGTATCCTTCGGACTCATGGGTAGAGAATTCCATAATTTAGCAGTTCCCAAGACAAAACGTCTTCGTCCCCAGGAGGTTCGTCTGATCATAGAGATCGCCAAAAGCTTTGCGGCGGATGAACTGAGTTTTCTCGGGGGGAGTACCAGATAAAACTGTTCCGCAAATAGGCCGGGCCAACGTTAGGTAGTGCCTTAAAGGCTATACATTGTGCTTTAAATTATATCCTTTTTTTCACAGGGAGCCACTTAATCAGATCCCAAGAGACAGATTGGTATTTGGAAATCCTGAATAAAAGCCGGGCAGACGCATTTTGCAGCATCTGCAATCTATGGAGAAATCTTTTTTTTTTTTTTTTTTTTAAAGTATTTTTATTGACAACACAGAAGCAAAAGATTAGCTGATAATAATAGCATATACATTTGATATCAAGTAGGCCATACAAATAGATAAGCATTAGAGACGTAAAAAGAAGAATTAAAGAAAAGTTCCCCATATTCTATCAAATTTTTTCATTGATTTCAGTCCCCTCATTTTGGCAATAGCACGTTCCATAGTGTAAATTTCATTGGTCAACCACCATTCCAGAATATGTGGAGGTTTCTGGGATATCCAAGCCCTAGCAATAGTCAATCGAGCGCATGAAAATAATATTGTTAATAGATCTTTATGTGGGCAATTCGAAACTTGTATGTCTAATAATACAGACAATGGCGAGAGAGAACCAAAGACAATTTGTTTTTGCGATAAAATATTTTCAAATCCAGCCCAAAACTCAGACAGGGCTGGACATGAAAAAAGTATATGTGTAATGTCGGCCGCAACAAGGTCGCATTTGGGGCACTTGGAGCGTTCACTTGGTAGAGAATTTTGGGACCAGTTGGATTTTCTTAGCGGGGTATAGTATAAAAGGCTAATTGTTTTGTATAACTGAATCCTTAGGCTCGAAGATTGTACCACTTTGTCAGAAAAAGAGGATTACCATAGTCCAGTTTGGAAACGGCTAATGCAGCTACTACAGTTTTCTGAAGAACACATAGAATAAAAGGACATATCTTCCTGATAGTCCTCAGAATAAAAATACAGAGGAGACAAGGCCATTGACATGACCTTCAAAAGTTAGATTATTGTCAAAGACAATAACTAGATCTTTGACCTTTCTCACCAGTGTAAGCAATAAGCCTAGTCCCTGGGGCCACCAAGTGGGCGACCAGAAAGAGGTATCACCGCCCAGCAATAGAACTTCAGTTTTCTTGGAATTACATTTTAAACAATTAATCCTCATCCAGTCAACCCTTTGTTTCATACAAAAGTATGCTATTTCTTCTGGCTTACTAGATACTGACACCACTATTTGAGTGTCAACAGCATATGAGACAACAGAGAAAGCAAAGGATTTATTAAGCCTCGCCAGTGGGGTGACGTAAATATTAAAGAGAGTAGGGCTCAACGGCAAGCCCTGCAGCACCCCATATGGCAAGCTGAACACGTCAGAAGTAAATTCCCCCAAAGCAACATGTTGTTCCCTCCCCGAAAGGAAGGATTTCAGCAAGCTAAGAGCACAGCTTCTTATTCCAAGATTAAAAAGATGGTCAATCAAGATTGACCGTATCGAAAGCGGTATTTAGACAGAATATTTTTAGGTTAAATAATGTCGATTTTAAAATATAATCATTAATATCGTTTGCAAAAATATAGGTTTTCAAAATATCGTTTTTTAATTAGTGTGATGTAATTTTTTAGTATAAGTTTTGTTTATGTTTTTTAATATAGGTGTTACATTTTTTGTAGTTATTAAATTTTATTTAATTAAATGTTGTGATTGTTAGTTCCATAGCGGGTTGTGGGTTTATAGGGGAATAGGGTGGGAAGTAATGTAATTATAAATTAATAAATTAATGATTATTTTTTATTTAATAATATTTATTTTATTTTATTGTGTTAATTATGCTTCTCATTTTTGGGGGTACATTTTAAGTGTGGGTTGTGGAGTTTATAGGGGAAAAGGGTTGGAATTTTTAATCAATTAATAATTAGGTTTTTATTCCAACAAAGTTTATTGATTTTTGCATTTTATGAAAAGCATACATATGAAAGCATCATTGACATCATCGTTCAATTAATCGCCTATGAATCGTGTTACATTCCGTATAATTATGTTTATCTTATACATTGGTACGCAATCACATATTGGTTCACGTTTTCATACATTTTGGAGATGCATTCAACTATCATCTAACTTGTAATCGCCCCCCCCCCCCGCACTAGGTCTCACTTGTTGTCTGTTCATTACGGGGCACAGAACCTGAGTTACTAGATTGTAGCCATGCTTCTTGTGGTTGTTAAAAGCCATTTCTTGTGTTTAAGGGTGTGTAGGGACTGTTCGGGCGTCTCCGTTAGCGTGATATGCATAGGTTGCCACAAACCACTGTCAACTAGCAGCAACTGCCTTTAGGAGTATTGTCATCTTGGGTAGAGTCGCCGATATCAGCTTTAGAGAAAGAGGGGGGGTGCTCTCATGGGGCCTGCATGTCCAGTGCTTTAAAGAATTCTAACATCATGTTCCATTCCAGTGATATTGGCTTTTTTCGTAGACCTCTATATTCCTCCCTGCGCAGCGCTTCACTCTCTGCCCTCCCCCAACAGGTCACCTCTCCCCACCAGCTCTGTACATTTGGCGGTGTGGGTGATTTCCATCTTCTTGCTATCAGTAATGCCAGATCTGCAAATTTGGATTGTACTTTTTGGTTCTTGGGTCTGCGGTACAATCCCAGCATACAGCTTTTGGGTGTGTCCAAATGTGCTCCCCCAGCAGCTTTATTCACTGCGTCTATCACTTTTGTCGGACATGTCCATAACATGTGCAATAGATTTGCATTTGGGGTTACATATCTGGGTTATTTGCTTCTAATTCCTGGTACATTTCAAGTAGCTTGTGCGGTGTCAGGTATGCTCTATGCAGAATAATGTGTTGTATAAATTTGAATCTCACGTTGCGTGAAACTTTCCTAGGGAAGGCTAATATTGATTCCCATTCCTTATCCTGCAGCTCGTGGCCCAAGTCCTGCTGAATGTGTACGTATGCCCTTGTATAACCATTTTATCATTATCAAATGTCTGCCGTTGCCCATCAGGTGCATGGCATGCACTAGCTCATGCGTGGATTGTTCTGTGCAGTTCAGGGACTAGTGTATTTTGATGTACCGGGTGATATGTGCATGTAACAAAAATATTGAGAAAGGAAGGCCTTGTTCATGAACAAAATCTGTGTGATTAAGGAGCATCTTGTTTCCAAATAGTGCTCCCACTGTTGATACATCCGCCCGTTCCCATTGACGTATACTTCTGTTCGTCAATATTCCAGTAGGGATAGGTATGCTTAAAAGTGGTATGTTCTGAGCATATGGTATCGATCGTTTCATATACTGCATAGCTTGCCTCCAATAGGTAAGTGCTACCTTTAAGAGTATGTGCCGTAGTTGGGATCTTTCTGTGTGGGAGAAGCAGTGTGTGCAGTGTCCCGTGCGCAAGTGTTGTTGGTTCGTAACCTATCTCATGCAAGTTGAGGCCCGCCAACCAGTACGATAGACATTGTAGTTGGCTCGCCAGGCAATATACTCTAAATTCTGGAGCCCCTAGGCCACCCTTTTCTGTCGGCAGTTGTAGTTTCGCTAACCCCACCCTCCTGCGGCCTGTTCTCCATATTAGTTCTATTAACAGTGTATTCAGTGCCCTGAAATAGTGATTTGGGATCACTATGGGCAAATTGGTAAAGTAATATAGCACACGCTGCAGCATCACCATTTTTGATATTGCTATGCGTGAGAGGGAGGGATGTCCAAAAAGAGATCTAAGAGTGCAGTGTCGATATTGTTTTTTAAAGTTTACCTTCTAGGAGGTCTTGGGGGTTCTGTATACTTGAATTCCGAGGTATTTAAAAGTGTTTTGCACAGCCTGTGGTCTCCAAAGACAATGTGCTGGATCTGTGGGTCGCCATTGAACAGTGATTTATCTGCATCTATTGTTAGTCACGAAATTCGCTTAAGTTGCACAAAGGCATTAGCTTTAAGGCTGTTATCTCCTATCAGATATTTGACATAAAGAATAATGTCATCTGCATACAGAGACAATGCTTGTGTATTTGGGCCCGTTCGGATACCCCAATCTGGTGCTTCTTTACGCAGTCTCAGTGCCAGGGCAAACAAAAATGGTGACAAGGGACATCCTTGCCGAGTGCCCCTTCACACTGAATAAGTATGAGATATGTGCCTCCCTGTGCGCGCTCTTGCCGTTGGTGATGTATACAATAATTTAACCCATTTCAAATAGCTCGTGGGATGCCAAACTTACCAATGTCTGCCAGCATGTAATTCCAGCTCAGGGTGTCAAAGACCTGGCGTAAATCTAGAGAAATGCACCCGGCCCATGTAATCTCAGTGGGAGTTACATCCATAATGTGATATAGTCTTGTATATTCAAGAACGTATTGCGTCCTGGTACGAAACCACACTGGTCTAAATGAATCAGTCCCGGCAGCAAGGGAAGCAGATGGCGTGCCAGTACTTTACTTAATTTTTTGCATTCTGTATTTAGCAAAGATAAGGGCCGGTATCCTGTGACATCGTTTGGGTCACTGCCAGGTTTTGGGAGTGAGGTCACAAGTGCCTGCATGGTGGTGCCAGGCAGGTGGCCTAGATGTAGGGCTGTTTGATATAAGTGCTCCAGATGGGGGACTGGTTGGGCCGAGAAAGAGGCATAGAACTCCACTGGGAGCCCTTCCAAGCCAGGTGTTTTGCCGCGCGGCAACTCCTTGAGGCTTCCCTAATCTCTGCCTTTGTTATTAGGGCCAGAGTTTTGTGATCTGTCTCTAATAATTTTGGCAAAGTAAGAGTGTTCCAGAACTCATTTAGTTATTGATTCTTTGGCTCTGGTGGGGCGTTATATAATGATTCATAGTAACTACAGAACGCCACATTAATCTCTTTTTGAGTATTAACGGTTACCCTGTTTGGTGTGGTGATTTCTAGTATGGGGGTGGGAGGCGGTGCATTTTGTAGTATCTGCGCCAATAGGGTGTCTACTCTATCCACCTCAATGTGGATCTTCTGTGTATATGCTTGATAGTCTATGTTGCGGAGCTGCTCTAATACGTCCGCATAATCAATTTGTGCCTCCTGGAGCTCTTTTTGCTCGTTCAGGGTCATTTAAGGCCGACTGTTCTAGAGTTCCAAGTTTCTCCTCTACTTGTTTTAGCTCGTTATGAACTGTTTGTCGCACTCCTACTATCGCACTGATTGACACTCCTCTGACAACTGTTTTAAACGCTTCCCATTCGATCAACCAGGGAGAGGCTGTGTCTGTATTTTCTGAGAAATAGTTACTTATGGTCGTGGATAATGTGTCTCGAAATACCACGTCTTCTAGAGCGCGCAGGTTTAATCTCCATGTGGGGACCGGCGTGGGGATTTGCCCCCAAGTCAGGGTAAGCTCTAGTGAATTATGGTCAGAGAGCGGCTTTCCAAGATATGTAACTTGCGCGACCTGTGGCAGTAGGTTATTAGAAAAGAATATGCAGTCCAATCGTGTGTGTTGTGTATGGGGTGGGGAGTAGAATGAGTATTCTCGGAGGCCCTTGTGTTTTTCACGCCATGCATCTTTTAGTTCCCACCCATGTGCCCAAACGCTGAGAGCCTTGGATTGGCGATCAGCTGTCGTCCCCTGTCATGGGGGTACGAACGGTCCAGCATTGTATCTAAAACAACGTTATAGTCTCCCCCCAGTACTCAAGGGCATCCTGCCCAATCTGCTAGCACCGTATTTAGATGTTCTAGGAATTTATCTTGATCGGTATTTGGAGCACATATACTGCCCAGCATCACATGTTTCCCATCCAAAGTGCCTAGCAGCAGAATGTAACGGCCATTAGTGTCAATTCGCTTCTGTAAGACGTTAAAGGGAAAGCCAGTTTTAAACCAAATTGCAGCTCCTCGCGCAAATGCTGAGTATGATGTGTTGTGTATCTGCCCTCTCTATTTGTTTCTGCAATTTGGCTGCTTCGGTATTATTTAGGTGCATCTCTTGTAGGAATACAATTTGTCCTTGTTGCCTACGTAACTGTGCGTAAACCCAGTGTCGTTTGTGGACCGACCCAAGTACCCTAACATTCCAAGTGGGGTATATTATACAACCCTGCATAATCCATGTGTATGTATAGATTCCCTCGGGCATGCCCTGTGGAAGTAAAGGGCGAAAAGTGGGAAAACCCTGTCCACTTGCATGTTTGAAAAGATGTAGGCGAGCCAAGTACATGAACTGTCTGTAAACTTCCCAATACAAGGTCTGACATTTTAACTATGTCTGACCAAACTAACATAGGTAACTGTAGCTGTAAGGGCTGTAACCAACAATTTGCATTCACATGTGGGGACCTGACCATAGTGTGTCGATATGCCAGATCAACAGCTTGTTGTGGCAAGTCATTGCTGAGGAGCAACCCATGGCTATTAAGTAACCATTTCTCCGTATATCATCAGTCATAGATGGTGCAACCTGTATAATACATAGCAGTAGTCCCTCATCACCTGTCGCTCACAAGGCCAGCCTATCTATTCGGTGTATCAAGTGTATAGCAAATTTATTTTACAAAGCCAAGCATTTTTAAAACTGTACAAGCTTTTTTAGGTCTATTGCAATAAGGAAAGGGATACATGCACAGCATACGTTACCACCCCTTGTCTTAAGTTGTCAATGCCTGTGGTAAATAGTCCCTCATCCCAGGAAGTAGTTAGCCATCTATGGGGTGATGGAGGGGAACAAAGTTCAGCTATTATTAGAGTCTGAAGGCAGTGGTGTATCCTCTGAGGAGTCCTCTGTTGAGGGTGTGTCCATGTCTTTAAATGCTGCTGCAGTTTGTATGGTTGTCATCCGGCCTTCCAGAACTTGCTCCTGGGACGGGGCCTTGTCTGCTCTTTGTTTGGAATATCTCCATGTATTGTTGTTTTCCTCTGGTTGGCTTCTGTGAGTTTGGAGAGGTGTTTCATTTCGTCCCTTCTTGTCTTCTGTCGGGGAAGACTACGTCTAGCCAGGTCTGAGCTGCTTCCCGATTGATGAAGAAGTGGCCCTTCTGGTCATGAATAACTTTTAGTCGTGCTGGGAAAAGCAAAGCATATGAGGCCCTTTGTCGTTGTACTAGCATTGTGTAATCGGGGAATAATGAAATCCGTTTGTTTTCATGCAGTATAGGAGATTGTTCTCTGGCACTGTGGAGAAGGGTATCACGGTCCTTGTAATTAAGTATTCTTGTGACTATAGGGTGATGTGGCGCACCCGGCACTAGTCTTCTGGCCGGCACCCTATGTGCTCTCTCCACACAGAACATTTCTGTTTGGCCCTCCGGAGCTACCATATCTTGTAACCATCGCCCTATAAACTAGGTTGTATTGGGGCCCTCGCTATTTGCAGGCAGACCAACGATGCGGACGGTATTGCACCTGGAATGTCCTTCTGCGTCTTCAACTCGCTCCTGCAGCGTGGTCACCTGGTATTGAAGCTGTTTGATCTGGTCTGTATGTTCCGGTTGGCGTGGGGCTATTTCGGATAAGGTTGCTGTGTTGTCTTTAACAGTATCCGCTAATTTGGAATGATCAGATTTGGGCATCATAAAGTCTGTGGTGAGTGCTCCCAGTTGTTGTTCAATTGCCCGCCGGGAGTCCCTTATTTCCTGTAGGATGACATCTAATTTGTCTGGTGGGGAAGCCATTATTGTGGGTGGTATGCAGCTCTCCATCGGTGTACGTGAGGGATCCTCCGTTGATTCTTGTTGCTTGTGGCCAACCTCCACTTGTTCCGTAGGTTTCCCCCTTGTGCGCCCCATGTTGGTTCCCCCAATGAGTGTAACCGCTTGATTGGGGGGTTACCAGACTCGTCTGGTGCCTGTCAGCTCTTGTCTTGGCTTCTGGAGTTGTATTAGTGTACGGCGACCAGTCGATCAAGGATTCTCTGTTGTCAGCACCAGATGAAGCAAGAGCTGGATGTCCTGCCAGGCCTGGGGGGCAATGATGATTGTAGAGGGCAGTGTTTAGAGGTCTAATAGAGAGGGGGTCACCCCTTATAGTCATGCAGTATTCGAGACCCTGCTGGGGCGATAACCCAATAAGTTCAGAGCCTGTCAGGTTTTATCACACTGTGGAGCTCACTCACCAGTTTGGTTCAGTTCAGATCAAGTCCCCCCGTGCTCCTCACATAACCCCGGGTCTAGGCTTAATACCATGCGCAATCTATTTTGTGGCGCTTGTGAGGTCCCATCGCTCTCGTGTGTGCCATTTGCGTTGCCATAGTTCCCGCACACGGAGTCCCGTGATGCAGCATCACCGATCCGTGGGGGTATGTGGTCTAGGCCCTCATGACTCGGGTTCTTCCTCTCCTTAATGGTGTGTGGGCCCACATTGGTGCCTGTACTGTCTGTATGAAGGAAATAAATTAGGCTGACCTTATCTGGGCTCTCCGATATTGTTTCTCTTCTTGGCTTGTCCTCGCCTTGCTGATGCACATTAGGGTCTAGACTGGGGGCACTTGGATCAGGACGGCCACCCGTGCAAATGGATTAATGACTTTGCGCCGCACCGCAACTTTTCCCCACCACTGTTCTCCAGTCTGCAGGTGCAGGTGTCGCCCTCAGCCACAGCAGCAGGCGTCCGAGTGTCCGGGTTATTCTACTAGCCCCGGTGGGCCACTCCAGATGCCATTGCGTTAGCGTAGGCCACCCCTCTGGGGTTGCGCCGAGTCCCAGCACACGCAGCCCTCGCTACTCCATGTGTGGCACAGGTTTGCTCACGCCCGTCCTGGCTGTCCGCCCGAGTACACCACTCCTGAGCGCGGGGAGCACCGACCAATCCCAAGGGGGAGGATCCGCCCCCAGTGCAGGTCGGCAATCCCGTACGGATCGAGCACTCCTCTGGTACACCCACCTTCGCTAGACAGGGGACATCTAAGACGAGGTATATTATTTCCGGCCTCCCTGTCTGCTCCACAGCTATATGGCACCCGTGGCCAGGCCGCTCACTTCGCTGTCGGCTTCCCCTTAAATGTAGCTCATGGTTGCCGTTCCGCGGATTGGTGGATCCCTTATCGCATCCAGTCGCGGGTGTGCTCATTTCCGGTTATGGATGCAGCTCTACTGGCGTGTTCCAGGCTGGATCGTACGGCACAGCCCAGGAGCTCTCTTGCTGCTCGTCCGCCATTATCGGCGGTTGGTCACGCCCCCCTTAATTAATAATTAATTGTTAATAAAAATGAATTACTTGATTGATATTTAATTATGTTAATTGTGCAATTTTCTTTAGGTGCGGGTCATGGTGTTATAGGGGTAAAGAGTGGGAAGTCATTTATTTTTAATCAATGAATAATTAGTTGTCAAGAAATAATAATTAATTAATTGAAAAATAATTGTGTTTGTTTTGTAATAGCTATTTTTTAGGTGCGGGTTGTGGGGTTTATAGGAGTAAAGTGTGGGAAGTAATTTATTTTAAATTGAAGAATAATTAGTTGATATTTAATATTAATTAATTGATTACTAATTATGTTAATTGTTTAATTACATTTTGTTTAGGTGCAGGTTTTGGGTTTATAAGGGTAAAGGGTGGGGAATAAATTAATATTAATTAATTTATAATTAGTAGTTCAATACTATTAGTTGTTTAATTGAAAATTAATCTTAATTGTGTAATTAATTTTGTTTAAGTTTAATTTTAGGGGTGGGTTATGAGGGTATAGGGGTAAAGGGTGGGAACTTAATTAATTTTAATTAATTATAATTAAGGCTTCCGGTTTTCCATTTTTACTGATTTTTACAGATAAATATAGACAGAAAACAATGTGTTTACTGTCTGTATTTATTTTTAAAAGTGGAAAAATACAGAATATGGTGCTTCTTTTGAGAGACTCTCCATACCGTCTTCAATGAAAACAGCTGAGCAGATACACAGCATGGAGAGTTAGAAAAGAGGATGAGATTTCCTTAATTACAGGCATATGCTAACACGTATTTGTAGTGTAATGCTAATATGTACGTGTGAGTGTAGTCAGTTGTTATAAGTGGCTGCTTAATTAGCTAAAACATGACAGGCATCCATGTATGAGTGCATGTCCAAGAGATAAATAAACGTGGAAATATTCCATTTTACAGGTCTATTTATTCTCAAAACACAAAATAAATATGCATAAATACCAACGAGTTGGCCACAAAATAAATATGGATAAATACAGACGGAAATGTTAAAAAAATAAATACCATAAAACCGGGAGCCCTAATTTTAATTTGGTATTTAATGAATAACATTTGTTTAAATGACAATTAATTATATTAATTGCGCAAATAAATTAATTTGTTTTAGATTTTAGATGTGGTTTGTGGGTTTTATAGGGGTATGGGGTGGAAATACAGAGAGCTTTAAGCTGTGTACCAAGGAAGCATTAACCTCATGGTCATGAGAGAATACATTGGGTAAATAATGCAAACATTGAAAAGGAGATTCTGCAAATGCAGAGTGGATTTCTATTACTGTTCACACATAAGGTTTAACTCACAGTATTATTGGGAAGAGTAAAGTGGAATCCTCATGGATGGTTCAGCATAGTACAAAATGGAGGTGAAATCCACTCCCAGGCTAAAAAGTTTCAAAAAATTGAACAGGGTAAAAGATGTAAAAGCTACCATATCTTGTAACCATCGCCCTATAAACTAGGTTGTATTGGGGCCCTCGCTATTTGCAGGCAGACCAACGATGCGGACGGTATTGCACCTGGAACGTCCTTCTGCGTCTTCAACTCGCTCCTGCAGCGTGGTCACCTGGTATTGAAGCTGTTTGATCTGGTCTGTATGTTCCGGTTGGCGTGGGGCTATTTCGGATAAGGTTGCTGTGTTGTCTTTAACAGTATCCGCTAATTTGGAATGATCAGATTTGGGCATCATAAAGTCTGTGGTGAGTGCTCCCAGTTGTTGTTCAATTGCCCGCCGGGAGTCCCTTATTTCCTGTAGGATGACATCTAATTTGTCTGGTGGGGAAGCCATTATTGTGGGTGGTATGCAGCTCTCCATCGGTGTACGTGAGGGATCCTCCGTTGATTCTTGTTGCTTGTGGCCAACCTCCACTTGTTCCGTAGGTTTCCCCCTTGTGCGCCCCATGTTGGTTCCCCCAATGAGTGTAACCGCTTGATTGGGGGGTTACCAGACTCGTCTGGTGCCTGTCAGCTCTTGTCTTGGCTTCTGGAGTTGTATTAGTGTACGGCGACCAGTCGATCAAGGATTCTCTGTTGTCAGCACCAGATGAAGCAAGAGCTGGATGTCCTGCCAGGCCTGGGGGGCAATGATGATTGTAGAGGGCAGTGTTTAGAGGTCTAATAGAGAGGGGGTCACCCCTTATAGTCAGGCAGTATTCGAGACCCTGCTGGGGCGATAACCCAATAAGTTCAGAGCCTGTCAGGTTTTATCACACTGTGGAGCTCACTCACCAGTTTGGTTCAGTTCAGATCAAGTCCCCCCGTGCTCCTCACATAACCCCGGGTCTAGGCTTTATACCATGCGCAATCTATTTTGTGGCGCTTGTGAGGTCCCATCGCTCTCGTGTGTGCCATTTGCGTTGCCATAGTTCCCGCACACGGAGTCCCGTGATGCAGCATCACCGATCCGTGGGGGTATGTGGTCTAGGCCCTCATGACTCGGGTTCTTCCTCTCCTTAATGGTGTGTGGGCCCACATTGGTGCCTGTACTGTCTGTATGAAGGAAATAAATTAGGCTGACCTTATCTGGGCTCTCCGATATTGTTTCTCTTCTTGGCTTGTCCTCGCCTTGCTGATGCACATTAGGGTCTAGACTGGGGGCACTTGGATCAGGACGGCCACCCGTGCAAATGGATTAATGACTTTGCGCCGCACCGCAACTTTTCCCCACCACTGTTCTCCAGTCTGCAGGTGCAGGTGTCGCCCTCAGCCACAGCAGCAGGCGTCCGAGTGTCCGGGTTATTCTACTAGCCCCGGTGGGCCACTCCAGATGCCATTGCGTTAGCGTAGGCCACCCCTCTGGGGTTGCGCCGAGTCCCAGCACACGCAGCCCTCGCTACTCCATGTGTGGCACAGGTTTGCTCACGCCCGTCCTGGCTGTCCGCCCGAGTACACCACTCCTGAGCGCGGGGAGCACCGACCAATCCCAAGGGGGAGGATCCGCCCCCAGTGCAGGTCGGCAATCCCGTACGGATCGAGCACTCCTCTGGTACACCCACCTTCGCTAGACAGGGGACATCTAAGACGAGGTATATTATTTCCGGCCTCCCTGTCTGCTCCACAGCTATATGGCACCCGTGGCCAGGCCGCTCACTTCGCTGTCGGCTTCCCCTTAAATGTAGCTCATGGTTGCCGTTCCGCGGATTGGTGGATCCCTTATCGCATCCAGTCGCGGGTGTGCTCATTTCCGGTTATGGATGCAGCTCTACTGGCGTGTTCCAGGCTGGATCGTACGGCACAGCCCAGGAGCTCTCTTGCTGCTCGTCCGCCATTATCGGCGGTTGGTCACGCCCCCCTTAATTAATAATTAATTGTTAATAAAAATGAATTACTTGATTGATATTTAATTATGTTAATTGTGCAATTTTCTTTAGGTGCGGGTCATGGTGTTATAGGGGTAAAGAGTGGGAAGTCATTTATTTTTAATCAATGAATAATTAGTTGTCAAGAAATAATAATTAATTAATTGAAAAATAATTGTGTTTGTTTTGTAATAGCTATTTTTTAGGTGCGGGTTGTGGGGTTTATAGGAGTAAAGTGTGGGAAGTAATTTATTTTAAATTGAAGAATAATTAGTTGATATTTAATATTAATTAATTGATTACTAATTATGTTAATTGTTTAATTACATTTTGTTTAGGTGCAGGTTTTGGGTTTATAAGGGTAAAGGGTGGGGAATAAATTAATATTAATTAATTTATAATTAGTAGTTCAATACTATTAGTTGTTTAATTGAAAATTAATCTTAATTGTGTAATTAATTTTGTTTAAGTTTAATTTTAGGGGTGGGTTATGGGGGTATAGGGGTAAAGGGTGGGAACTTAATTAATTTTAATTAATTATAATTAAGGCTTCCGGTTTTCCATTTTTACTGATTTTTACAGATAAATATAGACAGAAAACAATGTGTTTACTGTCTGTATTTATTTTTAAAAGTGGAAAAATACAGAATATGGTGCTTCTTTTGAGAGACTCTCCATACTGTCTTCAATGAAAACAGCTGAGCAGATACACAGCATGGAGAGTTAGAAAAGAGGATGAGATTTCCTTAATTACAGGCATATGCTAACACGTATTTGTAGTGTAATGCTAATATGTACGTGTGAGTGTAGTCAGTTGTTATAAGTGGCTGCTTAATTAGCTAAAACATGACAGGCATCCATGTATGAGTGCATGTCCAAGAGATAAATAAACGTGGAAATATTCCATTTTACAGGTCTATTTATTCTCAAAACACAAAATAAATATGCATAAATACCAACGAGTTGGCCACAAAATAAATATGGATAAATACAGACGGAAATGTTAAAAAAATAAATACCATAAAACCGGGAGCCCTAATTTTAATTTGGTATTTAATGAATAACATTTGTTTAAATGACAATTAATTATATTAATTGCGCACATAAATTAATTTGTTTTAGATTTTAGATGTGGTTTGTGGGTTTTATAGGGGTATGGGGTGGAAATACAGAGAGCTTTAAGCTGTGTACCAAGGAAGCATTAACCTCATGGTCATGAGAGAATACATTGGGTAAATAATGCAAACATTGAAAAGGAGATTCTGCAAATGCAGAGTGGATTTCTATTACTGTTCACACATAAGGTTTAACTCACAGTATTATTGGGAAGAGTAAAGTGGAATCCTCATGGATGGTTCAGCATAGTACAAAATGGAGGTGAAATCCACTCCCAGGCTAAAAAGTTTCAAAAAATTGAACAGGGTAAAAGATGTAAAAGCTACCATATCTTGTAACCATCGCCCTATAAACTAGGTTGTATTGGGGCCCTCGCTATTTGCAGGCAGACCAACGATGCGGACGGTATTGCACCTGGAACGTCCTTCTGCGTCTTCAACTCGCTCCTGCAGCGTGGTCACCTGGTATTGAAGCTGTTTGATCTGGTCTGTATGTTCCGGTTGGCGTGGGGCTATTTCGGATAAGGTTGCTGTGTTGTCTTTAACAGTATCCGCTAATTTGGAATGATCAGATTTGGGCATCATAAAGTCTGTGGTGAGTGCTCCCAGTTGTTGTTCAATTGCCCGCCGGGAGTCCCTTATTTCCTGTAGGATGACATCTAATTTGTCTGGTGGGGAAGCCATTATTGTGGGTGGTATGCAGCTCTCCATCGGTGTACGTGAGGGATCCTCCGTTGATTCTTGTTGCTTGTGGCCAACCTCCACTTGTTCCGTAGGTTTCCCCCTTGTGCGCCCCATGTTGGTTCCCCCAATGAGTGTAACCGCTTGATTGGGGGGTTACCAGACTCGTCTGGTGCCTGTCAGCTCTTGTCTTGGCTTCTGGAGTTGTATTAGTGTACGGCGACCAGTCGATCAAGGATTCTCTGTTGTCAGCACCAGATGAAGCAAGAGCTGGATGTCCTGCCAGGCCTGGGGGGCAATGATGATTGTAGAGGGCAGTGTTTAGAGGTCTAATAGAGAGGGGGTCACCCCTTATAGTCAGGCAGTATTCGAGACCCTGCTGGGGCGATAACCCAATAAGTTCAGAGCCTGTCAGGTTTTATCACACTGTGGAGCTCACTCACCAGTTTGGTTCAGTTCAGATCAAGTCCCCCCGTGCTCCTCACATAACCCCGGGTCTAGGCTTTATACCATGCGCAATCTATTTTGTGGCGCTTGTGAGGTCCCATCGCTTTCGTGTGTGCCATTTGCGTTGCCATAGTTCCCGCACACGGAGTCCCGTGATGCAGCATCACCGATCCGTGGGGGTATGTGGTCTAGGCCCTCATGACTCGGGTTCTTCCTCTCCTTAATGGTGTGTGGGCCCACATTGGTGCCTGTACTGTCTGTATGAAGGAAATAAATTAGGCTGACCTTATCTGGGCTCTCCGATATTGTTTCTCTTCTTGGCTTGGCCTCGCCTTGCTGATGCACATTAGGGTCTAGACTGGGAGCACTTGGATCAGGACGGCCACCCGTGCAAATGGATTAATGACTTTGCGCCGCACCGCAACTTTTCCCCACCACTGTTCTCCAGTCTGCAGGTGCAGGTGTCGCCCTCAGCCACAGCAGCAGGCGTCCGAGTGTCCGGGTTATTCTACTAGCCCCGGTGGGCCACTCCAGATGCCATTGCGTTAGCGTAGGCCACCCCTCTGGGGTTGCGCCGAGTCCCAGCACACGCAGCCCTCGCTACTCCATGTGTGGCACAGGTTTGCTCACGCCCGTCCTGGCTGTCCGCCCGAGTACACCACTCCTGAGCGCGGGGAGCACCGACCAATCCCAAGGGGGAGGATCCGCCCCCAGTGCAGGTCGGCAATCCCGTACGGATCGAGCACTCCTCTGGTACACCCACCTTCGCTAGACAGGGGACATCTAAGACGAGGTATATTATTTCCGGCCTCCCTGTCTGCTCCACAGCTATATGGCACCCGTGGCCAGGCCGCTCACTTCGCTGTCGGCTTCCCCTTAAATGTAGCTCATGGTTGCCGTTCCGCGGATTGGTGGATCCCTTATCGCATCCAGTCGCGGGTGTGCTCATTTCCGGTTATGGATGCAGCTCTACTGGCGTGTTCCAGGCTGGATCGTACGGCACAGCCCAGGAGCTCTCTTGCTGCTCGTCCGCCATTATCGGCGGTTGGTCACGCCCCCCTTAATTAATAATTAATTGTTAATAAAAATGAATTACTTGATTGATATTTAATTATGTTAATTGTGCAATTTTCTTTAGGTGCGGGTCATGGTGTTATAGGGGTAAAGAGTGGGAAGTCATTTATTTTTAATCAATGAATAATTAGTTGTCAAGAAATAATAATTAATTAATTGAAAAATAATTGTGTTTGTTTTGTAATAGCTATTTTTTAGGTGCGGGTTGTGGGGTTTATAGGAGTAAAGTGTGGGAAGTAATTTATTTTAAATTGAAGAATAATTAGTTGATATTTAATATTAATTAATTGATTACTAATTATGTTAATTGTTTAATTACATTTTGTTTAGGTGCAGGTTTTGGGTTTATAAGGGTAAAGGGTGGGGAATAAATTAATATTAATTAATTTATAATTAGTAGTTCAATACTATTAGTTGTTTAATTGAAAATTAATCTTAATTGTGTAATTAATTTTGTTTAAGTTTAATTTTAGGGGTGGGTTATGGGGGTATAGGGGTAAAGGGTGGGAACTTAATTAATTTTAATCAATTATAATTAAGGCTTCCGGTTTTCCATTTTTACTGATTTTTACAGATAAATATAGACAGAAAACAATGTGTTTACTGTCTGTATTTATTTTTAAAAGTGGAAAAATACAGAATATGGTGCTTCTTTTGAGAGACTCTCCATACTGTCTTCAATGAAAACAGCTGAGCAGATACACAGCATGGAGAGTTAGAAAAGAGGATGAGATTTCCTTAATTACAGGCATATGCTAACACGTATTTGTAGTGTAATGCTAATATGTACGTGTGAGTGTAGTCAGTTGTTATAAGTGGCTGCTTAATTAGCTAAAACATGACAGGCATCCATGTATGAGTGCATGTCCAAGAGATAAATAAACGTGGAAATATTCCATTTTACAGGTCTATTTATTCTCAAAACACAAAATAAATATGCATAAATACCAACGAGTTGGCCACAAAATAAATATGGATAAATACAGACGGAAATGTTAAAAAAATAAATACCATAAAACCGGGAGCCCTAATTTTAATTTGGTATTTAATGAATAACATTTGTTTAAATGACAATTAATTATATTAATTGCGCAAATAAATTAATTTGTTTTAGATTTTAGATGTGGTTTGTGGGTTTTATAGGGGTATGGGGTGGAAATACAGAGAGCTTTAAGCTGTGTACCAAGGAAGCATTAACCTCATGGTCATGAGAGAATACATTGGGTAAATAATGCAAACATTGAAAAGGAGATTCTGCAAATGCAGAGTGGATTTCTATTACTGTTCACACATAAGGTTTAACTCACAGTATTATTGGGAAGAGTAAAGTGGAATCCTCATGGATGGTTCAGCATAGTACAAAATGGAGGTGAAATCCACTCCCAGGCTAAAAAGTTTCAAAAAATTGAACAGGGTAAAAGATGTTTCAAACAACTCAGGGGAATGCTGCTTTCATTACATTATTTTTGTTACCCTCGCTTGCCATTTAAACAACTGAATCTATCGGTTCCTCTGCAGTTTTGCAGCAAAAGGCTCCAAGAGAATGTCATACATCAATGAAACTTGCTACCCCATCAAAAGCTGTTACTAATTATTATTAATACTGCACTTATATTGCAACTCTCCATTAACCACAATCCTACATTTGGGCTTTGGATACACAGACTGAACATTTGAGAAAACTCCACCCAATCCGAATTTGATCACCATCTGCCATAAATTTGAACAATGTAGTTCATCCGATGCCTTTCTGTGTCAACATCTCTCATCTTTCATCTTTGCTTTCTGACATCTGTAGAGCAAGCTGATTGTCATTTTTTTCTGGCTATTCGTGGTTATATTGGTTACTCGTGTATATTGAGCCCAATGCTATTCTGCCAGACGGCCTATAATATTATGCTGTTTAAAGTTCTCAAACATCATGAGATTAAGGATTTAGGACTTTGCTACAGTAGATACTGAAGGATGTTTTCTTCTAGTTGTCCTAAGGTTTTTGTGGTATTGTGTAAATGTAAATGCTGTATGCTCCTTTTATCACTTCTTGTTGTTCACTGTGGTCTGCCTTAGGGAATGTTGGAAAAGGAATGTAGATTGTTTGTGTTTGAAGGTTAGTTGCTGTTGAGAAGGTTAAGGCGAACTGTGCTGTGGCTGGAGTTTCTCTGCTGAAGAATAAACATCTTTCTTTTATGTACTGGACTGGCGTGATCTACTTTCAGAGTGTTGGAGTTTGGCAAAAGAAGGATATCTACAAAAGAATTTGATGGATACCCCCTCCATCTGATTCTTAGGGGTTATTTAGATTTTGAGAGATGAGGGGCATCTGCCAACCTTTGGGGGATGTCCCGTCCATCCTACTAAAGTGTTTGCACAGCTGGAACACCACCAGTCTTTGGAGGATGCCATTTATCCGCAAAGCTCTAAACATCCTCCTTAGTTCCTTTTAAAGATCTGTTACATATCTCATATCCTCTCTGCATGTCCATAATAGCTCTGATTTCTGTAGCAGCTCATCTTAAGTATGTCTAAATGAGTAAAATATATCACTTGGAAACATTACATATAAATATTCACGTACATCTTTCAAGTCAGAGTCCTGAATTTTTTGGCACATATTATCTTTTTCCTTTCAATTTTCTTATGCTGTCATGAGATATTAAAGCACGGACATCCTGAGGCATTCCAGTCGCCAAACGTCAAACTGAAAGCTATTTCCTCATCTATTTCTGCTCATTTGTTGCTACCAAGTTCTAACCCTATCTTCATCTTTTATCTAATTCTTCTCATTGTTTTTAACCACCATTCTCAGAACCATCATGTTGACTTCAGTCTCTGGTGTTACGTAACCCCTACTAGGGGACCCTCATGGCACCCCATTATTTATATGCAGTCTCAGACTGTCCCCAGCCCTACTAACATTGTTGGTGTCTTCACTCAGCCCAGGGGGAAGCTCTGCTAACTTTTTCTGAAGGATCTCCTTAACAACTAAGATCCAGCATTGAGAGCTTTTACTTCCATGGAATGTGCAATATGAGACTAGACCATCGGATTATGGCAATGCAGAATTCTTTACAGGTGCTCAACTTCCAACATTGCAACTAGGAGTCCAGGTACTGCAACCAGTACCAAGGAGCATACTGCCCTTAAATCTTAGAACTGCCTGTTTCAGCATAAAAGGAGGGACAGATTGGGCCCACTTCATAAACTACTGTATACCCAACATCTCACATTTTACAGAGCCTCTGTCAGCAAAGCTGAGAAGAGCTAATATGCTGTCTGTAGGAAGGTAGGATCTGACTACATAGTTACCCCCTCTTTTAGCCTGGTGTTTTGCTGGTTTTTGACTAGTCTGACTGAGATCCTGCTAATCAGGACCTCAGTCGCTCTGCTTTCTCCCTACATTGATTGTGTTATGTACTTAGGTACACTCCATATTGGATACTGGGGTACCCTTGTCAGCCCCTAGTATATGGAACCTGCCACTTACTTTAGATATAGGTTTACTATATCTTCTAAAGGTCACTACACCTAAAACCTATCAGTCACCCCTCTAGCAGGCCTTGTCAATCCTGAAGCCAGGGTGCTGGGTTTTACGTGAGAGGGTGCCCCTGCATGAGCAATGCCCCTCTGCAGCCTTCGGAGACCATTCTCCCGGGTTGTCGGTGACACACCCAGACATATAGATAGAGGTGCATTATATGCTCCTGGTCTCCTTCTTCGCACCTGAAGCACCCGACATCAGTGGGCATTCCTCTACCGAGCCCCTGGTCACTCCTTAGTGACCCAGAACCTGTCCCCTCTGCTTTCAAGTTCTTTCCTTCAAGAATCCACCTGTGTGTTCCACCGGACACTTCTTTCTTTCCAGTAGTGGCAATTCTTTGAAGGCTCCCATTGAGAACGACGGCAGCTTCCGATGCCACTTCGACCCTATGCACCGGGCTCCCCTGGGATAGGTAACTCTGGTACTTTGGTATCCACTGGTGGGGTGGCTCTCCAACCTTCTAGGTTCTAAAGGGTTTCTTCGTAATCCACTGGGAAGGGTCCTTAAACACGAAAACTGCAACCAACACTCTCCCATTGAATTGTACGTAGCACGCGGTCGTGTTCTTACACTGCACCCGTCCTCCGTAGGGTCCCTACTTACTCACCTTGGGTGGTTCCTTAGGGACCCAGCGATTCTACAACCTAGAGACACTGTTTTGACTTTAATCGTGGTTCTTATACCACTATTTTATTATATGGTTTGGTCTCCCCCTGGAGCCCACTGGGTATTAGTGCTACTTACGTTTGTGTCTTTGCTACAGTATTGTGTGCTTTGTGTTTATCTGCATGTAGCAGATACTGTATGGTATTTAATGTGTTTCATAATAATAAATACATATTTTTGAAACTACTGTGCGGTTCTCCTTTCATTTAACCAATACATTACGGTTACATTCTGGTAACACAAGCTGCTTAACATTCCTTCAAGACTAAGCCTGAAGGCTGCTCTCCACAGCTACCACTTGGATAGCTTTCTAAGGTTATCTTTGACCTCTTAAATCGCCATAAGGGTTGTTTGGACTGGTTAATTAGTGGACATCATATACCAGGCCAACTTCTCACATTGCCTGTGTCATCCATTTGCACTACCTTTTCAGTCTGCTCTTCTGCATCTTATCTAAAATAGGTAATTTACCATCGTACCTTAATGAGCTGTCCCCTTCATAACTCTTCTGTAATGCTTGACTGTAAAAACTCACTGGGCACCTTCTTCTTTACTCTACTTAGACATTCTTGTTCCTTTTCACTTATTCTCTTGACTGGCTTCTAATGAGATCTTATAGCAAATTGCATCCACCTGCAAGTCTCCAGCCCTAGATGTCCTTCATCTTCTTGCAGTTTTGAAGGAACATTTGACCTCCCACTTTAAGTCACTTGGCTTTGTGAACCAGTTTGACATTCTCATTTCAGCTTGAAATCCCAAAGCCTTACTAATGTAGAGGACATCTTGCATTGGTGATTCTACCTAACAAAAAGGTGAGTCAACTATGATGCATTGTTTTTAATGTTGCTGTGAACTTGAGTGCCAAGAATAGAATGTCTTATTTGTCTGAATCTACACTCAATTATATTTATATTCACTCCAGATTCCTAAACTGACCAGGTCAGACACTAACATTGCATATAACATCTTCAAGACCAGTTATATTTGACATCATAATCTAGGCACCGATGATGCAAACTAAATCAATTTGGTTACCTTTGGATTCCAGCATGCCATGAAGGTGTTGTTGAGATGCCAAGCTGATCTGGGGATTGGGGCCTTCAAAACATATATCCACAATCATTTGTCCAGATCGCCATCCTTCACACATCCACAGTCCTTCTTTTAGATCTCTATTCTTGGCATATTCATAATCTCTCTTCCCAGTCTCCATACTTTACACATCCAAAATCATCCTTCCAGATCTCCATCCTTCAATTTTTGGGAGCGAGCAGGATAAGTATTCAAAATGAAGAATCTGTCACAAAATAGAAGTCTCTCCGCCCGGAGAGTCCTGTGGTCTGTTTTTACTTGACTTTCCATGCAGAGTCTAAGAATGTTCAGCTTATTTCATCCATTTGAGTTCCACACACAATTCCAGCCTGCAACAGTGAACTGTGTGTACCACTAGTACACACAAACTCTGTGAGTGGTCCTTACCTGTGTAAAATACAGTGGTCGCGTCAAGCGCACGCATGCCTTTAAATAAGGGCACACGGACATGCCCCACTATTTTTATGGAGGGGAGCCGTCTTCATTAGCCCTCGACCAAAAGAGGACTCAGAGGTGTCCTCTTTTATAGTGACAGCTCTCAAGGTGCCGGTAAGACTCGGTTCTAGAAGGAGGGGCAGGAGGGTCAGCATCCCTCCCCCTCCCAAAGGTGCCCACTCATGGTCTATTTACTTGTGGAGCCCCATATTTTGTTCTTTTTATAATGTTTCATGTGGGGTATGCAACTCTGCTATACCTGCATACACGCTTAGCTTTTATGAGAGCTAGCAATTACTTGGGCCACTTTAAGTGCCATAGGGCAAGTGTGAAATAAGCAGTAATGGATGCTGCTGATATCAAATGCAAATAAATAGCAGATCATATCATGTTACTTCCCTACATAATTTACTTCAGCTTAATGGGTACGTCGACAAGTGAATTTTTTTGCTTTGGGTCTTCTGAAGAAATCTACACTTAACTTGTAGGTCACTGGTTTGATTCCCAGCAAGGGCATGTCAGCATTCCATCCTTCTGAGAGTGATAAAATGGGAATCACTGAGCCAATTAAAAGGGGAAATCTGCCATTCACAGTGCTACAAAGTAGCAACATATACTGCAACAAGTGCCATATGAACACAGGGGTTGATGATTTTTTGAAAAAACAAAGGTTTCAATGGAAAATAAAGTTACAAAAGGTGTATGCTACAAACAAACAAATATCAAATATGCTGGAACACATTCAGGTAAGGCACCTTTTAAGAAGAGCATACATCCTATCTCTGTACAAAGACTGTAACTAATCCAGAATAGTTCAAGGAGTCGTGTCTTTGAATATATGTGGTCATTCAGAACTAGTTAAAGGTTCTGTGAGTCGCCGTTGTTTTTGAAAGCACATAAACTATTGCATTTTAGTACCTTTTTGATATAGGACCCATTGTAGCTTTAAGTCCTATTGAAAACCCTGTATTAAATGAATGCTAGTGATTCAAAAAATCTATGTAACACAAAGTGTTCTAATCTGTGTTAGTATTTTTTCAATAGCTCTTTAGTAGTTGGTGTGGTATATGCAATATTGTTTACCTGAATAAATAAAAAGACTTCTAAAACTGTCAGTTCACTTGGTACATTTTAAGTTGAAACGTGTGAATGTGACATCCTACAGATATTGCACCAATGTACATTTGTGTTTCTGAATGTACATTCACTGTTCTATATGTACATTCTTTGGTAGTTCTGTACATATGTGGGTTTATATATACTTAGTTGGTTTAATTGTACATTTGTTCCAATGACTCTACACTTGTTTTTCCTAAGGTACATGCATTACAATTATTGTACACCGGATATGCCTCTGTGTTGTGTGTTCCACGTAGATAAAGAAGTGTTCTTTGTACCAGCCTCTTAAAGGAATTCCCATATGGAACGCACAGTAATGAAAGTTGCAGAACTTGCATTGGTAATGGGGTTCTGAGGTACTGGCTGAGCTGAGTGCACAGAAACCTGCACACCGTGTTGAAGCGCACTACGCAATGACCCCAAAAGGTTCAACAAAAATTAGTACATAATCAATAGTAAACAAATTTTCCACACCTCAACGAAAAGTCAATTTTGACATACATATGTATTTATCAATTCAATATTTCATAAAGTAAAATTGACACTCAATTGGCAATTCACTTCAAATTAAACATTAGTATTTTCTCAACGAACAATGATGAATGCATTAAACAAAATGTATCAAACAGAATCCGTAAACCTATTTCTTATGCCAGCCCCTATGCATTTCGGGTTCTTGGAACCCTTCTTCAGGGGCACAGATTCGATGCAGACTAAGAAACAGTGGGCCCGTTTTACAGAACTAACTTAAGACAAAATCCTAAACTTACTACTTTTGGTATTCACAGAATGCACTTACTACTTTTGGTATTCACAGAATGGATTTACTAACTTTACGTCCGCACTCGGGCCGGAGATTCCGGCCTGGAGGCAGAGATTCCGGCCCGGAGGTGGAACTTCTGGCCCGGACGTGGGGATTCCGGCCGGTGGCAGAGATTTAGCCATGGCCGAAATCTCCACCTCAGGGCCGGAATCCCCACCTCCGGGCTGGAAGTCCCGCCTCCGGGATGGAATTTCCGGCCCGAGTGCGGACGTAAAGTTAGTAGTCGTAAATCCATTCTGTGAATACCAAAAGTAGTAAGTGCATTCTGTGAATACCAAAAGTAGTAAGTTTAGGATTTTGTCTTAAGTTAGTTCTGTGAATCGGGCCCCGAGATTGGCCACCTTCTGATAATGACTCAAACGTTTCGAAATCTACGAACAACTGTAAGCCCAAACTGTTATACGGCTCAGTTTCTATCTTGCTGGCGTGCTCCAATATACATCCAATACGCTGCACCGTCTAAATGAAGCTGCAAGTTCACTGTTGTGTCTGCCAAACTTATGTACGCGATGTGTACCCTATCTCATCATCAGTTGAATAGTTCAGAGATACTGCCCACATAATGATTTTAAAAATACTCACTAAATATAAAAGTGCACACTATACACAAGTCTTGAAAACATGTAAAGTGTGTTTTCTTCAAAAGGAAGAGGACGTTTTCACCATTAATCCAGGTAGACGAGAAAGTAGTGAACTCAGCTTCTATCAGTAAAGATTTTAACAGATGGATTTGAAGTTCATTGCATAGTGATGACAGATCTTGGTTTAAGCACTGAGGCAGGGGACGAGAGTTGCAAAATAAATGCCCTGTTCAAGATAAAGGCAGTGACACCAAAAGGGAGCGCCTGAATCACAGAACTTTCAGATGCGCCTCGCTATATTGTTTAAGAGTTGGGCAAGCCAAGGCGAAGAGTCTTTTCAAAAATGAATCTAGATGCGATCGTCACTTAATTAACAAGTCTTTTGTCAGCCACATGGAGAAATTTTAGGATTGTCCTCAGTGTTCTCAGGACGGGAGACCAGGTAGAGATCAGCTTAATAAACTGAAATTAAACCTAAATCAGACATAATCCCTATGTCCTGAACTGTGTATATCTGCACAAGTATTCACCCCAAGCCTGGGTCACCAAGCAAAGCGAAGCAAAAGGCGCGACATGACAAGCACCACCATATTTTTAAAGTTCAATGTTAATATAGTATTTGTAGCTGTCATCCTAAATAATACAGCTGTTAGACATGTATGGAAATTGGATGCCTTGGCTGCAGAATCATCTAGATGCATACTGAATTCACAGCTCCTACAGTTCATCAATGTCCTCTGGCCAAAATACCCCAGCGAATACTATCCGTAGTGGGCATAAGTAAGGGAATGGCCTTAGCCCAATTCTTGTGCTGGTATTCTACTCCCAATACCTCTTTGGCAGGCCTGCAGCTGTGCTCGGTGGTCAGTAGGCACAGATAATGTATGCTTCAATGTCCCTTGGTCAGTAGCCCTGCTTGCACTACAAAATGGACACTGGGTATGACTAATGGATCACTATTACACTTGATATTACTAAGGTATGTAACGTCCTAGACAATTCGAAATTGGACAGATGCCAATGTCTGAAACAGCATATCTCCCAAATACTGTTATTGTTTTTTGCCCAGCCATCTCTCTGGCACAGCCGCGCTTTTTCATGGCCCAGGCAGCAGTGGCGGCTGCTACTTAACAGGGGTGTCTCTCTGTCCTCTTCGGCTCTTCGGTCAACTCCAGAACTCCAGTAAGCAGGAAACAGGAAGCACACAGGTTCCCAGACTCCCCTAGCCAATCACAACGCGTCATGATTGGTCTGAGCACCATGTTTTGACTGGGTGCCTGTTCATGTTCTCCTCCCAGGCTGTGCACCACAGCCGGGTGAAGAACATGCTAAGTTCGCATGACTATTTGACCGGCCCAAGACAGCCGGCCAAACCGTCATGCGCACTTACAAGCATGCCCACCACTCCTCCTCCTGCTCCTGTGACAGACGATCCCTGCCCCTAACCAACTGAGCCACGACAGAAAAATAAAATCATAGTAACAATGCGTTATTATCTTATTTTTCCTTTTTGAACTGCTCACAGAGCACTGGGGGGGAAGCTCCTCTGCCTTAGTGGAGGAGCCGCCCCTGCCAGCTAGATCCTGAATTTTGGAGCTGGGCCTCGTGCCAGCAGATTGGTGCTATTACATGGTGCTTCTGCTGCAAGACATTGAAGTTGAGACAGCGGTGGGAGTTTAACAGCAGAGCTATGACCAAGGCCCAAACTCCTTTCAGGCTCTCATTGTTCTGACAAGAAAGGTTTTTAGCATCTCCCTTTGTTTCACTCTAGTGATAATATATTGCACATTACCTGCACTTCAATGGGCATCTCTGCCCTCACCTCCACTTTACTATGAATCATCTGAATACCCTTCTGTTTAGAATCATTAAAGTACTTTTAGAGCATAGTTCTGGATGCATCCTTAGTACACCGTGCACAGCTGATGGGCAGGACCACTTGTGAGGGATGGTCAGTGGAGGCTTAAATCATGACCTGCTTTTGATACCAAAATGTAACTGAAACAAACTTTATAACCATGTAAAGTTTATGAATTACAGTTGGTACTGAAAAAAGGCAGAAAGCTACTACAAACCACATTTTGTTACGCTATCTATACCAATGCCAAGTGGCTCCATTTTATGTGTGATACAATCAGCCAGTTCCTGACTTTCATCAAGCAGCATGTTCCATGTTGGGCTTGTAGTTTTACTTTTAATATTGCCGTTATGGTATCAAAAATCCCAATATGCAAAGAGACAGTGGCTAAAAAGCCAGGACTGGCTGAAGGTGTCACACATGACATTGAGTCACTTGGCAGCGGTGTTTTTATACTTTACAAGATGTCCTAGTTCATTTTGAAAAGTGCTTGTTTCACATGCCAAACCAAAAGCAAACCCTGTTTACTTATTTGATTAAAGTTTAACATTTATATCAAGCTTTAAAACAAATATTGCTTGTGCCCATCAGTTTAGCTTTTGTATAATGGAAAGTTTTAGACCAAGACGCGCCAATACCCAATATAGATACTGCATGAGCAGGAGCAGTGCAAGCTTCCCTAATGCAAAACCGGGTATAAGGCAGGTGGTATATGCAGAGGGAGCAACATATTTTGTCATACACAAACAACATGGCTTGTACAGGTAGCAACAATTTAAGGTTTCCCCCATCAGAATAGGTACAACTTGAGCATCAGAAATGCAAGTGTATGCTCTTGAAACAGGGGTAAATGTGGCAGTAGCAGTGCAAAATTCCCTTTGCTAAAAAGCTGGTACAGCACAGCAGCAACAGATTAAGCTTACCTCTCGTATCAATCAATCAATCAAACAGCATTTGTAGAGGGCAGAACTATCACTCCTTGGGGTGCTGAAGGTGCCATATCTCCATTGGAGAGCCAGGTCTTCAGTTTCTTTCTGAACTCCAAAAGGGAGAGAGCTGTTCGGAGATGGGGGGCAGGTTGACCCAGGACTTGGCAGCGATGTAGGAAAAGGAGCGGCTGCAAAAGATGCATGTGTGCGAGGGCGAGTGAGGCAGAGCACAGGTGTCTTGCAGGAAGGTGAAAGTTCAGTCAATGGTTGATGTAGGATGGACCTTGATCTTGTAGGGCTTTGTATGCTTGTGTGAGGATCTTGAACTGGTATCTCTTCTGGATGGGGAGCCAGTGGAGGTTTCTGAAGATGGGGGTGATGTGGGTCAGTTTGGGGGGTCCAGGATGAGTCTGGCTGCGGCGTTCTGTGTGGCC
Source organism: Triturus cristatus (assembly GCF_964204655.1). NCBI lineage: Eukaryota > Metazoa > Chordata > Amphibia > Caudata > Salamandridae > Triturus > Triturus cristatus. The sequence goes on along the minus strand of NC_140588.1, from coordinate 346,291,544 downwards.
TAGAGTCTTCTGAGGAGCTGAGTGGAAATTCCAGGATAGAGGGTGTTGCCATAGTCGAGGCGGCTGGTGTTGGGGGCCTGCGTGACAGTCTTTCTGGTGTTGGTTGGGATCCATCTGAAGATTCTGCGGAGCATTGAAAGAGTATGGAAGCAGTAGGAGGCAACAGGGTTGTTTATTCGTTTCATGGTCAGTTGGCTGTTGAAGATGATGTCCCATTGCGTGCATGGTCTGTCCCTGTTGGTGTTAGTCTGAGTTCTGTTGGCCACCAGCTGTGTGTAAAGACGAGGCAATGGCACCAGGTGGTCCCTTGCGGAGGTGTTCTTCCCAAAGATCAGCGCTTCTGTTTGTCAGCATTGAGTTTGAGGAAGTTGAATCTCATCTATTTGGGTATGTGGGTCATGGCTTTGCAGAAGTTGGTTTTGGTGTTGATGGGGTCCTTGGTGAGTGAGAGGATATGTTGAGTGTCGTCTGCGTCAATGATTATGTTGAATCTGTGGGATCTGACAACGTCTGTGAGGTGGTCATATAGATGTTGACATGGTGGGGCGAACGGATGATCCTTGGGGTACTCCGCATATGATGTCCTTGGGTGCGGGGGTGAAGGGAGGCAGTTGAATGCTCTGTGTGTGCCCTGTGAGGAAAGAGGAGATCCACTTGAGGGTATTTTGCTGTATGCTGATGTTGAAGAGTCTGTTGAAGAGGATGTAGTGGGATATGGCGTCAAACACAGCGAAGAGGTCTAAGAGGATCAGGGCCACAGTTTCTCGGTGGTTGAGGTTCGTTCTCCCATCATTTTTCTCCCTTCCTCATTTGGATGTGTTGGAGTTTGGACCCAGTCAAAAATGTATCTCCAGATGGGTGACCTTTCTAACAGCACGATAGGTAAAAGAGGAAAACTATCAGTATTAACATCTCATTTTAGTGCAACCCATGTTGACACACAATAATCACTCAACAACTTAATCTGAGTTTAGTAGGGCTAAATTATTCATTTAGAAACAAATCAATGTAGACCATTCATAACATAATTATCTAATAATACTGAAAGACCAAGATAAGACCAAATCTCCTGAAGAGATTTACCCTATACAAAACAGATGACTATCTATGGTGATGATGCAGACGATCAGGAAAAAGAATTGAGTATTACATTTCATCTGGTGATTCTCCAAAGTAAGCATGAGCAAGTTATCTCTCGCTACACTACCTTAAAAGGGGCGAGCATCCCTAAGCTAAAAAACATTTGATAAGGGTGGAATCAGGAAGGTGTCAGCTATTCATGGAGTCTTCAGTAGAAGGCACTCCAACCATAGGTCAAGTAGTATTAAGCCACACAAGCAGAAGAATAGGTCTGCTTTCGGTGAAAGCCCTATGATGACGCTCCTGTCCCTCACTTTTTTGAGCATAAAATATCAATTGCAGTCAGAGTAGACAATCCCATAGCTCAAGCACAACTGGTTACTTTCACCACCTTTCCCACATCGATAAGATGCAACTTCGCTCGTCCTTGGTTATTCCTCTCCCATGAGAACTCGCCTCCTTGCTTGTTACCGCGCTTCTCCTTGCCAACTTAGTCTTCTTATACCTTGCTATCTAACGAAAACAAAACCCTCCTATGCTAACTAATGAGGTTTTCTGTCTCCATACCTGCAGTGGAAATGAAATGAAATAATGAAATACCAGCATTTGTAAAGCGCACAGCTATCTCCGGAGAGGTGTCCCAGCGCTGAGGAAGATTAAGCGAGCTATTGCCCAGAGTCACATGGTGCTGGGCTAACCTGCCACTGGAACCTGGGATCGAACCATGAACCTCATGGTCCGGAGTCAGACACCCTGGCCGCTGCACCACACCTCTTCCCAAAATAAAAATACACCCATGCTACATTAAAGGTTAAATACGAATTACATGTTAAACTCTAAACGTGAGCATGGATCAAACTTGTTTCTCAAGGCCGACTCCAGACAACTTTAGTAGTGCACAGGGTTACAAAATATGTGCACATTTCTACACACACAATACATGCATCTCCTTAATACATGTATAAATTGTAAAGAATTACAAAGATATCATTCTAAATGCACCTGCATGAAATACATTTCTGTTACAAATAAATGTTTAAACATTAGTTTACACATATTCAATGTTAATAACCTCACAATGTGACACATTTATGTTAACTTAGCCTATTATATTAATATGTAAGTATCACATAAACCCTTATGACTCACATTCTATACATGAGTATGTCATGTGGAATACTTTAAATATGCCACTCCTCTTACAGACCTGCTGTCTCACGTACACACTCGCGCCTTCTTTCGTATACTCATGTCACAAGCGTTCCCTCCTCTCTCAAATAATCTTCTCATTTGTAAATCATTCTCACACACCCACTTCCTCCCTCATTTCTCACAGGACTTTACTTCACTCAGACCCTGCATTCTTTATCTCCTCTTCTTTTTCTCATCTCCTGTCCCTCACTTTCCATCTCACGCGATCACTCATACAGACACACATTGAACTGTATTGTGATTTATATAGCGCTTACTACCCCAAAGATGGTTGTACTACTTATGCTACCTATCACTACTGTCAATATTGACACGATATTTTTAAACTGCGCTAGGTGAAAACAAATCTGAGCTCAACAATAAGGCAGTAATCAAAACAATATCAACTCAGAGATCACGCTGATTACGTCTCAGAGCAAATACAGATCAGGGAAAGTAGAAATAAATCAATGCAATGATCATATCAAGAAAAACATGAGTATTTACCTACAAAAGGGAAGCAAAATTCAAGCATGCATCATATAGAAACTGTTGGACTTGGTGGACTTGTACTGATTCTTTAGTCATCAATTTATCGATGAGTTCGCTTATGCAGCTGAAACCTACATGGTCAATATTATTTAGAGCAACTTTGCCACTTCCTAAGTGACTACAGTGTAGTCATGTACACAAAACAACTTCTTCAAAAATGTGTTACATCTTGATGCACTCTGCATTTCACCTCAAGAGGTAGTGCGAGAAAGTAAAATGGTCCGTTCTCTTTACAGTCATGGATATGAAGGCCCTGTGACATCACTTCCTGTGGCATCACTGCACACTGTTTTAGCCACTCCTGCTATTTTTTAGGACTAGCTGGGGGGATTTTCCCAACCATGATAGTGAGAACTTGGAGTAGTCAGCTGCATTCAGCTAAAGGCAAAATGGGGACATTCACATTCACATTATAATTTCTCCCTCCTCCAGGCACTCAGACTATTTTAATATTGTTATATTTTTTATTGCAATTTGCGCAGGGTACATCTACCATTGAAATGTGGCCCAAATGTATTCAAATGTCCCCATGCATTGTCCTGAAATAGGTCCGTAGGAAATACCACATCTTATCTCATCGTATCTTTGAGGGGCCTGTTAGGAAAACGTAACAGCCACTTCTTAGGAGAAGAAAAGGTAGAAGGGACAGGAACCATAGCCACACACTGCAAAGATGGCAGACGTGATACAAAGGATGCTGCAGGCCATTTGTTTTATGGTTGAGGGAGAAAAGGAAACGAGTAGTGATAAAGAATGCGGGAAAACCAAACAGTACCACGTCGATCTTGTTGGCTGCCACCGCCCAAAGAGAGTCAGGAACCGTACCTGATAAGAGAGAAAACAATTTAGCTTACGTCTCGCTTAACCATGAGCTGAAGAGAACAGGGGGCACTGAAAGACCAATTCACAGAAGTTCCGAAAAATAGGAGTTACACATATCTTACTCATGTTTGCTAATTTATTTACTTTGCCATGTGTTTGTGCACAAATACCATAATATATCCTATAGTAAATCATTTGTGGGCGTTAATATGATTTGCAAAGATCAAGAGATTTTTGGTCATAGGTAAATGGGCTTACACACAGCCAAGTGAAGTGAAAAAACATCACTCTTCATATATTTATATATCTATTTGTATATAGATATATATTGATATATATAAATATATATATGTATGCATATAAATATATGTATGTATATATGAATATATATTGTGAAAAGCGACGAGTGGTGGTTGGAGTACGCCTGATATATATATATATGTATAGATATATATATATATATATATATATATATATATATATATATATATATATATATATATATATATATATATATATATATATATATATCAAGACACACCTGGTCCTCAGTTAGTGAGCAGCGTCCATAACACCAACCTTTGCACCAAGGAACCACGAACCACCGATTTGAAGCAACAAGATGTTTTATTGAAGCTGTTTAGTCCTCTTGAAGACGCGTTTCGGGCGTCACTCGCCCTTGTTCACATCAACGAGGCAAGGTAATTAAGCCATTTTTAAATAGTGATGCCTAACCCATGTGACCACACACCAAGTATAAACATAGACAAAATACTATGTACGTACAATTGTTTCAAGTGCATACAAAACTACAAACGCTTCCGTCATAACGCTGACTTGCTGCTTTCATCTGTGTCATTGCAAGGAGTGCCCTTAGTTGTACATAATTGCTGTTTAGAATACATCACAATTGTAGAGCAAAATAGAGAAACATATGTAAAATATATATGTTGTCCTTGTAGAGTCCAATTTGATATATTCTTGGAGTCATAACAAAGCAGGTCCATGGTTAAATCTCATAATACAACAAAGTTATGTAGACGGCAAATTGATACAGTCCATGAATTAAATTTAATCTGAAACAAGGCAAGAAATAAAATAAATATAAATATGTATAAATACTCTAAAAGCATTAAAAAAGTTATTCAATAATATTGATAATGATATTATTAGAGATAATGCTGCCAAGCCTATCTTTAACATATGTTGATCAACCCTACAGTGTTAGCATATCTGCTCCTGTGTTACATGGACATATTTCCTCATGATTAAACTACTTCGGAAGGTCCTCCCTTTCATCCCGTTTACCTTGCGGAAAACAGTAGTGGGGGCCCTAGTCCTCTCCCGTATTGACTACTGTAACGCATTGTACGCCGGGATAGGGGAGCGTCAGCTTGCTAAGCTTCAATCCTTGCAAAATGCGGCTGTTAGAGTCCTGCTTGATCTCCCGAAGCATCATCCCACATCTTCCTACATGAGGAAACTCCATTGGCTTCCTGTTCGTAACAGGATCCAGTTTAAGACTTTATGTCTAGTGCATAAGGCTGTACATGGAGGAGGGGCTGATGACTTGAAATCCTTATTTCCTACCTATGTCCCCTCTCGCACACTCAGATCTTCTACCATGGGCCTAGTTTGCCCTTCAAAATTTAAGAGGTCGCGATGGGGAGGCAGGGCCTTTTCGTTCCAAGCAGCAAAACTTTGGAACACTCTACCAACAGCACTTCGATTGGGAACTAACATGATCCCGTTCAGAAAGGCCTTGAAGACCTGGCTGTTCACCAAATCTTAAGCTAGCCCCTCCTCGTCCCTTCTATCACAGCGCCAAGACGCCTCGGCATAAGTGCGCTTAATAAATAACTCAGTCAGTCAGTCATGGACTCTTTATTTAATGTTTAAGAATATTACTCTACAAATAAGACTAAAACATGGGCCACTATACTGTCCTAGTTATAGGACTGTGTTCTCAGCGTGAAGGAACCACATAGAGCAATTGTAGTATGTGCAAATTACGCAAGAGTGTGATTGTGCAGATAGTAAAAAATATATTAAACTAATTATAGTGCTTGTATATCTAAAAACAGCAAACATCAATGTTTCACATTAAACTGGAATATGCTATATACATAGAATGTAATAGCATAAATAATCCACATGTGACAATTATAAATATATAAACACCATATAAAAAATCTGAAATAAAGGGGAATAGAATACATATACAAAGTATAAATATACATATAGAAAACATCGGGCTTAAAACAGATATCCAAAAATACCTAAGATTTTAAAGTGCTGGTTCATAGGAAATTATGTAAATCCTCAGTATTATTTAAACCGGATGGGAACTTAGTGTCAAGTTCAAGAATAAGTTTAGATTCCAACTGTCTCAGGGCTTTTTCACGGTCACCGCCTCGACGTAATTTGGGGATTGTGGCTGCCACAAAATAATTAAGACAACTAAGATCATTGTTATGCGTTGATTTAAAATGGCGAGCCACAGGATACGTGGTGTCGTTATTGACAATGGCACGTAGGTGCTGTAATATCCTGACATGCACCTGCAACTTCGTACTACCCACATACCTAAGTCCACAGGTGCATGTCAGGACATATACCGCAAACTCAGTTTTGCAAGTAAAGTTACCCCTAATGGCTATTTTGTTTGGACTAAAAGGGGAAAGATAATGTGTGGTATTAATCCCGAACTTACAAGCCCTACAAGTGGAACACTTGGTAAAGCCATTTCTGGGCTGTAGCCACGTTTTGGCTGTAGTTAGTTCCGGGCAAGCCTTTCCTATTTGTGTGTGCATAGAAATGCCCTTTCTATATGTGACAGTTGGTTGAGATGGTAATCTAGTAGATAATACTCCATCCGTGAGAATAATCGGCCAATGACGTTTAATGATGGCACGAATTTTCCTCTCTTGTTTATTAAAAGCTGTGATCAACCTAGGGGCAGAATTGTCGTCAGGTATGGAGTCCACTTTGTTATTGAAAAGAGATTCCCTGGATCTTTCCTTAGTTTTATTTAAGGCTGTTTTTAAAATCTTCTCGTTGTAGCCTCTATCTATGAATCTCCTGTACGCTTCCTCTGTACATCTATTGAAGTCTTCATAGTTGTTACAAATCCTTTTAAGACGCAAAAATTCTCCATATGGGATGTTGTCAATCATATGTTTAGGATGCGAGCTGCTGGCATGCAAAGTCAAATTACCTGCTGTTTCTTTTCTGTATAGTGTTGTTCCTAAAGCTCCATCTCTTTCGTATACTTTTACATCTAAAAAGTCAATACTTTTACTAATTATATTGGACGTGAATTTGAGATTGGCAGAATTGATATTCATTTCCTCAATAAATTGTGAGGCTTCAGTTTCGCTGCCCTTCCACGCTACAAAGACATCATCTATGTATCTCATCCAATACAAAACATTTTCATTAAACACATTTGCATGGGTGATTTTGAGGACCTGCTCCTCCCACCAGCCTACATGCAAGCATGCATAGCTGGGGGAGAAGCAAGCCCCCATCGCCACGCCTCTTTTTTGAAGGTACAGATCATTACCAAACATGAAATAATTATTATGTAAACACCAGGAAATCAAACTTAAAAGCATCTTATTATGGTGATAAAACTCAATTGGTCTTTGGTCCAAAAAGTGTTTTATTGCTGCCAAACCTGTGGAGTGTTCAATACTGGTATATAGAGATTCTATATCCAATGTGATGAGAAGCAGGTCATCTGACCATGTGATATTTTCTATTTTTGATAGAAAGTCACCAGTGTCCTTAATGTAGCTCGGAAGTGCTTTAACAAAATCTTGTAAAACGAAATCAACACACTGGGTTACTGTTTCCCCTATACTGTTAATAGCTGATATAATCGGTCTCCCGGGAACTGGCGTTGTCTTTTTATGTACTTTCGGGATGAAATAGAGTTTGGCCATTGTTGGATGTTCTATGTTGAGAAATTTAAATTCCTCCATAGAAATGACCCCTTCTCTTTTCCAAGATAATAGTTCCTTCTTTAGAGTCTGTTTGGCCACATTATATTTATTCAAGGAAGTTTTCTCATAGCACTCCACATCTTGTAAATGCCTTTTGGCCTCTAATATATAGTCTTTCTGGGGCCAGATCACCATATTGCCACCCTTATCTGATTTAGTAATTATGATTTCATGCATGTTACTAAGTTTTTTAATTAACTTGGCATATTCAACTTCATGTTCACTTTTATACCGTTTTTGATGCTTAGTACGGTAATGAAGCTTTTTTATATCCTCAATAACAACTTCATGATAAATATCAATAGCGTCCTTAGGCATAATGGGTATGAATTTTGATTTGGCTTTGAATGGGCTTATACCAGCTCCCAATTGTGGTATACGTTCAAACTGCAGACTCTCCTGCGTGGAGCATAGGTCACTATCCAAATCAGTCCCCAATACTGCTTCTTTATTAAGATGTTGCATATCACGTAAAAGAGTGGCATCAGAAGCTGTTAGGTCTTTACTAAGTGTTGTGACATTAGCTTGACATGTATTCTGATTTGTCTGTATTTCCTTTAACCCATCTTTAATGGCGAAGAACTTCTTAAGCTTTAATTTTCTAATAAAGCAAAAAACATCAATTCTGGTCTGGGAATAGTTAAAATCGCTTACCGGACAAAAGGAAAGTCCCAAGCTCAAAAGTTGCTCCTCAGCTTGAGATAAAGTTAATGGGGAGAGGTTGATGATGGTGTTCGCTTTCACTTCCTTCGCCAGTATGTTTTTCTTGTTGGCGCTTTTCCTCTTTTTGCGCCGCTCCCTTCTTCGTATGTTTTTACGTTTTCTGGTCTCTTGTTGATTTGATTCCGAGGCCTTAGCGTTTGGCGTCTGTCGAAAGCTGAAAAATCAACCTCTTCTCCTAAATTTAAGATCTTTGTTTGTCCTGATGTTCCCAGACTGGTTATGCTTTCACACTCAGATGAGACTTCACTCGTAAGAGAATCGCTGTCGGTAACCACATTCGTAGTGGTACTTGGTCCTGCCATCACAGGTTTGTTCACATTTTGAGGACCTTTATCAAAGATTACTTTTTTTGCGTTCTCATACTTGCGCGCGAAAGTAAAAATACGACCCTCTTCATAGTCGTATTTATCACGAAGGAATTTCTGTGCCTTCCGATTTTTGATTTTTTCTTATTGTTTATTTACTCTCTCTTCGATATCGCGCTTCGGTTTGGTGATGAACTCACTTGGTTCTAATTTGGCCAATTGTTCTGATATTGTAGCCATCTCCTCCAAGATAGCATGGCGATCTATTTCAGCGTATTTGACCAAAATGCATACCAAATTCATTGATGCCGCTAGATTGCTTTCTCCCCATTCCTTTAACATATGGGGATTTGGATTCTCAAAGCTGGGGTCTAACAGGATACGCAGGCCCCTAGGAACACGACCAACTTCTGTGTATTTGGTCAGTGATTTGTGCTCCCACCATTTGGTCGTTTCTGCTTTCATACATTTTTCTAGCCTTTTAAGTAGGTTCTTTGCATCCGTTTCCGTGCCGGTATTTAAAATCTCTGAATCTCCCCGTGCAACAGGATTATTGGGCACATCTTTAAATACTTCTTCTGCCGCAGCCTCTCGGGTGCGGACCACCTCGGCTGACATCGTAGCAGGAACACACAGCGATTCCCCGACTGCAGCGTGTACCGCCAGTCGAACTTTGCTTTAAATCACCTCCCCACCTTACTATTGTATTGCAGTGCTTACCGATCTTTAGCATCCGCGGAATTTAGTGTTTAGACCGCGAAGACGTGATCCGGTACATCCACACAAGCGTAATGCAATTTTATAAGGTTGTTGCCGCCAAAAAACTCCTTTCTCGGATCCACACTCTCGCCGGTTGAGGGAGGCATATATATATATAATGTATTTTTTCACTAAAAAACCCAAGGCCACAGAGATGTTATAGTTAAGCTCGGGTTTCATTCATACAAAACCAGAGAAATTCAGCAGTTATAGTTAGCTGAGCTAACTACAACTTGTGCCCCGCAATGCACTGCTTATGATCTCGCATATTACGTTACTCATGACATGGTTAGTGTCCCTCAGGAGTAAAGTGGACTTCACCTCCCAATCAGTAGTGCACCACAAGCCGTGTTTGCAGAGTGGTGAAGACCTCTGAAGCCCTCTTAGCAATTCCGCTGTGTCGGACTTGCTGGAGATAACAGGAGGGGTAGGTGGCCCCCAAAGACCTCCTTGGGGGCCAACTACCCCTCCTATTGCCTCCAGTAAGTCCCACAAAGCAGGATTGCTGAGATCTGATAGAAGGCCACTCCCCCTCTCTCCACCACTCTGCAAGCATGCCTCCTGGTGCACTTCTAGCTGGGGAATGATGTCCCCTTGGCTCGTGAGGGTTCTTGGGAGCCAACTAGCCCTTCTATTATCTTCAGTAAGACCCACAGAGGTAGATTGCTGAGAGGTCATCAGAGGTCACACTCCCTTTCTCCACCACTCTGCAAGCGTGTCTCCTGGTGCACTACTCATTGGGGAAGAAGTCCACTTTAGTCCTGAGGCCCTCAGGAGACAAAGGGACATTATCCCCCCACCAGAAGTGCACTGAGAAGTGCGTTTGCAGAGTGGTGAAGAAAGGGGGGCGTGGCCTCTGACCACCAGTCAGCAAACCCACAGTGTGGGGCTTACTGCAGGTACCAAGATGTCTTGTTGGCCCCTAAGTGAGGCTGGCCGCGTTGCCACCTCTCGGGCCATTTTCGGCCCCAGGGACTCCATCCCCCGGGGCTAGCCCATTTAAAAAATATTATTATTTTATTTTTTTAAGGGAGGGTGGGTCCCGCGGCCCCCCACCTGAGGATGATTTTGGGCCCGGGGACCACATTCCCCAGAGCCAGGCCTTCATCTTTTTTTGTTAACGGGAAGGGGGGCCTCGCGGCCCCCCTCTCCAGGCTGATTCTGATCTTGAGGAACCCATCTCCCGGAGCTAGGTCTTTTCTTTTTTATATATATTTTATGGAAAGGGATGGGGTCGAGTGGCCCCATCCTGCACCATTTTCGGCCCTAGGGACCCCATCCCCCAGGGCCAGGACATTTCGTTATGGACAGCGGGGGGAGCCTGAAGACCCCCGTTGTCCCTGCTGGCACCCTGCCTCCTGCGGGAGCCGGCATTGCTTTTACACACAGGAAGCTACTGACATGAAGCTCCCTCTGTGTAAAAGCAAAGTGTGCTCAGATTTGAGCAAGTAGGAGCAAAATGCTCTCGTTTGCTCAAAGCAGAGCACATTGTTTGCTCTGGCATGGCGGGAGCGGTGCCCCACCATGCCATAGCAAACTGCATTGTCCCCGGGCTGGGCACCCTGGGACATTGCGGAGCCGGCACTTGGGGGGTGGCAGTCCCCAGGGCCATATAGGGCTCCTGGAGGGGGCTGCGTGGCCCCCTCCTTTGTTTAAATTTGCCCCAGGGATGGTGGTGGTGCCCGGGGCTGGGGGCTGCAACAGACCCCCTTAATTAATGATTTGTGCCCCAGGGAGGTGACAGTTCCCAGGGTAGCCGGGGAGGCCCTACAGCCTCCCCTGCATTACTTAAAACAAAAACAAACTGTGTTCCCCAGGAAGGTGATGGTCCCTGGGGCAGTGGCGGACCACGAGGCCCCTCCACATAATTTTGATTAGCCCTGGGGAGGTGGTCCCCCGGGGCTTTTGGGCCCGCTTGCATTTATAATTTAAACAATTCCCTAGAGAGGTGGTGGTCCCCGGGCGAGGGGGGTCTGCGAGGACCCCCCATATTGTTATAATTAGCTCTGGAAAGGTGGAGGTCCCCGGGGAAGCGGGGGTCCACCAGGCCCCCCCCCCACATTGATGGAATTAGCCCCGGGGAGGGGGCAGAACCCGGGACTGCAGGCGGGCTCTGTGGGCCCGCCCACATTAATAGTTAAAATAGCCCCGGGGATGTGGCGGTTTCCAGGGTTTCATAAGCCCTAGGAGGCGGGCCCTCTGCACCCCTCTCCTAAATTTCACATATGCCCCCAGAACCAGGCCCTCCCGGGGGTTATTTTAAAGCAAGCGCAGAAGCCCGCACTTGCTTTTTAAAAAAAAAAAATTGTCGTGTATCCGCAGATCCACCCGCGAGTCCACGGCAACATTTTTTTTAAAAATGCTTTTTACCCCCGGCGGGGTCCCTGAGAGACCCTCCCACCATATCTGGGGGATCAGGTTATTCCTACCCTGCCCCCTTTTCTTTATTTTTTACTTTTTTCTGGCACTCGGCTTCAATTCGAGTCCCAAGATTGCTGTCAACACTTCCTGGTTGAAGTGTTGGCAGCCAATCAAATTGTAGTAGGATCCGCGAGTCCACTTCAAGGCTCGCGTCACCAGATATCTATATTTGTTCTTAAGGTAGATATCTGAAAATCTACTGAACGGATTTACACCAAATCACAAAAAGCACGCTTTCTGGACCAACAACTAGCTTTCTGTCAAATTTGGTGTAATTCCGTTCCGCAGTTCGGGCTGTAGCCGTGTTGAAAAAATGAAAAATTCCCATAGACATAACATGGGCAAAAAACACGTTTTGGGCCCCCCTTTTTTTTCGGCCCCCGCTTGACGGAATACCCCGAAACTTCCAGGGAGGACCTGGCTTGGCAGTTCGGGCTGGACTGATCCCATGAGGCACAGGGTCAAAACTGATTTGCATATGGCCAGGTCTAAACTGGGGTGGCATGATGAGCAAAGGAATGATGGATTTCACCCATATCTCTTGACTGGGGGTGAATGTTTTGATTTGTTCTGCATTCCCCCCATCAATGTGTGTCTTTTGCTTCCTCGCCCTAAGTGCGCCAGGTATGCCCAGACGTGGATCCCGGGCTCAGTGTGCCACTGGATTCAAGCTATCCTGGCTGATGAGGGGTGATACCGAAACACGTCCTAGGATGCTTGTTTCCGGTCCAGGGAGGAGCTGGCTTGGCAGTTCGGGCTGGACTGTTACCATGAGGCACAGGGTCAAGACGGATTTGCATATGGCCAGGTCTAAACTGGGGTGGCATGATGAGCAAAGGAATGATGGATTTAACCCATATCTCTTGACTGGGGGTGAATGTTTTGATTTGTTCTGCATTCCCCCCATCAATGTGTGTCTTTTGCTTCCTCGCCCTAAGTGCGCCGGGTTTGCCCAGACGTGGGTCTCGGGCTCACTGTGCCACTGGATTCAAGCTTTCCTGGCTGATGAGGGGTGTAACCCCGAAACCGATCCTAGGATGTTTGTTTCCGGTCCAGGGAGGACCTGACTTGGCAGTTTGGGCTGGACTGTTGCCCTGAGGCACCACAATTTGTCTTTGTTCTGTGTTTTCATGTGAATCTAGACTATTAGTATTTTTGTAATGTACAGGAAGGCATGAGGCAGATTAGTAAACTCTGTAGAGGTAGGCAAAAAATGCTTTTATCGTTTCTTATATATTTTTTAAAGTTTACAGTGAACTGCAGTACCTTCACAAAATTATCAAGAAAGTACTGTGGTGTCCATTGAAATCTAGAATATATATATATATATAATTGCTTCAAGGCAGAGTTTATTCGGCAAACAACGCTACGCGTTTCAGAAACAAACTTTCCTTGTTCACGAGTAACGAGACAAAGTGAAACAGACGATAAAATAACATTAGTCACGTGACATGTGGTTTGCATGTGATAAACAGTGAAAACAGACTTTCCCATCGTGTAAAGTGCTCGATGTGTAGATCAAACAATGTTTTTTTAAACAATGTTCTTTTAAACTTCTAGCGTTCTCTGAGTTCAATCTGGTGTATTTTAAAACTAATACATTAGTTATATTATTGTCAAACCAGAGATCGCCCCGTGTTAACTATTCATTAAATTTCATTCATTTAACATTACATATTTTTTCGTATTTTTTCACTAAGTAGAGGAAGCTTTATTGTTCCCAAATTCTTTGCAACAAAGAGGTTCAAAATAGCCTTTTCTTCAGACTGTCTAGGTATCAAAATCACCATCATTTTTACCCCAGTGGTACATTCAATTGCCTTATAACCTCAAAAATAACTATTATTAGGTGGTAAGCGCTGTTCCGGTCATTAATGCATTTCTAGCCCAAGTGGGCCCTTTTGCTAAACCACAAAGGGTTATTTTTAAATTCTACATAAATGCAGATAATGCAAATGTACATGAGTCTGTTTGGAAGACTACCATCTATGTTGTCCATATCATCGATAGATCATTGATGTTGATCTTTTTTCTTAGTTCCTCCAACTTAACTGGTCGTTGCTTATACGGTGGAAGAGGATCTGCAAGAATACACATAAAACTATGTCACCAGTTGACTAAGGTAATACTATTTAAAAAATCACCAAAAATAGAAACGCATAAGAAGGAAAATTATTTCATCATAGGAATTTTGAGAGCAAACAAAGACATACAGTTAGTTCCTCAGATTAACCCAAATGTACTGCCAATTCCTCGTCAACTTTATGTCCCAGAGGCTGTGTTGTCTGATATTCTATTATCATCCTCGATTCTAGTCGTCTCAGCTCGAGGACTCTATTACCACCTCTCTCTCTCAGGGGAACTGTGTCTAAGACGCAGAATGAGAGTAGGCTAGTATTTTGCTGATGTACTGTTTTGAAATGTCTAGCTATTGGATATTGCTTATCATTTTTGGTTATCGCCCTCAGATATTCCAGGACTCTTTTTTTGGCAGGGTGAATAGTACTGCCTATATAGTATTTGTTGCATGGGCATTTCAGAGCATAGACTGCATGATCGGTGTTACAGGAGACATGTTTTTTTATCAGAAAATGTTTAGCTTTTTCAGATAGAGTAACTGTTTTACAGTTTTTGCTGTACTTACATGCCTTACATTTCTGGCAAGTATAAAATCCTTGAATCTGATTCTTGTTCTTAGGTGTAGATGTCATCAGGCTTTGACATAACGAATCCTTAAGGGATTTAGCCTTGAGATATGTCACCTGAGGATAGTGTTCTAATGATGGTGCTATGTCTTTATCCGTTTTCAGGACTTTCCAGAATTTCAGTAGACATTCCCTGACCTCATGTGCCTGATTAGTGTACGTGGTGATAAATCTAATCTTGCTTTCTGATAGATCAGTGTCTGATTCAGCTGGTTTTATCTGGAGCAGCTCACTTCTTGTTCTTTTGTTTACCTCCTCACTGGCTTTCAGGATATCTTTGGTTGAATAGCCCCTTTCGATAAAACGTTTGGTCATTGCTTCTTTTTTGGTTTCATATCTGTGTGCATCGCTGCAGTTTCTCTTAGCCCGTAGTAGTTCTCCCAAAGGGATACTTCGTATGAGATTACTCGGGTGGCAGCTTTCCGCGTGAAGTAGGCTATTCCCCGCGGTTTCTTTACGAAAAAGCTGGCTTTCTAATCGTTGTTCTGACACTTCTACTTTGAGATCCAAAAATTCAATTGTTTCCTTTTCAATTCTGCTACTGAAGTGAAGATTAAAGTTGGTATTATTGATAATTTCCACAAACTGGTTAGCTTGTTCAATGCTGCCATTCCATATCACGAAGATGTCGTCTATGTATCTGGCCCATGCAACGACACATTCTTTGTACAATGGTAACGTGGCGACGACCGGCTCCTCCCACCGGCCGAGATAAAGTCCTGCAAAGCTGGGAGCGAAGCAGGTCCCCATCGCCGTTCCCAGTATCTGACGATGTATGATCTTATCAAAGATGAAGAAGTTCTGTGTTAGGCATTTATACATCATATCAATAATCATTTGTGTGTGAAAAAGGTGAGAAATAGATCTGCTTTTCAAAAAATGGCGGCAAGCCTTAATTCCTGCCTCATGAGGGATACATGTATACAGGCTTGTCACATCAAGAGTTAACAGGAGAAAGTTGTCATTCCATTTTATCTGATTAAGTAATCTTAAAAAATCACTTGAGTCTTTTAAGAAGGACGGAAGGCTCTGAACAAGTGGTTGTAAAAAGAAATCTACGTAACGTGACGTGTTCTCAAAACATCTCCCCTTAGAAGATACAATAGGTCTTCCTGGAGGGTTAACCTCATTTTTGTGCAATTTAGGGAGTAAATAAAATGCTGGTAATTTCGGATGCTTGCAATTGAGGAAATCAAATTTATCTTGTTCAAGCAATCCTCTTTCTTTCCATTCTCCCAACTGTTCTTTGTACTCATTCACAGATTGTATATATTTGGCTTTCGTGGTTATCTCATAGTTTTGTTTGTCATTAAGTTGGCGATGCCCCTCTTCGAGATACATCTCCTTAGATAAAACCACCATGTTGCCCCCTTTGTCAGATCATTTAATTATAATGTTATCATCATTCCTCAACCTTTCAATCGCATTATATTGATCTTTGCTTAAATTGTATTTCATCGCGTGGTTTTTATATCGCTCTCTTATTTGAATTTTATCGAATTCGTGTATAACTCCCTTTTCGAATACATCAATTGCCTCATTCACAATCTGTGGGAGAAAAATGGATTTAGGTTTGAAACCACTGGTACAACCAAAATCTAACTCAATGTTATCAATGTTCAATTACACACAAAGTCGAATTGATCTATTTCATTTTACTCGTAAGCTAAAGTTAAAAAAATGGTTTGCAACAAAAGTAACAAACTTGAATGAAAGACCTGTGCGCATACCGAGCATACTGAAAATTGGTGATAATGAATTGCTATATGATTTGCATGAGTTACAGGATGATGATTCTTTTATTGACGATCCTTACCTCAATTTAATCAATAATAACATCGAGTTAGATCTTGGTTGTACCAGTGGTTTCAAACCTAAATCCATTTTTCTCCCACAGATTGAGAATGAGGCAATTGATGTATTCGAAAAGGGAGTTATACACGAATTCGATAAAATTCGAAAAAGAGAGCGATAAAAAAACCACGCAATGAAATACAATTTAAGCAAAGATCAATATAATATGATTGAAAGGTTGAGGAATGATGATAACATTATAATTAAAAGATCTGACAAAGGGGTCAACGTGGTGGTTTTATCTAAGGAGATGAATCTCGAAGAGGGGCATCGCCAACTTAATGACAAACAAAACTATGAGATAACCACGAAAGCCAAATATATACAATCTGTGAATGAGTACAAAGAACAGTTGGGAGAATGGAAAGAAAGAGGATTGCTTGAACAAGAGGAATTTGATTTCCTCAATTATGCATCCGAAATTACCAGCATTTTATTTACTCCCTAAATTGCACAAAAATGAGGTTAACCCTCCAGGAAGACCTGTTGTATCTTCGAAGGGGAGTTGTTTTGAGAACACGTCACGTTACGTAGATTTCTTTTTACAACCACTTGTTCAGAGCCTTCCGTCCTCCTTAAAAGACTCAAGTGATTTTTTAAGATTACTTAATCAGATAAAATGGAATGACAACTTTCTCCTGTTAACTCTTGATGTGACAAGCCTGTATACATGTATCACTCATGAGGCAGGAATTAAGGCTTGCCGCCATTTTTTGAAAAGCAGATCTATTTCTCACCTTTTTCACACACAAATGATTATTGATATAATGTATAAATGCCTAACACAGAACTTCTTCATCTTTGATAAGATCATATATCGTCAGATACTGGGAACGGCGATGGGGACCTGCTTCGCTCCCAGCTTTGCAGGACTTTATCTCGGCTGGTGGGAGGAGCAGGTCGTCACCACGTTACCGTTGTACATAGAATGTGACGTTGCATGGGCCAGATACATAGACGACATCTTCGTGATATGGAATGGCAGCATTGAACAAGCTAACCAGTTTGTGGAAATTATCAATAATAACAACTTTAATCTTCACTTCAGTAGCAGAATTGAAAAGGAAACAATTGAATTTTTGGATCTCAAAGTAGAAGTGTCAGAAAAACGATTAGAAAGCCAGCTTTTTCGTAAAGAAACCGCGGGGAATAGCCTACTTCACGCGGAAAGCTGCCACCCGAGTAATCTCATACGAAGTATCCCTTTGGGAGAACTACTACGGGCTAAGAGAAACTGCAGTGATGCACACAGATATGAAACCGAAAAAGAAGCAATGACCAAACGTTTTATCGAAAGGGGCTAGTCAACCAAAGATATCCTGAAAGCCAGTGAGGAGGTAAACAAAAGAACAAGAAGTGAGCTGCTCCAGATAAAACCAGCTGAATCAGACACTAATCTATCAGAAAGCAAGATTAGATTTATCACCATGTACATTAATCAGGCACATGAGGTCAGGGAATGTCTACTGAAATTCTGGAAAGTCCTGAAAACGGATAAAGACATAGAACCATCATTAGAACACTATCCTCAGGTGACATATCGCAAGGCTAAATCCCTTAAGGATTCGTTATGTCAAAGCCTGATGACATCTACACCTAAGAACAAGAATCAGATTCAAGGATTTTATACTTGCCAGAAATGTAAGGCAAGTAAGTACAGCAAAAACTGTAAAACAGTTACTCTATCTGAAAAAGCTAAACATTTTCTGATAAAAAAACATGTCTCCTGTAACACCGATCATGCAGTCTATGCTCTGAAATGCCCATGCAACAAATACTATATAGGCAGTACTATTCACCCTGCCAAAAAAAGAGTCCTTGAACATCTGAGGGCGATAACCAAAAATGATAAGCAATATCCAATAGCTAGACATTTCAAAACAGTACATCAGCAAAATACTAGCCTACTCTCATTCTGTGTCTTAGACACAGTTCCCCTGAGAGAGAGAGGTGGTAATAGAGTCCTCGAGCTGAGACGACTAGAATCGAGGATGATAATAGAATATCAGACAACACAGCCCCTGGGACATAAAGTTGACGAGGAATTGGCAGTACATTTGGGTTAATCTGAGGAACTAACTGTATGTCTTTGTTTGCTCTCAAAATTCCTATGATGAAATAATTTTCCTTCTTATGCGTTTCTATTTTTGGTGATTTTTTAAATAGTATTACCTTAGTCAACTGGTGACATAGTTTTATGTGTATTCTTGCAGATCCTCTTCCACAGTGTAAGCAACGACCAGTTAAGTTGGAGGAACTAAGAAAAAATATCAACATCAATGATCTATCGATGATATGGACAACATAGATGGTAGTCTTCCAAACAGACTCATGTACATTTTCATTATCTGCATTTATGTAGAATTTAAAAATAACCCTTTGTGGTTTAGCAAAAGGGCCCACTTGGGCTAGAAATGCATTAATGACCGGAACAGCGCTTACCACCTAATAATAGTTATTTTGAGGTTATAAGGCAATTGAATGTACCACTGGGGTAAAAATGATGGTGATTTTGATACCTAGACAGTCTGAAGAAAAGGCTATTTTGAACCTCTTTGTTGCAAAGAATTTGGGAACAATAAAGCTTCCTCTACTTAGTGAAAAAATACGAAAAAATACGTAATGTTAAATGAATGAAATTTAATGAATAGTTAACACGGGGCGATCTCTGGTTTGACAATAATATAACTAATGTATTAGTTTTAAAATACACCAGATTGAACTCAGAGAACGCTAGAAGTTTAAAAGAACATTGTTTAAAAAAACATTGTTTGATCTACACATCGAGCACTTTACACGATGGGAAAGTCTGTTTTCACTGTTTATCACATGCAAACCACATGTCACGTAACTAATGTTATTTTATCGTCTGTTTCACTTTGTCTCGTTACTCGTGAACAAGGAAAGTTTGTTTCCGAAACGCGTAGAGTTGTTTGCCGAATAAACTCTGCCTTGAAGCAATTGGGAGCCGTGAATCGTTGTCGTTTTTGCAGATTACTGCAATGGAGTGTTTGGATTTTGGGGTTTCGCTAACCCGTCACGGCCTGCCGTCGAAAAGTGGCTCGAGCTGAAGCGGATTTGTGGATTGTATATATATATATATATATATATATATATATATATAAAACGCTCCGCTACCTGTGAAAGCAGCAAGGACAACTCGCGTTGATTTCAAACCCAATTAGGATTTATTTGTGCACAAAGAAATGAAATGACAGACGCGTTTCAGCCTCAGCGTTCGTCAGTGTGACAGTGACAAAAGCTGAGGCTGAAATGCGTCTGTCATTTCATTTCTTTGTGCACGAATAAATCCTAATTGTGTTTGAAATCAACGTGAGTGCTGGTCCTTGCTGCTTTCACAGGTAGTGGAGCGTCATATTATAGCGGCTCGCCACCGCTGGACAGGGCACCCGTTCCAAGAGTGCGGACTCTAGACGGCGATTGAGGAGCCACGAAAAAAAAATATATATATATATATATATACATATATATATATATATATATATATATATATATATATATATATATATATATATATATATATATATTATCGCTGCACACCTCCTCTCCACTTCAGAAAAGACACAGCCCTCACGGGGGAGAGTCAATAGATTTATTTTGACCCTCAACGCACCAGATGCATTTCAGCAGTCGCCTTCCTCGATGGTATGAGGGCGCGCAAAAAACGGCCATATTTTATATTTACATGTGACCACATTTCCTGTTATCGACATAGACAAATGACCAATCCATTCATGTTACTCCTTGCGCCAGAATTAAATGTCCCACAAATTATAACATTGGCGATTTACAGAAAATTGCCTCGGGTAAATTACCTGATATCGGCATAGTCCAACGACTGTTTACATATAAGCAATTGATTATAATAGCAATTCATCTAAATAGATACCACATCACGCCCTAGATGGGCCAATAGTCCCGCATGCCTTAATACTCATGCATGGAACTGTCTGGATACATCTGTTATCAAAACAATTCAGCCCTGAATGGGCTTAAGCGCTATTAACCAAATATCATATATGGTCCTTCTCTAAACCCCACAGAAATGAAAATTAAAGTTCAATTAAACAATACTATATCCCTTGGTGGTAAAAAACAGGAAGTAATTACTATATACAAAAAGGAGTTAAAATCATCATATCTCTCAAATCCTCATCAATTACATTTAAGCATCAAATTATAGCATGCCAATCTGAATTCATTTATAACATATATCCATATCTATAAATATATGATAGAGTAACAAGCCCCAGGGGTAACTACTTCTTAAGGGGAGAGAGCCCTCTACCCCACGTGTACTGTAAGTTCCTCATTACTATTAAGCCCACCGGGGGTCTTGGTACCTAGGTCTATAATGTACCTTAACTCCAGCCTTCTTAACTTCGTTACTCTATCTCCTCCTGTTAAATTTGCAGAAACATGGTCCAACGCAAAGAAGGTCAATAAGTCACTATTACAATTGTGATGCGCTTGAAAATGTCTTGCAACGTGATACGTTACATCCTGATTTCTTATGGCTCGTGTGTGTTCTAAAATGCGTATTTTTGTTTGGTGGATAGTGCTACCGATATATCTAAGCCCACAGGGACATACCAGGCAGTACACCGTATACGGGGCACTGCATGTTAAGAACTTTCTGATCCACCTTGGTTTCTCCATCCCTAATGCTTCGTATGACAGAACCTTCTTACTATTCTTACATGATTTGCTCCTACCACAGGGATAAAAGTAGGCCTGGGCCAAAATTCTGTTTCGCTCGCGGAAATTGCGATAATTTGACATTTTCACGTTGCACGGAGAGCGCGAAAATGTCAAAATGTCCGCAATACGCATCTTACCAGAAATTCTTTTCTTGCTTGCGCTGTAAAAAAATACATTCTCGCGTGCGCGCGATCGTCTTACCTGAATCCCCGCGTTCGCCGACAAGTTTTCCGCGCCGGTCGCGTTCTCCACGAGATGTTGGATTGTTGGTAGCCATTTGCGCTGTCTCGCGACAGTTCGCGCCCGCATTGACGTCATTCATCGCGCAATCACGTCATTCGTCGCACAATCACGTCTTTCTTCTCGCAATCATGCACCGCGAGACAAGTGAAAACAAGATGGCCGCACCCGTGAGCAACTGCATGGGTAAGTTGGCGAGCCGCGATCACGCAGAAAATACCGCGAACGGGCGGGAAAAAACGTATAGGTCTTCGAGATATTTCCAAGTGTTTGCGGACATTTTTAACATTTTCACGATAGTTTGTGAAAGTGAATTTCGCAAATTCCGCCCACCCCTAGATAAAAGCCCTGGAGTGCCTCCCCAGATGGTCTGGGAACTGTTTGTACAAAATTACTTTTTTTTAGAGTGTCTTTCAGAGCTTTAGCTCTTCTAAAAGTAAGCATTGGTCCTTAGCAGATTCCAATTTTTTTCTTTAGTTGTGTTCTCAACTCCCCCGCCCCAATCGAGAAGGTTGTTATCATTCTAAAATAGTCTTTTTTCTCTACAATATTTTTTTGTTTTAAAAGGTCTTGTCTGGACTTTACTTTTACTCAAAGCAGACACCAATATAATAGTGAAACCTTTCGGGCAAGGGGGGACGTAGTGCTCCAAACCTATGAGGCTTACAACGAGGAGGCACTACGACAACTATCGGACCCCTGCTGTTACGAGAAAATTGACAAAAAAGTCTACCTGAACAGTATAACGAACTGCCATCAACTACTTAGGAGATGGTATGAGAAGGGCTTGGTGGAAACCGAAGAATATCTGTACTTGAGGTGTTTGAATCCGATTACTCAGGATCCACCACTGAATAAGAAAAAGTGACGATAACACTGCTTACCTGCTAAGTGAATTTCCTGCCATAGGATAACATTGGTGATTCTATGTGAAAACATTTCTAAGTGTCAAATTTTAAAATACAATAATATTCCTTAAAAATCACTACTGTAACCAAAACGCTTTCACTCAACTGTTTACAAGAGATGTCCAAGGACTGAATCTAGGATCCAGTCCTGTGGTTAGAAAAGTAATCCATAAAGTAACTAATTGCATTTAACTAGAAATTTACATTGAGCTCAATGGTGCATTGTGTTTGAAATTGTGTTGCCCATTGCAACAACTGTAACTATTGTACTTAAAAGTCTATTGCCTATTTGCAAAGTATTTAAACTAAAGTAATTCAATCTGAGAAAGTATATTTTGTAATGTAATGTATAATGTAATTATAATGTAATTTAAAAAATAAAATATCTAGAAATAAATAGTTTAAAAAAATTTAGGAAATCAGTATCAAAACAATCAATATAACAATTAATACATTTAAAAATTGTCATTTACAAAACCTTTGAAATTCACTAAAAAACATAGGTTTCAGGCACGTTATAGTTAGGAATTAGCATTTAAAAAACCTTAGAAATTCACTGAAAAAAACCATAGCTTTCAGGTGCGTTATAGTTAGTTGGACATTTCTCTCGTACAAAACCATTGAAATTCCCCCGTTATAGTTAGTTCAGCTAACTATTACTCGCGCACCCGCAATGCACTGCTGATGATGTCACATATTACATCACTCATGACATGGTCAGTGACATCACTCATGACATCAAAGATGACATCTCAAATGACATCACTGATGACTTCTCTGATGACATCATCCTTGTGATAGAGTGGCAGACCTCCTCTCACCATAATAGAACCTTTGATATACACACTCAAAAATAGAAACTAACATTTTCAAATGAATGGACATAGCAATGCCACTTACAACACACCAATTCAGTAATTCCAAGATCTACACACATATCCACTCATTCACCAACAGTCCTATACAGTCACTCATACATGTACTCACTCATCATATGTACTTATACACATATACATCCTGTTACACAGTGACACTCATCCATAGAGTTACTCAGACACATAGTCACACATGCAAAAAAAGTATCAAACATCCATTAAATTGCATATATACAGTTATACACACACCACCATACTTACTGCTACAGAAACTTACACATACTTACTCTCTTAAACAATCACTTATAGAAACACAGACTAATTTATACAGCAACTCTTCCAATCTCTCACTCTCACATATACTCACGTATATACACCAATACTCACAGATACTAGTTTAAAACATATGTAGTTACTCATAAAGACACTATTGAGACAGTCATTCACTCACTAACACACCCATACACACACTCATCCACCCATACAGTGCTGCACACATGCTGTCTTCAACACATACAAACAGTGAGTCACTCATTCATGCATCTATGCACTATGTAATACCCCCACCGAATCATACAGACACTCAGACACTCATACTGATACTCAAAAAACCAACTAAAACCTAGATAGACACTCATGTAGCTACTCAGCAACCCATGCAGCCACTTATACACAAAGTGAGAGACTGATACAGATATTTACATATTTAAAGATTACTTACTAACCCATGTATTCACTAAGATACACTTAATCAGTCAGTTATTGAATCAATTTTCCCAAAAAATTCATCCATTTAGACACTTATATACCCATTTATTCTTCCATCGACCTTGAGATATACATATATAAAACATATTTGATTTTCAGAAAAACACACATTCAGTGGATGATGTCATCAGTGATGTCATCAGTGATGTCATTTGAGATGTCATCAGTGATGTCATGAGTGATGTCACTGACCATGTCATGAGTGATGTAATATGTGACGTCATCAGCAGTGCATTGCGGGTGCGCGAGTTATAGTTAGCTGAACTAACTATAACGGGGGAATTTCAGTGGTTTTGTATGAGAGAAATGTCCAACTAACTATAACGCACCTGAAACCTATGTTTTTTATATATATATATAAAACAGAGGACACTCCAGTGTATGACATGCCAGTCCATGGCATGCCACTCCACTGCATGCCACTCCACTCCACTCCACTCTGTGCGACTATACACCACTCTACTCTACAACGCACCACTCCACTCTACTACATGTAGGCCATTCCACTCTACACCACTCTACTCTATGCTCCTCCACTCTAAGACATTCTATGACATGCCACTCTATGTCAGGCCACTACACTGTACTCTATGACAAGCTACTCATCTCTATGCTCTACGATTCACCATGACATTTTACAACAAGCCACTCCACTCCACTCTATGACATGGCATTCCGCTCTACAGCACTCCACGCAACTCCACTCTACAACACGTCACTCCACTCTATGCCCATCAACTCTAAGACACTCTGCGACATGCCACTCTATGATACTACACTCTATGCCACTCTACTATACAAAACTCTACTACATTCTACTCCACTCTATCTACCTCCACTTTATGCCACTCTACTGTACGACATGCCAATCCATTCCACTGTATGAAACACAACTGTCAAACATTCAAACACTGAAGACTTCTGAAAATGTTGTGGAGTTCGTCAGCCATCGTTTCACAAATCACTGCCTGGTGGGAGTGTGCAATGCGTCATTTTATTTTTTTTGTGCAGCAGCAGTGTCTCCATTTCTATACAGACTGACCGCATGTATTTGTGATAGTTCCCAAATTCCAGTTCGGTGAAGGTGTCCCTTCCAGCCAAGACATGGGTTTGCTACCTGACAAGTACTTGCTAGCCTTTTTACCACAAGACAGGTAAATAAATTGTGAAAATTATAAAAAATCATGTGCTGTTCTCCTTAAGAATATAAACTGAGAACGACAAATACAAGATTAAAACACGTCAAAAGTGCGTTAGAGCTATCTCAGCTATCAGTAATAATTAAGGTAACTAGATGCGAAATATCCATGTTTAGAAGTAGAGAGAACTTTGCTGAAACATGTTTATGCATCTTCTCATTGCCCTTCTAGAATCTCAAAAAATCTACACATGGTCAAAATTAATTTATTTATGTATTTACTTAACAAGGTGGCAACCTTAGCCAGACGGGCTGGTGTGTTTTATGACATTGAGGGAGGAAAACGCCCAAGCAGAATTATTTTTGCAGTCAGAGTGCTGGTACGTGTGTCTTTGACAGCCCCGGCTTCCTCATTCCAGAGAAGCCACTGAAACCCTGCAGCTACAGAGAGAAATTAAACAAGCAAACAAGAATGAAGAAAGCCGGCTGACCAGACTGCATAACCGAAATCCCAGCTATATAAACAAGGCCCTGCTGGGCTCTGATGGTGTCTGGAAGAAGAAGGCCTCGAGTGGGGTGGGATATAGTTATTTCTTATCCACCTGATTCCCAAACAATGGCATTCATTACAGTGTTTAATTTATGTTTAAAAGAGTGCGGGACTCAAAGCTTTTGTTAGATGCTTTCTCTGGCACTGCTGAATGCTGTGGTTGCAAAATGCCAAGGTTGCCTAGTCTTGATTCCACCTCACACCTCTTTCTTCTGCCACTCTAAACTTCCAGTCTTTTTAGCTCGCCTCTTGTGATTTATTTTTCAAGACTGTGTTATCCCTTTATCAATGTTCTCCGATCTTTCGATTCTGTCTTCTGCCTCCCTTCTCTTTCTTTCTAAACATTCAAGTTGAAACAGAGTAAAGGTTGACAAATATGTTTGTGACATTGCCATTGATGGAGCATGATTTTTTGAGAATAATCTTGCTCGATCGAGTCTGCTCATCCAGTGTGAACTAATATTTATAAATATTTACTATCCATGTGGTGAACTAAAACGTGCGAAGGTCTTCAGAAAAAGCACAACGTAAAATGTGCAAAAGCGATCTAACATATTCAGAGTTCCTTAAACCCGCAATGAAAAGAATGCAGAAGAGAAATAGGCTGGAGAAATGAGAGATGATTTTGTTATGAGAGAAACGTACACAATGTATTAAAGAACATAGTGCAAAAGTAAATGCCAAATAGTATTATAAAATTGTGATAATGAGAAATGCTTCAAGTAGAATTATTTTTGTTTGCGATTCTCTAAATGCAATGCAGGAAGCGCCTTTTAAATTGTGACCCTGCTGTAAGGAATCGCAATTTACCACCAACTTCAAGTTTTTTCTAAGTGCCATACGGTGCACATACATGCCCTTAGGGCATGTATGTGCGCCACATGTGCACACATGCATATTTCAGGGGTGCATCAGGGTGGCCTTTTGGCCCCCTTGCACCCTTGAAATTGCATGCACAATTTGCGAGTACCTATTGGGTACTCGCAAATTGCGAATGCAATTCCCAGTCATTCCTATGGGCCTCTAGGCCCATATAAATGAATGGGAAGCCATTCCTTATTCGAGTCACAAATAAGGAATGTGTAGGAATCACAAAACATTTGCTGAAACCTACATACATTGCATTTTGCGAGTCTATAATAGCGAAGCGGTAAAATTCGCAATTATAGCCTCGCAAAATCCAATTTTGATACATCTGGCCCTTAGTTTTCTATTGTGGAGTGCGCAATTTTTTGTTTGAATAGTTGTGTGATTTGCCACATACACTATGCTGGGGGTGGAAGGTAAGATTGAGCTAGTACTAGTACAGTAGAGTTGGGTCACGAGATGAAGGTCGCACCTTAATTTGGAAATTTGTTACTTTTTATTTTTTTGTAGCAAGGCCATTGCAAAAAACCTAAACTCTGTTTCGCCCTTTTCACGTTAGTTTTTAGGGCTTTTTTAGGTGACTTAGGCAATTTCTTTTGGTGTTTTTTTCAAATGAAATTTTGTAAACAAAATACTTTTACCACGTGTCACAAGCCTGCCATACTAAGTCAACCTTAACTTACACCACTGAGTGCTGAATGTGTAAACAAAATTGTGCCGGTGCCCAAAGCTCTACTCAGAAGCCCGCAGCCAGTTCAAGTAAATCTCAGCATGGCAAATATCATGGCTGTTCGTGTTAAATACAGGGCATGCCTCTTTAATCCACTACCAAACACTCCCTGTCCCTTTATTTCGCAATTGCAGGTTACTGATTTATCCCTTTGTGACGGTTATGCCATCTTCCTCTTGCTCCGTCTTTCTGATCTGTAAGTTTGTTCCCTCTCTTGCGCCCAGAAAATACTTTTTGCAAAAAATAAGGGTGGGTCCCCCAAAATAAGTGCCAGTAGCCCCACCCGCAAGCACCGGCCCAAATTTAATACTGCAATGCTGTATTATTTGAGAAAGCTAAAACTGAAATGTGTTTGAGAGAATCCCTGATTGTGTTAATACATTTGTTAAAGTATGGATGATAGTGTGACTATGTTTTTCCACTTTCTGTTCTACACTCCCTCTGTGTGGTACAAGCCCCTCCAGCCCCTCTGTGTTCCATCCTGCCTCACCTTGAGCCGCCCCTATGCCAACATCCATGAGTGCCGCTACTCTCCTTGCACCCCTTCTAGGTGTTCTTGCTCTCACCTGCAACGATCTGTCTGCTGCACACTTCCCATCATTGTGCCTCTAGCCTCTGAAACCCCTGTTGCCCATGTGACCACCCTGTCCTGTTCCAATAGTCCTTTTGTATGCCCCTTTGCCCCCTGCAGACCATCTTTAAGTCATTCACCTTCACTCATTTAATCACTGCCCCCTCCTGCAGCTCCTCTGTTTGTAGCACTCCTTGCATTCCCTTTGTGCTCCTACCCATCTCTTTAGGTTCCTTCAACCCCGTACAGCTCCTCTCTATGACCCTTGTCCCCCTGCAGCTCCTGTGTGCTCCCCAGTCTGTAACATTGGTAGACAAAAAGCCTGACTTGGAATTTAAGTTGGGGACAGAGATATACCATGAACGCCACCTGGGAGGGGGCCATGTTAGGCCTATCTCCACCCCTTGCCCAAGGGTGTTGTAACTTGAAAATACTACCCAGTTTTGCCATAGGTGGGGGTAGCCTGGTCCTTTACCCTTTTGGCCTTGTCCAAGTGGGGAATTATTCTTTTGTCAACTGTAGTGTCATACATGGAGCTCAGTATTACACATCTTTATTCCTCAGAGTGTTTATCCGTTAACTGCCAGTACTACTTCATGAATTTCTTAACCACACTCAATCACATACGTCATTATTCTACGGAGTCCGTCAGGGAACAGAGGGGTATCTGTAACATACACAACACTACATCTCCTCTCTTGTTAAATAAGAAGTACACAAAAAATATATATATATATATATGCATTCTAACTTCTCAATGAGTCTACAAGGTGCTCGAATCAATCTTCCAGATGTTGTTGCGTGAGGTTGAGGAGACAAAGAATACATAAGAGAGGCACCATTGGCTGGCATAGGTGACACAGACACAGACACAGGTGCAGTCCTTGGGCTCGCCTGACTTAGAGATGGAAGGGACTCACTCTGAACGTCTGGAGTCAATGAATCTCGAGGCAGGTGTTTAAAATGAGAATCTTTTGTGATGGACTTTCCAGGACAACGAGCAGCCACCATCTGTTCTTTACAAGTCATAACCCTCAGTGGGTTCGCATCAAAAGGATCATCAGACTATTCCCATTTCTGTCTGAAAATCCACTTGTTCTCCTCTTTTGAACATTGTATTCCAAACACAGCAGCGTCTATCCGCATAGGTCTTCATTTTTGTGTTTGTGGAACGAATCCGTAGTGCGAGTTTATCAATGTCAATAGGTCTTTCAGTGGTCCATTGTGGCAATTTTGTTTGCATGGCTCTACCAAACGTTAGGGTGGCAGGGCTTTCACCTATGGAAGAATGGAGAGTTGGCATATATGCAGAAAGAGGAGAGTGAAGAACTTATTTGAATTCTAGTCTTTCCAGCACAGTGCGCAGAACAGTCTTCTTGAGGGTGCTCATAAATTACTCGATGACACCATTCACCTGTGGCCAGAGAGATGTGCTTTTCTGATGCTTGACATTCAGGGGAGTGGGAAAATCTTTAAATTCTTGACTATTGAAAGGCAGACCATTGTCACATTTCAAAATCGAAAGAACACACCAGGTTGTAAAAATACTTTCTAATCTCTCAATGACTGCCGTGAGTTGTTGACAGGAATATTCATCAACAACTACTAGTAGATGAAGACCATTGTCAAGGGGTCTAAAGAAATCAATTGCAATCTTCTCCCATGCAAGCTTTGGAAGATCAGACATGTTTAACAGATTCAGGGTTGTTCTGGATGACAAGCAGTTGCGCAAATGACATGCCCTTAATTCCTTTTCAACTCTTTCATCAAGACAAGGAAAACACACTCGATTCCGTAGAGCTCGTTTAGGAGCAACAACTCCATGATGTCCTTCATGTACCCCTTCAATGACTTGCTGTCTCTGGGTCTAAGGCATAATAATCCTCAATCCATGTAGTATAATGTCTACTGGGGTAACCAAGTGTTCTTCACGCACATTTAAAGTTTCTGGTATTCAATGTCATCATGAAGAGGTCGAGTATGTTTGCTACAAGACTGATGTGTAATAATGTCTTTAAGTATTAGAAAACCTCTGTCAGAGCTCGCAGTAGCAATGATTTGTTCCACAGATATGGCAGCAGGGATACTTGATTTTACGATGAAGTTAACAGAAGCATCAGCCGCATTAAAAGTGGTACCATGACACATTATTGGTACACATGAGAAGTAGTCAGCAGGTTTTTGATTTTCTTTTGGACAATGCACAATCACATAATCATACTCCTGCAATCACAACCCCAACCTCTCAATGGAAGGAGACATCTTGGCTTTAGGATTGCTGAAAATGGTGAGTAATGCTTGGTGGTTTTTGACAACCTTGAAGTGCTTTCCATACAGGAACACATGAAAATGTACACAAGCAAACACCATAGTGAGGCATTCTTTTTCAGGTTCTGAAGAAGCATGTTCCATCAGTGACACACTCCTGCTAGCATAAACCACAATGAGTCTTGGTGCATTGGGATGTCCATTGTGCTGGGCAAGTATGGCACCTAGCGCCACTTGGCTGGTAACAACAACAATCTCTGTTTGTAGTTTCTGATCAAATAATTCCATTTCAGTGACATTCTCAATTGCATGTTTAATTTTCTTGAAGCTTTGTTCATATTCACATGATCATCAAAATGGAACATTTTGTTTCATTGAGTCAATGGGGCACTTACAGTGTCTGAGTCACATATGTACACTGAACAATAACTGCCTATACCAAGAAACGATCGCAGCATAGTTACATCTTGTGGGGAAGAAGTAGATGACAAAGCCTGTACTTTATTTGGATCTGGAGTCATTTCTCCATCAGAAAAGAAATAACCAAAGAACTTGAGCGTTGTTTTATAAAACTCACACTTTACTTCATTTATAGTGAGACCTGAATCCGCAAGTATACGACACACTTGTGTCAGAGCTTTATCATGGTCCTTTCGTGTGGCCCCAAAAACCAGTATATCATCATTGTAATTGAAAAAATTTGTGACTGGCTGTATTATGCAACAAATTATATTCTGCAAGAGTCCTGCAGTTGATGACATTCCAACATTTTGTGTTTTATATCTAAATAAACCAGCAAGAGTTGAAAAGTTAGTAATGTACCTGCAATTTTCTTCCAGTTCGAGTTGGTGATACCCTTTGTTAAAATCAAGGCGGGAAAATACTTTGGCTCCATTCAGCTGTGTAATTATATCAGCAATATGATGACCTGGATGTCGTTCTCTTTCAATCACCTTGCTAGCTTGGAGCATATCAATGCAGAGGCGCACGGCTCCTCCACTATCCTTCTTAGGCACTACCACTATGGGTGACACTCATGGCGTCGGACCAGTGAATCGCTCAATGATGTCATGCTTTAATAGCGTCTCAAGATCTTTCGGAACAGCCTCTTGTAAATGAAATGTAATTTGACAACATCGTTGAGCAACAGGATAGATGTCCTCATTTATGTTAAGTTGCATTTTCATTATCTTGAGTCTTCCTTGTCCTTGAAACAAGGATGGAAACTGATTCACTATCTCATGATAGGCATTGATGTTTCCAGAAATCAGCCCCATGTCAGAAGCACTGCTGTAAACATGCACTTGATGAAGTGCCTGGCAGGACATAAATTTGTGCTTAGACTTTCGTCTTTTTAATCTTCACAGTTGCTAGAAATTAACCTTGACTTTGCAGTGGTGTTGAAGCAGCCCACG
Source organism: Triturus cristatus (assembly GCF_964204655.1). NCBI lineage: Eukaryota > Metazoa > Chordata > Amphibia > Caudata > Salamandridae > Triturus > Triturus cristatus. The sequence continues at coordinate 346,260,073 of NC_140588.1, read as the reverse complement.
TTTACACTTTGGGATTTGACTGCATTAAACAGGGCACTGGAGACTGTTCATTGTACTTTTCCGCTGACATAATGTTTAGCAACGCACCACTATCTATGATGAAAGGTATGGAGCATCCACTAACCTTCAGTGTGATTTTTGGACAGTGTCCAAATGAATTTTGCAATTTCACTTGTTGATCTCGCTCCGACCAGCATTCTTCCTTGCAAGAAGCTAATCCTACATGCGCATGTCACACATGACATCACACACCCATCTTCCTCACTGTCGCTTGACAATGAAGGTGACATATATTTAGACAAGGAATTCGACTACAATCTACGTTGTTCAGTTTCTGCTTGCTTCAATTGATGTTGCCGCTTGGCCTTGTGGGTATGGTTGGAATGTCTCTAGAACTTTTCGGCATCCATTTTGTTTGGCACATTTGATAATTCCTTCGCTTTGAAAGCAATTACAAAATGGTTCTCTTTTCCGCAGCCTTTGCATATCTATCCTATGGTGGGAGATTTACACTTATGTGGAAGGGAAAATCCACATTTAAAACACAACTTTTTTTTTCTTATGAGACATTACATTGTGGACTTCTTTCTTGTTATTTTCACTCTCAGTGCAGATTCATTTTTGGCCGTTTCAGCCTCCATGTTAGTGGCTGGTCTGTCAGCTCTTTCTTCCGCTTTAGCAGCCTTGAGTACTCGATCTAAGCAGAGCGTCCCTTTCAGCATTCGTCGTCTGAAGGAATTGGAGTGACAACCATCTATTACTCTGAGATGCTTGGCCTTTTCATCATTGAATTCATTGAAGTTGCAATGCTTGATGAGCGAATCAAGTCTTTCTACAAACTCACTTATAGTTTCACCAGCTTTCTTCCTTTCTTGACTGAAAATGCACATTTCATAGTCGACATTCGGCCCTGGATCGAACTTGGTGTTTAATGACTTTTTGGTTTGATGGTACGTCACTTCATCACCATGTGGTATTTTATTTTCCTTAACATTTCTTTTACTCCTTCACCTGCCAAATTCTTTTTAAATATGTTTTTGTCATATGCTTCTTCCAGTGCATCAATGAAATCATCAAAGGATTCGATCCAGGCAGTCCATCGGTCACCAATATTCTGCTTTTTGGCAGTATTGAAGAGTGGCGGGGCTTTTAAGAAGGTGGCAGAGCATTATTTTGCACTCTTTTCAGCAGACATTGAAAAGTGTCACTATTCTGACCACCACCCATGGCCTTTCAGTCAGCCCAACATGATTCACCAGCTTCATAAGCACAGTCCCTGGGCTTCTGCTTGGGTTGTGGTGACTTGTGCTGAGGTCCGATGGCTCTCTTTATTCCTGTTCTGGTAAATGTAAATGTAGTGCATTTATATAGCGCTCCACACCACCCCGAAAGGGTCTCTCAGGCGCTGTGCACATACCGCTGAGGAACCCTTCCTGGCCTTTCCCTGTGAAGTGCCCACTCCTGGGCACCCCCAAGGTGAAGCCAGGCATCCTAGCACTTTTGGGGCCGTTGTGGAGATTAAGCAAGCTATTGCCCAGAGTTGCAGAGTGGGACCCATGATTAGAATAGGCACCAAGGCGAGAATTATCGGGTCCGGGGAAATTGAGCCCAAGACCCGCCGAGGCGGGAATTGAACCCTGGTCCGGGAAAGACCTCTGCATCAGGGTCTGCCGCTCTAACCATTGAGCCACACTTCTCCACCTCTAACCATTGAGCCACAATCAATGGTAATGGTAAGCATAATCGTATTTTCTATACCTCTGGTTATCGCCGCCTCTAATGTTTCTCTGTGTTTATCTGCTTCTGCTCAGAGCGTCCTCTTGCACCTGTCTGTTGCCGCTCGTTCCACTTTTCGTACCTGGTTCTCTGTGTCTGAAGGTTCTGCTTTTAGCACTTCCTTGCACTTAGCAATCACTGCCTTTGGTGCTTCTCTATACCTGGTTGTCGCTGCCTTTAGCGTTTTCATACTGTATGAATGATGGCTCTGTGTTAGGCTGTGGCGCAGTATTTCTTGTCTTGACTTTACCAGCAAATTTATAGCCAATGACAAACAAGCTTTCTGTAAGGCTTTCACCTTCTTTACAGGCATTGCACTGGCTAGAGTGGCGCTTTGATTCCACATACGCCAACTGTCAATTTTCCACTTCGACTTAGCCACACGTTCATGCACAAGCAGTTTGCTGGACCACGGCAAACTCTCCGGGAGAGCACTGTTGGTTCTTCAGGTTGCTGGATTTAAGTAATCCCCTACTTCCTTACCAGTTGTAGTACCCTCCCCAGTATGGGCACAATTAAATGATCACATCGGTATTACACGTCTTTATTCTTCAGAGAGTAACCGTTAACTGCCTCTACTACATCATCAATTTCTTAACCACATCCAATCACTTGCGTCACTATTTTACTGAGCCTGTCAGAGATGGTTGTATGCTGAAACAACGCATGCCTGATCGACGCATGCCTGAACCACATGGTCTTAACCACTATGTGGTAAAGATCATTGCCCTGCCCCCAGCCCTGAAAACTGTCCCTTTCCACCGCCCGAGCCCTTAAAATTCACCCTATGCACTAAAAACTTCCCCGACCCTAGCCTCCCCCACCCTGAGCCCTAAAAACTGTCCCCTACATCCGTAAAGTACCCCAACCCAGCCCCCCACCCTGAGGCCTTACACTGCCCCAGCCTTTAAAACTGGCCCTGTCCCCTGCCCTGCCCTGAGCCTTATAAACTGCCCCCATGCCCTAAAAAGAACCCGACCCAACCCTCTCCACCCTGAGCCCTAAAAACTGACCCCCTACCCCTGTAAACTACCCCTAACCAGCCCCCCGTTCTGAAGCCTAAAACTGGCCCCAGCCATGTAAACTGTCCCTTACCCCTGCACCGCCCTGAGCCCTACAAACTGACTCCACGCCCTAAAAACTACCCCGACCCTAGCCCCCCCGCCCTGAGCTCAAACATCTGTCCCCTACACCTGTAAAGTATCTTGACCCGGCTCCCCCTGCCTTGAGCCCTGAACCTGCTCTCTGCCCTATAAACAACAGCGAAAAACTACACCCCCAAAACCCGGCCAGAGCCCCACTTACCTCACCGCGTCCTCTCCCGATCCTTCCTCTTCCTGTTTTCCTGTGCCCACCCATCCGCTCTCCATCTAGACCACGCTTTGCCTTCACCACGCATATGCATTGTTAAGGCGTATGCTTCGTTAAGGCAAGCGTGGTTCGGCTTGCGGGGACACAGCACGTGTGGCTGAGCCCGTGTTGTTAAGGTTGTTTCCCATCAGGGAAGAGGAAGAAAGAACTCTCTTGGGGATACTGTGAATCTATTTTCAATTTATATATTTTTACATGTTGAAAATAGATTCACAGTAGCCCCAAGAGAGTTCTTTCTTCCTCTTACCTGTGGTACCCTGTCTCTTGGCAAGTGGGGTCGCTCCCTTCTCCTTATTCACATGTTTCCCATCAGGGACCAGAGGGTTCCCACTTTATCGCTAGCATACACAACACTAAATCAACTATCCCTGCCTTGACCAAGAGCAAGGGTACTGTGTACAACCTTTCCGCCTCAACATGTCCAAGGGACTAAAATAAGATAGAGAAGCGGATGCCAAGCTGTGTCTGCCCCTATACACTGTTCTCAGTTTGGAAAAGAGTTCAAGGCAGGTAGCCCACACAATGCTGCAGGTCCTCTAGCAGCCACTCCTGTGTCCTGTGAGAAATTAAGACCAGGGCAAAGGAGTGTTTGGCAGGTGCCCTGTTCCGACATTACCCACAGTATGTATCAAGCCACGGAAATGTGGGTCCCCTGTCCCTAAGGTAAGGGGTTTTAAGGTTCACTCCCTCCCTGCATTTCAGCAGTGTCAGAAGGGGTGAGGGGGCACACATTGTGGCAGCACAGAGTTCACCAATACAATTCAAGAGTGCCCCCTTGCTCCTAAACAAATTAGGAGGTAATTATTTAACTCCCCTCTCTGTCCCTGGGATGGATGGCGGGGTTATTATAAACCACCCAGGTACTGGCCGGCCCTGGATGGTTGGATTAAAGGCCTCAACTCTTCCTGACCTGTATAACAGGCTATGAGAGACAGTCATAAGTAGTCAAGATTACATGTCCATTTATGAATAATGGGCATTTGGTCTCCTACGGAGCTGTCTTTTTAACTGCATTTTTCTTCGTTTTCTTATGTTTTCCTTCAAATACTTGCAAACTCCTGAGTGTGCCGTGTGCATGTACAAATCGATTGCATGCACAGGGTGGTCTTATTGTCTGAGCATGCCTGGTCATGCATTCTTGAACTTTTGGAAAAAATATGGTTTGATATGCACACTGGACAATCCCATTTTGATTTTATCTTCAAAAGAGCTGAACACATTTTCCACGAACCAAGAAAGGCACCAAATGACTGAAAGACCACAGTGCCATAAAATGTTGGTGACAATCCATTCAACAGTTTTGGGGTTACTCACGTACATAATTTTCCTATGGGAAATCACATTTTAAAGGAGAGTGCTCTATGATTTTGTGATACCCCATATGCCATTTTAATGTCTGACTAACGTACATGCTGTAAAAAATCCCTTTATATATTTCATCCTCCAAGTTTAGTGCAAATTGGTCAAGGGAGTCCAGGTTATTAAGGACACAAAAATCAGATTTCATAAATAGTTTAATACATATTACTTATTTTATCGACCTCCGAACAATGTAAAGCTGAATTAACAGCATCAAGATTCAAACTTGCCACGTGTCTGTCAGACACACATTTTTGAATAGCAAGGGCTTAATTAATTAAGCTAATATTTCTCGGATAATTAAATGTCACAGTGAATGTCATCAAATTGTTTTTCAGTCAATTGAGTGCATAGCTAGGCACCCACTTGCCAAAAACGTTTTGCCACAGACAAGTGAAAAATACACCAAAGGGGTAACAAAATAAATACATACAGAGGAACATAGTGACAGCAACATTTTGCATCCTAATGCACTTGTAATAAGGCGGACGGGATATCTGTCTGATTTGTGACGGAGAACCCATCCAACAAACTCTAATTGAGGCCCTTAATTCTTAATAATTGAGAGGGCACACTAGCCATGACACTCTGACCAAACACAGTTTTGGCATATTTCATTATCAACATGGCACAGTTGGTCAACTACTTGATGGACGCCTAATCATAGCTAAAATTGAGTTTTGTTGTTACAGAGAGCAGAATTTAATACCACGCTTAATATACTCACATGTACATGCAAATTACTTTTTCCTTTCATTTTCCTCAGGACAAGTAAACAAAAATCATTTATGCTAATAAAAACTACAAATTGTCAGCACATCACTATTCACCTTAATACTATAAATTACACATTTTGGAAATACATTTGAGAAACATCAATTTCTACGGTTGGGTCTTGAAGAGTCATTAAATAGGTACCTACGTAGCAGTGCCTTGGGGGGCTGTGTTTAGAAATAACATGGGCTTAAAAGCACTTGCTGCAGATTTCAATGTATGTCCAGCGGTACTCAGTCAACAATACAAATTTCTAGATAACGCTGGTGGTTAATGTACCTGCTGGCGAGAGATTCTAGCTGCAGTTTTAACTTATCATAAAGTAGGACAATCCGAGTATATGACCTATGAACTGTCATCAAAGAGTTGAATGCATATCGCATGGTATAAATTGGAACATTACGTTTTCCCCCAGTTTTCTTTATCCTCATGTTGCTAAAATGGGCTTGTTTGGGTAGAAATAGTATACACGTATTTCCAACCCCAACCAAAGGGGTACTTTTTAAATCCTGAGTTTGTGCTTCTCCAGACCAAGCACTCTTAAAATATACCGTCTACTATTATCAGTGACGTGTTTTCTACACCTTGTAACCCTCATTGTCCTATGCAACATTCCCTATTGACAGCTTTATAATGTAAAGTGCTCCGACACCCTACACTGGTATGAGTAATGCTATAAAACAAATGAAATACATGTAAGAGTGTGGTTATGGAGAGATGAGGGGCACTGTTGTAGACTGGTAATGAGGGAATCCATGGAGAAGGAGGTCATTGGTGGCAGTCAAAAAAGAGTGTCCGGTCAGGGGCCAGCAGCACTGAAGCCGCCTGCCAAATTGCAGATAAAATATGAGCGTTTGGTCTATCTCTAAAAAAGAGCGAGGAGGCAGGTGATAGCTGCAACAGAGATGCTGGTGGTGTCAGCCCCACACCTCCCAAAACACATTCCGCACTCTGTTTTGGCCTACTGGAAGTTCAGGCGGCAGCAGAGACAGGGGTCATTATCCGTGTCAACAAAGTGATTGCAGATCTGTCAAGACGACTTCCTGCCTGCACACAGGGCCTGGAGACCAATTGTAAGTGTTGTTATCTTTATCTGCCTGTGACAACACTCCCCCGTGTAAACAGAGCACCCTGACACAAACACCTACATGCCCTACTCTCACCTTGTAACTGCAATTCAGGATTCTCTCGATGCTATATTTATGGTGACCGCCCGGGCGAAAAATACACCGCTGGAGGTCACTCGTTCCACTCTCTGTTTGGATGTCTGAATATTGCTGTAACTGTTACCCGCCAGAATAAAGTGAAGAATTGAAGTCCTTTCCCGGAGCTGGCTGGTCAGATTGACTTTCCGCTCTTTAAAAATGGAAGATCTCTGCCTTGTCCACACTGCCGCAGTTTCTTGCTCCAGTCCTGCCACATTTTGCTGTGGGCGCACCATTATAGGGGATGGCCGGAGGACAGGCATAATTCTGAACCCCCCCCGCCCCCCCCCCGGCCCCCTCCTTCACCTTCCCCGGAGCCAACACAAAGCCTGTGAATAGCTGTCAGTTACCGAGTCTTAGGGGCCCTCACCGCATTCTGAGGTGGGGGCCTACACAAGGACGTCAATTCATCAAAATGCCAGGGTTAGGGGATGTGACTTCACATGCCCTTTGATTTTCACTCACACACATACACATGCTAACATACACACGTATTCACACATACACACACTCACACTCATACCCTGTGTACACATACACACATTCACACATACACATGCTAACACATACACACGTAGTCACACATACACCCACTCACACTCATACTCTGTGTACACATACACACATTCACACATACACATGCTAACACATACACACGTATTCACACATACACACACTCATATTCTGTGTACACATACACACATTCACACATACACATGCTAACACATACACACGTATTCACACATACACACACTCACACTCATACTCTGTGTACACATACACATTAACACATACACACACACTCACGCACATATTCTGTGTACACATACACACATTCACACATACACACGTATTCACACATACACACACACTCTCCCTTAAAATACACACACATACGCACTCTCTCATACATAAGCACACTCAAAACTGCAAGAACGCACACAACATACATAGAAAAGCATTTTTAGGTTTTACCTCAGCTAGTCATATTTCAGCTATTTCTGCTCCATTTTTTATTAAACTAACAGCAAATAATGTAATATTATCCACTATAAGTAAAATAAAAAATAGACAACAAAACAAGGAGAGTTAAGCTCCCAGGACGAGCTGCTTCTGCTCCTAGCACTGATTTTGTGATTTCTGGCACTAGGGGTCGCAAGGGCTGTGCCAGGCGTCACAAGGGGCATGCCAGGGGTTGCAGCAACGACCTCTGGCGGCCCCTAAATGTCACCCATGGGCCTCCATCGTGAGTTAACTCAGTGATCGAAGTGCACAAAAAAAGTATGGAAACTAATCCTGAGTGCATTGTGAGTGCAGGCAGTAAGTATAGGGGCGGGTTGAAGGCATGACTAAAATGAACAAAGTATCATGTAACGATTTTGTTGGTCTTTTACCTTAAGGTAACTCCAAATAAAATAACACATATCCCAAATAAAAAATAAATGCAAGTTCAACTAATCAACGGGAAATGTTCTATTTTACATTATGAAACCTCTGATGGTTAATGTGATCACTGCAAATGGCCAAAAAGCCACAGAATTGAATCCTAGCTGGTGCAGTAGAGAATAGTGGCTTGTGTATTTTTTGTGCCACGCCATCCCACCCTGTGACAGAAGTCATTATTTTAAAATTGCAGCATCGACAGTATAAGATTGGCTGCCACGAAATGTGCAAAAAGATTTAGGTGTAAGACGAAAAAAAGTGTTTTAAAAATATAAATTTTAGCAAAACTGACAGACTGTTGATTCAAACAGTATTTATTAAGTACCCCAAGTAATTATGATAGGTTATTACTGACACGCCTACGCTTAGGCAACTTTCACAACCTGGTTACATTTCCCCAATTAAACGACTGGTCACGCTCTCTCTGCCCCTGTCCTTGTGACAATGTATCTAATCAGTCGACAATCCACATAATGTTTTTTTTGTAAAGTTTATACTGTATTTAGGAGAAGATGGATTGTGCCTTATTTGAATATGCTAGGCTTGAGGCAATGTCGACCCGCATTTATAAGGCTTCAATCTCTAGCTGATGAAAATGTCACTAGTCACGTTGCAAAATATCTGAAAGGGGTGGTCAGAACGAGGTCATCGATGCAAGGCCCAATTCTTGTTGAAACTAACTGATTCACATGATGATTTTGTTACTATCTGAGCATGCAGCTAACACTTTGTAAACTGTCTGTTATTTCATATCTATGGTAATTGTGATGGATTTTAATCAGTTTTTAGTTTGATAAACTTTTAAATTACGAATGCTCATTTTTAAGTGTTGAATGATACTGCTTGTGCTTTTATGACTTAATACTTGAATCGAATAAAGCAAATATTGATTGATTGATTGGTTGACAGACTGTACTTAGTGCAAACATTTTTTATTAGTGTCCATTAAAAGCACGCTCTGCTTTGTCATCACAAAGTGTCAAGTGTCTTCATCAACTAAAGCATTTACCAGTTTCCAAGCAGTCTTTACATTTGCTGATAAAACCAACTGCACATGCTGTTAACATTTCTTTCAGGCAGCAGGTACTCTGGCAAAAAGGTGTGTTTCTTGTTCAGCTGTCTGTCCCTCCCTCACCCTCCCAGCACAGGAGAGTCTCTCCCTTTTGAGGTATCTCGACAGTCTGCATTAAACATTCCGAGATGGGTGCCTTTCAACAAAAAGAAGGGAAACTGTTTTTGTTAAATAAAAAAATATGGGCAGGCCACAAGTCCTAAAAAAACAATTGGGGGGACTAACCAAGTTATGCCCCACAGATCCTGTCCCCTCAACCTCCGGTTACACTACTGGACCAGAAATGCCCTGCAACACATAGTCTTAACTGCTATTCCTGCCTTACCATTTACATTTGATGCACCAACAGCGATGTGGGAGAGACGTCTAGAGTGCCACTGTCACTCTCCTTCTCCCAGCACCCAGGCATCCTGTGGAATCTCAAACTTTTCCATCCAGACATTTGGCAAGACTGGATGGTGCCCAAAAAGGACCCACCATTACTCTCCAGCACTAGAAAGGTGGGAGAAGGAATCTGTTGTTGCCTCCATGGCACCGTATACTAGTAAAAGTGTGAGTGCTCCAAATCACACAGAGCATAGTATGGAAGATACAGCGCCTCTAGTGCACTCAAGTGAGGTCCACAAGCACTTCAGTTGGGTGCTAGTGAGTTTTGAATAAACCTGGAAAGTGCCCACACTCTCCCCATTCAGAGTGGTTTCCAGCCTAGAATTCTCAAAACCTCAGGGCACTATACTGGACCTACAACAGGAGAACATGGGACTTTAACCCACCTCATATCTTTGACTGGAGGGAAGACGAGGCATGGTCAAGAGACCAGCAAAAGTTGCTCTTCAGTGGCCAAGGCCACTCAATGTGAAGTGTACAGACACAGCATAGTAAGGGAAAAGTGAAGGTTTATAAAGGCCTCCCCTGAAGATTCGCCTCGTCATCTATGATTTTTGGAAGCAGAAAAGTATACTCATTGAGCGTTATGAGGAAATCACAAATTAGTCACTCAGTGGAGTTACCAGCAGAGACAGAATTACGCCTCCAGTTGTGTAGAAGAAAATGCACCTCTGAATTTATTTTGCCCTCACCAGTTAAAGTCAGGGGGAATTATTATGGCAGGAAAGTGCTTGAAATGAAAGAAAAATGTGTGGAAATAAGTGTACTAACGCAGATTCCACCATTATTCCTCATTCCAAGTATAAAACTCAGAATGGTGCAGTTATATCACATCAGGAATCAGTAAATCCTGGTGCAGTATTACCAGATTACTATAACCATGACTTGTAAGCACTTCCCAAGAAGTTCAGCTGGGGAAAATACTAAAACACAGGCAGATCTGTTCCCATCCCAGTTATATTGATTAAAAGGGAGCAGCCCAAAGTGTCTAGGTTTTCTATTCTGCGCCCATATGACTGGAGAATTCCTTTCTGCTACTTGCTCAGCTTAAACCTTGTTAGGAAAGACAGTTTTTCTAAATCAGAAGTTTTATCAATAAAAAACATCCTCCTAGATGCTTGTGCACTTCAATCCCGCAACTCTCCTTTTTCCAACAAGTATGTGCTCCCTTCTATTAGTTGGAGGATGCCAGGTAAGGTGAATCTCACTAAATCTGAGGTCCTGTTCACTAAAGCTGTTTTTTTTCCCTTCCGCATCCTTCCATCTGGCAAGTGTCAACGGTATAGCGATCTCTCCATGCCTTCCTGGCCAGATACATGGACATTCTAATGGATTCGGAAGTCATCCTTGCCATGCAAATCATGGCTGTATTGATGACCTACATACCTCTTTCATCTTACAGAACTGTAGCAAACCCTTCCTTATTTGTATATTAGCCACTGGGTAATAGTATGGATCTCTTCCATTAATGCAAGGCTAGACAAAGGAAATTTCATTGATCTAAGTCTTGACAAATTAGGCTATCAACAGGCTTCAATATGAATCATACATGGATGCTTTTGAGACTTAAGCGATTTTCATCATTTACATCAACAGTGATGGACCAGCTGCATTGACTTGCAGTCCATGCACAGACTAGGGTTAAGTCACTTTCTATTATGCATAAAGCCTTTTCCGACTCCGATCTTATTTTTAAGAACACATTTGAGAATTGTTTCCTTCTAGACAGTTACGATCTGCAACATATATTTTTCTAAAACTTCCTTCTTTCTGTCACTCTGGTGGATGTGTCTTTAGAGCTTATGCATCTTTGTAACAAACATCTAACTGTCTCAGCTCAGTGACATGTGACTGTAGTGTAGTGAGACTATGGGTGCTAGGACCCATGCGCTTCTGCACGGACTCAACAAGGAATTGTATAACTTGCTGGGAGGTGTTAAGGTGTGGTTATTAACGGTAATGGCGTAATGAGAGTGTAGTGTGTGATTGTATGCTGAGGAATAAAGATGTACAATCTAGAGTTCCATGTGTGGAGTATTCCTTTGCATTCTCCCATGGCTAGGGTGGACACTACAACTGGCGACGAGCAGGGGATCTGTCCCCGGAGAAACAAGGCTGCTCTCCCTGAGAGTTTGCAGTACTGCAGCAAACTGCTTGTGTATGCCACATACGCCCAAGTCAATGAGAAGCAGTTCAAAGTTGGCGTGTGTGATATTGAAGCCCCATTCCAGCCCATATACAGCTCTCAAAGAAGTTAAAGGCCCTGCAGACGAGCGCATTCAAAAAGCGCCCCCAGAATCCGTTGGTAAGACTGAAACAAGAACCACTGCGTCGTGCTATAACACAGAGCCAGTAACCATGCAAAGCAAACGCTAAAAGCAGTGATAACCAGCTACGAAAGTGCAAACCTACTAACGAGCAAGAGAGAAGGAAGTACCATATGACCTCGATTCGGGTGTGATGACCAGGCCTGGTTGAGCTGCCGATGCTTGCACAGCATCTAGTGCACCGAAAGGCCTTCTGATGCAAAAGGGAGTGCAAAGTACAGTGCAGCTGCATCTCTGAAACCACCACTGCCATTCAACACAGCCAAGAAGCAGAATATTGGCATCAGGTGGACTGAAAGAAGTGATAAAGAAAATATCACAAGCTGATGCAGTATCATGCTGTCAAATCAAGAAAGCATTAGAAGCCAAGCTCAATCCAATGCCAAATGTTGACTTTGAAAGGTACATTTTCAATCAGGCATGACAGCAAGCTGGTAAAACGATGAATGAGTTTGTTGAATGACTTGATGTGCTTATCAAACACTGAAAGTTTAGTGAATTTAATAAAGAAGCCATAAGTCTCTGAGTAATCGATGGCTGTCTTTCAGTCTCTTTCAGAAGACGCATGTTAAGAGAGATGCTCAGCTTAGAGAAAGTATTAATGGCTGCGAGAGCTGAGGAAAGAGCGGATTGACAAGCTGCTGATATGGAAGCTGGAATATCAAAAAATGAATCAGCGTTGGTAATAAAAAGCAAACACAAGTACAAGGTAGATGCATGGAAGTCGACAACTGCAAAGAAGAAAAAGTTGAGTTTCCAATGTGGGTTTACATTTCCCCATGAAGGCAAATGTCCAGCCATAGAACAAACGTGCAAAGGTTGTGGCAAAAAAAATCACTTCATAACGGTTTGCAAAGCGAAAGAGAAACTAACTATGTCACAGCAAAAAGAGAATATGGATACCAGAAGGTTCCAGAAGTATTTTCACCATGCCCATTCAGCCAAAAAGCAACATCAACTACGACAAGTAGAAACCAGATAAAGTCAATTGTCATATAATAACAGCGCAGTAGAGGCACTACAGAGCCACGGGCGGGCGCTACCCTCAGCGAGGGAGTAGCCTTGACACAAGTTTGACTACAGGAATCCCTTTTTTTCCCCCGGGCGGTCTCATGTTTCCCTTAGGCAATAACAGATATTTTCCCAAAAGAATACATTGATACAACCACCAAATGATGCTGTATGTATTTTCTATTTTTACAGTGTATTTCTCCCTATTAAGAGAGACCTTAAGAGTGATATCAGGGAGTATCTCTTTTGGTCCTGAAGAATAGCCTTGGGGTAGGGCTAGAAACATGTTGACCATGTGGAACTAGGGCTCATTGATACCCCCACGGTTCCCACATTTCCCCATATTTTAAACTATACCGTCTAGAGGTAAAACTTGAAAGGTTTTTTCTCCTACTACGCCTGGTATTTTTAATTTTCCTCTCACTCCCTTTCCTATATACTTCATCCTCAAATAGATCTTTGCCACCCATAAGTGCTGCCTCATAGCTCGCAGCATGTAGCATGCCCGTTCCGCAGCGGAATAGGAAGAAACCCTATGATGAAGCGTGCCACCCAGGGGAAACCCTGCTGGGCGAGGGTTATTTAAAGGAAACACACTGTTTTCTAAAACTAACTGTGAGTGGAAAGAAACAACCCCTTTCAATTTTTTAGATGGACTCAATTTGATTGCCGCTCGTGGTGGAAACTGACCTTTTGCCTTGGTACACCGCATTGAGGACTGCGAGGCCCAGCAGCCCTCCGCTTCCTGCTGCTGCTGCCTGCCTCTTCCTCTGGACCCGCCCCTGGACACCTGGACACCGGTTAAAAGCTCGCGGCCCCCGCTTCGCGGGAGCCGCTCGTGGTGGAAACTGACCTTTTGCCTTGGTACACCGCATTGAGGACTGCGAGGCCCAGCAGCCCTCCGCTTCCTGCTGCTGCTGCCTGCCTCTTCCTCTGGACCCGCCCCTGGACACCTGGACACCGGTTAAAAGCTCGCGGCCCCCGCTTCGCGGGAGCCGCTCGTGGTGGAAACTGACCTTTTGCCTTGGTACACCGCATTGAGGACTGCGAGGCCCAGCAGCCCTCCGCTTCCTGCTGCTGCTGCCTGCCTCTTCCTCTGGACCCGCCCCTGGACACCTGGACACCGGTTAAAAGCTCGGGGCCCCCGCTTCGCGGGAGCCGCTCGTGGTGGAAACTGACCTTTTGCCTTGGTACACCGCATTGAGGACTGCGAGGCCCAGCAGCCCTCCGCTTCCTGCTGCTGCTGCCTGCCTCTTCCTCTGGACCCGCCCCTGGACACCTGGACACCGGTTAAAAGGTCGCGGCCCCCGCTTCGCGGGTGCCGCTCGTGGTGGAAACTGACCTTTTGCCTTGGTACACCGCATTGAGGACTGCGAGGCCCAGCAGCCCTCCGCTTCCTGCTGCTGCTGCCTGCCTCTTCCTCTGGACCCGCCCCTGGACACCTGGACACCGGTTAAAAGCTCGCGCCCCCGCTTCGCGGGTGCCGCTCGTGGTGGAAACTGACCTTTTGCCTTGGTACACCGCATTGAGGACTGCGAGGCCCAGCAGCCCTCCGCTTCCTGCTGCTGCTGCCTGCCTCTTCCTCTGGACCCGCCCCTTGACGGCACAATATTTACTTGCACACACCAATCCGCAGCGCGGATCGCAGCGCGGGCGAAGCCCGGGACAAGGGCGGGCCCGTCTGAGCCCGTCAGAGACCGACTGAGGCCGGGACGGGGCACCCCTCTTGGTTCTGCTGTGAAACAGGTGAGCCGTACGCCAGTGAATATCGTAATACTGCACTGTATAGCTGCCCAAGACCATAAGACTTAATCCCCCCGTTTCGGGTGCCATTGGAACATTTCCTTCCTAGCCGCGAGCTGTTTTGTTGATATCTCCTTACGCTAACATCTGAGCATGGCCACTGCCGGCGCCGGAAAGGGCCGGAAGTCTGTGATTGGGACAGGAGTAATTGGAACTATGGACAGTTTTATAACCAGAGCTGCATCTGTCCTACAGAGGGAAATTGAACTGACAGAGAAAAGATTGTCTCTCGAACTAGTCCTTGACAAGCGCTCCTCTCTGGGTAACATTGCTTCTGCTAAATCACCGGCAGCATCCACACACACACCTGTATTAGTCCACCGCACAGATGTCCCACCTTTGAGTGGGAATGAGTGCGTGGATGTTCCAGCAAATAACAGTGTTTGTGTTGTGATTGACCCTGGCGATTCTCGTCGCCCAGTCTCCTCAGTTGATGCGATATCGGAAGGCACCACCAGATCTGGCCATTCCATCCGCCCCGATGCCACCTCTACTAAAATGCCTGAAAAGGCGGTGAAACGCAAAAGGGGTGGCCCACCAGCATCGACCAATAAAAGATCCAAAGTGCAAAAGCGGTGTAACAAGGGGGCATCTGAACCTGCACCTACTATAGACTTGATGGCTGACTGCCTAGAGGCACCACCAAGCCCCGCACAGAACTATGATTTTTGGCAAAAGATGGAACAGCTTTTTACTGCAATCTGTCGCCCCATCTGTAACAGACTCGATTCCCTAGAAAATGGTCTTACTAATCTTGAACTTATGATTGCTTCAGCTATTAATTCTAAGGGCATAGAGGGAAGAGGGGGAATAACAGCTAGCCCTGCTGGGACTGGTGTCCCCGGCAACTCTGCCCAAATCTCACCAACTGCCCAGACAACCATTGTAGACCAACCAATTGCCCAAGGCAAGGGCCAGAGTCAGGGACTGTTCATTGTCCCCCAAGTAGCCGCCCATGCTTCAGCTAGCATGGGGAGCACCAGAAATAGAGTGAGCACTGTAACTCCCAACATACCTAACACCTCACCATCTAAGTCTACCGGGCTCCCCCAATCCCCTAGCAAGCAGTTACAGCCCTCCTGTGACCGGAAATTACCCTGTCTGGATCTTCCTCCCGAATCGGCTCCATATGTGGTGATCCTTGCTGGTGTCCCCACTCTGAACCAAGGATCAAGGGAGTCATTTCTTGATTTAAAAAACAAATGTATACATTGGTTAAATTGCCACAAACCACTCCCGAAACCGTGCTCAAGCGAGATTTTATTCGCCAGGCGAATAAATTGGGTTGGACATCGAGCCAAAGATGTACAGGGAGATTGTATAGTCATCAATTTCAGGAACACAAACACGGTCAGACACATCTGCACATTTCAGCCAGGCCCTAATTCTAACAATCACTCAGCAATTAGAGCTCTCCCCCTCACCTATTTTTACCCAGGTCTCCATCATCCCAGTATTATCAATCCAAATAGGGTAAGGGTGGACTTCGCGCGAACTGATAGGGCTGGTTTATTACCCCTTGACTATAATACATCTCAAGGTCCGGACCGACCCTGTTCACCTTCGTTTGAAGCTTTCTACCACCCTAACAGATACAGCTCTCTTGAGCAAGTGGATTGACGTTTGAACCCTAATACTGCGAAAATGGCCCTAACCCCAGGGAACAAGCCAGAAATGGAAGGGCTGGCAAATAGGCCCTTGTGGGAAATTACAGAGAGGGCATTGAGTTCTTCATCCGCTATTACCCCTGTTGCTGACCCGATCCCATCCCCTAGTAAACCAAAGTCGAGCCCTTGTTTTCTATCTTGGAACGTGGCAGGTCTCAAGAGCAAACTGGACTGCGAGGACTGGGGTGTCTTTATAGACGATTTTGATATTTGCCTGATGCAAGAGACCTGGGCATTGGAAAATTCGCACAGGGTTGGCTTTGCATCTTTTGACATATTGGCTGTATCTAGTGGTAGGGGCAGACCCTCAGGGGGTCTTACCACCTGGGTAGCGCTTCATCTGGGCGCCGTGGCAAGGCAGATATACACCAACTCGGAAGACATTCAATGTATTCTTCTAGTGTTGCCTAATAATATTCATTTGGCTCTTCTGAATGTCTATTCGAGACCTTCCCAGGGTGGCCGAGAATCAGAGGTTATGGAATCGCTCAATAAATTTATCTTGACCCTGGACTCAGATTATTCCGTGGTCGTAGGTGGCGACTTCAATTGCCAATACGAACCACTCTGTGTGTCGGCCTTGGACGATCTAAACACAGAGAATGAATACAGAAATATCCCTGATCCTATGATTCCAAAGGTCAAAGCGTGGTCCCCTCTGGCCCTTCAAATCTCCGCTCTCACACTTTCCTTGTCACTGAGGGCTTGTAATGGGAGATTTGATTCTGATAGACCTGGTCGAGCTACCTTCAATAGGGTAGGTCATACTTCCATTCTCGACTATATCCTTATTGAAACTAGATCTTGGGACAAGGTGCTTGACTTTAGGGTGTTAGATCGCAATGATAGCGACCACAATGCCTTGGTTATAACCTTTAAACCAGGCTGTTGGGGCATGAGCACCTATGATGTACCACCACCCACCACTGCACAACACCCCATATTATCCAACAACAAACGAAGGGTGAGATGGCCGCACATTGCCGCAAGCCCTAATAAAATCTCCGAAATCTATAGCCTTGCTCTTCCTTATCTTGTGGAAATGTCTGAGGTGGAATCATCACGTCTACCACCTGTACATGCAGCCGGACCCACAGGCATCCACCTACAGTTAGTAGATAAACTCTCGAAGGCGTTTTGCCTGACAGGGCCCGTAAGGCCCCATTTGCCTAAAAGGCAACCGTGGTACTCTGCTGAGTGCAGGAAATCGAAGAGCGAGCTACTTATCGCCATCAAAACCCTCGATAGAGATAGGGTCAAACACAAACAAACTTTAGAAAGGGCCAAAAAATGCTGGGAGTCTGATATTTGGGAAGAATTAAGATCTACTCTAATAGCGAAGGATTTCAGGGGCTTTTGGACAACCGTGAGCAAGGGGAGGAAAGAAGCAGGAACGAGCCCATTCCCAAACATAGCTCCAGCTGTATGGGAAGCACATTATGGAGGTCTCTACTCAAGCACATATACCAATACTCCTCCTTTGCCTATCTTCTCTCCCGGATCTATCACCCAATGCGCGGCCTCAACGATGATAACCATAAAGGAGGTGGAAAGGGCTATTCATCTCTTAATACCAAACAAAGCTCCAGGATTGGACAAAATCCCGGGCGACCTCTATCGCTCTGAACCTATGATTTGGGTGCCATACCTTTGTGTCCTATTCAATTCCATCCTGCCGGGAAATGATCCACCAGAGTCATGGTTAGGAGCGGAGATTGTGCCCATATTTAAGAAAGGCTGTCCCCTAAAACCCTCAAATTATAGGCCCATCAGCTTAATCGACATCACTCAGAAGCTGTTTGGGCGTATAATACTGGACAGACTCCAGGCCTGGGAGACTGAAAACAACATCTTAAGTTCACTGCAAGCAGGATTTAGAAAGGGCACCTCCACTGTGGACCAGATCTTCCGACTTCAGGTCATACATTGGAAGACCGTGAGTTTAGAGGGTGGCAGCCTCTATCTCATTTTTGTTGACCTGAGGTCGGCCTTCGACCTGGTTCCGCGTGAAAAACTGTGGAAGGTGCTCCTGGCTCTTAATGTCCCTTTGTATCTTCTGGACATTATCTGCAGACTGCACACAAAAAATTTAGCACAGGTTAGATGTGGCAAATACGGTGAACTTTCGTCCCGTTTTCCTGTAAACCGTGGAGTCCGACAGGGATGCGTGTTGGCACCCACATTATTTTGTCTTTATATCAATGGGCTTATTAAGCACTTGGCAGATATTAGGGACATTGATGCGCCCAGATTTGCCACAGGCCTGGTGCCAGCGTTGATGTTCGCCGATGACACTCTTTTGTTATCGCGCACATCAACCGGCATCCAACGCATCCTGGATGGCTTTGTGGATTTTTGTGCAGAAAGAGGCTTAGAGATCAACTTGGCCAAAACCAAATATATGATTCTAAATCCCCCCAAACACACACGGCCAAACCCAGTTCTGAATGGTGTATACCTTGAGCGGGTAACCACATTCAGCTATCTGGGGATTTTACTACAGGAAAACTTTGGCTGGGGTGGCCAAGTTGCAAACTCCGTGCTAAAACTTGCACAAACCACCGGGGGAATCTCTCAAGTATTCAGGGGTTCGGTCTCCAAACCAGTGTCCCCTGCTTTGGAAATATATCGGACACAAGTAAGAGCAGCCTCCATATATGGAGCGGAACTGTGGGGCCACACCAGAATACACAGCTTGACTGGGTCAGAAAATTCATTCGTGAGGAGCATGTTGGGCCTTCCATCTAGCTCCCCACTGACCCCTATCAGGCTGGATTGTGGGTTACTACCCATTGAACAAGTGGTAATGCTGCGTCCATTGTTATACTGGAAGAGATTATGGTCAAATGAGGAGTTGGGATTTTATCGTGAGGAATTTAAGGGAGTCTGGTCCCAACTCAAGAGCAAGAATATTCCATGGCTGAGATTTGTCAGGGATTCTTGCACTAAGATTGGCCTTCCAGAATTATGGTCTACTCCGGAGGCCTCATGTCTGGCCCTACCCAAAGCTAAATTGGTCGAACAGTTTAAAAATCATCACCTTGCGTGTCTGTATGAAAACCCTAAGATCGGCAGGCTGACGGCCGTGTTCCTCCAAATTAAAGATACTTACAGGAAAGAGGAATTCTTAGACCTGGTCAGTCCACCGGCCGCAAGGAAACTTTACTGCCAATTGAGAATGGGTTGTCTTCCGCTCAGGTCATTTACATCTGGATGGGACGCCAATAAAACCACTGCCTGTCCGGCCTGTAGCTACATACTTGAGGATGAAAAACATGTCTTTTTCTTTTGCCCAATATATCTACACCAAAGGAAACGCTGGATCAAGCCCCTTTGCAATAATCTTGGTTTTAGAGAATGCGAAAAAGCAATGAGAATTTTAAAATATGACACAAAACCTCTGATAGTTTTCGCTGTTTCTCGGTTCCTCAACTCTGTCTGGTTATCACGTAGGAAATTTTTATAATCGATTATCCTGCCAAACATTTTTCTGCTCATCTTGAATGTAATGTGTTATTTCGAAAATGATTGGATTGGCTCTATTTTTTTAAGATTTTTATTTGTATTATCTATTGTGATAATGATTGCCGCTTTTATGGTCATTGAACCGAAATAAAGCTTTTAATGATGATGATGATTGACACATACATAGTAATAAGGACAAGCCTTCTCTGAGTTTTATCCTCTTCCTCCCCTTGTTTCTTTACAAAGCATCAAAAGAGCACACCTCTGTGGTACTCTGCTAATGGTGTTGTGGAACGATTGATGGGTACCCTCAAACGGGTAATTCAGCGAGCCTTGATGGAGTGAATCAAGTTAAACCAGGCCCTGTGTCAAGCCCTCCTTGCCTATCGTTCAACTCCTCATGCCACAACTGGTGAGAGTCCTGTCACAGTGCTATTTAGGAGAGTTATCGGAACCAAACTACCACAGTAGACAGCAAACTGATCCTTGAATGCTCAAATGGTTCGTATCACGCACACTTCTCGGAAATGCCAGGTGAAAACATATGCTGATCATTGTCAATGAGCTCAGGAAACAGTATTCGATGAAGGTGACTGGTTCCTGGTCAAGCAGAAACTAAAGCAGAAAACGGACACTTTGTTTGCTGTCGATCCTTTGAGATTTGTGATGTGCAAAGGATTTATATGGTGATGGCGCATCGTCCCGGAAAGTCCATTCCATGGGACTCATCCCACTTTAAGCACCTACCTCAATGGTCATCAGCTGCTGCAATGATGAATGAGGTGACCCCTGCCTGACAGTTCAGATCAAGCATCAGAACCTGTGCCATTGGTGCACAATCAGATGGCATCTCAACCATCTAACACCACTCGACCTGTCCGACTAGTACAAGCACCTCACGCCTTATTGAATAAATATGATGTGAATATTGTTTGTACCTTTTATTTAACATGGGAGGAGAAGTAGTGTCGTAAGACTAAGTGCGCTCGTACCCTTGCAGTTCTTGGCTGACTCAAGAAGGAATTACATAACTTGCTGGGAGGTGTTAAGGTGTGGTTAATAACGATTATCACGTAATGAGAGTGAAGTGTGTGATTGTATGCTGAGGAATAAAGATGTACAATTCAGAGTGCCATGTGTGGCGTATTCCTTTGCATGCTTCCGGGGCTCGGGAGAACGCTACAGTGACCACCTTCAAAGCTGCAAATCCTTAAAGAACACGTTCTAGGTGCAGCAATCATGCATCATTCGACTTTTGTCCTCTCACATCTATAGCAATATGGTACCTAGTTAGAGGTATGCTCTATTAAGTAAAAGAAATGGTGTAGCAGCTCCCCAACATGCACATTATCAGCAAGTCCCTGAATTGGCTTACCAGAAAACAGCTCTATGTCCAGAGTAATTTTTCAATCCTGCCCTTATTCATATCTGGGTGGCCCGACCAGTTAAGATCTGAGTCATCCTCTCACATCTAGATGGACCCTTCTAGGATCTGAGGCTTGGGCAATCTTCAGTCCCCCCTTCCATTTCTCATCTGGGTAGACATGTAAAGCAGTGCCACACCCTCGTCAGGAATTATAGAGCACTACACAAGCTATTTCAACCATGTCATTGATTTTTCAACTGTACTGCATCTCTGTGACCTTGTGTGGCCTCAGAACATCAATAATACCTCTCCTTCCAACGATACATACCCACTCGCTTTTGCCCTTCTCCCAAAATCTAGGCTCTATGGCTCCCTATTCCACCTCACTCCTACCACCCCGCCCCCTTTCTCACAAACCTCCACTGATAAAGCTCCTTCACCTACTAAGGCCTTGTCTGTCCCTCAACCATCCTTCATGAACACCTTCCTAGCCCCCTAAACTGGTTTCCTCTTACCTGCTGCCCAGTGCCACCCTTCTCCCCACTGGGAACCCCAGCCCACATTCTTCTATCACAGTCCAAGCAGACAGTCGTTAGTAAAAAGAATTCTTTAATAGCTCCATTTTAAGCAAAATTCAGAAGTGGAGGCATTTGGGTTCTGATGAAAATGCAGGGAGTTCCTTAGTTTAATGGCAGAATAATGCAGTTAAATGAGGGAGAAAGTAGAAAAACATTGCATCTTTGGTAGAGAGGACCTATACACCAATTGTAACCTCTCTTGTAACTCGAATGTCCTTACTGGAGCTGGAAAAACAACAGTTGATGGACAGAATGCAGAACAATGTCATACATTCACCAGTGGCGTAACGAAACTGGAGGGGGACCCCCTGCACAGTACAGGGAGGGCCGCCCTCCGGACATCTTCAGGAGCTGTCAGGCCAGGGTAAAGTGTTGAGGGGGCCCCTCCACACCGTGGGGGCCTTTGTTACGCCCCTGACATTCACCCCAGTACAGAGATCTGGGCCTAAATCCATTGTTTTTTTGCTCACCATACCATTCCAGTTTGAAACCAGTTTAGACCCAGCCATATGCAAATCAGTCTTGACCCTGTGCCTCATGGGAACATAGGTCCACACTGGGGTGGTGTGCGGAGCAAAAGAATGATGGATTAAACTCAAATCCTTGTGACTGGAGGTGAATGTTTGCATTGTCCAGCATTCCGTTCATCAAGTGTTTCTTTTGCATATGTCTCCCTAAGTGGGAAGGGTATGCCCAGACATGGGACCGGTGCTCACTACACTACTGGATTCAAGCTAGCCTGGCTGAAGAAGGGTGATGCCCTGAAACTCTGTCCCAGGATGCTTGTTTCCGGTCCAGGGAGGACCTGGCTTGGCAGTTCGGGCTGGACTGTTCCCACAAGGAACAGGGTCAACCCTGATTTGCATATGGCTGGGTCCAAACTGGGGTGGTGTGAATGATGGATTAAACCCAGATCCTTGTGACTGGGGGTGAATGTTTGCATTGTCCAGCATTCCGTTCATCAACCCTAAGTGGGAAGGGTATGCCCAGATAAGGGTCCCGTGCTCACTACACCACTGGATTCAAGCTAGCCTGGCTGAAGAAGGGTGATGCCCTGAAACCGGTCCCAGGATGCTTGTTTCCGGTCCAGGGAGGACCTGGCTTGGCAGTTTGGCTGGACTGTTCCCACAAGGAACAGGGTCAAGACTGATTTGCATATGGCTGGGTGGTGTGGTGAGCAGTACAGAGATCTGGGCCTAAATCCATAGTTGTTTTGCTCACCATACCATTCCAGTTTGAAACCAGTTTGAAACCAGTTTAGACCCAGCCATATGCAAATCAGTTTTGACCCTGTGCCTCATGGGAACATAGGTCCAAACTGGGGTGGTGTGCGGAGCAAAAGAATGATGGATTAAACCCAGATCCTTGTGACTGGGGGCGAATGTTTGCATTTTCCAGCATTCCGTTCATCAATTGTTTCTTTTGCATATGTCGCCCTAAGTGGGAAGGGTATGCCCAGACGCGGGTCCCGTGCTCACTACACCACTGGATTCAAGCTAGCCTGGCTGAAGAAGGGTGATGCCCTGAAAACGGTCCCAGGATGCTTGTTTCCGGTCCAGGGAGAACCTGGCTTGGCAGCTCAGACTGGACTGTTCCCACAAGGAACAGGGTCAAGACTGATTTGCATATGGCTGGGTCCAAACTGGGGTGGTGTGGTGAGCAAAAGAATGATGGATTAAACCCAGATCCTTGTGACTGGGGGTGAATGTTTGCATTGTCCAGCATACCGTTCATCAATTGTTTCTCTTACTGTAGCTGCAAATATTTGAATTACTGAAAATATATATATTTTTTTTATTGGGTTCTGGCTTCATAGTGGGCCTCATTCTCACCATTTCCTGTCTGCACATGCAGTGCTATCAGATCTATGTAATAATGCTGCCATTGAAATCTCTTTGGACTAGACTGCTCCTCTGTCTTCTGACCACCACAAGCTCTGCTGTCATGTTTTTTTAAATCTCACTTTCTTTTCTAGTATGTTTGAGGACCCACCTCCTCGGTAATGTTTAAATATTATAGCCTATTCTAAGTGAAAGCACATAGGTACTTTTTTATTTTAATTTCATGTCATTCTTTTGTTCTTACTTCATTTACTTTCCCTAGAAGCATAGGGCTTCAACCTTGGAAGTTCTTTTACTTTTTATTTTGTATCATTTTGCCCTCCTTTTCTTATTGATCTGATATTGTGGCATGCGTCGAGCCCACAGCGATGCTGCTGCCACCGAGCCACAGATGATGGGTTTTCAAGTCTATGTAAGATCGCTGATAGCACAGTCGTACAGTGGACAATCACAATGGGCTTGTCGAAGGCAAGTCTGTCTGCTCCAGTCCGCACACCGACTAGGTTTAGAGCATGCACCCTTGCATGCTCTGCTTTTGTGCACCCCCCGCAATCAGGAATCAGCTGCTCAACTTCCAGGATTGTGAAATAAATTGTATTTTAGTAAATATACATGTTCAACATATTAAAATGCATATGTACAGGCACATGGGAAGATAGCACTGCGTTACATTGAATGGGATGTAACCTATAAGATACTGTGCACAAGTGCTCGTGAAGGATAGTGATGGCGCAAGTGACACGTGAGGTGATATGTACAGCGATAGTGACGGGTGCAACAAGAAACATTTGGGGTTAAAATTCTTTACATATTTAGGATACCCTAACAGTTAATGATATAGAGTACAAAAATAATCAAGTGGGGTATCCTTGAAGGGGGCGCCAGGAGTTCCACTGTGGAAGTCGATGGCGTTTCGGCCTGTAGAAGTATTAGGCCATCATCAGGACCAGGTTGCAGTTTTTATATTGCAGTGCTGGGGATAAAAGGGTGCATACATTTCTATATATATGTGGTTATTCTGTGGTGGACCAGGAAGGACAGATAGGGAACTGTAAGAGCGTTGCTTAAAGTTGCGTTGCTTAAAGTTGAGCCCAAGACAGGGGAGGGGAAGAGTATAGAAAATACATAATGGATGCTGCAGACAAATACCACGTGACTAGGCTCAGAGTAGAGAGGTGTGAGGTAGAGCACTAGTACAACCGCAGGAGGACAACTTACGCGAGATGCAGAATAGCGATATATGGCAAGGTCCCAAGTGAATAAGAATGGGGCTTGCTGATGAATGTGGGCGTAAGGGAAAGGAAAGGAGAAATGAGTCGCATTGGAGAGACGTGGGGTGGAGGTAAGGCAAAGGAAGGGGAAGCGGAACTTACAGAATAGGACGTCAATTGGGGTCCAATTTGTGGAGGCAAGGCATCGCTCCAGTCGCGAAACCAAGAAGGTGCTGGTACTGTTACATGTTAAGTACAACAAGTGTGATGAGCCGTCAACTTCCACAGCAGAACTCCTGGTGCTCCTTCAAGGATACCCCACTTGATTATTTTTGTACTCTATATCATTAACTGTTAGGGTATCCTAAATATGTAAGGAATTTTAACCCCAACTGTTTCTTGCTGCGCCCATCACTATTGCTGTACATACCACCTCACGTGTCACTTGCGCCGTCACTATCCTTCACGAGCACTTGTGCACTGTATCTTATAGGTTACATCCCATTCAATGTAACGCAGTGCTATCTTCCCCGGTGCCTGTACATATGAAGTTTAATATGTCGAACATGTATATTTACTAAAATACAATTTATTTCACAAAAGAATGTCTCCCTGGTTTTCACCCATTATGATTTAATTTTCAGCAATTAATTGTGCTACATGAATTTGACCTTTAAATAACAACCTTTTTGAGACATTGTTGTATGTTACAGACTATTGCCCTAGTCTCCATGGGGTATATGGGCTACCTCCTGTAGTCTGATACTGCCAACTGCCAGGATGAGCATTCTATGGAAATAAGTCTTTTGTCTCGGCCTCTTCCTTCCCTACGGCCTCTCAACACCCCTGCCTTGAGGAACTTCGATTTTCGATCACGATCGAATCGACCCGCCATTTTGTGACCCGCCGCCATTTTGTGTTGCCATCACTCAGGCAGCACGGCGAACGAAGTCTATTCTGCTTTTCCCGTAGCTTGGTGTCGAAATACGTCCTCGGCCTTATTTGCGAAGCTGGTGTTTGGACTGGCCGAGTACACTAATCCTTGTCTGGCTTTCCTAATCCCTGTTTCAACTATCTGTAGGCTCACACTATTCTTTCCTGATCATATCTTATCAACCGGTCTTCACTGTCTCCTGCTAGCATTCTCTTGTGTCACGACTGTCCTCTAACACACACAAGCGTATCTCACCACCTGCAAGTTAGTTATAATCTGTTAATGAATTAGTTTGGGGATGGGATGACAAACACAGTTGGAGGAGAGGTCTCTTCGAGTCATCTGATATTTCTGTTTTCGAACCTTTCTTATTGGTTCCACTTTGTTTTTCCACTTACCCTATTGGCTCTTTTCTTCTATGCTTGGGGAGTGTGTCTCGTTAATAATTATGTATTGTATAGTATTTAATCTAATGCGCCACAGAGTGAAGTGGCAGTCTCCTGAGAACCTACTTTGTGTACTTCTAGAATAACTGTACTAGCTGCAGCTAAATAAATCCAATCTTCTAACGCCGACAGAGTGTCCCGTGTCTCTGTGTAGCGAAGCAGGTGAACTCCGAGGACAGAGGGCGTACCCTGCGCCGCCAGACCCAAAAGGTTCTGGTTCTTCAATTGGTGCCCAACGTGGGGCGGCTTCAGTGGTACCGGTTCTGCTCGAAGGTCGTGAGGAACCCCGCAAGAAAATTCCGGAGGGTTCGCGAGCCACACTAAGCGACCCCTGTATGTCGAAAGTGGTCCGAAGGTCTTTTGCAGCGCGGTTACTCCTTCCTGACGGCTACTGACGACCGCTGCCCTGACTGCCGCCCTGCTTTGACCCATTCTTTGATGATGTATGGTAAGGAGAGACGATAGACGGGCCTCTGTTGGTGGAAGAAGACGTCCTTAGTTAAGTATCTTCGTGGGTCGCGCCCACAATTTGGTGCTTTGTTTTATGTCCTTAGGTACCTTAGATTTGTGTTTTTCAAAAGACAAAGCCGAGGGTAAGTGCATTTGTGCTGCGTAAACTGAGTTTTACTCCCTTGAAGTTTGTGAACAGACAGGAAATATCTTGAGATGCCTGGTCTGACTAAGTTTGGAAGAATTTGTTGTCTTGGTTGTAATAGGGACTCCCGACTTGAGGACTCTTGTCCAATTCGTTCGGTTGGAACTCCCACATATGAGCTCTAGTCGAAACCTGGTATCGGCCCCATTGCCTTTAACGAGACATGGACTCGATACACGAAGAAAGATGGTGTTCTCAAATGGCCAGAAAACGGTAGTTTTGATCCAGATGTGCTAGATAATTTGGAAACGGTTTTGTTCAAAAGAAAAGCCCGGCCGGCAATATTTGACTCTTTCCGCCTTTGGCGTAAGGAAGCCAAACAGAAAGAAATTAAACAAGCAAAACGAGATGGGAAAGCACAGGGTATGACAATTATACAGGCTGCCCAACAGTTCAAAAATGATGAAATTGATAACGCGACTGAAATTTCAGAAAGACAACATCGTATGGCGATAGATAAATGCTATCCGGTGTTGCCTGTTTCTCCTTCTGATAATAAGAAAGATATAGAAGAGGATCCCCTAATGTCTCATTTATTAAGGTTGCCTCCACCCTATGCGCAAAATGCCAATGTACCTCAGCCGTTACAGCCTGCTCAGCTGCTGGTAGTACCTCCGCCGGTTCCGGCTCTTCAGCATTTGCCTCCTCCAGTACTACCGCCCTTGCCGGTTTTACCACTAGTCTCAACTTCTTTGCCTTCATCTCCTGATCTTAGCTCTCCTTTGCCTTCTGCTCCTCCTGCAATCTCCAGTCCTTCTCCTATTAGTTCTCCTAATACTCTGTCTCCAGTTCTAATGTCTAATTCACCGTGTGTGCGTAAGCGTCTCACAGATTCTGTCACTAGTATTCTATCTCCTTTCTTTGGAGCTTTTAATATGTCTCCGGCTTTTGCTCGAAGACAATCTCGCAGTCAGTTCCCAGAATTTGAGGAACGAGAGAAGCTAGACTCTCTTGCACGAAGATGGATCAAGAAGGGTCCACAATATAGTGTGCTTGATATTTTGCCTACTTTGTGCAATGGAATGCGCCTACGCAGAGATATGTTTTCAATGTAATGTGCGACATTCTCATTAAAGAATGGGAGGATATGAGTTCGAGTCCGGTCTCACAAGATCTATTAAATACTCAAGCAGACTTTGAGAAAGGACTTATTGTAGGTTCCAAAGTTGAGGAAGCTGTAAGGACGCGTATCTCTTATAGGTCCTTATTGTTTTCTCAAATTTTTCTTGATTCCGATCCGTCGGTTAAACTGACGTCGAAAAATTACCCTATGAGAGAGGTTCCTCCAGTATGGAAGGAAGAGGTTGCGGGAGTAGGCGCTAATCCAGCTATTCCTGCTCACTTTCAGCGTATATGGGTACATGTGCCATGGAAGAGATCTGAAGTTTTGGCTCTTAAGCAGACTCTACCAGATCCTCGTAAGAACCCTGCAGGCTATTACAAAGAATTATCGCAGACAGTAGATGCTTGTATTATGAATCTAGCAGATATTGATATGCTAATGGGTAATGTAGTCCCACAGACAATATGGGCTAGGATTCGTAGAGAGGATCATGCACAGGAATTAGGCGCTACTTGGGATGTTATAACTAATACAGATAGAGACCAAGTGGGTGGCGCAAAGCCTGACGCTCTGATCTCGGAACTTCCTGGTAAAATCATCACGTTAATGATAACTATGATGCCTGCACTGAGAGTTAACTGGGATAAATTAGCAGCATGCAAGCAAAAGAAAGATGAAAGAGTCTCTGATTTCTTTACTCGTTTCGAGGAGACATGTATCGACCACAGTGGTCAGGACATGACTACCGAGGGTGGACAGCGATTATTCGTGGACAAATTTGTATTCAATTTGCTTCCCGAGCTGTCACACAAATTAAAGGATTCAGAAAGTTCATGGGCTGTTTCCTCTTCCGCCCAGATATTGGCTACCGCACAATATTATGAGAATAGGGATAAAGAAAAAAAGAAAAGCAAGAGAAAAAGACGAAAGATTTAAAGACGAAGGTTCTCTTGCAACAAGCCTATCCACCACGTTGTGTTCAGCCTCAAATTCAGCAGCCTCCGCAGTTTCAGAAGTTGTATCAGAAACCTGAGCCATACATTCTGCGACCTTTGTTATGTCCTAATCAATGTGCCTATTGTAGAGAGGAAGGTCATTTTAAGAGTAGTTGTCCGGTTTTATTGCAGCGCAATGGAGCGTTATCTGCTCCACGAGGTCGTGTTGGCCTTCAGTCAGCAAACAGAGGTAGAGGTCGGGGTATGTTGACTCAAGAACAGCATGCCCGACCTTCTCCCAATTCCGTGAACTACTTTGATCAGCAAACTGTGAGGTCTACTCAGTATTATAATGAAGATCATTATGTTGAAGGCGAGAATGAGAGTCTTCATGCTAACTAGGACAGCCATGGACAAAGTAAGGGAGTTGTGCCAATCCCAGTAGATCAAAATGGTCCCTATGTTAACGTCACTACAATGGGTGTATCAGAGCCATTTCTTTTGGATACTGGAGCAATGAGAAGTTCTATCATTCATTCTAAACTCCCTGGGGCACCTTTGTCTGGCTTAACGAATGTTTCTGTAGGATTTTCTGGCGCCCCTGTTCGTAATCCGGTTTCTTGCCCTTTGCCTATTTCAGTTGGTCCTTATGACTTGGAAGCTCCACTTCTGTTAACGAATGGTTGCGGTGAGAATCTGTTGGGTCTAGACCTATTGAAAAGAATGCATGCTACAATATATTGTTCTCCTTCTGGCGTACATCTTACTCTAGGACAGAAATTAGTCTCCCCAATGTATTTGTCCAAAGATCAGTTTCCTCCTGAATTGCTTTCTCTTCCGACAGCGCTTTGGGCCACGGGTCCGAACGACGTGGGCCGTCTTGAGATACCGCCTTATGTTGTCACTCTCAAGCCCAATGTTGAATTACCGCGCATCCCACAATATAGAATTTCTGCTGAAGGTGAAAAAGTGCTTTTGGAAATCATTCATGACCTAATTCGGAAGGGTGTGGTCGAAGAAACAAGAGGTAACACATGCAATAGTCCTATTCTTCCTGTTCTTAAACACACTGATCCTTCTCAGCCTCCTGTGTATCGTTTCGTAATTGATCTGCGGGAAGTAAACAAAATTGTTGTCCCACAATTTCCTGTTGTTCCAGATATCACTGCTTTGTTGACAATGATACCTTCCACAGCGACTTGGTTTTCTGTTATTGATCTGAAGAATGCCTTTTTCAGTATTCCCATTGCAGAAGAGAGTAGGGACATTTTTGGTTTCTTTCTTGGAGGCCGAAGCTTCCGGTTTAAGCGCGCACCCCAAGGCTATTGTGAAAGTCCCTCCATTTATAGCCAAGCTTTGAAATGTCATCTTGATACTTTTCATTTGCTTTCTGGTGCTGCTCTCATCCAGTATATGGATGACTTGTTAGTAGCCACTGACTCAGAAGAGATTTGTAAAAATGTCACTGTTGCATTATTACGCCACTTGTTTAAGCTGAATCACAAGGTATCACCTTCTAAACTACAGTATGTTTGTCGAGAGGTTACCTACTTGGGTCATCTCCTATCAAAGGAGGGACGGCGACTAACGCCAGAACGAATTCAAGCGATTGCACGAATGTCTGTACCATCCACACAAAGGGAAGTAGGTGCCATTCTGGGTATCACTTCTTATTGTAGACAGTGGATCCCTAACTTCTCTTTGATCGTCAAACCTTTGTTGGCACTCACTTTAAAAAATACGCCTCAGCCCCTTCCTTGGACTGAAGAGTGCCAAAAGAGTTTCACTGACTTACGTACTGCTCTCTGTTCTGCTCCTGTACTAGGCACTCCAGATTACACTAAGCCTTTTACGCTCTATGTTCATGAGAGAGAAGGTTGCGCATTGTCAGTTTTGGCACAGCAATTCGGAGACAAACAGCGGCCATGTGCTTATTTTTCGGCTACGCTGGATCCTGTAGCTAAAGCATTGCCCAGTTGTCTCAAAGCGACTGCAGCAGCAGCAATTTCTATCCGACAGTCTGCTGGAATAGTGTTGGATAACACTCTCATTGTCATGGTGCCACATGCAGTGGATACTTTGCTAAACAGAACAAAAACGCAGCATCTTACGAGTGCTCGTTTAACTGGTTATGAGCTGACCCTCCTAGCTAGTCATATACACATCAAACGATGTAATACTCTGAATCCAGCTACTTTGTTGCCCCTTCCAAATGAGGAGAGTGTTGAAGATCAGCATGATTGTTTCTTCCGTACTGAGGAAGAGACGAAAGGGAGAATTGACCTGAGAGATTCACCGCTAGAGAATCCGGATGGGACTCTATGGGTAGACGGTTCTTGTTTTAAAATGCCTAATGGAGATACGGTTTCAGCTTATGCTGTAACTACCTTACATACGATTGTTGAAACTGCACGCATTAGACACAATTCAGCGCAAGCAGCAGAATTGATAGCACTGACGAGAGCTTGTGTATTATCAAAAGGGAAAAGAGTGAACGTATACACTGACAGTCAATACGCCTTTGGTGTGGCGTTCAATTTTGGCCGTCTCTGGAGGGAGAGGGGTTTCCTCACTTCCCATGGCACCAAAATACAACATGGTCAGCTAGTGACTGATCTTCTTGAGTCACTTGTTTTACCCACCCAAATAGCGATAGTGAAATGCAGTGCACACAAGAAGATTACAGATGATGTTGGACGAGGAAATGCATTTGCAGACGAAATAGCAAAGAAGACAGCGAAAGATTCAACGAGTCAAATGTTTGTGGCAGGTCCTGCGAATTGGGTCAGAGAGAGAGGAATGTGTGAGAATACAGTGGAAAGCGTAAAAGCTATTCAGAAAGAGGCTTCAGAGAGTGAGACGAAGAAGTGGAAAGAAAGTACGGGAATGTTAGATGAGATGGGTTGTTGGGTGAAACTGTCTGAACATCAACGTTGGCTGTTACCAGATGCCTATGTTCTCCCAGTGGTTACTATGGCACATGGTCCAGCCCATTTAAGTGCAAAAGGCATCTGCAAACTTCTAGCTCCAGTGTGGCAAAATGGGAACATCCCAAAATGCGCAGACAAGTAGTAAAGCACTGTATTGTTTGTTTAATGTACAACCCGGGAAAGGGAACCCCAACTCCAGCAGGTCACTTTGCACCTCCGACATATCCATTTGAGGTGTTGCAAATTGATTATATTCATATGGAGCGATGCAACAACCTCAAATATGTTCTGGTGGTAGTATGCGCCTTTTCAAGATGGATAGAAGCATATCCTTTAAAAGATAACACTGCTTTATCCACGGCTAAAATTCTTCTGAAAGAGTTCTTCCCTAGGTTTGGTTACCGCGCATTGTCTGGAGTGACAATGGGAGCGAATTTGTTGGCCAAGTTATGCAGAAAGTTTGTGCAGGTCTTGGCATCAAGCAAAAGTTCCACGCTGCAAATCACCCACAGTCAGCGGGTTTAGTAGAGTGTTACAATGGGACCCTGAAGTTGAAATTAGCGAAGATTCAAGCAAGTACGGGAATTAATTGGCCTGATGCTTTGCCGTTAGCTCTGCTATCCACCAGAACTGCAGTACACTCTCGTTTGGGACTTAGCCCTTATGAAGTGGTATTTGGCCGTCCGGCCAACGTATGGGGAATACCTCGCCCTAAAAAATTCTCCGACTTGCCCTATCCAATGTTAATTGACCATCTGCATGACCTTACAGCTAAATTGCGTGTTCTTCATCAACAGGTTCAGAGTGCTCTGCCGGAGGCCTCCACAGACCCAGGTCATTTCATCTGACCAGGTGACTGGGTCTGTGTGAAGAATTTTCAAAAGTCGAATAATCTGCAGCCCAGGTGGCGTGAGCCTCGAGTGGTGTTACTTACCACAAGAACAGCCATCAAAGTTGAAGGAAAAAAGAACTGGATTCACGGTGTGCATTGCAAGAAAGTACCTTTGCCTTTGCCTTTTGATCAGTGGGTTCGTAGAGGGGTTGGTGACTGTGAAGGTGAAACAGTTCCACGATTTGTACCCTTTAGTGATGCACACCTGAATGGGACATTGTCTGAGAAAGAGGACGACGACATTTTACAAGAAGCAATTCCATCGCATCGTCGCTTGAATACGACTGAACCAAGAACATTGTTTCGAGATCAGAGTGTTCCGGGGAAGGAACGTTATAACCTTAGGTCCAGACAAAAGAACAATTGAGACTTTCTTCTCCCTTGTGTAGTGTTCTGTTTAGGTTGCAGGGTCACGGTAGGAGTCTAGGTCACGACCTGAGTAGTGACAATAGGTCTGCAGGATCCTCAGTGTCATAGGACGGTAGAGCATCGTGACATCAGTGATTGAGGAAGATTGCCGTGAGCATCCACTAGTAAAAATGGAAACTACACCAAGTAATAAAGAGAAGAGATGGAGTGAAGAAAGCATCTTGTAAAATAATTTCCAGTCGTTTTAGTATAAGTTTATGTGTTTTTATATCATTATGTATTGCTTTGGCGATTATTGGTTGGATAGTTTATGTTTTGCAGCCGAGAAATACCTCCCCTTCTTCCTCTTTGCCTTCTTCTACTATCTCTCCACACCTCTTTCATACTTTTCCTTCACATGAACTTGTCCGAAGAACCGAGTATTACAACAATTCCTTTGTCCAACTGTTACAACTGATTGTTGGGTATGTGGTCTTATGCCACATACCACCGAGAAAGGAATACCATATCTAGTTCTTCCTTTTTCTTATGAGGGTTCTGCTTGGGCATTCTTCGTCATTTTCTCCAATGCATATCAAAGCAAATTCAGACGATCTGTTACTTCACAAATTAATTATCCGGATTTTAGTCATAGTTCCTTGATTAAGGGTATGGTAGTTATGGCTAAAATCATGGAGAACAGCAAAATTTCCATTGACAAAAGGAAAGCATACACCAATTGGAACGTCACCCAATACATGTCGAGTCTTAATAATAAAGTGGAAAAGGGAAAATCCTCGCCAATCTGGACTATACCGCATCAAGGTAACTTCTGTTTAAAAATAAACGATTGTTCCTCTGACACTGCACAAAAGAGTAACTGTTCCTACACGTACATTTATTCCTCTCCAAACTCGCCTCCTCTAGTACCGTCTCATGGCACCTATTTCATTTGCTATGATAGAGCTTATACTTGGTTACCAACGGGTTTCTTTGGTACTTGCTATATAGCCTTCCTTCTTCCTCCTACTTACACTGCTTCTGCCAATTATCACCGAACCCGTTTCAGCCGAGGAATTATTGACTCAAAAGACACCGCGGGACAAGAGGGAGGAGATTTCCTTAAAGGTTTCCTTCCCTTCTGGGGTCCAATGGCCAACAGCAGCAATATAAGGCAACTGGTCCTTGTCGTAGAGACTACAATAGACATCACTGTAGGAGCCTTAAGTAATATCACGGCGGAACTACAGGCGGATCGTCTTATGACCTTACAAAACCGAGTTGCCTTAGACTTTATTCTTGCCGATCGTGGTGGAGTATGTAAATTGATCGGGTCAAGCTGCTGTATTTTCATTCCTAATGACGCTCCGACAGTATACCAAGCTATCTCCAAGTTGCACATAATCTCCGAGTCTATTCATCAGGACGAAGGAGATTGGTCTCTAACGGAATGGTTTTGGGGACTACTGTCCAAATGGGGTTGGAAAGCATTGACATTCCTTGGAATAATCTTGACTATTGTATTTTCTTGCTGCCTCTGTATGCACTGTGGTCCCGCTATCTGTGATCTTTGTGCTACTCTGTGCATCCCAAAACCCAAACCACCAGTAACGGAAAACATAAGAATGATGTTACAGCAACAGCTCGATGATCTCATGGCTATTGATGTGGACTCAGATTAACGTGAGTCTATCTTGCCTGAGTTCTGTCAAAAGGAGGGTCTGAGGAACTTCGATTTTCGATCACGATCGAATCGACCCGCCATTTTGTGACCCGCCGCCATTTTGTGTTGCCATCACTCAGGCAGCATGGCGAACGAAGTCTATTCTGCTTTTCCCGTAGCTTGGTGTCGAAATACGTCCTCGGCCTTATTTGCGAAGCTGGTGTCAGGACTGGCCGAGTACACTAATCCTTGTCTGGCTTTCCTAATCCCTGTTTCAACTATCTGTAGGCTCACACTATTCTTTCCTGATCATATCTTATCAACTGGCCTTCACTGTCTCCTGCTAGCATTCTCTTGTGTCACGACTGTCCTCTAACACACACAAGTGTATCTCACCACCTGCAAGTTAGTTATAATCTGTTAATGAATTAGTTCGGGGATGGGATGACAAACACAGTTGGAGGAGAGGTCTCTTCGAGTCATCTGATATTTCTGTTTTCGAACCTTTCTTATTGGTTCCACTTTGTTTTTCCACTTACCCTATTGGCTCTTTTCTTCTATGCTTGGGGAGTGTGTCTCGTTAATAATTATGTATTGTATAGTATTTAATCTGATGCGCCACAGAGTGAAGTGGCAGTCTCCTGAGAACCTACTTTGAGTACTTCTAGGATAACTGTACTAGCTGCAGCTAAATAAATCCAATCTACTAACGCCGACAGAGTGTCCCGTGTCTCTGTGTAGCGAAGCAGGTGAACTCCGAGGACAGAGGGCGTACCCTGCGCCGCCAGACCCAAAAGGTTCTGGTTCTTCAGCCTGTCCAAGATTTCCTGTGCACCCCCTTAAATCTCCTACCTATTGCATAATCCTCTATTCCTCCCAAAACAAAAAGCCACCATCAGAGACTTAATTTTGTATTACAACTGAGATACTTTGATTCAGGCTACATGTGAACCAAATATTGAAGAAATGGTGGCTCTTGCATTTCATTTTGACAGCATGTCCAAAAAGGGTAGGGGTCTTGTTGTCGTTATAATTAAATGAGGAATCAACCATTACCTCAATTATTGCCCTTATGTGCCAATCCTTTGAGCTATTAGTCTTAATAGCCCTTACCCTAAATCATGGATACTCACAAACATTTTCCTAGGGGCCAAAAGTTTGGTCTCTGATGTGACCGAGGACCGCATTGATGCCAGCAAAGTGGTGGTCAGGGAGGACCGGTAAAGGTCGGTGTAGGGGAAGCAAAGCGTGTACATCTAGTGACTCAATAGGAAAATGTGAAACCAGAAAATCCGGAATCAATCCCAGCTTTCCCACTTGTCCAAATTGTGTGATTCCGGGCAATTGTTTTATTTCACTTTTACTTCATTTTCACATAGAAGAGGACCTTGACATACATGACTCCAATATCTGCACTGTACAAAACCTTCTCCTGTGTTTGATTTAATGTTGTCCGTGTAGATTAGCAACCCAGGCTATCCAAAGTTTAATTTAGTTTAATAACAACTGACTTGCCTCTTAGTTCACTATTGGCAATATTATCAGGGTGGGTAAAAGCATTCATGTTTCTAAATCCATGTTTGAAAACGATCATTAAAAAAAAAAAAAAACTTCTCAAGGCACTGATATAATCTATTGTACTAAAGTAAAGCGGTTCGGCATGTTAATGAAATATACTATTTGAATTTGAGGAGAATGTATTTGTACTTTTATACATTTGTTGCAAGATGTCTTTAAGCATGAAGGTATTCCTGAAGTTAAGCTGCAGGACACCCTAGTTACTTCCTTTTTTTTAATTTTCAAGTAAATTGCAAATAAATGCTTGAACGTTTATTTTACATATTTTTAATGTTGGTGCTGAGTTAATTAATCAGCAGCCCAGTTCTGCTGTTGACCTGGAAGCCACATTAAAAAGGTCTGAGGGCCACATGCAGTCCCCTGGTCGTACTTTGAGTATTACTGCCCTAAATGCTCCATTAAATACTGCATGGTCTATCCTGACCCATCTCTGGGATTTGTACCCACCCTTGTGTGGCTTCCATCTTTCTTTATGATTAGTGATTTTACTGTCTGGGCAGAAGATATAAAACACTCGGACGGTGACCCTCTAAAGGGTTGCACCTCATCAATCCTAATCAGTATTCGGAACCACCCATCAGGCTGAGCTATCCGAGCTCTAAACTGTACATGCCTCACACAAGAATATATGACGTCACAATGCAAACAGTTAAAACACATGCTTTTACATCGCAGTTTTTACAATGCAACTACCATTGCATCGCATGATTTTACAACGCATACCATTACAACGCATTTTTTAAAACTACCATTACAAACCATTCCATTACAACGCATACCCTCACAACGCATAATACTTTTAGTGCAACAGTAGGGTAAGTGTTGGATAGCGTAGGGGTAAAATTTACCATTCCCCCTCCAGTGAGTGCAACACTAGGCAAAACAGTTGGATAGCGTAGGGGTAAACATTACTATTCCCAATTACCCCAAAACCTATATCCACCCTAAAACCTAAAAATCTCCATTACTAACCTTATAATGCGTTCTGATGGCATACGTTGTAATGCCATGCGTTGTAATGGCATGCATTGTAAATGCATTGCGATGTAATGTCTGCTTTGTAATGGACGTTTCCCCTCACATAAGCTTGGTTCAGAATAGGGACGTAACTATCAATAGTGCACCGGCTGCTGTGGCATCAGGGGACCACTGGACTCCAATTATAGAGGTTTAGGTCTCGCCTGCGACACTGCATACACTAGCACATGCGTTCTCACTTGTGAGAGATATTGTTTACTATGAGGGACTTGAAGCCTGCCCATTGCTTACCATTCATGGGCATCATTATCATTCTCATCTCATTTGCTGCCTCTTAATTGGACAGTGAATGCCAGCTTTACTTTCTCTTCTTTCATCTGGCGCATGGCCTAAGTACTAATTGCTTCATCTTGATTAGGGTCTTTCCACCGCCGGTTCTGTGATTGAGGTATTATTTTTCTATTTTATTATCTTCCTTGTTACTTCTTCTCCCCCATCCCTCACCCCCACTTGTCTGTGTGCTTTTTTCCCTCCCTCCCCCACTGTCACGTTGTTGTATTGCCTCTTCTCTGCGACCTCCCACTGTCCTATTGGCTGGGGCATACACTCTCATACTGCTTCATCAAGCAAATTCTAGCAAAACTAGGATAATCTGTATAAATGTTGAGCTAACTTGAAATAACACTGAGCTGGTTTTAGAACTAGTTTCAGTTCCAGTAGTGGGCAGTGAACAGTATCTATAAAACTATGCAGGGTTGTCTTTTCTCGATCCCCCTGTTTTGGCAGTTGCCTCTGCACCAAATATGTTGCATTGCACTCAGGGACTACAGAGTTCAGACCTTGAATAGTGCTTGATGTATTAGAGTACAGTGAGTGAGAGGCGAGAAGGCATGCCTTTCCTTGCATGGTGCTACAGAGAGCAGCAGACAGCAAGACACAAGGGTGATAAAGATTAAAAATCATCTCTTTGATTAAGGTGTGCCGGACGTTCCGGCAGTCCATGTGAAGGGGAGGGCTACATGATGACATCCACAGGTCGGTCATGCCCAGCGACTTACATGATTGCTAAATTAAGCTAAGCAGCAGGCCGTATATGACCTGCAAATGATAGATTTTTGTGTTGCCATGACTACTGAGATGCAGGAGATCGAGACAATAGGGTGAAGCAAGCCAAGGAGTATTCAAGTATACAACAATACTGCAATCTGTGTTGCCCCACACCCGCCAAAACAAAAACAAGCATTGGCAAATGCAACAGGTCTTGCCTATCCAAGAGCTATTGGCTTTGCTGTTATGTTTTAGCCATGTTGTATACCAGTGTGGCTGCTGACTAAAGGTTAGTGGAGTAAAGGAGAGTGGAGTAGAGTGTCATAAAGTGGAGTGTTATGGAGTGGCACTGAGTGTCATGGAGTGACATGGAGTGGAGTGGTGTAGAGTGTTGTGAAGTGTCATGTAGGGAGTAGAGTGTCACAGAGTGGGTAGGCATAGGATGGAGTAGAGTTGATTACCATATAGTGGAGAAGAGTGTCAGAGTGGAGTAGAGTGTTGTAGAGGGGAGTGGCACAGAGTGTTGAGCAGTGGTTTAGAGCAGAGATGAGTAACATAGAGGCTGTTGTGTAGAGTGGCATAGAGTGGTGTAGAGTCGAGTTGAGTGGAGTGAAGTGAAGTGGAGTGGCATGAAGTGGCATAGAGTGGAGTGGTGTAGAGTTTTGTAGAGGGAGTAGAGTGACATAGAGAGGAAGGGCGAGTTTGGAGTAGAGTATATTGCCGTATAGTGGAGAAGAGTGTCAGAGTGGAGTAGAGTGTTGTGGAGTGGAGTGGCATATAGTGTTGTGGAGTGGTGTAGAGAAGAGTGGAGTGCCAGGGGGAAAGGTTGTGGCCCAATGGTTAGAGTGGTCGACCTTGAAGCTGGGGAACCGGCTTCGAGTCTCGGCCGGGATGCTCAACATCCTCTGATTCTGGCAAATCACTTAATCTACCCGTGCCTAACAAAATGAATGTGTCCATCTGTAATACAACTGGTGCTCATGTAAAGCACTCTGATACCTTCTAGTCGAGTTCACGCTATATAAACCCCCCCAAATAGAGGGTGTTGCGTAGCGTGGAATAGAGTGTTGAAGAATAGAGTGACGTAGAGCAGAGTAGATTGATGTAGAGTGGAGTGGCATTGAGTGGAGTAGTGTAGGAGAGTGGAATGATGGCGTAGAGTAGAGTGTTGTAGAGTCAAGTGGCATAGAGTGTCAGAGTGGAGTGGCTTAGAGTGGAATGGAGAAGCATGGAATGGAGTGGAGTAGTGTGTCATTGAACAGAGTGGAGTAAATTAGCACGGAGTGGCATAGAGGGAGTTGCGTAGAGCATTGTAGAGTGGAGCAGTGTCATAGAGTGGCATTGAGAGGATTACAGTGTTGTAGGGTGAATTAGCATAGAGTCGAGTAGAGTATCAGAGTGGGGTAGAGTTTAATGGAATACAGCCTCATAGAGTGGGGTATTGTGAAGTGGGGTGTCGTAGAGTGGAGTGTCATAGAGTGAAGTAGAATGGATTAGAGTGAAGTGGCATAAAGTACAGTGGTGCAGAGTAGATTGGCATAGACTGCATTAGTTTTAAGTAAAGTGGTGTACAGTCCACTGGCATAGATTGCAGTGACGTAAAGTGGTGCAGAGTAGATTGCAGTGACGTAGAGTTCAATGGCATACAATGGAGTGGAGTAGAGTGGTGTAGAGTGCAGTGGTATAGAGTAGATTGTTTCAAAGTAGAGTAAAGTGGTGTAGAGTAGAGTGGTGCAGGGTAGTGTTGAGTGGTGAAGTAGAGAAGTGCAGAGTGCAGTGGCATGGAGCGCAGTGGTGCAGAATAGATTTGAGTGGAGGAATGAAGAGTAGAGTGGTGTAAAGTGTAATGACATAGTGTGTTGACATAGAGTGACGTAGAGTTGAGTGGTGCAGAGTAGAGTGCAGTTGCATAGAGGGCAGTTGTGCAAAGTAGAGTGGCATTGAGTTTAGTGGCGAAGAGTGCAGTCTTGCAGAGTAGAGTGTCATAGAGTCCAGTGCCATAGAGTGCATTGTTGTAGAATGTATTGACATAGATTGCAGTGCCATAGAGTACAGTAGTGCAGAGTACAGTGGTGCAGAGTACAGTGGTGAAGAGTGCAGTGGTGCTAGCAGCGTGGGGTAGAGTGCACTGGCACAGTAGAGTGGTGCAGAGTAGAGAGGTGTAGAGTGAAGTCACATATAATGTAGTATAATAGAGTGCAGTGGTGCACAGCAGATTAGAGTTGCTTAAAGTACAGTGACGTAGAGTGCATTGGTGTAGAGTGCAGTAGAGCAGAGTGGTGCAGAGAAGAGTGCAGAGGCTCAGAGAAGAGTGGCATAGAGTTCAGCGGCAGAGACTGCAGTGTTGAAGAGTGCTGTAGATTGCAG
The DNA here is from genome assembly GCF_964204655.1 of Triturus cristatus. NCBI lineage: Eukaryota > Metazoa > Chordata > Amphibia > Caudata > Salamandridae > Triturus > Triturus cristatus. The sequence goes on along the minus strand of NC_140588.1, from coordinate 346,219,581 downwards.
TGGTCTAGAGTAGAGTGCCACAGAGTACTTTAGTGTACAGTGCAGAGGTGTAGAGTGGTGAAGAGTAAAGTGGCATAGATAGCAGAGTACAGTATAGTGGCGTACAGTGCAGTGGTGCAGAGTAGATTTGTGTAGATAGCAGTGGCGTAGAATGTTTTGGTTTTGAGTAAAGTGGTGGAGGTGCATAGGCATAGAGGGTAGTGGCGTAGAATAGAGAGGCATAGATTGGAGTGACGCAGGGTAGATTGCAGTGGCGCAGAGTGGAGTGGCATAGAGTGAAACAGCGCAGAGTGAAATAGAGTGGCATAGAGGAGATTATTTCAGCGCAGAGTGCAGTACCATAGAGTAGAGTGTTGTAGAGTGCAGTGTGTCAGAGTAGAATAGGGTTGCTTATAGTGGATTGGCGTAGAGTAAAGTGGCGAAGAGTGCAGTGGTGCATAGTGGAGACGTATGGAGTAGAGTGAAATGGCATAGAGTCAAGTGGTGTAGAGTAGAGAGGCGTTGAGTGAAGTGGCACAAGTGGTGGTGCTGAGTAGAGTGCAGGGTGGAGTGGCATGGAGTGACATAGTGTGGAGTTGGGCAGAGTAGAGTGCAGTGGCATGGAGTGGAGTGGTGCAGAGTAGAGTGGAATGGGGCAAAGTGGAGTTTGCATGGTATAGTAGTGGACTGCCATTACAGACAACACATCTTAAATCGAAATGACCATAACATTTGCACAGACATACAAATTTACTGATAAAAGCATACAGCACACAAATGATAATGCGTGGAAATGTCATCACCTAGTGTATTGATTTGTTTGATAGTATTAAAACATTTGTTTACACCAAACGTCAGAATTACCAAAACATGTGCTTCATTTGTGCTTTCCATATTCTGAAATATATGCACAGTTCATTTACAGATATTTAAATGTTGTTTTGAACTAGAAAAATAAATAACATTGTACAGCACACCCAGCGTAGGCAGCATGACTGTCACATACATCCTCTCACTTTGAAGTCAGAGAAAGAAAAGTAAACACCAAGCTTCCTGAAAGACAGAGTCTGATATTTGGTCTCTGTCTTTGAATGCACAGCAAATGTGACAATATAACAACAAGATTTAAAGGCATGTTTACAGAAATTCAGTACTGGTGGAAGAATACATTAAATAGGGTTTGGGCAAGGGAAGGGACAAACTCAAACTAGACAGCCTAAAACAAATAGAGACAGGAAATAGAAAGAAAGCAAATATGAGTTACAAAGCCAATGGTAAATACTGGGTAAAATGCATTCCCAGGGTAGCTTTCCGAATGTCCCCAACATGTTCTTAGCCAGCCAGACAGCTGCACTGTCTGGCAGGTTTCCACCTAAAAAAGCGCTATGACATAGTCAGTGATGGTCGTGTCATAGCATTTCTTTAAGTTTCCTGTGTCAAAGTGTGTGTTTTTTTTTTACTTTTAGCCATGCAGCACAGCAGTCGCTGCTCTACAATGGGGCTAAAAAGACATTGACAAAGCAAATAGCTTTCGCACAGGCAAGACCTATTGACTTTGCCAATGCTTGTTTTTACTTGGAGCCCAGGCGATGAGGCCTATTTTCCTTGCTTTCATTACAGGCCATGGCACTACTGATATGCCAATGGTTGACACTTGTACCACCGACATTGACCTGAATGTACCGCTCTGTTCTTCTCATTGAAACCCTAGGGTAAGACTTGTCCTTTGCCCATGTCACCTACCTTGAATCATGTCTGATCTAAAATCACTAACTCTAACAGAAGTTCTCACCAATAATAGACACATTTTCTGCTTGAAGCTGCCTGCTCCAATTATATTATTAACTTCTAAATGTCTGCAACTTTAAATCAATTGACAACACTTAAGCAATTTGGGCCAAAGCACTCTCACCCACTAACCGTAGTATAAAAAGTGATGCAAAGATCTAGCTAATCATCTACGACTTTGAACAACCAGTGCTTAATTTGTACAGGTGCTTTTCATCATCAGACTTTGAACTAGAGCCAAAAAGAGAAAAGAGGAGATGGGAAAAATGTGAAGGATCACAAAAAATGGGAGATTGGTGACAAAGGGAAAAAGTAATGATGAATAGGAACCTGTAAAATGAGATAAAGAGACATGAAGTATAGGGGTGGAAGAAAGAAACGTGCAGAGGAATTAAGACTAGGCTGCCTTGGTATTCAGCAGCCCAAGCAGGCAGCAGTGCCATACACGAGCTCTTAAGAAAAACCTTAGGTCCTATAAATTTCTACTAATTGATCTCTATATCCAAATATTAACTTCAATCGTTTAAAGCTGCCATTAAGGAGGTACAATCAGAGGATTATAAAGCATGCATTCTTTCTGCTAGCAACACTAAGACAGTCGGTTCAGTCTCTTTAAAGATCGAGTAGTGGCAGGTTCTTCTTCCATCATCTTACTTGACTCCTTTCTAACTTTTGACCCTGAACCCCACCTTCCTTTTTGAACAGCCTTGCGGAGGCTGGTGTAAGAAGCAAAGTTATTTTGCTTTTTTAAAACCTCTTTCAGGCCATCTCAGTCCACCCCTCTCATTCTAGTTACAAGACCCGTAGGACCCGGAGACCTCCAGTCTTGCCCAAACCCCCAACCATGCAAACGAGGTACCAACAAATCAACAGAGACGCTTAGTTGTTGTGGATCAGTTTATTCAAAATTAGTATATCACCCTTGTGAAAGTGAAAAGGTCATAACAAAAATTCTATGTGAAAATACACTTAGAACACATAACAGTCTCCAAAACCGTGAAGAAAGAAAGTGTCAGTAGAACATGTGCAAAACATAATTAGAAGGGGAACCTTCGTCAACATCATGAAGTTCATCCACTGCACCAAGGGCCACCTCGCAATCCTGAATGCCATTGGACCACACAGGTGCAACCACCTGCATCCGTGAGGGGCGGTCCCGCACCACTGTACACTTGTCCTCACATTGGGCACCTCCCTCCAAACACCAAGCTCCCCAAGGGCTGCAACAAGGTGGGCAGGAGCAGCGCACCCCGTGCCCACCCCCAATGATCTATATGTGCGCCCTCTCCCACAAGCTAGTGTGCATCTTCTGGTTGGCGCAGGACTGCAGAACCTTACTTACCCCTTAGTGCTGTCCTGGTTGGGGGGACTGCTCCTGGAGGACCTCCCCCTGCTAACTAGGGGTGACTCTAGGATTCTAGACTCCGCCACAAGGGCGACCAGGGCCCCAAGGTCCTTCCCCCTCCCCACCACAAAACAGTTGCTGTGCAAATACCCAATTGTCCCTAATAAACAAATCAGTCCCTGAATCCGAAAGGTGAACACCATCCTCATGTAACATGTCGTTGCCCTTGAGAAGTTTGTGAGGGATATTCCACAGGTGGCCCGGGCACAACCTAGACATTTCGGAGTTCAAATGCCGTACTGACACATTAATCACTCTGGACTTTATATTCTTCCCCTAGTTCCGGAGTGGCACCATGTGAGACCATGCAATAGCCACCTCAGGAAAGGCCTTACCCAATTTCACGAATTCAGTCAAAATTGCCTCCCTGAGGCCCCTACGGCCCATCCTCACCAAGTCATTACCACCAAGGTGTACTGCTATGAGATCCGGGGACTGGATTCCCTCACAACCCCTGGCAACTTGAATCAAACGTTGTAGCTCTGAGATATGTAGGTCACCAATCCCGCACCACCGGAATGCCACGTCACGCAGAGCAAAAGGCTTTGGTCCACAGAGCAGTTGAACCTGTAGGCCGCCCAACGGATAAAGGAGTGAACAACCACCCACACAACCTTGAGAGGCATCCTACTAAAAGAACAAAGAAAAACACGAATTAATTTGCATAATACAAGAAAACAGACCATGCCTCAGTTTAATTGTAAATCAGGGTGAATGTAAAGCTTGTATGACTGTGATGCCCAACGACCCAACCTTTTGACATCTTCGGCTGACATACCTGCCCCGCCGCCACTGTGGCAGCAAGTAATCTAAAGGAGTGTGACGAGTAACCCTCAAGCTTGATAACCACCTCTCTAAGGGCCGCAGACAGAACAGCGGCAAACTGGTAACGGGAGAGGCATTCCCCATTCGTGTGAGGGAATAAAGCCAGAGATGCCGTAACCGGACAAATTGCCAAATAGGACCCCACTCTAGCTATAGGGCAGATGTGGGAGCCAGGGGCCACCTTGCGTTTAATCACGGCCCCTTTACCCACCTGATCTGTTTTGGACCTTCGCTGAATCATTATGTGCTGACCCAACTATTTTGCTAACCCTAAATGCCCACAGTAAATGCTGCGGCAAAAAGTGTAGATTCATAAGGGGACTTGCACACTTGAGGCAGAATAACTAACAGGCAGCCCAGAATTTGGGCATTGAGCGGGCGCCTGGTGTCCTTCTCTGAACCCTCTAGACGGACCCACCCAGTCAGTGCTTTCTGAATGAGGAAAGACTTGTTCAGGTCAGTGGCACCTTGCATTTTTACGAAGAATCTTATGGCTGAGACGTGGGCTCTGGCACAAGACACCGTCTTGCCCAGTTTCCTTAAGTGATCTAGAAACAAACAGATAGCGCTTGGACTAAACATGCTAGATATATTCTGCCTGTGCAAGAAGGAGCGATAAGTCACAAAACATTTTTCTTACAAAACTTTTGTGCGCTTTGCAAGTGAGGCTGCCACTAAATCCGGTAAGGTGGGACTCCAATCTTCCACAGATATGAAGGGAACACCGTCATCTGGTCTGCTGCTTGCGGGTGGAAGTCCCGAAATTTCTGCAACTTGGAGCGAGATAAGGCTTCAGCAGCATTATTACGAATACCAGGTACATGCTCAGCTGTTAGCTTTCAAACACAAGAGGACCAGGTGTTTAAGTAACCGCAGGACACATTTGCATGAAGCCCCTTGCCTATTGATCGTTTCAACTACTGCCATATTATCTGACCAGAAAATAACATTCCTTTCCCTGATTGCCTCCACCCAAATAGTCATCGCCACCACGATGGGGAACAGCTCAAGAAAGGCAACGTTCCTAGTAATACCGCTATCATGCCATAGGCCATTCCCCTCTACACAATTCAGAGCCCAATATCGCTCCGAAACCTATGCTGCCTGAGGCATCTGTAAAGAGGCCTAGGTAACAACTAGAAATTGTGTATTGAGGCCACAATACCGCTCCATTAAACTGCGGCAAGAAAGCACGCCATATTCTCAAGTCATCTTTAACCTCGCTAGATAGCCTAGTGTGGTGATGCTTTTCTTTGATACCAGCCATTGACCTAGCAATAGACCGAGAGAAGGAGCGCCCCATGAGGATAACCCGTAATGCAAAATTCAGTTGACCCACCAACACCTGCAGCTGATGGAGTATTACTTTTTGTGACACCACTGCTGTGTCAAGGGACTGCCTAAAAGACTGGACCTTCTCTACAGGAAGACGGCACTCCCCAGCCACTGTGTCAATTTCAATCCCCACGAATGTAATACATGTTGAAGACCCACAGTCTTGTCCTGCGCAATGGGCACCCCAACGTCCCTGAATAAGAAAATCAACACTTCTAGTGCCTCTGCGCAAATGCCCAAGTCTCGTGGCTCTAAAACTAGGAAGTCATCTAAGTAGTGGCCTGTGCACAAAGAGAATATCCATTGTAACAAGGAGCTAAACTGTTCAACATATGCGCAAGACACGCTACATCCCATTGCATACACATATAATGGTAGAAAGCACCCTCAAACTGAAACCCTAAAAGATGGTAGTCATTGGGGTGGACCGGGAGAAGACAGAAGGCAGACTCTATGTCTGTGTTTGCCATCAATGCCCCCGGGCCCAAACAGCGCAACATTTCCAAGGCATGGTCTAGTGACACATAGCGTACCGAGCACAACTGAGGGTCAATGGCCTGATTCACTGAAGAACCTTTAGGGGCTGACAGGTTGTGAATCAATCTGAATTGACCTTTTTCTTTCTTAGGTACCACCTGTTAGATTTGGGGGTCTCTAGTTTGCAGAGGTAGGTACCTTTGACCAAATAGGGACCCTTATGTCTAGTCAGGTTAAGGGCTACACTCCTAAAATAACCCCTGCTCACCCCCTTGGTAGCTTGGAACGAGCAGGCAGGCTTATCTCAAAGACAGTGTGTAAAACATTTGTGAACACATACAGTAATCCAGTGACAACACTACAGATGGACACCACACAGCTCGTATTATAAAAATAAGTATTTTTTATATAGACTGAACACAAGACCAAACGACAAAAAACCACAGTACTGTACTCAAAAATAGACTCTAAAATAGTAGAAAATAGCTCAGTTCTCTCAAGTTGTAAATGCGACACTTTACTCTCAAAGTACCTTGGATGCGTAACGCAATGCAAACAAAAGGGTTGCCGGGAAGGTGATACGTCGGTACCTTACACTCAGGGGAGTGGATGCATCGGTTACATACTGATCCACAGGATACTTGATGCTCGCTTCCTTACTGTGTGGGGAGGTGATGCATCGGTTTCTTACTGCTCTCCGTTACAATGCGACAAGATGGCACCTTGATGCGATACTCTTCTCCGGTGCGATGCGACAAAATGGCGTCTTGCTCACGATGCGACAATGTTGATGTGATGCCTACACGCCCGACAGCCGTGCGGCAACTCGATGATTTTTGGAGCCGCGACAGACCCTGCAACGCGTTTCTCCAGTGATGTGACGGCAACCTCTGTGGCAGCGGCACGCTTCTCCAGTGATGCGCCGCACTTCAGCGATGCGATGGCGAAAGCAGCAGTGGCACGCTTCCTTGGCGATGCGACAGCAACTGCTGCCCCGGCGACACGCTTCTCGTCGTTGAGTTGCGCTTCCAGCTCCCAGCGACACGCAGTCTCTCAGAAGGCCCAGCACGAGAAGCAGGAACTTCAATTTCCAGCAAGGGAATTCAGGGGGGAGCTGGTTGGTGAATTCTTGTATCCCTGAGACTTCAGGCGGGTGGCAAGCTCAAGTTCAAGCCCTTGGAGATTCTTCTTCAAGTTGATGAAAAGCACAATCAGTCCTCTTCTCCTTTCTTTGGCAATGAAGCCACCTCTGCAGGCCAACCACCAAACACACAGCACAGAGGTAGTCTCCTCCTTCAGCTTCCTGGTTCTTCTCCTCAGCAAAGGGTCGTCTTGATTCCCAGAAGGGATCTAAAACTCTGGGGTCGGGGTCCCCCTTTTTATACACCAAAATCCTTTGTCTCTGAAGGTAGAGAGTGTCTGTACCTAGTCCAAACCAGTTCTGGTCAGTCCTGGAGCACTTTGTTGACAGGACTCCTTCTTTAATTTGGCGGGGCAGGCCAGGGACATCAGACGCACCACAGGAGGTGGAGCCAGCATTGTGGAAGGCAGGCACAGCCCTATTCAGACTCAGGTGCCACCCCTCCCATCACTCTCCAAGCAGATATCTCTATTCAGCCATGTGCTGACTCACCCTGTCTCCTGGAATCCCCCAGCCCCTGTCACTCAGACTCCAGACATGGAATACACAACCTAGCAGAGGCAGGGTTGGATAGTTAGGCAAGAAAATACCTACTTTCTAATAGTGGTATTTTCAAACACAGAATGTTAAAACCAACTTCACTAAAAGATGTATTGTATCATTCTGAGTGCAGGCATACTAAACTCGGATTTCTACCATGTTCCCTGGGTGAGTTATGATTATAAGGTGTTATAATAAAACTGCCCATTCTGGCCTATGGGGACTGGTAGCCTTGCAATAGTGAAAAATGAAAATGGCTGTAATTCATTATTGTGACATACCACACACACCAGGGCATGTCCTACCTTTTACCTACAATGCACCCTGCCCTTGGGCTTACCTTAGGGGTGTCTGATATGCAGAAAAGGGAAGGTTTGGGGACTGGCAAGGAGGTGCACTTGCCAAGTCAACAAGCAGTACCAGACTACACACAGGCTCTGCAATGGTAGGCCTGAGACACTTCACAAGCTGCTCCGGTTGGTGGCACAATCAGTGCTGCAAGCCCACCAGCAGCATTTGATTAACAAGCCCTGAGCACACGCAGTGCACTGTACTAGGGTCTGACAAGTAAACCAAATAAGCCAATCATGGAGTCACTAATCCATACATAAATTTAACATAGGGAGCACTGACACTGTGGCACTGAATAGCAGTGGCACAGTGCCCAAAGCATCTAAAACCAGCAAAAAACATCAAGAGCAACAGCAAGAAAAATGGAAGGGAGACCCATGCCAATGGTGCCAGGTCTATCACCACCCCTAATGGGGAACACACAAAGTCCCCAAAAGGAGGGGCGGAGAAGGGACCCGCTATACTGCCCAAAGCACTCTCTTTCATCAGCTTCTTATGCACCACCTCACAATGTGTGCGTGCTGAAAATAAATTGTCGCAATGCGAGATGGGCGGTACCTGAGATGCCAGGATCCTGAAACCTGAAGAGAACCCCAGGTACAGTAACTTGGCCGTATCTCCGCTTGGGTATGTATTCAATCATGGAATCAGCCTGAAAATCTTAACTGGTGTGGGCAGCTCGCAACTAATTGGAAGATTTAGCTCCCTCTTTCCCTTTATCTTTGGACTTCTTATTGCACTTGAACTCTGGATTGGATGGGTGGCCGCAAAAGGAACAGTTATGCCTGAATTTGCAGGTTCCAACTGGACGCGTGCAAACTTTCCTATTGAAGGCCCAGCAGGATCCTTTTTTCTCACCTGACTGTTGCTGACGAAAAGGCACCTTTAAGGGAGTCTTGTTATTTACACTCTCCAACCATACATTCACTTCTGTCTGATCCCACCCAATGTCTGGATCCTCGACTCTTGCACACCTGAAGTCCCGGTCATAATCCAACCAAGCAGTACCAAGCAGTGGTGTGCTTTCAATATCTTGTTGGAATAAAATATCATGGAAGACGCAACTTCAGGCTTCTTTTCTAACATAACTGATATATAGACATTGAACCCAAATAGCCAATTGGTTATAGTCTCCTCAACTTTATCTTTAGATAAGTTATCCTTACTCTCCTTATCTTTCTGGTCGCATTCCCTCCTCTTTGCCCTTATTAAAGAGAATATATCTACAAATTCCCCTCTGCATATTTTTTCCTTAACATCTGGGGGAACATGCAAAGATAACTTCCCTGGCCTCGATAACAAGGTTTCCTGCTTCCCCACAGTGCTAGATGCCGAGACCTCAGCTTTCTTACCTGTGTCACCACAGGGAGGTTCTCTCGTCAGCGATGTTTGAGCGTCGGCTGCTACAGCAATGTTAGCATTGCCCGCAACGCCAACTCGTGCCGCCCCCATAGCCTCCACCTGCTTTCTTAGATCAGTGGTCGCTACCATAATGTCATTAGAAGGGGCCCAGGGGGTGGTAGTTGACGAAGAAGGAGGATCTACCTTCTCTAATGGTGTTACCAACCTAACGAGTAATTGGGCCAGCGATAGTACAGACTGATGTCTAGGTTCCACTGTCTGCTCTTGCGGGGGAAGGGTCTAAGAAGCGGGTAGCTGTGTGGTTGCTGAAGATGCTGCTGTGGGGACACCATCACCCCCTGGGGGCCCAAAAGTTAAGGCTAGTAGTGCCTGCCTAATGCTCTGTAACGCCACCTGAGCGACTTTGGACTCCCCTGGTGTGGGTAAGTCAGTATTAGAGCTATGTTATACCCCGGGGGTGGCTAAAGAACCAGGCTGAGTTAAGGTGGAAACATTCAGTAGTGCTGCGGGGGGTCTGAAGGGGGTGGAGGATTATGGGTTAAAGGGTCCTCCGGAACACCTGATGAAGTGGCATGCGCCACTCCTGCCCTTTTGCGAGCAAGGGTATGCGCTGACTTTTTGCCCCTTCTCTGCACTGGGGGAAAAGCTGCTTGCAGGGGAACATGAGAGAGCTGTGGACGCTCTGCCCCCAAGGGGCCGTCCTCCCTCTCAGAGTTCGACGCTGAAGCCTCAGCCCCCCCATCTTTGCCTAACTTAGCTAACACCAACATCAGCAGCTGAGCTAGTTCCGGGTCCTTATCTTTCCTCTTTCCGACCTGGCCTCCCTTAGGCTGCGCAGCCATGCCAAACAATACTCAAATGCCCACCAGAGATGAAAGCTAAGCTCCATGTGATACGACATAAACCCAGACCACCCAGCCACCTAGCTACTTCCCGCCAATAAACCTCAATTAAATGCAGCCTGCGGAGGGGCTCCTAAAATTTAGAGCGTATTCCTGCTTAGCAAATTCAACTTAACAGTGATTATGCAGAGACTCCCGAATTAACCCCACCTGCCCCCGTCACCCCAGAACTCACCATGATCCGCATTCCTGGCCCAGAGGCCACTGGGTCCCATACAAGGCACACAAAGAGGCACTGGACGTCTAGCCACGCCGGGCCAGGGAAACGGGGCAGAACGGGACGAACCACAGCTCCCTACCGCGCAGATGCAGTATCTCCAGAACGGAGCGTGCTTTAAAGGGAGGGCAGTTAGGGGAAATTTGCCAGTAATTATGAGAAGCGGAGAGAGGGCCGAAACAAAGACGAATCGCAGGGTGTCCAATGCACCCCGTGGTACCGAAAGCTGCTCGCAGGAACACGCCGATCTGCGAGCCGCTGCCAGTCAACTGGACAGGTGCAGGAAAGAGGCCAAGGCCAAAGGGCAAGGGGTCTTCATACCCCTTGACCACCTCGGCAGCGGCACGCGGAAGCACCGGGTGATGAAGCGCTTCCGGCTGCCCGCCCCCCCTATTGCGGGACGGAGCAACCAGAAGCCACAGAACAGGTCAGAGCCACCCTTGGCCGGCACTCCGCCAGATTGCAAGGGGCCAGGGCCACAGTGTCCCCGTGTCCTAAGTGCCGCACCCCCCCCACATGTGGGTGGGGGGCACTCTGTCCATTCTAACAGGGTCCCTCTGTCTTGAGCCTCCTCTGTTTAACATTTGTACATCCTATTTGCCAACCTTGTCATCTCTTTGTTGGGAAAGATAAGGATATATCCGTCTCACAGTCCTTTTTCAGCATATTTCTTACATCCACCACCAACTGGTTGACCTTCAATTCACTTTAGCTCAACAGAAAGAAGATGGAAGTTCTCATATGGAGTGGTATGCCTTCTTTTCGGAAAGACGTCTATTTATTTACTTGAGGTTTTCTATAAAGCAGAACACATACAGGAATGGCCAAGGTTAGAGCATACAAATGTAAAAATAGAGCCAAACTGTAGCTCTTGTGAAAATAATCATAGAGAAAAGGTTTTAACCATATTGCAGTCAAAGACTTCAACACCAATATGTACATGCTCAAATCTGGATATTAGGTTGTCGCGCAGAAAAGGGAACGTGAGGATGAAGTAAAATTCTGAGCTACATCAACTCGAAAGAGGAAGCGCGCATGTCCAGAGTGAATGAAGGTACAAGGGTATGTTTGTGCTGGGATAGTTCATTCATTCTTTTCATAAACACTGTTTATCAATGGACATTCTTGAGGTTTAGACGAATGCTATATCTCATCTTGGGTGCTAGCCCCAAGAATGACCGATTCAGAGAGTTCTGTTTTCTGAATTCTGGGATTTCAAGTAGCAGTCCTTTCTTATTTCTTAGTTTTCTGTTTTCTCCTAGGATATGCAGTTTAGCTCCGAATTAATGGTGCTGTTGTGATGTGCAGCATTATAGGTTGTGCATGCAATCCTGACTGTACAGAGTTTCTATATAGAGGAAACATTAGAAATCTAAGGGCTGACAAAATATGCTTAGTTTCGTGTCTGTGACTAATCATGCGACAGAGTTGAATGCAAATTTTAGGGGCATCAATCTTGATTTAGGAAGGCCATTAAGGATCTACCATAGTTCTGCCTGTAAATCGCCAGGTGGCCAGCCCAGATTTCATGGGATGCAACCAATTTCCCCCGAAGCACCCTCCTTTTGACTTCTAAAACAGTTTGCAAACTTGGCATAATGTTACACCAAACTCTCCTTTAGGCCTCACATTACCAACTTACCATTTGTTTGATTTCTCTGTAGCAAACCTTTAGGAAGATCTTCCTGCAGCTTCCTTTCAGTTGCCATAAGACTCACTTGTGTGGTATGATCCCACCTGGATTAACATAACTCAGTTTAACCGGGTCTACCCATTTACATGCTATTACAGTTGCAAATCATCCAGAATGCTCCTCCCACGCTCACTTTGGACCCCTCTCACATGAATCCAGTCTCAAACAGGCTTTTTGAACTTCACTGAAGACTTGGCTTAGTGGCGTAACGAACGTTTAAGGGGGCCCCCCTGCAATGTACATGGAGGGGCCCCCGCTCCGGATTTAATCCGGAGCGCTCAGGCCCAAGAACTGTGCTGAGGGGCACCCCTGCAGCTCTGGGGCCACCCGCACCGCTGGGGATGCGGGGGCCTGTGTTACGGCCCTGACTTGGTTGTTCACAGCCACCTTCTTTGGTTGAATCTGCTTGGCCCCTTTGTTTCGACGACAAGGAGCTTCAGAGGGAAAAGGAATGATCAGGTCACCCTCCACTCAAACTGCAATAACAACAATAAGACCTGGTCATCAAATGCACCTCCTATTGAGGAAAAATATAAGTGGAGGAAGGGTGGGTTTCGTAACACTTTCTCCTATCAACAATCCTCACTTTCAACTGAGGTAAGTAAGTAAGGGGCATATGCATCAACATTAGCATTTGCGATTCCTTATTAGCGAAAAATAAGGAATCGCTAATAAGGAATAGCAAAAGGCTATGCATGTAGGAATCGCTATTCAAATAGCGATTCCTTAACATTCCTTATTACCGAATCGGTAATACCGAATCGGTAATAAGGAATACCTACCCATTCATTCCTATGGGCTTGGAGGCCCATAGGAATGAATGTAAAGCCATTCTGTATTAGCGATTCGGTATTACCGAATCGCTAATAGCTGGAGCACTTTCAAGGGTGCCAGGGTGTCAAAAGGACACCCTGTTGCACCCCTGAAAATGATATGTGCACATATGTTGCACACACACATGCTCTAAGGGCATGTGTGTGCGCAACATGACACTTTGAAAAATGCACAAAAGTGCATTTTTCAAAGTTTTTGCAAATTACCATGCAGTTCATCTTCATGGTAATTTGCTCCCCTTATTAGCGAAATCGCTAATTTTTTAACTTTGATGCATTGCATTTAAGGAATCTCACTTTGGGATTCCTTAAATGCAATCGCTATTTAAGGAATCGGTATTTAAGGAATCCCTATTTAAAGAATCGCTATTTAAGGATTCCTTAAATACCGATTTCTGCTTTTGGGTTGATGCATTGGGATTGGGTATTTTTTACTTAATACCGGGAGCTAATAAGGAATCGGTATTTTACCGACTGGATTTTGGCTTGATGCATAAGGGTGTAAATCTTTATTCGGTTATAATCAGTAATAACCATAAAAGTAGATACACATAAAATAACAACTTACAAATGCAGTAAAACAATTTCCAAAATAGAAGCTATATCAAATACATAGCAGCATAATCATATACCAATCTGTACACTTTGAAGATAAATTCATCCGAGGTTTGCTCTATGTTTAAAAATACATTTTAAGAAGGTACTAACGGTTTTTGAAACTAGGGGATTATTCAAAAATTGCAAATATAGCATTGCGGGGCGACATCTATTGAAACCGAGAGCTCTAAGCAAGGGTATTAGCCATAGTTTACGGTGTGGAATGTAGTACTTACAGAAGAGGGCTGTGTGCAGTGTTGATTGTTGTGATATTTCATCACAAGGGCACAAAATTAACGAGTCATCCCAGTTGTTTCTTGTAGGGAAGGCTACCAACCTATGAAAAGAGTTTAATCTAAAGCGTACTAGAAGGAACCGCTCAAATTGAGAGTCGACATAAGTCAAGTATGGTTCCATCTCCAAAGTAGTCATAACTGCCAAGGAGTGTTGGACAGATGGTTTGTTTATCTCCCTACTCAGCCGGAGTTCTTCCATATGAGACAAAGCCTTTGTTTTGAGGTCTTTCTTTGAGATCTCGGCAATTGATTCGGGGTTTGTATAATATTTGTCTAGACCCAGATCTGTAAGGAGGTTTTTTACGTACAACAACCATTATATTTTTTTCACTTGCTCTAGAGACATACAATCTGCCACTATCTCTTTTGTAAGTGTATTTTTTGTTGCTGTCCAAATACGTCGCCACAACATTAGGGGCTGGATTTTTGCCAGATCCTCGATGTGAGGCATTCCAAGCTCAACGTGGCAGGCATAGGTGGAAGCCCGCTTAGGTGCCGTCAGGAGAAATCTCATAAACTTATTTTCTGCTGTCTGTAGTGGGGTTGTGTTTTTGTGCCCCCACAACCCTGCTCCATAAAGTGCGGTGGATTGACACTTTGCCTTATAAATGCGAAGGAGCTCTGCTGGTGGTCTCTTTCCCAGCTTTTGGGAAAATTTTATGAGAGCAATTGTTGCTCGCAATAATTGATGTTTACGAGCCTCAATTGCCGCTTTCCAGTTGAGTTTATCATCAATCATTACCCCTAGATAAGGATATTGGGAAGTCTGTTCTAACCTCTCTTTATCAAGGGATATAGTCTTCCCCCCTTTCTGTCTCTTGCCTGCTCTCATTACATAAGTTTTTTTAATATTTATTTTCAGATCCAAACTACCCATAAACCTAGCATATCTATCCAGTGCTTTTTGCAGTTCCCGCGGGGTGCGTGCCAAAATCACTGCATCATCCGCGTAGAGGAGTGCGGGGACTGGACGATTGTTTACTCGAGGGAGGTCCTGGCAGCCTCTCAGCATCTCTGCCTCGAGGCCATTAGTATAGAGTGAAAACAAGAAGGGGGCCAGGACGCAACCCTGTCTAACGCCCCGCTCCACCTTAAATGATTCTGATACTTCTCCTCGTGTTCCAAAACAAACCCTAGAGGAAGCATCAGAATACAGTGCACGGAGGAGGTTTACAAGAGTTGGATCGATACCTATATCCGTAAGAACTGCCCAGAGTTTTTGGTGGGAAACGCAGTCGAAGGCTGCCGAAAGGTCGACATAGACCATATAGAGCCTTCCTTGCTTTGCCGACACGTACTTTCCCAATATGAGGGCAAGATTCAAGGCCTGTTCCGTGGTTCCAAAACCCTCCCTGAAGCCATATTGGATATCGGATAGTATTTTTTGGTCATCCGCCCATTCCTGTAGACGTTGGAGAAGGACTCTCCCCAGTACCTTTCCAAGCGAGTCCAGTAATGAAATTGGGCGGTAACAAGTGACCTCCTCCCTGTTTCCCTTCTTAAAAATAGGGACCATAATGGAGTGAGTCCAAGTTTCCATTAGTCCACATTTCATGGCCGCATCGAAGACCCTCTTTAAAATTGGAGCCCATAAATCTAGGTTAAATTTAAAAAAGTCCACTGGGACGCCATCCGGTCCCGGAGCTTTTCCACCTTTACTCATTTTAACAGCGTTTATGACTTCGGTAATTTCAAAATTTATGGGTATGGGAAATAAATTACCTTGTGAATTCTGATTAGTCTCCTCTGATTGTTCAGCTCCTGGTAGTCTACCAAAGACTTTGGAGAAATGATTGACCCATGCAGAGCCATCTATTGTTACTTCTATTGTTGGCTGATCATTTAGATTTGCCAGAAAGGGTGTTTGCACTACCTTCCAAAACTCTGCGCTATTTTTATTCCTGGCGGACTCATATAATTGATCCCAAAGTTTTTTTTTAATTTCCTGTTGTCTTATTTTACAGGCTAGTCTATATGACCTTCTTAGGGAACGGATCTCCTCTTTGTCTCTGACAGAGTTCGTCAGGGCTTTTTTTAGAGCTTTATGGGCCAGGGTACAGTCTCTATTAAACCATCCTTTCTTCCCACCCTTGCTCCCTTTCTTCTTATGTTTTAGGCACTCGTTTACTTTGACCAAGATTTTACTGAAGTTTTCCAGGACTTCCTCCTCATCTATCTCCTCCTCTAGGCACTTCATTACGGCGGGAAATACCGCGAGTACCACCTTCTTTGTCAAATCTGCTGGCTCTATCTTGCCCCAGCCTATGGCATAGCCATTAATTTTAGTTAGGGTTAAATTATTTTGTGCAAGTGCAGTCATCAGCAGTTGGGGGGTTAATTTTCCCAAGTCCATCACTAAATCGAAGGCCAAAGCAACGTGGTCACTTAGTGTGTTAGCGACTAATCTAAATTCCTGCGCTTTACTCACAGAGGCGGCTGAAACCAATATGTAATCAATGGTTGACTCCCATCCCCTGCCCACATAAGTTGGCTGTAATTGTCCGGTACTAATATCCGTTTTATTTAAAATGACTAATCCTAGTTCTGAAAGTAGGTCATTTAAAAAATCCCCTACCCTGGAATGACTAAAATGGGTGATGTGAGTTTCTGTTTCATCCACTATGCCGCAGATCTTAGTATTTTCCACGGCACAGGGGTGATGGTTAAAATCACCTCCCCAAACAATAGTTGGGGCGTTTGAGCCTTGTATTTTCTTTTGGAGGGAGGAAAGTTTGTTCCGAAGGACCCCAAGAGTGTTTATTCTCTCGGAATCGGGCAGATTATCATAGGTATTAACCAGGAAGATCGTGTTTTTCTTTGGGAACAATAACCTCAGGATCTGATAGTTAGGCTGTAGGCTAAGTTCCTTGACTTCTAATCCTGGTATGGTATTTTTTATATATAGCGTTAGGCCTCCCTTGGCCCTACCATATGAGCCTGCAACTGCTGGAGAGAAATATGTTTTATACCCTATCATGTGCAATTTATTAGTGGTCCACGTCTCCTGCAAGGCTATAACATGGTAGTCCTGCAGAAAGTCCATTGCACTTCCGTCCATTATTTTCGAACGTAGACCCGCTATATTCCAGGACATAATTTGTAGTGTTAGGGCGTCCTTACTGAAATCGCTAATGTTTTTAACACTAACTATTTCTTCTACGGGAAAAATCTCCCGGATTTCCAAGGAACAATTTCCCGGTTCTAAAGATCCGCTGCGGGAACTATTGCCGTAGGCCATTATATCGGCTCCTCCAATAAAGGGCAAAATAGGAGATTGTAAATAGTTGCCTTTTTCCAATTCTTGCCTATCTGTATCGACACTTAATTTGGCTATCTCTTTGGGCGTGACAGGTACTGGAAAAGTGTATTTTTGGGTCGAAGACTCAACATCAATAAGTCAATCAACGCTTTCCAGATCGTAAAGTGGAAGAAAATAATTAGAGGTAGGCACGCTATATTCCTGGTAGGGGTGAAGGTTCACTTTATGAGGTGGTGCAAGGGGCCTTTGATAATAATGGGCATTGTTCTGTGGACCCCTAAAAAGAGGTGGGTTAGGAATATAATTACAAGGATGAGAGAAAAAAGGTTGATAATTGGGTTCCTTCCCGCCTACAAAATGGTCTTTTACGGAATTCGGTTTTAGGTGAGAGATCAATTCTTGTGGGTAAAAATAGTTAACATAATGGGTAAGAATGCCGTCCCCCCCTCTAGCTTCATACCAGTCACCAACATATCTGACGGCTCTGTGATCCCTAAAATTTATGATTATGACATCCCCCTTCCTGTCTTTTGGTCTTGAACCCACCCAAGACGTGCGTCTTACCATTAAAATTTCTCCGTTTATGTGCGCTGGTAGGGGTCTGTTTTGTTTTAACCAATATATTGTTTTGTTTCTTAGGGCGTAATAATCCTCCCTTGTTCCTTCTGGGAGTTGTGGTACTCCCGTCATTATGATAGTATATGGTGCTGATTCTGGGGGTAAATCCACTCTTCTACTCGGGGGGGGTGGAGGGTGGCTGATTGGGATCCTCACCATTTACCTTCTCTTGTCTATTTTTTAGAGGGATGTTATTAGTAGTCGTAAGGGTTTTATTCCCTGCTACTTTTTTAACATTTCCTAATTCATCGGTTTTAGTGGTATCAGCCCTCTCTGTTTGTCTTCCTGATTCATTACCACAGGGATTGGTGGGACCTTTGCCTTTGATGTCTTTAGCTGACTTTCCCAGGGATTTTTTACCCAAAACGTTATGCCTGTTTGCCACGATACCACTAGTTGATGGTTGTTGTAAGGGCCTGATGGGAGAAACCTCTGAGTCAGACGAGATGTTTTTTGTCTGCACTCTAGCTAGTTCGGTTAGAGCTATGCTATTCTCTTGCTGTTTTTTGCCCAGGTTATCAAGGTGCAGGGTCATTAATCTAGTCCTCTCTAAGAGAGGAAGTAATAGGGACTTAAACATGATCTCAATTTTATTAAGTAGTTCGCCCACGATATCCTGACCAGATGCGAACCCAGTGATAGTGGTGGTTGCAGGTGGATTGGTCATTTCCGTGGACTCTAAGGATGTTAGCTTTTTAGATTGCGATTTTGCTTTCTCCTTTTTTGTCCTAGATGAGCCTCGCCTCTTTCTTGTGTTAGGCCCGGGGTCAGAGGGGCCTACACTCGATGGGGACGATATGTCCAAGTTTGGCGAGTCAGATAGCCCAGAAATGGTTGAACTCAGTGTATGAAAAGGGTTAACAATCGCAGGAGAGCGATTAATTTCAGTGTTCAATTCCTCCCGTTCAAACATGGAGAAAGAACCAGGTACACTTATCTCCGTTGCTACCACCCCAGGGGAAAGAACATTCCCGATTCTCCCCAAGGAAGATCGTTTACCCGTTAGCAGGTCTAATGAGAGTCTCTTCTCTGTGTCCGCAATATCCTTTTCCAAAACAGTGGTCACACGTTTAAAGAAATGATCAATAGTACCTGTAACCACGCCTTTAGAGGTGTTTACCGCTAGGGTGCGGGATTTCCCAGGGCATGTAGACATTTTCAAAGACCGTAGTAGATGGGAACCCTAGATAAATGGTCAACAATAACAGTATAATACCGTAATAACTTCTGAATTGGAGGTACACAATTAGCACGGCTCAGACAAAGTTAGGGGGGTGGCCCGGCCCGTCCTCAATCGTCCTCGGACGGCCTCAGACGGCCCGCCCTTTGCCCGGGCTTAGCCCCGGTCTGAGTCCCGCTCGCGTCCCGCGTACGCGGGATTCAATATCAGATATATCACCTGAGAGGGAGGGGCCGGGAAGAGGCACCAGGTGCGCTGTGGATTTGCGTTGCAGGGCAGCCTGGGCCTCGCAGTCCCGGGACGGATATGTAGTTCCAGAGTATGTTGCGCTAGGGGAGCACTTCTTCCAGTCCTTTTAAAAAGCTCCAGTAAAAACTGCAATTAAAAAGGGGATTTCGGTCACTCCTCCGTGGTGTCCTCAGCGTTTGCCAGCGTCCACAGTTCACAGTTCCCGACTACGAGCGGCTCCCGCGAAGCGGGGGCCGCGAGTCGTTTTGTAGAGCCAGGTAACGAGGGGAGGGGCCGGGAAGAGGCACCAGGTGCGCTGTGGATTTGCGTTGCAGGGCAGCCTGGGCCTCGCAGTCCCGGGACGGATATGTAGTTCCAGAGTATGTTGCGCTAGGGGAGCACTTCTTCCAGTCCTTTTAAAAAGCTCCAGTAAAAACTGCAATTAAAAAGGGGATTTCGGTCACTCCTCCGTGGTGTCCTCAGCGTTTGCCAGCGTCCACAGTTCACAGTTCCCGACTACGAGCGGCTCCCGCGAAGCGGGGGCCGCGAGTCGTTTTGTAGAGCCAGGTAACGAGGGGAGGGGCCGGGAAGAGGCACCAGGTGCGCTGTGGATTTGCGTTGCAGGGCAGCCTGGGCCTCGTAGTCCCGGGACGGATATGTAGTTCCAGAGTATGTTGCGCTAGGGGAGCACTTCTTCCAGTCCTTTTAAAAAGCTCCAGTAAAAACTGCAATTAAAAAGGGGATTTCGGTCACTCCTCCGTGGTGTCCTCAGCGTTTGCCAGCGTCCACAGTTCACAGTTCCCGACTACGAGCGGCTCCCGCGAAGCGGGAGCTGCGAGTCGTTTTGTAGAGCCAGGTAACGAGGGGAGGGGCCGGGAAGAGGCACCAGGTGCGCTGTGGATTTGCGTTGCAGGGCAGCCTGGGCCTCGCAGTCCCGGGACGGATATGTAGTTCCAGAGTATGTTGCGCTAGGGGAGCACTTCTTCCAGTCCTTTTAAAAAGCTCCAGTAAAAACTGCAATTAAAAAGGGGATTTCGGTCACTCCTCCGTGGTGTCCTCAGCGTTTGCCAGCGTCCACAGTTCACAGTTCCCGAGTACGAGCGGCACCCCTTACATAACTCAGTTTAACCGGGTCTACCCATTTACATGCTATTACAGTTGCAAATCATCCAGAATGCTCCTCCCACGCTCACTTTGGACCCCTCTCACATGAATCCAGTCTCAAACAGGCTTTTTGAACTTCACTGAAGACTTGGCTTAGTGGCGTAACGAACGTTTAAGGGGGCCCCCCTGCAATGTACATGGAGGGGCCCCCGCTCCGGATTTAATCCGGAGCGCTCAGGCCCAAGAACTGTGCTGAGGGGCACCCCTGCAGCTCTGGGGCCACCCGCACCGCTGGGGATGCGGGGGCCTGTGTTACGGCCCTGACTTGGTTGTTCACAGCCACCTTCTTTGGTTGAATCTGCTTGGCCCCTTTGTTTCGACGACAAGGAGCTTCAGAGGGAAAAGGAATGATCAGGTCACCCTCCACTCAAACTGCAATAACAACAATAAGACCTGGTCATCAAATGCACCTCCTATTGAGGAAAAATATAAGTGGAGGAAGGGTGGGTTTCGTAACACTTTCTCCTATCAACAATCCTCACTTTCAACTGAGGTAATGTCCTTCCACTTTATTGCCTAATGTTTTATCCTGAACCCTTACAAATGACAGTCACTGTTAATCCGCACCCTCCGTTTATACAGAAGTGTGCCACCGATAATATTATCAACACAAGTCACATATACATGTGCATAAGCCAAAAAAGTGTGAAAATACAAGATGGCACCTCACGTGCACAACACCAATGGAGCTGGCTGGTTGTTTCTTACCAGCTACGCCCACGTTTCTCATGATTGGTAGCCATCTTGTCTCAAGAAATAAAAATAGTGTCCAAAACAAATAGTGGTGAAAGAAAAAGAACGTGTAGTGTATGTATCACAAATACCACGAGTACGACCCCGTGAGGTTAAGATTGAAATAAGATGCACGATTCCCGATGTCAGTTTTTTATTTTCAACTCGTGCACTTATTCAAATTAAAAACAACCCGCATGTGTGCAGACCACTTGATGATGGGCCGACATGTTTCATTGCCTATTCAATTTCTTGGCAATTTCGTCAGCGCAGTGAGGTCGTCAATCACCTTACTGGACACTTAAAGTGTTGCACACAATCAATCAATCAATCAATCAATCAATCAATCAATCATGGAACTTATAACGCGCGCTACTCACCCGGAAGGGTCTCAAGGCGCTTGGGGGAGGGGGTATGCTACTGCTCGAACAGCCAGGTCTTGAGCTGTTTCCTGAAGGCGAGGTGATCCTGGGTCAGCCGCAGGTGGACGGGCAGGGAATTCCATGTCTTAGCCGCCAGGTATGAGAAGGATCTTCCTCCGGCGTGGCTCTCTGGATGCGAGGGACGACGGCGAGGGCGAGGTTAGCGGATCGTAGCTGGCGGGAGGGTGTGTAGAAGGTCAGGCGGTCGTTGAGGTACCTTGGGCCCATGTCGTGGAGGGATTTGTGTGCGTGGGTGAGGAGTCTGAACGTGATCCTCTTGTTGACCGGGAGCCAGTGCAGGTCTCTCAGGTGGCTCGAGATGTGGCCGCATCGGGGGACGTCAAGGATGAGTCGGGCGGAGGCGTTCTGGATACGCTGGAGTCTTTTTTGGAGCTTGGCTGTCGTGCCGGCGTAGAGGGTGTTTCCGGAGTCAAGTCTGCTGGTGACGAGGGCCTGGGTGACCGTCTTCCTGGTGTCGGCCGGGATCCATCGGAAGATCTTGCGGAGCATGCGGAGGGTGTGGAAGCAAGATGAGGAGACGGCGTTGACTTGTCTGGTCATCGATAGGGAGGAGTCCGGGATGAAGCCCAAGTTGCGTGCGTGGTCTGTTGTCTTGGGTGCGGTGCCTAGGGCCGGGGGCCACCAGGAGTCGGCCCATGCGGAGGGCGATGGTCCCAGGATGAGGACTTCTGTCTTGTCCGTGTTCAATTTCAGGCGGCTGATGTTCATCCATTCGGCGACGTCTTTCATCCCTTCGTGTAGGCTGGCTTTGGCGGTGTCGGGGTCTTTGGTGAGGGAGAGGATCAGCTGGGTGTCATCGGCGTAGGAAATGATGTTGAGGTTGTGTTGGCGTGCGATGGCAGCGAGGGGTTTCATGTTGATGTTGAAGAGGGTGGGGCTGAGCGGCGATCCCTGCGGGACGCCGCAGATGACTTTGGTGGCCTCAGAGCGAAACGGGGGGAGGCGTACTCTCTGTGTTCTGCCGGCGAGGTATGAGATGATCCATTCCAGAGCCTTCCCTTGGATGCCGGTGTCGTTGAGGCGTTGGACTAGGGTGCGGTGGCATACAGTGTCAAATGCCGCGGAGAGGTCTAGGAGGATGAGTGCCGCTGTTTCACCGTGGTCGAGCAGGGCTCGGATGTCGTCGGTGGCTGCGATGAGGGCGGTCTCGGTGCTGTGGTTGGCTCTGAATCCGGACTGCGATGGGTCGAGGGATCCGTTCGTCTCGAGGAAGGCGGACAGTTGCTTGTTGACGACCTTCTCGATGACCTTGGCAGGGAAAGGAAGGAGCGAGATGGGGCGGAAGTTCTTGAGGTCAGTTGGGTCCACTGTTGGTTTCTTCAGCAGAGCGCTGAGCTCGGCGTGCTTCCAGCTTTCCGGGAAGGTGGCTGTGTCGAAGGAGGTGTTGATGATGTCTCGGAGGTGGGGTGCGATGGTGGAGGTTGCCTTGTTGAAGACATGGTGGGGGCATGGGTCGGTAGGAGATCCGGAGTGGATGGTGTTCATCATGCGGGTTGTGTCTTCAGGGGTTACCTCGGTCCATGGCTGGAGGGTGGCGGCGGGGAGCGTAGGTTCGGCCCATGAGTGCGGGGTGGAGCGCCGAAACTGTTGTGGATGTCGGCGATCTTGCGGTGGAAGTACGAGGCGAGGGAATCGCAGAGGTCCTGTGATGGAGTGATGTCGTTGTTGCCGGTGCTTGGGTTCGAGAACTCCTTGACGATGTTGAAGAGCTCCTTGCTGTCATGGGCGTTCTTGTCCAGTCGTTCATTCAGAGATTTCTTCTTGGTGGTGCGGATGAGCTGGTGATGTCTGCGGGTGGCGAGTTTGAGGGCGATCATGTTGTCGGCGGTCTTGTCGAGGAGCCAGGCCTTCTCGAGGGTGCGGCAGGCCTTCTTGGAGTCCTTGAGTTCGTCGGTGAACCAGGGGGCCTTCTTGCTTCTTGGCCTGGTGAGTGGGTTCTTCAGTGGGGCGAGGTCGTCGGCACAGGAGGTCAGCCATTGCGAGAAGTTGAGGGCTGCTGTGTTGGGGTCCGTTGTGTTGACAGGTGGGTTCTGGCTGAGGGAGGTGGCGAGCTGGTCGGCGGTGATCTTGCTCCAGTTTCTGTGGGGAACCTGCTTCGGGTGGTGGTGGGCCGTGTTCTTTCTGAAGCTGAAGTGGGCGCAGCTGTGGTCGGTCCAGTGAAGTCCTGTGGAGTGGCTGAAGGTGATGTGCTTGCTGGATGAGAAGACGGGGTCGAGCGTGTGGCCGGCGTAGTGGGTGGGGGTGTTGACCAGTTGCTTGAGTCCGAGGTTAGCGAGGTTGTCCAGCAGGGCGGTGGTGTTGCGGTCGTTGTTGTTCTCCAGGTGGAAGTTGAGGTCCCCGAGGAGGATGTAGTCTGTGGATGGGAGGGCGTGTGGGCTGATGAAGTCCGTGATGTCTTCGCAGAACTGTGCGCGTGGTCCCGGGGGTCTGTAGATGAGGGTGCCTCTGAGTGTAGTCTTGGGGTCGGTGTGAATCTGGAAGTGCAGGTACTCGGCAGCGTTGAATGCGTCGATGGTGTTAGTCGAGATGCGAATGGTGCTTTTGTGTACGATGGCGATGCCCCCTCCGGTCTGGTTGACGCGATCCCTCCTGAAGATCTTGTAGCCGTCTGGGATGGCTATGGCGATGTCGGGGGCTGAGGAGGCGTTCATCCAGGTTTCCGTGAGGAAGGCGACGTCTGGAGAAGCGGTGTCGAGGAGGTTCCAGAGTTCCACGGCGTGTCTGTGGACGGAGCGGGTGTTGAGCAGGATGCACTTGAGGTGGTTGGTGTTGTCCGTCTTGGTGGGCGCGGAGCCGGTTCGGAGGCAGGAGAAATTGCAGGCTTGGCAGATGAAAGGTCCATGGGTGCGTCGTGGGGATGCTCGGTAGCATCCGGGGGCTCGAACGGTGTTGAGTGCGATGAGTGTGGTGGCATCGTAGGTCCTGCGGGGGGGCTGGCGGGCGCGGGGGCCAGGGGGTCTGGTGCTGGGCGCGATCCTTGCACGGACGGGCGCAGACGGGCTTACCTTTGGCGCACCTTCGGCGCTCAGTCGGCGCTCCCGCTGCGCGCGTCCGCTCAGGGGGCGTCATAAGTAAGGAGCCGGGAGGGGGGGTCAGCTGGGAGGCGGGGGACCAATGGGCAGTGAGTGGGGGCGGGATCTGGGGTCAGCGGCGGGAAGGAAGGAGCGGACCCGGGGCAGCGGTGGGAAAAAAGGCGCGAGTGAGGGAGGGCGGCAGCACCTACCGAAGGAGAAGGTCAGCGGCGGTGAGGCAGAGGAAGTGGAAGAACGGGGGAGCGAGTGTCAGGCAGCAGGAGCAGTCGCGGTGTAGCTGGCAGCAAGAGGTGTCCGTATGCGGCAGGCAGCAGGAGGTGAGGAGCGACCAGCTGTGGGAACACATGATATGTGGAAGCCAAAGCCCCTCGTACCAGCTGTCCACTTGGTCAATTGTGAGTCCCTCTTCTAGGTGCATACACCTACTGTTGTATGGAATCGTCTACACTTACGGGAGCGCGTCCTCTCATCCCCCACGCGTGCTCCCGGACTTGGCTTCCACATGTCATTGTGTACAACACTATAAGTGTCCAGTAAGGTGATTGACAACCTCACTGCCCTAACGAAATTGCCAAGAAATTGAATAGGCAATGAAACATGTCGGCCCATCAAAAAGTGTTCTGCACACATGCAGGTTGTTTTTAATTTGAATAAGTGCACGAGTTGAAAAGAAAACTGACGTCGGGAATTTTGCATCTTATTTCAATCTTAACCTCACGGGGTCGTACTCGTGGAATTTGTGATACATACACTACACATTCTTTTTCTTTCACCACTATTTGTTTTGGACACTATTTTCATTTCTTGAGGCAAGATGGCTACCAATGATGAGAAACGTGGGCATAGCTGGTGAGAAACAACCAGCCAGCTCCATTGGTGTTGCGCATGTGAGGTGCTATCTTGTCCTTACACACTTTTTTGGCTTATACACATGTATATGTGACTTGTGTTGATAATATTATTGCTGGCACACTTCTGTATAAATGGAGGGTGCAGATTTACAGTGACTGTCATTTGTAAGGGTTCAGGATAAAAAATTAGGCAATAAAGTGGGAGGACATAACCTCAGTTGAAAGTGAGGATTGTTGATGAGAGAAAGAGTTACGAAACCCCCCCACCCTTCCTCCACTTATATTTTTCCTCAATAGGATGTGCCTTTGATGATCAGGTCTTATTGTTGTTATTGCCCTTAGTTTACAAGGTCACTTTACAAGGTCACTGTTTGCGACCTGTATACCCTATATTCATTCTTTTATTAGCATGCTCAGCTTCGTATGTGACCATTCAGCAATTAGGTTGGAGCCCTGAGGAAGGGCAGGGAAGCGCTACAGAAATGCTAGGAAAACTCCTTTACCCCGCAGTCACAACGACCTGGCTTTACAACGCAGTCACTACCCCGACTGCAACGTTATCACACGTTACTTTACGACACAAGTCGTTACAGTGACTTGCATTAGGGGGCGCGCTGTTGGACTGGTGTTGGATTTTTAAGTCCAACACCTTCCCCTTTGTAGCGTAGACCGGAGTTGGTATAGTAATTTGTACTATTTCAAAGTCCAGCATGGTAAAGTAATGCGTGGTAACGTCGCAGTCGGGGTAGTAACTGCATTGTAGAGGCATGCGTAGTAAATGCATGCGGGGTTCCGTCATACAACCAGAAATGCTAGATTATGCATGCAATGGTACATTTCGAGCCATATATGGCATCCTTGGCAGTGATGCCACAACTTAGTCACTCGTCTGGATCCCAATAATTGATACCACAAGAGTTTGTAAGAGTAAAGTCTGCAGTTTATGTCTGCTTTAACCTACAAGATATCCTTATTAATCTAGTGCCTTACATTCAAAGTAATACCTATAAACCCTTGCACCAGTGACGTTCACGGGCATCAGTTTCATACGCCTTTCGTGATGTGCAAATCCTACATTTATTAATTAGCACGTAAAGCAAGTACCTGGAGCAGTCATAAAGCGTCTTAGAGCGTCTCCCAGGGCTAGGAAACGCTTGAGAAGGCTACAATATCATACATCATGTTTGCAATGTGTTTCACTATGAGGCATACAAGGCATCTTTTGTTATCAAATCACTAAAAGAAATAACTTTACTTTGAAAGATGAGGAACTCTTACCATTCTTTCTAAGGTGCCCCAGTTTAAACCCTCAGTGGAGCATCATTTCTGGTAATCTTGGTGTCACCTTGCTTATTCCACCCATTATTTCTGGTAATCTTATTTATTCCACCTATCGTTTCTGGTCATTTATTTGTCATCTTGTTTATTCCACCCAGTGTTTCTGATAATTTTGTTGCCATCTTGTTTATTCCACTGATCGTTTCTGGTAATCTTGGTGCATAGGCGTCACTTAGGGTGTCGCCAGAGGTTGCAACTGTAAACCCTGGCTTTCCCCTTGCGACCGCTGGCACAGCCTTGGCGATCCCAGGCCTCAGAGGTGGCAAATCTAGTTCTAGGAACAAAGGTGCAGCTTTATCTTTTTTGGGCGTCTGTTGAGGCTTCACTCTCCTTGTTTTCTGAAAGACATGTTGTTACAATAACAGTGAATACTACTAAATTATGAACTATTATTGTAATAAAAATGGAGTACAATTAGCTGTACTGGGCCCTTCCCTGACAGCTGATGTAAGTAAAAAACTGTTTGAATGTAAATTGTGAACGAGCTTGTGCGTGAGTGTTTAGGTGAGAGAAAGCGTGTGTCTGGATGTGTAAGTGAAAGTGATTGAGAGTTACTGATAGGTAGTGATTGATAATGTGTGAGATTGAGTGTTCGTGAGTATGAGTGAGTCATATTAATGGTGAATAATTTCCATGCTGTAGACTCCCACTTTTTGGAACAGCATTAGCATTTTATCACTGTAAAAAGGTTTCCTTTAGGAACCACACTAGCACTTTTGTTTTACTGTCCGCTTGTTAAACCACATTAGCACTTTGTTATTGTTCACTTGTTAGCATCAGTACCTTTACTGTCAGCTTGTTAAACTACATTAAAATGTTATATTCCCTATTTGTTAGCTTTTTTAATTGGATAATCAGATGTAATACCCAGAATATTATTACTGTCAAATGTTATCATCTTCTTAATTTTTCATGGTTTGAATCAACTAAAGCATGAGATTTAAAAAACTAGAGTGAGTCATATTGAGTGAGACTGAGTGAGTAAGGGAATGCAAGTAAATGAGAATTATTATGTGTGAAGGTGTCAGAGTTTGTGAGAATCAATGTGAGTGAGAGTGAGAAAATATGATTGAATCAGAGTGTAGGAAATTCGGTCATTGATTGAGGGGGTGAAAACCCTACTCAAGCAACAACCACAATATTTGTCAGGGTGAACCACAAGACACTAAATTAACCTGGGTTTAACCCTCTAGTAGCTTGTTACAAAAAGCAGTCAGGATTTACTTAGAGGCACTGTGGAAAGTATTTATGAAAAACACAAACAGTAATAAAGTGAAAACACAAAACAAGAAAATCCCAAACAAATTTTGAAAATATAGTGAATTTTAATAAAGAAAATGAGACCAAAACATCAACAATCCAATCAGTAGAACTTTGGAGTGGGACAAACTTCTAGGTCTTTGTACATCTGGTCCAAGAACTACTCCCTTCCCTTGCCCAACCTCAAAGAGATCTAAGGTGACAAAGTTTGTTGGGATAGTGCTGGAGACAGCTCCTTTGAAATGTAAGTGGGGCAGGTAATAGCTCCGACCCACACATCCTGGTAGGATGGCACATACTGCCAACATCTAGTCCCCCTTTGTCTCACGCTTGGGAGAAATACACAAAGGACAACTGCCATGGTAATCACAGTCATGTGACACAGGCTGCAGGCATCTAATGGTTAGGACAAGAAAATACAAATTTTCTAAAAGTGGCATATTCAGAATTGTGACCTAAAATCCGATCTTACTGTTAAAGAGGGTTTTAGTTAACAATTTTTTTGGGACCAAACATGACAGCTCTACCTGTTCCCAATCAAAAGTTAGCACGTATTATATGTAATAAGGTAACCCACTGCTATCCTATGGGAGAGGTGGGCCTCACAAGAGTGAAAACAAAGTTATGAGTTTTTCACTGCCAGTAGCTGTAAAACTTAAAAGTGCATGTACAACTTTTTAAGTACAATGCGCCCTGCCCTGGGACAACGGAGGCCATGTTTGACATATGGGAGCACATTTTGAAACAAATTGGGTCAAAGCCTGTGGAGTATCAGGTTTCTTTGTGTATGCACACCATGAAATGACTTGAATATTTATGGTGTGTCCCTTCAAAGCCTATTGCTTTTTACCAAATGTATGTGAAAGTTGTGCTTTAAAATGCGATAGATGATGCCATTTTTAACAAAAAACAATCTCTGGGGCAGGAGCCTGACCCTTGATAGGAAAGATCTGCTTCACTTGCTTCACTCACTTGCTAATATTTGAGGCTAGTATTACATCCCAGAACTCTCAAAGATCATGTCAGCACCCTAGTATAAGTGGTAGCTAAAATAGAAGTGTATATGTTGTTTTGCTATATTAATCGTGTATTTATTATGGATCTTCATTGATGTCAATTATTGGGATGTTATGTAACAACATTCTGTGAACACTGAGGGTCAAAAGTCATATGATGCTGCTACCTGTGAGGCTATTAAGGTCAACGGATATCACTTCTGCTTACCCTAGCTGTTGGGGGGGGGGGGGAATTTACTCTGCATTGGTTATGTATGTGAACCCCTGCCCTGGGTGCCCAACTCTACTGGTGTCTGGGTCCCTAATGCTTTTTTTGTTGCCATAGGCAAACATGAATCATGCATGTGCTCCATGACATAGGCCAGTCTCACAGATTGTGGTCTTCTTGGACTGGGAGGTGCGCCCAAAGCATTACCCTCATAGTGGTGGAAGGCTACTGCCTTCACCAAACATTAAGCAGCCACAAGGGCGGGGTGGCAACATACCACATTGTGATCAGTTGGAGTGAACAGGTCCTTTTAACTTGTGCCACTGGAGTGAAGCCTACAGGCTCAATCACCTTTTTAAAGTTCTGCTGCTGTAAGCACAACTCACCCTTGGCCTACATCAGTGATACAGGCTCATGTGCAGTTCAGGAGTGCTGGATGTATGCGTGCCTGGGAAGGGTGCAGAGATAGAGCAGTGCTGTGCAGGACAAGCGTGGTGTATGTATATCTGCAAGGGATACATTTCATGAAAAATATAGTGCAGTGCGTGCGCAGTGGAAACATGTGCAGGGAGGTTATGTGCTTGTGAGAAGTACAATAAATGAAGGGTGAAGAGTTGTGCAGAGCGTACAAGGTGAGTGTGACTGCTGATAGTGTTTGCAAATAACACACCATGGCACAATACACAAAACCTACAGTACTGAGCAGTGCGCACAGAATGAACGTGTGGGCTGGATGTATGTGTGTCTGTGATGGTGAAAAGTATGGGAGTAACAGTACTAGATAGTGTATGTTCTATGGCCATACACTGGGTGCAACGGTGCCCGTAATAGTATATTACATGGAAGATCCTGGGTTCCATTTTGGAAAGCCCAAGTCTGCCTAGTGAAGACATGAGTAGTAGAGGAATCCCCCCAAACAGATTTGTGTGTGCTGCATTCCTGTGAGCTGGGTGGGACACACTGGAGAGAGAGAGACTCCCCTGTACACTTCAAAGGGTGTTCTTTGATTCAGTGATAGATCACAGGGAGAGGGCCTAGACACATCTCTGGAAGGAGATGCTGCTGTTAAGGGAATTATAACGTGTAGTGCTGGTAGACAGACATTAACCTTATGATGCACATATCATTGTGGCTAACAACCAGATGTGAACGTTAGTCACTCCCATGGCCTGTTTGTAGGACTATCAGCTCCACAGTCCCTCCTGCTGAGACAGACATCCTTTCAAGAAAAAGATGAAAGGAACGTGTAAACTTCAAAAGAAGCAGAACCCCAACATAAAACTTCAAGAACCCAGACCCTAAATCATGTTTGGTGTCTAAGAATAGAATATAAGAAGGTGAGGTTGAGACCCCAAAATGTGTCATCTGCCAAGCAGCCTGATGGGCTGTGAGGAAGGGAAGTTCTACAAGACTTCTGCCTGTGACCAGAACTGGGGGCCAAGCCCTACTAGTCTCCCTGCTGAATGAGGAGACACCGCCGAGGGAAACCAAGACCACCTGCTCTAGACCCCGGAGCACCAGTGCCTACCTGTCTGCCAAGACCACTGTGCCCTGTAAGGAAGAGGAGAGCATTGAAGGGAGTGAGGTCCAGTGGGAGCCCAGCCATGTGGACTCCCGGTGCGAGGTGTGAGGAGATGGCTGCTGCACCGTTCGAGTTCTTGGCTGTGTGCAGGTTCCAGTTGGCAACCCCTGTACGCCAGAAGACTACACAGGCTGGTGCAACTCTGTGCATCACAAAGTGGCCCTCAATGACTGTTTCATCAAGGTGCTGCGCGACCCCTCTTGGCCCTGGGGCAAAGACAACTACTATATGCTGAACTCAAACAGCGAGTACACCTTCGCCCACGTCATCTTCCAGAAGCGCCTGAGCAGCGCCCACGCAGGCCATGGCCCGCCGCTGCCCGAGAAGGAGGGGGCTGAGCTGTCCCCTGCCCGCCGCTCCCTGCCACTGAAGCCTGCCAAGCTGGAGCCTGCCAAATTCTGCAGCCTCTTCACCATCGAGAGCATCCTGAGTCAGCCCTTCCTGTGCCGGGAAAGGCACTACAGCCAGGAGCCATTTACGCCGGTGTGGGCTCCCACAACCCTGACGCCTCCCCCAGCTCAGACCTCCTCAGCCTACGGGCTGCTGCCCGCGTTTCCCTCTGCGCTCTTCCCCGCCATCCTTGGGGAGCTGTACCGATACTACAGACCCGAGGGGACTGCCATGAAGATAGGCATGAGTGGAGTGCTGTGTGGGACAAGTGAAGCCATGTGAAGCCTGTGGCAATGACCCCATACACCAGGAGGGGCCGCTGTGAAAGTTTTTGCTGGATCAGAAGGGTGGAAGCCTGCGCAGAGGTTGGTGGTGACCCCGTATGCTAGGAGGAGCCGCCATGGTACAGACTACTGTGTGGTGAGGGCCGTCGCCTTAATGGTGGAGTTACAGCATCCCCGTATGCCAGGAGGGGCTGCGGATTCCTAAGTGGTTGAGAAGATGGGGCCGTCGCCTAAGAAATCTGAGTCAAGATCTGTGGTTCACCACAAAGCAGCAAGAACTGAGCCAGAGCTGTCCCATATGAAACGGAGGAAGACGCAGTGTGCATCACCGCATCAACGCCAGCCAGCAGCATAGGAGTCAAATCCCCACCCCCACTGTGTGTGAAGCGCAAGATTTACCATGCAGGAGAAGCATCGGTGCACCGCCAATCGCTGCTGGAGCCAGCCACATATGCTCAGGAGAGAGCCACATGCAGCCGAATCTTCACACAGGACCAAAGCAGCGTAAATGCCTTTGGTCGGAGCACTCTCTGGGACATTGCAAGCCTACTCGCTGCTGGAGCTGGTAAGACTGGTTACGGGCCAATCAGGCCCCAGAGGAAAGCGAAAAGAGACTTTAGACTACTTTACTAAAAGCCGGAGTGGGCTCTTAAGGTAAGGCCTACTAGTAAGCATTCCCTTGAAGTGGCCACCAGTGAATGGGAAATAACCACATCCGCATTACAAAGAGTGGGTGGGAAAGGGATTTGCGAGCGAAACACTAAAGAGCCCTGACCTCAAGGGGAAATGTGTTATTGTTTATATGTCAAATTATTGCTTGGAACGCATGGAGTTAGAATTAAAATACTATGAAAATAAGTATTTGACTGGACATTGCTCTACTTAACATTGCTGTGCGCTCTTTGGGTTAGGAGTGGTGTTCACTGACCTGTATTCACACTTCCCACCTGAAGGGAGCCTTATACTGCTCGACCATAGCTACCACTGAGAGTCAAGTGCTGAATCGGGATCCATAGCAGGTCGGGCCTGAGACATCAGGAATAAAAGTCCTCAACCCCGACGGTTGGGCCCGGCAATCCCTACACCCCGTGGCCCTCTGAGACAGGTTCTGACACTAGCATTTTCTCGGTGTAACCTAATTTATTCCACCCATCATTTCTGGTACTGTCCTTGTCATTCCGTTTACTGCACCCATCTGCTCTGGTAATTCCAGCGTTAACTCCTTTACTGCAGGTATCTGAGTGGTATGTGAGTGCATGTAATGTCTGTGATTATCGCACGCTTGTCTCATTCACTCAAAGGCTCGCCCTGCTGTAATGACACTGATTACCTGCCTTTGGTTCCGCGCAACCTTTCCACACACACACACACACGCCCCAGTCTTGAATCTAACTCGTCACTTGTAGCCACGAACTGCCGAGCTTAGGGCTGCTTCTGTAAACCCCTCGCGTGTTTCCTTTCATCGTCTGAAATCACTTGAAAGCCCTGGGATGGAGATAAGAGACAATGCGCCGGGCCTACACAAATGCTAGAAAGGTAATAAAATAAACATCAAAGGTGGATCAGGCACAAAACAACAGCCCGATCCATGGCAGAGTGCAACAAAGGCAGGAAGGCGCGGAAACCTACCCCTGGGCCCGGCCATCGCAGGTGAACTGCCTCGGGAGCGGGGAGCAGTGCGCGTTTCCCAAAGTCTTAACCCAAATAACCCTATCTGCACAATCAGAGCCCTGGGCTTTCAAAGAGAGCGCGGCGGTGTGGATGTGTGCTTACACAGCCTCACGCCGAGCTGCCCATTGTCCGCTTGTTTATTGCACATTAACAGCAGCTGTTAACTCCCCTTACTCGTCACATCCTTGAAGTTCTGTGATATCCTGTACTTGCCAAGTTGTTTGAACTGTTTTTTTTGTGTGCATTTTAATGGCGTGTGGTTGTTGGTAATTTACGCCGTATTAATTAGTCAATCCTCTTTTTAACGCATTACAATACGCGTTTCCATTCGTTATTTTTGCTATAAGGCTGCATTCATCGTTTTTTGTCTATTGCCTGTTTATATCGCCACATTTTTTGCTTTTTTTTTTTACACCTGACCTTGCAAGTCATTCTTTGTACAGCGTCTGTCTTTATTACGGTGTGTGTTTCTATGAAGCAAAGAAATCTAAATAAACTGCGTCGATGTGAGTATTTTGAAACAGGTGCCCTCATGGCGCGAGTAAAAACGTGAATTCTTTGTGCAGGGAGGCCCGCAGTCCTCTGGACTTCTGTGGTGTCCGAATTCACTGACACGCATGTTATTCGTACAGCTTCCAGCGTTCTGTTTGCTTTTCCAAGTGTGATGCATGTGTGCGCTACACGGACAGGTACGTTTCGACTGTTTTTACAACAGCGCAGGTGAATGTAAATCCTATTTAAGGCGGAATGGGTGTCAAAGAGACAACAAGTGACGGGGGGGGGGGGGGGGGAGAAGGGGGTGGGGGCGATATATTTGTCTTCTTCCCAAACCGGATCCTTTGAGTGGGTTTAATTTCACTCTCGGGCCTCTCTGCAGTCACCTGTACTAGAAAGGATTCAGCTCAAGTGATCGCTGGTAATAGTATTCTCCCAGCTACAGCTGATAAAAAATACGCATCACAGTGAAGGCTTCGGGATATAATCTCCTCCCTAACACGCACTGGTCAGCTGTTTTGTTACAGTGATTGCAGGGTCGTGGACCA
Source organism: Triturus cristatus (assembly GCF_964204655.1). Lineage (NCBI taxonomy): Eukaryota > Metazoa > Chordata > Amphibia > Caudata > Salamandridae > Triturus > Triturus cristatus. The sequence continues at coordinate 346,185,541 of NC_140588.1, read as the reverse complement.
CTCTGGGGTGTAGTAAGCACCCCGTACTGAGTGTGAAATACAGGCACACACGTTTCACGGGGAGGTGTGCCACTTTCAGAAACAGCTGGATTACCGCTGGGGCGCTTGGTGGCATTGGAAAAGTAGCTGGAATGCGCGTGCCAAGGTATGAACCTATGTGGCACAACATGAACTCTCTGGGGCATTTTGACAAATATAGGACGCGGTTTGAACAAGTGTTGGCGCAGCACGCGCACTGCTCGTGACTTGGCACTGCAGTCTCCGAGGGTGGCTAACAAATGGTATATCACACACAAACCGGTTGCAGGTCAGACGCCAGGTTGCAATGGAGAGCCCATTGTACGAATACATGCATTGCTCTCGTCGTGAAATGCATCTAAACGTATCAATTTGGCGTGCATATGTCACCAAACAGGTGCCCTGCCACTCAAGCGGGGGCCGGGGCTGGAACCTCGCACTCTGCACTCCAGGCGGACGGGCTGCGAGGGCAGGCTCACCTGCCAGGTGGAGGGATCCTCCGGCAGTGGCGATGCGGTCCCTTCTCCGACAGGTGTCACTGTGGCTTCAGCCTCCTCGGAGTCCCACCTGGCCCCACCCCCGCCCCCGGGCGGCGTGGATTTGCTGGAAATAGGTAGGTGAGCGGGACCTGGCTCCACCCCCAGGGCTGGCTATTAAAAAGCCGGTGGGAAGGTAGAGTGCTAGAGAGCGGCTCAGAGCCGGCTGACAGCATTCGAGCAGCAGTAGCAGCGCCCTGCTGCAGGGACCAGGGGAGTCACGAACATCCCTTAAACAACCACAGACTTGACAAACCTCCACTGGAGGGGCTGAAACTGAACCGGACAACCCTATACTTTGGGGCTGAGACAGCACCAACGAGTGCCACTGCCAGGGCGCAGCGTCGCACGAGCACATGCCACTGCACTGACAGGTGCCCATCACTGACCCGGCTCCCATATACAATCAACCTATGCCCGCAACTGCTGCTACAAGACATCCAGGAAAACGTGGGAGGTCCTCGGGTGCACCCATACAGAATCTAGCAGCGATTTTTGTTCAAGTGTGAGTGAAAACTGTGATGCACTGAAGAGCGCGGAAGACAGCTGGAGCTTTTCTGACAACATACTCTGCATTGTTGTGTCCACTCACCATCCGGACGCAGGGCCGTGCAACCCGAGGCCCAGAGACCCAGCAGCTACAGACAGAATAGGGGTCTCCTAGGAGCGAAGTGGCAGGTGTCCTATCCTGGCACACAGCGACAACGCTGTGCACGTCAATCGTGCACAGCCAGTGGTGCAGCAGGGGTTATCCAGAAAGAAACTTGTAATCAGTCATTCATCACTCGCGCACAGAGGAACGGCTGTGCCACCCCATCACCTAAAAGTCCGTGCCCACATTCCACACACTGTGCCCGCTCCAGAAGCGATGGAGCTGCACGGCTTTAGCCACCCACGGAATTTTGAAGACAAGACTGGCAGTGACTTGGAAAGCAGCAGCAGCCCGCTGTCAGGAGACGACGAGCTGGGCTCGGACGGGGACTGCGTTGCCAACAGCCCGTCAGCGCCACAGGAGGAGGCGGACCCCGCTGCGGTACCAATTGGCGAGGAGGGCATCCCCGGCGGGGCGGGGGAGTCTGGCAAAGCCAAGCCCTACACACGGCGCCCCAAGCCTCCCTACTCGTACATCGCGCTCATCGCCATGGCCATCCGAGACTCGGGGGGCGGGCGCCTCACCCTGGCCGAGATCAACGACTACTTGATGCGCAAGTTCCCCTTCTTCCGTGGCGGCTACACGGGCTGGCGCAACTCCGTGCGCCACAACCTGTCCCTCAACGACTGCTTCGTCAAGGTGTTGCGGGACCCCTCTCGGCCATGGGGCAAGGACAACTACTGGATGCTGAACCCCAACAGCGAGTACACCTTCGCCGACGGCGTCTTCCGGCGGCGCCGGAAGCGCCTGAGCCGCGCCGGCGCAGGTCGGGGCCCGCTGCTGCCTGAGGAGGAGGCGGCTGAGCTGTCCCCTGGCCGTCGCTCCCCGCCACCGAAGCCTGCCAAGCCCGAGCCCGCCAAATTCTGCAGCCCCTTCGCCATCGAGAGCATCCTGAGCCGGCCCTTCCTGCGCAGGGAGAGGCACTACAGCCAGGAGCCTGTGGCGCAGGTGTGGGCTCCCACAGCCATGCTGCCTCCCGCGCCCCAGACCTCCCCAGCCTACCCGCTGCTGCCCGCCTATCCCCCGGCGCTCTTCTCCGCCTCCCTCGGGGAGCTGTACCGGTACTGCGGGCCCGAGGGCACTTTCCTGCTGGAGCCGCGGGGACAGCACTACAGCTCCCAGCAGCAGCACTGTATCTTCCCCAGCCCCTTCCAGCAGCAGCATCCCCGGGCCAGCCCCGAACTCCAGCGTGCCCCCAGCACTTACCAGCAGCAACACTCCTCCTTCAGGATGGAGCACCTCCTGGCCCAGTGACCCCGGGGCCTGCCAGAGACTATGGGGGCGTCAGCACTTTCTTCAAGCGCAGGACACGACTGAAAACGAACATACTGTGCCTTGTAAAATGTTGTGATTTGCATTTGTCGGAGACAGGGGATTTCTAGAGTGTGGATGTTAGCTTTTCATCCAGTTTATGTTGTCTAATATAGCATAGACCTCAAGCTGCCCCAAATCTGGTACATTAACTCCCCATTCTGGTTTGTTTTCTTTGCATTACCGTACCTAAAGGGAAAGCAACTTTACAAGTGCCTACATCGAGAAGTAATAATTTAAAAAAACAACACACATGGACTGGGTGAGAGACCTAAACCTGGCATGGGCAGGATACAATGTTTTATAATTGGGCTTGGCCAGTTTCTCTGTCTGTCCCAGTAACACTTCTTTATTTGGGGAAACGTAAGGAGAAATAACCTGTATCTGGGAGATTGAACGATGTTCCGTACTAGTTGTGTATTCGGCAGGTCCTGCATTTCGGTTGCATTTTGGGACTTCTATCCACTGTAGACAAACACTACTAGTACGAGAAGGTAGAGGGAAACACCTTAAAATACATTTCTTTTGGGTCAACTTGGGATCTCTGTAAACAAACTCCTTTTATTTTATGGTTTTCTAATTTTGAAGTAGCACGAAGAATCAATTTCAGGGACATATCCGATGCATTTTTATCCCAATAGACAAACTCTCCTCTTTCTACATTTTCCTGATTTTCGGGGGAGGGGGCACAATTTCAGGGACGTATCAGATGAATAGGATGCCTTATTAACCCCTGATGTTCTGCCCCTGTCTGTCAGATGGAAAAGGCTCTTACATTTGTCATTCGTTTTTACTACTGTCCAGCAATATGCATCCATCACTGTGCCAAACTACTGCAGAGCCTAACAGATATCATTTCGTTTTCTACTTACCGTATTTATAAAATATATATATATATATTTTTGACACGTGTTTTAAATATGTTTATAACTAATAATGAACGGCATTGACTTTCTATATTTTGTATTGTTGACAAAGCTCGTGTTCAGAGCTCGGTGATTGCCATGTTCTCATTGCACACTACTGCCACTGTAAATGGAGGTGTATGTTTTTGTTTTGTAATAATGTACAGACTCCCTGTCATCTCAGGCTAATGACACGGCTTGTTCTCGAAATAAAAGTAAATCAAGTGCCTTGAAAGCTAGTGATGACTCAGCTCTCTGCATAGCTGCGCGGTGTTGTGACGGCTGGAGGGATCCGGGGGTATGACAGGTATGCGATTTGCGTGCGAAATCATAAAGGCAGCGTCTAGAAGAGGGATCCGGTTACAGGCAGAGGAGGGCGATCCAGCTCTCCTGGGGAGGAAGAACGTTCTCACACTGCTCACTGCAGCCACACTTTTGGGGATTGCCGGGCAGTGCTGATGGCCTGGGTGGGGACTCGTGTCTTGGCAGAAGGCTCCCGCCCTTCCTGTCTGACGGGAATACACTTCTCCCCCCACCCACCTTCCCTAAGCAGCCGCTCCTTTTGAGATATAACCTCTCTTCAGCCTGCCACAGAGCAGAATCTCCCTGGAACACTTTTGTATCAGCCGATACCAGCCCTTTAAGTGGAAGGTCAAAGGTGTGTGTGGATGAAGGGTAGGGGGCGTTGAGGGTCTCAAAAAGGGACATGGCTAAAACAAAAACAAAAAAGCTCATAAACGAAACCTTTACATGAGGCGTGTAAGTAATATTGTGGCCTAAAAGATGTGATCTAGACACTGGTAAACTTAGCAGTTTCCTTTAGCACAGTTATTTCACCAGCTATGTACCTCCTTCACCACCTTCCCCATAGGATCCTAATTACATCTGGCACATAGGTTAGAACCAAGCTACTAATAAAGAAGTATCCTACATGTACAGATGGACTCTGTATCTTCCTTTACAACAGTTACCATAGCTGTGGGCTCTGTGGACAAGCTTAGGCAGGGGCGTAGCTTGATCAGTAAGATTGGGGGGTGGGGAGTTTCAGATTTCCCGACCATCACTCTGGCACATAATGTTAAAATACATAATAGCACAAGCAGGGTGCATGAGAGGGGGCTAAGGGGCAGTGGAAAGGGAGAGGAATATGTATTGATAGGGGTACTAAGTGAGAGAAAGCAAATTATTTTGTGAAATGACCAACATTTTTGAAGTCTTTCCAAACAGTGAGGGAGAGAGTGTGGTTGTCTTTTAGCCTGTGTGTAAATATTTCTGTGAAATCCGACAGGCACCGCCCCATAACCGACTGAAAGCACCTGTACCCAACTATTTCTCACAAAATACATTAGGGGGTGTCCCCCCCCCCTCCCCTAGCTACGCCCCTGGGTTTAGGGTTGGAAGAGCATACAGCCTAAACTCCTACCACCCAACAGCATGCTCTGTGAGCAGCAAAGCCTTCAGCCTCAATGCCGCAGCTCCAGAGTTGCCAGTCGTGCCCGACATAAACAACGTGACCTACCCACAACCTGAACTCGCGCTGCCAGTCGTGCCCCGACATAAACAACATGACCTACCCACAACCTGAACTCGCGCTGCCAATCGTGCCCCGACATAAACATGACCTACCCACAACCTGAACTCGCGCTGCCAATCGTGACCCGACATAAACAACATGACCTACCCCAAACCTGAACTCGCCCAGAGTTGACTCAGTTTGCACTATGGGCTTATACAAGGCTTGTGTTGCATAGAGAACAAAACTACAGAAGCACAGCATCTGGGAAAGTGAAGTGGTTTCAAATTAAGGTGATAGGCGCAATTCAAACAGGACGTAAAAACGCAGAAGTGTGAACAAGGACTGCATCGCAGACTTGGTTTACCTTAAGGGTTCCTATTAGCAGCAGAACTAAACTTAAACTTCACCAGTTAAATCAATACAAGAACATTAAGTTTACAATATTTGGGAGCCATAAAACAGACCGGTTCGATATATAGTTTATTGTTCATAAATAATTTGTCCTTTACAATAAAAACGATTTTTTATCAAAGATATATACATGGATTTTGTGGGCTCAGCATGAGTTCAGAACATACATAAACAAAAAGAGAAAACATGACAACATAGCATATCTGAAAAAACAATCACACTGCAAAAAACATACGTCAATACATTAAACACAGATATAGCACAATAACATAATAATTATTCCATATAATTATTAGAATTGTCATACATCTTTATGACTTTTTGTGTTCTTTCTCTCATTTATAAAGTAAAATATATATATATAGACAGAATTGCACCGATGCACGTTTCGGAACTTAAAGAACAGTTGAAGGAGATAGTGTAACCTTCATCAGGGCGATGTCTGTGCTTCATAAATAGTGGTAACTGCCATCCATTCTGAACTTTTTCAAGCACTAATGAAAGCTCACATCAGGTTTCAAATACTAGTTCATGTAAGTTCATATAGGTTCTCGTCTGACTTTACTAGTAAATGTATATTAAATGTATTTAGTGTGTATGGATGAGACCATCAGTTATTTGAAGAGAGTGGCTATCGTTTCCATTTAAATATATTAAATTTACCCTGGCTGTGAATAACCCCGCCCCACTTATTACAAGCAAATATTAGGGTTAGAGGGCTACTACATTGCCCAGCCGAGTAACCAATCAGTATGTGAAGCATGCCTTAAGGCAAACTTCTCCAATAAGTTACGTGTAAGCAGCTGTCCTGTGTGCAGCTCAACCACTAAAGTTAAGGCTTTTGTTTGGTTGAATTAATATATGAATCCCAAAACTGGGAAGTGTGTATTAAATACGAAAATGGGTGTCTTTTCAAAACTCAAAAACTGAAGTTAGAAGAAAAATGGTTGAGTTTTCAAAATATTTTTTAAAGCTGATATGACATTGGTGAGACTTATTACTACTATTATAATTACCTTGGTGCCACAAGAATGTTATGACGATTTGTTGAGCAAGCTTGCTACCTGTGAGGGTAATCTGGCGCTTGAGAAGATGTGTAGGTCAAGCGGGAGTAGTTGTGAGCCGTCTGGAAGAGATCTGCGGGGTTAGTTGAAGAAAATATTGGAAAAGTTGTATGCCCCATTCTAATATACATTTTTCATTAAATATTCAATAGTATTAGGTTTTAAAGTGTGAACGATGACCTTACAGAGTACCAGCAAACTACAATCTTTGTTGGGGCTTTTCAATGATTCCCTCACTATCACCCTCCAACAGTGCCCCTATGTTTCCATAGGTCCTCTGTCATATGTATTTTATTTGTTTTATAGCGCGACTCATGCCAATGTAGGGTGTCAGAGCACTTTACATCACATACACACACAGATAATGAATAATCTGTGTGTAGAAAATGTTACATAAAACAAAGGGGACAACAAGGTGTATGATTCACATGTCATCCATACTAGTAGGCATTTTAAGAGTGATGGGTCTGGAGAAGCACAAACGTAGGATTCAAAACGTAACACAGTGGTTAGGATTGGCTTTACTAATAATAATGTATTCCTACCCAAGCAAACCCCTTTTAGCAGCATTAAGATAATGAAAAACTGGGGCAAAAAACATAACTTTCTAACTTGTACCATGCAGTTTGCATGTGGCTCTTTGATGACAGTTTATAGCTCACTGTGCTAGATTACGAATGCAATTTATGAATTGCACAGTAGCAAAAGGATCTCGGTGACAAAGGCTTTAACCCACTGCACATAAAATACAGTTCTGTGGTCTGTGAAGTACACATTCTGTGAGCAGCAATAATAGCCCTCTACTCTACCTTAGATGAGTCAAAACTGCCACTAGACAAGACTCCTGTCTCCTTCCAGAAGGAAGATTAATCACCAGAGATATCTTGACACTTTTATTTTGCCTGATAACTGGATGTACAAGGATCTCTGCAGTGGGTGCTTTTAAAACCAGAACATATTTCAAAACACGGAGGGTGGAAGTGAAAGCGAGTGCTGAGTGGATTATGCTGGCCTGCTGATTTTCCTACTGGAGGCTGATATTGCAGCACTGCTACAAAGCCCCCCCCAGTAGCAAAACTGCCCCCCCTCTTCCAGCCTCCCCGGGAAACGCCAGATACAGTTAGTAGACCTTTTACGACAGCATTATATAATGAATCCAAGATCTTAAAACAACCTATCCCTAGGCTCTAGTAGAGGATTCTAACAACAGTCGCAAAACTGTTGTCCATCATGCCTAAGGTCTTGTGTATCCGCAGTACTCTAAAGCTGGCCTAATGTGCAGTTCCTCACTGCTCTGCTTTCACTGTACTGTAACTCCCACTCAGTCACCAGCCATTCTATTCTGACTCATCAGCTTAAACTCACATAAACGAAATGTGTAATCTGTAGTGCAGTTAAAACTGCCCAGGATATCCACACTGCCTCGTTAACACATCTCCTCTAGGTTCAAGAATCTTGGTTTGATATTAGTCCTTCAAAAACAGGACAGAGCAGACAATGCACAGATCACACAAACAACATTAGTCATACATCATCACCATTTCAAGTTAATTTCTAAAATTAACAACAATTCTATAATAATTTGTCACAGTTCTGAGTATAAATGTATTTTATTGCTCTTTTAAAAAAAGTTCTGCGGTTGGAGTTTGTGTATTGCTACCTGACCCTGAGACAAAGGGGGCTTAGATGTAGACATCCTGACAGGATACCTGGGAAGGGACTGTATCCATCCTCGCTGACACTTCAAGGAGCTTTGCCTACAGCACACACAAAGGAACCTGGCAGCAGGCTTACCCCGTCTTTAGTGACCCTAGATAACTTGGATCCTGGATGGAAGGAAGAAGTCCTGGCAGAACCAGTTTTTAGGGTAGGTCTAGGAATTCCCCCATACAAAGGCTGGCACTGGGGATACAAGTGGCACTCTCAGACCCCAAGTTGGGATCTTTGCTACCACGAACGAGGCCATTCACACTAAAACTCTGCTTCCTGCGACAACAGCCAATGTGAAGCTTCGGTAAGACCTGCTCTTTGCACCGACAGAGACCGTCCGTGACGACTCTCAACGCAAGCCCAGCACTTTGCGCTACAGTAACTAAAGCCTGTGACGATTGCCAGCATGAAGACCCAGCGACGACTGAATCTTCATGCGACAGTAAAGACTGTCTGTGACGCTTCTGTCAAGCAGACCGGGGCGAGGAGGACTCCAGTTCCCAGGAGCCTCTGCGGCAGGAAGGGCTGCCAATGCTACCATCGCGCCTGGAGGCGCTTATAATCACCCACTCAATACCACAGCACGGGACGCCCATCAGAGCTCGAAGGAGACCGGGCCAGCCCCCTAACGTCATCCGCTACAAACAGACACCATGGGTAAGCGCAAAACCCCTTGTAGTCAGGAGCAGGGAAGCACAAGAGTGAAAATGCCGAGGCACTCCACCTCCATTATCTCATATATGACTTCAGTGGTGGGGGCTCTGAATAAGGAAATACAGAACGTAGCGGTCGAGCTGGGTCTCAACCAAGAAATATCTGGGTGCATAAATATTACTGCTACTGATAGCACCCAGAAAAACCCTGTCCCCCTGGAGCCTAGAGTACTGATTATTGATCAGGGAACTGGGGGGATGCAGATTACCCAGCGCTGGCCCAACAAGGGGGAATGGCGCGACAAATGAGGAAACCCTTAAAGGGGATGAATCTAGGCGGAAGGCCCCATCGACAAATCCAGGGGTGAACCCAGGAAACAAGAATGGGAAAAAAAAGGTCTGGCACCCCTGGACATCTATCGACCGAGGCGACCCACAAGGTGATTTTAATTTACAGGTTGAGACAGTGGTGCAGAAAGTGTTGATGGACATTTTCACCTCACGGTTAGAGCCCATTCTTTCTAACATTGCTAAAGACATTGTTATGTTGGCTAACACCGTGGAAGGGATTAAGGACAAACTGGATAGTTTGGAGACCCGTCTAGGGGACACTACTAACCTTAATTCCACTGATCAGGCACAAACTAGGCCCGCATGGGTTAGTCGGGATAGCCGGGAGGAGGGAAATCAAATACCACCAAAGACTAACCCAGACTGTAACTCTGCTACTAATCCAGCTGTATCTACAGGGAGCCAGGCAGGAATAGATTCAAGTCGTATGATTGAGCCATCTAGAGGTCGTTATCCAAATGCTAAGGCTCTGGCTCAGAACAGACACCAAGGGTCTGACGGGGCCTACCGTAGGAGTAATAGACTTCATCTGCCCACAGAAGCCATCCCACCTAGTTGCTATACTTACAGGGGTTTCCCCACTGATGGAGCATAAACCGGAATCAACTATGGAGTTGTTACGGAAAACCAAATACTGGTGTGATCAACTTCCTACCACCTGCAGGTTTAATGTTTCTAAGCATATTATAATGGCTAGACAAGTAGGGTGGGTTGGCCCAAAATCTAAGCAAATTGCATTGTCGTTAATTTTGACAGTGCAGATTTCAGGGGCAGTTATTTAGGGCCGGTCCCTACGAGGTGCAGGGGGTGATCAGGGCAATGCCACTGTTTTTTTTTTACCCACCCCCTAATGTCATTACCCAGGGGCCTCAACCCCATTCGGATATCCGAAACCATCCCTTTGTTCATGCCAATACAAGGGGGGGTAATCTGCCATGATAAGTCTCACCAAAGCGTAGCTAGTGTCCCGAAGTTGTCAACAGGGTTCTTTGAGAGAAATGCTGGAAAAATTAATTTACACTGCCAAAATAGATTCCTCCCCTTGTCTATACTAGATAAAAATGATTGACTGACACCGCTTGCTCATCAGAGTAACATAAGTGAAGATGATAAAGGGCAGGGCCTAGAAGAGAGTAACAATTCTAACTGTAACATTATTAGTTAGAATATTGCAGGTCTGAGGAGCAAAAAAGAGAATCCCAGGTGGCTGTGTCTGTTAAAAGAGTATGACATAGTTGGGCTACAGGAGACCTGGGAAATGGCCAACAATTTTTGTGTGGATGGACATAAATCCTATGGGGTCCCTGCGCAACCATCTCAATCAGGTAGGGCAAGACGGGGTCTTCTTATGCTTTTCTCACTTAAATTGGCAGGGGCTCACAGAATGGTGGATGTGGGCTCTTTCAACTGTTTGGCAATCGAATATACCGCCCACAACTCAAATAAAGTGTTCTTTGTAAACTTTTATAACTCAGGAGAAAGCAGTTCAACAAATGAACATTTACTTAAATGGAATTTTTTTTTAGAAATGTACAGTTCGAAACAAACCGCGTATTATTCTATTATAATTATGGGCGATTTTAATATTCATGTGTCTAATCTGAACTGTCAGGGGAAAGAACCTCTGGAGCTGGCCATCCTCCCAATGCCACACTTTGAACACACACAATAGGGAGAGTGTTTGGAAGAGCTTTTGGCCACCATAGATCTTTTTGAACCGAGCTCATTTGACCACGAAGAGAAGATTCCTACTTTTAAAGCACGGGGGAGTGACACTATTATAGACTTTATTTTTATTTCCCCAATTTTTTTGACCCAAGTAACCCAAGTAGACTCTGCAGTGAAGTTTTAGGGAGAGTGATTTTAAAGAAATTAACAGATTGGTTAGATAAAAATGAGGTTTTATCTAATTTACAATATGGTTTTAGAAGCGGTAGGGGTACTATGGACCGGTGTCTTAATCTTTATCTACTAGCAGGTAAATACACTACAGCTAAAGCAGGGACGCTTCAGCTGGCCTTTATGGATCAGTTGTCGGCTTTCAACCTGGTAAATAGGTCCAAGCTCTGGCACATCCTGTTAGATATAGGCATTGATTCTAGTTTAGTCTACTTCTTGGCTGACCTACACACGGATCTCACCGCAAGAGTGAGGGTCAACCAAGAAGGAAAATGCACAAGACACTTTACATCAGGCAGAGGTGTTCGCCAAGGATGTATTTTAGCACCACTACTTTTTACTTTGTATATTAATAATCTGGGCAAGTTTTTAGAAATGGCTAGTCTGGATATACCTCGGGTAGGGGACAGGCTCATTCCGGTGCTCCTCTTTGCGGATGATGCCGTCCTATTGGCCCGTATAGCTATAGGGCTCCAAAGGATTTTAGATTCCTTTGGGGTCTATATGAAATCTCTGGACTTAGCGATAAATATAGCCAAATCTCATGTAATGACTATGGGCCGGAAACCCAAAAAACCAAAACCTTTCTTTGTAAAACTGTAGAATTGACTAAGGTGACTTCTTTTACTTATCTGGGAGTACTTTTTGATGAGAAGGGTTCCTGGGTACCTCAACAGAAAGTTAAAGCAAATGCGATGGCTAGGTCAACGGCTGCTGTGAATGGTTTTGCGCAGCGACTGGGGGGTAAACCGATGGATGCAGTGCTTAATATCTATAAATCTAAATGTATAGCGATTGCATTGTATGGCTCAGCAATATGGAGATATAAACCGATGCAGGAGATACAAACAGCTGAAAATAAATTCCTATGCTCTCTCCTGTCTGTACCCCAATCCACTCCTACCTTTTCAATTCACCAGGAACTAGGGGTTGGCTATGTGACAGACAGGTTGAAGCAGGCTCCGGTGCTCTGCTGGCTTAAAACCTGGTTTAACCCCCAATTAACGCTGAACCATAAGATAATCAGAGATTGTGTCACCCTGAACCAAGCCAATAAAATTCCATGGCTGAATTATGTCAAGAATATTTAAACCAAGCTTGGTCGTCCAGACTTGTTCAATTCTCCGGATAAAGTAACTAAAGATGATTTGGCATGGGTAAAAATACACTTATTGGATCGGATGAAGGTAGAGTGGGAGGAGATTGAACTAATGAAACCTACGGTTAAAATTAATTTCCTGTTAAAAACTATCCCTGAGATTGAACCTTATCTGAGGATTGTTACTAAACCATTTCACCACCTGCTTCTTTTATTTTTTATTTTTTAATAAATACCCGGTATAATATTTGTGAATACATTTTACAATTCATTCTATAAAAGAGAGAGACAGAAAATATATAAAATATAGAGACCAACGAATACATAAAACACGAAAAAGCTCTCCAGACAGTAAAAAAAAAAGATTAATAGGAGATATAACATATTGAGAGACAATTAAAAACAGTTAATTAGTCTTGCAATTCCATCAATGATAACAACAACCTGTCAACATAGGGAAGCTTCCTTCAGACAGAGACATATTTACACTTAGACATTCGGTACTTTATAAGACTCAGCCAGTCACCATTACCCTGGAAACCAGTCGTAACGTATCAAGCCGGCCTCCTACCCCACTCCCGCATTTTCGATAGTGAGAGGGCGCTGAGCATTATCATTCCATCCCTTGATGGGGCCCAAATACTCAGCCTCAGCTCCCTCATCTTCCTACCTCTCCTTGTATATAGGGAGGATTCTAGGTTATGTATCCCAAGGAGACGAGCAAGCCACGTTTGAAAGGTGGGGGCCATGGGGTCCTTCCATCCTGCAGCTAAAAGTATCCTAAGGACTTCCACACATATAAAGACAAAGGCTTCCTCATCCTTGCTGAGGCCCAAACTACCATTGTGCCCCATTAACATTAGGGTAGAGGATAGATCGATCTTAACTCCTAGCAGCCTCTACCAAAAGACCCCAATCTCTCCTTGAATGACACTTAATTTTTCACATTGATGAAACATATGTATCAGATCGGCAGGCCCTTCGCCACACCTTGCACATTTATCATCCTCTCTCTTTCCCCACTCATACAATTTAGCTGGAGTAAAATAGAGATTGAAGAGGGTTTTATAATGTTGGGCTCTTAAATTAGTAGAGCGAAAAAGGTTTTCTGCTAAGATGCAGCGCCTTATAGAAATCTATATCAGGATCGTTTAATTTATTTACCCAAGAGGCCTCAAATTTTTCCATATCATCTTGTACACTTAGAAGTAAGGAGCTATATATCATTTTTATTTTAGTTCCACCCCCTACTAAGTACTCAATCAAGTTAATTCTACCCCCCGGTGAAATCGTGGCCTAATACTCGATAGAATATTGTGAATTTGTACAAATTTGAAGCCTTGACTTGCCTGAATCCTGAATTTCTTCTGTATGGTACTGAATCCCAACATTTGATCCCCTTCAAATATATCCCCAATTTTTCTAATTCCTTGTTGATCCCAGATTCTACCCATCCTGTCATATATCATTTGCGGGAATACACTTGACTTCCAAAGAGGAGTATAGTAATTTATTTTTGGGATTAACAGAGTTCTTTGTATCTCCTTCCAAACCTCCCAGGCGCTGGCCATTACCTAATCCCGCATTTTTTTGTAATACCGCCTGTCTGTTTTACGAAGCAAAAACCCTATGGCCTCTGCCAAGCATCATCTCAAATATTGTTGGGAGGATATGACTACTTGATACCCTAACTGTTTGGCTCCTTTCCGAGTCAAATAATATTGCCATCTGACTCAGCAGGCAGGCCCAATGATAAAATCTAACATTCGGGATCGCAAGCCCTCTCCTTGCCTGCGGGAGAGACAGGTATTTCATAGCACGTCTGACTTTCCCATAATGCCACATGAAGTTCATAAATGTTGAGCCTATTGATTTCATTATTGCATTATTGACTCATCGATCATGAATGGAATAGATCGAAACAAATACAAAATCTTGGGAAGCATAGTCATTTTTAATACATTGTCCCTCCCGAATATAGACAAATGCATACCGTCTATTCTTTTTAGGTTCGCTGACATTGACTTCATCAGCAGATCAAAATTAACCCCTATTAGTGTATCCATTGCTGGACTGATTCTGACCCCTAACTAGATTACCCATTCTATACATCTTGAAACATTCATTTTGATATTATTAGTGCAGACTATCTGGGTCTTACTTTCATTCAGCAAATAACCAGACCTCTGCCTGAACTCCCTTGCAATCTCAGTAATTGCACTCATAACTGGATCCGGTGTTAGTATAGCCAAGTCATTAGCATAGGCCAGCAGCTTGGTCTCAAAGCCAATGGAAACTGTAGGCTTGATATCATGACACCTCAATAGTCTTTCTATCAACTGATCAATATATTGGGCAAATAGTATTGGTGAGCATGGACAGCCCTGTCTTGTCCCTCTAGAAATATAGATATTATCCGAGCTGCCCCCCATTAGTTAAATTCTAGCCTATGGCTCCAAGTACATTGCCTTAATGGCCTAGATATTCTTTGGCCAAACCCCCTTCGTTCTAATATCCCCCACAAATACATCCATGTGACTCGATCAAAGGCTTTTTCCGCGTCGAGAAGGATCATGGCCATTTCCCCCCCCGTGGCCGCCTGTACATCAAAAAGTGTGATGGTCCGCCTTACATGTTCAGTCGTCCCGTGCCCTGGGATGAACCCATGCTGCCACGGGGAGACCAAACCGCCAATGACCCTTCCCAACCTCTTCGCCAACATCTTTGAATATACTTTAGTATCTGCATTAATGAAGGATATTGGACGATAAGACACTGGGTTAACCTTTGGTTTCCCTTTTTTATGAAACACTACTATATTAGTTTCCTTCCAGGATTCTGGGATTTTACCAGTATATAATATACCATTAAATAAATCCAGCAATATTGGGGCAATCACTCTCTGAATACGTTTATAAACTTCCAGGGGGATACAGTCGGGGCCAGCTGCCTTTCCTGATGACATTTCTTGAAGGGCTTCAATGATTTCCTCTATCAAGAAATCTTTCTCTAATTCTTCTTTTGCCTGACTGTCTAACTGAGGGCCCACTACCACGTCTTCCATACTGGAGACTTCCGTGAGGATCTCTTCTTTATACAGTTTTTGATAATAGTCCTTAGAGACCTTAAGTATATCATTAGGCTCCGTATACACCTGATCCCCCTCCCGTATGTCTGTAATTATATTTCTGGTACTTTCCTGTCTAATACGGAGTGCTAAAAGTCTACCTGCCTGTTCTCCCGTCTCATAGACCTTACCCCTGTGAGTTTGGTAATCATCCGCAGCTTTCTAAGCTAACCATTTATGCAGCTCGAATTTTATGGTCAGGATCCTGTGCTGAATCTCTAAAACCTCTTTTCCCTGACCTATATCTTCGGTATGTTGTTCCTCTGCTATCGTTAACTCTCTTAACAGTCTATAATTTTCCATCTGAGCCTCTTTCCTTAACCTGGCAGTAAAACTAATCGTTTCCCCTCTAAGGAAGGCTTTAAATGTGTCCCAGACTGTATTCCGTGAAGCACTATATCGATTCATGTCAAAAAAGTATTGGGCCCATTTCTTCATATATTCTACATACTTCAGATTAACCAATACCTTCCTATTAAAGGTCCATTTCGAGTAACTCTTGTTAGGGGAGTCCGTTTCTAGATGTACAACTAGCGGATTATGATCAGATATTGCCTTTGGCAATTTCTCGATCCTTACTTTCTCTATTTCTGTTGCAGATATAAAAAAATAATCCAGCTTTGTATATTTTTATGTGGACAAGAAAAATATGTAAATCCTACCTTATTTGGTTCTTTGTTCCCCCAGACATCTACCAGCCCATGAGAGGTGACTAAGGAGTTCAAGGCATGATATACCTTGTCTTTACGCCCTGAATACACATTATTATTAACAAGGTCAATTGTAATGTTAAAATCTCCACATAATATCATTGGCCTCGGCCACGTCGTCAACTCAACTTTCAGTTGATTGAAAATCTCAGGATTGTCCTGGTTAGAGCCATATATTGTGCACAAGGTAATTCCTATTCCAAGTTCCACCACCACCCACGGGTGTCTATTATTTTGAGTTTCGCACCACCAAGAGCTACCTTACCCAATACTGCTACGCCCCTGATGGAAGATGTTTGGGAAGAACAGGCCAGTAAATCATATCCTTTTATATTCAATAAATTTCTTTTTGCCCAAGGTAAATGGGTCTCCTGTAAACAGACCAAGTCAAAACAGTTTAACCTTAAAAATTCCCCCAACCGTTGCCTCTTCCTCCAATCATTTAAGCCCCCTACGGTCACTGTACATATCTTAAACTTTTCCATTCTCCTTTATAAGATTGCACCGTCCCTTACTCCTCTCATATTTGAACTGTTTTATATTCAGAACCTTCAACCAACTTTCAAAATAATACCAGGTATTCTTTTCCTCCCCATGACCCTCCCCAGTCACCGCCTGCTTCTAACGAGATTCCGTTTTAACTTAATTCATTTTTATCTGTGAAATTCACAAGGCTGAAGCAGGTTGTGTGATTCAGGTCCCTGTACCTGTGATAATTTCTCGATACAGGACACAATGCACTTTATTATGTTTTGTGATCATTATTGCGCTATCCGCAGGAGATTTTTAGTGCCAATCTTAAAAGGGAAAGGCTTTATTCAGGTTAAACCCGCTCTATTGGACTTACAAAAGCTTAATGATCCATGGGAGATTTTTAATATTGCGAGCTTTCTTGTCGCAGCAGTGAGACTTAGAAAAACCCGGAACCCCATGATAGTATAAGAATACTGTAAATCCATGTTACTACTTTTAAATACTTGCCTTTTTATCACTAAATTATTTTTATTGTAATGGTGTATTGCCCTTATTGTTTTAACCATACCAAAGATTTTATGAAATTCATGAATTTTGTCTTATTCCCTCCCTAATTTTCTTAAATCGCCCTATTATTGAAGAAACGGTTATGAAATTTTATTGTGTAATCTATGTGTTTTTACTGTGTACCGTATGTGTTTTATGTAATGTATTGTGATCTAATGTATGGTACTTTTATGGTTTTCAGTAACCGAATAAAGTGGTTTGAACTGAACTGACTGTCTGTGATGCTCAACCTGCTCTTCGTGTCAATAACCTCTTTCTCATGGCCTCCTCCAATGCGAACGGAACTCTTTGCCCCAGATTTGAGACGATAACACTTTAGCGGAACTGACCTTGTCCCTGTATTTGACCTGCGCTCCATTGTGGTCAGCCTGAACTTGTGACTTTCTCCAGGTCTAGCGAGACAAGATGATTTTGAGTGGTGCTTTGTGCTTCTACATGTTATTTTCACTGAAAACATAAACATTGAATATCTTTGGTTCTACAAACTGGATTTTTGTCATTCAGTTTATTAAATTTACTATATTTTTCGGTGTAGGTCTTCAACCAGTGTCACACTTGAATATGCACTTCAAACTTTAGATTATGGTTGCTTTTTTGCCATCGCGGTGCAAATCTCTGTTCATACAGGGATCTTAATTATAAGAAATCTGTACCCCGGAGTTTTCATCTGTTAAATTTTGGCAGACGGAGCCTGACATAATTTAACAAGTGAAAAGACCTGCGAAATTCTAGGACTTGGGGATGTTAGTGTGCAAAGCACCAAAATCAGCATGTGATTCCCAATTTTTATGTGAAAACGTGTAATAGGTGCTATCTATCGCATCTGATGAATTCTGGTCTGAGGGTCCCACACAGATGGACCAAAGGACTCGATTGCAGCAGAATGACAGACCATTTTCAAAAAGAGAAGCCACTAGGCAACCCATTGTGTAGAGGGAACATGTGAAAAGGGCTGTCCTGCGGGTATAATTAGTTGCTGCCACCACTGTCAGTTGTCTACACCTTGTCAAAGCTGACAGTAGTCATGCTCACAGAAGGGTGGGGGCACATGTTCCCCCTCCAGGCCACAGGAGGGGGAACATGTGTGTTTGTGTGTCCTGAGGCTACATATCAAAATGTCCAGAGACTTGCTACACAGTGAACTCAATGGAGGGTGTCATGCTCTCAATAGCCGTGCGAGTGACGTTTCCACCCCAACATCTGTTGATACTTCAACACATCCATAAAAGTGAATTTGTTTCAGTTGGCCAACAGTAATTATTATTGTACAGATTTGTAGACCTAATTCAATTTTTTGTCTTTCTAGAGATGAGTCCTAGGGAGTATTGGTTTGTTTTGTACTGAAGCCTCTGCTAGGTAATTCAACTAATGCTGGAACACGCTGCCATCCCAAACCATCTGAAAGCTTGAAATATCGCAGTGGACACTGTGGCCAGGCTGTGAATTATCGAATCATTTTATCTTCAATGGAGTTTATTCTTTCCATTTGTCGATCCCTTTATGGTCAACATGCAGTGTCTGATCCTTTGAATGTTGCATAGCTCAGACCCAACACACCTTTTCCACGCCTGTTGACTGCCATGCATTGTATGTGGAATTGTACTGTACAGGTTTGTGATAGCCAATAAGCCATCAACCAAAATAAGACCCAAAAAACATTATGCAGTGGCTTTTTTCAGGTGCTCAGTGAATGCAGTCAAGCTCGCATACTTAAAACAACCATTTCAGTACGCATGTCTACATCAAGGTACACATCAGCTACTAATTTGTCTACTTGAATAACTTTATCAAACTTGAACCAGTTAGAGAACATTCTCTGACACGTATCCTAATCCATTGTAGGGAACTTGTGTTAAGGTATGAAGTGAAGTATGCATACTCTTAAATTATTCTCTTACTCTTCAATGGGAGTCTTACACCGACACACCCTTACATTGTCCCAAATGATAACAGTTGTGAATGGAAATGGTAAGACCATGAGCTTTCCTTGGCACAGTCCTTACGTAGTGAGCTGATACCAAAGCACTCTTTTGGTTTATCGCACACCGTACACACAACACTCAACCAAATACCGTTCTAAATGAAGTTTATTCACTCCATAATTGAACCATTGCTGCATTCAAAACTGCAGTACCAAAAGAAGTTGATGCACTACCTCCCAATTGTATCCTGTACCCTGCAATGATTCATAAATCTGTGTGGTGAGGTCCGCATGGCTACTTTACAAATGTCGGACATTGAAACCACCTCCCTCGTTGATCTCCCTTGTGCCTGTGCATGTAGGAGCTCTATTGCTTCTCGTATCACACTATTATGTCTTGCTTTAGCCACCTGTTCTGGGTTGAAAGAGAGGGTTTTATACCTTTACCAAATGAACCAAATTTAACACATAAACAATCGACCTTCGCAAAAGGATCTGTTCTCTAAGGTAGATCATTATAGCCCTACACACATCAAAGCTATGCAAACAATTCTCCCGAGAAGCAGGAGAGGGCATATACACTGACTAAACAAGGCCAGAAGTACAGTGAAAATGTGAGGGAGCCTTCCGAATAAAAGAGGGTATAGGCCTGAGAATCACATTGGCAGAATTCTCAAAAATTTTTCTGATCTGGTTCCTTTCAACAAGACTTTCTGTTTGAGAGGGTCCTTGGGCAATGGAGTAGGGCAAAGCAGTTGATCGGTCTTTCTTGCAACAGTATTGTATACCCGGGTTCCATAATGTCCAGTGCCCAAAGGTCCATCTCTGAAGCTTCTCACTTGTCCCAAAATTTCCGCAGTCTGCCACCCACCAGCAGCAGTCCAAGATCCCTAGCGTAGTCATGCTTGGGAGTCTGTCAGATTTGTAGTGGAAGCTCCTGCAGCCCAAGGGCGGAACTTCTCAGAAGCAGGGACTCCCTGGCCACGTACCCTTCCACGAAAGGGCTAGGCCATCCTCTGTTGAACGCCTGCCCAAAACACCCTCTTTGCTGAGGAAAACTTCCATTTCGCTGGAGGATTTACAGGGGTCATCAGTTTCCTACCCCTTACATATTTCTTGACCAGATTTTTCAACTCCATATCAACCAGCTTCACTCCTGTGAAAGGGATATATATATGGAGGTTCTTTTGTGTTACGTCTACCTTTGATGACCTCATCCATATCTGCCACTTCATCACTATTCCTGACCCCATAGCCACTGTTGGTGCTCCAAGCGAATCACAACCTATGTCCGAGAGTAAATTGACCATATTGCTCCATTATTGATATTATTGACGAAATGTCTACCCCTTACTCCATTTGCTCTGCAGTCTTCTGGAAATCCCTTAACAAGGACTAGATAGCTTAACTGGCATTAGCTGCTGCTCTGACTCCAAAGTTTGCAGCAGAGTATGATCTTTTCAGTGCCTGTTTGACCTTCTTTTCAACCAGATTGGAGGGGGCAATTTACTCCGAAATTATCCCTGAGCCCCGAGAGAACAACCCCTCCATCAGTGAGTCTATAATCTGCGAAGCGAACACCTCCGCAAAACCCAGCAATGGCTATCTTTTCACGAAAAAGTGGGGAAAGGCGTGCTTTTCCATCTCTTTCCACTCATTAGTTATCAGATTATGTATTGCTTCATCTAGCAGTAAACATTTCGGCTCTTTCCTTTTGGTACTGGCCATGGAGGGTGTCCTCATCCACTTCAGTCAGAGACTCGGGAAAAGTTAAGTTCTCCCTTGAATGCTGTAGTAGGACCTCTTTTAACTCTGACCCCTGCACAAATCTGGCCATGACCTCATCATCTTCCAATCTGAAAATGCCATACGGAGCTGGGATTAGCCATAGCGAGCATCGGGCATTTCCCCGGGAGGGTGGAAGGGTGTTGGCAGATTTGCCAGTGGTGGAGGGCATTTTTGTTACTGTGGGCCTCTCTTGCAGTGGTTCTGCTATGTCAGCCCCCAGTAACAAAAGCAGCAGGGGTGCTGATCCGTCAACATTGCCAGGGCCGTTTGGGTTCCCAGTACGGCCCTGATACGGAGTTTCTTGGGGGATGACTGGCCTTCCCTAGCCCTGAATGTTGTAGGCACTGCCTGTCCTCTCATCCGCTATATTCCCCTGTGTGACAAGACCACCAGATTGTTCCCCTTCCAATTGTTAAGGGTTATCTGGTTTCAAATTGTGTCTCTCTTCAGCCATTTGCCAGTCAGGTGGTGGCTCGGTTTTTTCAACTTGTGTTCCTGACCTCTCTACTCAATAGACAGGGTTGGGAGACCTGTAAAAGAACCACGCACTGCGACAGCAAGTGCATCCAATGGTACTCATGCTTATAAATCCGCCTCAGCAAGATGTCACACGTAAACTCAACAAGCTAATTACACCCAGTGGTTCTGCTAAAGTAGGACCAGCTAGTCAGAAACAGTAGAATAAATGTTAAACAGATGCTTTACTTGCAGGGCCGGCTTTAGGGTGGTGTGACCGGTGCCACTGCACCAGGTGCCAAGATTGAGGAGTACTGAATTTTGAAATATCTTACAAGATTAAAAGCACTTTGTGGAGAGTTCCTGGTTTGCCCATCCGTTTTCAGGCACTAATAAAAATGTCACGATAACTCTGGTAATTAATGTACCTGATGGAGAAATCTGAGTTTTGTCTGGCAGTTTTGACTCATCATAAAGTAGCACAGAGGGTTAATGGACCTACTGCAACACACGTGTAACATGCAGATCACACAATTGTACTTTATGTAGCTAGCTCAGTTGGTACCTGCTTTTGTCAGAGAAATTCTTTTGTTACTTGCAGTTTATAAGTAGCAATTTTTCTAAAGTAGCACTGTGAGCTGTGAACTGGCATCAAGGAAATGCATGCAGAGTGCAAGGCATTAGTTTAGAACATTATGATCCCCTGATTTTAATTGAAAAAAGGGGTTGTTTGGGTATAAATACATTATTTATAGTAAAGCCAACCCAACCACGGTGTAACATTTTAAATCCTAAGTGTGCTTCTCCAGACCAAGCACTCTTAAACTATACTGGCTACTAATATGGATGACACGTGACGCCGACACCTTGTAGCCCTCATTGTCTTATGTAACAGTTCTTATAAATTGATACATTGATTTACACTCTAGTATGATTCATTGTCTCCGTACAATGTGGGTTTGTGATAATAAAGTGCTCTGACACCCATAAAGAAATTAAATACATGTGAAAGATGGCCAATGGAGAGATGAGGGGCACCCTAGGAGGGTTATAGTTAGGAAATTCGTTGAGAAAGTTGCCACTGGGGTGGGGTAAAAAAGATTGTTGTACCTGGCGCCACCAGTGCTAAAGCCTGCTCTGATTACTCGCAACCTTTTTGACTCGTGTTTCTTTACAGAAGTAAAAAAGACAGGGGGTGTGGCGGGTCGGCTTCCTTTTTGCACAGCACAATGGGAGATGTGGCAGGTTGGAAGCCGTATTAGAGGTGAGAACTTTGTATTTTTTGGCTTGGAAAATTTCTGTTGGAGTGAGTTGACACTGACTACCTAAGAACTCTGCAGAGGAAGACAGGAAGGTAATATTGTGCACTCATATCCTATAGGCGTCAGTGAGGGGGATATCCAAATAACACTCAATGTCCCTCCCATTGTGTATACTTTAAGGGCCCCAGTGCATCAAACCAAAAAACAGTCGCAAACGGGCAGATTCGCAGAATCTGCCCCTTTGCGACCGGTAGTTTTGGTAGTTTTGCATTTGGGATGCATCATCCTAAATGCAAAAATCGCATCTTAAGGAATCGCTAAAATTACGATTACTTAAATTGCGATTGCATTTATGGAATCGCAAATTGTGATTCCTTAAATGCAATGCATTAAGCAAAAAATTATTGCAACATGTGGAAAAAGGAGATTTTCAGGGGGGTAACAGGGTATCCTTTTTGAACCCTTGAAATTGCATGCGCAATTTGCGAGTACCTATGGAGTACTCACAAATTGCACATGCAATTCCCATTGATTCCTATGGGTCTCTAGGCCCATAGGAATGACTGGGAACCAATTCCTTAATTGCAACTCGTAAATTGCGAGTAGCAATTAAGGAATTTTAAGAAAACACATTTTTTTTGCGAATCCTACATGCATTGCATTTAGCGATTTCTAAATAGCGAATCAGTAAAATTTGCTATTTTGAAATCGCAAAATGTGGGTTTGATGCGGGTTTGATGCATGTGCCCCTTAGTCTTTTAGGGAGACCAGGCTGCCAATAGCATGTTGACAATGATGTATTCAATGCATGCGGATAAATACCATTTCTGCAGTGTTTGAATTGTTAAATATGTTTGAAACTGTCAATTTTATAAAATTATTGTGAGAATATGGTTTTCAATCCGGGGGACCGACAGTAGCATATCAAGGATGCCAAGGACCCTGGTGAAAGCAAGGAAACTGGCCCTAGTGACTGCTGTTGGTGTAGTGAAATACATTCATTATCAGGGTTCAGTGAGCTCTTCAGGGCTTTGGGCCCCTGTGCCACTGCACCTGCTGCACCAATGGTAGCTACGCCTCTGTGGAGCGATGAAAGGATTTTAACAAAAGGGGGGGCCGCAACATAAAAAAGTTTGAGGACCATTTGAATCGGGTGATGCAGGAGAAATGTGTCTGGTGTACAGGGAGGAGGTCCAGGATCCATCACTTCACTGTAGCTGTTACTCTGACCGGTGGTTAGCTTTCTCGTGATTTTACTGAAATCACAAACAATATTCATTTAGCCACCAAAAAGGCAGGGGTGTTTAAACATGTTTTTACTAGCCATTCATAGGGAATGAGAAGTCAAAAATCATGTTTTCTGCACTTGGTAGTAGCGAATGATTCACTGCTACTAGGTGCACAAGCGAAGATCTTAGGAAGCAAGAGAGTCTTTTTTTATTCTTTTATTTCAAAGTGTTTTATTAATTTTATAAACAAGTACATTAGCATTTCTGTTACGGAGTTTAGCCAAAATTAGCTTGTGTTGCAGTAATACAGGTACTTTGGTATACATGTTTAGCTAATACCCTCTACATTGACTTGCTGGGAAATTAGGCAAAGGATGATAGAAAGAGAGAGAAAAGGAAAGAAAGGGTGAAGAGAGGATACAAGAGAGTCTTAAGATGTGCCCTCCCACTCTTACCTATTTAGATTGATTTTTGATTACTTGCATAAATGCGTTCATGGTTTGTAGGAATATCCTGCCCTGTTTCCTCAGTTGGTTCTCCATACCTTGGAAGGAAGAGCAAAACTGTATTTTTAACTTATCTATTTTAATCTTTATGATTGTTTTTCTTATGGGATTTGATTATATTTTAATACGTTTTTACTTTGATTGCATAATGCCGAATAATGTTGATTGACTGTATTTTGTGAAGATGAGATTATCAAACATTGTGCACCTTCTACCTGTGCCATCATCTTGCAGTGACTGGTCAGTTATTGCTGCTGCAGACTATGGAAAATGCCACATAAAAGAGGCCTGACATCATAGACTGGTCAAGGAGGGGGCTCCAATACAACGACAAGTCCAGAGCCTCTCCTGCAGTCAACCATATTTTACTCATTGTGGAGTTCACCTGTTAGACCCCTGGAAAAATGTCTGCCTGTCTGAGTGTTAAAGTTCACCATTATCCTACTTTTGAAGAAGTCTTAAAACAAGGCCTTGTGTTCTCTGGTCCTCTATTTCCAGAGCCACGTCACAGCTCACTAACCTCCTCCAATATTGCACCAGAAGGAATTACTGGGATGCTGAGGCTCATGCCCAGAGGCACTAGAATTGTGCAACAGGACCAACATATGAGGTGGTGTTGATTAAATTGTGTGGCAAGAAAGGACAAACTATGAAGCAAAATGCGCCACAATGTGCGACTGTAATACATTTTTGCCCATATTAACTCCGTATGGGCTAATGGTTTCAAGGTGCAACACCTAAATGCATACGTCTGCAACTGAAAGGTGACCTTCTACTGCACAGTAAAGGACACCGACAAAACATATCGCGTAGAGATCTTAATAACATTTGATTTTTTATCAGCTCAAACCTATTTTTTTTCTTTTTAAATCTGCAACGTAAATTGCGCAGGAGATGAAGGATTTTGTGGCAAGTGCAACAAATCCATAATTATGCGGAAAACGCTGCAACCGCAAAACCGCGTAATTCCAGTGACCCCCCCCCCCCCCCCGCAAATGCAGTGCTATATTGTTTGTCCTCACCACTAGATATTGTGAACACATCTCGGACCCAGTTTACAAGCTGATGTGGGGCACCCTTGATCTTTGGTAATGCACGAAGACGCTGTGCAGCTTAGACAATGTATGTTGGGCCCGCCAACTTGGAAGCTGGTAACTCAGCATAACTACTGGCTGCAGACGATTGCAAACGAGCACTTGTGCATTCAACTCACCAAACGTTAGAAATATGTTCTCTGTGGCCTTTGTGACTGCCAAGTTCAGTGTGGCAGAATGTCTGCAGGGAGCAGGTAGTGCTGAGTGGATGTGCTTGTGCCTGTATTTGTATGGTAAATTACTCTTCATGCAAGTTTAAAGTATTCTTGGGTACCCATGTACTCTGGGGTTTTACTACACAAAAATGTAGTACATACATGGAATGACAAACACGTTAAGTAGTAGGAGGAGTAGCTTTAGTGCTGACGAATGTCTCAAGGCTGGGAGTCTTTGCTAAAAGTCCTTACAAGAATGCGTGCAATGCGTCTTGACGTCAAATAGGGAACACACTATAGAAAGTGCACAAAAGAAGTTGAACTAAGAAACATGAGCTCCAAATGTTTACAAAAGAAAACAGCAGACTGAACTATGTAAGTTTCCTTTTTTGGCCAAAGGTCGGTGCAAATTGTTATCTTAATTCAGGTTACAGGAACCTCCTGTGCCTGGCAACTGCTGGCAATGTTGCTACATTTTTTTCGTTAATGTGATTTTAAGTACTGCATGCTAATGTACAGCAAAGAAAACACATTGGAGGCAGTAATAAAGTCTACCTTTTACATTAAGTCCAAGGTTGCTTATTTGTTGAATGGTTGTGTGTTGATTTTTCATTGAAGCACAATGTAAGGATTACCGATTTGTGAACCTTTTTTATTAGGTGCCCGGCCCTCGCCAGTGTAAAAATAGAAACATTGGGCAAAAGCAAAAAAGCAACAAGTATTTTTTTGTCTCAAAAAGCATTCGTTGCCATAGTAGTCCCTGGCACTGAAGTCAACTATTGTATGTGATAATTAAATTAAATTAAATTAAATGTGCTCCTTGTGAAGGAGCAGAATGCCACTACTCACAGTGAAGGTATCCAATGGCTGAAATGGGCTGACATTCTGCCCCATGCTGCATGCTGTAGTCGGTGGAAGAAAAATATGAATGCTACAACAGACCAATGGATGAAGAGGGCTGACTGAAAGTCCATACAATTAAGTGTATTAATTTTTTTTTGAATTGCCTTTATTGCCATTTTACATGAACAAAGAGAATAAAACACATCAACACTTCAAAAGTTTCAGTATTATTTCCAATCTACATAATCGATATACAGTCCATGAGATGCTCATACCGGGCTGCACCGGCAGTGTCGTTTATTCAGTTGCTTTTCAATTTATTACAACTTACAATGACACAGTCCAGGCCCCACATCTAGCCGACATACGCTGTTGCAGATGCTACCCTGGAGGGAGGATGCGCTGGCCCTCGCCTACTTCACACTGCTACCACTCTTTTCCATCCTCCTAAGGGGACTCTGCATCCACAGCAGGGGATCTCTGTCTTCCCATTCAGCTCTCTTCAATTGGTCCACCATCTCTCCCCTTATCTCCAGCTTGTATTCAGCATCAGTCCTCATCCCTTTACAGTCTACACTCCTCTGCTATAGTCCATTACTGTAGGTCCGTCAGCCATTTCTGAAGTGGGGAGGGAGGGGGAGGTTCTGGACTGATACAGTGAATCACAAGGTGCTGCCTGGCCAATGCCAGTCCCAGTATTGGGGATCGGCAGGAGGCTACAGTGGCGAGCCGTTAGCTCTAGCCTGGCACCGATGACCCCCCAGGAGTGTCTACACCACCCTAGCCTGGTAGACTTCAAGTTTGTGGCACCCCCATGCCATGTAAAGAAAATTAGCTGGGGTACTTTTACATCTGGCACACCTGTCTGCACGGTCTGGGAATATTCTGTGCAAACTCTGTGGCGTGAGATAAGATTGGTGTAGATAATAGAACTGTGTGAGATTAAAATGCGCATTACTAGTGGTGGCTTTGACTTGGTTACAAGCGTGTGTCCATTCGCCATCTGTAAGTGGATCATGCAGATCTGCGGTCTAGCTATTGCGGACAGATGCCATGTAAATTTGTCTATCCTCTTCCAGTGCTGCATACAGTTGGCAGATGAGACCCCTGCTAGACTAGCGCCTGGGTCCAGTATGGCGCTAAGAGTGTGGAGCTCCTCTGGCTCTACCGGAAATGTCACCTAGATCTCCCGGGCTGTCTGGGAAAGTTTGGCATACTGCAGGAATTGTCCCGGACCTACCTGGAATAAATGCCCAACCTCCTCCATAGTCACAAAGTTGCCGATAATGTATAGGTCCCCGGTGTGCTGACAACCACCTGCCGTTCATTGGGACATATCCATCAGTGCTTGTATGTCAGAAAAAGCTGCAGCTACCAGATAGGGAAAAGCTTGCCATATGGGGATCAATCCAAAACTTTTGTAACCACTTGTTCCCATACCTTCGCCACTTGCCGTACTATATATGGTTTGTCCATCGGTATCTTATGGCCACTCATCAACAGTCTGGGAGGATCATCATCCTCCACTAGGCCAGCCAGGAGACGCTTTTCCCAATTATTTCTGTCTGCGCACCACAATTCCGCGTACTGCAGGAGCCCGGCCCTGTAATACAACTGCAGATTCCGGATTCCCAACCCTCCCGTCCGCTGGGTCCAGTTTGAGAATATTCAGTCTGACTCTACTTCTCTTACTGACCCACACTGAGCATACCAGGCGGCTGTTGAGTTTCATGATCAGTGAGGTAATTCTGCATTGCTTAAAGACACCGGGGCAGCAGCACCATTTTACTCAAGGCTACCTTGCCCATCACTGACACTGGTAGTGTGTCCCAGAACCGTATAGAAGTGCTCAGATTGTCTACAACTCTGCCCATATTGAGGTCATATTGAGGGCCCGGGTCATGTGCTACCTGTATACCAAAATACCTAAACTTCTCGGTTACCCAGGGCACTACCACCTTGGGGAGGTCCGTTCGCAGCCATGCCACCAAACGTGCTAGGGAAAGAGGATTGTCTTGTGCCTGTTGACGCGTAATCCAGATGCCCACCTGAAGTCCTCCATTATACCCAATAGCACTGGCAGTGAGTCCTCCAGATCAGTCAGGTATATGAGGGTGTCAATGGCATAAATTGACACAATATGGACGGTGTCCCCGACAGTCAATCCCCCAATCTCTGAGATCCTGTCTCAGGCATATTTCCTGCAGCTCCATGGCCAAGACGAAGAGGAGTGGGAACAAGGGGCAGACCTGTCTCGTACCCCTCCCAATGTTAAGAACGTCAGACACCATCCTCCCCGTCCGCCTCGACTCAGTTGGTGCTGTGTACAACAGCTGCCACGAGGACAAGAAACCCAACCTCAATCCCATACATCGCAATACCTTCTACAGGTACTCCCATCCCAGAGTGTCAAAAGTCTTTTCGATATCAAGTGCCACCAGTGCCACCTCCATGTCCATCCCCTGAACTGAGTGCATCACATGTGACAGTTGCCAGAGGTTCATATGAGTGTCCCGTCCCGGCGTAAGCCCACATTGGTTGCCACCCACTGGGTGTCTCACTACGCACAGCAATCTCATCACCAGCACCTTCGAAAGTATCCCTGTGTCCATATTCAGCATGTACAGCGTGTAGGACCCTGGATCTCTTGATTCCTTGTCTGGCTTAGGGAGTGTAATGATATGGTCCTCACACATAGGCAGTGGTAATATTCCTCAGTGCTTGGCCACCAAAAACGTCTCCAGGAGCTTGGGTATTGTAGCATCATCCCCAGCTCGGGTAAATTTAAATGGTCACGCCACACACAGAGCTCGGCATTACATATCTTTATTCTTCTGCATGTAACCATTTAATACCCTTACTACGTCATGAATGTTTGTAACCACACCCAATCACTTACATCACTATTCTATGGAGACCGTCAGGGACCAGAGGGGTCCGCTATCTCTAACATACAGAACACTACATCTCTCCCCTTGTTAAATAAAAAGTACACAACAACAAAAAAATACATCATATACATCATAACTCCTCAATGAGTCTTCAAGGCGCTTGAATTAATCTTCCAGATCGCTTTGCGTGAGGTTCAGGAGAAATTTGGAGAGGCATCTTCACAGGCAATGGTGACACAGACACAGGTGCAGTCTTTGGGCCCTCCTTACTCCCAGATGAAAGTGCCTCACTCCGAACATCTGGAGTCAAGGAACCTCGAGGCAGCTGTTTGAAAAAAGAATAATCCCTTGTGATGGATTTTTCAGGATGATGAGCAGTCACAGTGTGTCCTTTGTTAGTCACAACCCTCAGTGGGTCAGTACCAAAAGGAGCATCAGACTTGCGGTTCCGTTTCTGACTCTCAATGACTTGGTCTCCTTTTTTGAATACAGTATTCCGATCAAAGCGGTGTCCATCCGCATAGGTATTCATTTTGCATTTGTGAGACAAATCGGTTGTGAGAAGTATATCAATGTCAATAGATCTATCAGTGGTCCATTGTGGCAATTTGGTTACCATGGCTCTCCCAAACATTAAGGTGGTAGGGCTTTTACCAGTGGTAGTATCAGGAGTTGATCTATATGCATGAAGAGTAGATTGAAGAACTGGTTTGAGTTCACGTCTTTCCATTGCGTCGCACTGAACGGTCTTGAAAGACCAGAGAGGTGTGCTTTTATGATGCTTGACATTTAGGTGTCTGAGAAAATCTTTAAATTCTTGGCTATTGAAAGAAAGGCCATTGTCAGATTTCAAAATCTAAGGAACACCCCAGGTTGCATAAATGCTTTCTAGTCCCTCAATAACTCTGCCGTGAGTGGTTAATGACACATCTCCCACATGGGAAAAAGGGAAATATTCATCAACAACTACTAGTAGATGAGGATCATTGTCAAGAGGTCCAACGAAATTAATAGCAATCTTCTCCCATGCATGCTTTGGAAGATCAGACCTGTTTAAAGGATGCAGGGTTGTTTTGGATGACAAGCAGTTGCACAAATGAAATACCTTTAATTCCTTTTCAACTCTTTCATGGAAACGAGGGAACCACACTCGGTCCCACAAGGCTTGTTTAGTAGCAACAACTCCACAATGTCCCTCATGTGCCAGTTCAATGTCTTGTTGCCTGAAGCTCTCAGGTATAACAATTCTCAATCGTTGTAATATAATTCCTAGTGGGGTAACTGAATGTTCTTCCTGCACATTTTTTAACTTCTGGTATTTAATGTCATCATGAAGAGGTCGAGCATGTCTTCTCCAAGATTGGTTTGTAATAATGGCTTTGAGTATTAGCAAATCTCTGTCAGTGCTTGTGGCAGCAATGATTTGTTCCACTGATATGAAGCAGGGGCACTGGATTTTACAATAAAATTAACATAAGCATCAGCCTCTTTAGAAGTTGTGCCATGCCACGGTATTGATACATATGAGAAGTAGTCAGCAGGGTTTTGATCTTTTCCCGGATGATGCACAATTGTATAATCATACTCCTGCAGTCACAACCGCCATCTCTCAACACAAGGAGGCATCTTGGCTTTAGGATTGCTGAAAATGGTGAGTACTGCTTAGTGGTCGGTGACAACCATGAAGTGCTTTCCATATAGGAACACACGAAAATGTTTACAAGCCTACACCACAGCAAGGTATGTTCTGTCAGTGACAAACTCCTGCTAGCATAAGTCACAATTTGTCTTGGGGCATTAGGATGGCCATTGTGCTGGGCAAGTATGGCACCTAACCCCACTGGGCTGGCTCAACAACAATATCCGTTTGAGCACATTCACGTGACCATCGAAATTGAACTTTTTTTTGTCAAGTCTCTCAATCGGACACTTACAGTGGCAAAGTCACATATGCACCTTGAACAGTAACTGGTCATTCCAAGTAAGGATCACAGCATAGTTACATCTTGTGGGGGAGAAGTGGATGACAAAGCCTGTACTTTATTCGGATCTGGAGTCATTCCCCCATCAGAAAAGATATGACCAAAGAACTTGAGCTTTGTTTTATGAAACTCACACTTTGCTGGACTTAAAGTGAGACCCCCATCCACAAGTATATGACACACTTGTGTCACAGCTTTATCATGTTCCAATTTTATTACGTTCCTTTCGTGTGGCTCCAAAAACCAGTATGTCATCACTGTAATTGGAAGCATTTGTGGCTGGCTATATTATGCGACGAATGACATTGTGAAAAAGTTCTGCAGCTGATGACACTCCGAAACTTAGGGCCAGATGTACAAAATCGCGGGTTAGCAATTCCCTAATAGCAAATTTTAGCGATTTGCTATTAGGAAATCACAAACAGTGATGTACTACATTGTGTTTAACACTGTTAGCGATTCCCAGTGAGTTGGTTTTGACCTACCTCCTTAATATTCATGAGGTAGGTCGAAATTAGCGACCCTTTGGGAATCGGTAAAAATACAGAGATGGTGGCCTGTGGAGAATAGCAGATCACCATGTCTGTGTTTCTTTTTACATAAAGCAATGTTTTTTTAATGAAATGCAGCCATGGGACCACTGCCTGTTCTTAAATTATTTTTTTGCATACATTCACAAAGGGGAAGATGTTCCTTTTACTGTTGGTAAAATGCCATTGTTCTCCAACTGCACTCCGGTCGCAAAACATTCATACATACACTTGCGATTTGGTATTAGTGAGAGATTCCCCTAACGCGCCCCTTCCTTATGCCAAATTGCAAACCCAATTTGCAATTCGGTAATAGGTTACCAAATTGCAAAGTGGGTTTTGTACATAAAAAAAGGCTTTTTGCAATCCCAAACGGCCTGATTCGGTGAATCAGGCCATTAGCAACCGCATAAAAGCATTGTATATCTGGCCCTTAGTCTTTTATATCTAAATAAGCCAACTGTAGAGTAGTTTCTAAAAGTACATAAGAGCTGTGCGTTTAGACAACATAAACTAGG
The DNA here is from genome assembly GCF_964204655.1 of Triturus cristatus. Lineage (NCBI taxonomy): Eukaryota > Metazoa > Chordata > Amphibia > Caudata > Salamandridae > Triturus > Triturus cristatus. Next base: position 346,153,363 of record NC_140588.1, on the reverse strand, counting down.
GGAGTGGTGTCCAGACTGATTCCAGACACCCTCAAAGGATATGTTGGCCTTTAGACCAGCAAGCTCACCGTGCCACTATAAGCTCCCTAACCTTACCAAGGAGCGAATATTTTCTGGCAACTATCGAACATGACAACCCTTGATTCTTCAGGGATCGTGGAAACAGTACTTTTCACTCAATCACTTGCGCTCACTTGCTCTAAGAGAAATACACAGAATAAACGATGGGGACGTTTTCAATAAGTATTTATTGAACCAGCGTCATTCTAGTATAATATATGTTTGCTGTGACAATCATTAGACAGAAACAGATGTATAGGATTACAAGCACCAAAAAGAATAAATAAAAGGTAGAATTCTACCATGGTGCTAAAACAGTGAAAATATACAGGCATATAGACATTACGGTAATCAAGTGTACTCCTACGATACACACCCTACTTAAATGTACCTTGCATGTATGTGGATGTAAAGCCAAGAATCCCCTAGGAAAGAGCCAACCCCATTACCTGATGGGAGAGAACGAAGAACCCCTTCTTGGTTTCAAATAGGACACCCCGCAGGGATGTCATACCACTGCATGCTGGAGCTTCTGTATGCAGGGACCTCAGCGTCTTGTGTCAGCGTGGAAGCTTCTCCTCTCGTATCTAGTGTTCAGTATGGTTCTTTTATACCAAAAAGATATCCTTGGGGTTCCTTTCACAATCGATGTGTTGTGAGTCCAATTATGTAAATGAACCTAAATCAATACCTGCATTTTTGCAAAGTAGTTCTTTCGCCCTAAGATGAAGATGACAATGACTTTTACGCAGAGTAGGTTCATACTGTGATGTACGTCATGTACAGGGGACTTTTCTAAGAATTCTCATGCATAATAAATGAGGCTAGTTTCAAGGAAAACGATCGATATTTATTCAGCACATAACTGGGTAAAAGGTCAGTGCTAGAATTGTTATGTAGAACAAGGTAGGACAAATGTAGGTAAAAGGTTGTATTGCTACCTTAGCTTACATTGGGGTACGTAACACCCTCTCCTCATCCAAAGGTCAATAAGGTCAATTAATGCTAAAATATGCCTTATAAAAGCATTAAAACATTTTCATAAAAATCAGTGTCTAAAGATATCTATGCCAAGCAAGATGCAGTCAAGCCAGACTGGTCTGAACAATAGGAACCTATGCTCCCTTAGCTCCCGAAGCTGAGGTGTGCCTAAATGGAGTACCATGCGTTCACGGAAAACGTCGCACCAGAAGTGCCTTTTCCATCTCTTGAGGAATTGGGCCAACCTTTGTGTAGCAGGAAAATTAAAATCAGGATACCCAATACAAGTAGTAGGACCAGTGGAAGCCCTCCAAAAATGCTTCCAAATATAAAGTGTATAAATGCTGGAAGAACTCCAAAGATTGTCTGAAAGGTGCTCAACAGTTCAGAACCTATGCTCTTAAATAGGTACACTATCCCCCTTGTATCAGACATGTTAAAGATACGATGAACCATTTCTCTGAAATGGATTGCGAAGTTCGTTCAGACTAGTGCCTGTATCTCAGCTGAAAACCATGCAACCTGGAGATCAAAAGTCGCTCGGGCTGAGGTTAAGGTCACGTCCTTCTGAAAAAGCATGGCTTTCAGTCTGCTCAGAAATCACACCGTATAAAGGAGACATTCAATGAAGGCCATAGCGTTGCCTCCCTAACTGTGTGGGTTGGTGGAAACCATACTTGCATACAACAAGTAACCCTGGAACTTACTGTGACTAGATATGCGATGCCTGGTATCATCCCACAACAGCCTTGATCATTCAACACCAAATAGCTCCCATTTGAGAGCAGTTCGAACACCGGATCAATCACGGCAGCTGGGGAACCCTTCAAGTGACACGATAAGTTTGCAACCAAAGCATTACAAGCTCCGTAAAGCAAAATGTCTTTACAAACTAAAGAACCACTTAAGGCTCTTTCGCAGTCTTAACCACTCAGAAAAACTTCAGTGTCCCCATTCCTGCATCTAAGTCTGTACGGTTGTTTCCAGTACTCATGTATGTATCCGTCTCCCAGAGCTTCATAGCTGCCTATCTGGTGATACTGTAGACAGTATTGAATTTGGAATGTGGTGACTGGCAGTGTGGTAAAGCCATAAATTGACCATTCTGTGGAAGGATACTCAGCCACGGTGAAAGGTAATTGGTCCAATTTTTCAATGTGAAACATGGTCTATTTTGCAACTCTTCGTGCCATCGTTGTCTGTCTTTCTGGTAAGATTGTATGCAGGAAACAGAGTTGTACTGTTGATATACTGCCAGGGCATGTGATCAGAACTCAATGAGTTTAGCGTCCAGCTTAATAATAGAATGGATCGCAATTGCTATTGTCCATGTTGTAAAATAGACAAATGCTGTTCCTTTATCTCTATTGCAGAAGACACAATGTTGCCCAGTGAATAAATCCTGAATGATAGTGTGGTCATTCCATTGTCGACCACTGCCAAAGCCTTTTCTACGTTAACCCTATCAATCTCAATCAATCTCTCAGCCGCCTCCTGTTGAGAGAGTTTCCATACTTAGTTGTAAATATCGTATAAGAAGCGCTTCTGACGTGGCTTTTGGGAACCTAACAAAAAATCCCTAAGATCCATGTCATCTGAGAGACGAGATAAGTGTTGTTTCATCTGGGACTGTGTCAAGGTTTTTAGCCACTCTTCACATAACTTCCCAACACTTTAAGATGTCACCACCCCGTGTGTTCTGATTGTACATAGCGCTGATCGGGCCTATCGGTGGTACCCTTGAATTTTGACTGACACCTATTTGTGATGATAGGTCAAATCAACCATCCCTTCCAAATGGGGTCTGATGAATTGTAAGAACCATTGTGTAGTATGGCATCCAATGTATCCTCGCTGTATTGTGTATAATTTGGCCAACCCTCAAAGTTTGTAAGTGAGGGAATCCAAGGTGTGTTCAAATCCTTGATCTTGGCTAGCCCAAGACAGGAAGTTTGTTGCACTGTGTCATTCAGGAAGATTATCTGATGTGTTATGAGGCATGCTCTAAATAAGGCCTCAGTTCTCTGAACTTGTCATTCTTTAGTCCCCCAGACTGATTTTGTATCTATAGTGTCCCTCCAAACGTCAAAACCCTGTAGAGACAGTTGGGGGGGGAAAAAAAGAAGCAGAGTATATCAGCTTGGTGTTAGTTAGCATATTTTTCTTTGCAGGTGTAAGTGCAACCTTATAATAATAAGAGGTCGGGTCTGAAGTGTTAAACGTAGTATAATAAACAAGCTTTTGTTCAAACGTTGTTGAACTACCTTTCGGTGGTGTTGGGCAATGTTCCTATTGTTGGTAAGAGAAGACACTACGTGGGATACTTGCTTTGTGCAAGAAATGATGACCATAGTGTTGGTAACAAAACATGGTGACAAAATTAGATGTATCATCATACTATTCATCCTTTGGAAATGCAGCAGATTGTTCTAAATCAGACAGCATAGTATTTACAGTTTTAAAAGTTATTATTTTTAAACATATTAATACAAATAAAAAATATAATATTTTTAGTATTAGGATATATGGTTTATGTAGAGTTTATAGGGGAAAGGGGTGGTGAGCTTCTAAAATATTGTGTTCTTTAAAAAAATCCTAAACTTAATTTCAAAGTACATTTAAACTTTATTATAATCAGTTTGAATTAAGTCTAAATGTATTTTATCTTTATTGTTATATCAATAAGAAATTAAATATTTAGTTTAGCATTTTTAATTGACAACATTTAGGGCCTTATTATGAGTACAGTGGTCCTGGTACCACCATACTCGCGGTAGTGGTCTGACCTCCATCACCCCGGGCGGTCCGACCACCATATTACGATGGCGAGGGTGGGATCCAGATCCCACGGCGGTAGTGGTGTGAAAAGAAGCAGAAAATGGTGGCGGTGGCGATGCTGGCAAAGCCGAGCAGATTACGGCCTACATTTCTGCCGCCCATTTTATGGCGGGACCCACCATGAAAAGAGTGGCGGAAATGCAGGTAACGGGGCGCTAATAGGGCCCCCGATCACATCTGCCCATGGGGGTGCATGCAGGAGGGCACATGTTGTGACTCCCTAGAATTGCACCTTTGCATGTGCACTGTATGGCATGCATGACATGATTCATGCTACATAGTGCACAAACGGGTAGTAGGCACTGTCACAACAGTGGTATGCTGTTTAGGCTCTCCTATGAGCCTAACATACCCACTGCTGTGACACTGCTGCCACACTGCTCACCCGCCCTGGATTCAACTCGTAAAACAGTGGGTGGGTTCACCAAGGGCTTAGCGGTTTTCCTGGGATCACCACAGTGGCGGTCCTACAGGAAGACCACCAAATTCGTAATGAGGCCCATAATAATTATGATGTTGATTATTTGTTAAATATATAAAATGTGTGTTATTAAATTATGAGTTATTAAATTAGTACACATTATTACATATATTGTATTTACATTGGTATACACTTTGTTATATTTTTGATAATTGGCTAATATGTTTACACATATCTACATATATATTCACTTAAAAAACCATAGGTTTCAGGTATGTTATAGTTAGGAATTAGCATTTAAAAACCAGTGATGTCACTGGCCATGTCATGAGTGATGTTATATGTGACGTCATCAGCAGTGCATTGCGGGGGTGCGAGTTATAGTTAGCTGAACTAACTATAACGGGGGAATTTCTATGGTTTTGTATGAGGGAAATGTCCAGTTAACTATAACGCCCCTGAAACCTATGGTTTTTTCAGTGAATTTCTATGGTTTTCTAAATGCTAATTCCTAACTATAACGTGCTTGAAACCTATGTTTTTTTTCAGTGAATTTCAAAGGTTTTTTAAATGCTAATTCCTATCTATAACTTATCTCTAACCTATGGTTTGTTACTGAATTTCATAGGATTTCTAAATCTTTATTTTTCAGTGTATCAATTGCTTTATTTATGTTTTTTATACTGTTTTTCATCATTTTTTAAAGTTCTTTTCTTACATATCTAAAAAAAAATATTACATGTTTTTAATGAAATTTTGTAAAAAATATTAGTAACATTTTTTTTAACTCTATTTTTTTAATTTTTAAAAATATTTTTTAAACTATATTGTTAATATATATATATTTTTTCAATTATTGTTGTTGGGAATCGCGCACCCTACACGAGAGGAATCGTGCACCCAATGCGATAGGAGTCGGCCACCCAACGCGTGCACACCAGGGGGACACGCGACTCCTAATTTTACCGTAAAAAAAAAATAGCCCCTATCACTAATTTTTATTATCCCCGGGGACCCCATCCCGCGGGGCTTATAAAAAACATTGGGGACCGTGGGGGGAGCCCCAATGCCCCCACGCTCCCAGCCGGCTCCCCGCGTCCTTCGGGAGCCGGCATTGCTTTTCCACATGGGGAGCTGCTGACATGCAGCTCCCCATGTGGAAAAGCAATATGGTTTGGATTTTGAAAGAGAGAGCAGGATTCCCTGCTCTCTCTTTCAAAATCCAAACGAAGTTTGCTATGGGAGGGTGGGAGACTCCCGCCCTCTCATAGCAAACAACAGTGTCCTGGGGGTAGGCACCCCAGGACACTGCAGGAGCCAGCCCTGGGGGGTGGTGGTCCCCAGGGTCCTCGAGGGCTCCAGGAGGGGGGCAATGCAGCTCCCCTCCCTCAATACATAAAGCCCTGGGGGTGGTGGTCCCTGGGGCTTGGGGGGGCCGTTGAGCCCCCCACCCATCTATTGTGTAGCCCCAAGGGGTAACGGTCCCCGGGGCTGGGGGCTCCCCTGTGCCCCCCATTAAATTTTACGTTTTTTGCCCCCGGGATTTGGCCCCCCCAGGGGCTAATGATTAAAGAAGCACGGGAGTCCGCGCTTCGTTTATTTTTTTTTACGGCCGGATCCACGCACCCAGCGCGCATTTTGCCGTTTAAAAAAAAAAGGGTCCTGAGAGTCCTTCTGGGAACCCCTAAGCAGGTCTAGAGGTTCCTAGTATTTCTACCCTGCCCCCTTTATATGTTTTACACACTTATTCCACAGACTTCTTCAGCCCCGCTTCTACAGAGGCACAAAATGGCTGCCAACAGTTCCTGGTTTCGAATGTTGACAACCACTTGACAGCCAATTAGCATTCAGCGCGTGATCGGGAGGGTGTGCGCAGGGTGCGCAGAGGGTGCGCACAAGGTGCGCATAGGGTGCGCGCATCCTCCGAGGCCATAGATATATATGTACTTTTAACTGTAATTTTCTCAGGAACTACTCAACAGATTGACACCATTTAAGCAAAAGGCACGAGTCTGAACTGAGGACTACCTCTTTGCCAAATTTGGTGTAATTCCGTTCAGCAGTTCGGGCTGTAGCTGCGGCTAAAGGTCCTATAGGAAAATGCATGGGGAAAACACGTTTTGGGACCCCCTTTTTTCTCGGCCCCCGCTTGACGAATCACCCTGAGAATTTCAGGATAGGAGCGGACCGGAGCTGGCCAAAAGTTTGGAAAATTTCATGAAGAATCGTGAACCGGTGCCAGACATATTGGGAATAGAATGTTGCGGATTTCCTAGTAGGTAATATATATATATATATATATATATATATATATATATATATATATATATATATATATATATATATATATATATATATATATATAAATTCACTGAAAAAACCATAGGTTTCACACATGTTATAGTTAGCGGAAATTTTACTGATAAAAAACCAATGAAATTGCCCCGTTATAGTTAGTGCTGGCAACTATAACTCACGCGACCGCAATCCTCTGCTGATGCTAATACTGTATTTAGACACTTATTTGCCCATGTCTTCTTCCATACATTTTTAGCTATACATATATTACAAATATTTTTTTTTATAAAGACACATATGTCATCAGCAGAAGATTGCGGTCGCGTGAGTTATAGTTGCCAGCACTAACTATAACGGGGCAATTTCATTGGTTTTTTATCAGTAAAATTTCCGATAACTATAACATGTGTGAAACCTATGGTTTTTTCAGTGAATTTGCAAGGTTTTTTAAATGCTAATTCCTAACTATAACGTGTGTGAAACCTATGGTTTTTTCAGTGAATTTGTACGGTTTTTTAAATGCTAAGTTACTTTACTCCATTCGAGGCGTGCGCGCCCACTTAACGCAGTTCGTTCCGTGCACGGTTTTTAGCAACTTTAATAAGCCCTGTACATTTGGTGGCCTTCGGCCACCAAAAGCACAGGGGGTGGGGTCAATGTGGATAGTGTTTTTTTATTTCGATTTTATAATTTCATGTTGCCAAAATTTAGTTTTTTTTCATAAATCTAATAAGCCCTGTACATTTGGTGGCCTGCGGCCACCAAAAGCACAGGGGTGGGGTAAGTGTGGATAGTGTTTTTTTTTTTTTTTCCGTACGCGTACGGTAAGCGTACGGTAAGCGTACTCGCCGAAATTGCCGAAAAAAAAAAAAACCCGTTTTTGCTCCTGGGGGATGTTTGTGGACTCCCTCAACATGACTGTGTGGGAGGGAGTTGTCAAAACAGCCCCGTAACATGTTTTTGGGCATCATGTTTGATAAATAACACTCAGTGCGAGAGACAAAATGGCGGACGCCGCTTCCTGGTTTCGGCCGATTCGAATGTTTACTAAGATCTAAGAGCCAATCAGAATCGCGCTCGCGCACGCCACCATACGCGTAGGGTAAGCGTACGGTAAGCGTACCGTAAGCGGGCTCAGATATATATATTGATTTAAAGGCTATTTTCTCAGAATCTACTGAACAGATTTACACCAAACCTACAAAAGGCACTTCCTTGACCTAGGGACTACCTCTCTGCCAAATTTCTAGTAATTCTGTTCAGCCGTTCGGGCTGTAGCTCTGTCTAAAGGTCCTATGGAAAAATGCATGGGAAAAACGCGTTTTGGGACCCCCCTTTTATCTCAGCCCCCGCTTGACGAATCCCCCCGAGACTTTCAGGGTAGGAGCGGAGCGTAGCGCCCCACCTATTTTGAGAAATTCGCGAGGATTCATCGACCGGCGCCAAAGTTATTCAAAATAGAATGTTGCGGATTTCCTATGGAAAAGGGGTCCTAACTATAACTACCTACTGGCGACCGCCAGTAGGTAATATATATATATATATATATATATATATATATATATATATATATATATATATATATATATTCACTGAAAAAACCATAGGTTTCACGGGCGTTATAGTTAGCTGGACAATTCACTCGTACAAAACCATTGAAATTCCCCCGCTATAGTTAGTTTAGCTAACTACAACTCGCGTGCCCGCAATGCACTGCTGATGACGTCACATATTACATCACTCATGACATGATAAGTGACATCACTCATGACATCACTGATGGTATCTCAAATGATATCACTGATGACATCACTACGCGCTGGGGGTACGCAACGTACATACACGGGTGGGGGTACGACTCGAACGTACACGGGTGTACATACACGGGGGGTACGACACGTACACGGGTGTACATACACGGGGGTACGACACGTACACAGGTGTACATACACGGGGGTACGAGACGTACACGGGTGTACATACACGGGTGGGGGTACGACTCGAACGTACACGGGTGTACATACACGGGGGGTACGACATGTACACAGGTGTACATACACGGGGGTACGAGACGTACACGGGTGTACATACACGGGTAAGGGTATGACTCGAACGTACACGGGTGTACATACACGGGGGTACGACACGTACACGGGTGTACATACACGGGGGGTACTACACGTACACAGGTGTACATAGACGGGGGTACGAGACGTACACGTGTGTACATACACGGGTGGGGGTACGACTCGAACGTACATGGGTGTACATACACGGGGGGTACGACACGTACACAGGTGTACATACACGGGGGTACGAGACGTACACGGGTGTACATACACGGGTGGGGGTACGACTCGAACGTACACGGGTGTACATACACGGGGGTATGACACGTACACGGGTGTACATACATGGGGGTACGACACGTACACAGGTGTACATACACGGGGGTACGAGACGTACACGGGTGTACATACACGGGTGGGGGTATGACTCGAACGTACATGGGTGTACATACACGGGGGTACGACATGTACACGGGTGTACATACACGGGGGGTACGACACGTACACAGGTGTACATACACGGGGGTACGAGACGTACACGGGTGTACATACACGGGTGGGGGTACGACTCGAACGTACACGGGTGTACATACACGGGGGTACGACACGTACACGGGTGTACATACATGGTCGGGAGTATGACTCGAACGTACAGGGGCTGGGGGGGTCGGCGCGTACGTACGGGGGCTGGGGGGTGGTCGGCGCGTACGTACGGGGGCTGGGGGTGGTCGGCGCATACATACGGGGGCTGGGGGGGGGCGGCGCGTACATACGGGGGCTGGGGGGGGTCGGCGCATACATACGGGGGCTGGGGGGTCGGCGCTTACATACGGGGGCTGGGGGGGGTACGGCGCGTACTGGGCCACCTACTCTGGTCTTTTCGCGCCGTACTTCGCTTTTCCGGCACTTTTTGGGTGCCGTGAAAATATCGCCGTCCGGACTGCTGTCGGTTCGAATCGTACTTCCTGGGTCGTGAAACGCTGCCTGAAAGCGTCCCGACGTCACGTCGCAGCATTCCCGGATCACATTAGTACGTATATTTTCGTCGGTCGGTGTTTTTTACGATTCGTACGGAAATGGTGTTTCCGTGCGAATCGTAATTCCATGTTTGTGAAGTTTTCCGACCGGGTACGAGTCGGACGGAGAAAACTCTCCGACCGACGGTTCGTACCCGGTTTTTACCGGATCGTAATCGGCACCTATGCGTTGGGATTCCCCGTGATTAGCATGACCTCCTCTGTAAACCCCTAGTATAAAATAGGGCAGGGGGATTAAAACTACCTCTTAAAACGTGCCACAGGGCGTGTTTGCACACGTCACCTCAGGCCCTTCCTTCACCACTGTGCAAACACGCTCTGTGGCCGTTTTAGGTTGGGAGATTAAGTCCCCTTGAATCCTGAGGGTCTCTAGGGTCCAACTAGCCCAATAGGTACCTCCAGTAAGTGCCACAGAGCTGCGTTGCAGAGAGGTGTAAAAAGGGGCATGGCCTAGTCCACCTTTCTGCAACCCCCTCGCACATAATTTCGAAAAGCCCCGGGGGTGGTGGTCGCCGGGGCTGAGGGCCTTTGAGCCCCCCCACCCATGTTTTTTTTAAGCCCTGGGGGTGGCGGTTCGCGGGGCTGGGGGGGCTGTGAGCTCCCCTGCACATAATTTTGCAAAGCCCTGGGGGTGGCGGTCCCCGGGGCTGGAGGGCCCCTTTGGGCCCCCCTTCACATATCAAACATTGCCCCCAGGATTTGGCCCACCTGGGGGCTAATTATTGACGAAGCACGGGAGTCCGCGCTACGTTTTATTTGTTTCTCAACACCCTGCACGGATTTTGCCAATTTAAAAAAAAAATTAAAAAATTGGGGCCCTAGGGGGTCCTTGTGGGACCCCCTAAGCAGGCCTAGGGGGTCAGGGTGTTTCTACACTGCCCCCTTTTTGCGTTTTTTGCGTTTGTTTCACTGATTTCTTGTGCCTCGGTTCTACCAGTAGATAATATATATATATAGATACATGTATATATATATTTATATTCACTGAAAAGTGATGTGATCAGTGATGTCACTGGCCATGTCAGGTCATAAGGAGAGCATTGCGGGCGCATAAGTTATAGTTAGCTCAGGTAAGTATAACTGCTGAATTTCTATGGTTTTATAAAAGTGAAATCTAAATCTAACTATAACGTCCCTGTAATTTTTCAGTAAATTTCGAAGGTTTTTTCAATTCTATTTCCTAACTAAAACGCCACTGTAACTTTGTTTTTCCCGTGAATTTCTATGCTTTTTTAATTTTATTTCCTAACAGAAACCTGTAAACTTTGAGAGTGAGTGTGTGAGTGAGTGCATGAGTGTCTCAGTGGGTGTATAAGTGAGTGCATGAGTGTCTTCCTGGGTGTGTGAGTGTCTGAATGGGTCTGTGAGTGGGTACATGAGCGTCTGAGTGGGTGTCTCAGTGGGTGTGTGAGGGTCTGAGAGCGTTCTGCTCTTTTTTTTACCGCTTTTCTGCATCTGTTCTATTCATTTATGACCTTTTTATGCCTCTTTTTGCTCTTTGCTGACCTTTATTTTTCCTCTTTCTGTAAATTTCTGATCTCTATTTTGCCTCTTTCTGCTCGTTTCTGGCCTTTATTTTGCCTCTTTCTGTTAATTTCTGTTCTATATTTTGCCTCTTTCGCCTCGTTTTTTACCTTTATTTTGCCTCTTTCTGCTTGTTTCTAAACTTCATTCTGCCTCTTTCTGCTAATTTCTAATCTATATGTTGCCTCTTTCTGCTCATTTCTGACCATTATTATGCCTCTTTCAGCTAGTTTCTTGAACTTAATTTTGCCTCTTCCTGCTTATTTCGGATCCCTATTTTGCCTCTGTCTGCTTGTTTCTGATCTCTATTTTGCCTCTTTGTGCTCATTGCTGACCTATATTTTGCTTCTTCCTGCTCATTTCTGATCTGTATTTTTCCTCTTCCTGCTCATTTTTCAGCTTTTTTCATCTTCTTTCTCCTCATTTCTGATCTCATTTTTGTCTCTTTCTGCTCACTGCTAACTTTTAGCCTGCCTCTGTCTGCTCGTTGCTGACTTTTATTCTGCCTCTTCCTGCTAGTTTCTCACCTTTATTCTGTATCTTTCTGCTAGTTTCTGACCTCTATTTTGCCTTTTTCTGCATGTCTCTGATCTCTATTTTGTCTCTTTCTACTAATTTCTGATCTTTATTTTGCCTCTTTTTGCACTTTTCTGATTTCTAATATGCCACTTTCTGGTCGTTTCTGACCTTTATTTTACCTCTCTCTCTGCTCGTTTCTGACCTTAATATACCTCTCTATAATAATTTCTGACTTTTATTTTGCTTCTTTCTGCAAGCTTCTAATCTCTATTCTGCCTCTTTCTGTCTGTTTCTCAGCTGTATTTTGTCTTTCTGCTAGTGTATGACCTTTATTTTGCCTCTTTCTGCTCGTTGCTAGCCTTTCTTTTGCTTCTTTCTGCTTGTTTCTGATTTCTAATTTGACTCTTTCAGCTTATTTGTGACCTTTATTTAGTCTCTTTCTTCTCATTTCTGAACTCTATTTTGCCTCTTTGTGCTTGTTGTTGACCTTTATTTTGCCACTTTCTGCACATTTCTGACCTTTATTCAGGATCTTTCGACGTGTTTTTCACCTTTATCTTGCCTCTTTTTGCTCATTTCTCACCTCTACCTTGCCTCTTTCTGCTCATTCCTGACCTTTATTCTGCCTTTCTTCTAATTTCTGACCTTTATTCTACCTCTTTCCATTCGTTTCTCACCTTTATCTTGCCTCTTTTTGCTCGTTGCTGATCTTTATTCTGCCTCTTTCTTCTAGTTTCTGACCTTTATTTTGCCTCTTTCTGACCTTTATTCTGCCTCCTTCTGCTCGTTTCTCACCTTCATCTTACCTCTTTCTGCTCGTTTCTCACCTTCATTTTGCCTATTTCTTCTCTTTTTCCCAGGAGCACAGGGGGAGACACAAGCCCTTGTGGTCCCAGCTGGCTGCCCGCCTCCAGCGGGATCCGCATTGCTGCTGCATGGAGGGAGCTGCTGGAAAGGCAGCTCCCTTGGTGCAGGAGCAATCATTTAATCTATTTCCCTGCCAGCATGTCAGCGGGCAGAGAAAGAGATGAAACCTCTGCTTCCAGTGGTTGGGGGCACCTTAACAACTCCTGCCTGCTGGGACCAGAGTGTTTGCTTTAGCTTGCCGGGAGCTGTCACAGCTCTTGCCAAGCAAAAGCGAACAGCTATGCCCTGGAGGTGGGCACCCTGGGACATAGCAGGAGCTGGCCCTAGGGGGGGGTGGGGGGGGTCCCCAGAGCCATTTGGCTCCTTTGATCTGCACCGGCCAGCCTCATGCAGGTGGTGGCTTCTAAAAACCATAGGAGGAGGGTCCATGCGACCCCCCCTCCTTCTTTCAAAAATGCACCGGGAAGGTGGTGGACACGGGGCCCAGAGTGGTCCGCGCAGCCCCTCTATATGGTTATGTAGCCCCTGCGAGTCAGTGGTCCCTGGGGCATAAAAATACCCTTGGATGGGGGCCACGTGCGCCCCTTCCTTTTTCATTTACTATATGTGACATTCCCCCAGGACAAGGCACACCTGGGGGTTTTATTAAAAACAAGTGTGGGAGACCGCGCTTGTTTTTTTTTTTGCTGTGGATTCGCGTCTCTGTCATGTGTCTGTGACAGAAATGTTTTTTTAAAGTGCTTTTTTGCCGTAGTGGTGCCCTCTGGGACAGTAAAGATCAAGGCTTGGGGGTCAGGGTATGCCTACCCTGCCCCCTTTTCTTTTTTTAATGTTTGTTTTGGGACTCGGCGAGTCCCAAGATGGCTGCCAACACTTCCAGGCTGAAGTGCTGGCAGCCAATCAGATTTCAGCAAATGGACTGTCGGATCCTCAGATGATCCACGTCCCTATATATCTAAATTTGGATTTCTTTTAAAACTACTGAATGGATTTACACCAATTCACCCAAAAATCGCTTTCTGAACCTTTCTGCCAAATTTGGTGTAATTCAGTCCAGCAGGTCGGACTGTAGTCGTGTCTAAAATCCCTATGGGAATTTGCATGGGGACATTTTTTTGCCCCCCTCCTTTTTTCTTGCCCCCCCCCCTCTAGATGGATCACCCCGAAACATTCAAGACAGCAGCTGAAGTGAGCATCGTACTAATTTAGGAACTTTTGTGAAGATTTGTCAAATGGCGCTAAAGTTATTGGCAATACAAAAAAAGCACTTCCTATGGTAATAAGGTACAAACTATGACTACCTATTGGCGACCGCCAGTAAGTGATATATATATATATGTATATATGGATAATTTGCATTTATTTTCCATGTAAATAGTCTTTATTTATTGTCATGTGGAGGCCATTTTTTCGCAATAGCTCTATTTTGTATTCAGCTCACATTATTGTTCGGCTATTTTAGATCCAGTTGGTTTTAGTTTGTTGCGACTATTCTACGTTAACACTGATTTCAGCTGTCTTTGTACGGTTAATGCGGTTTTCGGAGTGTAGCTAGTTGTAGTAGTTGGTGGGTGTAGTATAGTTTTGTAGTGGTTGTGTTTTTTAATGGTATTTAGCATTGTTGTGTAATGTGCGATGCGTTAGATCTAGATGTAGTGTTTGTACTGTAGTTTGCCATTAAAACTAATATATGTATGTTTTATTAGTTTAAAATGTCATTTATTAATATTTATATCAGTATTTGCGAGTTGTATGTTTTTTGCAGATGAGTGTTTTCTTTTTTATTACAGGTTTGCAAATTTTAGTGCTTGCACCTGTCATTGGATACCTTTTTTTATAATAAAAGGAATATAACTTGCCTTCGTTTTTCAGACAATCATTTTATAATTACTTATATTTTTCAGGTTTCCAGGAATGTAAATTTATTCTTATTTTTCAGGTTTTTAAGGGTTGCCTTGGAGTACTGGATTTTTACTACGTTTAAAAAAATATATTTTTATTAAACAGTTGTTCAAGGTCAACAAAGCATTGCACAGCATCAGTTGAAGACAATGTTGGCCGCTCGCAGGGGGCCTTTACTAGAGGTTACCCTTCCCCCCCTCTTCCCAACCTTTTTCTGAGGTGCCTACTATCAGTTCGGAAGTGAATTCAACAATGCAGGTTCTGAGTTGGGTCCCCGCCCCTCCTTCGTTGGACCCCCTATACCACATCCAAGGGCCCCAGATCTTCTCAAATTTGTTTGGGCAGCCACAGGCTCTGTATATTTTTCTCTCTGCCAGCTGACACCAATCCATATCATCTTTCCACTTGTTGGTTATCGGGGGCTAGCTGCCCCCATAGTCTAGCTAAGTTGCGCTTCGCCACCCCTGCCACTATGGACAACCATTTGCCTACGTGCTTGGGCCACTTCTCTTCTCCTGTGATACCCAGTAGGAGCCATTTCACTTCTAGTGGGATTGTCAACCCTATAGTTTCCTGCACTGCCTCTATCACCTTGCTTCAGAAGCACTGTATCCCACGGCGCTCCCAGATCATGTGGTAAAACATTCCTATCTCACCGCAGCCCTGGTGCATTCAGCTGACTCACTTCAACCCATCCTGTGAATTCTGGATCTTGAGAGGTACGATCTGTGTAGCACTCGGAGCTGCACCAGGTGAAACCGAGCCCGGATAGCTATCTCCCACAGGCTCTGAATGGCCTCCCCCATTCCTCGTAGCAGGCCCAAGTTTTCTGTCCAAGCCTTTCTCAATTGGATGAGGGGATTAGGTGAATTATTCATTTTTTTAAATATGTTGATGAGATTGCCTTATCAGGCATATGATCTAAGAGCAGCCAGTCCTTCAAAGCGAAGTAGTCTGGCACTTGCTTACCTTCGCGGAGGTGGCAGTGGAGTGCATGCTTTAACTGCAAGTACCGGAATTCCTCCTTACGGTCCAGGTCCTATTCTAACTGTAGTTCCTTGAATGTTAATAGTGATCCTCCTCTCCAGACGTCTCCCAACTTATCTATGCCTATCAAGGGCCAGCGTGTGTCCCTACGTATCTTCCTCACCTCTCCCAGAGTATCACTGTCCCATAGTGGCGTCTCTGCTGTGAGCTTGACATTCCATCCCTGGTGGTGATTGGCTGCTTTCCATGCTCATTGTACTACCTGGGTTTGAGGCGGAAGTGTTCCTTTCTTTGCCCTTCTGTAGAGAAGAGGATGATATCCTCCCCTGCCCATGACCCAGTGGTCCACCCTGTCGGCCAGGTTATCTCTCCCGCCAAGCACCCAGTCATTGATCACTGTTAATTGGGCCACCCAGTAGGAAGCACGGAGGTCCGGTACTGCTACACCTCCATCATAGACTCCCCCCTGTAGTTTTACCAAATATATACACGTCGCTCCCCCGTACCACAGTAACGCCCTCAAAGTGGTATTGATTTTGCTGAAGAAAACATCCGGAACATTGTATGGAGTGTTTTCGAGTACATATAGCATACGTGGGAGGGTCATCATTTTTAAAAAGAGGGGCTCTTCTCATTAGGAAATGGGCAGCATACGCCAATTGAAAGCGCCGATTGGAAGCGCTCTATTTGGAGGTGCAAATTGTACTGTGGAAAGTCTCCCTCGCTTTTACATATGGAGAACCCCAGATATTTTAAACTCTACCTTCTACCCAGAGTGGACACTGGATGGAAAGATCTAGGTTTCCCCTAGATAGTGGAAAAATCAGGGACTTATCCCAGTTGATTTGGAAGCCCGAGTAGCTACTAAAAAGTTCAAAGATGTGTAGGATTCTTGGAATTGACGACCTGGGCCTGGTTACGTATAGCAGGATGTCGTCTTCGTATAGGGATATTTTTTCCTTCCATTCTCCCCCTCCAACTATATTTTTTCCTTCCATTCTCCCCCTCCAACTATTACCTTAATCAGAGGATCCCCTGTATCCATCTAACCAGGGGCTCCAGGGCCAGCGCGAAAATCATGGGCAACAGGCACCCCTGGTGCATGCCCCTGCCTAGCTTGAAGATCCGGAAGTTCAAGCCGTTTACCCAAATCCTTGCCAGTGGCTCAGTGTAAAGTAGGCAAACACAGGAGCAAAACTTGGGGCCAAACCCTAATCTGGGCAAAAATCCCATTCAACACTGTTGAAGGTCATCCTGGCATCCAGGGAGAGAACGGCATTGTTCTCTATGTTGGATGTTGCTGTCAAGTGCATCACTCAGTATCGACATCTTAGGGCAAGACAGGTACTTCGTTTCAGCATGAAGCCGGATTGGTCAGGGTGGATTAATGACCCTATGACCCCTTTTAGTCCATTCGCTAGAACTTTAGCCAGCACCTTAGGCTCAATGTTAAGCAACGATATTGGGCGGTATGAGCTGCAGCCCGTCACCAGCCTATCCTTCTTTGGGATTACTACCACTGTGGCTACCCTCTAGTCCAAAGGAGCCCCGAATCTCTTCTGGCCAAAAACATATTGAGGAGGTGAGGAGTGATTTTGTGAGCCACACATTTGAACAGCTCCAGTGGTAGACCATTCAGCCCTGGTGCCTTCCCCAACTGCAGTTCCTTAAGTGCCCCCTCTATTTCCTCTACCGTCAGGTCGCCCTCAGGAACTCCCTATCCTCCCCTGAGAACGTGGCTAGTGCCATCGTCTCCAGGAGCTCTGCACAGTGTGACCAGGATCTGCAGAATTTTGAACTATATGTATCCACATAGTAGGCTTGGAACGTCTCTGCTATTTTCCCCCGCTAGTGTGTGTTCCCCCTGTAGGGTCATAGATCTCAGTCACCCAGTTTCTACCCATTTCTCTCTTGTCCAGCCAGGCTATCAGTTTTGTTATCTTTGTCCCCCACATGGTAAAGTCGCCTTTGCACCGCCAGGACAAGTGCTCTTGCTCAGTTCTCTGCTATGTCTTCCAAATCTTGTTGCCTGAGGTATAGGCGGCCTATTAGTTCTACCCTCTGAGCTCCACCATTTTGAATCTCAGTCTCCAGTTCTACAGTCTGTCGCTCCAAGGTTTGGTGTTGTTTCTTTTCCTCTTTTTTCTTTTCCCCTAATAATGCGTGGACCCAACCCCATATCACCGCCTTGTAGGCTTCCCATAGGATATTGTTCGAGTCTACAGATCCTTCATTTTGCTGAAAATAGCTATCAGTGCTTTCTAGTATCTAATCAGTTAGATATCTATCTTTCAAGTGCCATGATGCTATTCGGGGTGGTAGGACATTGTCTAAAGCCTGTCCTACAAGCCAGGTGGTCATCGGGGAGTGGCTAAAAGATCACGCGCCAAGTGCTGGGTGTCAGGGTTTGGCCTATCCCATCTCCAAGGGTAAATAAATAGTCTATCCTAGAAAGGCTGCCATGCCGCGCTGAGAGGCGCATGTAATGGCGCTCACTCTGGGTTTGAGATTTCCATATGTTGGCCCGCCCCACCGCCTCTGTGACGGTAGTAAGGCGGGGTTCCACTTCTGGTCTCCCCTCTCTTTGGCCATCTGTCTAACCTCATTGACATGACATCATTCATATCACCTCCTTTATCAGGAATTCCTCCGGTAAGTCTAGTATGACCGCCCCCAGGGATGCCAGACTATCTCCCTGCAACTCTGGTGGGGCATAAACTGAACCCAAATTTAGAGTTTGCCCTTCCCACCTGCCCGTTTGTAGCACGAATCTGCCTAAGAGGTCTCTCCAGGTTCAGTCTGGGATATATGTCGTGGCCGACCGAAGCAGGATGCCCGTCCACGTGACCCAGTTGAGTAGCCCGCATGTGCAACGAGGGTATACCCCCACCTATCTAGGGCTTTACATGTCTGTCCCCCTAGGTGGGTTTTTTGTAGGAAAAACGAGGTCAGGCTTTTGACGTTTTATGTACTGCAGGACCAGTGTGTGCTTGATCTTAGTTCCCAATCCATTTACATTCCAGGACATGATCTTAAGCCCAGAACGGTTAGGTATCCCCACCGTGTTTAACTCCGAAAGGTGCTTTGTGTGTGGTCAGGATTGCGGTTGCACTGTGGAATCAAAATCCCCTGCCTCTCACTAAAGATATTGTTTTGCTTGTTAGGTTCCTCACAGCTGCAATTAAAACTATTAGTAGCTGAACTGGTTCCCCAACTCCACCCTCACTGCTACCCTGCACCGTGGGACTCAAACTGCCCACCACCCCAATTTGCAGAGCGCCTGTCACCCTTGGGTGTAACATAACCATATTAGGGGGTTGCCCACTCGACCTCATCCACCCCGTGAGCCCTCACAGCCCACTGACCCTCCATGGGCTGCAGGAGCGCAGTATCTTTACCTGTGTACTCACCCCGGGGGGCCTTACCCTCCGGGAATACAAGGAGATCTCTAGAGGATGGGCCTGTCGTCAATCCATCCCAGTCCCCCTTACTGGCAGCTTGTTCTCAAGTCGATTATGAATTCCCCGGGTCTACTGCGTCATCTCGCCAATTTCCTTCATCTCTCGGAGAGCCCCCCTCACAGCCATTGTGGGGGTGGGTCCTTCTTGGGGCCCTTTGGTGTCGGACTTGCTTGGTGGGCCAACCCTCCAGCCAGTCCCAGACCTCCACTGGTGTATTGAAAAACCAGGATTTCCCCTCTGCTAGGACTTACAGCTTTGCAGGAAACAACATCTTATATTTCAACTCTTTGTCCCTGAGGACCATTTTGACCTCCTCAAAACTCCGTAGTTGCTTCTGGACTTGGAGGGTAAAGTCAAGGAAGAAACTGATTGTTGTATTTTCATATTTTAGATCTCCCTATGTGCATGCCACCTGCAGGATGGCATCTCTGTCTCTATGGTTGAAAATCCTAGCTATGATGGTGCGTGGCTGGGCACCTGGTTTTGTCTGCGGGATCGGCGCTCTGTGATCCCTTTCAACCAAGAAAAACTTGGACAGTCTCTTGGGACATAGATATGTCGTGATCAGGTTTTCAACAAATAGATCAGTGCTTTGGGCCTCCGCCCCCTCCGGTACCCATACTATATGTATATTATTACATCTAGAGCTTCCCTCCTGACCCTCGACTTTCGCCGCTAGCATCTCTTGCTGCTTCGTTAATCTGCGCACTTGTTCCTCCAAGGATGTAGAGGATGTCTGAAGGTTGTGGAAGTGAGTCTCTGCCGTTTTCACCTTCTCTGACATGTTTTGGAAGTCAGCCCACAGGAGACCCACGTCTATAGTGACCAAGTCTATTTTTGGTTCGAGAGAGGCCTCAAGATCTTTTATTGCTGCTATTATTACCCCAAGGGAAGGCTCTGGTGGGGGCCGTCATTTCTCTTAGTTGGCCCGTTTCCTCTAAGATTTGTCTGGGGACTGCGTATTTGTACATCTTGTTTGATTGCGGTTGCCCCTTGGGCTTTGTCATCACTCTGGAGCCTGTATGCTAGTGTCGCTGTTCCTCCACCTGTTGCTACCCCCTCTGTGTCCCATGGGGGTTGGGGTGATTTGGCCCAGCTCCTGTGGTGTCCTTCCGTTTCCCGCTGCTTGGGAGTAGTCTTCGTTCCCTTGAGGGTGTTCTTCATGCTCTTTGGGGTTTCCTCCTGCCTTCTATAGGAGTTTGATTGTCGCTGGTCACTAATGTGAGGCAGCCCGGCTGGCAGATTTAACCCTTGTCGGCCGGGCACCCTTGCTATCAGGGCTTGGTTGCTGCTACAGGCAGGGGGGCCCTACTTGCCGGGGTCACCTGCACCTGCAGGCTCAGGAGGTTCCCAGTACTCTTCCTTGCTTTGCCTCTGGTGGGCGCCCTTCCACACTTATGTCTCATGCTCTCCAGAGTGCCTCACTTATGTTCGCCTACCTCGGCTGCTTGTTTTCTTGCAGCCGGTGTGCCTTCCCTACGAACTCCAGGCCTTGAAGTCTGCTGATCTAAATGGCACAGTCTCCGGTCACTAGGCTCTGTCTCCAGGATGCCCACCCACTGGCCACTATTCTCCCATGCTACTGTGGTACAATTATTTGTATTTCTCTCCAGCCCTCTCAGCGCCTCGCCCAGGTACGCCTACCCCGGCTGTGTGCCCTCCTACAGCCGGAAGAGTGCCTTCCATGCTGCCTCTGGGCCTCCGGGCTCTTATTCCCACAGTGCCTGGCAGCAGCCCGACCGTTCTTTCCTGCAGCGCTGATGTTTCAGATCCTCCCAGCACAGTCCCCGGCCTCCCGGCATGGCCTCACACAGCAGGCCTCACCTCTAGGGCCACGGGCCACACTTCGCAGGTCTCGGCGGCCGTACCGGTCTGTTTGCTCTCCCGTCCTCTCATGGCTCCTCTAGCCCCCCACGCTGCCTCAGGTGTCCTTTCGATGCCGAGACCCCCCTGGTGCAGGTCGCTGAGCCGGGAGTGGCCTTCTAGCTCCTACGGTGGCGCTGTCACCCAGCCTTCTCTCCGGCCACCGCAGGCCAGAATCCTGCTCCACGCGTTCAGGGCAGTTCCCTGCAGCCTCTCTGGGCGACACTGCTCAGGGCACCGGCCGATATCCTGGCTTGATCCACCTCGTGGAACAACCCCCACCTGCACCACTCTGGATTGGTGGGCGCCGCCTCTCCTCTTTATCCTCTTTCCTAGGTCCGCCAATTGCCCTGGAATGCTGAATTTCTCCGATCTAGGCTACTATGTGCTCCCGCTTCCTTATGAGTGGATCACCAGTACGAAGATCCCAGATTGCTGAGCGGATGAAGGGTCTCGGGTTGTTCGCTCAGGGGAGCTCCACTACAATGCGGCCATATTATCTCAAACCAGGCCACATCCTCCATATGTTGTTTATGTTTATGACAACATTATGTTACATATATTTTCCTTGTCTTCCTTAAAGGATTTATTCTTTACATTTATTTGTATTTTTATGGATACTTCAAAATATGGATTAATGTAAGTTTTGCGTTTTTGGGTTACTTTTTGTTCTATAATTGTGTATTAATTTGTGGTCATGTAAAGATGGCTACAGGACTTCAGCTACAAATTTGTAAGTGTAATTTTGTGTTATTATTTTGGATGGGGAATATCATTTGATATAAAATATTTTTTCTATATGTTATAATAACTTTTCTATTGCATTTTGTGCCTGAGTTATTTTCTGTATGTTATGCTTTGTATGATGAATTGTTTACTAACAAACTGTGTGGAATCTATTTTTTTAGAATTTAGAAATTACAATATCTTTATTTATGAGTCTTAGGGCCTTATTACGACTTTGGTGGTCCTACAGTGCATGGTGGAACTCACCGTCCGCTATAGGACTGCCAAAGCTGTGGTGCTGCCGCCCGCCAGATTAGGAGTTAATTCCTGGTATGGCAGGTGGTGCTGCAGCAGTCAAAGGCGGCGTTCTGTCAGGCTCATTGAAGAGCCTGACATGCAGACCATCGTTCTTAGAATGCCGACTGCACCTTCCTCCTTGGTGTGGCATACATTAAGTATCCATGCAGGAACTGGGGGTGCCAATACAGGTGGGAACTACATGTGCCCCTCCGGGTATGCACCCCCAAGCCCAGTTGCCTATCCACCACCGTTGTCATGGGGGGCTCACCACCATGAAAAGGGCGGTGGACAGGCAACTCCTAAAATGCTTGGCTGTGCCGCACTGGTACCGCCAGCATATTAGTGCTTCTGACCACTGCGGGATCCTTGATCCCCGGCGGTCGCAGCAGTCCTCATAATACTGTGGGTGGGCCTGCAGGGTGGCGGAGATCAGACCGCCAACATGGGTTCGTCGGCCAAACTCGTAATAAGGCATGTAGTGTTTATTGTTTACGTTTTTAGTTTTTTTACTGATAAAATAAAGATATCAGTTTTTATAATTATTCTAAAATTATAGTGCTTTGTCTTATCTATTTTGTGTTCGATTTGGTGTCGACTCATATTGATAGTTTGCTTAGAGGATTGATGTAGCTATTCGTTCTAGGTAGTGTAGTCCTATTTTTATTTCAAAATTGATTAACTTCGAATTGTGGCATTTCATACATCTCTTTTGTGATTTCAGATTTTTTGTTGATATACTGATTGGTAGCTCATGGAGACTTAGGTCCTTTTGTAGAATTTCTAAAACTTTGTATAGGGTTGGGTGCCTTCTGCCTAGGCTTGAAAGGAGTTATGTTACACTTCAAGTGCGTTATTGGTTTTAATTTGTTTATTACATTCCACCATCGAATTTGAAACTTGAGTTGGTGTCTGTGGCCAGAGCAGCGCAGTCTGTCAATCCAAATGTAATCAAAGTAATCTCTGACCCTTCAGCTTACTTTTGTTCCATGTGTTTGACAAATGGGTAATTCATTTAGTAAATTATAATGGTGAGAGACTTCAGTGACATGCACAAATACCACAGCTATTAGTTTTTAAACTTCATAGGCAAATTTACTGTTTGTAGCATATTCTACACCTAGTACAGATTTTTGCAAGTGTCTATAAAAGCTTTGGTTAAAGTGCTAATAGCTGCATTGTATGACTGTGTAACAATAGGTTTAAATGAGAGGCAATATAGGAAAAATATAGTCCATTATATGTTACTGAGTCAAACAAAGAATATTTCACTTGTCAACATTTTCTTGTTCTTTTATTTTCTGTAGTGCTTCATTTTTTAAAAACAGTCAGCCAACGCGTTTCGCCCAAACATGGTCTTCTTCAGGGCAGAAAATTATAAGGTCAAATCGTATCTTATGGCAAGTAGATCAAAGGACCCCTTTTCTAACGTGCTGGCCCTAGGACGCCGACTACGGCCACGGCCTTGATTTCTTTCGACACGGCTAATACCGTCTCTAAACTTAACTACTAAATTCCATATCTGTCGACTTTTTTTCTACTTTGAACTACGATATTGCACATTTGACTTGGCTCTTATTGGTCCTTTGATCTACTTGCCAGAAGATACGATTTGACCTTATCATTTTCTGCCCTGAAGAAGCCCATGTTTGGGCGAAACACGTTGGCTGGCTGTTTTTAAAAAATGAAGCACTACAGAAAATAAAAGAACAAGAAAATGTTGACATGTGAAATATTCTTTGTTTGACTCAGTAACATATAATGGACTATATTTTTCCTATATTGCCTCTCATTTAAACCTATTGTTAAACTATATTTGTGATCCACAAGCAGCGGATCTCTTGAGGTGGGCAGTAATGCATATTGCGAGTGACTAATTCTGGTGGTGCGGTCTTCTATGACCCGGCTGCTTTCTATCTTTTTCAGTATATTGTATGACTGTGTGTAGCTATACTTTCAATATGGTATGGATCACTGCCTGCTCAAAATCAATTATTATTTTCTGAGGGAAGTAGGTATTGGTTGTGATTTTAATTTTGTTTAAAATTTTGTTTAACAGATCATAATATGCTGCACTTTGTTTTTTAGGTAATTGTGCTCAAATTAGGGAAATGCTAGTTTCTTGATATTGCCCATGGATTGTATGAATTCATGTGAATGGTGGACGGCAAGCTTTGGCAGTGCCATCCGCCTTTTCATAATTGGTGACTTTTAGAAAAATGTTTTGTGTGGCATACGTTATTATTCTCCTATTGCTGTTTCAATTGTCATGCAGAAAATATGGTGTGTAATGGGTAGGTGTTCTAGCATGTCAATGTCTTCCTATGTTCAAGGAGCATGAACTGTTTGAATTGTGGCTTTCGTGGTGTGTGCAATTAATCTTTTTAGATTTAAAATTGGTGGTAGGTAGTCGGTCTAATAATGTGTAGGACCTCTAGGATGTACTTAAAAAAAAACCACTGCTTGCGGATTCCTTAAAACTAGTACTTGCTTCTCATATGTCTTATAAGAAATGCCTAATTTCCATTTCACTCACATTAAGAGGGTGGTTGGGCTTTCTAACATTTATTACTATATCAGCTTTGGCTATGGCCCACCCAGAACATGCATCGGCATAATATTAGCACAGTGTTCATTGCTTGTACTTTTTTTCTGCGTGTGTATCCCATGTGAGATAATAACTGAATTCCTTTCTGTGAGGTGATAGATCTGGTCTCTGTTGCATTTTTCTGAAAATGAATTATACACACACACCCCCCCACATGCACACCTACACCCCCCCCCCACACACACACACATATATGTATTTAAAATATGTGTTTGCCTATATTATATCTAGAGGAAATACATTTTAAATTGTTACATTTTATACTTACATATTTGTAATCTTTTTCACATGCTATATGCTGTCTTTACCTTGTGCTTTGATTACTCCTGGTGTGGTTGAGGTGTTTTTTTTTACCTGTTAAATAGAAACATTTTGTTTAATATATGTATTAAATATTATTTCGTTAGGTTATAGAAAACCTATAACCTAACAAAATATAATTTAATACATACATGTTTTTATTATTTATGTTTTCTGCAATCTAAAGTAAATCATATGTTACTAGAGAGATATTTTTAAAAAATCGATTATTTGACATTTGTATGTTTATATTATTTTCCCTGTGTTTAGATAGTGTTGTTGGATGATTTGGATTTATATATTTTCTATATGTGAATATGTTTAAAATTGTTTTATTTTATGAATAAATTAATTTGTGTTAGTTGGCAATATTACTGGTTTTAAACTGATATTTGCGACATGTTGGCAGTTGTTTATTTGTATATTTTGTAAGTTTTTTTATGTAGTAATATTAATTTGTATATATGTGTTCTATTGTATTATGGCAATTTATATAGTGTTACAATATTTTTGTATTTGATAGTTTAGCAGGTTTGTATGTATATAACGTTGTAACAGTATTTTGGTTGTCAATATAGTTGTTTTAGATATTGTTTATTTTCAATTTTTAGCTATATTATTCTTGTTCATATTGTATTGTTTATGAATGGGATGGTGATATTTAGGTGTTTGATAATATTTTTCCAGTATTTTGATAAATCCATATTTTAATAGATATCATCATACAACCGGAACACCACTGAATAAGAAACCATCAAATGAGAGTGACATGAAAGCCACCTAATGTTATACAGTGGGCTGTTTACCCACAGTAAGCTGTGGTATGGTCTACAAGAGGTCATTTTACTATAGACAGCTTAGCTGTCTACAAGCCAGACCTAAAAACACAAGTGAGTTTTTATTGCAGGCAATGTGGTTCCCACTACGTTGACAACCAGATTCAATGGAAGCGCTGACAACTGACTACAACTACTACAAATGGCTGAAGAGAGTGTTCCAGATAGCTTTCCAAAATGCTTTCATTGTTGTCCACCTCTGCGGCAAGCCACAGTCCTAGAATCGCTATTCGGTGCACTCTATCTTATCAATACCGAGATACTGGATATAAGTGGATCAATACGAATGAGTAAACATCTAAACAAGCAAGTTGGCTTTTGGATCTATGTATTTAATCTTATTTATATAGTATAACCGAAGCTGAGAAGAAATTGAGCACTGTTCAAGGGTGTACATTGGAGAGAACAATAGAGACAGCTTAGGTCATATGGAGGTGTGTTGCTTAGGATGAGTCCTTCATGGTGGTGGAGCTGTGCTATTTTGTGATGGTGGATAAAGTGTAACTAAAGCAGTGAGGTTGTAGTTGTTTTCTGAAGTGCAAAGTTGATGAAGCGCGTCACCTATGAGGAGGGATTTGGCTCTTTTTCCTGAATGTGTACAAAGAAAAGACTTTGACCTAGTTATTCCTCTGCTGGACTTCTTAATGCTTGGCACTATTTACACTTTTTCCTGAGATGGTGAGCTTTTCTGCCAGGTAAATTACTTCATTCTTGTACATGATAGAGCAGGCCTTGTATATGATGTGGTATAGTGTTCAAAAGACTAGAGGGCTCACATTTTGTATGTATGACAAAAGTGTGGCACGCCTGAAAGCCATCATGATGGAATCAAAGCCGTAAAATTGAGAGCATTTCCTACAAAGATTACTGCACTAAATGAAAAAATGAGGGTGATTGATCACATAAAAGTCTCCCAAATTGGCTGGCTAAGGAAAAAGAGCCCAAATATCCCTCAAATGTAGTTCAAATATAGCCCAATGATAGAAGTGTGCAAAATGCATACATAACAAGTGATCAAATTGATCAAAAATGAAAAATAGCGACTTCTTAAAAAGCCCTTTGTCGCTATTTGAGAACACAGAAAGCGTGTCCTAATTTTAGCTTTTTAGAGCACTAACCATAATTTCCATGAAAAAAATGCTTTGTACATTTTTAAAAGAAATATAGTTTTGATTCTGTAAAGTTGAATTCAGGTGTAACACACTTTTGTCATTAATACAGAATGCTAATGCTCTAGTTGTTCATTAGAACACTGTGGAGAGGGAGGGTGCAGGGGCCCTCTCACTCCCATGGGAAGGAAGGTACTGATGGAGCTAGTGCTCTGATTGGCTGGCCACAACATGAGCAAGAATGTTGCAACTGCCATTTTAGGACTCAGGGACTTTGTCCCCTTGCCTAGCTCTTGTGGGGGGTGGGGGGGTGTCCCAGAGAGACCCCTCTAGCGCCCCCCAAAAAAATCCATAGATAGCGTGGGATTGCAGATAAAAAAAAACAAAGTGGTGGTTGCCATTTAAAAAAAGAAATATGACCCCTGGGGAGGACCAGAGGGTCAATGTAATATATTATTTTGTAAGGGGGTATCAATGGAGCCCCCCACCCTGAGCCAATAATGGCCCCAGGGATCCTTTCACTTGGGACCCAAAATCTTTACGAAAGGGGAGAGGGACATATGGCCCCCTCCCCGAGCCGATCACAGTCCCAGGGACCCAATGCACGGCATAAATATTAAAGGGGAAGAGGGCATGCTGACCCCCTCCCTGAGCTGTTCACGGCCCCAAGGACCCCAGCCCTTGGGGCCCAGCGCAATATTCAAAGGGGATGAGGCCAGCGACCCCTCCCCGAGCTGATCATGGCCCAGGGATCTCATCACCCAGGGACCGGCACAATATTCAATTGGAAGGGGGGTGCGTGGCCCACCTTCTGAACCCAGGTATACCATCCCCCAGGGCCAAGTATGAATATTAAAGGGGAGGGAGACCGTGACCCTCCCTCCCTGAGCCTCCTAAAGCCCTGGGGCCCTATCACCCAGGTATAACTCCTTTGTGGTGTCCCGGAGACTCCACCCCCGGGACACTGGTTCCCTTCCCACAAGTGCACGGGCAGGGAAAACTTATCTGCCCCAAACCATGAGAGCTGCAGAAATGCTCCCACTGGGTAAAAGCAGACATTTGTTTCCCTGCCTGTGCTCTTGCAGGCATAAAAACTCAGATTGCTCCAGTCCATCAGTAGCAGTGAAAAATACCTGCTACCGCCAGCAGGAGCAATGCCGGCTCCCGCTCCACTCAGGATGGGTGTCTGAGGGGAACCGGTGGGGCCTTGAGGGCCCTGGGGCTCCCACTGCAGCCACCAGCATTGTTGTGGGTGCCCAGATGGGCACCGGGGCACCGACGTCAGGCCCTTGGAGATAGGGTGCCCAAGACCTGTAGAGGCTTGGGGAGGAGGGCCATACAAAACAACATGGCCCCCAAAGGCCCGTAGAGGCTCAGGGAGGTGGGCCGCACACCTCTTCCCCATGAAAAATGAACCAGGCGTGGGGGATGGGGGACCAAGTGCCTGTAAAGACTTGGGGAGCGCATGCCCCCTTCCCAATAAATATAAGAATAAAGTGTCCCAGGTGGGCACTGGGACACAAAAATGAATAATAAATGAACGGTAGGGGACATTCATTTATTATTCACTGCTCCTTGAAAGAGCGCCTCATAATACCCTGCAATGGCTTTTTTGTTTACATTTGTTTGAGCTTGGTGTTGCCCCTAGAATAAGGGAGAGTAACACCAAGCCATTTTTTAATGTTGTTGAGGATCCAGGGAGTGCAACAGCCTCCCAGCAACATTAAAAAAGTAAGCCTCCTGGGTCATTAAATCCATTACTGCAGGAGAGCTTACCCTATGTTTTTAAAACACTCCTTTAATTGTTAAAAAAAGACTTAATGACATGTAGAATCATTTTATTAAACTAAACTTTATTAAAAAAACTTTTTTTTGACAATCACTTTTATTAAACATTGAACTGTGGGAATTAATGAAAAATACACTTCATTAGAATTATTAGTCATTATCTGTCAAAGACAATAAGTATGCTTTATATATGTTGGTATTCTGACCCTTTCATGAAGCCAACAGACCCACTTTTTATATTTTGGTGTACTTATCCTTTGACACAGTCAGTAGCTCTTCCTTACTTAAAATTACATGCTTTATAGTCAGCCACGTGTGCCCTTAGGAATTTGGGTGCCAGGCCCATGGCCAACCCCACACTGCGCACAGCTGAAGGTCATGCATGGCAGGAGGGTGGTATGCTCAGCAACTATAACGTGTGCCCTAAAGTAACTATAACTCGCACTCTTGCCATGCACTGCTTATCATCTCACGTATTACAACACTTGTGACATGCTCAGTGACACCATTGATAGCGTTACTGATGACAACTGAACTAAAATCATCGATGGCAACACTGTGCATGGTGGGGTCACTAAGATAATTATAACTGGTGAATTTCAGTAGTTGTTTTTTAGTTGTTTAGAATGGCAAGTTGTCACTGAAATGCTCACGTAAATATAACACTACTTTAACCTTTGATTTTGGTAGTACATTTTATATATATGTATATGTATATATATATATATTACCTACTGGCGGTAGCCAGTAGGTAGTTATAGTTAGGACCTATTTTCCATAGGAAATCTGCAACATTCTATTCCCAATAAGTCTGGCGCCGGTTGACGAATCTTCGTGAAATTTTCCAAACTTTTGGCCAGCTCCGGTCCGCTCCTATCCCGAAAGTTTTGTGGTGATTCGTCAAGCGGGGGCTTCGGTAGGATTGTGAAAGAGAGAGCAGGGAAACCTGCTCTCTCTTTCAAAATCCAAACGATATTGCTTTTCCACACGGGGAGCTGAATGTCAGCAGCTCCCCATGTGGAAAAGCAATGCCAGCTCCCGAAGGACGCGGGGAGCCGGCTGGTACATTGGGGCTCCCCCCACGGTCTCCATTGTTTTTTTATAAGCCCCGGGGGATGGGTTCCCCAGGGATAATAAAAATTAGTGACAGGGGCTATTTTTTTTTTTACGGTAAAATTAGGAGTCGCGCATACTTACGCGTTCGGTGCGCGATTTCTCTCGTGTAGGGTGCGCGGTTCCTAACGCATTGGGTGCGCGACTCCAAGGAAAAAAAAGCTGAAATTTTTGGGAAATAAACATCACGCATATGACGTATCGTGGAAGCGCGCAAGCGTCACGTAATGTGCTTCGTACGTGTCGCGTATAGGCTTGGAGTCGCGTACTGGTCGCATAGCAGTCGCGCACAAAAATACGTACACAAAGCACACCGTATGCGGATGCTTTTGCGCAGGGATCGAGAACGGTGCGCATAGGGTGCACGTATCCAAAAAAATTGGAAAAAATATATAAAATAAAGTTTTGAAAATATAGTTTAAAAAATATTTTAGAAAATATTAAAAAATATGTACATTTTTTTACAATTAAAAAAACAATAAAAAAATAATATTTTTTAATTTTTAAAAGAATTAATTGAATAAATAAGTTTAAAAAATGGTGATAAAAAAGTATTTTAAAAAAACATAATTAAAGGAATTGACACACTGAAATAGAAAAATTTAGAAATCCAATAAAAATCATTAAAAATCATAGCTATGTTATAGCATAGTTATAGATAAGAATTAGCATTTAAAAAACCTTTGAAATTCACTGAAAAAACCATAGGTTTCATGCACGTTATAGTTAGGAATTGGCATTTAAAAAACCTTAGAAATTCACTAAAAAAACATAGGTTTCAGGGGCGTTATAGTTAGCTGGACATTTCCCTCATACAAAACTCTAGAAATTCCCCTGTTGTAGTTAGTTCAGCTAACTATAACTCGCGCCCCCACAATGCACTGCTGATGACCTCACATATTACATCACTCATGACATGGTCAGTGACTTCACTGATGACATCACTGATGACATCTCAAATGACATCACTGATGACATCACTGATGACATCATCCATGTGATAAATTAATGCATCTTCTCACACCCTAATATAACCTTTGATACACCGACTCAAAATTTCAGACGGCTATTCTCAAAACCATAGATTCTCCAATACCAATAACTACATACCCACTCATTGACTATTAGGTCTACACACACATCCACTCACTCACCTGTACAGTCACTCATACTTACAGTCACTTAGTACAGGACTATCATATGCATTTATACATCTATATAAACACTCACACACCGCTAATCATCCATAGAGGTACTCACACACGTAGTCAGTCATGCAAATAATTAATCACACTCCCATTTACTCACCTATACAATTATACACACACAAGTTCACTTACTCATAAAAATAGTACCACATTCTTACGCTTTTATATAATTACTGATACAAGCACACACTCATCCATTCAGCCACTCTCACAATCACACACTCTCACATATTGCCAGTTATATACTCTTACACACATATATACTGCCTTTCACATATGTAGTTACTCACACATGTACCACTGAGATATACATTCAACCACTAACACACCCATACATACACTCACCCAACCATACAGTCCATTACAGATGCACTCTTAAAACCATGCACCCATAGAATCACCCACTCGCACATCTATGCACAGAGTCACACACACCCCACCCACACAAACACTCAGGCACCCATACAGATACTCAGACAACCAATCAATAACCCATATAGACACTAATATAGCTATTCACAAAACCATGCAGCCACTTATACACCAACAGACAGAGAGATACAGACATTCACACAGTTTAGTCACTAGTCTGCAGTAAGATACGTTTAATGACTCAATTATAGAGTCAGTCACGCACCTACAAAATCATCCATTCATACACTTATACACCGACTAATTCTTCCATAGGCCTTTCCCTATATATTTTAAACATATTTAAACTTTTCAGAAACACAGACTCACTGGTTGACGTCATCAGTGATGTCATCAGTGATGTCATTTGAGATGTCATCAGTGATGTCACTGACCATGTCATGAGTGATGTAATATGTGACGTCATCAGCAGTGCATTGCGGGGGCGCGAGTTATAGTTAGCTGAACTAACTATAACGGGGGAATTTCTAGGGTTTTGTATGAGGGAAATGTCCAGCTAACTATAACGCCCGTGAAACCTATGGTTTTTTTGTGTGAAAAAAAAAAAATATATATATATATATATATATATATATATATATATATATATATATATATATATATATATATATATATATATATATATGAATATGTATATCCAAAAAAGGTGCCCTGAAGCATTGAAGACGCACTCCACGGAGGTAAGTTCATCCAAACATTTTTATTTTTCAAACCAGCTTTCTCATTCTGATAATATCCTCTCTTCCTCCCTTACGCATTTCGGAGCTCCTGCTCCTTCATCCGAGGGAAATCAGACAGTCACAGATTTGCGCTGCACACATTTCACTAATTAATGTTTCCACGCCCTCCAATGGGCCTCACAAGTCAGTCTTGCCTTCTGGGGTTTGTAGTCCCTCATGTGCTGCAGCGCTAATTTTCTCCTTTTGGATTCCATGAACAGTCATATTAAATAACAATGAATATGTATATATATATATATATATATATCAATTGAAAAAAACAACGGTTACAGGAACGTTATAGTTAGACTCAGGTTTCACTCGCACAAAACCAGTGAAATTTAACAGTTATAGTTAGCGGAGCTAACTATAACTCGCACCCTCTGCAATGCACTGTTTATAACCTCACATATTACATCATTCACTGGGTTCTGCAAGACGAAGGAGCAATCCACTTGAGGGCGATTTCTCTGATTCCGATGTTGTGTAGTCTTTTCATCAGGATGTTGTGTTGAATGTTGCTGAAAGTTCGAGTTCTCGGAAACGCAATAGTATGGACGTCCGCGGAACGGAGATTAGGACTCACGTTTAATTACGTTTTGGACGTCAAGCCAGAACTTTGGATGATGTAATACTCATACCGGTGGACCTCTAGGATAACAGAACCCCTCTGTGGGTCGGAAGTATCACCACAGATAACGGACAGATTTAGTAAGAAGAAAGCCTTGATAAAGTCACGGGACGATTTCCCATATTAGCGACGAAACACGTGTCGGCTGTATTGAAGACCTGAGGAAATAATAAAAAAGAATACAGAAGAACACATATACTGGTGTCGAATTTGTGCTCACACTTTGCACTAAGACATTTGTACCATATTTTAATCGTGTGCTGGGGATTTGATAATTTTGCTAATCCTAGGTTGAAGATGTGGTGGGAGCATTGGTCCTTGGGTGCTCCTGTGTGGATAGAGCTCACGATGGCCATGGTTTCTTGAGTGGTGAGCTGGTCACAGGTGGCGAGTAGGTGGATGTGTTTTTGGATTGTGGGGTCGAATGGCCTGGGGAATATATATATATATATATATATATATATATATATATATATATATATATATATATATATATATATATATATATATATATATCCATTGAAAAAAACTATGGTTACAGGGACGTTATAGTTAGACTCAGGTTTCACTCGCACAAAACCAGTGAAATTTAGCAGCTAACTATAACTTGCACCCTCTGCAATGCACTGTTTATAACCTCACATATTACATCATTCACTGGGTTCTGCAAGATGAAGGAGCAATCCACTTGAGGGCGATTTCTCTGATTCCGATGTTGTGTAGTTTTTCAATCCGGATGTTGTGTGCTACTGTGTTGAATGTTGCTGAAAGGTTGAGTAGGATCAGGGGTGCCATTTTTCCTTGGTATAGGAGAGATCTCATGTCGTCCATGGCAGCCACAAGGCAGTTTCAGTGCTGTCATTGGCACAGAATCCTGATTTGGAGGTGTCCACTAGATTGTGGATCTCCAGGTGTTCTGTGAGTTGGTGGTTGACGGCCTTCTCGTGGACCTTTGTGGGGAAGGGGAGCAGAGAGATGGGGTGGTAGTTCTTGAGTTTGTTGGGGTCGGCAGACGGTTTCTTGAGTAGGGAATTGACTTCTGCGTGCTTCCATTGATCGGGCAAAGTGGCTTTGGTGATCAATTTGTTGAGGATGGTACTAAGCTTGCTGCTAATCGTCTTTCTTCCTAGGTTGAAGATGTTGTGGGAGCATTGGTCCTTGGGTGCTCCTGTGTGGATAGAGCTCGTGATGGCTGTGGTGTCTTGAGTGGTGAGCTGGTCACAGGTGGCGAGTAGGTGGATGTGTTCTTGGATTGAGGGGTCGAATGGCCTGGGGAAGTCAGTGGGTTGGGGTTCGCAGTTCCTGTAGATGGTGGAGATCTTGTTGTGGAAGAAGTCTGCCAGGGAGTCACACAGTTCTTGTAAGGGAGTGATGTTGTTTTTGGTAGCTGATTGGCTGAAGAACTCTCTGACTATATTGAAGAGTTCCTTGCTGTGGTTGGAACTTGCTTTAATGCGGTGGTCAGAGCACTTCTTTTCATCCTCCTCAGGAATTGGTGGTGTCGGTTGATAGCGGTTTTGAAAGTGGTACAGTCCGCGGGTTCTTTGAGGGTGCGCCATCTCCTCTTGAGTTGCCTGCAGGTATGCTTTGAGGTTCTTAGGTCTGTGGTGTACCAGTTGGCTTGCTTGGAAGATCTTTTTGACTTGGTGGGTTAGTGGATTTGTCGGCGTAGTCTGCCTGTTCAAGGTTGGTTACGGTATGTGGGCAGGAGGTATTGAGGGCGTCAGTCCATTGGCTATCTGAGATCTTGTTCCAGCTGCGGTTTGTGGTGTTGGGCGGTTTGGGAGTGGTGCCAGGGAGTCCCACAATGGTGAAATGGACAATGGCGTGGTCCGTCCAGGTGAGCTTGTTGGCCTGGCTGTATTTGATTTTGTAAGCGGCTGAGAAGATCGAGTTGAGTGTGTGTCCTGCAATGTGGGTGGGATCGGTGACCAGTTCGGTAAGGCCAATACTGTTCACGCTTTCGAGGAGGTTGGCGGTGTTGGTATCATTGGGGTCGTCGAAGTGAAAGTTGAGGTCTCAGAGGTAGATGTCATTTTTGGACTCTAAGGCGAGTGGGGCAATGAAGTCGGGGATGACGTCACAGAAGCTGGGGCGAGGTCCTGGGAGTCTGTTGGTGAGGGTGCCTCTGATGGTGATTTTGCTGTCGGTTCAGAATTGGAAGTTGAGGTGTTCCATGATTGGGGTGGCATAGTCCATGGTGGTGGTGCAGTGGATGTTCTCCATGTGATTTATGGTGATTCCACCTCCGTGCTTGATGATGCAGCCCCGGTGAGTGATCTTGTAGCCATCAGGCATTGCGAAGGCTATGTCGGGTGTGGAAGGGGGGGTTAAGCCAGGTCTCAGTGCTGAAGAATATGTTGGGGTGAGGAAGGTGTGTCTGCATAGCAATCGGGCATTGAGCAGGAGGCAGTGGAGTTTAGCTGGGGTGGTCGAGGTCGGCGTGGTGGTCCTTGCACATGCTGAAACTGCAGTGTTGCTGTAGAAGAGGCAGCGCTGGCAGCTGAAAGGTACAGCTGTGGCCTGGGGGAAGGTGCAGCAGTTTTTGTTGGGGAGTCCTGTAGCGAGGGCTTTGAGCTCTGCGGTGGTGTATTGTTGGGAGGTGTTCGGGGCAGGGCTCCAGGCACTGGGCGCGGTCTAGGCACAGACAGGCGCAGATGGGCTTTTCTTTGGCACACCAGCACGCTTGTGCACTACAGCCTCTATATGTAGTCCTGGGAGGTGGGAGGGGCTAGCGGGCAGCAGGAGGCACAGGGCAGAAAATTAAAACGGTAAGGGCGGTGTGAAATAACAGAAAAATAACCAGCAAGTCAACCAGAAAAACTGAAAAATCAACAACAAGTTACATAAAATAGACTAACGTACAATAGCACACAGTAGCACAATAGCGGCAAATATAGCGCTATAGAAATTTAAAAGGTACTAGAGGACGGCAGTCCCAGTGTTTGCGAGAGCGATTGGCGGCAAAGGGTCTAAAAGGAGGCCTTGCGCAGTTGTTGGTTGGCCACCTGTGGGGCGTTGGTTGCAGGGCCTGCCATTGGCTGTACAGAAAGGATATTGGCTGGCCATGGAGGGTTGGTGTGGGCCTGTCCAAAGACTGTGCTCAGTGGGGTTTGGATGTCTGTAGTAGGGTTACGCTCAGTGCCTGCAGCTAACTCCCTACTGCACACAGGCGTACGCCTTGCCCAGCAGGGAGTTAACTTCCCGGGGGGAGTTAGAGGAAATTACCAGGGTGGGAAAAAAGCGTCTATTTAAGCATGATCAATTCTACATCATGCATAGATCAAGGTAAATGCCTTTAAGGTTGTTTATTTGTGCAGAAAGGTATCCATTTCCTGCACACAAACAATCCTTCCCTTGGTGCAAGGGGGCCTGCGTTGGTGCTAGGCAGCATATGCTGTGCCAGTGCAAAGAAGAGAAAATGCTCTCTCTCGCTTTCACACAACTCAGTGTAGCACGTTCTCTTGCTGCGCTGCATTGCAAAAAATAATACTAAATATGCCCTTCAGTCTACCATAGGGTGAAATTGGCGGCTCTGGGAGAAGTTTAATTCATGTTCAGGAATTCCTAAATATTGGGCTTTTGCCTAAAAACTCTGGAGTGTGAGTACTCTTGTTGGTGGGCTCTAGGACTAATTTGCATTATGTATAAAAATGGAAGAAAGATTCATGCACAGTTTATTAAATATATGTAAATGTGTTATCGATAACGACAAAGTTAACAATGAAACATTACATATATTAATTAAGGTCATTGAAATGCTTTATTGAGAATGGCAAGTTAACAGTGATTCTTTATATTTATTGAGGAAGGTCACTGAAATGCTTGACTGACAATCACAAGGTGAACAAAGAGTCATTACATATCCTAAAGAATGTAATTTTAAGACGGTGCCATCCTTAGTGACATTAATAGCACGCATTGTTTTAGTATGACAGATTTCTGATTTTATTAATGTGGTGACATCCTGACAAAGTCAGCAGGTCCACCTCCTTATGACTACAGACCATTATATTGTATCTTGTGTATGTGGGGGTATTGTGGTCATAGGGATCAAGGCCACCTATGGATGTGAACTGTTAGAGGGGTATTAGCAGAAGTAGTAAAGTTAGGAATCCTAACTTTAGGACTCCTAAAGGCCTTCTGTGAATACCGAAAGTCGTAAAGTTAGGATTTTTCTCAGTTTAGGAGTAGTAAAGTTAGGAATCCTAACTTTAGTACTCCTTATTGCCTTCTGTGAATCCTGAAAGTCGTAAAAACTGGATTTTGTCTCAGATTACTTTTGTGAATCGGGCCCAGGAGTCGTAAGTGATTTCTGTGAATACCAAAAATCGTAAGTGCTTCCTGTGAATACCAGAAGTAGTAAGTTTAGGATTTTGTCTCAGATCAGCTCTGTTAATCTGCCCCAATATCTTTACCTCCTTACTTCCACAGAAACATCACCTATCATTTTATTCTTTAATACAGGTTGAATAAGTATAAAAGCTACACCACATAATAAACCATTAAAATGCTGCCACTCAATCTCTTGTGTATGCACCTATTTTTGGTCCACACTCACTACGGCACAAAAGAGTAGGTAACTGCCAGCTTATTACTCTCATTTTAACATTTCCATTAATTATCTTAAAATGTCCCCACACTGCCTACTCGTTACCAACCCCAAAAATGATGTTTGCTCTCTTTGCATAAACCACCAAACGTCAAAGGCCAACTGTTAGACCTGTTAGACTGAAGGTGGTTTCCCCCCCAAACTTTTTGCCTACTCCCCTCCTATTTTTCTTAACTTGTTTTGCTGGCCTTAAGACTCTGTGTACTTTACCACAGCTAACCAGTGCTAAAGTGCATGTGCTTACATGATACAATTGTCTTACACCTGATTAACATGTTTAATATACATATAAGTCTCTAGTAAAGTGGTTTACCATATACCAGGGCTAGTAAATGAAATGCTCCTTTAGCACTTACTGTGCCTCCCACTTAAAAGCCTAAACATGTCTCAGGCCAGCCATTTGCAGTATGTATGCAGTTTTAATCTGCCAATTTGGCTCGGCAAAATAAACCCCTTGCCAGGCGTAAAACCTTTTTTTAAATTACATATGCCACCCCTAAGGCAGGCCCTAAACAACCCGTAGGGCAAGGTACATTGCATTCAGAAAGTTGGACATTTACTTTCAGGTTTTACATGTCCTGGTAGTGAAAAAAGTAACACATTTGTTTTTCACTACTGTGAGGCCTACCTTTCCCATAGGATAACATTGGGTTACCTTATTACATTTAATAAGTGATGACTTTTGTCTGGGGGAGATGTAAATTTCATGTTTAGAATCTAGGGAGTTGTAATTTAAAATTTTCTGTAATGGTAGTCGGATCTTAAGTCACAATTCTGAAAACACCACTTTTAGAAAGTTGTGATTTTCTTATCCTAACCATTTGGTGCCTGGAGCCTGTTTCCTGGGTCACGTGACTTGTTGGAGTTGGCAGGTGGATGTTGTGTATTTTCCCCAGACAGCCACGCAGTAGAGGGGGTGGGCGTTGGCAGGATGGGCCATCCATCAGGATGGGGTAGCGAAGCTATGCACAGCCCTACTTGCACTTCAAAGACACTGCCTCAACTGGCACACAAACAACTTCACACTAGCCTGCTGTGACTGCAGATAGATGAGACCATGGAAGGGTGCAGGAAATTCTAGACACTTCTGTAGGGGGGAAAACTCCTGAAGTTTCTTCCACTTCAAAACTGACATCAGGTATAATATTAGGTCCCTCCTGAGTTCACTTCGGGCCCAGCGGAAGGACTCTCAGAGATCTGCCCTACTGCCTGTGGCCTGCGTGTACATTAGAGGACTGCCCTGTTGCACCAAGAGGTCTGTCCTGTTGTCTGAAGCATGTCCTCTGCCCTCAAAGGACAGATGCTTGAGACCTGCTTTCCTGCTCGAACCCAAGATTTCCTGAGTGGCTCTAAGGGCTAGTTGGGTGGCCTCCTGATCCGAGCCCCAGGGACATAAAAGGCTTCAACCATCTTGAACCTGCACCTGGATCCAGCATAAGTGAGTCCCCCCGACCCTCTAAGTTGTGCCCTCCCCTGTCCTGGACACTTGAAAGTGATGCCAGAGGTGTCCGGATAGCCCAAATCCAAAACTTGAGACTTAAAGATTTTTCTGCCAAAATGTGCTCCGAAGGGAGGTGGGGACCTACTGCTTGCCAATTCTCCCATGGTGCATCGCCGTTGGCCTGACTTTTCTGTGGTTCCCGCTAGGTTCTTCTCTACAGCATCAAATCCTGTTCAGTGGCTTGTCGCAGAAGAAGTATCTGGCCTTGTGAAGCCCTTGTCGGCTACAGCCTGCAGCTTCATCCCGCTGGAGATATTTGACTTCCAAAAATGAGACTAAGGTGCCTGATCACAAGTTTGCAGATACGATACTCTGTCACAAGCATGACCGATATCCCGTCCACTGTATTACATTTTCCTTAGCATATAATGGAATTGTAATTTGCCGGTCAAAATATCTGTCACGTTTTTGACAGAGTAACCCTGTCTGCCAAACTTGTAATCAGGCCCTAAGTCTGAATGTAGAAATCTTCATCGCAACTTCGTCCAGAGGCCCCCCGACGATGACGCCCCTCCTCGGACACCATCGGTTGCCTTGCCTCGCTGAACTTTATTTTCTCAGACATATTTTTTTAAACATTCTTCTAACTCCTTAGGCAAGCGGAGACCGGGCCTAAATCCACTTTGTGTACCTGAACCTCGCCCTATTGCGGTCAATCATAACTTTTGACTTTGCCCCGATCTCACAAAACTACACATCCGCAGTTGGCAATTTGATATTTTAGGTGCTATTTTTCTCTTAAAACTTTAAAATTCATAATTCCATTTCTATTGGTTGGATATTGTTTTTCTGGTGTCAAATATTCAATTTGAATGTACTCTATATTTCAAAATTGGTGATATGTTTTAACTTTATTACTGTTTAAGTGGTGCATAAATACTTTACACATTGCCTCTAAGTAAAGCCTGATTGCTTTGTGCCAAGCTACCAGAGGAGTAAGCACAGGTTAGTTTAGTGACTTACTGTGGTTCACCCTAGCAATGATTGTGGCTGTTGGTTGAGTAGGGTTTTAACACCCTCAATGAACTACCTAATTTCTCACACCAACCTATTAGTGAGTTATCACTTTCAACATTACACATACATTCTTTTCTCTCTAGGCCTTCACCTAGCCCCACAGCTTGTCTGTGAATATATACACCCACTCAAATCATCATCACTGCATGCACCATAATCTGAGTCACCGACACCTCGTTTGACCAGATCTTCCAAGAGCTGTTCGGAACGAACCAGTTGTGGCAGCCCAGAGCCATACACCAATGCACATTCAAGACAGTCCCTTGAGAAAAGATGCCATAGTAAAGGTAGACTTTCTAATTACCAACACCAATAGTATAGGATATCCATTTGAAGATGGACTTGGAGTCTAAGCTGGTCAAGGCTGGTCACAGCCTACCTCGAAGCCATCGACTATTGAACAAAAAGAAGCCTCCTAAGCCTAAACAGATTCAAGACAAAGGTTCTGGTGGTATTTGAGATGCATAAATAGCAGACAATCATTTGCCTGATCCAGCGTACAAGGTGAGACATCAAAACCAGTGTAAAAAATTGGAATCTTTTGGATCTTGTTAGATTCAAACTAGAAGTCCTGTGTTGAGCCAGTGCCATGATACCCTTGGGTGAATTTTTTGCGCTCTATAAATTTCCTTTTCATGTCATTCATTTCAAGTGTGCCAAGAAAATAAGCACCGGCGTCGAGAAGGTAACCCTTCAACTAAACCTGCTATGAAAGATGCTATCTACCCAACTTTCAAGACTCTGAATGGAGAGTACTAGATAATTAGTGATAAGAAGAGAATACTAGTGTAACACAGAGTCAGTTCAGTTCAGTTCATAAACTTTATTCGACAGTTTAAAAAACGTCATAAAAGTACACAGATAAAATCATACATGTGACATTACACAGGGAAAGTACATATCATCATATCGGGCATACAAAAACCAGGAAAAAATAGCTAAAAAACCATACTTTTTCTTGCAGCAACAGATTTCAGGATAAAAGTTGCTATAAAAAAACACAAATCCGGGCTAGCAAGTGAAAATAACAATTTCATGGCATTTGAAGTAGAAGACACGGAATATTTTTTAAATAACGGTTTCAAGTAAACAATACGTAGGGCTTTATAAAGGGGGCAGATTAACATAAAATGGAGGGTACTTTGCTTGGTTAGTTCATCACATGGACAGGCAGATGTAGTATAGTATTTCATTTTTGGAAAGGCCACAAGTTTGTGGACAATACCAAGTCTAAGTCTGGATAGGACGAATTGGTGAGATTGCCTGTAGATTATTTTAAGATAGAAAGGCAAACCAGGACCCTCGTTTGCATTGGAGGAATAGAAAGCATGGGTTGAGTAGTTACTTGTATCTGCTTTCCGTTTAACAAATTTTACCCTCATAAATTCATCTTTCACCTCTTTTTTAGATAAAGAGGTTACAATCTCGGGATCTTTGCGTACATCCAAATCAAAGAGATCTCTAAAAGTAGTGGTCACATACTTTATCCATGGTATACTCTTGAAGTTATCCAAAGACAGACAATCTTTAATAATGCTCTTTGTGAAACTTGTTTCATCCTTCTGCCAAATAGACCTCCATACCAGGAGGGGTCTCAATTCGATTAAATCGGCTAAATGGTCCAACCTTAGTTCCTCGTGGACCAGGTAGTTAGATGCCGATGAGGGTAAACAAAGTAGCCGTTTCAAAAACAAATTTTCCAGAATTTGTAAGTCTTTGTTACACCCGTACCCCCATACCCCTGAACCATAAAGTGCTATTGATGAACATCTGTGTCTATAAATATTTAGCATTGCTGGAATCCGTCGGCTGCCCAGTTTGTTGGCAAATCGGAAGACACCTAGTGTAGCCTTCCCCAACCTTGCTTTTATGTTAACGTGTTCAGGTGTCCATGAGCCCCGACTGTTAAAAGTAATGCCCAGATAACAGAAGTTATCTACAACCTCAATTCTGTTATCTTTAAAATAAAAAGACTTGTGGTGATTCACCTTTTTGCCACAGACCATAATGAATGTTTTAGAATTGTTAATTTTGAGTTTCTTGCCCTGGATAAAATCATAAAAACAGTTCATTAGCCGCTGTAGGCCGATTGGGGTTCTAGATAATAAAACGGTGTCGTCCGCATATAACAACACTGGAATTGGTAGGCCACCTGCTTGTGGTGCATCTGCTTGG
This sequence comes from Triturus cristatus, assembly GCF_964204655.1. Classification (NCBI taxonomy): domain Eukaryota; kingdom Metazoa; phylum Chordata; class Amphibia; order Caudata; family Salamandridae; genus Triturus; species Triturus cristatus. Next base: position 346,111,464 of record NC_140588.1, on the reverse strand, counting down.
ACCTGTTTTAATTCTTGTTCCATAGAATTAATAAAAAGGGAGAAAAGCAAGGGGGCCAATACGCACCCCTGCCTAATGCCTGATTTTACCATAATCTTTCTCGTACACTCTCCTGCTGGTCCGTATCGTATCTGAGTGGTAAGGTTGGAATATAACCTAGCTAAGAAATGGATAATAGCTGAGGGAGCTCCCATATCGAGAAGGGTTGTCCACAACAGGGAATGGTTCACCAGGTCGAAGGCACTAGAGAGGTCTGCAAAGCAAAGAAATAAGGAGCCCGATTTGACCTTGGTATATTTACCTATTAAAAGGTTGAGGTTAATGCACTGGTCAATGGTCCCCAAACCCTTTCTAAAACCATATTGGGATTGTGCCAGGATATTGTTATTGGTCGCCCACTCCTCCAGACGTAGTAGTAGTACCCGGCTCATGATTTTAAGGGAGGAGTCTAAGAGGGAGATGGGACGGTAGTTTTTGGCCTCCCCTCTATCTCCCTTCTTATAAATCGGGATAATAACGGATTCACTCCAGGTTGCCGGGGTGGAGAGATCAGTGGCAGCATTAAAAACCTGGGTCAATAGGGGGCTCCAAAGGGCCAGATCATGTTTGTAAAGATCTATCGGGACCCCGTCAGGTCCCGGGGCTTTACCTCCTTTACTAGAATTAATTGCCGTGACTACTTCTCGGATGGTGATTCCCAAAGTCTGCGGGGTCAGCTGGGGATTCATACAGATTTTAACATAAGACTCCTCAGGGGGGTCAAATATTCCAGAAAAAAATCGAACCCAGCTATCTTCGCTTACTAATGCGGTAAGTACTGGGAAATCTTCTTTCTGGAGGAATGGAGCATTAATCGTACTCCAAAACAATTTACAATCCCGGAGTGCTGCGGCACAATCCAGATTGTCCCAGGCTTGTTCCCGAAGTTCGTTTTTCCTGCGTTTAAGTTCAGTGTTATAATTGAACCGCAAGGTTTTAATCACTTCCCTGTCTCTTAGGGGGTTAGATAGTGCTTGCTTAAGGGTTTTTAGCGCTATTGTACAGGCTTGGTCGAACCAGCCAACCTTATCCCGTCTAGAATTCATCTTATTGTTAGTAAAAATTCTATTAATAATAGTGCCTAGATCCTCAAAATCCGCTAAAATACCCTTAGGGAGGGCATTGACTTCCAGACAGCGAAATATCTGCCTGGAACCACCTACCACAACTGCACTATGTAGTTTTTCTGATTTTTCTGTGCACCACTTTATCCGGGTTCCATTAGGCCTACTTGGGACAATATTGTCAACAACCCTGCCTGTATGCGTAATTCTGGGGCCCCAGATAAGAATAGACATAGTTAGGGCATTATGATCGCTCAGACAATAGTCCTTAATTATTGGCACTGTGCAGAATGGCATCAAAAGGGTTGAAATCAACAAATGGTCAATAACCGACTCAGTGTCCCTCCCTTTGAACGTTGGGACAATGTTGCCCTTTTTATCAAGAGCTGGTTGGTGAATAACTAAATCAAATTTTAACAGAAAATCATTAAGGGAAATCCCATATGGGGTGTGTTGGAAATGTGCTAAATACTCCCCCGAATCCCCATCGAACCCACAAACTGGGGTTTGAGAGTGCGGGCACGTTCTGATATTGAAATCCCCTCCCCATATGATGTCATAAGATGTGTGGGATTTATTACAGATTTTATTTAGGAAGGCTTCCAGCTCGTCCACAACCGAGGTGCTGGTCGGATCAAATGTGTTATTGTAATGATTGATCAGTAAAGTGTTCCTACCCTTTTTGGATTGTAATTCCAGGATTTGTGAATGTGTGCCAACAGTAGAATACGAACCTACAGTTATCGGGAGATCAACTGAAATAAGAACAAGCAGACCCCCTTTAGCCCTCCCCATAGCAGATTCCTGGGCAACACAGTTATAAGAGACAAAACCATCAAAGTGAATGTCTAAGGTGGACCATGTTTCCTGTAAACATAGAATATCAAACCCAAGGATAAGTTCCCTCCACCCTAGAGCCGAAGCTCTCTGACGCCAGCCAGCTATATTCCAGCTAACCATGGAATATCCTTGATCCCTTGGGGTAGATTTCTCTTCCAAGGGAGAAATCATTGTACATCCCCGAGCAGCAATAGCCTCATCGAGTGGTGAAAGGTGGACTTCAGTAGGATTATCGAGAGTTAAGGGGGTCAGATCGAGTAGATCAGAAGTTATTTTACCAACCGTTACTGGTAAGGCATAATGCTCCGCAGTAGCCCCGCTATCGACAGGATTAGTCTCGATGGGCAGCGGGGGAACAGTGGTGGAAGCACTGGATAGTCAGTCGACTCCCTCTAGCCCATCGAGACAACTATATCTATTATAATCCCAGAAGGTGTTCTGCGGGGGCTGAAATGGAGGCAATCTGGGGTATCTTGGGCGAAAAGGCCTTCCCCTACGTTCAACCCTAGTCCATTCATTGCTTTCATCATAGTACATGGGGTTAATGGGTGGGGGGAAGAAAAAGGAGACAGGGAGAGTCTGGATAGTGGAATCTAATGACCTATTAACACCCGCACATATGTAAGACACAGTACGTGGATCTCTAAAACTGACAGTGATACAGTCTCCCTTAATGGATTTAGGGGTTTTACCAATCCATGGTACCCTCCTCACCATGATGACTTCATTGTGCAGGTGTGCCGGTAAGGGTCGGTTCCAATTAAGCCATTTTATGACTTGGTTTTTAAGGGAGTTAAAGGTTTCGATTTCACCCCTATCTAATGGAGGTGCTCCTGCCAGAACTACCATGTACCGGTTGGCCTCGGGTGGTAGGTCAGGCCGTCTAATTCTTGGAGTTTTGAGGTCTTCAGGTGTGGGCCCTTGGGTATCGATAGACAAAAGTGCGGATGGGATATGCGAGCCTGGGGGGGGGGCTTGAATATTCTGAGAGGCAACTAGGTTAACAGAGCTAGGAGCTTGGGGATCAAGTTGGATGCTTGTGGGCGTTGAAACAGGAATTTGGGGCACAGTAGTAGGAGGGATAATTAGGGGGGCAGGCATGCTAAGAGGGAGACCAGAACTATTAGGCTTGGAGGAGTTAGCTAAAAGTATAGCGGTTGATTTCTCTATATTAGACATTCTAGAATCAAGCCTATCTAGTTTGGCCTCTAAAGGGAAAATAAACGATTTTAGTAGGGTTGCAATTTTATCCAAGGAGATATCATTGCTAGGTAAACTCCCTCCACCTTCGGAATTCAACGATGCAGATACTCCATCTATTCTAGCTGATTTAGATGCCCTCCCGTTATTTTTACCTTTATTGTAATACTGTCTCTTCCGTTTCTTAATAGCCCCTTCTTTGCCCCCCTGAGTTGTAAGAAGGGTAGAATTTCCATCATTTACAGTTGTAAGGGAAACATTTGCACGATCGGAGACATGGCTAGAATCAGCAATGACGATGGAGGAATTAGATATAACAACAGAGTCTACACTTAGCTGGGGGGCAGAATCGGGGAGTAAAAGATGGACATCCACCCCAGGCAAGCAGTCAGTAGGTCTTTCAGGAGTTTTGGCATTAGCAAAAGGGCCCATACTGGAACGTTTAAGAGACGTTAGTTCCTTGGACAAGCGTTTCTCCAGTGTGACAATTTCTTTGTCAATAATACTGTTAGCCCTAGTAAGAAACTTCTCCATACCTCCTGCGGCAGACTGTGATCCTCCAGCCAACAGGGATTTGCTCCTGGTTTCACGGCCGACCATAATCCACAGGAAATCAGGCAGCAGGCGGGTTAAGGGGGGTAGCCCGGTCCGGTCACTACCGGTCACGAACGGGCACAAACGGGCCCGCTCTTGGCCCGGTCTTCGCTCCGGGCGCGTTCCGCTGGCGCGTTCGGGGGATAGGCTTATACTAGGGGGAGGGGTCGATAAAGGGGCGGTGCCGGGAAGAGTCACCAGGTGTGCCGAGTAAGTTTGTCAGAGAGCACCCTGGTCCTCGCAGTCCCGGCCTCTGAAGCTCCGCAACGGCCTCTCCGCAGGCAGCGCGACTTCCCCTCCAGTCGGCGTAGCAGCAACAGGACACAGACCAGCTCCGAGGTATCCCACAGTCCGTGACAGGTTCAGCGAGCGGCACAGAGTCATCGATTTACCCAAGAATGTGATATAAAGTTACAGAGGCTCTAGACCCTTGCTGCTAGAGTGTGTCTGATTTCTTCACTCAAATCATGTTTTAATGAGTCAAAATATGTACCAAGGCCGTGAAACCAAGAGGCCCTCGACTCTAACTCAAATTTGCTCTGTCTCAACTCTCAAGAAGCGCCTGAAGACTGTAGGATTCGTTTATCTTTTGGTGTTTAAGACAGAATGACTAATTTCGAACATACATATCGGCCATTGGATAAGAGAAACAACTGTTATTCTGCTCTCTCATTAATTACATTCCTATTTTACATTAATGAATCTTCCCCTAATAGTAATGCCAAATTTCCTTCTGTCAGATGAAAATGTTTAAAATGTCGTTTGGTACTAGACTTGGGAAAGCGCTTGAACCCATGTTTAGCTTTTTAAGGCAAGAGAGGTGAATCAACTTCAACGACACCTATTAATATGTCACTTTTTTTCGAGCTTTAAAACACATCAAGCCAATTTTCGCTGCATCTAGCTATTCTGCAGTCAGCAGGGATTTAGGGTTAAGTGTTAAGGAGCTGACTTGTCAGTGAATTTAGCAGTTATTCAAAGGTTAAGACTTTTTAAACACTTGTTTGTAATGTATGTGTATACCAATGTATATTTGTATACACATTAATTTCCAACATCTATCTCTGCACATGTTGTATAATAATATTTCCTCTTCGATGTGCCTGTTTTTCCTGTTTATATTATCCATGTAATAACTTGTCTGGTCCCTTGACAGTTATGTAGCCATGGTGTCAGCTTCTTTACAATCAATAATATTTTTGGAGCCCGAGGACCTTATCACATAAAGAGAGCTCAGCAGATGCTAATTTGAGCCATGTTTCTTCCACAGGTTTTGGACTGACTTGTGTCTAATATAGTTCGAAAGCTGGAGCAGCTCTATCTTAACACCTCAGTCAGTGGTAAATGATTCCATTACTTACCAGTACACGTCATTACCCTGACTTCAGGTGCTCCTCATCCCAGGCATTACTGTTTGAGATTGGCCCTGCCCCCAGCCAGCCCTCTTGCCAGCGCTTTCAGTTTAGAATGGTCTTTTTTCTAAACTACCACAAATAGTCCCTCCCTCCACAATGGAATACTGCCTGTTATCAGGCTAGTATATTGTTGTAATCAAAAAATGGATGGGCCTGCACACCTCTTCTAAAGGTGTTTTTTTTTTATTGTAAACGCTATGTGAATGACTCATATATCCATTGTAAAGCGTGCAATCACATGTAATATCAGAGCTTACCCGTAATGGAAAATATTCAGAGTTTCAATCGGGAAGGAAGTAGGCTAAGAGGGTAAACAGGATGATTGCTTGGTCTGTCTCAATACGAAACAGAATTAACCGAAAAAGACACAAATATGTACGCGCTCACCTTAGTAGTTAATGGAGTCAGCCTTTGGTGAAGAAAGTTGCCGCCAACTGCGTGCGTATCGACGTTTGCGTGTGCGCTACGCATTTAAAGGGGCAGAATTGGATGAGCGAGTAGAAAAAAACGCTAACTCTGAAACTTTATTAAGAGTGACCGAGGGGGTGCGAGAGAACAAAAAGTAGTTCTCCTGATATAAATAACGTTAATGCCTCCCGGAAAAAAATGTCTTGAGATGGATGTTAAATGACTATATGAAAGAATACTAGACAAAATGTGACTAAATGTGAGTGGTCTCTACCAGAGTCCTTGTACTCTGCCAAAGTAGTGCGAAGAAGAAAAGTAAAGAAGAAATAGACAGAACAGACGACGAGTGCAAATCCTGTACATGAAAATGAACTGGAAACAGGGATAGTTAATGTTTTAGGCACTAAAACATGTAAACGTACATTATGATTTTTAGGGACCACCAAGCTTAATGGAAAAACACGTATTTTTCATAAGACCTATAACATGAGTTACAAAAAACATAAAAGTTCATAATGATCATTCAGGCCCCCAGGGATCACTGTACCTAAATATGTAATCCAAAAGGTCTCTTTGCGGGCTAGTGCAGTCTGTAAATCTAAACCTGGAATTACCTTTATTTTTTCTAGAATGGTGAACCGCAGTTGAGGTATTGTGTGTGAATTGTGTACCCAGTGTACTGCTAAACATGACTTTGGGTTTTTGTTCCGTATGGTACTCTTGTGTTCCACTATACGTGTTTTGATTTTTCTAGAGGTTCTCCCTACGTAAACAAGCCCACAGGGGCATTGGATGGTGTAAATTACACCCTCGGTGTTACAATCAGATGAATGTCTAAGTGTGATCTTTTGACCTGTGTGTGGGTGTGCGAAGGTGTTACCAGGAATAACATTCCCGCATTGTCCACAGTTATAGCATTTTTTCATTCCTTTATAACACGATTTTGTAGGAAGATGAGTGGATTTAAGCAATTCCTTCAAGTTTTTGGATCTATTGTATGCAAAGAGTGGATAATCTTGGAAAACATTGACAAAGTCTACTTCCTGTGCAATGATCTCCCATCGTTTTCTGATAATGGTTTTGATTTGGGATGATTGTGTAGAAAATGTTGAAACAAAGACATCGGTTTAATGGAGTCTTTCTGTGATTGTAATAGGAGATCTTCGCGTTTTTTTAGAGCTACTGTCATGGTGGCTTGTTACAGGACATCCTCAGGATAACCTCTTTCCATATATCTGTTTTTTTGTTCTTTAATAAGCATTGTGCTTAGATTGCGATCAGATGTTATCCTTTTGATCCTGAGAAAATGAGAAATTGGAAGATGTTTCTTAAGTGAATATGGATGTGCACTGCGGTAATGTAACAAATTGTTCACATCTGTAGGTTTTCTGTATACTGCCGTTTGCAGGCCTGTGCCCGTCTTCTTGATTTCAATGTCTAAGAAATTAATAGTCTCAGACTGAATATCATGTGTAAATTGTATCCTAGGATTACGCGAATTCAGTTCCTGAATGCTTGCCTCAAGTGTTGTACGGGGGCCCTTTCCAGATCACTAGAATATCGTCTATGTAACGTAAAAAAATGATTACATTATTACGCCATGTTGGATTCTGAAGGATATATTCGTGCTCAAAATATGCCATGAACGTATTCACATATGATGGAGGCCCCGGAAATCCCATTGATGTGCCTGTTTTCTGTAAGCAATATCGATCCTTTCAAACGAAATAACTGTGGTACAGAGAAAAATGTAAAAGTTCCAGTAGAAATGTGCCCATATCTTGTGAGATGGAAGATTGTAATAGTCTCCATTCCACCGCCTCAAGTCCTTCATTATGACCTATGGATGTGTATAAGGCAACAACATCTATAGTGCACAATAAAATGTCCTCCTCAAAATGATGTCGTACAGTTTCAAGTTTCACAAGACAATCTGTTGTGTCTTTTACATAGGTTACCCATGTTTGCACAAGTGGTTGTAGGTGATGGTCTAAAAATTGTCCTATGGGTTCATGTATGGATCTACATCCTGCCACTATTGGTCGAAATGGTGGGTTAGTTGCATGCTTATGTACTTTGGGAAGCATGTATATGTGAGGTGTTTTAGGTGTTTCTGTGATTAAAAACTTCCTAGTGTTGTCTGTAATCAGACCATTGTTTACTCCTTTCTGTACTAAGGAGCCAAATAAATCCTTGAATTCTCTGGTCGGATCCGTGTCCCGTTGAATGTGTTGTTGACGTGATTATCAACATTTTGCTCATAGAATTCAGTATCGAGAATAACCAGGGCTCCCCTTTATCTGCTGGTTGGAAGGTTATATTTTTATCTTGTTTTAAGGCATTGAGAATCCGTAGTTCCTTCTTAGACAAGTTGGTGTGTTGTGGTTCTGTGTACTTGATACGTTCCAAATCTTTTTTGACTAAAAACTCAAAAGTGTCTAGAGTCTTGTGTGATGTTCGGGGCATAAACTTGCTTTCAGGACGAAAGCGTTCAATAGGTCTGTCGCGTTCCTCCTGTGTAGTGTTGATAGAGAAAAAACACTTCAATCTTAGCTTACGCATAAACTTGAATAAAGATATTTCAGTCTCAAATGGGTTTGAGGAGTATGTAGGAAAAAATGACGTGCCCTTGTTTAATACCCTTAGTTCATCCGTGCTTAGACTTCTTTTTGAAATATTCATCACGAGGGAATTGAGGTTCTCTGCGGTCTGCCCGTTTCTGTGGTTGTTTTTTTTATTTTGTCCCCTCCGGATGCGTTGTCTAGTTGTATGATACCTTTGTCTGGTGGTAGATTTGAAGACTGTCCCTCGGCTAAAAAAGATGGTTTGAGGGTCAAGGTAGAGGCTTCATCTGTAGCCTGTCTCCTGATCGGTTCTGTAGTAGTTTTAGCAGGAGGTCGTTGTAAGGACAAATCCTGATCACTTACAACGCTTTCTTCTGATGAAGTGTTGCCAGGTTTTCTGAAAACGCGTTTCTCGGCATACGTTTCAGCCCATGTACACACTTCATCCAATTTATAATCAATTGTATCCCGTCTAAATTTCCTGATTTTCCTTTCATGAACTTCCCTGGCATGTGTATCAAGTCTGCCATTAATGTCTACCAGTTAATTAATGTCTTTGAGTTTGCTGATGTCCTGTGAAAGTTCGGTGAGTATCACTGATATCTCTTCAATAAATAAGGTCCAAGGAGCATTTATTTAATATGGCATACCATCTTGCCATGAATGCTTTATTAAATTTGAAGAGCATGGTTTTCAGGGCAATCCTCAACCTTCTCGGGGGATGCGTTTGACTTTGTGATATTCGATGAGTGTGGTGGCGTGGAGACGTTGGTTTATTTCTTTTCTCATAGTGTATTCCAGTTGTCGTAAAAATAGAGTTGTAGTTCCAGCGGTGGTGCTGAATGTGCGAGCTTCATGAATTAATGAATAAATGGACTCATCTGTGGAATAAGCTTTTGTGTCAGCCTGATTGGTAGTAAGGCCGGCTATATCTTTGAAAGACATATTAATTGGTGGGTGCAGGTCCACAAATGGGCTTGGAGTGAAATAATCAAAAAATGGATAGGCGTGCACACCTCTTCTAAAGGTGTTTTTTTTTAAAATTGTAAACGCTATGTGAATGAATCATATATCCATTGTAAAGCATGCAATCACATGTAGGGGTATAAGCCCAAATCCCAGTGTACTCAAACTAAAGGTTAGAGGTTTGGAAGGATCCAAACCTACGTAATGCACAACTCTGGACCTTGGGGTCTCAAAACTATTTAAACACAATTAACACTAATACAGCAACATGCTTAAACAAAAGAAATCAAAACGCCATGTAATGTCATTTGCAAAGTGAGACTTATATTTAACAAAAACGCAAATGATAATATGTGCACATCATTCCATCCTCATGGATTGGTAATGTCGTATCATACAAGGTACATGAGTTAAATGATATTAGAACATAAGTCCAATGTCAACAACATATACTCCAATCTAAAATATCCCAATGCATTTCGGGTTAATTTGAACCCTTCTTCAGGGGAATGATGTCATCGACGAGGAGTTGATTAAGTGTAAGTCCACCGTTTGGAACTAGAACAAAGTTGAAAATAAACAATAAGATTTCCCATGTGGTACATTCCATTTGGCTAATTTAGGATTTGCACTCAGGCTGCGAAATTAGTGCCCTAGATCCAGTGCATCTGTGAGAAGGTGTGGAACAGAGCTTGGTGCCGCTAGACAAATTTAACCACAGTGCCACTAGCGAACAAGAAAAAGAACGTGAAGGTGAAAGCGGTGCTGGGAAGTCAAAGTGCCTGTGAAAGTGTTTATCGAACAGTCGTGAGAGGCTGAAAGGCTAAGGACGCCTAGTTCGGATGAAAACCTAAAAGCAACCCATACACAGGAAAATATAAATGAAGAAAATGTAGAAAAAAGCGTGCTCTGGAGAATTTTTCCGCTTACCAAATTCCAAAAACAGCAATTAACGAGAGTCTTCTGAAAAGACACAGTGCAAAACAACTTGTCATTATGTTGCTTGAATTATCTAAAAAAGTACCGGTCACAGCTGTCCCGGTGTTGAAAGTGAAACCCGACACCCGTCCAATCAATATATTGTTGTGACATATGGGAGGGAGGGTAGGATGTGACTGGGACGAGGAGCAACTGAACTTGAGGTAATGAAGTTTACTAGTAAGTAATAGCGTAACTACCCCCTCGTATGTGCTCCTTATTACAGTCATGACTTTTGGAGGATATACTAAAGCCCAAAGACACCACCACAATATTAATATGCAGTAAACGTATCGAACTTAAAGAGTTTGGAAATAATTACTTCATTGCTACCTTAAAGACTCCAGTCGCAAAATGATCACATTCCTCACTTCCAAAATCCAGATGATAATAGACACACATATTTCCGAATTGGACCATTTAGCTGCTGTACATATTTCCTGCAGGGATACACCCACTACTTTAGCCCAGGAGGTACAACTGCCCTTATGGATCAACCCTGGACTGTCTGAGAAATTTCTGAACCTGCAGAAACATAAGCTTGGGATATAGTTTACCTCACCGACTGTCACTTCTCACCTGTATTTCTGTAGGAGCTATAGGAATAAACTGATGCAAGGTCCCAACTTCCTCCTACCACCGAGACTGCCCAACATTGTTGTTGTGTCCTCTGCCCCACAGACACACGGGAGACAGGTAAGGATCTGCAATTCTTTATTGATATACAATATGCTGTGCTGTGCCCACGCACGTCTGCCCACGCTTTCTCCTCATTCTGCAGTGCCCCCTCCCACACCCTTGACCGGATGTGGTGTCTGGTTCCCTCCGTGTCCCCACAGTCCACTGCAGGGTCCTAGTGCCCTTCCCCAGGTCACTACATCTCCCCCCTTTGTCACGAAGAAGTGACGAGAAAAGTGAACCACAGAGATCTGTTGATAGAGATAGATGCAAGTCAGTCCTGGCACAGATCGGTGTGCTTCCCATCATTACATTTCTTCTATTAGTCTTTTTGGCCGTCTGCATGCTCTTCTCGGGCCGGCCTCTGTCTGTTGCTCTTCTGCTGGTTCCTCACCATTATCTCTTTCCTTCCTGTTTTACTCTTGCTCTTCTTGTTCTGCTGTTTCCTTATCTTGGTCATCCCCTTTCTTCTCCTTCAGTTCTTTGAAGTGTGAGCTGTTCCGTGTTATCCTCTGATGTTCTGACTCTGCCATGATCATTGGGCCCTTCACTTTAGTTACTATTAGCGGGTCTTTGGAGAACATGCTGTCTGATTTCCTTTGTTGTCATTGACGCACTACCACCGTGTCTCCTTCCTTTAGGTCTGACGAGCTGACGTGCCGCTTGGCGTCTGCATATCTTTTCATTTTTTCTTTCTCCTCTCTGTCTTTTGCTGCAATGCTGCTGTGATCCGGCGCCATAGTTACTTCTATTTGTGGTAGCCTCGTTCTACTTGTTCTTCCCAGTACTAGCTCTGCTGGGCACCTTCCTGTGGAGTTGTGGGGTGTGTATCTGTAGTCACGTAGTACCTGGCACAGAGCTTGGCTAAGTGATATCTGCGCTAGCTTCGCCCTTTGACCTGCCTTTTTGATGTTCCCCATGAACCTCTCCACCATTCCATTCGCTTGAGGCCACAGCGGAGTTATCTTCCTGTGGTTTATCCCTAGATAGGCCATGAATCTGCGGAAGTCTTCTCCTGAGAATGGAGGACCATTGTCTGTTTTTAGTGTTTCTGGTGAACCCCATGCTGCAAATATGTCATCTAATATCGGTAGTGTTGCTGTTGCCGATGTCGATGGGACGTGTCACACTATTGGAAATCGTGAGTATTCATCGATGACCACAAGCAGGTAGTTGCTGTGTCCAATGGCCCAAAGAAATCAGCTGCTAGTGTTGTCCACACTGCTCTTGGAAGTTCTGACAATTGTAGTGGTTCGTGCCTGGCCGGTGGTCCTGTCACTTGACAGAGGTGGCATGTTGTTATGGTGTCTTCCACCATGCGATCTAGGCCAGGGAACAATACTTTCTCTCTTAGCAGTTTCTTCGTTGCTACTACGCCTCGGTGTGGCTCATGAGCCAGAGTTATCAGTTGCCTCCTGAGTGAACTTGGTATCACTATTCTTGTCCCTCTCATCATTATTCCTGTGTCTGTCTCCGACAGTTCTTCATGTATCTTCTTTAGAGCTAGCACTTCTTCCTTGCATACTCCTGCTCCCCAGGTGCAATTATTGTTAATGTGCCTCCATCTCTGCCTTCTCGCTACCTCCATGGCCATTTGCAGCATGGCATCTTCCTTGGTCTCCCTTGCTTGCTCCGCGAGTGTTATCGGTGCTGGGGTGTCTTGCTTTAATACGAAATGTAAGTATTCTTCTGCCATCGATTTCGTCTAGTGGGCCTGCGGTAATGGGTCTCTCGACATGTAGTCTGCCGGGTTGTGTTCTTTCCCTGGCTTGTGCACAATCGTGAAGTCATAGTCCATCAACCTTATGCCCCAGCGTTCAATCCTGGGTGGCATTTTGGCTGACGGGCTGCCTTAGATCGTCACCAGTGCCTGATGGTCAGTTATGATGGTGAATGACTTCCCGTAGATAAACATGTGGTAGTGTTCACACGCCCATGCCACTGCTAGGCTGTCCTTTTCTGGTTGCGAGTATGCCTTTTCAATGTCTGTTAAGATTTTGCTTGCATATGCGGCAATTTTTTTTTGTGAATCTCTCCCTGGCAGATGCTGCACTAGTATTGCTCCTAGTCCTACCGGGCTGGCATCGACAGTCAATTCAGTGCAGAGCAGAGGGTCAAAGTAGGACAGATGTTCCACAGTCACCACTGCTTGTCTTATTTCCTCGAATGCCTTGTTGCATTCCTGAGACCAGATGAACTTCTGTCCTTGTTTGGTCAGTTCTCTTAGTGGTGTGCTCACTGTGGCGAAGTCCTGTATGTACCGCACACAGTAGCTGGCAAGGCCTAGAAATAATCTTACTTCTGCAACAACCGTCGGGGGATTTCCGTTCTTCAGTGTTTCAATTTTGCTGGGGTCTGGCCTCATCCCTTGTTTGGAGAAAATGTGTCAGAAGAACACTAGTTCCCCTCTCCCCAGCTCGCATTTCTCTCCATTCAATGTTGGGCCCGCTTGCTCCAGTTGTGCACACTTGACGCAAAGCTGTGTCATGTTCTTTGACTGTTTTCCCAAATACCAAGATGTCATCACTATAGTTTAGGCTGTTATGTACCAGCCTTATCACTTGCCGTATTGTCTCCTGGAATATCTCCGCTGCCGATGAGATTCCGAAGCTCAGTTGCTTGTATCTAAACAGACCCAGGTGTGTGGAGAATGTCGTGATGTACCTGGACTGGTGGTCCAATTCTAATTGATGGTACCCTTTGCACAAGTCCAGCTTCGAGAATCGGCAGGCCCCAGTGAGCCAGCTGATCATGTCGTTTAGGTGTGGCCCCGGGTGACGTTCCCTTGCGATTGCGGTATTTGGGATCCTCATGTCCACGCAGATGGGGATCTTTGAGGTGTTCTTCTTTGGAACTGCCACAATCGGAGACAGCCAAGGCGTTGGCTCTTCGGCAGGTTCAATTATATCTTGTGCCAGTAAGCTAGTTATTAGTTTTAGAATTGGTACTCGTCTATGATGTTGGGCCACCAGCTTGATTGCTTCATTGATGTGTAATGTTATCTGTTTTCCTTTCAGCTTACCAAGACCTTTCAGTATAGCTGGGTATTCTTGTAGGATGTTCTCCGTTTCTGACATGTGGTATGTCATTGCTAGTAGCCCCATCACCTGTGCCGTCACATTGCATAGCAGGCATGGTGCTGGGATGTCACCCTTGAGCACATGTATTTCTTCTTGGTAGGACCTGCCTTTGTACGTTAAGGTCTCTGTAAATTTTCCCATATTTTCTACTAGGCTTTTAGAGCCCCACGTGAACACATCCACGGTCGACGGTGATAGCTGTGGTTTCACTCTCATTTTTTTGTATTCTGGCATGCACATGATGTTGCATGTTGCTCCACTGTCAAGCACAAACTTAGCTTGGTGGTCCCCTACGCCGATGTGCACAGTTTTCTTTATTTGTTGCTTCTCCACAAGATGAACCTGCTCTGTCCCATTGGCTTCTCTGGGCGCTTCTGACATTAGATATAGTCTCGCCTCCCTCACAGGTGCTGCCGTTTCTTCTGACTCGTCGGAGGAGCTGCGATTGGCCGTTTCCATTTGTCGGTCATACCTGTTGCTGGTCATCCATGGTCTCATTGTTCTGCCTCTCTAATTTATGAATTGTCTGGTCATGCACGTGCTTGAAAAATTATTCTCCCTGTTGCACTTCTTGCACTTCTGGCCCATTGCTGGGCAGGCACCGACGTGTGGGAATTCGAGGCCACATTGGTAGCATGTTTGTTCGCCCTTCTTTGGTAGGACCGGTGCCTGGAATTCTTTCTTTTTGAAATTCCCAGTGACGCGATGCCCTAGCGCCACTCTCTTCTCCTTTCCCATCTCCATCTGCTTGGCGTGCTCTGTGGCCCGTGCTTCCGTGCGAGCCATCGTCAATATCTTTTCCAGCGTCGTTGGTTCCTTCAGAATGCGTGCTCAGAACTCCACTGATTGACAACCTTCGAAGAGGCGCAATCTTATTGCTTGCTCATTGTCAAATTTGTCAAACTCGCAGTATGTGACCAGTTTTCTCAGTCTCGTTGCAAAATCGTCTAGGATCTCTTCTCCTTGCTGGCATGCCGTGTTGAATGTGTATCTCTCAAAGTCAACGTTTCGTTGGGGGTCAAATTTCTGTGTGAGACACTGTATCACTCCCTTGTAATACGCTGTTTGATCAGCGGGGAATTTTAACAACAGATCTTCTATTTCATCCCCTGCGAGTTACAGAAGCAGGTGCAGTTTCTTGCTATCCGGGACGTCCGTGGCACTCATGTAGCGCTCAAATTTTCTGATCCATCTTTCCCACCGGATGCCTGCTTGCAGCTCCGATACGCTGAATGGTAAAGGCCTGCAGAAGACTGCTTGCATGCTCTGCTTCTCATCATTGTCGCTCATTTTTTTTCCTTGGCACTCCTCTACTCTTCTTCCTCTTTTATTTTCTTTATTTCTTTATTTGTCCCTTTGTTTCCTCTTTATTGTGCTTTATTTCCACTGTTTTCTTCTTCTTTTCGAGTCTTTCCGCTCAGTTTTTCTGTTTCCCTATCTATTTCAATGGCTGCCTGACCTCTCAAAATGGCCGCCACTTGTTTCTGGCTTCTGATTGGCCCGCTCTGCCTGTCCTCAAGATGGCCGCCGCTCTCGCGATAGTTCGTTTGAACTAACGCGCGTCTTTCCGCTTTAATTCTCTACGAGCACTCTCGGGTGCTGAGGCTTGCCGGCTCTTCGGTTCGCTGGCAGATGCCTTATTTCTTTCCTCTTGCGTGCAGCCTCACAGCGCTCTTACCGCTATTTCGGTGGCCGGGGTGGGCTCCTGCGTCGCTGCTTCTTGGCTGCTTGACTCGGACCAGGGTGGGCTCCTGGCTCTGCTTCTTCTTCTTCACCGTCGCGCCAATCGCCACGATGTTCCTTGTGTTGGCCAGTGGACCAGGGTGGGCTCCTGGTTCCGTCGCGCTTTTCTTTTCTCAGTGAAACAACGATCCGATCCACTTCTGCTCTTCTGTGGGTGGTGGACGATCCCGCCTTTGTTCGCCAGTTGTCATGTCCTTAGCCCCACAGACACACAGGAGACAGGTAAGGATCTGCAATTCTTTATTGATATACAATATGCTGTGCTGGGCCCACGCACGTCTGCCCACGCTTTCACCTCACTCTGCAGTGCCCCCTCCCACACCCTTGACTGGATGTGGTGTCCAGTTCCCTCGATGTCCTCACAGTCCACTGCAGGGTCCTAGTGCCCTGCCCCAGGTCACTACAATTGTCAAAGCTAGTTGACGCTAAATGGGGAGGAAGGGAAGGGAAGAGAAAAACACAAGGTCCCACGGAGTCAGAGCAGGGAGATGTGTGGTGCCCAGGAAGTCTCTATGTTTCTCCTGCATACAAAGTAGAGAATAGAGACATCAGGGTATGTGTTGAGCCTACAGGAAGTATACACCAGAGCTCACAGAGATTCATAAACCAATATACCTGTATAGTAATACCTGTAAACAACCCCTTTCTGTAACTTAAGAAAGTGACTGCATGAACAAGAGTGGTATGCAATCTATGAAACAGAAAAAGCAAGCATACATTTGAGGGGTAAACAGTTTACCTATTATGTTATACAGAAAATCAGGAAAGTACAAACGTACCTAAAAGCTTTCTGTAATCAGCAATAAAGTAAGGGCCAAAAATGTAGTAATTCCAAATCCTGGATTAGTGTATACCATGACTTCTTGTATTTTCTCTCTAGCAACAAAACAAGAACTAAGACGAAAAAGGTGTGGGGCCTTTGAGTCCTTTTAAGTACATGTTTCTTAATAAAGCAGAAACAGTGCCCTAAAACAATATCTTGTCTTTCTCTTGTGTCACCAGAAAGCAAGTATGGGATCTCCAATGGCCAGAACACATCAGACAAGTATAGACATATGACTCATAGTATAAACATGTCTGAGTGCAAAGCGAGGTACTGCCTTTGTGGATTTCTGATTCTTTAAATGGCCCTGTCCTTTCTTTTTTGCAGGTAGTACCAGGCACGAGATCCAGAGCAGAGAAGTGGAGGAGGACGTTGAGCAAGATCAAAGAGGACCACTGAACTGCAGCCTGCGAGAGACGTCAACCCCGACGTTATGTAAACCAGTAAGTGAGTGAGAGCAGAGCGAAGGCAGAAGAATCGCACACACATCAACTAGAACATGAAGCGATCCTCCGCCCTGGAACTTGTTTTTTACAGGCAAATCTCCGCCCATGCCACAGGCCCAGTGGGGAGCAGAGGAAGCCCGACAGTAAACCCCCCCAAAAAAACCCTCAACAAGCTTAGGTTTGTGAGGGCATTGCCTGTGAAAATGTTGCAGGAAGCAAGGAGCATGGAAATGACCAGTAGGTTCCCACGTACGATCCTCAGGCCCATACCGCTACCAATGCACCAGGTATTGCAACCTCTGTCTAACCCTTCCGGAGTCCGAAATAGCTTCCACTTCATATTCTGGTAAATCATCCACCAACACCGATGGCGGTTTGACTGGACACTGAGTTCCAACCACCACAGGCTTCACCAATGAGACATGAAAGACTGGATGTATTTCTAGGGTGGGAGGCCGTTCCAACCTCATTGCGACAGGATTGATTATCTTAATGATCTTGTAGGGGCCAATAAAACATGGCTTGAATTTTTGTGTACCCTTCACTGCAATATTGTCTGCGGATAACCATACCATACCCCCAATAGAATAAACAGGACTGGTGGCGATGGACATCCGCATTCCTCTTGTACATAGCCTTGGCCTTCTCTAAATTGACTTGAGCTATATTCTGTATGTCATGTATGTGATCTACTAGATCCTGAGCTGCTGGAATGGTGGAAGTGACAGGATGAAAACCACAGTTGCAGTAAAAAGGAGAAAAGGTTGTGAAAGAATGCATGCCATTGTTAAAAGCAAATTCAGATGCCCATAGAAATGTGTCCCAATCTAGGGAGCAGTGTAATAACTGACACCACGAATATTGCTTAAGGGATTGCTTCACTCTCTCGGTTTGACTATCCAATCGAGGGTGAAGGCTAGATGATAGGTGGATGTCCATCTGTAACATGGCACCCAAACCTTTCCAAAATGTAGATACAAACTGGGAATCCCGGTCAGAAACTACAATAGATGGGAGCCCATGTTGGCGTACAATGTGCTGTAAGAACACTGCAGGCAACTCCTTGAATGGAGGTAATTCCTTAACCCCTTCAGCGCGGCGCGGATTACCGCGCTGTGCTGAAGGGTTCGTGCGTGTGCGGGGCCGTGACGGAGCGGTTCCGTCATCCGCACAGCGCGGCCGACGCGCGTGACGAAACCGCTCCGTCACAAGCATCGAAAGGGTTAATGGGAATGAAGTGGGACATCTTAGTTAACATATCAACCAACACTAGAATATTGGTGAAACTGTGTTCAGTTTTTGGTAGTTCTACAATGAAGTCCATAGAAATAGAATGCCAAGGAGCAGGAGGAGTGGGCATGAGATTTAGGAGGCTGGCAGGTGCCTGATGGGAACTCTTGCTTTGTGCACAAATATTACATTTTTGTACATATTGTTTAGCATCGGTTGACAGTGTGGGCCACCAAAAATACCTCTTAAGGAGTTTGATAGTCTTTTTGTTCCCTGGATGATCAGTAAGTATATGTGAATGGCACCATTCCAAAGCTTGCTACTGCAAAGGTACTGTAGGGATAACTAAAACCCCATGTATGTATATGAGATTCTATACTCTCAGGTCCTTATGTGTTTGTTTAAGGACTTTCACTTTTTTGGATTGTTGATCCTTTAATACTTCACTTGTAAATGCTCCTAGAATGTGTTCATTGGGTATAATGGGTGAATGATCACTAGGAGTCTCAAGAGCATCATAACCCAAACGTGAGAGAGCATCAGCCTTCCCTTGTTTCTTCCCGGCCTGAAATTGAATTGCAAAATCAAATTCACTGACATATTGGGTCCAGCACAATTGTTTCATAGACAATGCATGTGCTGATTTTAAGAATTGCAGATTCCTGTGATGTGTAAGAACTGTGACAATGTGTAATGCTCCTAATAGATACTGGCGCCATTCTTCAAATGCCCTTTTCATGGAAAGTAGCTTTCTATCTCCCACTGAATAGTTTTGTTCTGTGAGACTGAGTTTATGAGAATAGAAAACGACAGGATGTAAATGACATGATGACTTGCCTCTTTGGGATAGTACCCCCCACACCCTCCCCTAATTGCTACCTGAGAAGCATCAGCCTCAATAAAGAATGGTTAGGAGGGATCTGGATGTTTCAATGTGGGTACACTGGTAACCCCTTTTTTAACTTTTGAAAAGCCTCTTCCACCTTAGGAGTTCAGTGAATTTTACTCCTGTACGTGGAAGCTTAGTGTTAAGAGAAGCCCAATCTGAAAAGCTATAAATGAAGTGCCTGTAAAATTTAGCAAATCTTAAAAAGCTTTGTGTTTCTTTTACAGATTGGGACAACTTCCATCGGGTAATGGCTGATACCTTTTGAGGGTCAATGCTCATCCTTTCTGGGGACAACACAAACCCCAAAAAGGTAACCTCACACATGTTGAATTAACATATGTCCAATTTTACATACAGTTTATTGTCCCTTAATTTCTCTAGGACAGCTCTGACATGTTTTATATGCTTTCCCACAGACAACGAGTAAATTAAAATATTGTCTATGGAAGCAATGCCATTAACATCTAACAATTCTCTCAGGGCTTCATTAATAAAGAATTGGAAGGCAGCAGGCGCATTACAAGGGCCGAAGGGCATAACCAGGTATTTGTTTAGACCAAAATTAGTAGGAAAAGCAGTTTTCTATTTGTTGCTTTTCTGTACTCGTACTAAATGGTAAGCCCCTCTTAGTTCTGATTTCATGAAGATTTTTGCATCTTTGATTTGATCAAGCAGTAATTGAATTAATGGCTATGGGTACCTATTTTTTTAGTAATGTCATTTTGGAATCTATAGTCATTGCAACCCCTAAGACCACCCTCTTTTTTTGGAAAAAAAAAGAGGAGAGGAAGCTGAGCAGCGAGAGAGTCTGATAAACCAGATTTAAAGCATTTCATCCAAGTAATCCTGAAGGGAAATGTTTTCTTTTTCTGTCAACGCATAAATCCTACTGCAGGGAATATGTGCTCCAGTAATTAAGTTAATAAGACAATCATGTGGTCGATGAGGAGGAAGGGAATAAGCCTTCTTTTTGCCAAACACCTCTGCCAAATCCTGATAACACAAAGGTAATTCAGCTACAACTGTTTCAGTTATCACAGCTATCTCCTTCTGACTTTCTATCCCCAGGGTACAGTGCTTGTCGAAGAAATTAGAATGAAAGAAAGAGTATGACTCCTCCCATCAATATCAGAATTGGACTTTACATTCTCTATAAGACCATTGCCTAATAAGACATAAATCACCAGTGGTGTGAGTTATGTGACCAGGCTTTGTGGTACTACAATCAATGGTATTAACTTCATCGACATACTCCTTGGTCATAAAAGGGATATTTATTTGTTTGGCCTGCTGTAAGTCCATGGAATTCCCTGTAGCTCCTGACTCTTTTATGATCTGTACATCTATTGAATGATCACACAATATGATATAGTTGCTGAAAAGAAAATTGTGATGAGGAGAAAAGGAAGTGTCTTGTGCTGAAGTTTGTGAGACTATTAGACCAGAACTACCCAAAGATCTTGTCCCAAAAGGCTTCGGGGACACTAGTTTCTCAAGTCTCTTCTTCTCTTGGATTTCACAGGACAGTCACATAAAAACAAATCCTGTTTACCCAGTAGAGGCCACTCGTATTGCAAAGTGGTGGGGCAGGTGAAGGGGGCACACAAATTGAAAAAAGCTGAATTATAAATAAAGAAAATACAACTTACCTGCTCTGAAGGCCATCGCCTTATTACCGATCTTTATGCCCCCTCGAGGAACTGTTGCATACTGCACAGGCTCCCAGCTCCCAATCCCAGAACTCCTCGTATGCTGGTAATAATATTCCCACCATGTGAGCAGCGCTGGGATCGGTCTGAGCACCCCGATTCGGTGCTCAGACATAGACTGGGAGCCTGTGTTGCTTTCTCAACCCAGTTGCACAACACAGCAAGGTAGAGAAAGGCTACATGTGCACTTGGCAGTGCCCACCACTCCACCCTCCTCCCTGTTGCTGCAGCTGTATGGGTGGCCACGCCCCTCCCTCAGCTCGCAGCCTGCAGGACTAAAAATAAAATGATAATAAACATGTTTATTATCATTTCATTTGTGTCCTTTGCCTCTGGTGGCTTTTGACAGCGGGGGAGACGCTCCTTCGCCATAACGGATGAGCTGCCCCTGTGTTTCAATATAAACATAACTTCTTGTCTCTATATCTCAGCTGCTCTTCTTCGCTTAAAGGCCCCCGAATGCTGCCAATCTGCATTGGTTCAGGTTCTTCTGTCATTTTTTCAGGATCTGTTCTTTTTGATTTATATAGTAGAACTCTGCTGTCAGGTGGCCCCTTCTCTCTACATCTCTCACTCATTCTGTGATCCAGTTTTACTACTAGATCAATTAGAGCACTACAAGTTTCAGGAGGGTCTACAACCAGAGGCAATAAATCTTTTAGGTCATCTTTAAGTTCTTGATAAAACAAAACATTGTGTTTGGCTTCTGGCCAACCTGCTTCTGCAATGAGACTATTGAAACTAAATATATAAGTCATAAGGTCTTTAGTGCCTTGCTTTAAGTTCAATAACTCTGTAGCCACAGATTGCATAAATGAATGCTGTTCGAAACGTCTTCTCAACTCATCTTTAAAGGCAGTGTAATTATATAACATTGGGTCATTACGTTCAATTTGGGGGATTAGCCCATGTAGCTGCAGTTCTACCTAAGTCTGATCAGACAAAAACTCCCTTAGCCTGTACCGTAGGGAAACACAAGGCTTTTCACATAAAGTGCAACTGGCATTGATTAATGAATGTAGCAAATTTTGTGGGTTCTCCTGCAAACCATTCAGGAGGTGCCAATGGAATAGGAAGAGGTGTAGCAACGTAAATAACTGGAGTGCTTGTCCCATAAGAAGAGGCCAGAGAAAACAGGTTTCCAGCAGCCCCCGGACTTGTCTCAGTAGCCAAATTAGTGATATTTCTCTGTTACATAGTGTCTATTCTAAGAGTAAGAGCTTGAGTTTCCGTCTGTGAGTTTCCTATCAAATGAGCTAAATCTGTGAGGGTAATCTGGTGTTTTCCACATCGATCAGACGGAGATACGGGCTTCGCGTGTTGTCTGTTCTCACCTGTATTTCTGCAGGAATGATAGGAATAACCTGAAGCAAGGTCCCAACTTCCTCCTACCACCAACAATGTCAAAGCTAAACGAGGTGAAAGAGGGAAGAGGGGAAGGGAAGATAAAAACACTAAGGGGCTTATTTATGAGCCCTTGCATCACTCTTGCGCCGTCAATGCATCACTTTTTGTGACGCACAAGCGGTGTGAAAAATGAGCCTTGTTGCACCATATTTACAAAGTGACGCATCTAGGTAGATGCGTCACTTTGTAAACCCCTGCGCCACATTATACCTGCGCCAGGTATAATGTATGCAGGGGGGTCTTCCGACGCAAGAAAGGGTCGTAGAAGTGACGTAGTGAAATCTGTAAGATTTCACTGCGCCACTTCTAGGACGCAAATGCGTCAATATCTTACGCCTGCCTCATGGCAGGCATAAGACTGACGCAGGCACATTTAACATGGGACTTGCCCATGTGTAATGACCCATTGCTGGAGTTGCATCACTTTTGTGACACACTCCAGCAATGCGTCATTTTTGCGCCTCCAGATACGTCAGAAATACTGACGTATCTGTAACTCCTTGCGACATGATGCGTCATACTGTAAATATGACGCATCATTGGTGTCGCAGGGAGGGCGCACTGAAAAGTGACGCATCGCTGTTTTCTCACAGCTCTGCGTCACTTTTCATAAATGAGGGCCCCTGGAGTCAACGCAGGGAGATGTGTGGGATCCAGGAAGTCTCTATGTGTCTCCTGCATACAAAGAAGAGAATAGAGACATCAGTGTATATGTTGAGACTACATGAATTATTCAACAGAGCTATCAGGGATTCATGAATTAAAATAACTGTATAGCAATATCAAAAACAATCCCCTTTTCCGTAACTTAAGAAAGTGACTGCATACACAGGAGTGGAATGCAATCTATGAAACAGAAAGAGAGAGCATAAGGTTGAGGGGTAAACAGTTTATATACTGTGTTATACAGAAAATCAGGAAAATACAGATATACCTAAAAGTTTTCTGTAATCAGCGATAAAGTAAGGCACAAATAATGTGTAATTCCAAATCCTGGAATAGTGTATAAAATGACTTCTTGTATTCTTTCTCTAGCAACCACACAAAAACTAAAACAAAAAGTATGTAGGGCATTTTTCTCCTTTTAAGTATATGTTTCTTAATAAAGCAGAAACTGTCTACTAAAACAATATCTTGTCTTTCTCTTATATCACCAGAAAGCAAGTACAAGGAAAATAAAAGGATCTCCAATAGCCAGCAGTGCTCATCAGACAAATATAGGCATATGACTCATAGTATAAAAATGTATGGGCTTGTCCTTTCAGTTTTGCAGGTAGTACCTGACACGGGATCCAGAGCAGAGAAGAAGTGGAGGAGGATGGCGAGCAAGATCAAAGAGGACTGCCGAACTGCAGCCCACGGGAGACGTCGACTACAATGTTAGGTGAACCCGAAAGCGGAAAAGGTAAGTGAGCGAGGACAGAAGAATCACACATGCGTCAACTAGAACTCAAAGTGATCTTCCACCCGGGAAGACCGGTTTTATACTAGCAATGCTCTGCCCCTGCCACAGGTCCGGCCAGGAGCGGAGCAAGCCCGACACCCACCTATTTAACATTGCTATGGTTAACTTTCTTCCTCTATTACCAATCCATGTGAGTGTACAAACAGTTTGATTCTCTCAAATCTCCTGTTCTATGCATATAAATCTGTAAAGGTCTGTTAATATCTACTGTCTCTGTAAATAGAGTTTTGTGTGTTTTCATCCCTTACATAGATTACATTTCTTCTGTACCTTGGATCTAAATTTCAGATTAGGTCTTAAAACACCTCAATCTTGAAGAAATTTCAAATAGGGATAATTAATTATTAATGAGCCTAATTCTGCCAGTCTTTTAACAGATGTTATTACAATTAGGAATGTCAATTTCACAGACACCCTTGTGATATCAACTGTTTCCAAAGGCTCAAAGTGAGATTCTTGCAACCCTTTCAAAACATTCAACAGATCCTGTTATGCTTTTGGATCTGGAATTACTGGTTTTCCCAAATGAAAACTCTTTAATGGTTTTTCTGCTAAAGAAATTCAAAATGTCTAAAAATAATTCTCTAAAGGTTTGAATTGCTACCCACCAGGCTACAGTAAGCGGAGCCAACCCCAACAAAAACCTGTCTAAAAGGAAGTAAAGAATTTGAAATGGATAGTCACACAATTCTGGGTTCATGTTCTTAGAAATACACCACTTTTTAAAATGAGGCCAGTGTTTAGAATATGCTTATAATGTGGACATTAATCTTGCTGCCTGGATGTGTGCTACCCCAGAGTGACAACCTACATTTTCGAGTGCTGCCCCAATTTTCATGCTGTGAGATGCAAACTTGATAGGTGGTAGTAAGACAGGACTAGCAACTGAATAGGAAAAGGTATTAGTAGGAAATGGAGACAGTTCTCTCCCGCTAGATGTTTTAGTAGTGGAAACCTCAGTCTACGTGGCCACCGCGGAGCAATCAGCGGTAATTCCACATTCTCTGTTTGGATCTTTTGCAGCACTTTTGTCAATAATGGAATTGGGGAAAAGCGTAGCGTAACCTTGCGGCCATGGGATTGAAAGAGCATCTAGCGCTCAAATGTGCAGGTCCAAACTGTCTTGTAGTAACGAGGTAATACTGCATTGGCTCGTGACGCAAGTAGATCCAACCATGATGCCCCAAATCAATCCACCACCACTGCAAAGGCTTCCAGACTGAGATGAAATGATGCAGAGGTTGGTATATTGTGGCTCAGCTTGTCCACCTGTATATTGTGCTTCCCCGGATTGTACACTTGCTTTGGAGACAAAACATTGGACTCTGCCCAGGAATAAATTTCTTCTGCTATTTTTGCAAGAAGTTTGTTTTTGGAATCCCCTTGTCTGTTCAGGTAACTCTTTGTTAGCTGATTGTCCGTCCTCTCTAGAACGGATATCTGATAAAGGTGCTGGGAAAAGCCTTGCAGAGCATATGACACCGCTGTGAGTTCCTTCCAGTTCGAAGAACTAGATGTTTCTTTGAACTGACCATCCCCCATTCAATTCTAGATGTTGTCAGGTTGCACCCGAACCCCAAGCACTCACATCTGCAATAAAAATATTTGGACTGGGATACTGAAATAATATTCCCTTTCTCAAGTTTTCTATTTCCAGCCACCACTGTAAACGTTGAACTATCTACGGTTTCACCAGTACACACCTTTTTTTTGGGTTGCTGGGGACCAATGATTGAATTCTATGTAAAAGCCTTCTCTCCCAATTCTCTCACACATTCATCTTGAACAATTTCTTTCCTTTGTGGTAGAATTTCGATATTCTGCCTCCAACCTAGTTTTTTGGTTGATTTGTTGCTGCTACTGTGATTTGTCAAGGAGCACGGCTCTCCGACCTCAAGCCTGGCCTCTAAAGGTAAGTTTTAGGTCTTGCAGGCTCTCTGTTGGTTTCTTTTGGATGAATGATGTCTTTCCACATGATGCCATGAAGGAGTACAGCACCTTTCTTCCTTCCACTGATTTCTTGACCATGTCAGTAAACTGTTTACCAAATAACATGGAACATAAGAATGGAAATTTGTGGATCAATGATCTTTGTGTCTGGTCTATCTTCCACAATTGTAATCGTAGAAGTCTTCTGCTTAGAATAGCAGCCCCTGCTGTAGTGGCTGACACCCACAATAAGTTAAAGCCATGTCTAATAAAAATTGTGCCAGTAGTTCCATTTTCCCTAACAACTATGTGGGATCTTCCTGCTCTTGCAAGCAATCAATGAGTGTTTGAAAGTCTTTTAACAATGCTTGCGCTGCATACGCTGCATAAGTACTGTTTTTGAAAACCTTGGGGGCATATCTACAAGGCGGCGATAAAAAATTATCGCCGCTTTTGCGGCCGTTTTCGGCCGAAAAGCGGCGATAATTTTATCGCTATATCAGCGTGAAACCTTGCCTTAGCGCCTGAATTCCTAACGCCCATCTTTGCATCTCTAATGAGATGCAAAGTGGGCGTTCCTCCCCAGGATAATGGGAGAAATGTCGCTAAGTGACATTTCTATTATCAAGCCTCACGCAAAGCAGTATAGCGACAAGAAAAGTAGCGATAACCTCTGTTATCGCTACTTTCTTTACGCCTGCTTTGAAACTGACTTAGGCATGATATCCTATGGAAGGTGGATATCATGGCTAAGTATGTGAGGCCCTATCAGCAAGTTATCGCCAAACTTTGTGGGATTAACGCTGGGTTTCCAGCGATAATCTCACGTTTGGCAGTTAGCGCTAGGATTTTTATCGCTTTTGAGATAAGCGTTGCTAATAGCACGCTATCTCAGCGATAAAAATCCACGCTAGCCGGCGATAATTATCCTAGCGCTAAGTGCGCTTAGCGATAATTATCGCTGGTTGTTGCTGATATGCCCCAAAGTGTGCAGAGGCTTAGGCACATTTGAAAGTTGCCTCCACTCTATTTTTGTCTGTGTGCTTCATCAGACGCCAAGAAAGAAGATGACTCCATACTATACAAAATGTAGTTAACCTTCTGTGTCTGTGGGAACTCTTTATAAAACCGTTCCTAAACATATCGGGGCATATTATCAAGACAGGCGATAAAATTATCGCCACTTTAGCGGCAGAAAACTCCCGCTAAAACGGTGATATGTTTTAGCGGCCCATGTTAGATGTGAAGGGCATCTAACCTGAGCTTCAATTGGAATTCCATAGAGCATATTATCAAGCCCATTATCGCCGTTTTAGTGGCAGTTTTCTGCCGCTAAAGCGGCGATAATTTTATCACATGTCTTGATAATATGCCTCATAGTTTTGATAAGAAATTTGGAAAAGATGTCTTATCTATGTCTTTCCATTCTTTCAATACAATGTCTCATACTACCTCATGAAATGGTAAAGCATCCGCTTGTGAGGTTGTGTACTGTGGGTAGAATTCTTCACCTTGCTGTTGAGGTTTCTGTGCAACCTGTAAAACCTCTATTATATGTTTAGGCAAATCTTGTATTTGACGCAACTGCACATATTTGCCTCAAGGGCCATTCTCCAAGTCGCCATTGGGATCTAAATCAAGCCCCCGCCGTTTGTCTAGAGGCTCTTGCATTACAGATTTTGCTGCCTCTTTAAATAAATTATCAAAATGGCTCTTGGAAATTGTCCCCATTCCCTCTGACTCCATTTCTATACTCTGCTCTGTGTTCTTTGTCTTCTCAGTACACCTGGCATGCTCCATGGCTGAAACAATATAGCCAGGTTTAGCTCTGGCTTCTGTTCATATAGGGTACCCCCAGCAACAACTCTCATCTCTCAAGATGAGAGCTGTTGGTGAAAGACACCCAGCGGTGCTTTGACTAATCAGAGCGGATGTAGCCTAATGGCTAGGGCGGTCGACCTCAAATCTGGGGAACCAGGGAGGCGTCTCGACAACGACGCTCAACATCCTGTGATTCTGGGTAAATCACTTAATCTCCCGTGCCTAACAAAAATGAATGTGTCCTTATGTAATGCAACTGGTGCTCATGTAAAGCGCTCTGATACCCAATACCTCCGGGCAGGGCCGGACTGGCTGTAGCGGGCACCGGGCAATCCCCCGGTGCACCGCAAGTGTGGGGGCCGGTTTTGGGCTCCTGGGGGCCGCTTTTGTTACAGAAAAGGTAAAAATGCCAAACCTTTTCTATCCATTTGCCCAAGCCCTCAAGGATATATTGGGTTTGCCCCCTATTTGCTTCTGCTTTTGTTACAGGGCCGTTTTTGCAGCATAGTCCCTGTAACAAAATCGGCCGAAAACCGGGCCTGGCAAAGAGCTCGGCCGCACCCCCAACGGGAGGGTGGGGGGCGGCCGAGCACTTTGCCAGGGCCGGTTTAGGTTCCCAGTCCGGCCCTGCCTTCGGGTCAAGTTTGCGCTATAAAGCTCTCCCCCCCAAAAAAACCAGCATGCCCAGTTTTGAAAGGGAGTACCTCCAGCTGGAGCACCCACACGGCGCGGGTTCAGGACACATTTTTCCCTCCCTGCCCCAGCCTCGTACCTCAGCAGAAAGTACATCCTGTCCTACTTGCCTCAGACATATACTCGTTGGAAGTGAGTAAAGTTTACCATCTAATCCAAAACGTATATAAGAAGAAGAAATGTTGCTTTCTGAACGTGCCCACCATGTAGACAGAAAACCAACAGGACGCCTTAGCGGAGCGAGGGACTATTTGTAGTAGTTTACAGTGCTTTAAATGGGAAACAAATAAGTGCAGGCACTCATTAAAATGAACTAGAGGTGTGATGAGTAGACGGGACTAAAGACAGGATTAAGGACAAGACATGCTGATACTTAAGTACTTCTATAATAGTTGCAGAACATACCAAAACACATGAGAAATGTGTTTATATAAACAAAACAGGTGAACTCATTAGATACAAAATGAAAGCCAAACGCGATAATACGGTAACGTTTCCATTTTTTGTTATAGTTGCACCATCTTAATGCCATACTGATAACTGCTGTTGTTTGGCACACTTCTATATATTTTTCAGCACTGAAGTAGTCAGAAACTGTAAACACCCCCACTTCGAACCAAAGCTCTTATGGCACAAAGCAAATGAAGCAACTCATCACTGCCCTCACCAGAGGAGATCTCTTGTCTCTTCCATCGATCTATCCATTCATCCTTTCATCCTACCATTTACCTGCTGATGTCCACCATTTAACCTTTACATTCTGTCGTCTATTCAGCCTTTCAGCCTTTCATCCATCATTCAGTTTTTCACCATTCTATCTGTCCACCCTTCCATATCCAACCCTATCCATCCATCTGCAAACCTAACCATCCATCTACCCTTTCACTCATCCATCAATCTTGTTACTCACCCGTCCATCCACCCTTTCACTCCTTAATTCCATCCACCCTTTCACTCCATCCGTCCTCCCTTTCACTCATCCATCCATCCACCATTTTAGCCATCTGCCCTCCCTTACATTCATCCATCCATCCATTTTTACACTTATCCGCCCACCTGCCCTTCCATCCATCCATCCACCCTCTCTTTCACTCATCCATCCTTTCTTTTATTCATCCATCCTTTCATTCATTCATCCATCCATCTATCCATACATCCACCCTTTCACTTACCTATTCATCCAGCCTTTCACTTGTACACTCATCCATCCTTTCACTCACCCACCCACCAACCCTTCCTTTTACATTATTTGTGAACCTTTGCTGCACCTGCACAGACAAAGCACCACACATTTTCTTTAAAATACCTCCTGAGAGTGTCTTGATTCTCTCTCTCTTTCACTGTGTCTCATAAAAAATAGGCATACATATGCTGGCAAACACACATACATAAGCAGACACACAAAAGACTCAGTTAACTCTTTACCTCCCATGGCTTTCCAATTTGGCACTGTCAGCTGACTGCCTTGATTCCTGTGTTTGCACAAATGCAGATGATAGTGTGAATGTGATTGACAGCACAGGGCCTGAATGGACCCTGCTCCGTCAAACACAGTGTAATGGTGAGCACCTAGACATTATGCAAATGAGCTCTACTGAATAGCTCAGCTGAGGCTCAGGTCAGGGCTACATATGCTGCGCCTTGGCTGTCAGAGACTGGTTCCACTCATGCTCACAAGCACTCACAGCCAATGAGCCTACCTTTTCGTGAGTACCGCTACTCTCCTCTGCAGCAGAGAAGTGCCGGTACTCAGAGTGATAAAGCTAAGAAGTGCCGGTACTCAGTACCGGTGACTTTTAGTATTTCATATCAGTCTTTATTTCGATTTTTTTTCAATCATTAAAGACACATACAACAATATGCACAGTAAACATTAGCATTTAAAAATGTAATTTACCCATTTTTAAAATCTTAAAATTTAAGTTATTTACAGAAATATTAATATTGCACGTATTATCCCTAATACAGATTTTACGTCATTAAATATACAATTTTCTTAATCATAGATACTAGCAGGCACCACATAATATACAAGTAAAGTGGGGATTTGATACAGATCAAGGGCTTCCACAGCTAAAATATATATGGACACATAATAGTCATTACAAGACAGGGTTGACATTCGTGGCACTTAATTTCATCGAGGTGTTCCTACGAATGTCCCACGTCCAACTCAAACATTTTGCCAGTGCTATTACAATATATTCCTGTAGATTTGTTTTCAGAATACGAAATGCAGTTTCGCTCGATCTTGTGCCAAATTGAGCACAAATCGGCGTTATCCATTTATCTCTGGGGCACTTCTAAGCTGGACAAACAAATAATATGTACATTATAGACTCATCCATCAATGGGCAAGCGGAACATTTAGAGCCATTTCCATTTTGCCATGTTGACTTAAACGTTTTTATGGGAAGTGAGCCTACTCTAAACTGGTAATACAGTTTCCTATCACTTGGTTTGGAAATAAAATCCCAATAAGCTTCAAACCTTGTTTCAAGCTTGTGATCCAAAAAGCTACCAGTAAGATAAGCATTTTGGGTAAGTGAGATGGACTTGAATAAAACCATGTTCCAATATGCTTCCTTATAATCTTTTTTTGATGGAAACAAGCTATCTGCTGGGTCCTCCCACAGATGTCTTAGCCCCATATCAACCAGCGTGCCCCTGATCTTTTGCAACCATTTGATTTTGCTTGTTAGGTCGTATTCTTTTACATATTTTAATGCATTGGCATAAGTTATCAGCTCCGGCGTAGTCCAGAGCCTTCTCCAGTAGGCTATGGGCCTAAAACGTGCTATCTCCCCAAATGCAGTACAGCCCAAATCTAAAAAAGGGGTTTGAGAGGGGTAGATTGAGGGAGGCCTGTTAAGGATCTCATAAACTTATTCTGGGCTGTGGCTAGAGGTGTTACATTTTCAAAGCCCCAGAGCTCTGCGCCATACAATATTGAGGCCCTAATCTTAGCATTATAAATCGCTAATGCAGGCCCAACCGGCTTAGTTTTTGAAAGTCGGTGCTCTTTTAATAAGGTACCCGCTAGTTGGGCATGCTTAAGAGTCAATAAGTATATCTGTGGCTTCTAGTTTAGCCTCCTTCCTAGGGTAACCCCCAAATATGTGAAAGTGTCAGTTTGTTCCAACAGAGTGTTGTCCATAACTACTCTTCCTTTCACTATTTTATGTCTATGTAAGACCATGAATTTCGTTTTGTCAACATTGACTACTAACTCATGGTCCTTGCAGAAAAACATAAATCTATCCAAGGCACGTTGGAGACCTGTTTGTGTCCTGGATAGAATTAGGGTATCATCTGCAAACATAAGTAGGGGTACCTTCTTGCCAGCAAGTATAGGTGCATCTGTTGGGTATGTTGTGAAGTAAGTGACAACCTTGTTAATAAACAATGAAAAAAGAGTAGGAGCCATAACACACCCCTGTCGAACCCCTTTGCTTACTGGGAACCGATCAGTTACCTTCCCTTGTGATCCCCAGCGGACTTGAGCATAATTTGACTTATGCAATTTAACAATTAAAAACAGGAGTTCTGAGGGCATTCCTAGTTCCTTTAATAATTCCCATAATTTAGTGCGGGGTGCTAAGTCAAACGCAGACTTTAAGTCTATAAAAGCTGCATATAGAGTTCCCTCAGCTATAATTACCGTACTCCAATCAATCAACATAAACCTAAAAACTCGGTTAATGGTACTGACATGGGGGCGAAAACCTGCTTGTAATGTCGATAAAATATCATGATCGCCTATCCACATGTTAATTCTGCTCAACACAAGCCTGGCCAAAATCTTTTGCATTGTATCGATTAGGCTTAGAGGCCTATAGTTACTTAGGAGGGTACGGTCCCCTTTTTGAATATGGGTATAATTTCGGCACCACGCCAGGATTCCGAAATAGGAGCCCCTCTGGCTACAGCATTAACTAATATATGTATATATTTTACCCAGTTGGCCCTGTCATGTCTTAAGAGATCTGCCGGAATGCAATCCGGACGGGAGCTCTTCCCGTTGGGATCGCATCCAGGGCAGTTTCTACCTTCCTGATCCCAAAGGTCAATGTTGTATCAGGAACTATTTCAAAGTGATTCTTAGGGCTATTTGGCAAGGCAGCAAATTGTGCCTGGAAATAGGAAAACCAGTGTTCAGGCGCATCGTTGTTAACCGGAGCTAGCCTAGTTTCTCCACTGGCCCATTTTACTGTCTGACAAAATTCCTGCATATTTTTCCCATTGCTGGCTTGCAGGAGCTCGTTCCATCTTTGATCATCGAACTCCTTTTTCGCTATGTATTGGGCTTTTTTATATGTGATCCGAGCGGTTTTGACCTCCTCTAATGCTTTTTTCCTAATATCTTGTGATAAATGCTTATACGCAGTTCTACAAGCCTTATTATACCACTTGGCTGATTTTTGGGCTTCTCGACTATTAGTTTTTTTTACCTTAACAAAGAAACATTTAAGCTTTGCAAACAGTTCTTCATGGGCCTTCGTAATCTCAATATCGAGGTCAGCTTGGGTGTCTAAATTTAAAATGGCTGTTAAAGTGGTTTCCACCGACACCTTCATTTGCTCTAATGAGCTAGCATTTTCCATTAATGTTATCCATTTTACCCTTCGCATGTCATTAGTCATAATTACATCTGAAGTTGCTATCTCAGGAATCGCTGACTGTGTATCTAACCCCTTTATCTGTACAGTTAATAGTAAGGGGTTATGTCACTATGATCAGCCCTGATGCCCCGCTCCAGACATAGAGATTTTAGCTGGAGTGCAGCCTCAGTCCATTTTTTTATAGGTGTTAGTGTTAGCAATGGGATGCCCCAAAGAGAATCCTCATCGCTAGTATGGGCACTATCTTCATAGCCAAGGGGCTCAAAGGAACAATTATAATCGCCTGCTATTACCATATGGTTTTTCCCTCTGTAATTCTCAATGAGGGTATCTAGCATAGAGACAGTATTTGAGAGTTTCCCTCCCACCATTCTTCTTGCATACATTAATTACTACTATGTCTAAATCATGTTTAGAACGTAGCATTATAGCCAATATATCAGGGCTATCAATTGGTATTTCTTCAGCCCGTAGTCCTGGTTATTGCCTTATCCAAGTGGTAAACCCCCCCAGAGGGTCTCCCTTTTTTATCCTGCGTTAGCAGGTTTTACAAAATTCAGGTAACCGGGGCAGAAAATAGGAGTCAGGGACCATGTTTCCTGCAAAGCCCAAATATCTTGCTCCTCTATAAATAGAGACCATTCTTCAGACGCTGTCTTGGATTGTAGGCCAGCAATGTTCCAAGATGCAATGGCTAATGACGAGATTACTGGCGTGTCGCTAGGGGTATCAGTGCCCATCTGTTGGCTAATTCCCTGCTTTGTAACCGAGTAACTTGGTTCCAGCCCCTTTACTTCATCCTCCCTGGTCAACATCCGGGGGGAGTCTAAAACTAAGTGCCCCCCTTCTTGCCGAGAGTTTAGCCAATTATTATAACAATATTTGCTGACACTATCTACTGTCTTCAATTGACTTGTCATTGAACTTAGACTGTCACCATTGACAGCATCTTGGTTGTGCTTACTCACGCTGCTCACTATTTGGTGTAATTGCACTATCTGTTGTTCAACGCCAATATCAGGGACCGGTGTAAGCTGGCCTATACTACATACTGCGTGATTTGTATTTACTGGCTGTAGTCAATCGCAGGCATCTAGGTCAGAAAGGGGAGCAAATCTATTATCCAATCTTAGATCGGGTAGCCTATTTGAGCCTCTCAGGGACACCCATGCCTGACTCTTCATATGGTCGGGGTATCTCCCTAATGTTTTTTGGGAGGGTGATTTATAGAAAAATCCCACCGGTAAGACAATAATGTTTCTGGGGTTCCTATCTGTGTTTCTTCCCAGATTGTCCAAGAGAAAATTTACAATAAAAGCATTATTAAAATTTAGAACCACACAATCACATTTACAATCTCCCTCCGTTTCGTTCCTTGTGGGCCCTATCCAAGTGACTCTTCTTGCCATAACCAATTGACTTTGTGTATCCCCATTTGGGACCCACAGCCCCTTCAATTTTTGGGCCACCCAGTGCATAGCTTTAGTCATTAATTGAGTACTAGATTGTGCCAGTCCTTCTCGCAGTGGAGGCACATTTCCCAGTACCACCACCAGGGGTGCGGCCGCAAGAGGCAAATGGAGGGCCTGTACTCCAGCCTTGGATAAACCACGGTCCGTTCTCACGTTCTTTGTGTTGGCATCAAGATCACTTTTCTCTGGTTGCAAACTACTCTGCCCAGTGACTGCAAAATTGGAGTTGTTCGTTGCAGGGTTGATATCGTCCACCACTTTATTCCGACCTTTAGCACAGACTGGGCTTGTATATATGTATGTGCAAATTCAGTAGATATATCAACTATTGTGATGTTACTCACGTCCATACTAGTGGCTGGATTGCTCTCTATGTGGGGTGCCTGTCTTGGGCGTGTAAACTTCAGCCTTGTTGGAAAGATTATTTTTGCCATTGTAACTACTTTGCCTATCTCATGATTTGTCCGGGGTTTTCCATTCGGCTTTGATACTGGCCTTGTTTTCACTAATAATGCCTCTGTCGCACGGAAGTTAGACTTGATTAGGGATTAAAAGTCATTCATTTTATCTTCAATCCGGCTGAATCTCAATGTAATGGGATTTAACATAGTGGAGATCAGGGTTTCCAGTCTCTGCCACATGGCCTCATTGATTACCGGACAGGGGACTTGCGTGGAGTCAGGAATGATCATTTCCAAATTGTTCGGATTTCTTGAGGCTGTATCTGTTAAATCCTCTCCCCCTTTATTGTGCGGCCTTGCTAATTTTGATGGTTTTGGTCTCTGAGAACCCCCCCCTTTCTTTTCACAGCACAGTCGGGGGTCATACCCGGTCCCAAAGGTTTAGTCAATCCAGTCACCCTAATAGATGCTCTTAGTATCCTACTAGTGGACTCAGGCTCAAGCCCACATGATATCAGGCTTGTTGGTTGATCAGGAACAGTGTCAGACACCTTTTCACTCACTTTATCAATCGACTTTTCTGGGCCCTTTTAAAGCACGGGTAGTTTAGAAGAAGAATATACTAAACGGAAAGTACTTGTAAAAGGGCTATCTGGGGTCTGGGCCAACCTCGATTAGTAATGACTGGTACCTGGTACGAGGAGAACATACGAAGGGGTAAGGTTCCTTGTCATGAGAATTCTCAAAGCATGTGCTGCTTTTGGCTGCAACTGTAGGCGCATTTGACAGCAGCAGAGCAGAACAAAACAGTCAAAACTGAACACAGCACAACATTATCAGAGCAATATATGATTACAGTATTGCAGCACAAATCCAGAGGAGCGCAAAAAGCAACACGTCACCTCCTCAACAAAATGCAACAAAACAAATGTGCACAAACATTATTGTCACACGTTCACACCTCTAAAAAGCTGCTTTCATAATACGGGGCTAAAAGTGTTTACTCTAAGCACTGCCTCACTTACCACTTACTGACAACCAAGGAAGTGAAACAGCAACAGTCAAAAATATGCTGTGATCAAGTCCATGATGTGCTTGCCTTAAATTTCTCTACCACATTTGAGTAAATGTTGCAGATTGTGTAAAGCTCATGTATTTCAGCCGTTGTGACGTGTTCTGACACCCCTCGAGTTTAGTCCACGCTACACAAAACCACAAAATAGCAACTAAATACATTCCAAGTGTTGCATTTCCTTCACGGTGGGTGTTCTACCAAATATATTGTTTTGTGTTTGCTTTGACTACCACTAAAATAAACCCGTCTGGTTTTCAGAAAACATTACACTCGGATTAGGCAAAAAACTGCACAAAATATATCTGCTTACAATATCTCAGGATTTCATACATTATTTCGTGGTGCATTTGAACTGACTCCCAGAAATTAAAAGCGGTCCCAAAGTATTCAACGCCTGCTCTCACTGGGAGGGTTGGTTGGGGGAAGGGAGGGTTATTAATTTTGAACACTCAGAGTTGGGGGTAGAGGTTCGAGAGTGATATTCAAATGTGGAACCTTTCTGCGGTGGTATTTTAAAATATTGGCTTCACTGTATGTTCGTAACAAGTATTTGAAAAATAGCATTCATGGAACACTACAAAGGGACAAAGCAGACCAATGCTGCAGCCTGCAGGCGGTTGATAAAATAGCAGGTAATGCAGCTCACCTGGACACATACCTGGCGTCCTGTAAACAAGCAGCGAATTCGCAAGAAACATCAGATATTGTAGCATGTTTAGGAGACGATGCGTTTATGTGAGGCATTTGGACTCCAGCACTTTTTGCTGCTATCGCCAACAATGGGTACAGAATGGAAGAGCGGTTCTCCTTCCCTCCTTTCCATAAAATCGAGCGGGCAGAGATTATGCATGTTTTGACAGAGTATTCCATCCGACAAACTCCAAAAAAGACACTTAGTTTTGCAGCATTCACAATCAGGGCCTTATTACTGCCATATTCCTCAAACTCAAGGTGAAACTTTTGCACAAGTGCATTGTAGGCTGTGGTATTCTTAATAGGGCGGACAGGATATCAGTCATGTTTTGCACGAAGTCTAACTTTGAGCCAACAGAAACAAGCATTAGCTAAAGAAAGCACTGTGACGTTTGGGAGTTCCTTTCCTGTGCAGATCTGCAATAATTTTCAGAAGGAACCTATTTAAGTTGCTCATGAACAACACCTCTTCCAAGTGTGGGTGCAATGCGTGGGGGGGGGGAGTGGGGGGTCGCCCTAACTGGGTGTGGGCAGAGGGAGCCTATACCGAAGGCCTGGTGCACTCTAGGGCCCCACTCTGCTTCAACACCATTTATTGATTGATTGTCCTTTCATTGCAAGCAATCTTTCAGTTTTCATTAATATTGAGGTAGTATACTGGCTCGACCACTAGACGGGGCCAGACAGTACGGGCCATATTATCAAGGAACGGCGATAATGGGCTTGATAATATGCCCTTGTGAATTCTCATAGAAGCCCAAGTTCTGGTGTGAACCTGGGCCTCTATGGGAATTCACAAGGGCATATTATCAAGCCCATTATCGCCTAGATGGCCGGCCAAACATACATGCGCACTTCTCCGTGTCTACCACCTGCCTGTCCTGGCCCGGCCCGCCCTGCCCTGCATGCTTGTCAGAGCCAGTCTCAGAGAAATAAAATGATATCGTTTCTTTATCATTTTATTTTTCTGTGACTGACGCTGACAAGTGGAGCGACGCTCCCCCGCCATTACGGCGGAGCCGCCTCTGTGACAACTATGAATCAGACCTTTACTCTGGATAAGGGCATGGCTGAATACACACTGGTCTGTCTTTTAATGAATGTGCATGGTGGTTCTTTCTATGGCGCGATCTAATATGTCATGCTGGTTTCTTCATATTAGCCACTTGTGCTGGCTGTAAATCAAAATGCCAAGAATCTGGGACACCTCTGACACATTGTCAAATCGGTACGGTAGGGATAACTAACACGGATCATGAAACTCATAGGCATACATTTTATTCTCACACCAATTTCTGAGTAAGTCCCTGCCTTACCGCTCCCAGACTGAACTTTACCTGACACATACCCTCTGAAATTAGGCCTCACTACAACGATCCCCTTTTCAGTGTAGTCAAAACCTTTTTTAACAGCATCATTTTTAAGGAGTCAGCAACTGTTGCAAATACTCCAATTTTGTGGAGATTCTACTCTGTGACTACTACAAAATGATCAAATGGACAGTTTGCTGTGTACAACAGTGTTGTTTCGAGGTACAGATGATAAGCACGGGCATTTTAGGGATATTGACTTACAATGGCCAGCTTTACAGAGTTTGCCCTGAACAAGTGCGTTCTGTAGCAATTAACAATATGACCTTCCCTGCAGTCCATAAAATCTGCACTCGTTTAGGGAGAGGATTGGTGCTCTACTTCCTCACTGAGAGCAGCGAGACTGGATATGACAAGTTAGGGGCATATCAGCAACGGACGCAAAAGCGGCGATAATTTTATCGCCTAATTAGCAACGTCACACTATCGCGTGAAACTTTGCATTAGCGCCCGGATTCTTAACGCCCAGCTTTGCATCTCTAATGAGATGCAAAGTGGGCGTTCCTGACCTGACATGACTGGAGAAGTGTCGCTAAGCGACATTTCTCCTATCATCAAGCCCCACGCTATGAAGCATAGCGGCAAGAAAAGTAGCGATAACCCCTGCTATCGCTACTTCCCTTACGCCTGCTTCAGGACTGAGCCATGATATCCTATGGAAGGTGGATATCATGGCTAAGTATGTGAGGCCCTATCATCAAGCTAACGCCAAACTTCGTGAGATTATCGCTGGGTTTCCAGCCATAATCTCACTGTTTGGCAGTTAGCGCTAGGATTTTTATCGCTTTTGAGATAAGCGTTGCTAATAGCACGCTATCTCAGCGATAAAAATCCACGTTAGCTGGGGATAATTATCATAGCGCTAAGTGCGCTTAGCGATAATTATCGCCGATGGTTGCTGATATTCCCCTTAGTTTGTTCGACTAAAGTTGTTGGCCATCTCTGCTGACATCACACCTTGAAAGGTCCCACCGGACTGATCACTAAAACTATTTCCTCTACGACATTACATATGTGTTTAATATGAAAGCCCTTCATAGCCAAATACCTTTTTGAACATGTCCCAAAATACTGACCATGACAAAATCACACCTTTCCACACTGTGAAACCATCCTACGTGCCATGAATTTCAATGAAAAGCAGTGCTATTCACAAGTGTATGAGGGTGAATTTTGAATATTGGCCCCCCTTTCTCATACTTTATTAGTACCTCTAAATACTTGCAGAATGATTTATGTGTCACACACCTTTGACACAGCTATTTCCATTTTTTAAGATGATACCTCATCTGTATTTTAGAAGATCGCAACAGCCCGTTCTGAAAAAAACTGAGAATGATTCCTCATGTCTGAATGCCATGTATGCTTTTCTAAACCGAAACCATACAAACCTTCTCAGCACCCGAGCCAGTGGCAGCTGCTGACCTTTAAAAGTGGAGGGGTGTAAGCCCTGGCTCGAATTCCATTGAGCGAACCTTATTTCTTCCCCGAGGGTTCAGGTGTTTTTCTCACAGTCGCACTCAGTCTCACTCTCTTGCGCATTCTCTTTCAGTCTCATTCACTCACATTCCCCTATTGTCATTCACAATTGCACTCAGTCTTATTCGATCTCACTGACTCACACAGTCTCACTCATCCTCATTCTGACCTACTCAGTCTCACTCATTCTCACTCAGTCCCACTCTTTCTCACTCATTCTGATTCATTTAATCTCACTCTGGCTCAGTGTCACTGAGTCACATTCTGGCTCGCTCTGACGTGCTCATTCAGACTCACCCATTCTGACTCATTCAATCACACTCTGGCTCACTTGATCTCATTCAGTCTCATTCGAACTCCTGTTTCAATCAGTCTCACAGACTCACGCAATCTCATTCAGACTCAGTCATTCTCACTCAGTCCCACTCATTCTTACTCAAGCTCAACTAGCCTCCCTCAGTCTCACTCATTCTCACTCATTCTGACTCACTCATTTTCACTCTGACTCACTTTGACTACATTAGTTTCATTTATTCTCACTCATTCCGATTCACCTGTTTTCACTTTGATTCACCCTATCCTACTCATTCTCACTAAATCCAACTCATGTTCACTCATTCTGATCCACTCATTCTCACTCTGACTCACTCAATCGCACTCTGGCTCTCTCAGTCTTACTGACTCACCTAGTATCAATCAGTGTCTCTCATTCTCACTCACTCTCACTAATTCACAGTCAGTACACCTCATTCAGCCAGTCACACAGTCACCTTCTGGCTCACTCAGCCTTACTCAGTCCTGTTCAATCTCTCTCACTCTGTCTCACAGACTCAGTCTCACACAATCTCAATCAGTGTCTCTCAGATCAGATTTTAATGTCTTTATTTCGATAATAAAATCATAAAAGACAGCAGAATTTACACAAACAGTTTGGGCCATGCTTTACAAACGCCATATACTGTCAAGATTACAAATATTTATACACACGATAAAAGCTTATACATTAAAAATAATCCTTGTTAACCCCTTCGATGCTCATGACGGAACGGTTCCGTCATGAGCATCGGTTGGGCTGTGCTCATGACGGAACCGTTCCGTCATGAGGACAGCCCCCGGGGGAAGCGCTGGCGCTCCCCCCCTTTTGCCTCGATCTTGCCCCCCTTTACGGGGGTGGCAGCGGAAGAGCTTCCGCTGCCACCCCCGACCCCCCCCGAGCCCCCCCACGCTTTCTGATGACGTCAGCGCGCACAGCGCGCGCCGGCGTCATCAGGAAGCGTTGGACGCGCTGGAATCCATTTCTTCCAGCGCGTCCGAGGGGAGCAGAGGTAGGTGTTTGGCGTCTGGTGGGGGCCGCGGCGGTGAAATCTCTAGTATTGAGGCATCGGGGGAGAGGAAAGAGTATTTCCTCTCCCCCGATCTCTCAATACAGGGCATTTCTGCTCCACGATCGCGCACAGCGTCGCGATCGTGGAGTAGGGATGCCCCACTAGACACCAGGGATTTTGTATTTGGAGTTTGGGAAGCGACCCCTTAGGCAAGGGTCGCTTCCTTGGGCACGATTCTTTGGCAAAGTCTTTTCTGCCCCCCCTGGGGGCAGATCGGCCCGCTTTATGCGCGTTTCTGCCCCCAGGGGGGGCAGAAAAGCCCACTAGTCACCAGGGATGCTGTTTTTACTATGTAGGAAGCGACCCCTTGGGCAAGGGTCGCTTCCTTGGGGGCAAATTTTGTGGAAGTCTTTTCTGCCCCCCCTGGGGGCAGATCGGTCCGCTTTCTGCGCGTTTCTGCCCCCAGGGGGGGGCAGAAAAGCCCACTAGACACCAGGGATATTGTTTATGCTATGTAGGAAGCGACCCCTTAGGCAAGGGTCGCTTCCTTGGCGGGCCAAATAATTTGAAGACTTTTCTGCCCCCCCTGGGGGCAGATCGGTCTTCTTTCTGCCCGTTTCTCCCCCTAGGGGGGGCAGAAAAGCCCACTAGACACCAGGGAGGTCTATTTCGTTATGTAGGAAGCGACCCCTTGGGCAAGGGTCGCTTCCTAGGGTGGTAAAGTGATTAGGAGACTTTTCTGCCCCCCCTGGGGGCAGATCGGTCGTCTTTCTGCCCGTTTCTGCCCCCAGGGGGGGCAGAAAAGCCCACTAGACACCAGGGATGTCTTTTTCTTTATGTAGGAAGCGACCCCTTGGGCAAGGGTCGCTTCCTTTGCGGCCTAATTTTTTAGAATACTTTTCTGCCCCCCCTGGGGGCAGATTGGTCGTCTTTCTGTCCGTTTCTGCTCTTTGGGGGGGGGCAGAAAAGCCCACTAGACACCAGGGATATAAATATTATTGTAGGAAGCGACCCCTTGGGCAAGGGTCGCTTCCTTGGGCCCCTAAAAGTTTTGAAGAATTTTCTGCCCCCTCTGTGGGCAGATCGGTTTTATTTTTTTGCCGTTTCTGCTCCCATTGGAGGCAGAAAAGCCCACTAGACACCAGGGAATTAGTTCAATTAGAAATAGAAGTGACCCCTCGCTTCCAGGGTGCAATTTGTTATATGTATTTGGCTCACCTGCCCCGGGACTGAATAGCCTTTTTTTTCCTGCTGTTTTCTGCCTGACCTGGCACACAAACCGATTGACCATTTGGGTAGTGACATGGCATGTTATAATGTTTATTGTTATATGTTTTGTGATTTCCAATTGTAATGTTTTTTTTGT
This sequence comes from Triturus cristatus, assembly GCF_964204655.1. Classification (NCBI taxonomy): domain Eukaryota; kingdom Metazoa; phylum Chordata; class Amphibia; order Caudata; family Salamandridae; genus Triturus; species Triturus cristatus. Next base: position 346,069,680 of record NC_140588.1, on the reverse strand, counting down.
TTACTGTTTTGTTCTAGGTGAAGGCTTTTCTTCTGTTCACGGTGACATTTTGGTTCTGGTGGTTTTGCTGTTTGTGTAGTTTGGTAAGAGACTGTTTTTTTGTACAATGCAAATGTGTTTGATTTCTCTGCCTGTTTTTTTTTGCAAATGGTGTAATAATAGCAGTATGTTTGGTTTTTGAGTTTCAAAAACTTTTTGCATTGGTGCATGATGTGTATTTTGTTGTCTTGTGAGTAATTTTTTTTTTTTTCTTCTTTCTAGTTTGATATCGTTGGTCTTTGCTGTGTCACTGCAGAGTTTGTTTCTGGTGAGTGTAGCTGTCTCTTTTGATTTTGGATTGTATAGTTTTTGAGTACATTGATCTTATTGATATAAGGTACACATTTCTTTACTTACTTGGTTTGCACATTGTTGGTTGTTGTTGACTTGTTTGTGCAGTCTTCCATCTTAGTAGGTATAATGGCTAGCCGCAGGATGACTGCTCAGCAGGTTGTTGGTTTGCTGTTTGAGTCTTCCTCTGATATTGGGTCAGAGACTGACTCTGCTTCTGAGGGAGAGGGGGCAGGGGACGATTCTGGCAGTGAGTTTTCTCTCCGTATGGGGTCATCGGATGATGAAGATACTCTTAGCGCGGATGAAGTGCCTGTGTTAGAGGAGGAGACTGATGTGCCGATAGTGCGGCAAGAGGCATCTGGGCTGCAGCCTGCGGCTGCAAGGCTTCCCGTTGGTGTAGTGCGGCAAGAGACATCTGGGCTGCAGGCTGGGACTGCAAGGCTTCCCGTTGGTGTAGTGCGGCAAGAGGCATCTGGGCTGCAGGCTGGGGCTGCAAGCCTTTCCGTTGGTGTAGTGCGGCAAGAGACATCTGGGCTGCAGGCTGGGGCTGCAAGTCTTCCCGTTGAAAGTGATGACCTCTGGGTTGCCCCTGGCATGGTGCAGCCGGAATTTCCTGAGTTTACTGGTGTTCCAGGGTCTAGAGTGAATACCGAGAACTTTTTGCCTGTAAATTTTTTTCAGTTGTTTATGGACGATGTGTTTTTGGCAGAGATTGTTGAGCAGACTAATTTGTATGCCGAACAGTTTTTGAGGGACAACAGTGCCAGTCTTAAGCCACACTCTAGAGCTACCCGGTGGACTCCCACAAATGTTGAAGAGATGAAGAAGTTCTTGGGTTTAACTTTTTTGATGGGCTTGCTAAGGAAGCCATCATTGGCTTCATATTGGTCTAGCAGTCCCTTGATGGCAACGTCTATTTTTCCGGCAGTCATGAGTCGTGACAGGTATTTGCTTCTGCTTCGGATGATGCACTTTGTAGATAATGGTTTAGCGTTGCCACGAGATCACCCTGATTGTGACCGTCTTTTTAAGATTAGGCCTGTCCTTGATCACTTTGTTGATCGATTTTCTGAGATTTATGCCCCTGGTAGAGAAATTGCAGTGGATGAGTCTTTGGTGTTGTTCAAGGGCCGCTTGGTTTTTAGGCAATACATTCCTAGTAAGAGGGCACGCTATGGAATAAAGCTGTATATGCTGTGTGACAGTAGGACTGGATATGTCTCTAATTTCAGGGTGTACACCGGTAAGGAATCTAGGTTTAACCTCCCTGGTTGTCCGTCCACTTTTGGAGTGACTGAGAAAATTGTTTGGGAACTTGGAAGAGGATTTTTTAACAAAGGCCACCATTTATATGTAGATAACTTCTACACTGGTGTACGGTTGTTCAGGGAATTGGCCAAAGTTGACACTTTTGCTTGTGGCACAGTCCGCTGTAACCGTAAAGGTTTTCCGAAAGAACTTGTTTGTCAAAAGCTTGTGCGGGGACAGTGCAGTGCGTTGCGTTGCCAGGAGCTTCTTGCTGTGAAGTTTACAGACAGGAGAGATGTCTACATGCTGACTTCCATCCATGATGAAAGCACTGCACCTGTGACTGTTTGGGGTCAGGTCGCTGAAGCGCGCAAACCTGTATGTGTTTTAGACTATAATAGGTACATGGGTGGTGTTGACAGAGTAGATCAGAGGTTGGAACCTTACACTGCTCTTCGTAAGGCTTACATTTGGTACAAGAAGTTGGCTATCCATCTTTTCCACTTGGCAATGTTTAATGCTTTTGTTGTGTTCCAGGATTCTTGCCCTGAGTCAAAGATGACTTTTGTTAAGTTTCAGGAGTCTGTAATAGGCAGCCTTGTTGTAGTGGAACAGGCAAGTGTTCCTAGAGTTGGACTGGTGGAGGATGTTGCTAGATTGAAAGAACGCCACTTTCCAGATCACATTCCTCCCACACCCGCAAAAGATTTTCCCAGTAGGAGATGTAGAGTCTGTTGGCGAAGAGGTTTGCGGAAGGAGTGTCGTATGTACTGCCCCGATTGTCCCTCTCATCCTGCACTGTGTCTCTCTGCTTGTTTTAGAGCGTACCACACGCGAAAAAATTTTTGGGAGGATTCTTGAGTGGTAAAGTGAACTGGCTGGTCTGTATTCTTTGGATAATTTGATTCTGTTTCAATGTTGGTGTTAGTGCAATGTATTTAGTTGCTGATTTTCTGTTAGAAGATTTGTATCTATTTGCAATTTGTTTGTGTTTTTATTTTTTTCTAAAAAAATCCAAAATGTGATGGCGGTGTGTGTAGGCTTGCGCTTGGCTGTTGGTGTGTGTGGACTGGCACTTGGTTGGTGGTGTGCGTGGAATGGTGCTTGGCTGACGGTGTGCGTGGACTGGCGGTGTGCATGGACTGGCGGTGTGCGTGGACTGGTGCGTGGCTGGTGGTGTGCGTGGAATGGTGCTTGGCTGGCGGTGTGCGTGGCTGGTGGTGTGCGTGGAATGGTGCTTGGCTGGCGGTGTGCGTGGAATGGTGCTTGGCTGGTGGTGTGCGTGGAATGGTGCTTGGCTGGCGCTGTGCGTGGACTGGTACTTGGCTGGCAGTGTGTGTGGACTGGTGGTGTGTGCGGACTGGTGTTTGGCTGGTGGTGTCCGTGGACTGGAGCTTGGCTGGTGGTGTCCGTGGACTGGAGCTTGTCTGGTGGTGTGTGTGGACTGGAGCTTGGCTGGCGGTGTGCGTGGAATGGTGCTTGTCTGGTGGTGTCCGTGGACTGGAGCTTGGCTGGCGGTGTAGGTGGATTGGCGATTGGCTGCCGGTGTGCCTGGACTGGCGATTGGATGGCGGTGTGCCTGGACTGGCGCTTGGCTAGCGGTGTGCGTGGACTGGTGTTTGGCTAGCGGTGTGTGTCGACCGGTGCTTGGCTGGCTGTGTGTGAGTAGTGACTTTCTGCTGGTCACTACACACACTGCTAGCTGAGTGCCACTCCACGCAATCCTTCTGCCTGTGTAGTTGCTGTGTCTGGATTGTGGGCGTGTGAAAGTGATGGGCCCTTGAATGGCGCTGTGTGCCGGTGTGAGTTTTGTTATGTGATGGGCCCGCGGCTGGCGGTGTGAATGGTTTTGTATGTCTCACACGTATGAAAGGTGTATGAATGGCCTGTAAAGAGGTTGGTGCCTTGTCGTGGCTTTACAGCTCACGAGCTGTGAGTCAATGGTTCAGTTTCTTGCCCTTTCAATTATTACCAGTGCATTTCATTTTTTGTGAAATCACTTGGTAATACAATTTTATCTACTGAACCATCACTCACCCTCGTGCCAAATCCAACCAGTATGTGCGTGTGCTTGCGGGTTAGATGACTGTGCAGTAATATTTGTTTTTTTGAAGCAGGGTGTACCTTGTCCCTTTTTGGTGATTTTTGTACTGTGTTGCTTTTGTACCTGGTGGTGCGAATGGTCTTGTTTGTATCACGTATGAAAGGTGTGTGAATGGCCTGTAAAGCGGTTGGTGCCTTGACGTGGCTTTACAGCTCACGAACTGCAAGTCATTGGTTTGGTTTTTTGTGAATTTAATTATTGACAGTGCATTTCATATTTGTGAAATCTCTTGTTAATAAAATTTAATACACTGAACCATGACTTGCCCTCGTGCCAAATCCAACCAGTATGTGTGTGTGTTTGAGGAATAGATGGTTGTGCAGGAATCTTTGTTTTTTGTTTCTCTGCCAAGGTACACTTTCCATGTAAGAATAACCCACCAACTGTAGATATTGTCGAAAACCTTTGGGAGTTCATGGTGATGTCTCTCTAGTGATTTGAAAAATATTTTTTATCCCCATTGTCCTGTAAACCTCAAATTGTCTGCCACATTTTCTTTGCAGTATTATTCCTAAATTCTCACGCTGTAGTAACAATAGGTAATCTGGTTATGCAAGGGGGGTTACTTTTGTTTTTTGCCCAGGGCTCGGCGGCCATCTAGGGAAACCTTTCCAACCCACGCATTTCTGAAAAGTAGACACCCGGCGGCTTCCAGGGAGGTATGGCTTGCGTGGATCCCCCAACGTTTCCTTACCCAGAATCCCCTGCAAACCTCAATTTTTGCCCAAAAAATCACTTTTTTCACACATTTTGGGGTGGGAAAGTAGTGGCATCACCGGGCTCACACAAATTTACCACCACCCAGCGTTCCCCCAGGTCTCCCGGTAAAAATGGTGCCTCACTTGTGTGGGAGGCCCAAGTACCCGCGGCAGGCAAGGGCCCCAAAGGTAGTGAGGCCACCTCAAGATGGCCTATCGCCAAACCACCTGGTTTTGCAAGGGGGGTCACTTTGGTTTTTGGCCCGGTGCGCGGCGGCCATCTAGGGAAACCTACCAAACCCAGGCATTTTTGAAAACTAGACACCCGGCGGCTTCCAGGGAGGTATGGCTTGCGTGGATCCCCCAACGTTTCCTTACCCAGAATCCCCTGCAAACCTCAATTTTTGCTCAAAAAATCACTTTTTTCACACATTTTGGGGTGGGAAAGTAGTGGCATCACCGGGCTCACACAAATTTACCACCACCCAGCGTTCCCCCAGGTCTCCCGGTAAAAATGGTGCCTCACTTGTGTGGGAGGCCCAAGTACCCGCGGCAGGCAAGGGCCCCAAAGGTAGTGAGGCCACCTCAAGATGGCCTATCGCCAAACCACCTGGTTTTGCAAGGGGGGTCACTTTGGTTTTTGGCCCGGTGCGCGGCGGCCATCTAGGGAAACCTACCAAACCCAGGCATTTTTGAAAACTAGACACCCGGCGGCTTCCAGGGAGGTATGGCTTGCGTGGATCCCCCAACGTTTCCTTACCCAGAATCCCCTGCAAACCTCAATTTTTGCTCAAAAAATCACTTTTTTCACACATTTTGGGGTGGGAAAGTAGTGGCATCACCGGGCTCACACAAATTTACCACCACCCAGCGTTCCCCCAGGTCTCCCGGTAAAAATGGTGCCTCACTTGTGTGGGAGGCCCAAGTACCCGCGGCAGGCAAGGGCCCCAAAGGTAGTGAGGCCACCTCAAGATGGCCTATCGCCAAACCACCTGGTTTTGCAAGGGGGGTCACTTTGGTTTTTGGCCCGGTGCGCGGCGGCCATCTAGGGAAACCTACCAAACCCAGGCATTTTTGAAAACTAGACACCCGGCGGCTTCCAGGGAGGTATGGCTTGCGTGGATCCCCCAACGTTTCCTTACCCAGAATCCCCTGCAAACCTCAATTTTTGCCCAAAAAATCACTTTTTTCACACATTTTGGGGTGGGAAAGTAGTGGCATCACCGGGCTCACACAAATTTACCACCACCCAGCGTTCCCCCAGGTCTCCCGGTAAAAATGGTGCCTCACTTGTGTGGGAGGCCCAAGTACCCGCGGCAGGCAAGGGCCCCAAAGGTAGTGAGGCCACCTCAAGATGGCCTATCGCCAAACCACCTGGTTTTGCAAGGGGGGTCACTTTGGTTTTTGGCCCGGTGCGCGGCGGCCATCTAGGGAAACCTACCAAACCCAGGCATTTTTGAAAACTAGACACCCGGCGGCTTCCAGGGAGGTATGGCTTGCGTGGATCCCCCAACGTTTCCTTACCCAGAATCCCCTGCAAACCTCAATTTTTGCCCAAAAAATCACTTTTTTCACACATTTTGGGGTGGGAAAGTAGTGGCATCACCGGGCTCACACAAATTTACCACCACCCAGCGTTCCCCCAGGTCTCCCGGTAAAAATGGTGCCTCACTTGTGTGGGAGGCCCAAGTACCCGCGGCAGGCAAGGGCCCCAAAGGTAGTGAGGCCATCTCAAGATGGCCTATCGCCAAACCACCTGGTTTTGCAAGGGGGGTCACTTTGGTTTTTGGCCCGGTGCGCGGCGGCCATCTAGGGAAACCTACCAAACCCAGGCATTTTTGAAAACTAGACACCCGGCGGCTTCCAGGGAGGTATGGCTTGCGTGGATCCCCCAACGTTTCCTTACCCAGAATCCCCTGCAAACCTCACTTTTTGCCCAAAAAATCACTTTTTTCACACATTTTGGGGTGGGAAAGTAGTGGCATCGCCGGGCTCACACAAATTTACCACCACCCAGCGTTCCCCCAGGTCTCCCGGTAAAAATGGTGCCTCACTTGTGTGGGAGGCCCAAGTACCCGCGGCAGGCAAGGGCCCCAAACGTAGTGAGGCAACATCAACATTGCCTATCCCAAATGTCGCCTCACTACCTTTGGGGCCCTTGCCTGCCGCGGGTACTTGGGCCTCCCACACAAGTGAGGCACCATTTTTACCAGGAGACCTGGGGGAACGCTGGGTGGTGGTAAATTTGTGTGAGCCCGGTGATGCCACTACTTTCCCACCCCAAAATGTGTGAAAAAAGTGATTTTTTGAGCAAAAATTGAGGTTTGCAGGGGATTCTGGGTAAGGAAACGTTGGGGGATCCATGCAAGCCATACCTCCCTGGAAGCCGCCGGGTGTCTAGTTTTCAAAAATGCCTGGGTTTGGTAGGTTTCCCTAGATGGCCGCCGCGCACCGGGCCAAAAACCAAAGTGACCCCCCTTGCAAAACCAGGTGGTTTGGCGATAGGCCATCTTGAGGTGGCCTCACTACCTTTGGGGCCCTTGCCTGCCGCGGGTACTTGGGCCTCCCACACAAGTGAGGCACCATTTTTACCGGGAGACCTGGGGGAACGCTGGGTGGTGGTAAATTTGTGTGAGCCCGGTGATGCCACTACTTTCCCACCCCAAAATGTGTGAAAAAAGTGATTTTTTGGGCAAAAATTGAGGTTTGCAGGGGATTCTGGGTAAGGAAACGTTGGGGGATCCACGCAAGCCATACCTCCCTGGAAGCCGCCGGGTGTCTAGTTTTCAAAAATGCCTGGGTTTGGTAGGTTTCCCTAGATGGCCGCCGCGCACCGGGCCAAAAACCAAAGTGACCCCCCTTGCAAAACCAGGTGGTTTGGCGATAGGCCATCTTGAGGTGGCCTCACTACCTTTGGGGCCCTTGCCTGCCGCGGGTACTTGGGCCTCCCACACAAGTGAGGCACCATTTTTACCGGGAGACCTGGGGGAACGCTGGGTGGTGGTAAATTTGTGTGAGCCCGGTGATGCCACTACTTTCCCACCCCAAAATGTGTGAAAAAAGTGATTTTTTGAGCAAAAATTGAGGTTTGCAGGGGATTCTGGGTAAGGAAACGTTGGGGGATCCACGCAAGCCATACCTCCCTGGAAGCCGCCGGGTGTCTAGTTTTCAAAAATGCCTGGGTTTGGTAGGTTTCCCTAGATGGCCGCCGCGCACCGGGCCAAAAACCAAAGTGACCCCCCTTGCAAAACCAGGTGGTTTGGCGATAGGCCATCTTGAGGTGGCCTCACTACCTTTGGGGCCCTTGCCTGCCGCGGGTACTTGGGCCTCCCACACAAGTGAGGCACCATTTTTACCGGGAGACCTGGGGGAACGCTGGGTGGTGGTAAATTTGTGTGAGCCCGATGATGCCACTACTTTCCCACCCCAAAATGTGTGAAAAAAGTGATTTTTTGGGCAAAAATTGAGGTTTGCAGGGGATTCTGGGTAAGGAAACGTTGGGGGATCCACGCAAGCCATACCTCCCTGGAAGCCGCCGGGTGTCTAGTTTTCAAAAATGCCTGGGTTTGGTAGGTTTCCCTAGATGGCCGCCGCGCACCGGGCCAAAAACCAAAGTGACCCCCCTTGCAAAACCAGGTGGTTTGGCGATAGGCCATCTTGAGGTGGCCTCACTACCTTTGGGGCCCTTGCCTGCCGCGGGTACTTGGGCCTCCCACACAAGTGAGGCACCATTTTTACCGGGAGACCTGGGGGAACGCTGGGTGGTGGTAAATTTGTGTGAGCCCGGTGATGCCACTACTTTCCCACCCCAAAATGTGATAAAAAAGTGATTTTTTGAGCAAAAATTGAGGTTTGCAGGGGATTCTGGGTAAGGAAACGTTGGGGGATCCACGCAAGCCATACCTCCCTGGAAGCCGCCGGGTGTCTAGTTTTCAAAAATGCCTGGGTTTGGTAGGTTTCCCTATATGGCCGCCGCGCACCGGGCCAAAAACCAAAGTGACCCCCCTTGCAAAACCAGGTGGTTTGGCGATAGGCCATCTTGAGGTGGCCTCACTACCTTTGGGGCCCTTGCCTGCCGCGGGTACTTGGGCCTCCCACACAAGTGAGGCACCATTTTTACCGGGAGACCTGGGGGAACGCTGGGTGGTGGTAAATTTGTGTGAGCCCGGTGATGCCACTACTTTCCCACCCCAAAATGTGTGAAAAAAGTGATTTTTTGAGCAAAAATTGAGGTTTGCAGGGGATTCTGGGTAAGGAAACGTTGGGGGATCCACGCAAGCCATACCTCCCTGGAAGCCGCCGGGTGTCTAGTTTTCAAAAATGCCTGGGTTTGGTAGGTTTCCCTAGATGGCCGCCGCGCACCGGGCCAAAAACCAAAGTGACCCCCCTTGCAAAACCAGGTGGTTTGGCGATAGGCCATCTTGAGGTGGCCTCACTACCTTTGGGGCCCTTGCCTGCCGCGGGTACTTGGGCCTCCCACACAAGTGAGGCACCATTTTTACCGGGAGACCTGGGGGAACGCTGGGTGGTGGTAAATTTGTGTGAGCCCGGTGATGCCACTACTTTCCCACCCCAAAATGTGTGAAAAAAGTGATTTTTTGGGCAAAAATTGAGGTTTGCAGGGGATTCTGGGTAAGGAAACGTTGGGGGATCCACGCAAGCCATACCTCCCTGGAAACCGCCGGGTGTCTAGTTTTCAGAAATGTATAGGTTTGCTAGGTTTCCCTAGGTGCCGGCAGGGCTAGGGTACAAAATCTACAGCTAGTCACTTTGCCAAAAAAAGGGTCATTTTTCACTCCAAAACGACGTTGCGTTTTGCGCCGTTTCCTGTCGCGGGCACTAGGCCGACCCGCACAAGTGAGGTACCATTTTTCTCGTAGGACTTTGGGGAACGCGGGGTGGGTGGAAATTTGTGGATCCACGCAGATTACAGAACTTTCCATCACAGAAATGTGGGGAAAATGTGTTTTTTTTGTCAATTTTTTACGTTTGCAAGGGATTCTGGGTAACAGACCATGGTGGGAGGCAGTCAAGTCACCCCATCCTGGATTCCCCTGGGTGTCTAGTTTTCAGAAATGTATAGGTTTGCTAGGTTTCCCTAGGTGCCGGCAGGGCTAGGGTACAAAATCTACAGCTAGTCACTTTGCCAAAAAAAGGGTCATTTTTCACTCCAAAACCACGTTGCGTTTTGCGCCGTTTCCTGTCGCGGGCACTAGGCCGACCCGCACAAGTGAGGTACCATTTTTCTCGTAGGACTTTGGGAAACGCGGGGTGGGTGGAAATTTGTGGATCCACGCAGATTCCAGAACTTTCCATCACAGAAATGTGGGGAAAATGTGGTTTTTTTTTCAATTTTTTACGTTTGCAAGGGATTCTGGGTAACAGACCATGGTGGGAGGCAGTCAAGTCACCCCATCCTGGATTCCCCTGGGTGTCTAGTTTTCAAAAATGTATAGGTTTGCTAGGTTTCCCTAGGTGCCGGCAGGGCTAGGGTACAAAATCTACAGCTAGTCACTTTGCCAAAAAAAGGGTCATTTTTCACTCCAAAACCACGTTGCGTTTTACGCCGTTTCCTGTCGCGGGCACTAGGCCGACCCGCACAAGTGAGGTACCATTTTTCTCGTAGGACTTTGGGGAACGCGGGGTGGGTGGAAATTTGTGGATCCATGCAGATTCCAGAACTTTCCATCACAGAAATGTGGGGAAAATGTGTTTTTTTTGTCAATTTTTTACGTTTGCTAGGGATTCTGGGTAACAGACCATGGTGGGAGGCAGTCAAGTCACCCCATCCTGGATTCCCCTGGGTGTCTAGTTTTCAAAAATGTATAGGTTTGCTAGGTTTCCCCAGGTGCCGGCAGGGCTAGGGTACAAAATCTACAGCTAGTCACTTTGCCAAAAAAAGGGTCATTTTTCACTCCAAAACCATGTTGCGTTTTGCGCCGTTTCCTGTCGCGGGCACTAGGCCGACCCGCACAAGTGAGGTACCATTTTTCTCGTAGGACTTTGGGGAACGCGGGGTGGGTGGAAATTTGTGGATCCACGCAGATTCCAGAACTTTCCATCACAGAAATGTGGGGAAAATGTGTTTTTTTTGTCAATTTTTTACGTTTGCAAGGGATTCTGGGTAACAGACCATGGTGGGAGGCAGTCAAGTCACCCCATCCTGGATTCCCCTGGGTGTCTAGTTTTCAGAAATGTATAGGTTTGCTAGGTTTCCCTAGGTGCCGGCAGGGCTAGGGTACAAAATCTACAGCTAGTCACTTTGCCAAAAAAAGGGTCATTTTTCACTCCAAAACCACGTTGCGTTTTGCGCCGTTTCCTGTCGCGGGCACTAGGCCGACCCGCACAAGTGAGGTACCATTTTTCTCGTAGGACTTTGGGGAACGCGGGGTGGGTGGAAATTTGTGGATCCACGCAGATTCCAGAACTTTCCATCACAGAAATGTGGGGAAAATGTGTTTTTTTTGTCAATTTTTTACGTTTGCAAGGGATTCTGGGTAACAGACCATGGTGGGAGGCAGTCAAGTCACCCCATCCTGGATTCCCCTGGGTGTCTAGTTTTCAGAAATGTATAGGTTTGCTAGGTTTCCCTAGGTGCCGGCAGGGCTAGGGTACAAAATCTACAGCTAGTCACTTTGCCAAAAAAAGGGTCATTTTTCACTCCAAAACCACGTTGCGTTTTGCGCCGTTTCCTGTCGCGGGCACTAGGCCAACCCGCACAAGTGAGGTACCATTTTTCTCGTAGGACTTTGGGGAACGCGGGGTGGGTGGAAATTTGTGGATCCACGCAGATTCCAGAACTTTCCATCACAGAAATGTGGGGAAAATGTGTTTTTTTTGTCAATTTTTTACGTTTACAAGGGATTCTGGGTAACAGACCATGGTGGGAGGCAGTCAAGTCACCCCATCCTGGATTCCCCTGGGTGTCTAGTTTTCAGAAATGTATAGGTTTGCTAGGTTTCCCTAGGTGCCGGCAGGGCTAGGGTACAAAATCTACAGCTAGTCACTTTGCCAAAAAAAGGGTCATTTTTCACTCCAAAACCACGTTGCGTTTTGCGCCGTTTCCTGTCGCGGGCACTAGGCCGACCCGCACAAGTGAGGTACCATTTTTCTCGTAGGACTTTGGGGAACGCGGGGTGGGTGGAAATTTGTGGATCCACGCAGATTCCAGAACTTTCCATCACAGAAATGTGGGGAAAATGTGTTTTTTTTTCAATTTTTTACGTTTGCAAGGGATTCTGGGTAACAGACCATGGTGGGAGGCAGTCAAGTCACCCCATCCTGGATTCCCCTGGGTGTCTAGTTTTCAAAAATGTATAGGTTTGCTAGGTTTCCCTAGGTGCCGGCAGGGCTAGGGTACAAAATCTACAGCTAGTCACTTTGCCAAAAAAAGGGTCATTTTTCACTCCAAAACCACGTTGCGTTTTGCGCCGTTTCCTGTCGCGGGCACTAGGCCGACCCGCACAAGTGAGGTACCATTTTTCTTGTAGGACTTTGGGGAACGCGGGGTGGGTGGAAATTTGTGGATCCACGCAGATTCCAGAACTTTCCATCACAGAAATGTGGGGAAAATGTGTTTTTTTTGTCAATTTTTTACGTTTGCAAGGGATTCTGGGTAACAGACCATGGTGGGAGGCAGTCAAGTCACCCCATCCTGGATTCCCCTGGGTGTCTAGTTTTCAGAAATGTATAGGTTTGCTAGGTTTCCCTAGGTGCGGGCAGGGCTAGGGTACAAAATCTACAGCTAGTCACTTTGCCAAAAAAAGGGTCATTTTTCACTCCAAAACCACGTTGCGTTTTGCGCCGTTTCCTGTTGCGGGCACTAGGCCGACCCGCACAAGTGAGGTACCATTTTTCTCGTAGGACTTTGGGGAACGCGGGGTGGGTGGAAATTTGTGGATTCACGCAGATTCCAGAACTTTCCATCACAGAAATGTGGGGAAAATGTGTTTTTTTTTTCAATTTTTTACTTTTGCAAGGGATTCTGGGTAACAGACCATGGTGGGAGGCAGTCAAGTCACCCCATCCTGGATTCCCCTGGGTGTCTAGTTTTCAAAAATGTATAGGTTTGCTAGGTTTCCCTAGGTGCCGGCAGGGCTAGGGTACAAAATCTACAGCTAGTCACTTTGCCAAAAAAAGGGTCATTTTTCACTCCAAAACCACGCTGCGTTTTGCGCCGTTTCCTGTCGTGGGCACTAGGCCGACCCGCACAAGTGAGGTACCATTTTTCTCGTAGGACTTTGGGGAACGCGGGGTGGGTGGAAATTTGTGGATCCACGCAGATTCCAGAACTTTCCATCACAGAAATGTGGGGAAAATGTGTTTTTTTTTTCAATTTTTTACGTTTGCAAGGGATTCTGGGTAACAGACCATGGTGGGAGGCAGTCAAGTCACCCCATCCTGGATTCCCCTGGGTGTCTAGTTTTCAGAAATGTATAGGTTTGCTAGGTTTCCCTAGGTGCCGGCAGGGCTAGGGTACAAAATCTACAGCTAGTCACTTTGCCAAAAAAAGGGTCATTTTTCACTCCAAAACCACGTTGCGTTTTGCGCCGTTTCCTGTCGCGGGCACTAGGCCGACCCGCACAAGTGAGGTACCATTTTTCTCGTATGACTTTGGGGAACGCGGGGTGGGTGGAAATTTGTGGATCCACGCAGATTCCAGAACTTTCCATCACAGAAATGTGGGGAAAATGTGGGGTTTTTTTCAATTTTTTACGTTTGCAAGGGATTCTGGGTAACAGACCATGGTGGGAGGCAGTCAAGTCACCCCATCCTGGATTCCCCTGGGTGTCTAGTTTTCAGAAATGTATAGGTTTGCTAGGTTTCCCTAGGTGCCGGCAGGGCTAGGGTACCAAATCTACAGCTAGTCACTTTGCCAAAAAAAGGGTCATTTTTCACTCCAAAACCACGTTGCGTTTTGCGCCGTTTCCTGTCGCGGGCACTAGGCCAACCCGCACAAGTGAGGTACCATTTTTCTCGTAGGACTTTGGGGAACGCGGGGTGGGTGGAAATTTGTGGATCCACGCAGATTCCAGAACTTTCCATCACAGAAATGTGGGGAAAATGTGTTTTTTTTGTCAATTTTTTACGTTTGCAAGGGATTCTGGGTAACAGACCATGGTGGGAGGCAGTCAAGTCACCCCATCCTGGATTCCCCTGGGTGTCTAGTTTTCAGAAATGTATAGGTTTGCTAGGTTTCCCTAGGTGCCGGCAGGGCTAGGGTACAAAATCTACAGCTAGTCACTTTGCCAAAAAAAGGGTCATTTTTCACTCCAAAACCACGTTGCGTTTTGCGCCGTTTCCTGTCGCGGGCACTAGGCCGACCCGCACAAGTGAGGTACCATTTTTCTCGTAGGACTTTGGGGAACGCGGGGTGGGTGGAAATTTGTGGATCCACGCAGATTCCAGAACTTTCCATCACAGAAATGTGGGGAAAATGTGGTTTTTTTTTCAATTTTACGTTTGCAAGGGATTCTGGGTAACAGACCATGGTGGGAGGCAGTCAAGTCACCCCATCCTGGATTCCCCTGGGTGTCTAGTTTTCAAAAATGTATAGGTTTGCTAGGTTTCCCTAGGTGCCGGCAGGGCTAGGGTACAAAATCTACAGCTAGTCACTTTGCCAAAAAAAGGGTCATTTTTCACTCCAAAACCACGTTGCGTTTTGCGCCGTTTCCTGTCGCGGGCACTAGGCCGACCCGCACAAGTGAGGTACCATTTTTCTCGTAGGACTTTGGGGAACGCGGGGTGGGTGGAAATTTGTGGATCCACGCAGATTCCAGAACTTTCCATCACAGAAATGTGGGGAAAATGTGTTTTTTTTGTCAATTTTTTACGTTTGCTAGGGATTCTGGGTAACAGACCATGGTGGGAGGCAGTCAAGTCACCCCATCCTGGATTCCCCTGGGTGTCTAGTTTTCAGAAATGTATAGGTTTGCTAGGTTTCCCTAGGTGCCGGCAGGGCTAGGGTACAAAATCTACAGCTAGTCACTTTGCCAAAAAAAGGGTCATTTTTCACTCCAAAACCACGTTGCGTTTTGCGCCGTTTCCTGTCGCGGGCACTAGGCCGACCCGCACAAGTGAGGTACCATTTTTCTCGTAGGACTTTGGGGAACGCGGGGTGGGTGGAAATTTGTGGATCCACGCAGATTCCAGAACTTTCCATCACAGAAATGTGGGGAAAATGTGTTTTTTTTTTCAATTTTTTACGTTTGCAAGGGATTCTGGGTAACAGACCATGGTGGGAGGCAGTCAAGTCACCCCATCCTGGATTCCCCTGGGTGTCTAGTTTTCAAAAATGTATAGGTTTGCTAGGTTTCCCTAGGTGCCGGCAGGGCTAGGGTTCAAAAACTACAGCTAGACTCTTTGCAAAAAAAGTGTAAATTTTCAGTGTGAAAATGTGGTGTGTTCACCTTAGGTTTTGAGCCACTTCCTGTCGTGGGCACTATGCCTACCCACACAAGTGAGGTACCATTTTTCTCGGGAGACTTAGGGTAGTTCAAATTTGTAAAGCAACTGTTATTACCTGTTGATTTTTGATGCATTTCTCCCTTCCAAATGAAAGACATTGTGTAAAAAAAAAGTCATTTTGAAAAATGACCAATAATTGTCATGCAAATATGAGTATTCCCAATTTCGAAAATGTGCAAATATGCACTGTTTCTGAACTCTGTAATTTGTTCCCATTTCAGAAATACATAGGTGACTTTCATACCGATTTTTCCAAGTATACATTTTCCCACAATAATTGCTATATACCCGGACCAAAAAAAAAAACATTACAAAATGCTGCTCATTTTTCTACTCTGGGTTCGTTGGGCTCTTGATGAACCTACAAGTCCTATATGTCCCCACAACCAGGAAGGTCTACCGGATGTAACGGTACATTGCTTTCAAAGAGATGTCATAATTCGAAGATGTTACAGGTAAAAACGTTGACTCAAGAGGCTGCTTTTTTCAACAAATTTTTAATTTCTCCTATATTTGCCTGTAAATTTCTATAAAGAAACCTTGATGGATCTACGCAAATGACCCCTTGCTGAATTCAGAATTTTGTCTACTTTTCAAAAATGTATAGCTTTCCAGGATCCATTATTGTTTTGTTACCCTTTTCTACCGTTAACTGGAAGGAGGTTGAAAGCACAAAAAATAGCAAAAATAGGGTATGTCCCAGAAAAATGCCAAAACTGTGTAAAAAATGTTGGTTTTCTAACAAAAGTCTGTCATTCCCTAAAAGCTGGAGAAATTGTGATTTCAGCCCCACAAACCCTTTTTTGATACCATTTGCAGAGAAAAACCCAGAAGCTTTCATTTGCAGCCCGTTTTTCACATTTTTCACAAAAAAAAAAAAAAATTGCTGTATTTTGACTAATTTCTGTGACCCCTCTAGGAGAATCCACAAACCCTGGGTACCTTTAGAATCCCCAAGATGTTGGAAGAAAAGGACGCAAATTTGGCGTGGATACCTAATGTGGTCAAAAAGTTACAGGGGCCTAAGCGCGCACTACCTCAAATAGCCCAAAAAGGGCTTAGCACAGGAGGGGAAAAGGCCTAGCAGCGAAGGGGTTAAACATCCCATTTATATTTAGACGATCCGTTTATGTATACTTTTTTTAAAAACATAAAATCAATAAATAAAACCATCTTAAAATACTATACAATATCCATCTTTGGATGGGATGTTTTAAGTATGAATCATATAAGCGATCATTTCTAACTATTTATGGGCTCTAATGATCCAAACCCAGCCAAGGAATTTCGCTGTGCTCACCACAAACAACTCTGAGGTATTGGTCTTCAATGCCCGAATGGCCTCCGCGGACCTACTACAAGTAAGGCGTTGAAACAGAGGTTTTATCCATTTTCTACGAGGGTCGTGGTACATGGGGCAGGCAAATAAGAGGTGACCCTCTGTCTCCTTATAACCAGGACACCATTGACAAGATTCAGTTACTCCAGTACCCCAATTTTTAGTGAATGTATTCAAGGGCAAAGTACCCACCCGAAACTGATGGTAGAGTTTCTTATCTAGCGGCCTGGTAATGATATCCCAGTAGTTCTCACGGGAAGGATCCAGCTTGTTAGCCAGGAACCTACCTGTTAGACTTGTGGAACTAGAAGCAGACACTAAGGTTTGTCGAACTGAGGCCCAGTACAATGCTTTAAATTCTTGTTTGGAGGGAAACACATTAGTTCCAGGAGACAACCACAGCTGTTCCAAACCCATTTCTACCAAAATGGTTCTAACCGTGCGTAGCCATGGAATTCTCCCGGATCCCTCAATGGACCTAACTTCGACAAGTTCATTAGCAAATAAGGCAAGGTCAGGAGAAGACCAAATCCGTCTCCAAAAGGCAACCAATCTGAACCTCGCCATCTCATTAATTGGATTACAACCTAAGTCCAAACAAAGGGGTATAGATGGGGTTGATTGCGGAAGCCCCACTAGATTCCGCAAGAACTTACACTGTGCTTTAAACAGACTAGAAAGATCCATATACGCCCAAAGATCCGCTCCATATAAAATGGCAGCGTTAATCTTTGCGTCATAAATTTTTAGCGCTGGGTGCACACGTTTAGTGATGGATCTCTTTTGTTCCCTAAGGAGACAGCCAGTTAAGCGGGCCAGTTTAAGCTGCTGTTCGACTACCTGCTCCTTCCATCGCAGGCGAAAGTCTAGTGTAACCCCTAGGTAGGACATATGATCTACTTGTTCCAAATTAGCCCCACCCATCCTTACTGAGCTCCGAACCGAAGTGTTCTTAGTAAAAACCATAAACTTAGTTTTGCCCACGTTTACCTTTAAATCATTGATGACACAAAACTCCTCAAAGCGGTTCACGGCCCGCTGTAAACCGCTTCTGGTCTTAGAGAGGAGCAGAGTGTTGTCAGCAAAGATAAGCATGGGGAACTTCTTCCCAGCCAGGGAGGGAGCATCAGTTGGGAAGGTCTTAAAAAAGTTTACTACCTGGTCGATAAATAACAATCAGTGTCTCTCATTCTCACTCAGTCTCACTCACTCTCACTCATTGTCAGTCTGTACTGCTCATTCTCACTAAATCACTCTGACTCACCTAGTCTCACTCGTGCTCACTCAGTCCTACTTATTTTCACTCAGTCCCACTCATCCGCCCCAATCTCACTTGCATTCGCCTAAACTCACTCAGTCTCACTCATTCGCACTCCCTATGACTCACTCAGCTTCACTCTGAGTAATTTTGACTCAATCGGTCTCACTCATTCTGACGCATTCTGATTCACTCATTCTGCTTTGACTCACAGAGGCTCACTTATTCCCACTAAGTCCAACTCATTCTCACTCATTCTGATTCACTCATTCTCACACTGACTCACTCAGTTTTACTCATTCGTCACTCATTATCACACTGACTCACTCAGTTTTACTCATTCTTCACTCAATCTCACTCCCGCTCAGTCAGTCTCAGTGTCACTCATTCTCACGCAGTCCCACTCATTCCCACCCCTTCTCACTCAGTCTCTATCTGACCAACCTAGTCTCTCTCCATCTCACTTAACCCCACTCATTCCCACTCACTTTGATTCACTCAGTCTCACTTTGACTCAATCAGTTGCACTGTTTCTCCCTCTCACTCAGTCTCACTCATTCTGGTTCACTCAGACTTTGACTCACTCAGTCTTACCCTGATTCACCCAGTCTCACACAGTAACACTCTGTTATGCTCACTTTCAATTCTCCCTCACTTACTCACATTCATTCTCATTCATACTCCTCTTCCTATCACTCATTCTCACTCACTCTGGCCTCTGACTCACTCCTTCACTGATTCTCTCTCACACACATATACATATAGACATGCTCACACATACACACTCTCTGCATCACAGACACACACTCTCAACCATCAGCACACCACGTTTAAAAGTTTTTTTTACATACCTTACTACCTGCGATTGTCCCATTTGGGCTCCTTCTCCTTCCCGCTTCAGCCAGCACTGGATCATGAAATTAAAACCTCAAAAATGTGCAGTCACAGATACCAGAATGTATTCTCTGCTCTTTCACTCCATTCTTTTCCAGCTCTATACCGAGTTGGGAAGGGTGGGGGTCAGCAGCGGCCCATGCAGGTAAAAGATGTGGAGCCGGGTGGCGGGATGGGGGGGATTTCGACAGACAACGATGAGGTAAAATGTATTATTGATTGTCATTTTTCCTTGTGGTAGTCTGTCAAATCCCCCTCCCAACCCGACCCCACTGCTCTTACCTGCATAGGGCCACTGCTGGTGTGGGTGACAGACGGATTAGTATGTGTCCAAAGACACTGCAGGACTTAAGCTTGCAGCACCATTGGCTACCTTTAGCTGTGACTCATTATTACATCACAGATGAGGGAGACACTAAGGTTTGCAAAGGCCCCGGGACCAGGGCTGGGATTTCCCCAGCCCAGCCCTGCACAATCTCTCTGACAGCTGATACAGGCACCTTGATGCGCCTGCGTGAGTCATCAGACAGCTTCACTAGGTGCTTCAGGCTGGACCCAAAATAGGTGAGCATTTGTTTTATTATACCAAGAGTGAATAATACATTATTGTTCACTCTTTGTACCATAAAAATGGGTCATAATGTGAGGTGGGACGTAACCCACAAGCCCATAAGGGAGAGCTGCCACTGACTCCCAAGTCCTGGCTGCTGGCCCTAAAAGTTGCTCTGTGTCCATCTCTACATCTGTTATAATTTGTTTGGAAAATATTCACAGTTTGGCACTTGGTAATTTGACACTGGTTGTACATAAAACTGTGTTAGGGTCGTTTTCGGGCAACAAAGCAACAAGATGACTACCGTTCTAAGTTATCGTTCCAGATTCTACTCTTCTGTGCTGGTACTGGCATTTTCCAGAGGTTTTTATACAATTGTTCACTTAAGATCTTCTTCCTAGTCTTATACTTTTGGTTAAACCATACCAATATTTAACAAAAAGGATTAGACTCTATACATGCTTTTGAAGCTAGCCTAGTACTAGGACTGTTCTTGACTTAAAGTGTGGGAAAATCCTTATGTAATCCTGAACATTTAGTAAAAAAAACTAATGTCTTGAGAGGCATGAAAAGAGCTTCGTCAGGGGTGTTGACTATCAGCTAATGCTTAATTTACATTGTCTAAAAACAAAAAACAGTGAATATTTTCACAGATTTGTTGTTCTAAACATCTATTTTTATGGAATGTATTTTGGGTTAAGTGCCAATCAAATTATGGTTAAATTTTTGTCAGTTTTGTCCTCTTATTCATTTTAGAGAGGCTATAGCCACAGTATAAAAGGTTGACCAAGACTCTTTATGGTGTGAAGAGAGCCTTAAATGCCCTATTTCTAGTTAAATGAAGGTATGCAAGAATGGTTCTTGATCCCAGCACTGGTTACTTTTTTCAGGAACAACCGGAATCCTGACTACCCGAAGGAGGGTGTATAGTGCCCAGAGTTCTGCAGAAATCATTCACACTTCTCGTAATTACATATGCTATTTTTATATGGGTTAAAACAGAAATTGCTTTGCAAACCTTTATCAAAACTGACCAATTTTAGTTTGCAGAGAAAGGGAACTTTGATTTTATTTTTAGATCTGGCTTGATGGCATATAAATCTGCAACACCGTTTTTTCCCAATGGATTCACATACAGATAAAATGGATTTGGTGCCTGTATTGCATTGCACGAGGGACTACATTACATCTCAAAAGTGCACTGACTCATCACGTTAAATTCCTGTTCTAATAGATGCATTGTATACAGAAAACACTAGTTTTTTTCCAGATTTGATATTTTATCACTATAGCAGGCTTTTTAAAATGTTAGACAGGGAAAGGACGTGCACAGCGCCTTTTAAGATGGCAGCCTGAGCTTGGAGCTCCGCAACGAATTTCGGCAGGTTGAGTGCCGTTTTGTAGATCTTATGTGGAGTTCTCCTTTGTGGAACATACCCTGAGCATGAGGCTGCCTTCTATATGCTTCTTCCTACCTCTGGCCATGTGACACGTCATGGGACAGTTTTTCCTGCCTTCTGGCCGCCATTTTGTCTTTTTTCCTGACTGGAGCAACTCTTCTCAGCTCTACTTCATGCACAAGGTACTGTTTCCTCACATTGGCTTTTGAGACTTGCGTTTTGAATTCACTGTGGCCTACTCCAGCTATTTTCAAAGGATATATTTCATGGTACTGGTCTTTTCTATTTTTTATTTTTTCATTAAAGGGAGAATTTATTTATTTTTTCATGCTGGTTTGATTGAATCATTTTTATTACATGGACAGATCTAAACATTTGTTACACTCTAGTAAAAAGTCTACTACTGGTCTGCCTGTGGCGCACTCGGCCTCCCTGGTGCCCCCTATGGAGGACTTGCATAACCCTGACAGTATGGCGCATTCTAACTCCTCCAGGGCGGCATCTTCATCCATTGTGCCTTCAAAATTGAATTCGCCCTCCTCTGCCAACAAAAGACTTAAACAGGATCCTCCTTCTCTGCCAAAACTTGCTTCACCTGTGTCTTTAGACACAGTTTTAGAGGAAATCTGTGCCTTGCACCTATTTATTGAGGCAACCAATACACGCCTACAGGTTTTGGACACTAAATGGTTTACTGTTGACTCCAGGTTGTCCATGGTCGAACAACACGTCAGTGACCTTCAAGATACCTCTACAAAAATGTCTTCTCTGGAGAGGGAGGTGATCCTCTTGAAAAAATCTGCTGAGGGTCTTGAAAACAGAAATAGGCACAACAACCTTCGTTTGTATGGTCTTCCTGAGGGTATCGAGGGAGATGACCCTGTGACCTTTTTACCTCTTTGCCTCCGAAGCTCTTGGACCTCCCTGCTTCGACATCTCTGAATATCCAGCGTGCCCATAGACTAGGTCCTGGCCTCTCTTCCACAGCTGCTCCCTCAAGACCTTGTGGCGTGTTCCTTCTTTTTTTGAAATTCCCAGACCTTAGGCATGTCTTAAATGCGGGCAAACTCAAGAAACAATTACTGTGGTCTGGATCAAATGTGTTCATATCCCAGGACATCTCCGCGGTAACAGCTAGACGTCTGAAGGAGTTTCTGGATCTCAGACCTGCTTTACTTGCCATTGGTGCCCGATATGGTTTATTCCATACATGCTTGTTCAAAGTAACTTTTCAAAACAACATCTCTACTTTTGAAGACCCTGCAGATCTTTGAAAATTTCTTCACTCACACTCCACGGCTTCCATGGCTACAGCTGGTCCTCCTTCCATAACTTGACTCTTATGTGAAAGTCTCTCCGATTTTAAGTTGCATGTAATGTTCACTCTAACCTCATTGCTTATTTCCTTTACAGGTTTTATCTTGGTGTTTGTATCTGTTATAGTCACCCATTTTGTATTTCTTGTTCTTATCATTATTACAGATCATCTGGACTCAATCCATACCCATAACCCTGCCCTTTTTTTGATCTTCAGACATGGCTCGTCTCCCCTGTTGGATGTGCCGTCTTTGTTGTCTGTCGCAAGTCCTAGTTATTAATTTGTTTTCCCTTGCAGGTATGTATTTCAGTTGTCATTTTGTGAATGGCATGTACTGTCTCTTCCTACTATCTTACTTGCTCCTTTTCTTTTTTCCCTTCTTTTCTTCCTCATCTATTTCTTATTGACCTTACTGCATATCTCATTCTATACACTCCTTTTCTCAATATTCCTTTTCTCTCTCTACATCAATGCTGATTGTGTGGTTTTATACCTAATTTACTCTCTTTACATTCAGAGTTGTTTCATGTAATGCGAAAGGTTTTATTATTCCTATAAAGATTCAGTGAATACTATCCCATTTAGCCTCATATAATCCTGACTTAGTTCTATTGCAAGAGGCTCACTTGACAGAGACAGAGGCTTTGAAACTGAGAGGTGGGTTTAGTCTTAGTGTCTCCTACAACCACTAAGAAAAATGGGGTAATTATTCTAGTTCATAAACGTTTGAAATGTTCTGTTATAACTCAGGAAACTGATTTAGAAGGCAGATGGTTATTAGTTCAGTTGCTCATTAACAATATTTATCTTACAGTGTTTAATATTTATTGCCCAACCCAACCGGATTTCTCCTTTTGGCTTAATATTAAAAAAAAATGCATTCAACATTCAGACTGATTTTTTATTCTAGGAAGTGATCGTAACCAAGTTATTGACCCTTTCATTGATCGGCAATCCCTAGTTCATTTTATTCCTCATAGGACCCACAAACAATTCCAAAGTACAATATCTCAGACATACCTTGTGGATGCCTGGAGACTGTAAACCTGATATTACAGAATTTTCTTTTTTCTCTCCCCCACATGGCACTCTGACTCGATTAGACTACATTTTTCTTTCTTCTGCCTTGACAAAGAATGTCATTTCCTCCTCAATTGAACCTATTATTATTTCTGACCATGTCCCGTTTGTTGCTGATTTTGACTTGCTCCACTCACACCCCAAATCCTCTAGATGGAGATTTAATAATTCCCTTTTGCAAGATCCACTTCTTTCTTCCTCATTCATTTCCTTTATGGAGGAATTATTTTCTCTAAATGCAGGTCCAGATACTTCTCCTTCATTGCTATGGGACACTTTTAAAGCTACTGCATGTGGCTTTATTATAGACTTTGTTTCCAGGAGAAAGAGACACTTACTTAAACACATTTTGCTAGCCAATATCAAACACTTAGAACACCAATTTTATACTTTTTCATCTGATTCTGCCTTACAGGAGCTTGTTCATGCAAAGCTTGTCTTTAATAAAAAAAACTACTGATAATGCTTCATCTATTCTTCTTCATACGAGCGCTCGGTATTATGGTGGATGAAATAAGGTTGGCAAACTTCTGGCTAATTATCTTAACTCTCTGAAAGAACGTGTTTTGATAGAATCTATTTATTCATCAGATGGGAAAGTTCTTTTTAAAGATCAGGACATTTTAAATTACTTTTTTGAATTTTATAAAACTTTACACACTCCAGAGTCCTCGTCACATTTCTCTTCTATCGATATCCATCCAAGTCGTGTTCCACCACCACCTCATGTAAACCTAGCCTTCGACCCTCTAGAGGCTGATTTATCCATCCTGGAACTATCTCATTCTTTAAGTCTTCCTAAGAAAAACAAAACTCCTGGCCCAG
This sequence comes from Triturus cristatus, assembly GCF_964204655.1. Taxonomy (NCBI): domain Eukaryota; kingdom Metazoa; phylum Chordata; class Amphibia; order Caudata; family Salamandridae; genus Triturus; species Triturus cristatus. The sequence goes on along the minus strand of NC_140588.1, from coordinate 346,046,163 downwards.
ATGGTTTCACCCTAGAATTTTATCTACACTTTTCAAATCTTCTTCTCTCAAAACTCCTGCAGTTCTATGATTACTTTCATACTACCGGTGAGGCACAGGGCACCATTTTTAGGTCTCGCCTGACCCAGCGCATGCCCTGGCGGCCGCTTGTTTATCTTGCAAATACACACATTTCGACCGTGGCGTTGCTTTATAATTAATTTACCAATACTTCAGTATTTGCCAGCGCTCTGCTGTTCAAAAGCTTTGCAGTGATTTATTTTGCAATCAGTAAACCCTGTAACGGCTGAAAGTAGCCATTCCTAGTGAACAGCCTCGTTTGAGGTACTTGGATAAATGGCTTTTGACCTCCTGACCTCAACGCTTTTTCTTCCTCTCCCATTAAATCAATATCACTCCGAAGAAGTGAGTTTTTTGTGTTTTTCCTGCGGGATGCTCTGTCTGCTGAGGAGATGCATGCTCCCTGTGGACTGACAGCAGCTCGCCAGCTTCGCTCTGCTGCAGTTACTTCAGCAGCTAAAACAAATGAGGTGTCTGGCCAAGGTATCCTGCCCTCTGGCCCCTGAAATAATTAATCAAAATATTTCCAAAATGCTCTCAGGGCGCTGCAGACCCGTTTTTAACTCTTTAGCTGCCTTTTGAGAAGCATTTGCAGGGAAGGCTGTGTTGTCCAGCCTGCTGCACGCCCTGGGAGGGTCCCATAGGATACAAACTGTTGCTTCTATTTTTTAGGTCTCGCCTGAGACAGCGCAGTCGCCTGTGAGACATTGTGTTTACTTGCAGGGGGCTTGAAGGCCTCTCAATGCTTATCATTGGTTGGCTTCATTGTCACTCTCAAAACAAAGAAAACAATTGGCGCGTGCGGTAATCACTTCTGCTTCTTGTGTTTGTTCCTCCCCTGGTGCAAGGTCCAAGTATTTATGTCCTCCCCCAGCTCCCATAAACGGGTGCTACTTTTTAGGTCGAGCCTGTAACAGCGCGCATGCGCTGTTCTGGCGAAGACTTTATGTAGGGGCTTTTGAAATCTGCCCTCACACTCGCTCGTGCGTGGGCTTTTTCTTTTGTCCTATGCTATTGGCCTTTGCGTGCGTCTTTTTAACAAACACAGCACGCAATTGGCCAAAGGTGGGTGCATTGCTCCACCCATGGCCTATTGGTGGTGGTTACCTGCACGGCCGCCATGTGGTTTCAATTATCGTGCCCAGAAACGGGCGCGATAATTGAAACCACTTGGCTCGCTGTGGCGCGCTCTTGTGCACCATTCGTCTTCACATTAGCATTTCACACATTCACGGTGGGTCTATTATTTGCACTGACATGAATATCTTCTTAGCAATTTCTATTGGTTAAGGACTCTCTTAATGCTATGGGTCACGGCTGTGATGAAAATAATATTTTTCAGTAAAGTCATCACAGGCAGATCAGATTAATCTAAAATGATACTTCTCAGCTGATAAGTAGTTGACCTTTTTTGGGTTCGTTTTCAGAGCTTAGGATGTGGTGTTACAGTTTTTAATATTCTAAAGCGTTTACTGCTGCCCAGATGCATAGATGTATAGGTAGGTCGTGTACTTCTACGCCCTCCCCTAACGTGTGTTGCATCCAGTGCTAAAGAAGCATTTAGCAGTGCTTACAGTTGCAGGACTCCTATTTTGGTTTTGCTGATTCGAGCACGGCTGTGGATAATATCACGTCATTTCATTCCACAAAACATGTTGCTGATACTTTTAATATATATGTTACATCGTGCATGACTTCTTTTTAATAGATTCATATTATCTTGTGGAACTGACATTCTTAAAAAATTCTGCAATCGGCTATTTTATAAAATCGAGCTCCTGACATTTGCTCATTGCTCTGTAAGTGATTGTGATTCGTGGGCTTTACAGTCAGTTCCCGTCAGAGCGCTGCGCTCCGGGTTCAAGGCGCTGTGGTTGGCTCGCGCCTTCGCAGCAGCTTGGGAACGGGTGTGTTTCTCAATTTGCCGTGATTTCGAGGTCTACATCTGTGCCAGTGCATCCGGCCAGCCTTTTTGCCGAGGATCCAGACCGTGTTGGACAGGCCACGGTGGGTAGCGATGGCTGACCTTTTAGCAAACCATGAATTATAGCATTGATTTCCGATCTATTAAAGCCATTTCCTGTGCCTTTCTTGGAGATGCTTATTTCATGCAAGCTCTCTCCTGCACGTACAGATTGCGGAGAAACCTGCACACCTCTAATGTCCTTGTTATCCTTCTACCGAGAGACCATTCAGACCAGCTGTTTACTTTTTAATACAATTATGGCTCCTCGTTTGTGTGATCTGCTTTATACTATCACATTATGGTTCATAATTACTCGACAGTGGACGCTGTAGTGAGGTGGGACACCAAAAAGGCCGTGCATTGGAAGCAGTCACCTCTGAAGCCCTCCTGGCCCCCAGTGGGACATTTACATTCGGGTGGTAACATTACATAAGGGCATTTGCACCTCTGCCATTAAGAAAATGCCAATTTATCCCATCAATGACTTTGGTCTCTTTGACCATTTTTCACCAAATCGGGAGTTAACGGCAGTAAAATATATATTTTAGAGCAGTCTGATAAGGTAAATATTGGTTGAAGAGCTCTGAAGTTACAAAGAGGTGCCCAAAATGTACGATTTTGTTTAAGTAATGTGCGTTTCACTACAGTTTTCTTTCTCAACGAATAACATGAAGAAGGAAACTGCTCCGATTTTCCTTTCCGCTATTCGGTGCCTCTGCTTGGATGGGTGACTTTTCCTTCAGGAGTTTTGGAGGTAAAAAAGGAAATGTGACTGTGCAGTGTGCATACCCCATTTCTGTATATATTGCACATTTTAGCATCACCTTATTAAACAAGCATTGGCATAGCCAATAGGTCTCGCTTTTGGGACCTTATAAGTATTTAGTTACGTTGCACAATATCCTTGGTGCAACAACATCAACTGTTGCATGGGTAAACACTTATAAGGTCCCAAAAGCGAGACCTATTGGCTATGCCAATGCTTGTTTTATAAGGTGATGATAAAATGAAATCTACAATCTGTTTAATCTATAAAGATGGTTGCGATCCTAAACAGGGTAAAAATTATCGTCCTATTTCCCTAGTGAATGTCGACTATAAAATCTTTGCCAAATTGCTTGCTTTGAGTCTTGAGCCTCTTTTACTAAATCTAATTGGTCTGGAGCAATGTGGTTTTGTTAAAGGCAGGCTAATTTCTGACAACTCTCGTTTACTATTTAATGTTTTGAAGAAGGCCCCAACTCTTTCCGATCCTCTAGCTGCAGTCTCTATTGATGCAGAGAAGGATTTTGATAGAGTAAACTGGTCCTTTTGATTTAAAGCCCTTCATTGGCATGGTTTTGGACCTAAATGTATTTCTTTGATCTCTCTGTTATACTCGGTTCCGGAGGTCTCTGTCATAGTTAATGGTCTTGTTTCTCATTTTTTTCATTTACAACGGGGTGTACAACAAGGTTGCCCTCTTTCCCCACTCCTATATATTTTATCACCTGAAGCCCTTTCTATCTCATATTCGCCAGAATTAATCTATTTCTGGTTTTAATTATGGTGATCAACATTTGAAGTTATCTGCGGACGATATCTTACTCTGTATATCTAACCCCGAAACTTCGATCTCTCCTCTTTTGCAAGAAATTTCAGATTGTTCCCTTGTTTCAGGTTATAAGATTAATTCTGACAAGACAGAAATTCTCCCCATCACCAAATTTTGTTTCAAAAAACATTTTGATACCACTGGGTTCCATTGGAACAGCTCTAAAATCAAATAACTAGGCATTTGGTTTAACAATTGCATATTAGATTCAGTTAAAATTAATATGAAGGAACTGCTAGATCATATTTCTAAACTTCTCTCCTCATGGAACTGTCTTTTTCACTCTTGGTTGGGACGTCTTGATTCTATTAAAATGATGATTACCCCTATTTTACTATATATTTTCTCTATGATTCCCATTCACATCCCGAATGTTTACTTTAAAAAAATGGATTCCCTTCTCTCTAAATTTTTATGGAACAATAAAAAATCTAGGATATCCCTGTCACATCTTCATAAACCTAAATCTACGGGAGGAGTGAATTTTCCTTATTTTCAGCTCTATCACAAGGCCTTTTGTCTTCGACGAGCTTCTAAAGGGCTTCTCACTGAATCCCTTTTACACCTTAATGGGTCAAAGTTGAATGATCCTTACTTGCACCTTTTTCTGTTTAGGAAGTTCTTGCCTTCACCACAAAGGTCAGTGTTGCCTCTCTTCCGTTGTTTAAACACACTTTTTCATTACTAAAACCTCACTGTCAATTGAAATTATCTCTAGGGATGCTTTCCTTCAGTCTTCCATTTGGTACAATCGTCTCATTACCATTAATAATAGACCTCTTTATTTAAAATCCTGGAGACTTAAGGGAGTTATTTGGGTGCGGGACATGTTTGATGGTTTTTCTCTGTGTTCTTTTCCTAAATTCCCGGATACCTTTAATTGCCTGCGCTTGTTCTAGTACACATTTTCTCTTATGGGCATAATCCTAGCTGTCTTTTATTCCCTTTCCTCTATTAAGATTGCTCCCATAGTGGATCCACTTCTCAGAGTATTAATGGTATTTCCTAAAGCATCCTTGATCTATAAACGTCTCCGTACCCCAGATGCAGTTCGGCCTAAATCTAAGATTGAGATTGCCTGGGAGACGGATCTGAGCTGTGATTGGAGCATCAATTTTCGGTATAAGTTATGGGGTAGATCTTTGAAGATTTCTAGATCTGCCTCCACTACTTAATCCATGTTTTTTCTATACCATAGATTATATTTTACCCTCTCGTCCATAGCTAGTTTTACACATACTAATAATAAAGCTTTTTGGTCTTGTCATTTTCCTTTGGCTGATTTGATGCACCTACTATTTTACTATCCTGCTGTCTCCTCCTTTTGGAATAATGTTTGGAAGCACCTCTCAGCTATCTTTAACCTGCATACTCCTTTATCAAATACTATTCTTTTTGCAGAGTCGTTGGGATTGTCTTTACATGAAAAAGGTTTATTTGACTTGATGTTGGCTTTAGCCTTCCAGCAAATTTCACTAAACTGGAAATGTTCAACGAAACTCTCAGTGAAATCCTGGTGGAACAATGTTGGTCATTATCATAGATTGGAATATTGCTTTTGCCTCCTCTGTCAAACCATTTGTAAATAGGGATTTATATTTAAATAGCTACTGTTAAGGCAATATATGGAAACACCTTGTGGTACCCTGCTGGTGTGCACTAATTCCAGATTCTTTAGTGCATTAATTTAGTCAGAGAAATCTATGGGTGTCTCTAAGACTTTTGCGAGTTAGGTTCTTACTGGGCCCGAAAAAATCTGAACATTTGGACTTTGGCCACTACCACTTCATGTTATAAAAAGCACATGATTATTTAACCATGGGTGTTGTGCCTGTGGGAGCACTTTCGTCAATATGCTGACCATATACTTAAAAGTAAGATGCCATCTTCTGAAGCCGTCTATGTTTCTGCTTTTGTAATAGCCATTTCTGAAAAAGGTTCCGTAAAAGTTAAGAGTCATGTACGGACTGGCCATACTGGGCATCGGGCATTTCCCCGGGAGGCTGGAAGGGCGGGGGTTGTTTTTTTTAGCAGTGCAGCAGTTTTTAAAGCACCCGCTGCAGAGTTCCTTTTATATCCAGAAGTTTTCGGGTAACAATAAAAATGATAAGATAACTCCGGTGATTAATGTACCATATGGGAGCTGCTCTGACAAAATTTGCCAGTGCTGCTTTGGGTTCCTAGTCCGGCCCTGTTGAGAGGACTGTATACAAAGTACAGCCTTTGGCCAGCATTATTTAAGGGCCTGAAAACTTTAAAATAGCCATCACTTAACCATTGGCTCAAAGAAAGTAATTTCTGCCATAGCTTTTGCCAGCAAGCTGTATACCTTGTAATATGAGCCTTGAATGTTTTATGTCCAGTTGTTCATTGTGTTGCCATTTAGAGAACAACGTCATTGCCTTGGCCAAATAAACCTATGATGATCCATTCAGACTTACTAGTTTCTTTTAGAAAATGGTCAGGACATTTATTTATTTTCTCCATCACCAACTCGCCAATATCTTTAAAAAAAGGGAATTGAGTGAGTGGAGAGCACACCCTGCAAAATTTGCTTATAGTGGGGGCAAATCCCTATGATGAAGCATGCCAATCATTGTGGGTGAGGGGTTCACATCCTTTTCTTTTAAAAAACAATAGATAGATACTGATACAGCAATAGCAATAAAAAAGTGCCTCAAGCTCCTTCTGTTCTTGATAATATTCAAAGCTAAGGGCAGGGTTACATACATTTTGACATTGTCTACGTCTTACCCGGGAGAGTGTGCTGAAAACCTTATACATCCTTTCACTTGTTAGTCACTTAGGCCCGTATTACAAGTTGGGTTATTTCACCCTTACCGATAACTCCAGGTGAAATAACCCAGATTCCCATTACAAATGTGTCTGGCTCACAAATATTGGGTCTGAAAACTTGTGTCTTGATGAACAGCAGAGACATTGCCCACCGCTCACCAGTGGTCTGCAGCAGTTCAAGGGGCCAGATAGCACTCCCCCGACAGGCACAACTGTGCCATTCACCCCTGCCAACCCCAACACCCACACCGACAGTCCCGGAAACACTTTCCACCTGCTGAGTGTAGATGGAAAATGTCTGTTTTTTTGTTGTCAAAATGATTTAAAACTGTCCAATAAAGCACCTGGGAAACCTGGGTATGAGCATTTATTCACCATTTCGGGAAAAAACTCATAATGGCTGAACTTTACTGTGGAGATACCGACTGGCATTAAATTCTTGTCCTTTTCTATCTCTGCAGCAAAGTTTGGCCAACTCGTCATGAGGCCCTTGGCCAGGGCCACTAGAATTATGCGATTGTGCCGTCGCTGTGATTTTCTCATAAAAATTTGCCACATTTGCCACGCAATCCATCATCTGCTGCATAATCTGCAGGCTATCACAAATGTTGTTTCTAGCTCAAACGGTTCAAAAGTTACTAAAAATAAAGCGACACATGTTCGTACGCTGTGGAAGGCAATTTGCAAAGCAGGAGTGGTCACCTTTCTGTTGGTTATTGCTAAATTTAGGTGTTAGTCACACACAAAAGGCAACTGGAATAATCAAAGAGTTCTGGAGGATAACCACTCATTGACTGTTTAAAGGGGTCCCAATGTTAACCTCTCGCATATCGAAAGAGTAGATGCCTCACTCACTTATAGTGAAATGCTTCATCATGGGCACCGATCCACACCCTGGTAGGATGATTCTACCAGGGCAAACTCAACCAAAGATGGATTGAGAGTTCTTAAATTAAATCTAACTGGATAAGCAGGGATCCAGGTGAATCTTTGCTGTTAAAAATATGTACAGGTATACCCAAAGGTTTCCTTTAATTGTCGGGTACCTGGGGTATAGATAAAAAATGTATTCTGGGGTTTCTTATTGAATATAATCATGTAATTAAACCTCCCATATTTATGTCAACATGTTTCGGCCCACTCTAAAAGCCGATTCGGGTCTGGGGCCTTTGTTAGGGCTGAGTGAATGTGCCCCTGTCCTTTTATGCATGCACACCATGCACACTTGTGACGCCTAAGGCTCTCACCTGTTTTGTTGCTTGTTCTTTGAGGATTTTCCTTTGTTTTGATGTCATGCGGTCTCTGGAGGGTGGTGCTGCTTTTAGTCACACATTCATCAAAGATGCAGCTCCGCAGGAATTCCTTGAGTGTCCTCTCTAACCACTGCTGAGTGAGAGGACACACCAGGTATTCCCGCGGTGCTGCATCTTTGACGAATGTTTGACTAAAAAGGGTATACCTGTAGGTACTTTTAACAGCAAAGTTTCACTGGTATCCCTGCTTATCCAGGTTGATTTAATTTTAAAACTCCCAATCCATCTTTGTTTGAGTCTACCCTTGTGGTATCATCCTACCAGGGTATGGATAGAGGCCGATGATGAACCATGTCACGATAAGTGAGTGAGGCGTCTACTCCAATATCTTTGGATATCCGGGAGGTAAACACTGGGACCCCATTGACAAATAGTCAATGAGCGGTTACCCCTCAGAAATCTTTGAACATTCCTGTTGCTTTTTGTGTGTGACTATTTAAACTGGGAGAATGAAACTGGTCTAATTCTCTCTCGCTCTCTGTATTGTGGTAAAGGTTTTGGGTGTTAATCTGGTACTAAAGAGGTGCAGCCAATGCCCAGACAGCGTTACCAAGTTAAAAAATGACAAGATAAAGAAGTAATTCTATTACAAAATGTGTTGCGTTATGCCACATAATCTGCTTTTTCTTGCGTCATAATTACTCAACCCTGAGACAGAGTTTGGACCTCTCCTGCTGCGTAATTCCAGTGGCCCTGCCCTTAGCTAAGAAGGGGCTTTTAGCAACAAATATATAGTCTACTTAGTTACAGCTTCTCAATCAGGACCCACAGAATTGTCACTGCAGGCAGTGATGGATAGCCTTTAATAGCAGTGCCAGAGGAAGCCAGAGAAAGCTACCTAAAAATTGAGGGCCTCATTCACAATATTTTGACGTACAGCTGCACCGCAAGGCTTCCTGCTGCGCTGCCCTAGGACAAAAGAAAAAGGGCAGGAATGTGCCGTATCTACAAGATATGGCGCATTCTTGTTCTTTTTTATCCTTGGCTAGCGCATAGGGGATACCATGCGCCAATGCAGTTGCCCTTATGCCATGGTGCAAGGGTGTATGCATTGCAGTGGCAATTGTTCTTGTGCATTGGCATAGGAATCTGACACAATCAAAGGTTTACAAAACCTTCTAAATCTGGGAATGCGTCAGGTTCCATTGATGTTGTGTGGGAGCACCCACAGCAATACCCATGGAACAGAGTAATGCGTGAAAGAGGGCAATATTTACAAGGCCATGAAATGCCATGCAGGCTGGCTTTACTTGGCCCTGTAAATATTTGCAGGCACACTGAACCGCGGTTTGTCAAAAAAATGACTCACTAGCGGCACGATGGTTTGTAAATAAGCCCACGAGAGTTGTTCGGTACTGCCTCCTTTGCACTGCAGGTGGCTGCACAACACAGATTCAGACTACCAAAGAGTCAGCGAAAAGCATCTTGAAACTGCTCATGTACAAGGGAACATGTGGCCAACAACTCATGCACAGCTTCAGCATTTTGGGGGCAGCAATAAGCACTCGGTCAGAAGCTAGAAAATAATTTACAAGAGCATAAAACGACAGGAAAAATTATTAATTTGGGCTAACATTGACTGGAATTGCGAGTTCTTCTTTGCCTAAATTTAGAATACGGTAAATACAGTTTTAATTTGAAATCGCTTCCTGGAAGGTCAAAGTTACCATATCTCCCTATTCCTTATTATTCTACATCTTAGCTAAATAAAATAATATGGATTAATCTTAACAAAGATGAAAATGTTCACTAAGATTTAGAGGTACTCCGCTCCTTGTATTTCTACAAAGATGCATACACTTTATTGACTCATCAACCCACTTCATCCTGTTTTTAAATTCCAGTTCTTAACAGGGTATTATTACTAATGCTCACTTGAATAGAATGGTTTACTTAAGCAAGTTCTTGAACTTTTTTTAGCTCATAATTTCGCGTTACCCTCAGGTTCCTTCTGTCCTCGTTCCATTCACATACAAGTGAGATAATCCTATCTCACAAACAGAAAAAAAGAACAAAGGAATGCTGCCCTTACCCCGGCCCTCCCACCGGGAGTACATATACGTACCTTACCCAGCATTCCCTCTATTCTTTTTTTCTATCTACCGCCAGAATGGGATGAGTCAGGAGCTGGTGGGCTTCTGAGGGACTCATGTCTCCGCTGCCGGACGGTGAAGACGTTGCTGGTGTTCGTATCTCCCTCCCTGCCGGGCTTGGAAGGAGAGATGCTGGGTTCCTGCTAGTAAATGTTGCTGATGATGGTATCTGGGCCATACCACCTGGGTTGCCAGGCACGTCAGGAGGAACGGCGTTTCTTCCTTTTGTTTTTCGGTCAGTGAACCAGGCGGGTGTTGTTCCTGATGTGTGGTTCCCTTCTGGGTGGTGTTGCCTGACTTCCAAGATCTGCATAGTCCAGGAAGTCAGGCGTTTGATGGACGGTCGCTGCAGGATTGATTTGGCTGTCACCTTAAGTGCGGCCGCAGGGGTAAGTCCTGCATAGCGGTGCTGCTATTCCTTTCAGCTGATTCCTTCCACCATACTTTCCTGAAGAAGCCTGGTCTCGTCTGATATCAGGAGTTAAGCTGAGTCGGCCCTCCTTCTCCGGTGCAATTTAAACACCGCAGAGAGAGGGATGATGCCAGAATTAAGAGACTGATTAAGGAAACTTTACAGGAGATGGGGGGGGGGGCGATCCAAGGGCTATTTTTCAGTTCAACCCTTTCATTCTACCGATTCTGAGGAGGATTGGACGGGGGATTAGGAGCATATGGGCAAATACATTGATAAGGACATGTTACCAGACTTGCTGAAGCATGTCAAGTCCAACATGGGTTTTCCTAGTGAGGAAGCTCCCAGCACGTCGGGTGGTTCACTGCTGCACCAGTTTCAGAGTTCGGCAGCTGTGGATGTGCCTGTTCATCCCTACATCCATGAGGTGTTGAAATGGGAGTGAAAGGACTCTGATTGCATTATATGATTCCCAGGTTCATGGCCAAACTGTATCTTCTTCAGGAAATATCGAAAGACTTACCAGATTCCATCCTGATTGATTCCTTTGTGACTAGTCTGGTGGTTTGGACTTCGATGGCTGAGGATGCGGTTATTAGGGATCCTGTGGACTGTGGATAAGAAGGTGGATGCTTCCCTTTGGAAGGTTTACTCAGGTTCCCATTTGGCCCTGCGGGCTGGCATTTATGGTACTTATGTTGTACATTCTCTGATTTCGTATTCAAGGCTCTGGATAAAACGTCTGACTGTTTTGGGCTTTTGGAGCATATCGAGCAGCAAGTGGAATTCCATTTCGATGTACCCTTTGATGTGGTGCAGGCCTCAGCCCTTTCTGGGGGGGCTGGTGTGGTGGCTCGCCGCAATATGGTTTTGAAGTACTGGAAGACTGATTCCACTCAGAAGGCTTCTGCCTTACACTTCCCTTTTCAGGGGACAATGATGTTTGAGGAAGTTTTGGAGGGAAAATTGCACAAATCTTTTAAGGAGAAAAATAACTCTTCATCTTTTAAGCAGTCCTCCACTGTGGCTGTTTCATCTAAGCCTAAATCCCTCTTTCATCCGCCCTCTCAGAGGCAGTTTTCTTGAGGTCATGGGAAGTTTTCTTCTGACAGGGGTCGGGACAGGAAAGTATAGTCTCCCCGCCAAAACCTCGTTCCTGACTATATGGCAGCCAATTCAGGATTGTTGATCAGAGGTCGGCTTCAGCTCTTTCTTCTGGCCTGGTTTCAGTCATTTTCCGATGTGCGGTGCTGGACATTGTTCGATTGTGGTATCGCATCGGGCTTTCAGAGCCTCCTCCAGATTCAGGGCCGAGCTGTCTCTGGGGGTCGAGTTCCTCTTATGGAAGGGGGTGATTCAGGAGGTTCCTCCTCTGGAAATGGGGAGGGGGATTTTACTCCCTGGTTTTTCTTGTGCCCAAAGTGACAGGGGGTTCCATCTGCTGCTGGACTTAAAGGCCCTGAACAAGTTTGTGGTTCATCTGCCCTTCAAGATGTGAACTTTTCAGAGGGTGATTCTGTTGGTTCTCCCAGGCCATTTCTTGTGCACCCTAGATCTGCAGGACGCATATTATCATGTCTCCGTTCACACCAGCTCTCGCAGGTTCCTGAGGGTTTGCCTTTGGGCTGTCATTTTCAGTTTCGGGTCCTACCCTTTGGCTTGTGGTCCGCCCGAAGGTGTTCACCAAGGTGGTGGCGCTGTTGGTGGGCTCATTCCATTTTCAGGGTATCCTCATCTACCCATACCTCAATGATTGGCTGATCCGTGCGTCATTTCGGGATCAGATGTTGATAGATCAGTAGTTGGCGTGTTCTGTGTTGCGGGCTCATGGGTTTCTGCTGAACCATCCCAAGTATCAACTGGAGCCCTCCCAAGACTTGACTTTCACTGGGGCTCTCTTTCGCACCAATCTGAATAGTGTATTCCTGTCTGTCTCTCGGGCGGTGGCCTTGGGTTCCCTTGCTCTGGAGTTCTTGAGGGGGTTCTCCTTCCCGGTCCGTCCTGGTTGAGGCTTCTGGGTCTCATGGTGGCTATAGTGTTCATGGTGCCTTGGGCATGGTTTAATCTCAGGCCTATGTGGGTGCATCTCTTAGCCCCTTGGAATCCTTTGTCTCAGAATTTGGTCCTTGTGGCTCTGGTGTTTCCTTCCATCTTACCTGCCCTGCGTAGGTGGACGGTGTCGACCAATCTTTCCAGGGATCTGCTGTTGCAGTCCTCTCCTCCGGCGGTCCTGAAGACGAATGCCAGTGCTTTCAGGTGTGGGGCGCATTGGATTCCGGCTCGCTTCAGGGTTGTTGGTCCCTTCCGGAAAGGAGCATTGGTGGGAGTTGATGGCTGTGTCCCTGGCTATCATGAGCTTCCGCAGTCAGTTGTTGGGGCGCAATGTGGTAGTACGTTTGGACAACATGGTGATGGTGGCCTACCAGAATCATCAAGGAAGGGCCTGGTCCATATCTCTGAATGCTGTGGTGATTGCCATGTTTTTTTTGGCGGAGGGACATCTGTTGTCTCTGGTGGCTGTTCATATCTGGGGAGTGTATAGTGGGGTGACGGATGTCCCTCGTCGTTATTTCCCCACCTCCCATGAGTTGTTTCTGACTCCGGAGGCCTTTCAGCTTGTGTGCAGGAGGTTTGGTCTTCCCTTTTTCTACCTATTTGCTTCCTGGCACAATCCTCAGCTGGCTCGATTCTGCTCCTGTGTCCGTCAGGAGGGGGTAGATGCTCTGACCATTCCTTGGCCATCGTGCCTGTCTAATGCCTGATCCCCCAGTTTTTTGCTCGCCTGGTGCTGAGTCCCAGGATGTGGTGGTGATGGTGCCGTTTTGGCCTCATCGGTGTTGGTTACTCACTCAGAGGCTGTTAGCGGTCCAGGGTCCCTGGTTGCTCCCCTGCTTTCTCTCTCCCTTGCAGTCATCTCCAAATGTATCTCTCCTGTGGTTGTGGCTGTCAGTTTGGAGGTTGAGAGGCAGGTGTGGCGGCGTCGGGGTTTCCCCAAGCATTTAGGCTTGGCTCTGCAACAGTCTCGGAAACCTTCTACTCTCAGATCCTATGGGGGGCATTGGGGGAATTTCCAATGATGGTGTCATGCTTTGGAGTTGTCCCCCTTGGATTGCTCTCTATCTGGGGTGCTATAATTTCTCTGGGAGGGGTCAGAGAAGCGGTTGTCTGTTTCCAGTTGTGGGCTCAATGGGCTGCAATTAAGGCATTTTGTTCCCCTTGGGGGAATCTGTCGGATGTGGCTGACTTGGTCTCTCGGTTGCTGAGGAGTTTTTCTGTGACCCCTCCTGTGGTGTGGCCGTCGTTTCCTAATGGGGATCTTCCTCTGTTGTTGCATGCTCTAGTGGCTTCTCCCTTTGAACCTTTGGCTGAGGTGGACATTAATTTTGTGACACTGAAGGTGTTTTTTTGGTGGCCATTACTATGGCCAGGCGCCTTGCGGAGTTGGGAGCTCCGATGGCTCGGGAGCCCTATTTGTCTTTTTACGAGGATGGTGTGGTCCTCCTCTAGGATTCCTCCTTTGTCCCCAAGGTGCCTTCCCCATTCCATCATTCCCAGGAGTTGACGTAGCATGCTATGTGCACTGATCCGGTGACCTTCCTTGGTCTTTGCTTGATGTTTGCCGGGCTTTGCATATCTGTATGGATCGCACACGACCTTTTAGAAAGTCTGATTCCCTCTTTGTGTCCATTGGTGTTTACTCTTGGATGGGGGTCGAGTTCCTCTTATGGAAGGGGGTGATTCAGGAGGTTCCTCCTCTGGAAATGGGGAGGGGGATTTTACTCCCTGGTTTTTCTTGTGCCCAAAGTGACAGGGGGTTCCATCTGCTGCTGGACTTAAAGGCCCTGAACAAGTTTGTGGTTCATCTGCCCTTCAAGATGTGAACTTTTCAGAGGGTGATTCTGTTGGTTCTCCCAGGCCATTTCTTGTGCACCCTAGATCTGCAGGACGCATATTATCATGTCTCCGTTCACACCAGCTCTCGCAGGTTCCTGAGGGTTTGCCTTTGGGCTGTCATTTTCAGTTTCGGGTCCTACCCTTTGGCTTGTGGTCCGCCCGAAGGTGTTCACCAAGGTGGTGGCGCTGTTGGTGGGCTCATTCCATTTTCAGGGTATCCTCATCTACCCATACCTCAATGATTGGCTGATCCGTGCGTCATTTCGGGATCAGATGTTGATAGATCAGTAGTTGGCGTGTTCTGTGTTGCGGGCTCATGGGTTTCTGTGGATGGAAGACTTCTTCTTCTTCCATTTGTTCGCTGGCTGAAGCAGGTCATTCTGTTGGAGTATTCCCTTTTGGGTTTGCCTACTCCGGCGGGTGTGCAGGGGCATTCTACGCGGGGGATGGTGGCTTCCTGTGCTGAGGTTCGGGGGTTTCCCTGTCTGAGATCTGAATGGCTGCTACTTGGGCGTCCTCTAATTCTTTTGTGAGGCATTATCTGATCCAGAATTTGCTGGGGGATGATGCTAATTTTGGGTTGGGAGTTCTGCAGGCTGTGTGCTCCAGACTTCTTGTTTTTCTGTGCCAATAAATCATTGAGTGCTGCTGTCTTCCTTGTGTCCGTGTGGTTTGTTGTTGATGAATGCCGGCTGTTGCTTGGGTATTCTCACTTGTTTATGAAAGGGACAAGGACTGGAGGGGCCTGGGGGTAATGCCCTATTACTTACTCGTAATCTTCATTACTCCTGGTCCCATATTCCTCGTCCCATTCATTACTACCCTTCTGAACGTGCCGGCCTTCATCTGTGGCTTGGTGTTTCAGGGGGGATGCTGGGTAAGGTACATATATGTAATCCCGGTGAGAGGGGGAGGGGTAGGGCCAGCAGTCCTTCGTTCTTTTTTTCTGTTGGTGAGAAAGGATTATCTCATTTGTTTATGAATAAGATGAGGACAAGAAGACCAGGAGTAATGAAGATTACCGGTAAGTAAAAGGGCATTCAACTTGACAGCACTTGGAACAGCTGGTGCTATACGTTTAAAGGTTCAACTTATAGTATCTTTTACAAAGCCCTCAAGAAAATGAGATGATATTCACCCGCATTTTTGGTGGACGGGTCACAAAATGGCGGAACATTGCATCAATAATTGGACTGATTGCGTTATTTGTATGTGCCTTCCCTAGCCATAAGGAAGACATGGGGTAACACCCAATTTGACGTAACCTGTGTTGGCTGTCTGGAACTGTACTGACTGAAAGCACAGAATAATTGAATCAAAGACTCTTGACAGATTTGTTATTTGTGGAGTGGTGGACTTGCAACCATTTTATAAAATATGTCACGAAATGTCTTTCTGAACTGGAGAGCAGAAGAGTAACTGGTTTTCATACCTGCTAAGCATCCAAAGAAATTGCTACCTGAATGGATATTTGCCTATATTGGATTGTAACAAGCATAGATTAAAAGCGTGCCCCAACACTTCTCTAGCCACCCCATGTGTTATATATTCTGGGCGTTCTTGGCATTAGAGTTACCCGGTATAATGGTGACTGTATTATGGAATATTCTGCGCACCCTGACCCTTCCATGCTGCAGTCAACATTGAGATAAAGATGCCATCTGCATATTGCTGGCAATCCATAGCATATTGTTGGTATCCATAGCATTATGACGTCCATCCCTTGGATAATATTAGCCCTGGCATAACTTCAATTCCTTGGCATATTATGGGGCTTCTTAACGTAATGGGCATCCATGACATAATTTTGGAAATCCTTGGCTTATGACGAGCATCCCTGCCAAGTGCAGGTGATATATGAACGTGTAAGCAGTGCTTTAAATGGGCTGGTACTGTCCGGTACTGAGTACCGGCTCTTTTCTATTTTGAGAGGGAGCGTACCTACACTTCTCATGAGAGACATAATACTTTTAATTTGGAGAGTACCAGCACTTCCCAGAAGCAAGCAGGTACTCTGATACAGATGGGAGATGTGCAGCGCAATGCAGATTGTCCAGCAAGCTCCTCCGTGGCAACAGCAAGTTAAAGGAATTTAAAAAGATGAAAGTCCGCGCCTACGAGCGGCTCCCGCGAAGCGGGGGCCGTGAGGCTTTAAATAACCGATGTAAGTGAGAGGAGGGGCCAGGAAGAGGAACCAGGTGCGGTGTGGAAATACCTGCCAAAGCACCCTGGTCCTCGCAGTCCCAGCAACGTTGGCAGCCTTGGAAGATGTGCAGCGCAATGCAGATTGTCCAGCAAGCTCCTCCGTGGCAACAGCAAGTTAAAGGAATTTAAAAAGATGAAAGTCCGCGCCTACGAGCCTACGAGGATACTGGTATTAGTAACCATCCTCAAACTGGTGGGCAATCAAGAGACTCAATCCAGCCCTTAAACAATATCTACATTGCTTCATTATGGATTATCCAGAAGACTTTGTCCCATGGTTAACTCTTGCATAATTCACATATACCTCCTTACAGTGTGGTCTGGGATATTTTTCTTTTTACTCTTCCTATGGTTATCACCCCCCGATAAGGTCCGAAAATTGATGTTTCTATTGTTTCTACAGTCCTGTCTCTCTTACAGATCCTAAAAAACAAGACACCATGTTTTACAAGTCAATCCCGTAATCCTGCAGACCATCATGGGCAATTTCACGCCCAGTGTAAGGTTATCGATTTAGTATGGTTATTTTCCAAAAATATTTCTGTTCTGGGCTCACACCCTATGTTTGGCTCTTTATGTAGAGCCGTTTAATATTTCTCAACTGGTAGGGTCAAGGGCATTTCTAGGGTTAAGGGGTCTTCCACTCAAGCATCTGTTCCTCCTGCGCCTGTTCTGGTTGATGGGTCCCCAGTGTATGAAGTCTAAAAGATTCTGGACTCATCTCTTTTTAGGGGACAACATTGTTAGCTAGTGGTATAGAAGGGTTGTGATGACACCGAGCGCTCTTTAGAACCTGATTTCTTCATTAGAGCCATTAGTTTGTTCATTTCACCAGCTTTTTCTATTGAAACTCCAAGGAGAGTGAGTGGTTCCTTTGGATGGAGGTACTTGGTGCTTAATTTGATCCAGCGGTTTCCGGTGCTCCACACTGGCACTTAATTATCAACATAGGCACCTGTGGCAGTCTGCCACAAGGTGGCACTGCGTGGCTAATTTAGAGATTACCACAAAAACAGTTAATTATTAATTCAATATACATGAAAAATGACTATTACCTGCCGCCCAAGGCATTCCTGTAGGTTTGGGGGCCTGAAGTAGTCCGAATTGCCACGCCTGTAGGGGTGTGATAGTTATTTGTGTTGTTATTATCATTGGCAGCATGGCAGGGGCACTGTGTGGTGCAAACTGCAGTGGCCTCCTGGCGAGAGCTCTGGCACTTATTTGTTTACAAATTAAGCACTGAAGCACTCTCATAAATAAGCACGGAATCAGGTCAAAGCCACTTACTAAGGCACTACCGTATTACATAAGATGGGTGGAAACGCTGGTTTATTACAGGGAGGTGAAAGGTGGGAAAGCCCTGTGCAACTGGTCCTAAATTCAGAAGCATCCAGGTCAAGTACATTGGCAGACCGATTCAAGATTAGTGCTTCTGGGATACTAGTGGCAGAAAGAGGAATAAACATCACTAAACATGCGGCTACAATGCTTGACAGCACAATTTGTTAGGATTCCTCACTTCCTCTAAGTTTGCACCCGAATTTCGCCCTTGCAACTGTCTTGTTTTCTCATCTCCTTGGTTACTCCAGGAAGGTCTTGGGCACAAGATTTTCCCTGACCTGATTTTCTTTCAGATGCCTACTGCTCCAAATTTCTGAGAAATTCCGGTTGCTGCTTCATGGTACAGTTCTCTGGTGGTGCCCACTGGGCCCTAATCACAAAACTGTGATTCACTCTTGCAGTAGTTTTGGTTTGCTGATGATTCCAGGAGTAGGCCAAGAGTAAACCAGGGGTACTTATGGCTTACTCCTGAAATGCATAAGTAAGCTAGGAGTTCTACAAGAGTAAGTCACACCTACTCATACACAGATCTTTGGAAATCAGGTGTTGCTAAAGGCAAGTATTTGTTCTGCTGAGAACCTTCATTCCAAAGCCTAATTCCACAGGGATGCAGCAGGGCTGAGCTCTCTCTGACAGAGGATCTGGTTAGCTTGTGCACATAAACGAACTAGCAATGGCTAGTGTTTCACTGCTGGGCAAGCTGAGTACGGATGGCTTGCTTTCTTGTCATTTCAAACCCTGTGCCTTCTGAATTTGTGCCCCTGAAACCCAGGCACACACTCATCAGCATGTAAACATAATTTGAGTGAAATGTAGGGTCCAACTCACAAAGATGCTGCTATGAACTCCTCTTGTAGCACTTCTGGCTTACATTCATGGCTTACTGCTGGGATTCAGGAGAAACCATGAGTACTGCATGAGTATGTCACAGCAAACGTTTTGTGAATCCATGCCCAGAAGGGTCTAGATACTTAATTATGAGTTAGTATCTAGAAGCCACAGTGCCCTCGAACACCCAGTGCCAATAGAAGTGGGGCACACCCTTGCAGGGTGGAATGTTGCAAGCTGGAGGAAAGGTTCCCAGACATGAAAAGTCTTTGGTCGTTTTAGCAGACACATTCATTTCTGGTGCATCGTTTTTTACCCTCAATGAAGAACAACGTGCAGGGCATTCATTTCCAACTATGGAAATAAATCGTAATTCCATCCCAATCCATACCCTGCAGCAAATATTAAATAACTAACGGGTGCCCAACATGTGGCACCTTGCAGAAATAAGTAGGAAAATAGAGAAATGCCCAGCTGGACATTATTTTTACGTGTTACACGCCATGCTTATATTAAAAAAACGGTTCATTGTGCCTCTGGTTTGAAAATCAAGCCAACTACGACTATCATAAGAAATGAAAATTGTTAATACACCATTTGCATCATGCTTGCAATTTAGAAAAAAAAATGCGTTTTTTATTTAATATTTTTAATACACATTCCAATACAATACTAACAGCTGTAATACATCAGCTGGAATTTTGAATCAAACTGTAGATGTGTGGTTTTCTGCCTCATGTTTAATAGCAATCGACGTTGTAAGGGCATATTACACCCTACCTTCATGTTTGCTCGTTTTTTGTTTTTGTTTTATTCTTTCAGGTTTCACCTGCTACCTTCGATTGTTTTGAACCTGTACTAAGGTTGCTTCTTTATTGGCATTCACAGAACTCCCTAGGCTAGGGCTTGTCACCAAAACGGGTGAAACTGGCAGAGATCTGTGAGCAGTCTCGCCATGATCTGATCCGACACATATTCTGTCAATTGAAAAGATGCCACTTTACAACCAGGGTGATGCACCCTACACCTTAACTAACTTCCTTTCTTTTATCTCACACACAAAAAATCCCTGTGGACATCCCCATCCCTTCATGGCCCCAAAAACCCGGCGGTGTTCGTTTGCATACATGCGTGTACATTTACCACATGGGTAAATGTATGAAACTCCATGGGATGTTGGGAGATAACCACAATTGTAGCTCCTCACCCTTTAGGCAATGTTCTCGTTTCCATAACCCTAAAATATATTGGATAATAGAAACACCCGAGCTGTGCTCGCTAAACACAGCAGCACTGTGCTAGGACGTATTACGTCAACGCAAGTTATTGTTACTGAAATTATCCATTATTGTTATTTAAAAAATGATTATTAGTATAGTTTTAATATTTTATTATAAATATTATTAGAATAATAATTAAGATTATTATTGTTGCTAAGAAATATTATTTTGTATTACTTTTGTTGTTATTGTTCTTATTTTTATTGATAATAATATTTTAAAAAAATAGTTTTACTGTTAACATAAACAGCTACGGTCACCAATATACCAATATCCTATTCCGAATCGATTGTACCAGCTCGAATAATTTCTTCACGTCAAACTTTATGTGTCCAAATACCCATGCAGTAACAGCTGGACTCAGCAGCAGTAATTGCGGCTGATGCAGCAGGTATAAGGTAATCTTATTAAGAAACGCTAAACAACAAGATAAAATCTCGGCAGACGCGCGTGCGTGTGCCAATTTACTTTAAAAAGATATTGAATGTTTTAAGATCACATGCTTTTTCAACTCCTTTCGTCTTCTTGTCATCACCATTGCGTAGGTGCTTTTTCCTGCATATTTTAGTTTCAGTCTTTAGGATTGAGATAACAAATTTGCATATCCAGTGCAGTCTGGCAGTTGGCAATCGACATTACTGGGAACTACACGCCACCCAGTGGACACGAAAAATACACAACCCTTCAGATTATTAAACACTGCTGAAAGTGCCGCGTTTGTCATCCTGTTTTACAGCGACGCCTCAGTTCTCAAACCGCAATTTTTGATGTTTGTATTAATTGTATAATCTACATCACTACTAGTAACCTTTTCCTCAGTCATGGTTCACCCCCTGCCAACTGAGGCCTGGCATACTATCTCCCTGACAGACTCTTTGAAGCCCGCTGTGTTTTTTTACCCTTTAAGGGGTATATTCACAAGGACTTAGCTCCGATTTATCTCCACCTTAACGCATCTAGGGGTATATTCACAAGAACGTGTGATAACTACCGCAAGTGTAGCTAAACGCAACTCTCAACATCGCAGCCCATCGCGGGAAAATAACCCAGTGTCAACGTGGAATTCACAACAAGGCGGCACCATGCGATAGTCTGCCTGAACCACGGACAATGTCTGCGATACAACCACCTCGATGGAGATAAAAACACAAACCACAACACAAAAAACCTGCGATGGGCCAAAGCGCAATGAAGAAATCAGCGATAAGCAGCGCCAGACCTGCAACACACACCTGGCAGGAGGGAAAATTCACCATAAAAGTAGAAAAAACACCCAAACGCAAACTGACCAACACCCAAGCACCATGGAGGCAGCCGGAGCAGGCGCAGAGGACGAGCGCAACCCCACAAGCACCCCAGATGACCAGCCCTGGACCTCGGGGACAGGGAAGGGCAAAGACAAGAAGAAGAGGAAGACGAAGTTCAGTCCGCAGGCGAACAGAATCATAGTCACGGAGGTGATGAAACACCACCAACAACTGTTCGTCACCTCCAACATGTCATTGGGCACCAAAACTGGAATATGGCGGGACATCGTGGACAAGTAGAATGCCGTCGGAGAGCTCAAGAGGACAATGGACGAGGTCAAGCGGAAGACAAAGGAGAAACTTGCAGCCAACCAGAAGACAGCAATGCAGACTGAAGGTGGGGGCCCAGTGCCACAGCTCGTGCTGGATGACATGGAGGAGCTGGTGTCGACAGTCATCAGTGTGGATACTATGGCCGGAGTCTGGGAACCGGACACTGTTCAACAGGACACACAACACAACCGCAACAGGGTGAGTGACCACCAGGTACTGGGGGGATGGGTAGAGATGTCCACGATGGCACACATGCACAATCAAGCTGGTCATCGCCCAGATCTATATACTGTTACAATGTACAATGCCATGCTGTCTGAATGTCAACATGTACCATGCAGCTATATACATGTGGACACATTGCAATACACCATCTCCCCTTCACATTGCAGGGCCACCGTCAACACCCCCTGCAGAGCACTCCCAGCCACTCTTCACTGATGACGAGGAGGACAACCCCAGCATCTACGCACAAGCCCTCCTAGACATCATTGACATAATCCGTGACTCACCTCCAGGATCAGGGCTGACCAGCTGCATCGAGGAGACCCCACCCACCACCTAAACCACCCAGCAGGAGGCACCCACGGACCCAGCAGTCTCCCAAGACACCCAGGAACAACACAAGGCCATCCAACGCTGTGTGCTGGAGGCCCAGAGGGAGACGGCTGAGCAGGTGCGGGTGGGGTTCGACCTCATGGCCACCAAACTGGAGGCCATCCATGGGTGTCTAGGCCCACTCCATGGTCTCCAACGAGCCCTGACTGACATCACTGGAGTCCTGACGCAGAGAGAAGAACACCTGTCCACTTAGAGGGGCACCAGCGATACCAGCCGTGAGCTGGCACACATGCGGATGTACATGGAGGACATGGTGCGGATGGAGGCGGAAAGAATGGCAGCCACCGCTGCACATCTGGGAAATGTAGCTGGAATCTACCATGCCCTGCAGGTCATCATCATGGCATTGCTGCCACAACTCCGATGCACTCACCTTGGACAGCGACATGGACTGCCATATCCTATTTGATGACCAATGACACGGCGACCAGACTACGGACTGTACCCTTCCTCTTTGGCAGTACTTGTCATCCCCGGATGGACTCTGGCTGGCCCTCCATGGGCCCATATTGTGTAGTGTGCTCGGCATTGCCCTGTACCGCTCCAGCTGCAGAACTGCACTGGATGTGCAATAAACATCCAGTGACGCACTGCTGTATCATGTCTTTCATCATTCATGAATGAATGTGTGGATGAATGTAGCAACAGTGATTTCCCTTGCGACAATGATGCTCATCCTGTGGAATGCCAGTCAGAGGTTGCTACATTGCATATTGTGTACCGGGTCCCGTGAACACTACAACAGGGACACACGCATCAGTCACTTCCATGTCCGGACATGGACTGAACCACGCCCAGAGCCCACGAGTCATTGTTGCAAGCCCTGCGCTGGTCCGGCGTACGGCAGGCCAGACCACTCCGCTTACGCTCCGAAGGGGGGGGGCCCTCATTGTTACCCGTCGCAGGCGTACTCGCTGGTGGTGTGCAAGTCACTGGTCTAGTTGTCCGCATGTCACCGCCACTCCCTGAGGGCAGGTTTGCACGCACACCACACCCATCCGGCACAGGCGTCACAGGCCATGTGACTCCGCCAACATAAGGGGCAGACGACGTCACATTCCCCTCTGCTGGTGGTGACTGATTGACGGTCGCTCCACCGTTCTCAATCATAAAGGGCCCATGAATTGTTGCGCACATGGTTAGTGGCACCCGAGGCCATGTGGCCGTCACAGGCCTACCACCATGTAGCGCTGACTGGGGTTGCACAGGGTTAGTGGCACCCGGACAGCTCAGGTTTTGTGTGCTCTGCTGGACCGCAGTGTAGGCCAGAGCCAGCGGGCAGCGCAGGCCTACCGCCATGTGGCGTCGCTTCCGGGATCCCAGAGTTAGTGGCACCCATTGGGCTGAGCGGGTGTGCAGGCTGCGATGATGCCGGGTGCACTGGTATGTCCTATGCCATGGAGTAATCAAGACACAGCACCAAACGTGAGACCTGGTGGCCTGCGAAGCGGGGCTGCATGGTGTGGAGGGTGCCATGTCCGCGGGCCCCGGGCTAGTGGCTTGCAGCGGCACGTGGTGGGACCTCCTGTCTACAGGCTGGTGGCGGAAGGTGAGCAGTGAGACCTGGGTGTGCATGGGTCGGCATGCTCCGATGGGCGGCGGGAGGGACTGGGGTGCCTCTGCCTGGGTGTGCATGGGCAGGCAGGCGATGTTGTCCTGTGCAAGTGTGTGTACTCTGCCAATCATGTATCTGGACTCTTTTTCAGATGACGGCTCTGGCTCAGATGTGTGGCCTGGTGTACTGCTATACATAACGGCAAGTGGTTGGAGACACACCGGTGGCAGCAGGTGAGTAGTGTGGCCAGGGTGCGTAGGGGCGGTGTAGGAGAGTAGGGTCTGCTTTCTATGTTCACCCCCACTTTTTGCTTTTGCTTTACTGGTTTTCGACTTAGATGTGGCTGTGGGCCTGCTAATCAGACCCACAGCCCTGCTGTTCTCTCTTTAAATTAATACTATGTACTTTAGGTGCATAACCCATTTGGATAGGATCACCTTATTGGCCCCTGTACAGTGTACCTTAGGTACCCAGGGCATAGGTGTATCCTAGGCCTACCAGGGGCTGCAGCCTGTATTATGCCACCCCTGGCCTGGCCTTCCATTATGACACAACTGGCTGATCACTCAGCTGGGGCAAGGTCGTGTAATCACTCCTTGCTTAGGTGTAGTATTCCTATACCTATCTTATATATAGACACATGTGTACCTATCAGCCACTCCTATGGCAGGCCTTGACAATCCTGGAGGCAGAGTGCTTGGTAACATGTGAGATGGTGCTCTAGCATGAGCTGAGCCTGTCTGCAGCTTTCAGAACCATGTCCTTATAGCTGTTCTATGATATAGCCTACCATATACTCTTAAAGTGCCTTATAATCTTAAACGGTTATGGTAACTATGGTTTGGCTTTATCAAAACATGTTGTGTAAGGTGTCTAACACTTTGGAATAATACCCCCATCCCATTTCTGGGGATGAGGATATTATCCCTCCCTTCTAGAGGGAGAAGACATGTTGTAACCTACTTACCCGGTTAAAGTTAACCAGAGCCCCAGCATCACAAAATGGATGCTGCTGCCACAACACAAGTCTGACCTCCTGCTGCTGGGAGTGATCCCGGCAAGGGAGGCTTGGACAATAGGTTTCCTGCCTTGGGAGGTGCGAGCACCACCCCAGACAGGCCTTAGTGTATTGGGGCAGGGAGGGATGAATGAAACGAGACACTGCCTGGGGCACACAAGGTGTCCCATGCATAGTCCAGTTCAAACCGGTGCTGGGGCACTCCAGCCCCAGTCCTGGCGCAAAACTGGACAAAGGGAAGGGGGTGTAACCACCCCCCTCCCAGGTCCCACCCATAAGGCGTGACCTAGCAGGCAAC
Source organism: Triturus cristatus (assembly GCF_964204655.1). Taxonomy (NCBI): domain Eukaryota; kingdom Metazoa; phylum Chordata; class Amphibia; order Caudata; family Salamandridae; genus Triturus; species Triturus cristatus. Next base: position 346,021,309 of record NC_140588.1, on the reverse strand, counting down.
CCAGCCCCCCAGATTAGTATAAGAGTGGTAGCTGGGCCCCAGGAGATTAGATTATCCTGAACCTGCAACTTGAACTGAAACTCTGGACCTTCGTCATTCGACGAAAGAAGAAGACTGAAGAATCTCCCTTGTGGCCAAGGAGTGGCTACCCTGTGCAAACAGGCACCATCAAGAGACTACCCTTTGCTTTGCTGAAGTTCTACGTGGGACCGACTGCAGAGCCCGACCAGAGCCTTGACTTCCAGACTTCTCCGACCCTGATCCACATCCACAGCCGAGCTGAGATCCGTGGAGGCGACGAGAGACGTGGGACCGGCTACCTGGGAAAAGTGGCGAGTATCTTCCAGCGCAGCTTCTGAGGTACCCTCGAAGTTGTGCACCGGGGATTGAGAAGCCCCAACCCCAAGCACCATCTGCACCGAAGATCAGCCCCCTACACTCCACGAGTCCTGCGTGGGGCCCTTCTGCATTTTCCTGCTTGCCGCGTCTGTCCGGTTGCTTGCCCGTTGGCTAGCGGCCTTTGTGACGACACACCTGTAAATCTTCACTGCTGGTTTGGCTCCTCCAGACTGGCTCCCGCTTCTTTGCAAAGGAGAAGCACCCCAGACCTTCCTGGTCTGCACCAGAAGCAAGTCCTCCATTCTTTGTGGGTTCCGCTTGCCAAGGCTTGGTGAGTCCTAGTTCAACTTCGACGCCGCCGACAGCAAGAGCCTTCGTGGGACAGCTCGCCTCCTGGTCCTGGTCGTCCTCGACGTCTCCTGGTACCCGTGGCTGCTGCGACAAGCTTCACCCTTCACCTGCAATCTTCACGACGTCGCCTGGTTCCACGTGGTCACTGGCTAGTGACCTTGACTCTGTCCCTTCTGCTTGCAGGTACCCTTCCTTCTGGATCCCGGCCTTGGGATCCACCGGATACTCTGCACTGACTGCCTGTCAGCAACTTTCCTTCAGGCATCCATAGAAGTCCACAACGAAACCCGACGCAAGTTCACACCTATGCACCCGCAGCCTGTGAGCTAGGTAACTTGGGTACTTCGGTGCTCACAAGGGTAGTGACTATCCTAGGGTCTAGTTTCCGAGTCTCGACTTTCTAGTTGCTTTAGAAGTGTCCCTAAACTGCTTATTTCAAAACTTACTATTTCTATCACTTATACGCATTACGCGTGAGTGTTTCCACTCTGCACCTGAATCCCGTGGGCCTCCCACTTCCTAACTGTTGGTAGTGTAGTGGAGCCCCAGCGATTCCCTAGGCCTAGGCCTATTCTATTTCCGTGACAGTGGTCCTTATACCACTTCTTTAGTATATGGTTTGCGTGGCCCCTAGGGCCTAACTGTATTACTTACCTGTGTGACTTAATGTATGCTTAAATAAGACTGTGTTGTACTTACCTCGAATCTCATAAAGAGTGCTGAGGGTTTGACTAGAATAAATACACTTTATTTTATATATATATCTGTTGTGGTGTCCTTTCATTTGGTATTCAATGGATTATATATGGTATCACAGCTGGCTTCACATGCCATTCAGAGTTTAGCCTAAGACTGCTCTTGTCCATGCTACCACTAGGATAGCTGGTCTATAAGGTTGACTTTACAACCAATCACCATAAGGGTTGTTTGGACTGATATAAGGTGTACACTAGAACTAGTGACATCATACATCAGGCAAACTTCTCACATTGGTGAGCAGCGGTTGGGATCTGAGCTTGCTGTTGTAATACCATTGTAATCTTGAGATACTAAATTGAAAGATCACACAGATATTGTTTAGGTACATATAACATAGATTATAATACTTAAGTCCTACTGGACTTAGTTGTTGTAGGTTGAAGGGATTAACACACCCTGACTACAACTACTAGAGAGGTTTAGTAGAAACAACTAGTGTAGGTAGGTTCACACACCATACCCTCACTAGATCATGTCTCTGGGAGGAGATCAAGGAGATGCTCTCTCAGGAGGGGCAGGTCTGAAAAAGACCCCCTCTAGATATGATACCCTAACTTTTCAGGAGATGAGATAATTGTGTACCTCCAGAAAGTTAAAACAGGGTGCAAACCCTAGCCTCCTTGAGCTAGTGCAGATCCTAGAGGAATATGATGCTCTTAGGGCCTCACAGGCTAGTACCCTAGGTACAAGGGAGGGTCTACCCACTACAGATGAGGCAGAGGGGACTTCAGATGAAGAGGTAGACAGCCAGGGCCAAGTAGGAAGACTTAGCCAGGCTAACCTAAGCTTACATGGGAGTTTGCATGGGGTTCCCCCATACAGACCCCCAAGTGGGCTTAACCAGAGAGGCAGGAGAGACAGATCCCCTTCAAGGGAATCGATCCACTCCCATGTCTCTAGCATCTCTAATGCCTCTTCTCAAAGGGGAATGACTTCCCCCCAGAGAAAGGAGCATGAAGCCAGAATGAGGGAAGCTAATCTGAGGATTGAGAGGGAAGAACTTGCCCTTGCCAAGGAGAAGCTTGCTCTGGCTAGAGATCAAAAGTTAAGTGGGTTAGAACCCACTGGTGGCAGCAATATCCCTAAGGATAGAGACAGGCACTATGATAATAGAAACCTGAGCAAGATTGTCCCTCCCTACAAGTGTGGGGATGACATCCACAAATGGATAACTGCTTTGGAGAGAGCTTGCAAAGTACAGCAGGTACCCCAAAGTCAGTGGGCAGCTATCTTGTGGCTCTCCTTCTCTGAGAAAGGTAGAGACAAGCTCCTCACAGTTAGTGATGAGGATGCAGACAATTACACTGTCCTGAAGAGTGCTCTAATTGATGGGTTTGACCTAACCACTGAACAATACAGGTTGTTGTTCAGGGATACCCAGAAGACACACACTCAGGACTGGACTGACTTTGTAGATTGTGCCACTAAGGCTCTGGAAGGCTGGCTAGTGGGAAGTAAGGTTAAGGACTATACAGGATTGTATAATTTGATCATGAGAGAACAAATCCTTAACAACTGTCAAAACCAGCTACTGCATCAACACCTGATTGATTCTGATCTAACTTCTCCCCAAGAATTGGGAAAGAAGGCAGATAGATGGGTCAGGACTAGAGTTAAGCAGAAAAAGCAGGACCAGGGCGGTGATCAGAAAAAGGCAGACCAGAAGGGTAATGATCAGAAACAAAGAGACCAGAAGTCTTCACCAGGCCCCCAAAAGGCTCAGGGGGAGGGTGGTCCCAAAAAGGATAAAAAGAAAGATGGCCAAAAGAAACCATGGTGCAACTATTGTAAGTCCAACTCACATTGGTTTAGTGAGTGCACCAAAAAGGATAAGCCCCCAGCCACCATTGCCCCTAAGGCAACTGTACCCCCTAGTTCAGCTGTAAGTGGTGGTTCCCAGCAAAAGGGTGTAGTAGGGTTAACCCTGGGAACTGGGGAGGATTCTGGCCTAGTCAGAATACCTATTCAGGCTGTTCTGATCTGTGATGGGGACTTAGCTTTGTCCTCTACTGTAGGCCCCAGTAACCTGGGCAAGTACAGACAGACTCCTTTTATCAACCAAAGAATGGCTCAGGCCTACAGGGACACTGGGGCTAGTGTCACAATGGTGACACCTGCCTTTGTGGACCCTGGACAGATCATACTAGGTGAGAACTACCTAGTGACCAACGCTAGCATTGCCACTACCTCCCATAGTGTGGCTATTGTTAACTTCTCCTGGGGAGGGGTAACTGGCCTCAAGAAAGTTGTTGTTAGTTCAGACCTTCCTGTAGAGTGTTTACTGGGGAATGATCTTGAAACTTCAGTTTGGTCTGAAGTGGAGTATAGGACCCATGCAGAAATGCTGGGGATAGATGCACATGTCCTTGCTGTGACAAGGTCACAGGCCAAAAAGGGCACCACTGAACAAGTGCTGGATCCTGGAACTATGGACCAGTCACAAACCAAGAGAAAGAGAAGTCGGGTAAAGGCTGTGCCTTCCCCCCTGCCTCAGGCATTGGATCAGCCCTCACAGGAGGATGATTCTGAGAGCCCTGAAGGAACTGTCCTAGAAGAACTTGAACCTGATCAGGTTGAGTTTCTTGGGACAGGGGGACCTTCAAGGGCAGATCTGAGGCAGGCACAATTAGACTGCCCCTGTCTTGAACCCCTCAGACAGCTGGCTGCTGCTGAGGCTGCAGGGAATGCTCAAGGTACCCATAGAGTGTATTGGAATGAAGGGCTACTGTATTCAGAGGCTAGAGACCCCAAGCCTGGTGCACCCAGGAGGTTGGTCATACCACTGAAGTTCAGAGGCTTCCTTCTTACCTTGGCCCATGATATTCCCCTTGCAGGACACTTAGGCCAGAACAAGACTTGGGACAGGCTTGTCCCTCACTTTCACTGGCCCCATATGTCAGAAGATACCAAGGAATTTTGTCGCTCCTGTGTCACCTGCCAAGCCAGTGGCAAATCAGGTGGCACCACAAAGGCCCCCCTCATACCACTACCTGTGGTGGGGGTTCCCTTTGAAAGAGTGGGCATAGATGTTGTAGGACCAATGGACCCACAAACAGCATCTGGGCACAGATGTATACTGGTGATAGTGGACCATGCCACCAGGTATCCAGAAGCTATTCCCCTGAGGACCACAACAGCACCAGTTGTGGCAAGGGCCCTGCTTGGAGTATTCTCCAGAGTGGGCTTTCCAAAGGAGGTCAGTTCTGACAGAGGTGCCAACTTCATGTCAGGATATTTGACTGCAATGTGGAAGGAGTGTGGTGTGAACTACAAGTTCACCACACCCTATCACCCACAGTGCAATGGGCTTGTTGAGAGATTCAACAAGACCCTAAAGGGAATGATAAAAGGTTTACCAGACAAGCTTAGGCGAAGATGGGACACCCTTTTACCCTGCCTTCTGTTTGCTTACAGAGAGGTCCCACAACAGGGGGTTGGCTACAGCCCTTTTGAGCTTTTGTTTGGGCATCCTGTAAGAGGACCCCTATGTTTAGTAAGGGAAGGATGGGAGAGACCTCTCAGACAACCCAAACTTGATATAGTGGATTATGTACTTGGTCTCCGCTCCAGGATGGCAGAGTATATGAAGAAGGCTTCTAAAAACCTTGAGGCAAGCCAAGAACTCCAAAAAGTTTGGCATGACCAAAAGGCTGTGCTGACTGTTTACCAGCCAGGGCTGAAAGTGTGGGTGTTGGAGCCAGTGTCCCCAGCAGCACTCCAAGACAAATGGTCTGGACCCCACACTATTGTTGAGAAAAAGGGAGAAGTCACCTACTTGGTGGACCTTGGGACTCCCAGATGCCCCCACAGGGTGCTTCATGTCAACAGATTGAAGGCATATGTTGACAGGGCAGACATAGGCTTACTCATGGCTACAGATGAGGGGCAGGAGGAAGAGAGTGACCCTCTCCCAGACCTGTTGACTCAGAACCCTGATGATGGCTCAGTTGATGGTGTGGTCTTTTCTGACAGCCTCACTGCCCATCAGCAACAGGACTGCAGGCAAGATCTGCAATCCTACAGACATATGTTCTCTCTGACCCCAAGTCAGACAAACTGGTGCACCCATGAGGTGGACATTGGTGACAGTCTGCCTATGAAGAGTAAAATCTACAGGCAACCTGACCATGTCAGGGACTGCATAAAAGTTGAGGTACAAAAGATGTTGGAGCTGGGAGTCATTGAACCTTCAGAGAGCCCTTGGGCTAGTCCTGTAGTTCTTGTGCCAAAACCTCACACCCAAGATGGTATGAGAGAGATGAGGTTTTGCGTGGATTACAGAGGTCTCAATGCTGTCACTAGGACAGATGACCACCCAATACCTAGGGCAGATGAGCTCATTGACAGACTGGCAGCTGCTAAGTTTTTGAGCACATTTGACCTGACAGCAGGCTACTGGCAAATCAGACTAGCTGAGAATGCAAAGGCCAAAACTGCTTTCTCGACCCCAGGAGGACATTATCAATTTGTGGTAATGCCCTTTGGTTTGAAGAATGCACCTGCCACTTTCCAAAGGTTGGTGAATCAAGTCCTTACTGGGTTGGATGATTATTGTGCAGCTTATCTTGATGATATTGCTGTCTTTAGCTCCACCTGGGAGGATCACCTGGTCCACCTGAGGAATGTTTTAGAGGCCCTGCAAAAGGCAGGCCTCACTATCAAGGCCACTAAGTGCCAGATAGGGCAGAGCAAGGTTGTATACCTGGGCCACCTAGTTGGTGGGGGTCAGGTTCAACCACTGGAGAGCAAGATCCAGACCATAAAGGACTGGACTCCTCCAACTACCCAGACTCAGGTCAGAGCTTTCTTGGGCCTGACTGGGTACTACAGAAAGTTTGTTAAGAACTATGGGTCCATTGTGACACCACTTAATGACTTGACCTCCAAGAAAATGCCAAAGAAAGTTCAGTGGACAGTAAGCTGTCAAAAAGCATTTGATGACCTGAAGCAGGCCATGTGCAGTGCACCTATTCTGAAAAGTCCAGACTACTCCAAAGAGTTCATTGTCCAGACAGATGCTTCTGAGTTGGGTGTGGGAGCTGTTCTTTCACAACTTAATATAGATGGTCAAGACCAGCCCATTGCTTTTATAAGTAGAAGGCTGACCCCTAGAGAGAAACGTTGGTCAGCTATTGAGAGGGAGGCCTTTGCTGTGGTTTGGGCCCTGAAGAAGCTGAGGCCATACTTGTTTGGCACTCACTTCAAGATTCAGACAGGCCATAAGCCCCTCTTGTGGCTAAATCAGATGAAGGGTGAAAATCCCAAACTTCTTAGGTGGTCCATTTCCCTACAGGGGACGGACTTCACAGTGGAACATAGACCTGGGACTGACCATGCCAATGCAGATGGACTCTCCCGATATTTCCACTTAGAACATGAAGACTCAACTGGTCAAGGTTAGTTTAATGTCCCTAAGTTTGAGGGGGGTTGTGTAGGAGAGTAGGGTCTGCTTTCTATGTTCACCCCCACTTTTTGCTTTTGCTTTACTGGTTTTCGACTTAGATGTGGCTGTGGGCCTGCTAATCAGACCCACAGCCCTGCTGTTCTCTCTCTAAATTAATACTATGTACTTTAGGTGCATAACCCATTTGGATAGGATCACCTTATTGGCCCCTGTACAGTGTACCTTAGGTACCCAGGGCATAGGTGTATCCTAGGCCTACCAGGGGCTGCAGCGTGTATTATGCCACCCCTGGCCTGGCCTGGCCTTCCATTATGACACAACTGGCTGATCACTCAGCTGGGGCAAGGTCGTGTAATCACTCCTTGCTTAGGTGTAGTATTCCTATACCTATCTTATATATAGACACATGTGTACCTATCAGCCACTCCTATGGCAGGCCTTGACAATCCTGGAGGCAGAGTGCTTGGTAACATGTGAGATGGTGCTCTAGCATGAGCTGAGCCTGTCTGCAGCTTTCGGAACCATGTCCTTATAGCTGTTCTATGATATAGCCTACCATATACTCTTAAAGTGCCTTATAATCTTAAACGGTTATGGTAACTATGGTTTGGCTTTATCAAAACATGTCGTGTAAGGTGTCTAACACTTTGGAATAATACCCCCATCCCATTTCTGGGGATGAGGATATTATCCCTCCCTTCTAGAGGGAGAAGACATGTTGTAACCTACTTACCCGGTTGGAGTTAACCAGAGCCCCAGCATCACAAAATGGATGCTGCTGCCACAACACAAGTCTGACCTCCTGCTGCTGGGAGTGATCCCGGCAAGGGAGGCTTGGACAATAGGTTTCCTGCCTTGGGAGGTGCGAGCACCACCCCAGACAGGCCTTAGTGTATTGGGGCAGGGAGGGATGAATGAAACGAGACACTGCCTGGGGCACACAAGGTGTCCCATGCATAGTCCAGTTCAAACCGGTGCTGGGGCACTCCAGCCCCAGTCCTGGCGCGAAACTGGACAAAGGGAAGGGGGTGTAACCACCCCCCTCCCAGGTCCCACCCATAAGGCGTGACCTAGCAGGCAACCCAGCCCCCCAGATTAGTATAAGAGTGGTAGCTGGGCCCCAGGAGATTAGATTATCCTGAACCTGCAACTTGAACAGAAACTCTGGACCTTCGACATTCGACGAAAGAAGAAGACTGAAGAATCTCCCTTGTGGCCAAGGAGTGGCTACCCTGTGCAAACAGGCACCATCAAGAGACTACCCTTTGCTTTGCTGAAGTTCTACGTGGGACCGACTGCAGAGCCCGACCAGAGCCTTGACTTCCAGACTTCTCCGACCCTGATCCACATCCACAGCCGAGCTGAGATCCGTGGAGGCGACGAGAGACGTGGGACCGGCTACCTGGGAAAAGTGGCGAGTATCTTCCAGCGCAGCTTCTGAGGTACCCTCGAAGTTGTGCACCGGGGATTGAGAAGCCCCAATCCCAAGCACCATCTGCACCGAAGATCATCCCCCCACACTCCACGAGTCCTGCGTGGGGCCCTTCTGCATTTTCCTGCTTGCCGCGTCTGTCCGGTTGCTTGCCCGTTGGCTAGCGGCCTTTGTGACGACACACCTGTAAATCTTCACTGCTGGTTTGGCTCCTCCAGACTGGCTCCCGCTTCTTTGCAAAGGAGAAGCACCCCAGACCTTCCTGGTCTGCACCAGAAGCAAATCCTCCATTCTTCGTGGGTTCCGCTTGCCAAGGCTTGGTGAGTCCTAGTTCAACTTCGACGCCGCCGACAGCAAGAGCCTTCATGGGACAGCTCGCCTCCTGGTCCTGGTCATCCTCGATGTCTCCTGGTACCCGTGGCTGCTGCGACAAGCTTCACCCTTCACCTGCAATCTTCACGACGTCGCCTGGTTCCTTCCTGGTTCCACGTGGTCACTGGCTAGTGACCTTGACTCTGTCCCTTCTGCTTGCAGGTACCCTTCCTTCTTGATCCCGGCCTTGTGATCCACCGGACACTCTGCACTGACTGCCTGTCAGCAACTTTCCTTCAGGCATCCATAGAAGTCCACAACGAAACCCGACGCAAGTTCACACCTATGCACCCGCAGCCTGTGGGCTAGGTAACTTGGGTACTTCGGTGCTCTCAAAGGTAGTGACTATCCTAGGGTCTAGTTTCCGAGTCTCGACTCTCTAGTTGCTTCAGAAGTGTCCCTAAACTGCTTATTTCAAAACTGTACTATTTCTATCGATTATACGCATTACGCGTGAGTGTTTCCACTCTACACCTGAATCCCGTGGGCCTCCCACTTCCTAACTGTTGGTAGTGTAGTGTAGCCCCAGCGATTCCCTAGGCCTAGGCCTATTCTATTTCCGTGACAGTGGTCGTTATACCACTTCTTTAGTATATGGTTTGCGTGGCCCCTAGGGCCTAACTGTATTACTTACCTGTGTGACTTAATGTATGCTTAAATAAGACTGTGTTGTACTTACCTCGAATCTCATAAAGAGTGCTGAGGGTTTGACTAGAATAAATACACTTTATTTTATGTATATATCTGTTGTGGTGTCCTTTCATTTGGTATTCAAGGGATTATATATGGTATCACAGCTGGCTTCACATGCCATTCAGAGTTTAGCCTAAGACTGCTCTTGTCCATGCTACCACTAGGATAGCTGGTCTATAAGGTTGACTTTACAACCAATCACCATAAGGGTTGTTTGGACTGATATAAGGTGTACACTAGAACTAGTGACATCATACATCAGGCCAACTTCTCACAGGCGGCACTCTCTCTCTCTAGTCCCCTCTCTTTTTCTCCCTCCCCCTCTCTTCTTCTCTCTCTCTCTCTCTCTCTCTCCCCCTCTCCTTATCTCTCTCTCTCCTCTCTTCCCCTCTCTCTCCTTCGCTCTCTCTCTGTCCTTTGATGTGCGCAGAACACACCCTCTCATCATGATTTTTGTCTTGCAGGCTGTGACCTACGGATTGTCCCGAGGGGAGCCGTCATGTATCTTCATTTCATTTCAGTGTTCATTTTAATAAAGTTTAATTTGTTGCTCCAAAAGTGAATGTGTGATGCTCATTTTTGTGACGACACATGCATGTCACCAGTTGTGATTGTGCGACATCAAGCGGATTATTTTGTACATGTTTAGGCGTAGCTGATGTGGCATTTCTTTAGTCGGGGGGTGCCGGGGAGGGGGGCCCTGGGGGTGGTGGCGGCAGGTGTTGTTGCTCTTTCGGCCCTCTGGGCTGCATGTTCAGTTGCCCGGGTGCATCTGTTGTTCTTCAGGTGTGGGTCTGGGCTGGGCTCCCTTTTGTGGTGCAGGTTGTGGTCCAACTTTGCACCAGGTCACAGCAGGTGATATTTTCTTGCTGCTAACGCGCCTTATCGCCTGTTTTGTGTTCTTATCGCAGTTCTGGCTGGTCATTGTGAATGTTGTGGAGTGGTGTTGTCGTGGCTTTTGGCACGGGAACGCCTACTCTGCATCTCATTAGCGATAGTTGCGGAGGTCATCTGTGGCGATGTTTTTTGCGGCTGCTATTGATGCAGATTGGGGTGTACAAAATCTCCCTACTTCCACGGATAGAGTAATTTCACAGTTACACGCACATACACTCATCATACACTAGGGCCCATTTCACTAACATACACTCAAATACTCTACCAGCACTGAACCTGTGGAAAAAAAACCTCCTAAACACCCCACATCTACACTGAGGTCGATAAGACCTAGTTATTGTAATTGTCCTGAGTCATAATCTAAACAATCTATACAACAATAATCAAATAGAGTACTCAATAATTGACAAGAAATAATTACCAACACCGTATTTAAAATTATGATTCTTTATCTAAAATTAGTCAAAGAAATTAATCAGAGTAAATCATTTTCTCATAATTACCTATTCTAGCTAAATGTCAGAATGGGTCATCAGGACAAGTCTCTCAGTAGAAGTCTCCCGAGTCACCGTCCTCACAGCATCGATCCTCACCAACGCAGGTTTGGGAAGAAGTGGCAAAGTGGCCTCTAACCCTCTCTAGGCTAACAATATTTATAATGAATCTTGCAATATTATAGAAACATAAAATGTTCTACACGTCCGCCGAGCCGCTGAGCAGAGCGAGCAGGAAAGGATGTGGCATCGCTACATTTGGAAAATCTCCGCTCAGAAAAAATCACAAAAATAAAAAGACAGAACAGGAACTAAAAAATGTATCTTTTCGACATCCACATTTCCTCGGAACTAACATGATGACTTCAGAGTCCAATCAGTTCATTCTTTATGGCTCCTTTGTCCTCCAAGGTTATTCAAACGTTTCTTGGTTCTTGGTGACTTGTCTAGCACTGCTACTGTCCTCACGGAAAATTTTAACCAGGCGAAGACTGTGGTCAGATGACTTCGACCATATTCAGCAAGGCCCTCTCATCACAAATCTCTCACTCGAGGCCAGGCTGCAAACGGCGGACATTTTATTCTAGGCCAAAATGGACCATCTTAATTAAAAGAGACAAAAACAACGTTACCACAGCATAGTGATTAAACAGTGTTATCCCCACTAATACCCTTATGTGTATGTAATTATCTAGCCTTTGCAACACAGAAAAGCATTAATTCAAAAGCGTTTCGTGCTTTAAAATAAATAGCACTCAGCAACGTTTATTTAATAAAACATGCACATTTATTAAATAGCAATACGAAAGCATTCCCTCGTGTCGGTTTTCTTCTCATTAGTACATGTTGATAAGTTTAAACACATACACAAAACAAATAATCAGTAATTAATAATTAGTAATTTTAATTATGACAAATAGACAAACCAGAGATTAAAAACCCAATAGATTTTCATCAGAAAATTCTGCTCCAGCAATCCCCCCTTTGGTGATTTTATCACCAAATAACCCATTTTAGGAGAAATTGGAAATGTCTTTTTCTCCTTACACAACACTACACACCAGACACTCTTTCATCATCCCTCCTTGTTTCTAAATAGACACTCTCCCTTAATTCTTCTAATTCAATTTCTTGTGGTTCTCTTTTCAACCTTTTATTTCTCTTTTCATTGTTTCTTTTAATTAATTTCTTTTTCCCTCCCCTGTTTTTACAACACAAACACACCAATCTCAATATCAATAAAGCAACAATTATACAAGTTAAAGGAAACAATATCTTACCTATAATAGTACTACCTATTTTTGCAATAAAACTCTTAACAGCAACTATTTTATAAGCTATTTTAGTCCAAATACTTTCAGCTTCAAGTGGTACTAATTCTTCATGCAAATCAGTAATATTTTTGATATAGACCTTCAGGTCTTTGCTTTCGTCTGGAATGTAAGTGCAACAATGTTGAACTTTCAGCATTCCACAAACTCCACCCTCCTTAGCCAATAAAATATCAAGAGCAAGTCTATTTTGCATAGACATGGCACGTACAGCAATTAGTTCCGTATTCACCAAAAGAAACCCTCCAGCGGTATTTGTCGATAAGCGATCCACCACTGTTGACAGTTTCCGAATCCCATAAGCATTCAAAGAAATTCCCACTGCTGGAATTAAAGCTCCAAAAATGTCACCCACTATTTCAGACCAAGTTTCCCTCTTGAAGCGCATTAGTAAATTAATATGTTCTACATCTTCTATTCTATCTATATGAAAGATCTTTGGAAAAACCAGGCCCACATAACACGTTCCATACCAATGGTCAGGCAACTTGTAATAAGCCTTGTTCCCACAAACATAATACACTCCTGGAAAAATTGTATCTTCTCCACCTCTGAAACCCCATCCTGTTGCAATGAAGTATGTATCATGACATTCACTAGTCCCAACAAAATATGTATCATATTGGGATTTCCCTCTTGTAATGCACAACTTACCCTTCTGTGGTGCATCTAAAGCTAAAGTTGGACTAACTCCATTTCTCAATTCTTTTCCCATCTCAATGTCCCAAATTGTCTCACTCACTTTATATTTCCCTGCCTTTTCATTCATGCTCAATCTCCTTTCTTCCACCATATTTAGGAAAGCTTTCTCCTCTTCTTCCAAACTACAAGTTAAATTATTCTTAAAAATGTAATCTAATGTTAATTCTTCTTTCTCAATAAAAATCTCACCAAAAATGTTAGCTTCTTTAGCTGGATTCAGCTCTTTGTTCATTGGCAAGTGCCCAAAAATACTATCTTTGTTAGACATCTTATAATCTATTTTCCCCAGCAAATAAAAAACACTACTTAATACACTACAAGAAATTCCATACATAGCTAGTAAATGGTGATAAGTAACACCCTCTGAAACGGATGCAGGTAATTGCATACAAACGTAGCAATCCCTAACTTCCATTGTTTTCACATATCCGTATAGCAACTTTGAAAAAACATTACTAGAAAAATCATTAATTGACCTATCTTTATGCATGTAAGTATTACTAATTCTAGTTGGAACTACTTTTTGCAAACTCTTCTCCACATTTGTCTCATTCTCAGTATGTATTTCAAATGTACCTATTGAAACTCTAAATGTAACTAATAAAGCTAAAACACCCCATAGTAGCATTAATAATCCAGTACAGCAGCAGCACATTCTACACCATCTTCTTAAGAAGGCACATCTACTTTGATTATTCTCTATATTAGCCATTTTACTACTTTGACCTTGTCTTTTGACTTAGCCTCTACTACTCCACTACTGTAATTTCTCGAACTTTGGATTACTTCAGACAGCTGAATTTCAGACTTTCTCCTTTTCACTTTCTCCAAGTGATTTCTTCAGTTCCCTCAATTTGGATATTCATCACTTTTCACTCCTTCTTCTTCAGCAACATCAAATTGTATCAGATCATCAACAACATCCTGTGCATCCGACTCTTCTCCAATGTCAGTCAGGATAACTTTTAAGATTCCAACAGATTTTTCCTTTTCCTCAACCACTTTTCTCAAGATCCCCTCCGGATTGTCTCGATTCACTGTTTCTTCTTCTCCTTCTTCAGACAGTGCCACATAAGACCATTCCGGTGATCTGTACTTTTGGTTGGGTCTTCTAATTCTCTTTATCTCCTCAGGTTCTCTTGACTCTTTTTGCTCCTTCCTCTTTACTTCGTTTTGACTCGACACTTCATTCACTTGTTCAGCTTTCGATGTATTCCCTCTTATCAGTCTGTATCTCAGCCTCTTTACTCTGTTGTTAGGCCAAAAATCTCCTCTTACGACCTTTTTCGGTCTCGTTTCTGTATTATTTCTTTCTCCAATCCAAGTTCTCTTTCTCAGAACTCGACCCTCTGATTTTCCACTCTCACTTTCATCCGATTCTGTTTCAAATGCCTCTTGTTCTTCAGCAGTTTTCTTTCTCTCCACAGTCTTTTTCACCACTATTTGAGACTTCCCTACTTCTGTCCCTCCTCGGGTCTCCGACACGCAATCTTCTTGCTGTCTACTTGTCCCTTCACCTAGCTTGTCAAGAATGTTCCCTACACCTCCTCGGGGGTCTTCCGCAATCTGTACCTCTCTATCTTCTTCTGACCCTACTTCTTCAGGTATAATCTCAAGTGGTTCTTCAATCTCCTCCTCCTCTGATTCAGGAGTAATTTCTGTGGAACTGCTCTTTTCTTTTCTTTTTCCTCCACTGCTTTTTGGAACTTCAGGCTCTCTTACAGAATCTGATCTCTTTTCTGAGACTCTCAATGGTTCTCTTGAAGTCTTTTCTGCTTCTTTTCCTGAACTTTGATTTTTTCTCACTGGTTCTGGGTCTTCATCATCACTGGAATCTGACTCTTCAAAATACTCTCTACCAGTCCCATCTTTTGGGTTTGGAACTCTCAGAGTATGACTCGCATGTACCCAGTTTTTCACACCAGCACACTTCACTGCAGTTGTCGTAGTTAGAATGACTTGTCTTGGTCTTCCCCACCTTGGAACCAAGCAATTTCTTCTTCTGTGAACTTTAATCCTTACCCAGTCCCCTCAAGGTCATGAGCTTGCTTCTTCTCAAGTGTGGTAGCTTCTTCTCCAATCTGGTGAAACACAGAATGAACTGCGTCAGCCAGGCCTTTACAGTAATCCAAAATCATGTCATCAGTTATTGTCATCAACTTATTGACAGGTACATATGCATGTCGCATTGCACGTCCCATTATGATTTCATGCGGACTTAAACCAGTAGTTCTATCTGGAGTAGATCTAATAGTCATTAGCACTAGAGGCAAGACATCCGGCCATTTCATACCAGTGGCTAAACACATCTTACCAATCCTGTTCTTGATTGTGCCATTTATCTGCTCAACAACACCAGAAGCCTCTGGTCTGTATGCACAATGTAGCTTCTGCTGTATGCTTAATGCTTCACAAATCAAACTCATGAGTTCATTATAGAAGTGTCCACCTCTATCAGACTCAATCGTTACCGGAAATCCGTACCTAGGAATCAACTCTCTTAACAGTAACTTTGCCACTGTTACTCCATCATTTCTCCTAGTCGGATAGGCCTCAACCCATCTTGAAAACAAACAGACTACCACTAGTACATACCTTAGTCTGTTCACTTGGGGCATTTCAATGAAATCAATCTGCATTCTTGTAAAAGGACCTCCTTCTCTGCCTATTGTTCCCAGACTCACCACTGTTTTTTTCCCAGTGTTAAACTGCTGGCAAATCAAACATCTCTGACAAATACTTTCTGCAATTGTCCTGAACTTTGCATTGTACCAGGTTTGTTTAAAAGACCTGATCATCGCATCCCTTCCCAAATGTCCCTGGCCATGATACATCCTTGCCATTGCTGACAGCATGGAGTTCGGCATTACTGGTCTGCCATCTCTATAGACCCAAACATGGTCTGTCTCTCTTGGGGCACAACCTGCCTTGATCCAATCTTTCTTTTCTTCCTCCTCTGCCTCATCCTGCAACTGTTTCACTTCATCCCACGTCTCTAAGACATTAGTAAACATCACAGAACAAAAAGACATTTCACCTTCTCGTTCCTGATTAATTGACTGGTTATTCTTGGCGCAATATTGAGCAATGTCATTTGCATATCGGTTGCCAACTGTCACAAAATCATCTCCTTGTCCATGAGCAGCACATTTCACAACTGCTAATTCTTTAGGCAGCTGTATCGCCTCAAATAATTTCCCAATCACTTCAGCATTCTTTATTGGAGTCCCACTCGACGTCAAGAAACCTCTTTGTAGCCAAAGTTGGCCAAAGTCATGCACAACTCCAAATCCATACTGACTATCAGTCATCACAGTCGTTCTCAAATCTTTCCCAATTTCACAAGCTTTTGTCAATGCCACTAATTCAGCAACTTGCGCAGATTTCACTCCTTTCAATGATGATGCTTCCATTACTTCTGAAACCTTGCACACTGCATATGCTGCACATAGCACACCCTCATCATTCCTCAGGCATGATCCATCCACAAACAACACATGATCACTCTCATGCAAGGGAAGATCCCTTATGTCTGGTCTCGGTTTTGTACAGTAATCAAGCACATCCAAACAATTGTGATCATCTTCTGTTTTCACACCCACATTTTCAATATCCGGCAACAATGTCGCTGGATTCACATTCACACATCTCTCCAAAGTCACGTTTGATGCTCCCAGAATGACTTTCTCATATTTAGTCAGCCGACTATGTGACATGTACTGAGTTCTGCTTCTTGTCAAAAGAATTGCCACATTATGAGGTACGAATACCCTTACAGGATATCCCATTATGATCCCCTCACTCTGTTCCAGGCTTCTGCATGTTGCAGCCACAGATTTCAGACAACCTGGTAAACCTACAGCTACAGGGTCAAGTGTCGATGAGAAGTACGCAATAGGCCTTCTCAGTAATCCATGCTTCTGAATTCCCCCGCTGTGCTGAGCGCTGCTTGCGCGGGCGTGGTCATGACGGAACGGTTCCGTCATGAGCACAGCTCAACCGACGCTCATGACGGAACCGTTCCGTCATGAGCACCGAAGGGGTTAACACTGAAAGTGCACATCCATTTCTCTCACTGCAGTACAATTCTAATTCTTTTTCATAGTCTGGCATACCCAAAGCAGGTGCTTCACACATTCTGCTTTTCAATTCTTCAAATGCTGCCATTTGTTCTCCATCTAGTTCCAATGGGTCTGTCATCTCACTTTTTGTCAGCTTAATCAGTGGCTTTGCTATCAGCGAGAAATTAATTATCCACTGACGACAATAACCCACCATTCCCAGGAACATTCTCACTTCCCTCTGGGTCTTTGGGGCCTTCATTTCCCTGATAATTTTGATCCTGTCATCAGTCACTTTTCTCAGACCTTTTTCAATATTGTGTCCAAGATAATGCACCTCTTTCTTGCAGAATTGCAGTTTGGCTGGAGATACTTTTAACCCTCCATCTGCCAGATGATTCAGTAAAGCTATAGTATCTACTTCACAAGCTTCACGTGTCTTTGATGCCACAAGTAGGTCATCAATATACTGCACTAGTACTGAGTTTTCAGGCATGATCAAACTCTCCAATGACTTTTTCAATAACTGATTAAATATCGAAGGACTCTCTGTATACCCCTGTGGGATACGACACCATGCTAAAATACGCTGGCCAAATCTAAATGCAAAAATCGGCTGGCTGTCATGATGCAATGGAATTGAAAAGAAAGCATGACACAAATCAATCACTGTATACCACTCAGCATCATGTGGAATCTGATACAAAATCACTGATGGATTTGGCACAATAGGACAACATGCCACCACAATTTGGTTAACTTTTCTCAAATCTTGTACCATCCTGAACTTCCCATTAGGCTTCTTTAGCCCCATTATCGGTGAATTACACGGACTACTCAGTAGTTCTCTCAGAACTCCCTGCTGAATCATTTTCTCAATTATAGGAGTTATTCCCTCAATTATTTCTGGTGTCATTTTGTACTGAGGAATGTTAGGATAAGTAATTCCCTCTTTCACTGAAATTTTCACAGGATCTACATTATTCATCAATCCCACATCCTCTCCAGTAAAATCCCAAACTGTCCTTTTCACTGTGTCTCTCAGCTCTTGAGGCAAATCCTCCGGATCAAACACAGCATATGCACCAATTAACTCACTCTCTCTATTTTCTAGAGTCATTCGGTACAAAACATCCTCATCTGGTGTTTCAAAAGCTATTCCATCCGGTGTACAAAAAATTGTACAATTCATTTTACATAACAGATCCCTACCTAACAGGTTCACTGGACTTGTGTCACAGACGATAAATCTGTGCATGTCTGAAAATTTCCCTATTTCTACTCTTACTGGTTCAGTAAGACGTGTCCTGATTTGTGTATTGGCTACACCAACTACTTGGATTGCTTCATCCGAGAGAGGAAGATTTCTAATATCTGTTGACCTGACAGTTGATCTTGTCGCACCTGTGTCTACCAAAAAAGTAACACCTTCTTCATTTATTTTTCCATCCACAAATGGTCCTGCCTGGTCTATTTCTAGAGTTGCACCAAGTATGCACTCTTCCTCCTCTCTTCGGCACCGTCAATAATCACCCTCAGACTCACTCCCTTCATTCTTTAACAAGTACTGTTGTACCTGGTTAGAACGCCTTGGTTTGTTTACCTGCTCATCATTGTAGAATCCCGAATCCGGATTATACTTTTGTGATCCTCTATTCTGCGGCAAGGGCGGTTTTGGCTCTTGACTCTGCTGTCTCACAACTTTCTGTTGTTGCTGCTGTTGATTATTCCCTTCATTCTGCACCTGTTGATTTAAAGATTTTCCCTCATTATTCACTAATGGTGGATTGGTACACTCAGATCTCCAATGTCCCAGTTGGCCACAGTTGTGACACGGGAACTTCTTTTTGGCTTCCTCAAGATTCCCCTTTCCTTTACCTGCATATCTAGGTCTATTCCCTGTATTATTTCCTGCATTATTCGCCTGTTCCACCAACTGTGCTTCCTGTCTTTCCGCAACTTTCACTTGTGCCCACATTGCTTTCTCTTTCAGCTTTCTCTGTTTTGCTTCAATTTCATCACTGAAGTATTTTGCATGTCTCAGAATCTCATCTATTTTCTTACTCTGCCAATCCACAGTATGCTCACGAATTCTTTCACTAATCTCAGGTCTCAGGCCATATACAAATCTGTATACAAAATGACTCAAATCCTTGTCACCCAGGTGTTCATCTCCACTGAATTGTTTAAATGCCAGTATCAGCCTCTCGTAAAAAGCATGAACTGATTCTTTTGCTTCCTGATGTGTTCGATCTATTTTAACCCAGTCTGTCTCTTTTGGAGGTACTTTATTTTTCAGGTATACGATTACCTGCTCATACTTTCTCATTACTTCTGGATCTGGTGCTCCTGTTCTCTGATTTCTTGGATATTCCTCAGTAGGCCAACTCACAACTATTTTACACTCAGCCCACAAGTCTGCTGGAACAATTATATCAAACAGACTATTCAGGTCAATCCACAGCACTTTTGACAATTTCACAAACCTGTCTACCTGCCTATACCACTCGACGGGCTTTTCTCTCAATCGAGGGAAATCATTCGTAAATGATAAAATATCCTGTCTGGTCCATGGAACATGTACATATCCTCCTCCAGGTATTTCTCTCATAGGATAAGTATCCACCGGTTTCTCTTTTTCTCTCACAGGAAATGCTGAATAAGTCCTATCCCCTGATTCTTCTCTCTTCTTGTACCACCTATCCTTCCACTTCTCAACATCGCCCCATTTTCGCAATAAAGCGATCATCTCTTTAATCTGTCCTGTTCTACCAGTACCATTCAAATTTTCAATATCTTTATCTGTGAAATCCATCCTGTAAGACTTCTGCAAAACTTTCACTTTATCAATGTCAACTCCATAGTCATTTGCTATTGCTCTTAATCTGTCATGTGTATTTTTAGTTCTCCAGGTGATATTTTTACACATAAACAATAATTCACCATCATGATGATTTTTTAGAATTTCTGTTGGAACTGTCCCTGCAACAAGCTCTTCTAATTCTACACGTAACCTAGCCACATCAATTGCTTGTGAATCTTTATCCCTCTTTTGAAGAACTTTCATCCATTCATTCAAATCTTCAGCTGTTATTTCCGTAGATTTTCTCACTGGAACCACTTTCTTCTGCGGTTCTAAAATTGGCATCCCTGAACAACTAGCTTCACCAGCATCCAGTCCTGAATTAGACTGTACCTCTAATCCTTCACTACATGTGTCTTGTCTGAATTTTCCTGCCCTTTTTCCTGAATCTCCTGAAGGACCAGCCAAACTTGTCAATCTATTCCCAACATATGGAATCACCAAACCATTCTCACCCGTCCTCTGCTTATCAAAAACAGGCATAACCGGACCTATGGTTACGGGTACCGTAACAGCGTCTAGATTCTTTGTCAGCTCTTTGATCTTTTCAGTCAATTCCGATGTAGTTCTGGCTAATTCTCTCGTATTTTCGCCACTACTTCTATTTTCTCTTTCCCTGAAAGGATTACCATTTCTTAACTCAGGTGTCACATTTTCTGTCTCAATGATACGCACTGTATCTCTTATCGGAGAAACAACTGGTGTACTCTCTTCTGGTTCTGGTCTATATGGAGGTGGTCTTTTGTAAATCATGTCATTTAAAACCTCATCCTCATATTCATTAACTCCATATCTTCTCACTTCTGCCTCAGGAACCCTTTCTGTTCCCTCTTCAACTGTTCTCATAGGATATAATCCCTCTGACATACTAGCATCTCGCCATCTTGTCATTCGATCATGATGAGTTTCACGACCATGTCTCCTCCCGAACATGTACCTATAGTTGCCTCCAGACCTCTGTTTCTCTCGCTCATGTACTTCCTCTTCCCATTCCACTAAAGCCTCGAACTGTGTAGGCCTTGGTCTTGGGTCAAGACATAACATCTTTTCCCGTAAATTTTTCAACACGGCTAGATTAAATGAACCATGTTCTGGAAATGCTAAAACTCCATCTTCCTTGGTATACCTAACCCAATTCTCCAACCATATACAGGTATGATACCCATATCTCGCAGCCATGAAGGATGCAGGCGTTTTCGATAGAGGTAACAATTCACCCTCTCTTGTTTTAACATCTTTATCCTTGTCGAACCAATTTTTAATCTTTCTGAACAAAGATTTTTTCTTTTTCTCTTCTTGGTAATACATTTTAACGTTTACCAAAACCTTCTAATCCCTTCCGTAATACAACTGCACAATATGATTTTTCAACCAATAACAGCGCGACTCACACTAACGCACCAATCCTGGAACGTCTACGTCACTAGAATAGCTCTTCCAATCCTTGCGCGGCTCACACCAATGCACCAATCTCAGTGCGAGCACTATTCTGATCTAATATCCAATCAGAGCGCGGTCTGTTTGACGTCAGCAGTCGCTGCAGTTGCTTCTGTCTCCTGTCTCTTGTCACTCGTCTACCCCTCCTTTACAAAATTTCTCAGTAGACTCCGTGTCAAATTTTCACAAAATCTATTAGTTACAACATATAAACATCTCCATTGTCTGCTTCGCTAACCAAAGAATAGTAAAGAAAATCTATTTCACAAGAATCCCGTTGACACAGTAGCACATCCCTCTACTCTGCCCTTCTAACATACATTCATTAATTGTTTCCTCTAGGACTTGTCCAAAGAGTCTTACAATCAACTAAATATATGAGCATTCACGCACATTCATACAAGGAAATATATAGTACATACACACAGAATCCTGCTTTTCCCGAGAACAGCGAACAATCTGCTCCACTACAGAATTATAACACTCGTTAACCAAGCAGCTTACCTCTGCCCAGTTTCTCAAACAAGCTCAGAGAATACCTATTACTTCTCCCGCGATAAGCTTTAACGGTGAACCTTACGGATCCCTGGGACTTAAGACCAGAGTTTCACAGATAACCTTCACTACCATACGCACTCCTTATATACCAGAAATATTTCTAATAGTAACATACGACAATGTCACTGATTCCGAACCCAGACAATGTGACGCGCAACTTTAATTGTCACACGTTTTCTTTTCCTGCATACATACAGGACCAACAATCCCGTCTTTCCCGAGAGCAGCATATACTTCCCTCTGCCCTACTACGGAACTGCTACTAGCTCCCAAGTTCCAGAAGCACTACATATAACTCAACATGACGACTCCAACATATAGTATTAGTATATATACCAACATCAATCAATAATCAATAATCAATAAGCTAATGTACAAGCAATCTAATCAGATCAAGACAATCATCAATAACCATCCTCACTCTGCTACCAGGAAATTGATGCAGATTGGGGTGTACAAAATCTCCCTACTTCCACGGATAGAGTAATTTCACAGTTACACGCACATACACTCATCATACACTAGGGCCCATTTCACTAACATACACTCAAATACTCTACCAGCACTGAACCTGTGGAAAAAAAACCTCCTAAACACCCCACATCTACACTGAGGTCGATAAGACCTAGTTATTGTAATTGTCCTGAGTCATAATCTAAACAATCTATACAACAATAATCAAATAGAGTACTCAATAATTGACAAGAAATAATTACCAACACCGTATTTAAAATTATGATTCTTTATCTAAAATTAGTCAAAGAAATTAATCAGAGTAAATCATTTTCTCATAATTACCTATTCTAGCTAAATGTCAGAATGGGTCATCAGGACAAGTCTCTCAGTAGAAGTCTCCCGAGTCACCGTCCTCACAGCATCGATCCTCACCAACGCAGGTTTGGGAAGAAGTGGCAAAGTGGCCTCTAACCCTCTCTAGGCTAACAATATTTATAATGAAACTTGCAATATTATAGAAACATAAAATGTTCTACACGTCCGCCGAGCCGCTGAGCAGAGCGAGCAGGAAAGGATGTAGCATCGCTACATTTGGAAAATCTCCGCTCAGAAAAAATCACAAAAATAAAAAGACAGAACAGGAACTAAAAAATGTATCTTTTCGACATCCACATTTCCTCGGAACTAACATGATGACTTCAGAGTCCATTCAGTTCATTCTTTATGGCTCCTTTGTCCTCCAAGGTTATTCAAACGTTTCTTGGTTCTTGGAGACTTGCCCAGCACTGCTACTGTCCTCACGGAAAATTTTAACCAGGCGAAGACTGTGGTCAGATGACTTCGACCATATTCAGCAAGGCCCTCTCATCACAAATCTCTCACTCGAGGCCAGGCTGCAAACGGCGGACATTTTATTCTAGGCCAAAATGGACCATCTTAATTAAAAGAGACAAAAACAACGTTACCACAGCATAGTGATTAAACAGTGTTATCCCCACTAATACCCTTATGTGTATGTAATTATCTAGCCTTTGCAACACAGAAAAGCATTAATTCAAAAGCGTTTCGTGCTTTAAAATAAATAGCACTCAGCAACGTTTATTTAATAAAACATGCACATTTATTAAATAGCAATACGAAAGCATTCCCTCGTGTCGGTTTTCTTCTCATTAGTACATGTTGATAAGTTTAAACACATACACAAAACAAATAATCAGTAATTAATAATTAGTAATTTTAATTATGACAAATAGACAAACCAGAGCTTAAAAACCCAATAGATTTTTATCAGAAAATTCTGCTCCAGCACTATCGCGGGTAAACTGGTGCTGTGGGCTGTTAACACCAGCTTGTGATTGGGGTGATAAGTTTATCGCAACTTTGGCTGCGATCAAGTGCCGTTAACATGGCAATAGATCCTTGTGAATATGCCCCCAAAAGTGTAGATAGACCTAACACCTCAACAAGCTGGTGCAAACTGCAGACATCGCCAGTATTCCCGCCATAACTGCCCCAAACTTTATCACCTCGGTGGACACCACCAACTAACCCTAATGAGATGCAGAGTAGGCGTTCCCGTGCAAAAACACACATAAAAACCACAACACCACTTTCACAACGAACTGCCAGATCTGCAAAGCGAACCAAAAACAGACGCTAAGCCATGGTATTGTAGCTGCAGGTATTTAACACCTGCCTCATGCAGGTGTAAAGACGGATGACTACCTGCAGTAGGCAATGGAGCCCCGCACACAGCCACACCCGAAGAACAAACAACGCCATGGAGCTACTCATCATGCAGCTCGGAGCACCAACAGGGCCACAACACCCACTGCCACCACCCCAGGACCGCCACCACCCCCAGGACCAGGACCCGACCCCCCTGGACCACCACAGAGGCAGCGCAGAGTAAGACAGTGGACCTACTGAAAACGCACCACTCTCACAGAACTAATGCCCGAGGAAGTCATTGCCCACTACAGGCTCAAAAGGGCAACCATCCTCCGCATCATGACCCACATCGCCCACAGGCTGATGGTCCCAACACAGCGGAGAAACAACATCCCTCCGCAGACAAAGCTGCTGGCTGTGCTGCACCTGTTGGCCTCTGGTACCTTCCAACCAACAACTGCCAGAGTCGGAGGGGTCTCAAAGCCAGCCCTATCAAAGTTCATCACACCTGTCCTGGATGCCATCCTCAGCTTCATACCCCAGTAGCTTCACTTCCCCAACACTGCGCAGGAACAGCTGGAGGCGAAGCAAGGCTTCTACGCCATAGCCGGATTTCCGGCCGTGTTATGGGCAATCAACTGCACACATGTCCCACTTGTGCCCCCTGCGGATACTGCACACCACTACCGCAACAGCAAGCATCAGCATTCCATCAATGTGCAGGCAATAGTGGACCACTGGGGACTCTTCACCAATGTCGTTGCCAACTACCCAGGGAGTGTGCATGATTCCTTCATCTTCCGACAGTCCATCATCAACCAGCGCTTCCAGGATGGCACAAATGGAATGGGACTGCTGGTTGGTAAGTGCCAAATCAACACATCACACACCCCAAAGCCACCAACACACAACGCACAACTGTGGGAATGCAGACGTGAGCAAACCACATACAATATGTCAAACTACACGACCACCTACCAGACACGGCTACACCACTCCATGGTCATCCTGGGCTACCCCAGCACCCATACAGACATTTCATGGCACCACAGCCACACAACAGCTGAATGTGTGGAGAAGCAGAATGCAGCCATGTGCGAAGATGCAAGTGACCTGTGAGTGGGAATGTACACAACGAGAAGTGAGGCGTGGATGTGCAGGACAGGCATGGGAATGCAACCAACTGATATGTCCATACAGACCACAACTGCTCGTGACTGGAGAGTAGTGAGCAGTGGATGCAACCATGTCACCCCGGGCCGTGGGACAGATAGCGGAAGTGTCGCACGCTGTGTCCCCCCGTGTACGTGAGCGTAGTGGATTGGCCCTGAGTATGCCAGGGCTGCACAGTGGTGTGGTGACAAACCCCGTTGCGGAGGGCGTGGTCCACTCCCGGGAAGGCCAACGACACTGACAGTGTGGGACCGCGCAGCCTGCCACGAGGCTGACGCCATGAGCAGAGGGGCCTGCAACCCTGTGCGCCTGCTGCACCCCTGGACGATGATGCGCAGACCTGGCCTGCCTGCACCAGTGCCGCACTGTTCACCTGCCGACACCGTTGTGTGTCAAAGAGGGCCCAACACGTGCTGGTGCAAGCACCAAGCTCCAGTCCTGCGACCTCTGCAGCCTCCGCAGACTATCAATGGCCCCCCCGACACTGGTCCACATCACTCCTTACTAATTTACATGCTCCACCAGAGTCCTCTTTGGCCCAGTAGGTCCCACATGTGGAACAGTGTCCTGAGTCCTGAATGGCAGTGACCCCAAGTCCGTGGCAGCGGCCACAGCACAAGACTTCCTTCGATCAGTGAGGCATAATTCCATATCGCAGGCCTGCGACACGTGGTGCCACTAACCCTGTTCAACGCAAGCCTGCGACACGTGGTGCCACTAACCCTGTTCAACGCAAGCCAGCGCCACGTGGTGCCACTAACCCTGTTCAACGCAAGCCGGCGACATGTGGTGCCACTAACCCTGTTCAACGCAAGCCGGCGACCCGTGGTGCCACTAACTCTGTTCAACACAAGCCGGCGACACGTGGTGCCACTAACCCTGTGCGCCATGAGTAACCGTCATCCTCCTGCGGAACATCGTTGGTGTTTGAGCCTGTGGCCTGGGGTTGTCATCAGCAACGGACAGGTACGGACTTGGTGTCTGGCCTGGGTCTGTGGCATTCATATCCGCCATGTTGCCGGGCACAGCTGGCATGTGCCCTCTGCATCATGCCCTGGGGATAGGCCTCCCATTCTCCCCCGTGACACTCCGCCAAAGGCCCCATGACACCTTTGAGGCCCTGCTCTGCCCTCATGACCCTACCCCAGTCTCCCGCAGGTCAGCGTCCCGTGGCTGTGGGCCCGTGTCGGCCGCTGTGCATCTGGGGCCACTAGCCCTGGCGACTCAAGTCATTCCCCCTTGTTGTAGTGCTATTGCATTTCTGAGTGCCTGATGACTGTTGGAGCTGTTGCCGGCACCAGCTACTCCCTGAGGGCTGGCTTACACTCACCCCACACACAGCCAGCACAGGCGTCACTGTATTAGAGGGCCTGCCATCATATCCTGCCAAACCAAGTATTGACTCTTTTCTCCTTGCACTGTCACAGGTAATCAAGGATATTCACTCTGCCCTTGGATGATGACCCCTCCGAGACCCGGACACACCCGCCCAGAGGCAGTACAATGCGGCCCACATACACACCAGGGGTATCATTGAACGCACATTTGGCGTATTGAAGTCACGTTTCAGGTGCCTGGACGGCACTGGTGAAAAGCTCCTGTACAGTCCTGACATCGAGTGCAAGATGATCGTTGCATGTTGTGTGTTGCACAACATCTGTGTTCGCACCAATGCCCCATGGATCCCAGTTCCCGAGGTACCGGACGATGATGGTGATGATGGGGCAGGTGGCCCACATCCCACTGCAGCTGCGGCAGGAATGGCCCGTAGGAACTCCATCAATGACACTTACTTTCTAATGAGCACGTCATATTTTGGCCGTCCATGGCAATCATGGGACAATAGAAGATGTCCAATTGCACGTGTGATTAAAACATATTTGCAGGTTACAGGTTGTACTTGTACATTGTCATGTTACATGTTCTTGCAGTTTCAGATGTGATTTGCCATGTTGTGCACATTTGCGGAACCAGTTGTGTCCTGTGTTCAGTTGTGGAGAGGTTGCTGTTTGTACCGGGATGTTGTCAATGTTGAGGTGCACTTCTGCTTATGTGCGTATGCTGCACGGTGGGCGAGTCGCTCCTGCTGCTCTGATTTGTCTGCCACTGGTCTCTTTCATTCGGTGTGCCTGTCGGTTCTATTCTTTCACAGTGCTAGGATGTTGTGGTGTACATGTTGTCCTCTGCAGTCGGTCAGGGTGCATCCGTGGTACTCCGCTGTTGATGTATTTTTTCGGTGGCATTTTCTGTATGCTGTTCTTGTGCTTTTTCCCGCATTACGCGTGAGTATTGCTGCCCTCGTGTTGGTTGTCACTGGTTTTTTTACGTGCTTTGGCCCATCGCAGGTTTTTTGGCGTTGGGGTTTGTGTTTTTATCTCCGTCGAGGTGGTTGTATCACAGGCATTGGCTGCGGTTTCATCAAACTATCGCATGGGGCCGCCTTGTTGTGAATTCCATGTTGCCACAGGGTTATTTTCCCGTGATAGGCTGCGATGTTGAGAGTTGCGTTAAGCTACTCTTGCAGTAGTTATCACACGTTCTTGTGAATATACCCCTAAGTCTTTTCTTCATGTTTTCTCACGTAGGCGGTCCAGATGTGGCATTAGGTTTCCTTAAAATCAAATCTGCCTCTGTTTTAGCAATATTGATACCTAAGTACTTCAAAATGTCCTTAAACTGGAGCTGCGTCCCCGCAGGGAGGGTGGGCCTCAGCCCATCTGAGAGCATGTACACTAAGGATTTATCCCAATTAATTTGGTACCCTGAATATTCTCCAAATAGATGAAAAATGTACAATAGTCGGCTAATAGTAAACCGAGACCTTGTCACATACAATAGGATATCGTCCGCGTAAAAGGATATACGCTCTTCCAATTGCCCTCCCCCAGTGATTACAGACACCACCGGATCTCCCCTTACCCACGCAGCGAGCGGTTCCAACGCCAGCGCAAATAAGATGGGAGATAGTGGGCACCCTTGTCTCGTCCCCCTGTGTAGGGCGAAAGAGCGGGAGACTGAGCTATTCACCTGTACCCTGGCCAGTGGACACCTATATAGCAACTTAATCCATGATTGGAACCGGGGCCCAAATCCGAATCTCTCCAGCACTGCAAGTAAATAGTGCCATTCGATGCTGTCGAACGCCATCCGTGCGTCCAATGACAGCAACACTGCTTCCTACTCCGGTCGGGATTTAGTCAAATGCATCACACCATATAGGCATCAAAGGTTCAACTTGGTACTCCGGTGCGGCATAAATCCCAACTGGTCGGGGTGTATGAGTGATGCAATATCCCCAGCAAGGCGACTCGCCAGGACCTTCACCAGAATTTTAACTTCTATATTTGATAAGGATATGGGCCTGTAAGAGCTACACTGGTCCAGTGGCTTACCCGCCTATAGTGGCTGTTTGCTGGTCCAGTGGTAAACAACTCCATTCTCTGGCTTTGTCAAACATTGCCAGGAGATGTGGCGCCAACACACTCGCAGTGCCCCTAAACAAGAGTGTGTGTACACTTAATGCAAAGACGCATGGACTACTCAACCACCTAGGCCATCTCAGCAGTCAGATGCATGCACTGCAGTCCCAACCTTTCACCTTCCAAACTGCTAACCTCAAGATGCCTACCTGGCACAGCAGAGGTTTGGAACCACAGCATTCCATTGCTAGCTCCAACATGGGGAGGAACCATTTGCGATGAACCCAGTACGAGAGGACCACAACCATCTATTACTTTCTTTCCAAATCCTCTGCAACATCCCAAAAATCAAGGAAAGGGAGTGAAGACACACAATAACCTCCTTAACCAGTGCTTGATCACTGTACCCACATCCCCAGCTCAAGGGATCATGAAACCAGGCACATAAGATAGGCCCCTCACTGTTTACCACCTGGCACAGAAGATAGGCACCTCACTATTTACCACCTGGCACAGAAGATAGGCACCTCACTATTTACCACTGTGTCAAGCAGGTCACAATCCTGACTGCCAAAGAGGCGACAAAGATCCCTGAACACAGCCTGTGAGAGGCAGACATCCTGGTAGGATGGAAATACCCAGTTTGGACCATCCACACGCTGGTTGTCCACACCCTTAAGATGGACCACTGACATGAAAGGAACCCCCCATTCCACAGAGTGCAGGATCTTGGTGGCAGATGGCATAAGTGCTGGACCATGGTATTCCTGGTGATTGAAATAAGCTCTTGGCACTGTATTGTTGGTCCTGACCAACAATCGAAAAGCTTCCTGTAAAAGTGCAAATGCCAGCCCCCCCCCTTACCACCTGCAGTTTCTGCCTGCCCTGAGACCTACTTTAGTGACCCTAATTCTCCAAGTCATTGAAAATGGCACCTCACACAGTGACAGGGGACCAAGTCAACATCCCTTCTCAAATAGTCTGGATGCAACTGCCACTGATGTCAGCTTCTGATGGCAAGTGGGACAGCCAACAACGTATTAAGTCCCTTGATAATGGCTCTCATGACCTCAAGAGATGTGTCAACAATGGATGGAAATGAAAACACACCTACGGTAACAGGAAGACCAGTGAAGCCATGTGGCCTTGAACCCAGAGCCAGTTCTAAATAGGAGCCAACAACTTAGCCAACCAGGTCTGAAGTACCAACACTTGCTGGTCTGGCCGAAGCACCCAGTCTAGATCCATTTGAAAGGCAGCCTCATAAAGTCTTGACACCAGCACGGAAGGATTGCCGAGCTAGAGCAGGAGGTTTGCAGGCCCTCTGTGTATCACGAGTCTCCAACTGGAGTAACAATGCTTGGACCTGCCAGTTATTAAATTGGTTTGGGCGAAAAAGGCCCAAGTTCATCCAAGGGCAGCCAGGAAGTGCCTTTGCAGGTGCCAGATGTTGTGGAACAGTAGGTGGGCAGTATGGGTGGAGCTATCAATAGAGGAGGATGATGGCAGAAAACAGAAGGATCCTCAGTTAGAAGGAAGGCGGATACAAGGAGTCTGGCTGAGAGGCAGCATCAGTGCTTAATTTGAACCAATGGTTTCCGGTGTTCATCACCTGTACTTAATCATCGACACCAGCGCTTTTCATGAGCATTCATTTATGGAAGGCACAGGAGATTAAGTGATTTCCCCAGTATCCCAGCATGTTGAGCCGACGCCGAGACTTGAAACGGCTTCTCCAGCTCCAAAGTCTACAGCGCTGGCCATTATGCCACATCCTCTCCCCACTTTCATGGTTAGTAGTTGGTTCTATTTTAGGTGGGGCTAACAGGAGACATGGGCTGGTGCAAACTGCCTCCTGTTGAGAGCCCCAGTACTTATTGTTTTACAAATTAACCACTGAACAGCATGTATCCCTTTGTCAGCATGGGAACAAGGAAGACGAGATGTGGCGGAAATATACTTTTATTATTTTTAACATTTAAAACTCCACTCAAAAGAAGCTCTCATTTAGCCATGTCAGAGGGCACTCGTGTTTGAAAGACAGGAAAAATGCTTCCAAACTCAAGTCTGATGAATTGTTTAAACATTTAGCAAATGGTTTCCTGCTGCACTGAAGACCGGGTCATCAATAAAGCCCCAGAGAGGAAGCTGGCCTGTGCCTGACTACAGCAACTGCACAGAGAAGTTGTGATTTAGCTGCATGGCATTGCGTTCATAGAGCCATGCATTTGTAAAGTTTAGAGCCTGCAGTTCATGTCAAGTGCAACACTAAGGCAAATGGACTGCCACAATAAAAGACCGACAAGAAGTTGAGTTTAAGAAAAAAGGTTGAAGTACAACTATAAAATCAAACGGAGCAGTTTTGTATGATTTCTACTGAGTACATTTTTATAGGACGCAAAAGACCCATTGTGGACTTAGCAAGAGATTACAGGGGCTTAAAGCCTGCCCTTTTCTCACCATTGCTTGACTATATTGTCATTATTTGCTTGCTTCTTATTCAACGGCTTTCCTTGTCCCAGCATCTCCATCTTGTGTTAGTCCAGCCCCTGGAGCATAGCCTCTGTACTATCACTCTGACTGGCTGGCTTCTGTTCTTCCACAGAACGCTTTTATGGAACACATTTGTCATTTTTCGCTTAGCACTGAAAAATAAAGTGTGTGTTTTCCAGCTTTCTCCATCTTGTGCTTCTGCTCCCTAAATATCTGCTGACCCCACCCTGCCCTGTCTCCCTCATGTGCTTCTCCCCACCACCAAACTCTCCCCAAGTTCTGTAGTGATTTCACCCTTGTGTGCTTCTCCAGCTAACCTCCATGTTGCTTTCCTTTGTGTGCTGTTTTTTCTTCATCTAACCTACTCGACATTGCATCTGAACTTCAACTGCTCCTCATTGCTGCCCCTCCATTCGCTTGGTCGTTTTCATTTTTTTATTTTAAAGGGCCAGGCAGCAAATTGCTGGCAGTCCATTTGTCTTAAAAAGCGTTTTTGCACTACTTCAATTTCAGACTTTTTTTTCTCAGATTGGTAAATAAAAAAAATATGGCTCCATCTTATTTTGTAGGCGTACATGCATGGTGATATTTTAACCAGAAAATGAAAATGAAAATGAAAATATCCCCCACTTAAAATATAGCTCCATTCAAACCAAGACACGAAGCAAGCAAACCGGGCCCTAATTCTAAGAGTTCCTTTCATCCCTTTTCCAACCATCCATGCGTCCACCCATTCACCACTCCATCTATTTATTCGTCCATCTGTGCATCCCTTCACCTTTCCATCTACCCACCCATCGGCCAAAAATGTCTTCCTTCCATCCATACATCCATCCATCCATCCATCCATCCATTCATCCGTCCATTCATACGTCCTTTTATGGTTCTCCATCTGTTCATTAGTACATCCATTTTCCCTTTCACCTGTTTATCATTTCTTTCTTCCATCCCTCCTTTCATCATTTTATCTTTCCATCTTTTTACACTGCCATCCACTCCTTCTTTCACTATTCTATTGTTTCACCTTTTTTTCTTGTGATTGCAAACTTCCTATCAATATTCCTTCCTCCTCCTGTTCTTTCTTTCCCCTTTCTGTGTACTCGCCTCATTCCTACCTTACTCTTTCCTTTCTCTCTCTTGTGTACTTTTTCTATTCATCCCTCTGTCTGTGTTGTTTCCCTATTTCTATGTTTCTCTCTCTTTTTCTACAATTGTGCACCCCAGTCCAAGCCACATAACCCTCTTTCATAGCATTCCACACAGTGTTATTTATGAGCATTTTGTCTGCAGACAGAAAAGACCCATAAACAAGTAATTAACTTTTAAACGAGACACAGTTCACCAGGCCATGAGCCCAGGGCCAAGCCAGCTTCAGCTGCTGGGCGGGGGTGGGGGATCTCCTGCGCCTCTGTGCACACTGCACACCCCTACAAACTGACATGACCAGCCAGGTCAATGCACCTTACTTAATTACTTCTATATTTAACGCTTGGAGATAATACACATCATCTTGCTGATGCAGTACAGCATAGCCAAAAAGCATTGGCAAAGCCAGTGGGTTCCAAAGGCATCATCTATTGGCTTTGCGAATGCTTGTTAGCTTAAAGGGCTGAATTTTCAAAGGTATTTGCACCTCTAGGTTGAAATTAACTACCTTCATTTATTATTGTATGTGTCACGTTTTATATTAAGAAAATGTGATGTTACACATATTATTACATCAGCAAAGTGCATCTCAAATCAGCTCCAAGGGTATGCTGTGGGAGTTTCAGGATGGCGATGCCTACTTAAGTAGGTGAACACCCACTAGAGAGTTTGCCGGCATTCATAAAATCACGGAGGGCATTTTCTCTGCCTCAGTACTCTTTTCAAGGGCAGAGAAAATTCCTAGCTAGGTTAGGAATGGGGAGCTAACTTCCCCACCCTAAAAACACATTGGAGGTATAGGAGAAGGGGGTTCTCCACAGGGAAGCATATTTTCCCCATGAAAAAAACAAACAAAAACGTCAGAAAGTGTAGTTGAAGTTGGGAGCATATTGACGCATGTGCAAATGTACACTTTATGCATTTAAGCTCGCAAATATTTTTACTGGTGAGTGACTTAGAATTCACAAAGAATTAAAAAAATACGCATAGGCACGGGAAGCAAGATTTGTCTCAGCTACCCACAAGTAATGGACTTTTTATTTTAATTGATAACTTTAAATTTGCACCAAACGTGGGATGACATCTGTGGGACTACATTGTTTATTATTTTTAAAGACTCTGGCCCTTGGTTTTTATTTTAGATCATACACTTGCATGCCCAACAGAAAAGAACAAGTGTAAGTAAACATCTTATAGAAAAATACAAAATGAGTGTAATAGAGATTATTACTCGTCAATAGCAATTCATTGGGGTCCAGATTTATTCATCTTTCACTCATCGCAGCAAGACAACGCACTGCACTGTGTCCAAGGGACAGGGCAGGAAGCAGCCATGTTTACCAATATATGGTGCATTCTGTTTTTTATCTGTGCTGATGCACAATCTGCTGCCTAGCGCCAACACAGGCACCCTTGTGCCATGGAGCAAGGGTGCCTGCATTAGAGGTGGGATTGTTTTCACCCAGGAAGGGTCCCCTTCATGCAGAAAAACAATTTTCTGAGGTGTTTTTTGATTTTTCTAAATGTGCTGTAAAATGCAGCACACGTAGACAGAGGAAATAAAGATATTTCTCCTTGTTGCGCTTCCCCTGGGAAGCCTTGGCCTTTTGACACATTCCCAGATCCCATGGGTGGATGCATGAGAACCCAATGAAATGAGAAAGTTACCCTAGTAGGACCAAAAGGGACCGGGTAGTTTTTTTAACTTTTCAAAAAGAAAATTCCCTTCTGTGTCAACATGCATTCAAAGTACCACTTTAAGTTACCACTGAACCAAAAGGATAACCCTAGTATTAAGTATCATAACACATTTTTACTATAATAAAAATATCTTTATTCCACACTTAATGTTATTTCTGATTGTATTGTATTAAAAAATAGATTGTAAAAAAATAAATCACATCAATTCTGTACACAATATCAAAAAATCACATTATCTCTTAAACGTTTTCCTTTACATTAATACATATGTCATCAGCAAGTCAAACAAAAAAACTTTTAACCACATATTTTATGTGAGTAGTGAAACAAATCAGAATTTTGTCAACATTTCACTACAGTTTATGTATACTTATTTCACAATGTGTATTTTCCTTATTCATATGATGCATATAAAAAATAGTTCCCATGGGTGGATGCAGGAGAACACCCATGCTATCCCCTCATGGAACGCCTATCCAGGGCAGAGCAACACAAGGCTGCGACTTGCACTGCCCTGCGTAACTCCAGATTTACCAAGCAATGTAGGGCCACACAAAGTGTTTGGTAAATCTGCCTTTAGTCTTGTGGCACCATCCGTGACGCAAGGGCAATGCAATATTATGATAGATCCGGCCCTAGATTTGCAAAAATCAATATTCCCACAGTCTAGTGAAGTTACTGGGCAAGGTCAGTTTCTACCAAGGTTAAAGTGGCAAGTAACGGACAAGGCACTTAAATTATTTTGTCAAGCGAGTCACCATTTATGAACATATGGATTGCTAAACTAGTAGGAGGGTCACAAGATCAAAAGAAAACGTCATTTTAATCTAGGAGAGCAGGGTGGTGGAGAGGAGGGGTGGTCCGATCTGTTGCAATCCTCCCTTTGAGGGGACAACTGGTGTGACGTGGTGGTGGCGGCGATTATCACCTTTATTTTTTCGTATTTAAGTCCGTAGTCTCTGTGACATAAAGGACTTAATTCCCGTAAAATGAAATCATAAAAATATAGGAGCGCAGAAAATGTTTACACACATTAATTGTAACAGCCCTACCTAGGGGGTGCTTAGAATTCTTGAGGGACAGGATGGGAAGGTAAATAATCTCACAGATTTTGGCCCCCTTACAAAACAGCCCGGCTTCAAGGGGCACATTTATTCCAAAATATGCCCGTAAATACTTTAATAATACAGCACTTATCGCGCCAGTGGAGGAAGATCATTATGTTTTACGAGTTTACTTGAAAATTAATGAAAAACTCGCACGAGACATTGAAGTGAGCATGGCTTCTGCTCATTGTGAGGAGCCATGGGTTGCCCCCTCTTCCATTGCGCAAACATTTACCCCGTGGCACTAAATGGACATCAAGCAACTTGGCATGGCATGTGTTAAAGTCCATTATTTTCAGATAGCACATAGCCTTTCTCAAATCAATCCCAGTGTTAGCAGTGAAGGGAAGTGAGACACAGGAAGGAAAAGTGGTTTGCCAAGGATCACACTAAATTGGTCAAGTGGAGAATTCGGGATCGGAACTTGAGTGACTGTCTACATGTTCTAGAGTTAATGACTAAAGCAATACATTGGATCACCTACTTTATTTATATATGTCAGCTTCAACCTGCAAAAAGCAACATTCTGCCAAAAAATCATATAATGAGTATACTTCAGGCCAGGTCTGACATAACAAAATGTTCAGAGCAATTGCAATTTTGCAAATACTAGACAGGAAATTATTTGCTAGTTCCCTCCGGCGACGGAGCCAGCTTTGAAGAACAAGCAGTTGGTCCAGCCAATATGTCTGATGTAAGTGAAACATGTGAATGCGCTTGTTTCTGTATTGTTTCAGATGGGGGGGTGTAAGAGTGTTTTTATGGATGGGTAGAAGGCCGAGTGGGAAGAAGGATGGATGAATGGACGAATACATGTCTGGAGATGGTGAGAGGACGAATGAATGAGACTTTGCAGATGAATGGGTGAATGGATGACAGCATCATCATTGATGGCTAAATGAATTGGAGGATGGATGGGTGGAAGGATGGATGGGTGGGTGGGAGGATGGATGGACCTGCGTGGGTGGATGGATGGATGGGAGATTGATGATGGGTGGGTGGATGGATGGGAGAGTGATGTTGGGTGGGTAGGTTGATGGATAGGCGGCTTGATGGCTGGATGGACAAATAAATGAGAATGTGAACAAGGATGGATTTGTGTCCATATGTATGCATGCATGTAATGGGTAGATGATACACGGGTGGATGAATGAATAGGAGTAAACGATCGATGAAGTAATGAATAAATGAGTTCAAGGGCACATGGCCGATTCACTAAAAGTGGGAGAATGTGGAAATGATGAGCGGCATATATGACAGAGAAGAGTGATGAAGGAGAGCTTCAGATTGGATGCATGGATAGATGAATGAGAAAGTGAAGCCAATCAAAGCAGGCATTTAATGGCAATTCCTTAGGTGCTGTCTTCCACTTCCAGGTCTCTTCTAAGCACAATGGGAGACTGAAGGAAGAAATATATATATAGGGGAAAGTGATCTACCTCATAGCAGTGTGATTGGTGACTGGCGTATTAATTATTGGTTACTGACAAAACATGGATTCCAGTTCACATGGTGGTCGGCCAAGTGCTCAACTGCCTCTTCTCATCTCCTTGCCACAATATACTATCAGCAATACCTGGTAGCCGACCCTTACCCCAGCACACCTGGCAGATGCAGGTAACGCTGCTCTGGTGGAGAAATTATGAAACTTGGGACTTCCAGCACCTGGCCAGGTTTATGTGTGGTCACCAGGTCTGTCGTCTGTGGGTGTGAGCAGCGAAATATTGGCAACTGCAGAGTGAGCTGTTGTATGTGACCAGATCTACACTTTGCCTTGTTGCTGGGAGTCTGTTGCTTCCCCGGTGCTCACTCAGTCACCAGCAGGTATATATAAGGTGCAATGGTCTTGACACTGGATATCATTCCCCGAATCTTGCTCAGCCACGTCCAGTCAAGGCCTAATATTTTTGGTGATGAAAACATTATACAGGTGGGTGAACTAAAATGGTTTTCCAAATAGATATCTCTTAAAAATGATGGTCTTTAGTTTATATCTGAAGACTAATATGGCTGGGATTTCATCGGTGGCGGCTGGCAACTATACCAAGTGGAGGGTGGGCAAATGGGTGGTGTGTGGGTGATTGCATAAAATAAATACATTTTTAAAATAAAGCAAATAGAACATTACTTACTATACTTGCTGCCTCCTCCTTGATCGTCCTCTTCCTCCCTTGTAACGTCCAGGACCCCAGCCAACTCCCCTAACCATTCCTGGCTGCTCTCATGCTGTTAACCATGATTGAAGGGAGTGGCCTCTTTCAGCACTCACAAGTGCACTGGAGGCTTTGCTTTCTCTAACCCAGCTGTCTTGAGACAGCTGGGTTAGAGAGGTTTAAAGTGTGCATGTATGGCTGGCATCGCAAGACGGATGGCCAAAGAGACATGTGCACTTCAAACAAGTGCAAAGGCAGCCCACCCTCCTCCATGCTGCTGTTGCTATTCAGCAGGCCCTGCCCTGTCCTGACACTCGGTTCGGGACGAGGTGACGTAAAATAAAATGCTAATAGATTAACTTCATTACCATTTTATTTTTCATCTCTGGGGCATTTCGGTGGGGCGATGCTCCTCCGCTATAACGGAGGAGCTGCCCCTGGCATTTATACAACATCAGAGACAGCGTAATTCTAAAGAATGCTTGTGGTAGGATCTGCTGTTTACTAGAGTTGTTTGTAGACAAAAGACCTATTTACTACCCAGCATCAAGTGCCTTTGAGAGAGTAGCTTTATAAGAGGGTTTCCTTAGAGAGAGGTGTCGCTTTGCTTTGTTGGTAAAATAGGTCACCTGTGTAACAATATGAGGACCGACTTTATGAGGTTGTAGCTGCAGGAGGCTAAGGTGAGATGAGTTGCTGCATGTTTCACAGACTTACATGAGTCCAAACTGGCCTTGGAAGGACTGCTAGCACCATGTTGCCAGCGGCGGTGCGTCCATTGGGGCGCAGGGGCGGAGCCCCACTTACCACACATGCACGCAAATCAATCCCCAGACCGGCAGCAATGGCAATGCAAATGATGCATTGCGTCGGACATGAAGGGGGTGGGGCCGGGGGGCGAGCACTGACAGTTGAGAGTTGACAGACAGGCAGCGGCTCGCAATTTTATTGCGCATGCTCGAGTTTGTCTCACGACAAGCACGAGCATGCGCATTCGCCGCACTGTCTGCCACTGACTACTGTACTGAGAGGAGGGGGCCGAGAGGCCGAGGGTTGCCTCTGCAGCAGCCCCCCTCTAGGTATCCGGGCGAGCCCTATCCGTGCTCTTTCGCCAATCCAGGGCAGGCGCTGATAATGCAGCGTCTCTGGATTGGCTGAGAGCCTGATACAGCAACGAGTAACTGCTAATTGGGTGCCGCGCACCTATGGCCAATCACTGTGGCTTATGTCTGAACACAGTGACAGTGATTGGCCATGAGGTGCGCACTCCAGCAGTCGGTCGCGTCATCACGCACGCGGTGGTGCGACACTGTCTGCTCATAACCTCGTGGCGGCGGTGCGTTCAGAGTCAGGAGGAGCCGTCGTGACTGAGTGACTCGTCGTGTGTCATCGTGAAAAACTCGTGATATCACTGCATAAAAGTACCTGGGCTGAAGTAAGTACTGTATAATGAGAAAACAATAAGGAAATATGTACTAGTAAAGAAATACAACTGAAAAAATTAAATAATAATACATATTTTTGGAGATGAAAATGCCATCTTGTCAAAGGGTAAGCTGATTTTCGGACTCTTCGGAGACTAAGTTACCTGCGTGACTGCGTCGTGGACATGCTGTAGCTCTTACACTGTCTGCGAGCTCCCCGCGCTGTTCACGTGCATCAAACTCCTCACGCCATTCCTCCACGCCTAACCTTAACCTAGCTCCTCACTCTGCCCCAAGCCACACGCGCTATGTGCTGAATACTCCGCAGACCGCATAGTGTCCGTAACGTAAGTATAAAGCTCCCGACACAACATGTCGTCTACATCCGAGCTAGGCTAGCTTCTCACACCGTCGTCAAGCGACTCAAGCTCGGGCTCCCCTCAAAGTTTCTCACACTCGGCCATGCGCGTCAAACACCTCACACACTGCCCACGTGGAGTATCTTTATCACAATTGGTAAAAAATCACCTCTCACGATAAAACATCTACATTGAAATGGCAGCGGTAAGACTGCAGAATCCCAATCCGGTCTCCTTCATTAACTGAGTGTTTGAGAAAAACCCCTGAAAGACACTGCACCGTGCAGGGGAATCAAAGCCAAACAACTGTAACCGGGGCATGGTTCAACAGAACCTGAGTGTCTATCTGACTACCAATGAAGGCCTGTAGGTCAGATTGTTGTGTGACGAACGTGCCCAGTCTAGAGGAGGTTCTATGCACATTGGGAAAAAATGGTATATTCACAGTCGGTCGGGTGATGCGCCTCTAGATGTCTAGTACCAGAGGACAGTCCCGAAGTCCCTCCAGGGCGGCACGTGGAGCCCCATATGTATCTCCCTGACAGTAAATATGGGTCAATAACTATATTGAATTTCTCACCCAATAACAGCTGCCCAAACATTAGCTCCCCCAGATGTTCAAATAGTGTGGCATAGAATTTTGCTTTATGATCTGGTTACGGTTACCCATAGACATTGGCAAGCGTAACCTCAATTCCCTCCAGCTGACCCCGAACAATGAGTGACCTCCCTTCACCATCCTAGAATGTGGAATCTTCTTGGAAATGTTGTAATTGTATGTGTGGTATTATGTGCGTTGCAGAGTCGCAACTAGAGCCAAATTTCGGGGGGGGGGGGGGGGCTGAATCTTTTAAGCCATAGGCAGAGTGGAGCTG
Organism: Triturus cristatus; assembly: GCF_964204655.1. Lineage (NCBI taxonomy): Eukaryota > Metazoa > Chordata > Amphibia > Caudata > Salamandridae > Triturus > Triturus cristatus. The sequence goes on along the minus strand of NC_140588.1, from coordinate 345,981,640 downwards.
CAGGGGCTCTTAGAAGGGGTGAAACAACAGCGAGGCCTCATTAACATGCAAATGGTTTTTTAAAGACCTGTGAAGTGCTCGGGTGCGGCTGTGTGTGCGCCGGGATGCTGTCTCAGCCCGGGCTGCCACACGCGACGGGGGGGGGGGGGCTGAAGCCCTGTGAGTCCAATGGGTGTTGCGCGCCTGCGTTGTAATAACGTGTGCTAAGCAACGCGCTGTAATGACATACAACCAGCAGCTGTATTATGAAAAGGAGAACAAAGCAGCTCCTCGACTACAAAATAGAATCGTGACTCCCTTTGTTTTCGCTTTGCTCGGGGATTGATATTGTACGCACCGGGATGTATCAGAAAGTTAAGGGGGTCCACATTCTCCCCAAGGAGGTGAATCTTCTGGAGAAAGGCCATTGACACCTCTCTAGCATGGACACATTTTTAGCAATGTGCGTCTTTTCATGGGAAAACTTAAACCCACCCTGCACGTTCTAAGTCAAACATTTAAAGGTGTCCTAGTCCTAACTGTCTAAGTAAGCAGCAATTCATGCTCCAGCAAAGCTTAACTCCAAAAAAACAGGATAGAAAATAGAAATGCATATGTCCCACAATTATGTGATAAACCGATAGGGCGTATGTTGGGCGCTTGTGAGCTAGGAGCAAAAACAATGAATAAAAGTGTTGCACGGTCAACATAAAAAGAATCAGCTAAATACATTGCAAGGTATCAACCAAAAACATAGATAAAGAAAAACGTTCACAGAAGGAACAGCAAAAACAGTCTGGCATAGATCCAGTCAAGAAGGCAGCTCACATATGGATCCTGGCGCCAATATAAGGGGTGGGTAGATCTCACCAGAGTGCCATGGTTGACATTGAGCCCTTGATATGGAGTGGTAAATAAGCTTAGTCCTCATCTGCCAGATCCTCCACCAGTGGCAGCCGGTGCTGCTGGTGCTCTCTTTAAGACCATCCCAGGCATTTTTTGCTGGCATCGTTTCTTTCTTTGGGATTGCTGCTGTGAATGCATTTACTATCAGTGGTACTAACTACACTTCCGAATTCCACTCATTTTACCACCTTTGGCAGATCAGCTCAATGGTTTTAAATGCTGAGCAATATTTTTATGACTGGTAGTAATTTAGTCAAACATTCTTTATTCGGTCATCAAGTGACTATAAAAGATACAATGAAATAACATGGTTTATAATAATGGCATTTTAGCATATACAACCATAGTTAAAAAATAAAGATAAAGATGAGGAAAAATAAAACAACAACATTTTGGTGGTAATTACTACTCACCCCATTTGGTATTCAAGACGGTCTATCAATGGGAGAACCCACGGGGACTTTCTTAAAGGGCCAGGTACTGTTTAAAGCCCCGGATGCTGCAGTTGGAGCACCCGTTTGCCTCTTGAAATGTGCATTGAATGTACCTAACATTGAGGCCTAACATTTATGACGATACATATTATAAACCTGTAATCTATACTGATACATATTTAGCATGTTTTGAGAGTCCATGGATTCTTGGGGGAGGTTGGGGGGGGGGGGGGGGGGTGATTGATGCGTCTTTCGACTTCCTTCCCTTTAGCTCTGAGGAAGGGTCTGTTGGAAAGCGGGGAAGAAAGACTGCGGAAAGATTTCAGCAAAACAAACACAGGAGCAGCCAAGCCTGCGAAGCAACATCCAGGGGCCTATCTATCACCAAGGCCTTCTGGAGCATGGACATCAGTATTCTTGTGGTACCTTTACGTGCTCTTTCTTACATGCCCCTTGAACTGGCGCAAAAATATCTGAAGTGGGAAGTCTCGGAGAGCATTCGTGTGCATTTAGTACAAATAGAAAGGAGCGTGCCCGCTTAGCACGTTCAATAATAGCGAGTTGAATGCATCGGGCCTGGTTTACAAAGGCTGCTAGGAGTAAAATAAAAGAGGACTCATGTAGTACTACTTCCCATCCTCATCCATTCTTTGGTTAATCGGCCCCTCAGATTGAAAGCCACCGCAGAGCGCAATGTCAGACCAGCTGCATAAAAGCATCCTAGACTATGATGATGTTGCTCTCATCAGTTTCCACCAATATATGTGTGTGCACGAAGAATGTTTGTATGCGCACTTTCTCTGTCCATGTACACAACCGAGCGATGAGGTGGGATTCAGCTGGGTGTGCAATTTATCACCCCAACTAGGATTTATAGTTTATAGCTGCACAACCCGAAATAAAATAAAGGAGCAAAACGCTGTTTTGAAGCAAAATCCGGTAGATTTACAGATTTTAGAGACAGTTCTCAAGGGGAGCTCTTGAAATAAATGCTTGAAGATCTGCACCAGTACCGGGCAGAATTACCCTTCGGTGCAGCATGCACGCCAAGCTTTTCACACTATGCCCATGCACACTGACTGAACTACTCGCACGCTCTGTCCGGGTGGGTCAAGCTCCTTGCAGATTCACGACGAGACGCAGTTTCACGCTATTTTTTCACGTTGGACTACTACCAGTGTTGCACTTCTTAATGTATTGATTAAAGGATAATTTGAATTTAAAATTGTGATCTATTGTATTCCATAAAGATACTGAAAGCTAAAGATCATATCATTATTACATTTAAATGTAAGCAGGTTCCAATGGATAATTTTAACGTAGCAGACTAAAAAAAAGTCTGGTTTCCCCGAACATCAAACAAAATAAATATTTTAAGAACACTGTAGTTATTTTATGTTAACTTGAAGAACTGACGCTGGTAAAATTCATTGGGATTACTTGTATTTTAAAAGCAATGCTTGTCTAGTTACAGCACGTTATTTTTATTTTCAGCACCTTCTAAAGCTTGACAACCCTTACCAAATTTTTGGTCATATTTCCGGCGAAGAACAAGACCTCCTTTGCTGCTCTTTCACCCCGGCTACGACCCAGCAAACACCAGAGTTAAAGGTAAGGAAACTGATGCTATTTTTTTTTTTAGATTGGAGTTAGAGCTATGTGTGTGGTCACTGTACATGGTGGTTGGGGTAGGCACACATTCTGAACATTGTACCCTCAGTAGATGGAATTTACTAACAGCCTTAGCCCTGTGATTTGGCCAATAACGGTTGTTAACAGCACTAACTATCCCTTGCCTTGTTCAAGGCCCTCAAGCAGTGTCTGTTTCAGTGCCTTCAGCAACCACTATGGCACACAGAGGCAGCAGGCAGTAAGGCTGTATTTTTACCAGTCATGTTGTGCAAAGGGGAGCTGTTGGAGATTTATTGCGATACTGCACAAGATATATGTATTTATACAGAAATTTGATATTATTGCACCGCACCTTATATGTTGTACTTTGATTATTGGCAGGTTTCTTTAATATATATTGGTAAGGCCAGCATCGTCATCATGAATACAGTACAAGAGCTGATTACAAGGTCATTCCAGGCACGGCCACTTCAAGAGAAAATAGATTTAAAGCAATTGGGACCTCATCGGCCTGACCTAAAACTACAGCAAACTTCCCAGGACAGAGGGAAAATGTCCACACGTACATTCTCAAACGCCTGGTACACAAAAGCTGATTGGCTTACAGGGTGCCCTTTAAGAAATTCTCTGTTCTGCTTCCCCTGCTTGCTGTTTGGTGGTGAGTTTTCTTGGTCAAATCAAGGAGTAACAGACTTGAAGCATTTGTCTGAAAAAATAAAGAAGCATTCACGCACAAGAAAGCATATGGAAAACCTGACTAGACTGGGAATGTTGGGGGAAGATGCTCCGATTGAGCAGCAGATAAGTGATGCATACCGCAAAGCAATACAGAAACACAATGAAGCAGTTGATAGGAACAGGCAGATTCTATCCAAAATAATTGATTGCATTCGTTTCTGTGGTGCTTTTGAACTGGCATTGCGAGGCCATGATGAATCGGAAGGTTCCCCAAATCCTGGAATATTCAAAGGCCTTGTGGATTTAATAGCAAGCATAGACAAGGATATGGAAGCACATTTAGCACGTGCTACAGTCTTTAAGGGCACCTCTAAAACAATACAAAATGAACTTCTTGAATGTATGCTCGAAATTATGAGAAGCCATATTGTGCAAGAATTGCAAAACACAGACTTTGTGGCTATTCAGGCTGATGACACCACTGATGTGGCCACTAAAACACAGTCCGTATTAGTGTTTCGATACATTGACAATGACAGACAAGTTGTGGAGAGGTTCTATGGTTTCACACATTTAAGAGACTCTAGTGCAGAAACCATTACTGCAGCTATACTGCGTCAACTGAGCTTAATTTTTCCAGAGCTGCCTCAAAAAAAAAAACTTATTGCGCAAAGCTATGATGGTGCGTCCGTAATGAGTGGAAGCCTTAGTGGAGTTCAGAAGAGAATTCGAGATGTGTACCCTAATGCTCATTATGTGCACTGTTACGCTCACCAACTTAATCTTATTATGCAACAGGCAGTATCAAAGATCACCGAGACACGGATTTTCTTTCAGGATATAGGAGGCATGGCAGCATTCTTCTCGCGTTCCCCCAAAAGAACAGAAGCACTTCATGACATTGTAGACAAAAGCGTTCCAAGGGGATCCTCAACTCGTTGGAACTTTAACATCCGTACAGTCAACCTAATCTATGAACATAGAGAGGACCTTCTGAAATGTTTTGAAGCCATAGAAGCCAATGATGAGTTTGATTACAAAAGTCAGATTGAAGCCCATGGCTTTGGTAGAACACTACAAGACAGAGAGTTTCAGTTCTTACTGTATTTATTTCATGATATAATGGTAGCTGTCGACCTGTTATACAATCAGTTACAAGCACGAGAGATAGATACTGTCAAAGTGCAAGTATATACTACTATGTTTGTACAAAGCATAAGCAAAGTGAGAGATGGGGTTGACAATTTAGACAGCAAACTGCCAGAGAAATCTTTTTTCACAAACCGCAGGAAAAACATCACCACTATGGTCCGAATTGCAAAGGAGATCTGTGACATTGTAATTGTGCAGGCACGAGAGCGTTTTTCTTTCACTAAACATTTGGTGAGTGCCACATTATTGCAAAGTCAACAGTTTGCCAAATATGATGAATCCTTCCCGGAGCGTGCTCTGAATGAGGCTGTGGGAGCTTATCCTATGCTCAATAAAGAAGAGCTGAGAACTGAGTTGACTGTACTGTACGGAATGCCTGTGTACCGGAAGGCCACAAGTGCCTTGTCTTTGCTGGCTTTAATCCATAAACTTAATATGGAAAAGTCACTTGGAGAGACAGTGGCTTTACTTAAAATTGTCATAACCACTCCTATGACAACAGTCGAGGCAGAACGATGTTTTTCAGCCTTAAAGAGGATTAAGACATTCCTGAGAAACACCATGCTTGAGGAAAGACTCAATGCTTTGGCAATGCTCTCTGTAGAGAGCAAGCTAGTTCAGAAAATCCCGGACTTTAACACTAAAGTTATTGAAAAGTTTGCTGCTCTTAGAGAGAGACGTGCTGATTTCATTTACAAAAAGTAAACAATGTTGAATGCTGCTACTTTGCAACCAGTTTAGTTTGTTAAATAAAAAACATCTGTGAGTGAGGTACTCAGAAATGCATTGTATCTCGAAGTCTGTTATGAAGCTCTGTGGTTATACACTGAATAAGCAGCTACCTATGTTATATGACATCTCTTTATTAATGTTATAACTGCACTTTCACAATTGCTTTATTAACCTTCCTGCTTTCTCAAATTTGCTTGAAAATGCACCATTTCTCTTCTCTTTTTTCAAAATTTTCTCGGGGGGAGAACCCCCCCGAACCCTCCTTATAGGGGTTCGGGCTCGCTCGCTACGCTCGCTCGCTACCGTGAAATATACCAATCATTTTACGCACCACCACTTTAAAATGTCACCAGCCGCCCCTGCATGTTGCATCAGTCTGTCTTTCACAGGGTCACAGGATTGTATTTAGGTTTATAGCTCAGAATCATAGATGATGTGCTGTATGTTTCTAAGGTGACATAGAGCTCTTTTTGCCATTTTCTATTGTGCATTTGCTGTTCACTTGGTAGTCCGCTTGGTAGTCCCCTTATTTGCCATTTGAAACCAGCGTTGAGGAGATCCCATTAACAGACAAGTGGGAAATGCACTGCTGGCTGGTTCCCTTAGAAGTGAAGGGAAGATGAATAAGAATTCTGCCCATCGTGGATTTAGCTTGAAGTGGCATGCAAAAGATAAGACTGAGCCAGCAGTTCCATGCCAGTCTCCCTGAGCTCTTTTTTGCTACCACGGTCTGGGGTGGGACTATATCCCCCAGAATCCAACAAGGCAAACTGGGGCATAGGAAGCCCAGAAGGAGACACGCTTAAAAGCGCTTGTTGAGTCCTGTAGCGCGGGTTGTGTCAGCGGTTCCCTGCCTGCCTCTCTGAACAATCTTCCACTGCCAGGTCTGGGGTGGGACTACATCCCTCAGACTCCAACAAGGCATGGTCGGGCCTGGGAAGCCCAGAAGGAGAGGTGCTTAAAAGCACCTGTTGAGTCCCATAGTGCAGGACACACGTGAGCCATGACAGAGCCGGCTGCGCCTGTCCATGGCTGGATGAGACTGGGCTGAGCCACCACCCCCTTACACCTGCTTCCAATTTGGGGTGAGTGGTTTCTCTCTTCCTTCTGTGACTTTATGGTGCCATATCATGTTTCCCTATATGCCTCCTTGAAGCATAATGCTGTGACGCTATGGTATGCTGCCCTGTATCTACATTGCGGCTTCTCCTTGCAAGATAACAGTGTTGAACCCAACGAGCAAGGCCCTTTGGACTCGACCCATTATAAGGGCCCCAGAGGTCTCCTATCTGCGTGTTTGAGCTCCTCTAGTTCATTTTGTGTAGGTATGATGGACAAAAAAAAGGCGATGGGGGTCCACGGTTATCCCCCCTCCCTCAAAGCTACCTTGATCAATCAGATGCTGCAGAGGGCAATAGGGGTCATCTCCATGGAGATTGAACTGACAGATAGGAGGCTGTCTTTGGGCTCGTACTCACCTTCACCATCTAATACAACAGATGCAAGTACATCCATCATCATAGCTAATGCTGCCTCTTGCAATTTGGATAAGGACCAAGCCTAACTCCCATGCTCATCTATTGTAGCGCTCTCTCCTAATGTGCGTCATGAGGAGTGTCGCCGTTTTCTGTTAGCCACTAAGAGGACTAGAAGGGTGGCTCAGAATAAACTAATCGAGGCTGGCACCCAAGTTGATTCTACTATGATCCCTGCCTCTTATGATCAAACCTTTTGTAGCCCACTAGGAAGTGACATTAACAGCCAGCTGCCATGGTTGACTCAATTAGTGGTGGATTTTCCTTCTAAAGTCAAGGACATCATGTGTGTGGAACTTGCGCCAATCTTGGCGCGCCTTTCAGCAATGGAACAAGGCCTCAAAGATATCCTTAAATCACAGCCCTCAGCCTTGCATGTACAATGGACTGTTGCCACAAGCAGGGTGAGAGGTGCCTCCAGCCACACCACCACTTCGACCTCCTTCAGGACTGATACACCTGCCAACAGTGCTCCTTATTGTGGTAACTTAGGCCCTGCTAGAACATATTCATTACAGACTGGAGACACCCCCACAACACGGTCAATATAGCAACAAAAGCCTCCGGGGGGGCTAATGCGCCAATATAAAAGCATCAGTGGGTCCTTTGAGTCTCATGGCCCCACATGTAGCCAGAAACTCTCACATCTTTCCCTTATGTTGCAATTTTGACAGGAGTTCCCAGGAGGATCAGAGAGAATCACACGATGAACTAGTAAACAAGACATTGGATTGACTGATGCGGAAAAGGGATTTTCCCCCTCTCTAACATATTATTTACTCGCAGGGTGGGGTGGATTGGGTCGAAGCCAGTGGATCAACCAGGGGACTGTGTAATATTCAACTTCAGAAATCCACATTTGGTACCCAGGTTGCTCTTTGATTTTGTGGGCAAACAGGAAGGCGGGTCGGTTATTGCTCTCATGCACCTTAAGCTACCTTTACAAACCCAGCCTTTATTCCAAGCATGACCGTCCCCTGCTGAAGCAGAGCTTCCCCCTCCCGCAATAGTGCCAGTATTTGTTTTCCTGCAATGCAATTGAGTGGTTTTTAATGTTTCTGTTTCAAACCGATTTGACACCCTAGAAGGAATCGATTGACTGTTTGTCAATGGGTTTGTTGATTGTATTGTCCTGCCCGCAGTAACCAGCGATGAGTGTTGTTTGGCTAGGCACCATATGGAGGGAGGGGAGGGGGCGGGTGAATTGTCCAGTATATCAGGTTGATGGAGAGAGGAATCAAGCTGACCACTCTTCTGATCATCAGGCCAATAATGAGACGGGTATTAGGGCAAAAACAGAGTTAGCAGGCCGTCTTTACCTCCCTCTAGAGGAGGCAAGTCCCAGCCCCAGTCCGGCAGGCAGTGGGACTATGGATCCCACACAGTTGGCTGACCACTTGCATAATTCCCCCAGTAAGCCTAGCCCTAGTATGATTGGCAGAGGTGGAGAGAAACAAGGAAGGGCATTGTCCCGAGAGTCCAATTCGCTCTCCGACACAGGGATGCTTGCATGGGAAAGGAACGTTGTTGTGCTAGGAGTAATCCAGTCCCCACCTCCCATTAAGATCCTCTCATGGAAGGTTGCAGGGTTGCAAACTTGGCTGTGCTGCTTGGGGACTTTTTTTTATAGATCCGCATGACCTTTGTCTTTTTCAAGAGACATGGTTAACTAAGTAGGTTTATTGTGCAGGATCTGCAAACCTCAGCAAGGAAGCAACAAAAAAGGGAAAGGGCAGACCATCAGGGGGACTTACGCTCTGGGTCAGTTCCAACCTGATTCTGTTGTCAAGGAGATTATGATTGCCTCCGATGATATCCTATGTGTTAGCTTAACATTTTTCCCAAATACGGTTTTATATGTATGCAATGTTTATCTCAGACTGGTGGTGAATAATTGGGAATCGCCGATTGTTGAGATATTGTCTACACACTTGGCAACTCTGTAGAAAAGAGTATATAAAATTGTGGGTGGAGACTTTAACTGTCGATTTGAGCCCTCGTATCACAATACCCTTGATCTTTCACAGGAGTAAGGTAGAGTTAGGTAAATTCCAGAATTGGCAATATCTCCCATTAAAAAATGGTCCCCCCTAGCCTTACAATTAAATGTTCTAGTCTTAAAACTGTGTATCCACGCATGTACTAGTAGAACCCACTCTGACAGGGATGGGACGCACACCTTTAAACATATCATAGCACCATTCTTCTAGATTACATATTGATAGATGTAAGACTTTGGGCATATCGCATTGACATTGCAGTTACACTTAGACATGACAGCAGCCACAACATTCTAGATCTTACCATGGATCACTCTGACCGCAGGGGGTTAGTTAGTTGCCCCGACCCCTTTGACAGTAGGATCCGATTATCTTCCAACCAGCATAGAGTTAAATGGAGTACCATGCTATAGTCACAGGAGCTGGTTGGGACAATTTATAGATTAGCAGAGGGAATCCTTGGGAAATTGCTTGGTTATCATCTGGGTCTGAACCAGGGTGAGTCCCTTTACAAGATTGGGGATATTCATAAACTAATGTTCAAGTGACTCAATAACTATTTTTTGTGGATTCATTGCCCGTGGAAGGCAAGAGAGGCTGCAGCTCCTGGTTTAATCTTACTTGTAAAAATGCTAAGATTGTTTTAATTGCTTCTATAAAGTAACTGGACAGAAGGATGGTACCATGTAGGAGGGGGGCCTTTAAAAAAGCCATCACTGAAGCAAAAAAGGAATGGGATCAAGGGAGGTGGGAAGGCCATTTGGCTGCTGCAAAAGAGGGTGACCACCGTACTTTTTAGAATCTAGTAGCCAGAGGCAGCAAGCAGGGCTACTGCCCTATTGAGAATAATATTGCTGCTGCCGATTCGATAGCACACTTTCTGGTTTGTATTCCCTATCGGGAAGAGATTGTGCCTCTACAACAGTAGAGATGGGTGCCTTCAGAATACGATCCAGTGTTGTGAATGTAAGTGGGGTGTACCCAACCATTACAAATCAGGAAATTTGTTCAGCAATCAAGAAGATAGTTCCCAAAAAAGCGCCAGGGAAACCTGTTCCTTGCTGAGATTGATGTTTGTGGCCCATACTTTACGCTATTTTTTAAATTTTATTATGAGTAGGACGCCCATTCTTTTATCTTCTTAGGGGGCAGAAATTATACTGATTTATAAAAAGAATCCCCTCTTTTGCCAACCAATTATAGGTCCATCAGCCCTATTGACAGCACACAAAAGTTATTCCCTAGAAGTATCCTAGATAGACAACAGGAGTGGATGGAGACTAATGATATAATTACCCAACTTCAAGTGGACTTTCTAGACTGCACCTCCACCATTGATCAGGTGTTTAGGCTACAGTTGTTATTCTGGAAAACTGTGGCATGAAGGACTGTATGTGGTGTTTTTGAACCTACAATCTGCTTTTGATGTGATCCCCAGGCCCAAGTTGTGGCAGGTGTTAGCCGACATGGGCAGACCTGCCAACTTGTGGATTTATTTGCCATATGACGAGGGAGGGCATGGCTACGAAGGGGGAGGGGCTTAGTTCCTAGCGCGGTCCAAGATACTTCTAATGCACAGCCCTCCATGACAAGCCTCCACCCCTCCCATGATGTCCCCCTGTCCCTCCTCCCCCCTGCTAAAAAGACAAAATCAAAGCTTTTGAGGCTGCTGCCGATGTCCTAGGGAGGTTCCACATCTCATAATGGACATCAGCTGAGATAAACCTGCAAACAATTAGCTGGAAACCTGCTCTCTGCAAGGGTTTACAGTGATTTGTGCGCTCACCGTGTGATATCAGCTCCTCACCAGGTGACTGTGTGAAAGAAGCCGATATAGTATGACACACAGTGATACTGTGTGAGTTGGCAGGTCTGCATGGGGATTCTGAACTACTTCCTCTGTATCATTTTTAGGCTATACAAGTATAATTTTGCCCAGGTCAGATGTGGTTGACTGGGAGAAGTGACTGAGCCATTCCCTCTCAATAGAGGGGTGAGACAAGGCTGCGTCCTTACCCCAACCCTTTTCACATTGTGTCAACGATCTGATAGCCCACTTAAATTTATGCAAGAGTGATGCCCCAAGATGAAGGTTCCCGCCGTAATGTTTGCAAATGATATGCTCCTCCTGTCCAAACCTCCAATGGGGCTACAGAAAATTCTAGATAAATTCAGTAGTTTCTGCAGACTTAGGGGATTGGAAGTCAATATGGCAAAAACCAAATATATGGTATTTAATTCCTGCCCAACAACTAGACCTAACCCTATCCGGAATAGGACCCCTCTTCAGCAGATGCACACCATTGAATACCTCGGGATCACTCCCACTGAGTGATTGGAGTGGCCACACACATCACAAGGTGCAGTCTCAAATAGAAACATCACATAGGGGGTGTAAGAAGCTGGCCTGGTATATGATGTCCACTAATGTAAGTGGGCACCTTGCACCAGTCCAGACAACCCTTATGGTGATTTAAGAGGTCTTAGACAACCTTAGAAAGCTCTCTAAGTGGTAGCTGTGGAGAGCAGCCTTCAGCCTTAGTCCAGAAGGAGAGTAAAGCAGCTTGTTTTACCAGAATGCAATCTTATAGTATAGATTAAGTGAAAAAGAACCACACAAAGTATTTATAAAAATATTTTTTTAATATATAATACTCTCTCTCACACATAGAAATATCTCCTACCGAGAGATATGCACAATACACACAATACTTCATCAAAGAAACACAGTAACTAGCACGAAATACACAGTGGACCCCGGGGGGGACCAAACCATTACTAAGAAAGTGGTATAAAAACCACAACTCGGGTCAAGACAGTGTGGAGAGGACATGGAAGTGCTGGGACCCCAAGGAACCACCCAAGGTGAGTAGATAGGGACCCCATAGAGAGCTTGTGCAGTGTGGGAACACAACCGCGTGCTCCCTACAACACTATGTGCAAGTCGCGGTTGGAGTTTTAAAGTTTAAAGACCCTTCCTAGTGGACCCTGAAGAAACCCAGTGGAAGACAGAAGGCTGGAGAGCCACCCCACCTGTGGATACCCTGGTACTAATATTACCTACACCAGAGAAGCCCGCTACATACGTGTGAAGTGGTGCCGGAAACCGCTGTCGAATCCAATGGAGGACTTCAGGAAAGTGCCGCTGCTGGAAGAGGAGAAAGTGTCCGGTGGAATCCGAGGATGGATTCTGGGTGATAAGTACCTGCAAGCAGAGGGGACAGTGTCTATGTCACTCAGGAGTGATCAGGAGACTTAGAAGACAATAGCCCTCCGATGTCAGATGTTGCAGGATGGATGACGATTTATTTATTTATAAAGTTTTATATAGCACGAACGTAACCAACAAGGGTATCAGAGCGCTTTACAGTATACAGTTTAAAAACATAAACGGATGAGGTAGTATACAAGCATTTGAAATGCGTTATTACGTACAAAAGAGATATATAATATATGGATAACAAACATAGGTGAACCGGAATCAGCAGGACATTGCACAATATACAGTTATTGAGCATTAGGTGGTTGTGCTAATAAACATACATATAATATACTCCTTCAATTTACCATGGGTATGAAGAATGTGGATAATGTAGGAGACCCGAGGCAAACTAAGCTTTAGACTAAATACAGTTATTAAGAATTAAGTGGCTGTGGTAATAATCTTACATATAATAATCTCATTCATTCCACCGGAGGTAGGCAATGATATGCGAATCGTAAAGGTGACTCAGTGTCAGTCTAGAATTAAGTCTTAGGACGTGAATATGTTCATTAGTAGTATTTTTACTTCTTTTTTGAATGAGGTAAAGGAAGAGATTCCACGCACCACTGGAGGTAAGGAGTTTCAAATCTTTGGTGCAATCCCTGAGAAAGCTCTGAAACCAGTTCTCTTCTTATGGAAGGATTGTGGTTTCAGAAGTAAAGTACTCGCACTTTGAAGTTGTCTGCAACCTCCCGACCTTTCTAGCTTTAGAGCTAAGTAACTGGGTGTATTGTTATGTAGTGCTTTATGGGTCATGCAGGCAACCTTTAGGTGTATTCTTCCCTCATAAGGCAGCCAGTTCAGGGCTTTCAGGGTCGGAGAGATGTGGCTATTTCTTTTAGTTCCTGATACCAGTCTAGCCGCAGCATTAAGTGATGCCCTCAGCAGAGCCAGCTTGTATTTGGGGAGACCGCAAAGAGTGGTGCTTCCATAGTCTAACCTTGGTAGCACTAGGGAATGCAATGCCATTTTTAGGTCGGCCTGAGGGAGGAAGGGTTTGAGTTTCCTTAGTATACTCAACTTGTGATTAGCTCCCTTGGTGGCATTAGAGATGTGCGACTGCATTTTCAGGTGTTTGTCTATGGTGATTCCTAGGGATTTTGCTGAGTCAATGATGAGGGGAGCACAGTCAAAGGAGGTTAGGTGTTTTAACCAAAGGTCTATCTTAGGTGTATGATTCGGTAAAGAGATGAGAAGGAATTCCGTTTTTTTGGTATTCAGCATGAGGTGGTTGTTAGTGAGCCAGCTTTGCGTGTTCAGTACAATAGCGTTAAGGGAAATGAAGTCTTCTGGAGTGGAGATTTTCAAATACAGTTGGGTGTCGTCCGAAAACAGGTGGTATAGAATGTTCGCTGATTCCAGTGTGTTCGCCAAAGTTCCATTAGTAGGTTGAAAAGAATGTGTGATAAGGATGATCCCTGAGGGACACCCAGGGTGACCACGGAGGGTTGCGAGAGTGAGTTCTTCATCTTGATTCTTTGTGTTCTGTTATTTAGGAAGGAGGAGAACCATTGCAACACTGTACCCGAGAGGCCCATCCTTGGTTCCAATAGGGACAAAAGGTTGTCATACTTGACCGTATCGAAGGCGGAGGATAAGTCAAGAAGTATCATTGGGCATGACTCATTGCGGTTAAGCATTTTTAGTATGTCGTCCATAATGTGTGTGAGTGCAGATTCTGTGCTGTGACTTTGACGGAAGCCAGATTGGTGACTGTCTAAGAGGGTGTAATTCTCAATATGGTTACATAATTGAATTTGTACACATTTCTCCAGCAGTTTTGCCAAAGTGGGGATGTTGGATATAGGGCGGTAGTTGTTGAGATCAGATGGGGTGGCGTCGGCTTTCTTTAGTATAGGTGTTATCTGCCCTATTTTAAGACAGTCTGGAATGGCGCCTTATCTCAGAGAGGCGTTTAAAATTTTTGCCCATAGCGGTAGGATAGTTGTTTTTAACATTTTCAATAGGGCAGGAGGCAGGGGGTCAGAGAAGTGATTGGAGGGGTTGATTGCTTGAAGAGTTTTATCGATTATTTGTTGAGAGATTGGCGAGAAGGTGTGCCATGAGGCATTGTTTTTTGTGACTTCCCCTGGAATATTAGAGTAGTGCACCACATTTAGTATCTTGGGCCATAGATAGTGGGAGAGCCTTCTTGGATTGGATGTCGAGCTCGATGGCCTTAGTCTTTTTGCGGAAGAAATTGGCAAGCACCTCACAGGTAGGTGTAGCCAGGTCATTTAGTTCCCTAGAGTTAGTCGTGTTGCATCGTTGTTGCTTGACGATTTCAAAGAGTTTTTTGGGACGGTTGATTGCTTGGTTCAGCTTGGTTCTGAGAAAGTCTGCCTTTGCCTTAAGAATCTTCCTGTTGTATGAGTTCCTTAACCTTCTAAGGTGATCAAGGTTATCAGTGGTGGGTGCTGATTTCCATAGTCGCTCCACAACTCTTAGCTGGCGTCGCTCCAAGTTCAGGGTCTCATTGAACCAAGGTTTGGAAATTTTGGAGGAGACGTTTTTTTCATGGAGGGGCGCTGTAGAGTTCAGAATTTCAAGCAAAGTGGAATTGTAGAGGGTCGTGAGGTCATGTACATCAGTCATGTCCGTCATGTGGGTCAGGGCAGAGTTACATCGGTTTACCAAGGTGCTGGGGTTGATATTTTGTAAGTTCCTTTTCCATTGTCTTGTTTTTGAGAGTTGGCCCCTTTTTTGTTACTTCGATATTGATGAAGAAGAGGATGCAGTGATGATTGGTCCAATCGCATGAGGTGATGGATTCTAGTAGGACGATGTTCGTTTTTGCAATGATGAGGTCCAGTGTCTCTCCCTTTTTGTGAGTTGGGCTGTCACAGAATTGAGATAGCTACTGTTCTGACAAAAACTCTTTAAGACAGCCTACACCATGATCATTTGCGTTGTTCCAGTGGAGATTAAAGTCACCCAAGAAAATTTGAGGTACTTGTGAGTTGACGTTGGATGCAATGACCTTCAAGTTATCACCCGGGGGGTGGTAGAATATTTGAAGCTTGCTGGCGATGCCCTTATCATCAGAGATATTAATACAGAGATAATCGCAGGAGGATAGTCTGATAGAGTCTGCTTGCTTGACTGGGATTGAGTTACGATAAATGCAGACTACCCCTCCCCCGAGTTTCCCGTTTCAGTCTAGGCGGATTAGGTCGTGGGTAGGGGGAACCAGTAAGTCAAGGATGGAAAAGGAGGAACTATTTAGCCATGTTTCGGTGAGGACATTAATGTCTAAATCATTCTCTCGAATGAGGTTGAATATGTCAGGAGCATGTTTGCTAGCAGATCTGAAATGAATGAGCCCACACTTCATCTTGTTAATAGAGTGTGTTAGGGTAATCTGCTCTACGTTGATATTCGTGAGGTTATCTCTATTTACGGATCTGTTGTTGTGAGCCGGTTCTCTGAGGGGATTGGTTACAATGGATTGAATAGTGCCACATTGCGACTTACTGTTATCTGTTGCCCGGGCATAAGATGTGAGGAGGTCGTCTATGTCTCTATCAGATAATTAATCACTTGCCCTCCTAGGCAAAGTTGGAGAAGGTAAATTACCCAGATTAGTGTTTTCGGGGGAACTTGGGTATGTGTCTACTAGGTTGGACACTGATTTGGTTATTCTGACTAGTGTTCTCGGTGAGTGAATTTGTGGGGATGTAATTTCTCATTTGGAGACTGATTTGGTTCACGGTGTCGTTGGTGGCTCTGTGTATGTTTAGAAGTTCTTTAGTGAGAGTAGATAGATTATGCATCTCGCCCTTGAGATGGGATAGGCCTGTGGTTAACTCATTGGGTCGAGTGATACAGACGGAGTTGGGAAAGTAGGTTTTAAGTGTGGGTGTATGATCAGTTATGGAGGGCGATCCGCCGGTAAGGTCTGTTTGCCTGATCACGTTCTCCAATTCCTTGGGGATACCTTCATTAGGTGTGGGTGTATGATCGGTTATGGAGGGCGATCCACTGGTAGGGTCTGTTTGCAGGATCACGTTCTCCAATTGCTTGGGAATAACTTCATTAGGGTTCAATGTGAGAAGCTGAACCAGGAGGTTTGTTGTGTGGTCCACGTCAGTGAGAGGTGGGATATCTAGGCGAGGCAGCCGGATAGGGGCTGCCGCATGAGGTTGGGGAATGGTCATTGTGTGCTTTGATTGGATGGGTGGGATGAGTGTAGCGGATGTTCCTCTCAGATATCGAGGAGGACAGTGGGTGAGGGGGATCTTTGCAATCTGCTTTGGATGAAATTTGGATGTTTAATACCGTCGGTTTGGCCACTGCAACATTTTTTATGCTCCTTCTATTCCATTGTTAGCTCAATATGAGTTGTGGAGCACACACCCCAATTATACTATTGATGATTGATGACCTGACTCAGATGATACAGAATGGCTCTTTTAACTCATCTATGATAAATCCGGAGGGCTGGTCATTGTGGTCTACACGCACCGATGCTTGTTATTTAGGTTTTTTGAATCTTACTAAAGGTTTTACCCAAATTAGACCTGATCCTCGTTACCCAAATTTGCATACAGTTACCACTTATTTTGTTTAAAAATCATGTCAACAGTGGTTTGAACATTCCACATTAGCTTCTGTGAAACACCATCTTTCCATTTTGTCAGGTGACATTGATCTTTCTGATTTTCTTTTCGGTCCAAAATCCCCTTGTACTAAACGTTTTGTGTATGCAGTCTATAATGAATTTTGGAAACTTTCACAGATGGAGGCGGCATTGCTGTTGCGCCAAATTGATCAGGACAATTTGGACAAAGTTCCTGCCATGGTTGATAACAGCATAAACACACTGTCTTCTCATATTTATACCTTAGACAATATTGTGTCATCTGTTACTGATATTGTTCAGAATGAAGTATCTACCTGGTATCATGGCCAAAATCAGTTACGGTCAGTTTAAGTCCGGGCGGAGAACTCCGCTCCGCCAGCGGAGTGTGCGGAGATTTGCCCACTCTGTGTTCCATGGAGAATGCGGAGTATAGGGCAAAATTCCGACTCCGCAGCGGAGCAGAGTTAGCCAGCCCCGCTTCCACCCCCCTATTAAAAAAGAATTATAGTTTGATAAAACAAAAAAATAAACACTTACCTGTATTGTGGCATCCCTGGGCTGCCCTCCTCCTTTTCCTGGCATGGCGGAGCAGAACGAAGTTCCACGGAGTTTGTTCCCAACTCCGTGGACCTCCGCGTAGTCCCGCTCCACCCGAGATTGGTTCTGTTATGCAATTTAGTTGGACTTTACAGACTCTTAAAAACGGGAGAGTACCATGGGATTACCTTAATGCTTCCGTGCTATTTTTACAGTTCAATTTGATAAACAGAAAATGAAAGATGCAACTTACACTATGTTACACATTGAGAAACTAGAACGGTTACCATTTACTGTAGCAGAAATAGATTCAACAGTGTGGTTAATACATGGGGTTATTTTGTTGCCCATCTCACTTTTCCAGTTTACAGCTTGCATGAAACATTATCCTGTGGGTAGATAAGAAACCCTCGGGAGTGGTTTCATACATGAATTGTGGCCCTTGTCATTCACTTTTCATTGTGAGGGTGCAGAGAAGGAGGTTTTCCTTACAGGGGAGGACTGTGACTCTACGGTCGGACACTCCCTGGTCTGTAAACAAGTAAAACTCCACGGTGCTTGCAACGTCTCGGCACCTAATTTAGCCTGTTTTTGAAAAGGAACACCAGTTTCTGCTATTATTCCAACTCTCAGATTGATTTCTAATGGCAGTTATCTCATTTTCAATAATCAGAACTGGTCTGGTATATGCTCTCCGCTAGTTATAGTGGGCACCTTGCACCAATCCAAACAACCCTTATTGATGATTAGGTTTAAGACAACCTTTATTGAAAGCTATCCTAGTGGTAGCTATGGAGAGAAGCCTTCAGGCTAAGTCTCGATCAAAATCAATTCTTGAAGTACCGACTAGGCCTGTTACCTGGCATACAGCACCTCCCACATTGGCCTAAGGATCAAACGGGCTCCACCTGCCGCCTATGCGGCACAGCACCGGAGGACCTGCTGCACCTCTTATGTACATGTAAAGATTTTTTGAAGGAACGGAAACAACTACTGAAACCTTACTTCAATCAGCGAGGGATCCTCACTCGGAGGCGAGCCGTGCTGGCCCGCTTCACACCAGAAGACCCACAGCTGAACTGCCGTTTGGTAAAGTTCTTGAGACTGGTGGCAAAAAAAATGCCAGAGCACTGATGGAGGGTCATATAGCTGGAACAATCGAGTAAACCTAAAGTTCTCTTGAGGATCTCATTGGACTCACGTTGCACTGTGGAAGTGTAGTGGCTACACAGCACAACTACACCAGACAAAACGACCATGCCCCTAAATAATGCATAGAAAATGAACTCAAAAACACAATTTGAAATGGAGAAGGACATTTTTTATAACTTTTACAAAAGTTTAACGATGTATCTTGATGCAATGGTTTTAAGTAACTATGCTAATAAAATAAAACTGAAGCCATTAGTCACATAAGAACATTGAAAATCCGTCGTTTTGTCTTATGTTATAAAATGTGAAGATATCGGACTATAGCCAAACTGGGGAAGTTCTTAAACTTTTTGCTGAGAAGATGAAACAAGAAAATTATGGTTTCCACAGGAAGACCAGAGTACCTTTTCCTCTGATTAACCAAATGTGAAATAAGATATCATTTACAGAATGGAGAATAAAGTTATCTTGCCAAACAGTTCGTTTGGGTAGGATTTTAAGTATCCTAACCTATCCCCATTTTGTCAATACTACCCATACTTTTCCTTACTCTATGGTGCCGATTCCGATCCGGGTCGGAAAGCACTCCGACCAAGTCAGATCTGGAGTGTTTTCCGACCGAGCCGGACCCCTGCAGTCCAACCAAGCGAGTACGATGCGCACGTATGCTGTCGGACTCGGTTTGGTCGGACTCCCATAGAAGTCAATGGTAGTCAGTTGTACGATGCGTACATGCACTCCCATTGACTGAATGGGTACGTCTCGAACAAGTGCGCCCCCTACAGTGGGTACGCATCGGTGCCATCTGAGCCGTACATGCCTGTGTGGGGGAGACCCATGGGTCTCCCCCTGTGTGCGAGTCGTACGGCTGCGGGTGTCGGGGGGGGTCCGACGCGGAACCCCGAAGTCCGACTCTGGGAGAATTTGCGAGCCGGACGCTCCGACTCAGTCGAGCTGTCCGATTCGAGCATCGTACTCGTTTGGTCGAGAATCATCTCCATTGCGCACATCGGTTTGCGTGCGATCGAGTCGGACGGATCGGAGCCGGGAACGAGTCGGTCAGAGCATTTTCGCATCGTACTTCGTCGTCCGGACCCGTGTACGGATCGGTCGGAAAAGAAGCATCAGAGTCAGATTCGCTACGGCCGAACCCGATTCGGTGCCCTTCCGACAGAGATCGGAATCGGCCCCCTAATGTTTAAACTTCTCAATTGCAGTGTTTATATTTATTATGAATTTTAATAGTGTTGCATAATGTTACTATGATTTTCATTAGAAACTTGAAATATGTCCTCCTATTCAATACTTTCTGATGCAGCTACCACCGGTGTGGTGACGTGATGTGTTTAAAAAAGATTTAAACAAATTCCAACATTTATATATTTGCTTTCCTTCCTGAAGAAACGATATCACATCTTCTCAGAAGGAATATACAATGCCATCCATTGACGGGATAGGGGATTAAATAATCAAGGACAAATTTATAAATTATTTGTTCGGTTATCAGGGGTGTTAAGGGATACATACCCAGCGAAGGAAAGGGAATGTTTGAAAATGGGAAGAAAAAAGTGAGAGGCAAAAGGAGATACTGTGTGCAAGAAAGTAAAGAAAAATAGAAGGGAGGGAGAAAAAGATGGGGGGAAGAATTAAATGGAACAGAGAGAAGAAAGAAAGAGAAAGGTGAATGGAAGAAACAAACAAAGAAAAAAATAGTAACGAGTTTTTAAGAAAGAATAAATGATACGGAAGAAAGACGGGGTCTATAGATTGTAAAACAAAAACAAAGAAAGATTGGCAATAAATAAATAAAGGTTTAAAGAAAACAGAAGTAGAGAATGAAAGACAAATAAAGGAAGAAAGAAGCATTGAAAGACAGAATAAGTGAAAGAAACACGGAGAGAAAAGAATAAACAAAAAAGAACAAGGAGATAAATCACAAGAAAGTCAAAAATGAACAGTAGCGGGAAGTAAAGAAGAAAACGCTAAAAAAAAATACAGAGAAAAGAAAGGGAGAGAAAAAGGGAAGAAACTGAAGCAAACAAGAAAAAAAATAGAGATAAAGACTGTGGATTTCGCTAAGAGTAGATGTAACTTACGCTGGTAGCACTCTTGGTTACTCCTCAATTCTAGGAATATGACAGTTATATTCCTGACTTACTCCTGGCATTCTCCTGGAATTCAGAGTTAAGCCAGAAGTACTACAAGACAAAGTCATAGCGAAATCTTTGATAATCAGGAGCAGTAAGTCTGATTCGCAAGGGAATTTGAATCTCTGTTTCTTGGATGCCTCTTTTTCACAAAGATTTCCAAAAGTTGCCATGGAAAACTGCAAAAGCCACATCTTTCATGCAGTACTCTTGGAAAATTATTGTACATTTCCATTTACGTTCATGTTCCACAATTTTAGTATTTATAGTTATATACAGTATACGATTGCGCATGAGGAAATAGTTTTGCTTTGGTGCAATTGCATACTGCTATAGTTGGCATGAGCAAATCTTCAAATTTTTCCAAAGGGGGGGCGTGGCCAACTGCCAGGAGTAATAGCTGCACACTAACGCGGCTCCTGCACCTGGCGGCACAGCCCATGACTTATCCTGACATTAATCCCGCACTGAAAACCAAACGCCGCAAGGGGAAGGTGTGTGGCACTGGGAGACCAAACTCCGGGATTTCAACTCGGCTCTAGACCGCCGATCGAGAGCTGAGAAGGGTGCGGCCTAATCGGCCTAAGCAGCACCGGGGTTGAGTGCGCTGCACGTCCAGCCCACGAGAGACAAAGACCGGTTGGCAGACAAGGAGAGCCCGGGAGGGTTGACCCACATATGGGTACGCGTCCTGTGAACGACGGAGAGTCCACAGGGATGAGCGCTTGCAGAAACGGCTCACTGCAGACACAGAGCCGAGGAATAACGTGGAAAATAAGTGGTACGTGCCAGCGCGTAGGTGAATGATTACCGAGTGCGGTGACGCACTCTTAACTTTCAATGGCGGCGCCTGGTGGGACTCCGTCAGACAAAGAGGTACTCTACAAATGCTCCCAGCTGCTGAGGTACACAGCGTATTACCTCTGAGGGACATAATATAAGTACTGAAAGCTGTAGCCTGCGGTGGACAGCGTGAAGGTCAACTAAGGGACAACGGCGGTGCACAGGAGACGCGATATGCTATAAGTCGCGTGAGGGCGGTGACACAGCGGCTTTGGGAGAGCTGATCACCTGCTACCAGAGGAGGTGCGCGTCACGAAAACGGCTTCAATTGACATTTCAGACATAATACTTCACTGGCTACCTTCCTCAACAAGGGTTATATTGGATCAGATGGCATCAATCTTGCTGCATTATCAAGAGCACTAATTAAGGATAAATGACAGGACCAGGAAAGTAGAAACTCAATATACGGCAGGAATAACTACTAAATCAGTGGATGCCCGACATCCGTGGTAACATACCCATTTAACACGGGAGGGCCGGAAAATAGGGCTCTCAGTGGTAAAGACAAACCGGAGTCACGACCCATACTTGGACAGCAAAGGAACCTACACAGGCGGAATATAATCCGGCAACAAATCAGAGAGTGGGCCCTGGCCAATGCCACCGAAGTACATATACTGACAACAACTTAGAGAAGGTAGAAGAGAGGCAATGCACAAAATCAGCAAAATACAAGCTCTGTGTATAGCTGTAGAGACAGCCAACGCGTTTCACCCTGGCAAGGGCTTCTTCAGGGCTGTAATAGCATACAACATAGATACGTTTTAGAAACCATTCATTAAAGTCATAAAAACTTTTGATAAGAGCTAGGAATAAATAAGAAAAAGAGTGAAGTTGGACAATCATAGTCCAAAAAATGTGAAAGTAAGATACTGAAAAGTCATATGCGAGGAAGGAAATAGCCGTGCTACGTGGTAATATGTATGTAAGGTCACTAAGGTTGTGAAAAGCAAACAGAAGAAAGAATGCCTATAACCAAGTTCTCTGCAACCATTATGTCATACCATAGTAGAGTCAACACCTAAGTGTCACTCTATGATATAAAAGTATAAGATGTTTCCTAGTCAAAAGCTTACCAAAACATGGGAGTAATGACGTATATTTATTAGTCAGTTCAGTCCGGATAGCGTATCTTTCATGCAAAAACGTCCTTCATGTGGACGTGTTCTCCAAACCATACCTAGGTATAAGAGAGAATATGAGCTGAGTGGGAGCCTACAGCCATATAAACTAAGCAATTGGGGAGCAAATTGCTCAGAGTGGCGCGAAAACATATCTTTGGGCCGGTAAAGGGTGCCCATATATCGTCTGCAAAATTGTAAAATATGTAGTATCCTAAGCAGCTGGAGTGTAATCCCTCAAAGTACCTGCAAGTAAGATAAATGGAAAAGTGAACCCAAAATATAGGCGGCGATCATGTTAATCAAAGTGAGGTGTTCATGTATTACCCCAAGAGTAAGAGAATACCCTCTGCTGGTCTGTCATACTAATCTGGGAGAAAAGGAATAATTAGGAATAAATGCCTGTAGAACCTTTTATCAATGCTCTAGCTCTATTAAGAACCAAAGTGTATGTCGGTCACCATGACCTAATATCGGAGTGATTTGCCAAGGGGGGCTTGCCTCCCCCATCCCTCCCTCCCAAGGAGGGCTTGGGGGGGCAGCCGACCACAGGAAGGTCCCCCCCCCGGGCGGTTTGGGAGGGGTGTGTGGGGGGGAGGGCTGGCCTCGCGCCGGCCATTTTGCGTTTAACCTACATTTTTTGTAGCCCAAAAGTAGCCCAACTATAAAGCTTTTGGGCTCCTGCTCCCAGCCACCATTTTAGGTTTGGTGACCTGGTGGATGGGAGCTTGGCTGTTAGTGTTTTTTGTCGCGAAGTATTTTTGGCGCATTTAACATTTAAAGTGTTTGGAGTCGTTATGGCGTCACAAGACTATCGTGTCCTGGAGGCCCTCCGGCTTCTAAGTGAGGCGGGCCGGATGGACCTCGTAATCGGTGAGGTCACGGGGCCGTCGCGGCCTACGAGGCAGGCCTCGGCTGGTGTGGCGGCGGCAGTGGCCGCATGCACTTCACCCAAAAAGCAGAGGATGGGACCAGTAAGTGAGCGGGCCGCCCGCGTTTTAAAACGGCGTATCCCGCTCAAGTCTCGCATCTTTCGTTGGGAGCGTCGGGGGAGGCGGGCGGTTCAGGCGGGGTGGGCCAGGAGTTGTGGTGTGCCGGGAAGGAGGTGGGGGGTGTAGCGGTGTGTGCGGAGTGTTCTTCTTCCTCCCCCGCTGCGAGTGGCAAGCGCGGGGGGGTCAGGGCATTAAGCGGCGCTCGGCTTCGCTGCCTGGGGTGACGCGGACGTCGTTGGTGGATTCTCGGAGCGAGGAAAGGCTGTTTGTTGGAGCGGCGGGTGCCGGGGGCCGTTTGCGCAAGGGCGTTGAGGATGTGTTCAGTTAAAATTTCGAGCGCGATGTCGGGGAGGGCAGCACAGAGAGCTTAATGGGTTCCAGTGCATTAGCGAGTGGTTCAAAGGGGGAGTTTTCTTTTGACATGGTGGGCACAAGGCAGGCATTTGGGGCTGATTTGGGGTTGGAGATAGCAGGAGGTCCTGTGGATGGTGGGTTTGTTAGCCCTTTACTGTTTTCCTCCCCTTCATCATTTAAGGAAGAGAGAGGGTCTGTTGGGGGGAGTTCGTGCAGGGAGGGTGAATGGGCTCAGGTGGGGGGTGGCATTCCCAGCAGGATTTGGCTTCAATTGGAGATCGTAGGAGTGTGAGGGCGTCAGTCTCTCCGCTTAGGGTGGGTCTGCTGTCCTCGGCCATAGGGAGGGAACGTCAGGGGTTGGCAGGGGCGGGGGTGTTGGTTCGGGTGAAGAAGGTTTAGCCCTTGGGGATTTGGAGCCGGCTGGGGGGGGGTCCGAATTGGGAGGGTTTGGACATTTTTCCTTCATGGGCGGAAGGGGTTCGGGGCCTCGGCGAAGGGGACTCGTTAGGGGATAACGGGTGAAGGGGCGCGAAGGGGGTGTGGGTAAAAATTTGGGGGCTGGGGTCGGATCTCGTGGTAGGGAGCGGGCAGGGTCAGGAGGTTCACTGGTCCGCGGGGTTGGTAAGGGAGCTGGTTCTGCGTCTGCGGTGGTTCAAGCGATGTTAGAATGGAGTGGGGAAGAGGAAGGGGTGTTGTCGCCTTCTCCGGTCGGTATTGGTTTTTCCGATTTTGCTAGAGGTAGTAGGCAGAGGGAGACTTTTCGGAGTGGTGCAGGGGCAGGTGTAGCAGGTAGTTTTCAGGGACCCAGAACACCAGTCCAACATTTTTCTTCACAGGTTAGGAAGTGTAGCAGTGCAGCGGACTCTGCAGGGCGAGGTGCGGCCCAGTTACGCCGAGGAGAAGGGAGGGTGAGGCCTGGCGCGGCACATTCCGTACCTTCGGGGGATCCCGTCGCAGCCAGCACACGAAAGTCTGGCGAGACTTCGTTGGCCCCAACGTATGGCAGGTCACGGTGGTTGGCATTTACACAGGAATTGGATGGTCAGGCCAGTCAACGTTTGGGGGAGAACCGGCAGGTACAGTCGGCTCCCCCGCAAAGTGGATATTCAGGGGCCGCTGGGGCCAGTTTGAGTCATGCAGGGTCCGGTAAGGCCCGTGTGGTGGAATTTGCCAAAGAGGTGTTGCAGGCGGAGGAGCCAATTTTGCTGGACTATGAGGAGGATAGTCCTGAGGAAGGAGAATTGCTGGATTATGGGGAGGGGGGGTCTTCTCATGTGTCTCGTAGTTTTTTGCAGATCCCGGGTGCGGTCCCACACAAGCAGTCAGTGGTGGTAAGAGCCAAAGGAGAGTGCGGCCCATCAGTGAGGGCGCTTCCTACAAGGGTTTCTCATGAGAGGTCGGCGCGGCGATCAGAGTCCGTCCGAGCATCCTCCTTAGAGCCAGGTGAGATCGCTACAACACAGGCCAAACCTAAAATGGTGTCTGTGGGGATGGGGGGGAGTTGGGAGGTGTCGGAGGGGAGATTGTTCAAAGGAAAGTATGTAAAAGACACAGGGGATGGTGGAATAGTGCTAGATACTAAAGTCGAGAGTGGGACCAACACGGACGTAGGGGGTGTTAAGGAGCCCTTGGTAAGTAAAGAATTAAAAATTAAGAAGCTCCCTTGCATGGGGGTGACAAAGCCTCTAGGTGCGCATTTGATGCTGGCACCTAAGGAGCGCATATGGAAAGGGGAATACGTGGAGATTTTGAAACTTCTTCATAGGGAAGTGAGGTCCAAAGAGGGTTCTAAGGAGGAGGAATATGAACTAGCCAAGCGCCCTAAAGTACCGTTGACAATTGAGAATTGGACAGCGGCATTTTTGATTTACGCCAGTGTTTACTGCGAGACGTTTCCTGAGCGCTGCGTGGCTATTTTTAAGTATATGGATGTCATTCGGAAGGCCCAAATTACAGGTAGTGGTTTTGCATGGGCACAGTATGACGAAGAGTTCCGGGCTCGGATGGCATGGTACTCTGAAGCAAAATGGGGAGAGTTGGACAATGATTTGTGGCAGCATACAATGGGGGCAGCGCCAGGGGGTAAGACCATTTTCACAGCTAGTGGTTTGCCTTTAGTTTATCGGCCCTTTTAGGGGAAGCCCACCCAGGGAAGGGTGGGAGGCGCAGCCGCGACACAAACTGGATTTGGGGCATGCTGGGATTTCAACAAGGGTTTATGCACACGGGAATTTTGCAAGTACCGCCATGAGTGCTCTAAGTGTGGGAAAAGACATCCCCTCGTTAATGGTTGGGGCGTCAGACCGCCAGGCGGACAGCAAGGGCAGCATTCAGGCGCAGGGAGGTCTGGCAACGCGCAGCAATCTCAGGGTGGAAGGGGGGAAGGGGAGCACAGGGTTCTGGGCCAAAGGGCTCCTACACCAATTAGATTGGCGCAGCTTGAGGAAGCATTGCGGGGTTATGAGAATGTGGGGGTAAGACAGACACTTTGGATGGTTTTCGGTGGGGTTTTCATTTGGGGTACCAGGGACCATGGCTCAGGAGGTGGGCGGATAATTTGAAATCCGCGTCAGAGCATAGAATGGTTGTGCGAGAGAAATTGAGCAAGGAAGTGCGCGAGGGGAGGATGGCAGGCCCTTTTGATGATTGGCCGGTTCACAATTTGATCATTTCCCCTATTGGGGTGCTGCCTAAAAAAGAAGAAGGGCAGTTCCGACTGATTCAGCATTTGTCATGGCCAGAAGGGTCATCGGTCAATGACTTTATTGATGAAGAAGCTGCATCAGTGTCATACTCCTCAGTTGACGTATCTATGTCACTTGTAGTGACCGCGGGCGCAACTGCAGACATGGCAAAGTGTGATATCAAGTCAGCCTTTAGGTTGCTCCCGGTTCACCCGGATGACTGGCCTTTGTTGGGGATACATTTTGAGGGCAAATGGTATGTGGACAAGGCTTTACCGATGGGCTGCTCTGTGTCATGTGCTCTATTTGAACTTTTCAGCACTTTCCTCCAGTGGTATTTCACGCAACGCACAAGTCACAATTTGGTCACACATTACTTGGATGATTTCTTTTTTGTTGGTTCCCCGGGCTCCGCGGAGTGCCAGAGTGCTCTGGACACTTTCCACGAGCTTATGGAGGAGCTGGGGGTGCCACTGGCACCGGAAAAGACAATGGGGCCTGCTACCGTTTTATCCTTTTTGGGTATTGAGATTGATTCGGTGGCAATGCAGGCTCGTTTGCCTGACGACAAAAAATTCAAAATGCTGGCTTTGCTAGACAGACTGTTGTCCAAACAGAAGGTGACGGTGAAGGACATTCAAGTGTTATTGGGTCATCTGAATTTTGCATGCTGGTTCGTCAGGGCAGGTAGGACTTTTTGCAGGCGCCTGGGCCGGGCATTGGCAGGAAAGCATTTACCTCACCATCACGTGCGCTTGTTGGCAGGGGTGAAGGAAGATTTGCGTATGTGGTCCGTTTCCTTGCACTCATTTAATGGAGTACCACTGGCTAGGGATGAGGATTTACAGTGGGATGTCCAAATGTTTTCGGATGCGGCAGGCAGTGATGGTTTTGGCATTTACCTGCAGGGACAGTGGTGTGCAGAGAAGTGGCCGCAGGATTGGAAGAATGGGGGGAGGAGCATTACTTTTTTGGAGCTCTTCCCGCTCCTGGTGGCTTTGACCATTTGGGGCAAGGAACTGGAGCATAAGAAGGTGCTTTTCCATGTGGATAACATGGCAGTGGTGCAAATCGTCAACAGGCAGTCAGCAAGAGATGAGCAGATTTTGAAGTTGTTGAGAGTGTTTGTGCTGGGCTGTCTGCATTATGACATTTCATTCAGGGCTTTGCACGTTCCGGGTGTGGACAATGACATTGCGGATGCTTTGTCTCGTTCGCAGTGGGAGAGATTCCATGGGCTGGCCAAGGAGGCGGACAGGATGCCGATCCCGATGCCGGAGCACCTCTGGTATGTAGGCAACGTAGGGTATTTCAACTGGTGGTAGGTTCTCTGTCCGTTTCCACGCGCGCAGCATATGCTCTGGCGTGGAAGGAATTTTTGGCATCTGGAGCTTGCAGGAGGGAGGAGTCTTGGCGCCGTTCTGAGGATGTTGTGCAGTTTATCCTAGACCTCATTGAGAAAAGCTTGTCTAGGGTTACTATTGCCGGGAAATTGGCGGGTATTTCTTTCATGGGTAAGCTCCTTTGGGGATATTCCCCTTCTGCTGGGGAAGTGGGAAGGAGGATGCTTGAGGGCTGGGCTAGGGAGCGGGGAGGTGCTCTTCTGTCTCGCTCACCTATTTCTTGGCAGTCGTTAGCATGTTTGTTGGAGGTTTTACCTGTAGTTTGCAGGGATGATTTTGAGGTGTCGTTGTTTGCTACCCTTATGGTGTTCATGTTTTTTGGGGCTTTTCAGGTTTCTGAGCTCCTTGGGACCAAATCAAAGCGGGGAATTTGCTGGCAAGAGGTGTTTTTTACGGACAAAGGTTTGAACATTTGGCTGTCCAGTTCAAAAACGGATCAGAGGGGCGTGGGTAAGGGGGTGTGGTTGGAAGCAGGAACCCCCAGTTGTACTTGTCCGCTGCGTTTGGCAAGGCAATGGAAGATTCTGTCGGGGGGGGGGTTGGGAGTGATTTGGTTTTTAAACATACGGATGGCTCCCGGGTAACAGACTATCAGCTGCGTATGGTTTTGCGCAAAGGGTTGCAGCGGATTGGGTTGGACGGGGCGCAGTTTGGGACTCATTCTTTTAGGATGGGAGCAGCGACTGAGGCTCACAACTGGGGTTGGTCTCAGGGTGACATTATGCGGCTAGGGCGCTGGTCGTCAGACTGTTTTCATAAATATGTGAGCGTTAACGCAGTGGAGGCGCATGCGTCAACCCCCCTTTTGTGAGTCTCTTTCTGTTTTCTCTTTTCAGGTTCTGTGGCTGGGCCCCATGTAAAGGAGTTGACGGTGTGGATTGTAAGGCATTCATTCATCAAGTGGGCACATGTGCAAGCATGCAAACGTTATTTCGGGGGAATGTTGGGGTTCAATGAGCATCTTTTTCGAATCATTTGGAAGGGAAAAGGGGGTATGCTATGGAGGGACCTTATTCCGTGTTTGAATAATGCCATGGTGAGGGGCCAGTGCCCGGATATTTTGTTGATACATTTGGCGAGAATGATCTCTGTGGTGTGAAAGGTGTGGTATTACTGCATGCAATGAAAAGGGATTTGGCCCTGCTGAAGGAGCGCTGGTCGGGATGCCATGTTTTGTGGACGGAATTGGTCCCGCGGAGGGTTTGGAGAGGGACTTTGAACCCCAGAGCTATTGATAGGGCACGGAGGAAGGTAAATGCGGAGATTTCTAGATTTTGCCGCAGTTTGGGTTTCGGGAGAGTGACTCACAAGGAAAGCCATTTTGAGGCGGTGGAGTTTTTTCGGGATGATGGTGTGCATTTATCCAGGATTGGCATGGATCTATATTTCCTTGAAATTAGGGAAGTTTTATCCAGATGCGTGAACGTCCAAGGTCATGGTCAAGGGGTTTAAAAGTTTTCTCTGTTGGGGGACAGAAAGAGGGGTGGGCAGTTGTCCCCCACCCCTTTCTTTCTGGGTGGCGGGGGTTATTTGAATTTTGACAGTTTTGTCGGAGGTTGGTTGATTAATTTGTTGAGTTGGTTTATCGACAGGGAAAGGATAGGTTGGGTAATTTTAGTTCGGTTACACAGTTTGGGTGATTGATAGCTGTAAAGGGGCAGGCAGGGGAGTTTGTTTAATGGAAGGGTTGTATTTAGAGGTTTATATGGGGTTATACAGGAATGTAATGTTTGATATTGTTGTAATGTCATAAATTACAGGCGGGGGCAGGTTCGAAGAAATTTA
Source organism: Triturus cristatus (assembly GCF_964204655.1). Classification (NCBI taxonomy): domain Eukaryota; kingdom Metazoa; phylum Chordata; class Amphibia; order Caudata; family Salamandridae; genus Triturus; species Triturus cristatus. The sequence continues at coordinate 345,951,724 of NC_140588.1, read as the reverse complement.
GGGGAGGGGGCGGGGTGTGGGGTTAGGTATATGGTTTATTTAGTGAGGTTTAGTTTTGGAAGGCTTTTTTGCCAAGGTTTTAAAATTGTTATGTGCACCTGTTCCAATAAAAGCGGCCTTTTTCACACAAAGTCTTTGTCCGTGGTCTGCTTCCCCCCCCACCCCTCCCTCCCAAGGAGGGCTTGGGGGGGGCAGCCGACCGCAGGAAGGTCCCCCCCGGGCGGTTTGGGAGGGGTGTGTGGGGGGGAGGGCTGGCCTCGCGCCAGCCATTTTGCGTTTGGGCTACATTTTTTGTAGCCCAAAAGTAGCCCAACTATAAAGCTTTTGGGCTCCTGCTCCCAGCCACCATTTTAGGTTTGGTGACCTAGTGGCTGGGAGCTTGGCTGTTAGTGTTTTTTGTCCCCTCTTTTCCCCCCCCCAAAAAACACTTTTTGCTTTGTTCCCCCCTTTTTTACTTTTTGCCCCTTTTTTCCGTTTTTTGCTTTTTATTTCAATTCGGGTTTTTAATTGGTGGTTTTTTCTGGGACAGGTGTGCAGGGGTTTTGCTATGTATTTGTCGCTTGGAGCAGGTGCAGTGCGGGGGTTATTTGAATTTTGACAGTTTTGCCGGAGGTTGGTTGATTAATTTGTTGAGTTGGGTTATCGACAGGGAAAGGATAGGTTGGTTAATTTTAATTCGGTTACACAGTTTGGGTGATTGATAGCTATAAAGGGGCAGGCAGGGGAGTTTGTTTAACGGAAGGGTTGTATTTAGAGGTTTATATGGGGTTATACAAGAATGTAATGTTTGATATTGTTGTAATGTTGTAATGTACGGGCGGGGCGGGTTCGAAGAAATTTAGGGGAGGGGGCAGGGTGTGGGGTTAGGTATATGGTTTATTTAGTGAGGTTTAGTTTTGGAAGGCTTTTTTGCCAAGGTTTTAAAATTGTTATGTGCACCTGTTCCAATAAAAGCGGTCTTTTTCGCACAAATTCTTTGTCCGTGGTCTGCTTCCCCCCACCCCTCCCTCCCAAGTAAAAGCGCTAGACTGTATGCACGTAAAGAAACGTCACAGTTAAAAAAATGAGTGGTCAATATTTCATAAATATATGGAATATCAACTAGAGAGGCCCATGAGTCAATTAGAAAAGGGTATCATGTGCAACTAATAGTCACGCGAAACGTTCCATTCCAAGCGAGAGGTTGGAAGGCAATCTGAATCCTTGACACAACGTCCGCTTTCCGCTAGCAGAATCAGCTTGGAAATAACAATTAAGCTGAGTAAATCCTGCCTTGTATGCCTGCTTACTACCGGTCATACATTATGTATACAAACAGACTAAAAGCGCTGGTTTTAACGCACTCTCTACTGCATCCAACCCTCCATGCTCTGTTATGAACAAATGTGACAAGTGGCAATAGAATTTTAATAAAAGCAGAAAACCCCCGTTCCCCGTGTCCCGTAACGTACTTGTTCTAGTCGGTGTGTGTATTCGATCTAGACCTCCGCCCAGCAAGTATAGCAGTAGCTGTGAGCAATGTGCTGCTTGATATAAGGACGCTGATATGCCCTGCGTTCTAAGTGTGAGGCGGCGTATGCGTCACTTCCGGTTCGGAAAGTGATGAGAGGCTAGAATAATAACCTGCCTTATCCTGTGTCAGTCCGACTCTGTGTACTTAGAAATGTGAGGCGACATGCGTGTCACGTCTGGTGAAAGGCTAGAATGCTAGCCAATCTCATAGTATGTAACTCTAGGAGCGTTTAATAATCGGTAAATGTCGAGTCAGGAAACAAAAGGATAAAGGGGATAAAGGCAATATGAGGTGTGGAAAAAGATGGATTACCTTACTTACCGAACTTGGTGTAAGGGTAAAACCGACAGGCCACGTGAATTAACTCACGGTAGGAAGCGGGGAGTACCCCTTCACACTAAGCTAGTGAGTCTAATTAAGGGGGCCGTGGCTCACAGCAACCAAAGATAGATAAATACAACTGTCACAAGTCACAAGAAGGGGCCTTACCCAGCGCAAGTACCGACCAAAAAAGCCGAGCAGGCCTAAGGGATCAGGATTCCCCTATGCTACAAGATATCATGACAGCGATCAACGGAGTCTGCACCTCCCTAGAAAAACATATGAATTCAGTCGCCACTGACATCTCCTTGCTCAGAGCAGACCTCAGAAAAATGGACTCTAGAGTGCTGGAAGTAGAAGACTGCACCAAGGGCCTTGTGGCTGACACAGCTGCACTCAAGAAACAAGTCTCAGAGCTACAAAGTCACTCCCAGCGATTCTCACGTCAACTTGATGATTACGAGGGGTGCTCAAGACGAAATAATGTTCGCATCATTGAAGTACCAGAAAGGGCGCAGGATCCATCAATGGACCTGTTCGTCGAAGACCTAGGGGCCTATTACGATGGCGGACAGACTTTGTCCGCCCGCCACGGTATCGGGAAACGGGTCCGCCCGCCATTGTGGCGGCGGTCCCGCAAGTGGCATTAGGATGCGCCCACCAGACTGGCGGGCGCATCATACAGTTTAAACATTGCGGCGGGCGGTACCCGCCGCAATGTGAAAAATGCATGTTGTGCATTTGAATGCACAATGTGACAGGCCCCGTGCGCTGCCTGCCACCTTGTACATGCAAATGCAGGGAGGTACCGTAGGTACCCCCCATGTGCACCCCCCACCCCCCGAACACCCTGTGGGCCCACAACGGGCCCCCAAAGAAAAAACTGCATGCCATACCATGGCGGAGTCTTCGCCATGGAAAGGCAATTCACCGCCATGATGATAATATGGATGCCGGTGCCTGCAAGGCACCGCCACCATATTCCTGGGCTTTTCCACCCGGTAGGCAATTGGGCGGATTTCCTACCGGTGGAAAACCGGCGGACAGTCTTCCCATCTGCCGTGGTCCCCTCGCCATCGTAATGTGGTGGGGGAAAAGTTATGCGGGCGGTAGATTTTAGCGGGCAGATCGCCACCGCCATACGGGCGGAGGCGATCCGCCCGCTATCATAATGACCCCCCTAGTATGGAACCACTTACAACCCAAACTCCTTTCAAACTATTTCACTATTGAGCATGCCCACCGCGTACTGGGGGGAAGACCCAAACCAGGGGCTCCTCCCTGGCCAATTCTTGCAAGGGTGTTCAACTTCCGCAATCAAGACGTTACACTCCAAACTGCTCGAAGTGCACCCCCTCTTAAATACTAAAACAGCACTATCTCTTTCTTCTCAGACTTTACCGCTAAAGGGCAGAAGCCAGGGCGCTCCTTTTTGGAGCTAATAAAAGCCTGATAGAGCGTTGCAAGATTCTGAAATTTGTAGGGGTGCATCATATTCACCGTTAGTCAGCACCCTCATATTAATCAATGTATGTTTAGAAATGTTTACGTGTAGGTTGCTTATTCATATATATGAAAATAGTGAACTAATGCTTAGAGTGTGGTTTAATAGTGTTTAATGTGTAAAGGCCTGATCACCTATATGCTAAAGAGAAGGCCTGTTCATTCCTTATGTTAGCTAATGTTGTAGGCCGAAAATGATTCCCTTGGTAAAGGCTTTGGGTTGCAGGGAAATGTAAAATCTTAAAGATGTGAACTGGCTTTTCTCGTTCCCATGTTTCTGTTGCAGGTGCAAGGACATGTAGCTCGTTAGGGAGAATAGATCTTTGTTTTAGGAGTTAGGATGCTGTGGGAAGCCAACAGGGGAGTGCATTGGAATGTGAGACAGATACATTTGCTGCGCAAGGTGCCTGGGACCCAAGGTCAAGCAAACCGTCGTTGGATGCAAGACAACTTGGTGGAAAACTACTGAGAGAAGATCTGGCTGAAGAGGTGTGACGAAGGGCGTGTTCTATGATTTTGGGGTTTTGCATTAGGGACAGTGCCCCGTGGTTTGAGCAGAGGAGGTTTAGATGGGAAGCTAGAAGGAGCATCTCAGAACGAGCTCTGACTAAGTGAAGGTACTTCTTAAAGGAGTCTTCACTTCTGACACCTTTTTCTTTGATTCCCTTGCCTGGGATGGGAATGCTAAGTAGGGATGTCACCTTAGAGGTAGAGTAGGGACAGACTAACGTTCTTCTTTTTGACTAATGATTCCCAATTTAGACATTGGGCTTACCATCGCCTTTTTGATGATTTTAGAATCTGTAATTCTTTTCGTTCTGAGTCGGATGAGAATCTTACGTAGGCTAGCTTTTGTATTAGTGTCCATTTACCTTTTGCACCTTGTATTAAGGTGTTTGTATGTTCAGTTGTTTTTGGTTGTAATAAAATCTTACAAATTTTAGATTCAGAGTCAGTGGTCCTTTCCAAATGAAGTCTAATTGTGGTAGATATATTTTGATAATTGTGTTCATCCCCTCCACGCTATCTGGCAAATAAAAAGATCCTGGTGACAGGTGAGGATTCTTGGAGATAACCAGGTAGGCAAGAATCCGGCCTTATCAGTTGGTAGCAGAGTAGGATGGTTATTTCCAATAGTGAGGGGAGATCTAGATTAGGATAAGAGATCCTTGAGGCCCATAGAAGTCAAGTGATGGTGACTCATCGGATGGCGAGCAGCGGACGACGGCGGTTGATGGAGAATGACAGAGAGTAGCAGTGCGGCGGAAAGCAGCAGTCGTGGAGGAGTGAGTATGAATAGGGTGAGATGTTGTAGATTGCGGTGTTGTTTTGATGTGTGATGTCTTGCGGAGTTGGAGAGAGTGTGGAGTGATTGTGAGATCAGACTGTGAGCGCGCGCAACCCGGGAAAGTCTTAGGCTCGACGAGTAGCTCAAGCGATTGTGGTGTAGAAGACACCCGAGGTAGATTTTGTTGACCACCGAAAGGGGATCGTGAGACGTCATCGATCACCTGGACCGTGATAGGGGGAGCGAATGTGTGAGTGCGTGAGAAACCGACACTGGTCGTGGGTTGTTGTACGTGGAATTTGAGTATTTGTAGCCTATCAGAGGTGATTGTCTGGCCGGACGTGGACATACAATTGCCAACCGAGGTCGACAACTTCGAGAGACTGTGGACGGACAGTCAGAGAAGTAACTTGTTTGGGACAAACGGTTATTTCAGCGTATGAATGGGACGAATGCAAGGGTGAGACGTGTGCTGTGAAGGAGGGGAACTGCTGCAAGCGGAGGACGGGTGACGTCAGAAGGTGCCACGCTGTGATAGGTTGGTTGGTGTTGCTGTTATTGGTGGGGTTTGACATCAGGAAGTAAACGAAAACATTGTGTGCGATTGAAATTTGTTCATCATGAAATGTTTTAAAGTTTTCCGAGAATTGTGGAGAGGTGACAAACATGTGGTTACTCGTGGGGGAGAAGAGGCCCCTCCCGAAGATACTCCAGCGCATTATATTGTTGCAAGAAATGTAGGGTTGCATACTATAATTTGGCGTTTACAATTGGCATAAAATGACCCAGAATGAAGGAGAGCTAGCTTTCCCGCGATATGGCTCATTTAGATTGGAAGTGTTGTACCAGTTGAAATCTGTGATGGCGGCATTACGACCCTTGCCGAGACCAACTCAGTTTGAAGCGTTACATGCATGGATCAGAGCAGTGCATGATAGGAAGAGGGATCGAAGTCAGGAAAGGATGAAAAAGTCGATTAAGGCATTCCAGAATGCAAGATGGGATGCAGAAGAGAAAAGGTGGAGAGTGCAAACGATAAAAGGAGACAGGTTGTATCCCCTACTGGTAAAAACTGATGGCTCAAGGATAAAGAGAGTGGAGGATGATGATGACAGTGACACAGATGACAGTCTGCTAGAGAGGTTGTTGTCCGAGAGACCACCTCCATACAATCCCGATCCTTGCGAGGGAAAATCGGCTCAGTCAGAAGAGAATAGTGGAGTACCGACTCAGTCGGAAGTGAGAATAGAAGGGAAGATCTCGACAGGAGCTGAGAGTACTAGAAATCAGCCTATAGCCAGCACAGAGGTTGGGAGAGGTGCTCGGTTACTGGATGCTCTAAAGGTACCGGTCACCATTGGACCCATTGTTTCTGTTTACTGCCCAGATCAAGAGAAAGTTGGAAGCTCAGTGCAGTCAGTTGTAGGAACGAAGAGTATGATTGAAGGAAATGGATCAGTGAGCGGGATGGAGCATACTCCAAAGCCTATAGAATGGAGTACGCCATTGCCAGCTACAGCAGACTCCTCTAGGGGACAGACAGATGTGAGACCAGTGAGGCCGAGGTCTTTGGCCGAGTTAAGATCAGATTTGAGGATGTGGGCACCACCAGTGAGGAATCAGAATCAGAGTGTGAGAACAGCAGAAAGTGAACGAGGCACAATAGTGAATCGTTCAGTTCCTATGAGTATGTCAGAAGAGAGTAGATCTCAGGAACGGGAAGGTGATTATGATGAAAGGGATGGTGCACCTTGTAGGGAAATACTGAAGGGAGCCCTGAAGGGGAAAATGGTAGATGTTGTGAGGCTAAAGGCAGAGGTAGATGAGATCATAAGTGGGAACTTGCCTCTTGAGAGAACATGCATGTACGAACAAGACGAGTTACTCTTTGTAGCGAAGGATGTGACTCGCAAGGCACGAACTGCACATGAGAAGTTGTCAGAATTGGCCAAAAAGTATGATGTGGACTTGTCCAAAACGAAATCATTGCAAGGAAGTCATAGATTGCAGTATAGTGATCAGGAATCGGAGAACCCATATCAAGGATTTGATCATAGCAATGCGTGCATGGATCACGCTTGATAAGTGGGAAGAAAGATGGTCCAAGAAGAAAAGTTCGAGAAGAACGATAGGAGAGACGCCACCCCCAGGTGTAAGGATGACGGAGGTAGGGAATTTCCTGTTACGAGAGGTACAGAATGGAGGATATGTGCATGTACCGTGGAGTAGAGGTGATTTGGCTGCATTTACAAATGATTTTCCCCGGTTGAGGGAAAAGCCTGTGGAGTGGCACAAGCAAGTTGATCGGTTTGTCAAAATTTCGAAGGTGTTGTGGGTTGATTTGAACACATTATTTAACATCGTGGTTCCGAGTGATTTATGGTCAGGATGTAAAATTGCTGTTGAGTGGCCAACCGCAGAGCCTGACAGGGACCCAATTTTGAATGGTCCGTCGCCCATTGTAATGAAAAAGTTTGAGCAGGTGATCACATGGTTGAAGTCGAAAATCTCACCTCAGGACATTGATTGGGTGAAGATAGATCGGACAGTGCAAGAGCCAAAAGAGACGGTGCATGAGTTTTATGAGAGACTTTTGCAGGCGATTTAACAGTACAGTAGATTAGATGTGTTAGACACAAAGGACATGGGACAGTTTGTTTCAAAATTTGTGTTGGGATTGAGGCCAGAAGTTAGTCTCATGATACAGCAGCATTTGATTTGTTGGCAGAATAAGCCAGTGGATGAGATTTTACGGTATGCTAGGTACTGTAGTGATGAGATAGAATCAAAGCACAGGAAGTTGAAAGACAAATTGATGCTTGTTCAGATGCAAACAGCTCAGGGACAGCCTAATGGAGGAACCTTAGGAAGAAAACAGGGAAATAATCAAGGAGGAAACCAGAATGCCCAGCGTCAGGGAAGACCAAAGTCAATTGATCCTAAGACAGGAATGGATGTGGCGACATTGAAAAAGACCACTGCGTGTCATCTTTGTCACCAGATCGGACACTGGAAACGCGAGTGTCCTTTGAACCCGTTAAATCAGATACAGTAAGAAGGAGAGGTAGTTCAGGTTCCTGTGGCGGACATGGTCCCTACAGTGACTCGACCGAAGATGGTCAAAGGGGGGTCTGGTGTTCCGCAGATGCAGGTTCCTCAACCACCTAGGATACCGAATACGTAACAGGGAGTCCGAACTTACCTACAGATGCCCATGTTTGAAGGGGGTGAGGAATATAGCCCAGATCCGTTCGCACGACCGTGCTTGAGAGGGGAAGAGGACTGCGCGCTTGGAGCAGTCTTGGAGGTAGATCAGAGAGGACCATTTGTGGAAGCAGACATACATGGTCACCCTACAACCTTTTTGGTTGACACCAGTGCTACTCGGTCTACTGTACGATCTGTAGTAGTCCCTGACCTACCCCTTTCAGGACAGTCAATCCAAGTCGTTGGTGTAGCAAATAAGAAAATGACTAGCCCATTGACCGAGCCAATTCTAGTGAAGATAGGAAATTTCAGAGATCGACACCAGTCTGTGGTGTGTGATTCCAGTCCAGTTTGCCTGTTAGGTAGATACCTGTTGTGCAAGCTGAATTGCACCATTTATTGTACCCCAAAGGGAGTAGAGGTACAGACGAGGGATGATGATGCGACCTTCAAGGTTGCGAATCAGCGTGTGTGCGTGGAAATGTATCCGGCATTAACAGTGGAAGAACTCCCATTAGATCTGAGGGATTCCGTGTTAATTGATGTTTGGGACCTCAGTGGAGAAGAGATCGGATTGGTTAAGCCAAATGTAGAGTTCCCTAGGACGCCCCAATATAATTTGTCACCTGAAACTATTGCAGGGATCAAACCTGTAATTGAGTCGATGATCAAGCAGGGAATTCTAAAGGAGATCATGGGTAGCCCATGCAATTCACCTATCATGGGACTACAGAAACCAAGTGGGAAGTTCAGGATCATACAAGACCTGCGAAAGATTAACGAGATAGTCGTTCCATGTTGTCCAGTGGTACCGAATCCGTCTGTGATCCTGTTTCAGATCCCATGTGAAGCTGAATGGTTCACAGTGATTGACTTGTGTCAAGCTTTCTTCTCGATTCCTCTACATGAGGAAAGCCAATTTCTTTTTGCTTTTCGGCTGGAGAATCGTGTGTTAACATGGTGTCGTATCCCACAGGGGTATACGGAGAGCCCGTCTATCTTCAATCAGATCTTGAAGAAGAATCTTGAAGGTCTTGTGTTGCCGCAGAACTCTGTTCTGGTGCAATACATTGACGATCTGCTTGTTGCGTCGGAGTCCGAAGACGCTTGCAGGATTGATACAATTGCCCTACTGAATTATCTGGCAGAGAATGGACACAAGGTGTCTCCTAACAAGCTGCAGTACTGCCTGAGTGAAGTGCAGTACTTGGCCCACAGAATTGAGAAAGGCAGGAGAAAGGTGTCACCGGACCGTATTGAGGCTATTATGAATATGCCTGTGCCTACCACTCAGAGAGAAGTCAGAATGTTCTTGGGGATGGTTGGCTACTGTCGCCAATGGATTCCCAATTTCTCCTTTGAAGCGAAGCCTTTACAACGGCTGACGCGTAAGGATGTGAGTGATCCCGTACCATGGGACGAAGACTATTTGAGATCATTCTTGAGGCTGAGGGGAGCTTTGTGCTGTGCCCCAACTTTGGGGATGCCTGATTACAATAAGGCATTTGCCTTATTCTGCTGTGAAAGGGAAGGTTGTGCATTAGCAGTCTTGACTCAGAGTCATGGAGGTGTCCGTAGACCAGTTGCCTACTTTTCAGCTACTTTAGATCCAGTAGCTTCTGCGTTGCCCGAATGTCTCAAATCCGTTGCTGCAACAGGTGTCAGTATTGAAAGATGCAAGAGTATTGTAATGGGTCATCCGCTTACAGTTTATGTACCACATTCTGTTGAACTGTTGATGACAAGGACTAAAACACAGCACCTCACGAATAATCGATTGACTCGCTATGAGCAAGTCATACTTGCTGCAGAAAATGTGACGTTGAAGAGGTGTTCTGTTTTAAATCCTGCTACGTTATTGCCTATTCCAACCGTAGATGATGAAGATTGTGAGGACCATGATTGCCTCGATGTGACTGAATTGTGCACCAAACTGAGACCAGACATTGTTGATGAGCCGCTCACAGACCCCGATGAAATTTTCTTCGTGGACGGTTCATGTTTAAGAGACAGTGCTGGTCGACTGAGAGCAGCGTTTGCTGTATGTACCATCACAGGAGTGGTTGAAGCCGCTTGTTTAGAAGGAGTATGCTCCGCGCAGGTGGCTGAACTTATTGCTTTGACCCGTGCCTGTTTGGCTGCTGACCAGATTCGGGTAACAATCTACACCGATAGTCAGTACTGGTTTGGTGTTGTTCATGATTTCGGGCAGTTATGGTCACAGAGGGGGTTCATGACATCTTCTGGTTCGCCCATCAGAAATGGGGAATATGTGAGACAGTTGTTGGAAGCATTGCAATGTCCTGAGGAAATCGCCGTTGTCAAATGTTCTGCGCACAGCAAAGGGAACGATTTAGTGTCGCGGGGTAATAGCTACGCAGATGAAGTTGCCCGGTTTTGTGCAGAATATGAATGCATATTTACTGAAGGCCATGTAGAAAAGAGCCAAGAGTGAACCGACCTCAGCATGATGTTGACCATGGCTGATACATGGGAGGAACTAAAACGGGTGCAGGAGGAAGTTACTGATCAGGAGCGAAACAGTTGGATACGAGCTGGATATGAAAAGGGAGATGTGGATGTATGGATTTCGAATGATGGACGAGCTGTGTTGCCACAATGTTTGTTGAACCCAATGGCACGACTGATACATGGTGCTGTACATCTTGGTAGAGACGCAATGATGCGAGTGTTTCGACAGACCTGGTACAATCCGAAGTTTCGTGCAGTAGCTGAAGCTGTGTGTCAGAGGTGCGTTATATGTCAGCAGATGAATGCCGGAAAGAGAACTGCTGTGACTTTGGGCCACATTGGGAGGTCAGGAGGGCCTTTCAATAGGATGCAGTTGGATTTCATTGAGATGCCCAAATGCAATGGGTTGAGGTACATCTTAGTGGTAGTATGTGTCTTTTCAAGATGGGTGGAGGCTTACCCAACACGTAGATGTGACACACTCACCGTAGCTAAACTGTTACTGAGAGAACTTATCCAGAGGTTCGGTTTCCCGACCTCTTTGGAGTCAGACAGAGGGACACATTTCCATAGTGAGATCATGTAATTGCTTTGTGCTGCCTTAAGTGTGGATCAGAGATTGCATTGCAGTTATCGACCAGAGGCTTCTGGGATTGTGGAACAAGTTAATGGGACTTTGAAAGCACGGATGGCAAAAGTGTGTTCTTCGAAATCACTCAAATGGCCCGACGCACTTCCCTTAGTTCTCATGAGCCTCCGTAGTGTTCCCGATAGGAGGACTGGGTTGTCACCTCATGACATACTCATGGGGAGAGCAATGCGAGTACCAGCAATACCTGCTACTGCTTTAATTAACATCACTGATGACTTGATTCTCGACTACTGTAAGGGCCTGGCTGACGTAGTCCGTTCTGTGTCTCAGCAGGTGCAAGCAGCAGTTGTTCCAGCTGCAAGTGACCAGTGCCACGACCTATGCCCAGGGGATTGGGTGCTTGTGCATAAACACGTGACGAAGAGTTGCCTGGATGCTCGTTGGCGTGGTCCGTACCAGGTAATACAGGTTACGAACACGGCAGTAAGGTGTGGGGGACTGCCGAACTGGGTGCATGCCTCCCATACCCGCAGAGTTCCAGCACCCCTGGAAGATACAGCCCCTCGCGTGAATGAAAATCCAGCTGAGGTGGCAGAGCCATCTGAGAGGGCAAGCCAAGCTCTGAGGGTTGCTGATGCCGTTGGTTGTGCACTAGACCGAGCTGAAAGGGGTTGTGCAAATCGAAGCCCCAAATTTGACTCATACGGAGAAAGTGTTGTTGTTGGTGGAGTCGAGTCAAATTCTGCTGAAGAAGGAAGTAGTGCACAGGGTACTCGAAGGGAGAGCAGCAGTGCCACTGAAGCAGAGAGAGTTTGGCCCATGAACCAGAGACGGGTAAACTTGAGATTGGCACCTGGAAGAGATCTTGCCCCAGTTTCTGAAACGTCTGAACCTGAGCAAAGTGACGAAGAGCAAGCTTGAGTTAATCTGAGAAGGTCCAGGAGAGTAAGAGTGCCGTGTCAAAGGTACGCCTCACCAGAGTGGATATACGCTGTGACTGATGCCAGGCATACCGAGTACAGGGAGGCTGAGATCCCTGATATTGATCAGCAATTCTCCAAACTTGAAAATAGAAGTGTTGCTGAGAGTTCCAGGATTGGAAATCGAAGGAATACTGACCCTCAATATTCCGAATCCACCGCTTCTGAGTAAAGTCCGTGAGTTGATTCTGGAGACGCTGGTTTTTCCGACTTTTGCTATTGTACCACCACATCAGGAGTTGGTAATCCTTTGTCTTGAGATTTTGCAAGGAGTTTTAGAGCTGTTGGGAGCGAATATCATTCTGGATTAAAAGTAAAACTTTTGTTGTACATAAAGGTCCAAAAGAAGAAGATAACCTAGGTCCGAGTGGAAGAAGAATAAAGTTAGGGACTTTCCGTCAGGACACTGAAAGAGGGCTAAGAAAGTCTTTGTGTGGACTGTGTAAATAAGGAACTGAGAATTGCTAGGGAACTTCCAGCTTCAAGGCGATGTGTGAAATGGTTTGACAGAAAATACTCGGATGAGATAAGAGACTTTTCCTTGTTGCTGTTAACTGAAATCCTGAGAACGTTGCAGAGATGGCGGATGCTGGAAAAACCCACCGTAGAGCTAAATTAGTGTTAGGTACACTTTTAGGGGTAATGATAGCTGCTATAGCTGTGATAGTGGTAGCCTCATATATCGTTTCCCATGAGCAGGAGGGGGAGGTACAGGGGACACCTACACCTACCACCTCTAGCCAGACAGAGGTTACTATAGGAGCTCAAAGACTTGAAGAGAGTCGTAGGTTTCATATGGATCTGTCCAGAAGTGACTTTAAGCTTAATGCTTATGCGAAGCTGTTGTATGAGTATGTTGATGCGATGGATGCGAAAGATTGCTATGTGTGCATGCAGCTACCTTCTTCCGTGGATGAGGGTATTAGATACCATCATCTACCATTAACCTTTGGGATTTCTTGCAGCTTATTGCTTAGCATCTTTTATGAGAGAAGACAATTTGAGTATTTCTTTTCCAATTATGATGCAATACTTCCTGAAGTCCCGGCATATAAGCATTTGAATAAGTACGACTATTATAAGTCAGAGGACAGACTTCGGAAGTATTTCATACCGACCTTGAGTTTGGATACAGTTTATGCCCACCAACATAATCTAACGTGTTTATTGTCTGAAACAGAAAAGAAGTTTATTGGCCAGATAGAGGATAGATATAGAAAACTAACTCAGGCATGGAAAACAGGGGAGAGTCCAGTAGATTGGACTGATGAGGAGAAGTTACACAGATCTAAGGGAAGTTATGGACCCATAGCGCTAGATCAGACGCAGAAGGGGAAGTTGTGTGTGAGACGTCCTCAGACTTATTATGAAAAAGTCTTGGTAGGACAGAGTACGTGCGATCATACCTTTACCATGGAGGACTCTGCTAAGAACTTTTTGCAAGGTCCGGTGCAAGTGATTCCAACTGTGTATTTTGTTTGTGGAAGGAACGCCTATGTGAGGTTGCCTGCGAATTGGTATGGCACATGTTATTTGGCTATTATTTTTCCAAAGATTTATCATACAGAAGATTTAAATCTTTTGGAGACTGGACACCACTCTAAAGTGCCGAGAGCTGCAAGTGCAAGAGCAGTGATTGGTGATATCTTTGGAGCAATGATACCAAGTTTAGGTGTGGTTTTGAATGATGTGAAGATAAGAAAGTTGGCGACTGTGGTTGATGAGTTGTCAATGAATACGGCGAGGTCTTTGTTGTTGGTGGATGGAAAGATGTTGTCGATAAGAACTATGGTTTTGCAAAATCGTCTTGCTTTATACGTGTTATTGGCAAAAGAGGGTGGAGTCTGTAAATTGTTGAAAGTTCAAGAATGTTGCACGTATATTCCAGATAACAGCAAGGATCTGGAGAAATATATCGACAACATTACCACGATTCACCAGGAGATTGCGGATTTGACTGAAGAGGGGGTGTGGGAGAAGATTGGTAAAGTATTCGGTCGTGTGAGAAGTTGGTTTGTGAACTTGGAAAAGGGTTTCCTTGGATTCGTATTGAAGCCTCTTATTATTGTTGTGGTTTGTGTGATCTGCTTGTGGGGTCTCATTAGAGCCTGTAAATGGTACAGAGGAAACAAGGTTGGGAGAGCTCTTAGATCGAGTGTGAGGTGAATGGCTAGACTGCAGGACAGTCAATACCAGAATCTTAAGAGAATGGAGAGGTTCCGACAAAATAGAATGGCAACAAGCACTGTTTAGGTCGGTTCTTTTTCCAAGGGAATGAGGTTGTGATGGTGTGATGAGATTTGTCATCAAAGGGGGGAACTGATAGAGCGTCGCAAGATTCTGAAATTTGTAGGGGTGCATCATATTCAACGTTAGTCAGCAGCCTCATATTAATCAATGTATGTTTAGAAGTGTCATAGAAATGTATTGATGCAATCGTTTAACTTAGAGGTGATTAGAAATGTAATAATGCTTTTGTGAGGATCAACGTTGCAAGTTATTGTGAATGTATTCAACAAAACGAATAATCATTAGTTTTCGTACAATGCAATGTATTAGGCTAAATGTGTGCCATGTTAAAGTTTACGTGTAGGTTGCTTATTCATATATATGAAAATAGTGAACTAATGCTTAGAGTGTGGTTTAATAGTGTTTAATGTGTAAAGGCCTGATCACCTATATGCTAAAGAGAAGGCCTGTTCATTCCTTATGTTAACTAATGTTGTAGGCCGAAAATGATTCCCTTGGTAAAGGCTTTGGGTTGCAGGGAAATGTAAAATCTTAAAGATGTGAACTGGCTTTTCTCGTTCCCATGTTTCTGTTGCAGGTGCAAGGACATGTAGCTCATTAGGGAGAATAGATCTTTGTTTTAGGAGTTAGGATGCTGTGGGAAGCCAACAGGGGAGTGCATTGGAATGGGAGACAGATACATTTGCTGCGCAAGGTGCCTGGGACCCAAGGTCAAGCTAACCATTGTTGGATGCAAGACAACTTGGTGGAATACTACTGAGAGAAGATCTGGCTGAAGAGGTGTGCCGAAGGGCGTGTTCTATGATTTTGGGGTTTTGTATTAGGGACAGTGCCCCGTGGGTTGAGCAGAGGAGGTTTAGACGGGAAGCTAGAAGGAGCATCTTAGAACGAGCTCTGACTAAGTGAAGGTACTTCTTAAAGGAGTCTTCACTTCTGACACCTTTTTCTTTGATTCTCTTGCCTGGGATGGGAATGCTAAGTAAGGATGTCACCTTAGAGGTAGAGTAGGGACAGACTAACGTTCCTCTTTTTGACTAATGATTCCCAATTTAGACATTGGGCTTACCATCGCCTTTTTGATGATTTTAGAATCTGTAATTCTTTTCGGATGAGAATCTTACGTAGGCTAGCTTTTGTATTAGTGCCCATTTACCTTTTGCACCTTGTATTAAGGTGTTTGCATGTTCAGTTGTTTTTGGTTGTAATAAATTCTTACAAATTTTAGATTCGGGGTCAGTGGTCCTTTCCAAATGAAGTCTAATTGTGGTAGATATATTTTGATAATTGTGTTCATCCCTCCACGCTATCTGGCAAATAAAAAGATCCTGGCGACAGGTGAGGATTCTTGGAGATAACCAGGAAGGCAAAAATCCGGCCTTATCAAGCCCTTCGAGCACAAGGGATCAAATACACTATGCTGTTTCCAGAGAAACTACATGTGGAGGCAGAGGGGAAAAGCTGGTTCTTTGTGGAGTTGGAGGAGGCTCAAGATTGGCTGGATGGTTGGCAACGAGTTAGCCACAAAAGATGTTCGGACCGACAGGAGCGACGTGGGACCAAGCAGCAACAGCGGCAAGATCAAGTGCAGGATGACGGAGACCGACACGTTTTTTTTTTTTAATTCTTTTTATTGAGTTCCAAAATAGACAATCATCATTGCTGCCATACAAGGCTGTACAATAATAAAAAAGAGATCAATAAAATAACAAAAGAACAATTGCGATTGAACATCTTGCAGTATGTCTGCACATGAACTTTGATACCACATACCAGTACTTATGCTAAGGACGAAACACTTTATTACCCATTAACATTTTCAACAAGCATGTGCGGATTCGCTTTGGGCCTGCGATAGTAAATATTGCCGTAGTGGTTCCCAAATGTCCTTGGGCTTCGAAGATGATGGAAGTTCTTCGCCATACAGTTCTAGGTTTTCCCTGCAGGACACCATGTCTTTGATCCACCTGTCAGCACGGGGTGCCAACGTGCTCTCCCAAGTTAGCGCTATTCGCCTCTTTGCCAATAAGAGAGCAATTCTCACAAATTTCCCTAAGGTACCCTTTATCTGGGGCACATAACAGAACAAACAAATCAGAGGTGTACATTGCAAAGAAATATCTGACATAGCATGTATACGTTTCAATACGTCTTCCCAGTACTGGAATACAAGCCTACAGCTCCACGCCAGATGCCAGAAGTCTGCGTATGGCCACACCGCTTACAATTACTCGTATCTCGGAGGCCGATTTTGTATAGTTTGAGAGGTGTGTGATATATTTGATTAATGTATTTCAAATTAATAATTTGTGATTTACCATTGGGTGTGAGTTGACTGGTCAGTGTGCAGATGTGTTCCCATTCCGTCGGTGTCAGTGGAGGAGCCAGTTTATCATTCCAACGAGCTAGACTTCTGTCCACCCCCTCACAGTTTCGTCTCGAACTGCTCTGTATAATTTGGTGACCAGCTGGAGCCGAGTGGGGGCTACTAATAATAGCTGTACGGAATGTAGGGGGGCTGTTCAGCAGGAAAAGACGTTTAGTGCTTATTGAGTGGGAGATTCATATGATGTAGAGTGAATTGAAAGAGAGGAGTTTGCTTAGTAATGTATGTAAGCTCCTCAGATGTAATGAAGTTCCTATCTGGATAGAGATCCTGCATGCGGTCGAGACCAGCCTCCCTAAGTGAACGCCTTTGGCCCGCCTCCTGCGTCACCGATAGTGCTGCATGGCACGCCAATGGTATAGCCGGAGTATATATAGAAAGTTTATTCACAAGATTGCCAATGGCCTGACAGGCAGCAATTGTAGCACCCAGGGTATTTATTTCTGATTTTGGCGTGCCTCTGTGTGTGTGTGTAATCATACCAGCTAAAGGGTTAGGAATCTGTGCGTCACCGTCCTTCACTGCAACGTGAGGTGTGAAAGCGTGGGGATGTTATGTTATAGCGACTCATAAAGCGCGCGATTACCAAATAGGTGTCCTGGCGATGATACCAATAATAGGCAGATTGCACCTGTGCACAAAGATAATAGATGTAGAAGTCTGGTGCACAGAAGCCTCCCTTTGCTTAGTCCAGTGTTAGCGTGTTCCAGCCTACTCTTGCCTGTTTGCCCCCCCACATAAGTCTAAGCAAATGAGTTCTCACCGTTGCAAAGAATTGTCTTGAGAGCTTTATAGGGATATTGCAAAAAAGATATGAAAACCATGGCAAGATGACCATTTTAATAACAGCAATACGATCTGCCAGGAACAACGGGAGAGGTGACCATCTATCCACCTGGTGCTCAAGCACGGTGCAGGCCTTTCCATAATTTTCTCTTATAACAATCTCTGGGTCATGATGCACCCTCACCCCCAGATATTTCACTGGTTCAGTTGACCATACAAGTGGATATTCCATATGTGGAGGGGTAGTATTCGCGGTCAAGGGGATTATCACCGACTTGTGCCAGTTGACTGTAAGACCAGAGAACAAGCCAAAACGGATATATTCACGCAGAACAGGGGCTAAATATCTGTGGGGTTCACGGATAAAGAGCACCGTATCGTCCGCATACAGGGATATGCCAACCGGGCTATGCATGAGATTTAGTGCTGATTCCCTATGACACTGCCGAATCACACACGCCAGTGGTTCTAGCATGAGAGCGAATAAAAGTGACGATAGAGGACAAGCTTGTCGAGTGCCTCTTTCAATTTAGAATGGCTTAGAGGTGAGTCATCCCACCCGTACGTGCGCTGATGGATCAGTACACAGGAGTCGCACCCAACTCAAAAAGATGCCCGGAAACACCATCCGCTTTAATATGTTAAACATATATCTCCATTCAATGGAGTCGAATGCTTTTGCTGCATCCAACATGATGGCTGCAGAGGGTAAATCAGGATCTAAAACATGGAACATAGCAAAAATGGTTCTCAGATTATGGGAAGTGGAGTGCTCCGGTATAAACCCGGATTGGTCTGGTAACACTAAACTGGACATTAGAGGTTGAAGCTTGGTAGCTAGGATTTTAGCCCGAATTTTCGTGTCCAGATTAATCAGCAAGAGATGACGATATGATTCACAGAGAGAGGGTGGTTTATCCTTTTTGAGGAGTGTGATGATCAGGGCCTGTCGGAGGGAAGGAGGTAGTATGCCCGACTCATGGGCCTTCGAATACATCTCCAAAAGATAGGGCGTCAGAAGGTCAGCATACGCTTTTAAAATTCGGCTGTGAGGCCGTCCAGCCCTGGGGCTTTGTTTTTTGGGAGGGAGAATATCGCTGCTTTATTATCGGATATGCAATGGGTTGGCTAAGATACTCGCGGTGCCCATTTGACAGCCAGGCACAGGCAATGTCAGAGAGGTAAGCATCTAGGGCATCATCATCCATGCTCCCACGTGACGTATACATATCCATAGAACAATCCTTGAACTGATCAACTATATCCTGTGATGTGAAATGTTCCCCTCGTGGGCGTCAACGATCTTGGTAATGTGGTGATATTCGGCCCGAAACGTTAATCTGGTAGCCAGCTGCCGGCCTGGTCTGTCCCCTTCACCATATGCCCTGGCGACATGTCGACGTGATAAATAGCGTGTTTCAGTTTCTGCCATTGTGTTATATTCCACAAGCAGCTCATGTATACGGGCAAGTATGGAAGCACATGGCGTGGTCGTATATTGTTTTGCCAAGTCCCCCAGCGCTGTCAGTATCTTGGAAAGTTGGCCCCTGATATCCCGTAGTATACCTGCTGTTGTGCTAATGCAGACCCCCCTCACAGTGACCTTAAACACTTCACATAAGGTGGCCGAACTATTGCCCGTGCTCAAATTTAACTCAAAGTATTGTGTTATGGCCCTCCTAATTGTGTTCGTGTATGTGGGGTCTAGTAGGGCTTCAGCACGAAAGCGCCACGCGAAGGGACGGTGCGTGTTTGTAGGGATATTGAGGTCCAGCCGCACTGGGTTGTGATCAGATGAGGTGCATGGAAGAGGAGCGACATCTGTGACCCACTTGTTCGCTCCCTCACTCAATAGCCAATAGTCCAGGCGGGACCAACTATTATGCGCCGGTGTGGCATGTGTACCCCCGCGTTTTGGCATTCCGTAAGCGCCACGCATCCACCAAACCTAATTCTAACATGGCGTCTCTTATGCATTCGACAACTTTGATGGTGTGCACACTCAGTGGGTTGGATTTGTCTTTGCTAGGGTCCAAATGTGTGTTTAAATCTCCACCCCACAAGATGGCTGCATCCGGCCAGGTGCGCAATATGCTGAGCATTTGTATAAATACCTGAGGCTTATCTACAACAGGGCCATATACATTAATAATCGTGATCATTGACATTCCCAGCTTACCATGTACCATAGCCCAGCGCCCTTCATCATCTGTATAGGTTTTGAGTGGTGTACATGGCATACCCTCTTGAATAGAATAAGTACCCCCATAGCATAGGTAGAATACGACGAGGCAAGTTTGTATCCCGCCCATTTAATCGCGATCTTGGCCTCTGTTGATTTAGATAGGTGCATCTCCTGTAGGAGAGCTAGTTTAACCCTATGCCTATCTAAGTAGGCAAACGCTTGCCAAATCTTTTTGGGGGAATTTAGCCCATGGACGTTCCAGGTTAGACATGTGTCTCTATCGCCCATGACCAGATTTGAGAAATCCAATCACACACATGTAGCGAAGCAGGGCGTAGTCAGGTGCATTAGCATGTTGGCATCTTGGCAAGTATAGCAGTACAATCACAATAAACAGTCCCCAGTAAAAACTATAAAATCCCCCACCCACTTTAGCAGTCCCAATTTGCCAAAGCCATATCCCAAACTCGCAACATTCCCCAACAAACAGAAACAACGGCAGAGCACAATATGGGGTACACCCATTAGGGGACGCCGCGGCACATCCAACTCCCAGGTGAAACAGGGAGATGGCCTCCTAGTGTAATCTCGTATTCCTGCAAGCAAACATCAATCTTAGAAAGGAGGAAACTTGTAGTGGCAGGAGCCAAGATACAGATGAACTGCGGCTATCAAACAGCATAGCGACAATCATAGTGCATTACATAACAGTCCTGCATTCCCTGTGAGATCAAAAAATAGCGTAACATAAAAGGATATGAGTGCAGAAATATAGCCAGCGATGGTACTTCGTCATGGCTATGTAAAAGCAAACATCAGCCCATAGGAGGCCACATGCCATCATGTTCGCTGTATTTGGTGACCACAGCATTTCAGACCGAGTTCGATCCATGAGGTGGCCTGTTAGTCTGAGGACAAATAGATGGGTCTTGACTGTTATTCTTCATTATCCGATGTATCAGGAGCAGCCTGTTTTTGGTGTCGAAGAGACTTGGCAAGGGGGCGTGGCTTGAGCGCGAGGCAAGATGGCCGCTTACTAGAGAGGCTCTGCCCGGCTGAGCCTTCTATCCACCTATTATCCGCCTTCAACACTACATTTTAGCGCTGAAGATCGAGCATTTCTCCTCTATGGAGTGTCCTTACCGGATAGGGGCTGATATCACTGCACAGAATCGCGGAGGCCCTTATTGCAAGGGGGAGACTGAATGCGGCGACCATCACCTAAAATGGCGGCTCCCGCGCTGCCCTGAGATTGGCACGCTGGGGACTGACCTGTGGCTCTCTGCACCCGCGGTGGGCATTGTGGCTGTTTGTGGGACTGGCCCTGTTGACAGAGCACACTCGGTGTTCACTGACGGCCTGCCCATCGGACTGCTACCCTGTACTGTGAGCTCGCCTTGGCCGCCGGAGAAAAGAGCTGAGAGGAGCTTGGGGACCCGCAAATCCGGCCTGGACTGCCCGGAGCTGTGCGGAGGAGCTGCTGAATCCAGTGTGCTCGGCGCCGGTTGTGGTGAGTGGGGGGCGACCTACCCTCTGGCCGGTGTCCGTGGAGGCGGTGCTGGTTGGGGATCGGGTCGCGGCCTGTGAGCTGTGGCTGAGCGTGGGAGCGCACGGGAGTGCGGTGGGCTGCGCTGGTGGCTATTCGCTGAAGTGGCGGTTCGAGGTGACAACTGGCCGCCTGAGCTCATTCATTGTTCCCACATTGCCTCGGTCTGGAGTGTGCACTGAAGTCCGGGGTGCAGTGTAGCTATTGTTCCACGGGTGATTCTTGGGCACCCTATGTGACTTTCTGCACTTGCGTGAAGAGAAGGCTTCCCCCTGTTTTCTTTTTTTCTTTTTTCTTATCTACTAGCTTGTGACTGTTATCTGGAAGGCTGTGCTCCACTCTGCCTCTGGACCCCTGTTGAGGTCCGTGCAGTACTGGCATCTCTTAGGTGGCGAGGTGCTCCTCTTTGAGTGAATCTAAGCATCCGGCGCCTTCGTGTACTAACCGTTCTGTGGTGCTCCCCCCCAGCAGTGGTGCTCGCGCTCCCCATATATGCGACACGAGGGGCTAACTAGCTGTGGACGCCGCCCCTCTGGGATCATCGTTTGCTAGAATCACTACAGTTGAGCTTGTTGGGCCTGTGGACATGTGGTGCATCTTGCTATGGGGTGAACCGACAAAACGCAACCTCGCCTCACCTTTGAGGCGTGCAAATCCTCTAAGACCACGCAGAGAGTGGCCTCGGACTCTGAGGCTGACTCCCCAGCTGCCGGACCACCCACCCTCAAGACAACACTACTGGCCATGCAGCGCAGTTTACAGTCTATATAGGGGACGATGGCTGCAGTGAACCATCGCTTGGACCATATGTTAGCACAACTCGTGAAACACAGTGCTCACATGGGTGAAGTGGAACAGTGGGTGTCGTTGACGGAGGGCGGACTAAGCGAGGTCGCAGGGAAGTCATTGAACATGGAGAAGGTTCTCTCTTTAATCCATGCTAAGAGTGAGGACTTGGAGGCCCGTTCCCGACATAACAAAATTCGCATAACGGGTCTCCCAGAATCCACGAATGTGGGCAAGATGGAACTGTTCTAAAGGATAATCTTTGGTGCCGAACAGTTGTCCCCTATGTTCATAGTCGAGCGGGCGCATAGATCACTCGCGGCGCGGCCTGTTCCGGGTGCTCCTCCTCGCCCAATCATAGTGCGGCTGTTAAATTATAGGGATCGAGACGTGATTTTACATAAGGCCCGTGACAAGGGGAACATTGTGCACCAGGGCAATGCTCTCTCATTCTTTTCTGATTTCACAGTTGCGGTGCAGGCCACATGGAGGGAGTTTGGTGGCGTAATAAAGCTTCTACACTCTGAGGGGGTCCCTTACGCTATGTTATACTCTGCTCGCCTGCGCATCGGTCCCGAGGGGGACTCCGAAATCTTCACTAACCCTAAGGCTGCCCTTGAACACGCTAAGCATTTGAAACAAGCAAGGCGAGAGTCTCAGGTGCCTTCAGACACTGAGGATCAGTAGGGATCTACAAGCCTGTTATATATGCTGCGGTTTGGATGATGGTCTCAGTATAATGTAGCATTGTTACCTCTAACTGTTACTTTTTTCCCCAGGTGGTTATGTTTGAGATCTAATGCCAATATATGCTTTTCTTCGACTGGGAGATAGGGGACACTGCACTATTGTGTGGAGGACATAGATATTATTACTGCTCAGCCACCTCCTACTAGATGGAAGGTTAGATGCATTCGTACGCCCCCCTCATGGGAGTACCCCATCTGTGCTCAGTTGTATTATTTTGTTGGTTGGGTTGGGTGGGATTGAGTTGGGACACTTCTTTTTGGTGGGGTTTAATTTACCAGCAATGGGATGGCTTTGGCATGTTGGGGAGGCCGAAGTGGGTGGGGAGTTGGTGGGGGTGATGGGCGGTGTACAGTTGGCACTATCGGGTTGGCTTATGTCTGACTTCTGGCACAAGGTATGGAATAATGTTCTTAGTATATCTATGCCTCTCAGATTCTTCAAGACTCATGAATGGTACTCTTAAATTCCAAATTTGGAAAGTATGTGGCCTTAACAGTTTCAAGAAGACCCGTACTGTTGACTTCTGGCGCAATATTCCTAATAATGTACTTGGTATATGTATGTATTTACGATTTTCCTGAGCCCTATGAGTGGTAACTTTAGATTTCTCACATGGAATGTATGGGGTCTTAACAGTCCTAAAAGATACGAACCATGATAGCGTGCCTTGACAGGCTGAATATTCACGTAGCCATGCTACAGGAGACTCATCTTACTACTCTATCTGAACGGATAAAATAACGTATAGGTCTCTAGCCCCACAACAATATTTTAATTTGGGCTATTCAAAAGCACTGAAACTAAAATTCTTAAAGTTACGACTTGGAGTGATGCCATGCACACAGCATCTCCCCCCATGGAAAAGGGATCCGACCTTTACAGTATGCAGTTAATGTAAAAAAGGCCGGGGGACATTACCCATACCATTTGTTCTTGCACGGAGACACTTCAAGAAAGGAGGCAACTATAAAAAATTCCCTTTAATCAAAGGGGGAATCGGTCAAGGAGGCAGGCAGTTTTGGCCTGCTTTGACCCAGCATCCCCACAATTGAACATTAGATTAGTTAAACTTCTTGATGCGGCCCGGGCAAAAATGCCAAACTGACACCAAAATCTTTGGGCACTGCAGCCATAGGCCTATCAGCTTTTGCTGGGGGTGATCCAATTGATGCAGGCATCTGGGACACTTGCATAGGTGGCTACTGTATGTTTAAATTTGTATTTTAACTTGTAAGATAACAGAAGTGTTTATTAACAGTGTGACGATATTTTATGGAGGTCGTATATTTTACATATGGTTTTTAATTTCGCATGTATTACATTGGTCTTAAGTAACTTTGCAAATAAATAAACTTCAAACTATCTGAACGGAATGTGGGAACTCGGTGGGCAGGGGTTCAGGTTGTCTCATCTTACTCTTAGTATTCCCGGGGGTGATGATACTTGTCAAGAAGGGAGTCCCATTTCAGGTTCATGGCACAGAGATAGATGATCAAGGCCGGCTGGCCATTGTGCATGGAATGCCTGGGGGTGCGAGTGTGCTCTTGGCGAATGTATATGGTCCAAATGTGGATGATCACCCAAGCCAGGAACTTGCATGATATTTGGCGTATGAGGCACCCAGGGGCAAGAGAGAGCACGTTTATCTCCACAGAACATGGTACGTGGTCCCGGCTGGATTATTGGCTGCTGTTGGACGCCGCTTGCAATTGGGTTATGGATGTCCAACACCAAGCTAAGACACTGTCAGATCATTTGCCCGTCCTCCTAGAGCTAACGGTTCCTGGTTATGAAAAACCCCCGTTCTCATGGCGACTGCAACTGTCATCCCTTACGGACCAGGTTTTTAGGCATACAGTTGGTGAGGCTATTCAAAATTATTTCAGGGAAAATGTTGGGACGGTCAAAAATCAGGGGGTTGTTTGGGAAGCATTTAAGGCTACAATTCGTGGGGTTTGTATTGGTGCGTAGGCGGGTGTGCTTCGAGATCTACGCCGCAGAATCCAAAAGCTGGCTGGGGAGATAGCTACACTGAAGCAGGCCTATGCTCGCGATCCAGTCCCTGAGACAGTGGCCGCGATCCGCGATCTGGTAACTGAGCATAACGAGACAGTGGATCAGTAAATGGCATCCATATCC
Source organism: Triturus cristatus (assembly GCF_964204655.1). Classification (NCBI taxonomy): domain Eukaryota; kingdom Metazoa; phylum Chordata; class Amphibia; order Caudata; family Salamandridae; genus Triturus; species Triturus cristatus. The sequence goes on along the minus strand of NC_140588.1, from coordinate 345,927,023 downwards.
CGGAGGTGCACTGCCCATTATTATGGGGAGGGAGGATGCCCGAGCCGCTCATTTGCACAGACGTTAGCTGCCCCGCATAGCCAGGCCTACATTACCGAACTGCTGGACAGGGAAGGGGAAGCTCATTTTGGCACTACTGAGATTAGCAAAGTAGTGCTGGACTATTATTCGGACTTATATGGGGACCGGGAACCACCGGTGGCGGAGGATATCCAAGCATACTTGGAAGATGTGGCACTAGGCTGGCTACCACCAAATTACAGAGAATACCTCACACAACCATTTGACGAAGATGATGTTAAGCAGGCCATTATGTCTCTCCCAACCTGCAAGGCAGCGGAGCTAGACGGGCTCCCCAGTGAATTTTATAAGGCTTATGTTGATGTTCTCGTGCCGCGCCTATGAGAGGTATTTGCTGAGGCGTATGACTCGGGAGATTGGCCCCCCTCCCTTAAGGAGGCTTTAATAGTATTGCTTCTGAAAGCCGATAAGGAGGCAAATGTTTGTGACTCCTACAGGCCCCTTTCTATTATAAACATTGATGCCAAAATATTGGCCAAGATTATCGCAACCTGGCTCCAGCCACTAGTTCCCAAACTGGTCCTTCTAGACCAGTCAGGGTTTGTGCCCTCAAGATCTACAATGCACAATCTCCCTCCAGTGGGAGTTCATGTTTACCGTCCTGCTGCGGATGGGCCTGCCACCGTTTTAAAAAAAAGTGGATACACCTCCTGTACACTGTACCAGGATGGGTCTCCGATCCCTTCTCTATTAAACGGGGCACACTGCAGTGATGCCCCCTGTTGCCCATGTTATTTGCATTGGTGCTTGAGCCTCTGGCTTGCAAGCTGTGCCAACTGCATGCTCAGGCGGCGCTGCGGTTTCGGCAGAGACCTTTGGTGGTGTCGTTATACGTCGACAACATGCTGCTCAATGTCCGAGAACCCTCCACATATTTATCTGCACTCCTGCGTGAATATGTCAAATTTGAGAGGTACTCTGGATTGGGTATTAACTGGACTAAGTCCACCGTATTTCTTCTAACGGCTGGTACCACGGAGTTTGAATTAGAATATCCTTTGAAATGGTCGGTCGACCCAGTGAAATATCTAGGTATATGGTTACATAGGGACCCTGAAGTGGTGATCACGGCTAATTATGGCCGAGTCGTTGATATAATTACAGATCAAGCTGCGCGTTGGGCTAAACTTTGTCTTTCACTTGCGGATCGCATAGCGGTAATTAAAATGGCTTTTTTGCCTAAACTCCTTTATTTATTTGTCAATATCCCTATCCACCTGAACAAAGCGCTGTTTACTGCACTGCAGTCGACCCTTTTAACATTTGTCTGGGGGGGTAAAAAGTCCAGTTGCAGTTGGAATGTACTGACTCTGCCCTTTGACCAAGGCGGGTTTGAGGCTCCCGACATGCGCTTATATTACCTATGCTCCCAGGCGCAGTTTGCGCATTTTTGGTATTTCCCCCAGAGGTTTCAACCGCACACTGCAATTGAAGCAGACTCCATACTGCCGATGCCACTGATGGCGGTTGCGTTAATGGGAGGGGGAGGAGACCCGCGCACTGATATTAGCCCGGTTTACTGCACGGCCTGGGCGTGGAAAACTCTTGCGTGTAGAGCACAGTTGGATTATTTGTATGCTCCAAATTTACCACTTGCAGCGCACCCTGGTATTTCGGCCGCTAGGGAACCGACTGCCTTGAAGACATTAAGTGCGGCGCGGATTACTCATATTGGCGACTTCTATAAACAGGGTCGATTCCGGACCTTGTCTGACCTGCAGGCGGGTCAGGCTACCGGATTGATGCTGGTCTTTACTTATGTGCATGTGCAACAGGCGATTCGGGACATTTACCCTGAGTTCCCTAATGAACCACGAGCACTACTAGCCCTTCGAGCGGTGTTGGGGGTGGGGTAAACTTAAGCGGCCTGATCACCAAACTCTATAATGCGTCTCTTTGGGAACAAGAGATAAGTGAATCTCCTTCTTATAACAGGTGGAATGATCTCTACGCTGACATTGGAGGCCTGGAGGTTTTGCGGTACATTAACGGGGCGCCTGACGGCAAATTGCAACCTCCGCATCATCCATTTTAAATATTTACACCAGCTTTATTACACACGACTCAATTATTTAGGTTTGGCTTGCATGAAAGTGCGTGTTGTGTGCATTGCGCCAAGCTGATGCGAATTGTATGCACTTAGCCTGGTCTTGTGCTGGCATCTCCAACTTTTGAGTACATGTCATGCAGGAGTTAACTGAGATTGCTTTGGAACCTGTTGGATGTGTGCCTGAAGTATGTTTGCTGGGCTGGGTACAGAAGCTTAAGCCCTGTAATAGGCAGGTAGTGGCCATATCTACCCTGTTTGCCAAGAGAGCGGTAGCACAATGCTGGGGGGCTGAAGAAGTCACAGGATAGTTCCCTACTGCTACGAAACCCGTGTTAGCTGGTTGTTTTTCGTTGCTGCATTATTAAATATTTTTGAACAATACACTGGTGTCGACCACAGAAATTGGTACAATACGAGACATTCCTACCATTGTTTTATCCTCATTTTGTGTGCCCAGGACAGTGTTCTCAAGGCCGCCATTTTGCCTCGCAGGCGATGCGCCGGCGTCCGTCTCCCACTGCTGTTAGAGACTGCCACTGCCTTTAAAACACCGCCAGTTCAATGTGCAGCTATAGTAACTGCTCCTCCACACATTTGACAGTGCAGATGGCTTGCAGGGGTCAGGATAAACGGAGTATATTGTCAGTGGCCGGCGGAGCTGCACTATGGTGCAGCCATCTTGCCATGCACCAAGCCACGCCCCCATCGACGGAGACCAATACATTGTAGGAGGATCCTGATAGGCCCAAAGACTGGCAATGAAATTGACACTATGATCACCCCAATTTAGGAGGTTCTGAGACTTGGATCATTAATTTTGAACTAACACACATGTGCATGTAAAGGGGAAAGGAAAATGGCGTAGGAGAAATGAAGGTGAAGGCAATGCCCGCAGTGCTAAGCCGCTTAAGAACTGATTGTGAAATACAGCAATGAGAAAGGAGAAAGACTCCTGGTGCCAAAACAGTGGATGAGTATACTGTTGATACGTGTGATGATTTAAGTGCATAAGGTCAGATCGGTTTAAAGGGAGGCGGGGGAAAGTTGAGCTACGGGTCCACAATCAGGGATGTGAGGGCGACGGGCACTCTGCGTAGTTGGGGAAGTGGGCCTTTGGACTCCGTTAAGCAGGGCGGCAGGGAGGGGGGTGTTGGGAGATGGGGAGTTTCTTGTTTAGTTTCTGAGCGCACAGGAAAAAAGTAGTCATTCATCACATAGATGGGACCGGGCACATATTGACACGCTTGCTATGAGACATCACCCAATGACAGAAGACAGTTACATATATATATATCCCAACCGCATCAAGACCACAATGAGACCATAACAGGCTGGGGGCAAGTATGAAGGGGCATGCAGCACAATATGATCCAGCATGCATTACACTCTTGCAACTATGGCTAAAAAGGTAGGCAGAGACTTGAAGTTCTTCACATGGAATGTGTACGGCCTTGGGGATAAACTTAAAAGAGGGGTGGTCCTGCAGTACCTAAAGCGACAAGCTCCTGATGTGGCTTTTATACAGGAAACACCCTTGGTGGGGAATTCCTGCAAGGTATTAAACAGATAGGGCACCGACTTGTAACACATGCCAGGTTTACCACTAGCTCCCGTGGGATGGGTATACTTCTCCGCAAGAACTGCCCCTATATGATCAATAACACATGGGAAGACAATCAAGGCCGATTTGCAGCTGAGACTGGAACATGGGAAGCGAAACCACTAAATTTGCTATCAGTATATGTTCCCCCAGCACTACAGCAAACCAAACTACAGGACCTTAGCAGGTTCATACTTGACCTTCTTATTGGCACTCTAGTGATCGGCGGTGTCTTTAATCTAGCACTCCATGGGTTGAGGGACCGGATGCCTCCACGCAGCGATCCAAGTACTGGGTCTAAAGTGGCTACCTTCCTCACGTCTCTGGGCCAAGTCAACATCTGGTGACAGCTCAATCCCACCACCAGTCAATTCACGTTTCATTCTGGAGCACACAACACCCATTCCCGCATAGATTAGATGCTCACACACGCAGCCGACAGTCACGACTTCTCGGAAGCCCGCTGTCTTGCAAGAGGCATTTCAGACCACTCCCCAGCAATGATTAAGATGCACGGGGGGTTCCGACTGCCAAGAACTACCCTCACAATTAATCCCTGGGCACTGCGAATTCCAAGTATTAAGACAGAGCTACTGCACAATACAGACGTGTACCTTCAGGAGAACTCAGGCTCAGTGGTGTCATCCCAGATCCTCTGGGGCGCTTTTGGGGCAGTCATCAAAGGACAGGCGTTGGCATTAATGGTGGGACACAAAAGAGAATTGACAAAGCGAATAGAGCAATTGGAGAGGGAAATTCTGATGGATGAGGCTAAACTCGGCCAAACTGCCGATGATGCGGTGCAACAAGCGCTAGCAGCTAAAAGACTGGACTACAAACCATTAGTCACAGAAAAAGCTAGAGCCAGGCAAAAGGCCATATACCACAGAATCTATGAGCATGGCGATAGAGCTGGCAAACTACTTGCATGGCTGGAAAGGAAAGAACAGGCGAGTAGATGGATCCACCAACTAAGGCAGTCCATAGGAGAAGACATAATCCATCCACAAGATATAGCGAAGGCATTTGCTACCCATTTTGAAGCACTATATACCGCAGGCACAACTGCAACTCCTGCAGATAGTCGAAACCTTCTAGCCACTATCCGGGTTCCGGGTATTCTCCCAGGGGATTGTGACTCCCTGGAGAGTGACCTCTCAATAGAAAAATTACTGCTAGCAATCCGTGATATACGCTCGGGCAAAGCAATGGGACCAAACGGTCTCCCGATTGAGTTTTTCAAGTTGGCAGTGACCAAATTGGCACCCCACCTGCAACAAATGTACTTAGAAAGTTATGAAAAAGGGCTGTTACCGGCCGAGATCCGGCCGGCGTCGAGTGTTGTGATACATAAGCAGGGTAAACCCACAAATGCCTGTGGGGCATACAGGCCTATCACTCTCCTGACGGCAGAAGCCAAAATACTTGTGAAGGTATTGGCGAATAGACTTATCCCGTTGAGTAATAAATTAGTGCACACAGATCAGGTGGGCTTCATGCCCAGGCGCAATACGGCCTGGAACCTAAGGTGTCTACATAGCGCCCTGGGTCAAAAACATACAATACGAGAGGAGGCGGCCCTATTATCATTGGACGCGAAGATGGCCTTTGACACCATCAAGTGGCCATACCTCTTTGCAGTGTTGGAGAGAGTGGGGTTTGGACCAAAATTTATACAATGGATCAAGCTCTCATACACTGACCGAACCGTACAAGTGGACCACACTTCACGAAAGTTCCAACTGAGCAGAAGAACCAGACAAGGGTGCCCTCTTTCGCATATAGGAGGAACATGGCGGCCGCTAGCTAAACGGCCGCGGCTCAGCTCCCCCTTTCTTTGTATATTATGAGTCCTTGTTAGGGGTTTATGTCTTTGAGCCCCCCCTCTCATTTCTATTTATGTACAGATACATACGGATATGCTCTTTGACAAGGTTCTCTTCGGTGGCGGACCCCCTGGGCCGTTGGGAGCAGGCGATGTGAAGTGCGAACTAAGCGGAGCGAGTGGAGCCGGCGATACAAACTGCAGATGGCATTGGCGCTAGAAGGAGGCTGCTCGAGACCGCAGGAGACGCGACTCGGCTCTGTTCCTGTTCGGGGTCGCGGGAGGAAGAGCCGGTAGTAGCATCGGCTCGCCTGTGATTGCGAGGGCGTGAGTGAATGGTTGTGGTGTTCACGCTGTGGACGCTACCCCTCAGGTAGGGAGTCGGCGTCTCCTATTTTGCTTTCCCCCGGAGGATTCCATATCAGGGAGGAGTGAGAGAGGTGAGAAGCAGGCTCACCTCTCTGCATTTCTTTGAGCCTGGTGAGCCTGGTGAGCTTGGCGATATAACTCTGCATGAAGGAACCGGGATGTTAAACATAAAAGTACCAGGCAAGTGTATGGATGTCGGAGAGGTGTTTAGCCTTGGCAGTCTCAGCAGTCCTGATTGCCCTGCAGGCATTGTAGGTCCTGGTAGCCCTAATGGTATAACAGAAGCGGTAGAGACAAAAGAGACTCAGGCACCTAAAATAAACAGATATACCCTTTGCACCAGGGCTGTACATGATATTGAGAAACCTGTATATCCCCCTTGTATATCTCCACCAGTCTCTGAAGTGAGGGTTCTCAGTAGACGAGGTAAATCTAGGGAGAGTAATACAGACAAGGGGAGAGAGTTTAAAGGTAAAAAGGGAGACATTGCTAAGAGGAAGGGTAAGGGTAAGAAGGGGTCCCCCTCTAAAATAAAAATCACTCCATCACTCAAGACTTTTTATAAAGTTATGTCTACTACTACTACAACTACCACATCTTCCCCTCAGGCCGCCTCTACCGATGATACTTCAAAAAGCATAAGCCAACACTCCAGAGGCCCTTAGCGCCTCGAGTTTTTCGAAGGAGAGGGCTGTAGATATGCGATTGAACACAGTTTCAGTTATGATGCACCCGGCAGTAAGTCAGTCAAATAGGTATTCGGTATTGGCAACTAAGGAATCTGAAATGTTTTCCGCAGAACAATCTAATGTTTCTAGCATGGTACAACCTGATATTACAGATGACAAAGTAACTACTAATAGCGTAGATACGGCAGATACAACATGCAAATTGAATACGACATCACATACTTTGGCGGACATACTTCTTGCAATGAAAGATGAAATTGCTAGCAGATTCACGGTATCCGAAATCAATCAGGCTAAAATGACTAATAGGTTCCTAATCTCCGAGGCTAATCAGGCAGCAATCCCAGCCTCTTGTGAAGTATTAACCAAAAGACTTGACGAGGTCACAGTAAGAACGGAAGCAATTGAGCTGGAAATCCCCAAAATTAAGGATTCCGTGCGATCCACCGAAGTAGAGTTAGCCAAATTATCTGCCCAGAACATAGAACTGAAAGAGGACCTTGAACGCTTAGAAAACCATTCTCGGCGCAACAACTTAAGGCTTTTAAATGTCCCAGAAGCCGTGGAGGCATCCGATATTAAGGGGTTTGTGATATCTGTATTAAAGGGAACAGTCCTAAAAGATGCACCAGAAGTCGCCCTCGTACATGAAATACAAAGGGTGCATCATGATCCCTTTAGGAGGAACATCGCCAAACAAAAACCTAGAAAGATATTGGTTAATTTTTTTAACTATTCAGTCAAGGAACAGATCTTGTCCTCTGCTTTAAAAGAAGGTTCTATCTCTTATAACAGCTCTAACCCCTTAGCCTTTCAAATTAGATCTGATAGTTCTCATACGACTGCAACTAGACAGTGGGAGTTGGGGAAAAGGCTGGAGAAGTTGAATAGTATCGGGGCCAAGGCACAGTTGAAGTTCCCAGCATTACTTCGTGTGATGTGGAACAATCATATGTATCAGATAAAATCTGGCGAGGAAGCGGATGCTCTTATAGAGCAGATTCGGGATGAGCGGGGGGGAGTAAGTAGAGGGGACAGTGAATAAAGGGGGAAGCGTTGCTTCTCTCTGCAAAGTACGCTCCTAGCAAGAATTAGTGAGGATTCGTTTTTTTTTTAAATCTCTTAAGGGGGAGAGAGGGGCCGAATAAGCTTAAGCCTATTGGAAGGGAGGGTTCCTCATGGGAAGAGGGGGCACTTGGGGCACTAGGGGTTCAGGAAGGTGGGGGACACACGGGTGGGCTGCAGTGGGTAAAAAAGAAAAAAATCAACCTCATCTCACCTTAGCTATCAGAATATCTTGTCAAGTGGGGGTGGTAGCCTTACAGGTAAATGGCAGGAAAGCAAGGCCAAGGGGATAGAAGGACCATCTTTATTACTTGGAAGATGAATGGATTGAGGTGTCCTAGAAGGCGAAGGTTGATCCTTAAACACCTGGAACTTTCTTCTGCTCAAATTTGCATATTGCAGGAGACGCACTTGAGCTACACAGAAAGTTGTCTAATTTTTTCTAAAGTTCCTTGGATAAAATGCTATAGTGTGTCACATCAGACATCACACAGCAGAGGTGTGGCAATTCTGGTTAAACACTGTGTTTTTTGTTCCATAAATAAATCATAATCAGACTCTTCTGGAAGGTGGCTATTAGTCTAATTAGCATTAGAGAACACAGATCTAGTGTGTGTCTCTTTTTATGGTCCAAATGTAGATGACCCGACTTACATATGTAAATTATAATCAGTACTGACTCTGGAATCCCCCCCTTTTGTTACTGGCGGAGATTTTAATGTCCTGTTAGATCCATCAAAAGACAGGTCTAATCTGAGTCACTATGTAGGTGCCCCGAAGATACGTCGTGCCTTATTAAATATGATACAAGATCTGGATCTGGTTGTATATCAGATAAAAGGGTTGCAGCTCCAGCCAAGATGGACCTTATATAGAGCTAAGCTTCTCGATCCGGAAGTTATAGAGACTGCGAAGTCTTCCTCTTTGGAATTTTTCTCTTTAAATATGGATTCCACATCTATGGATTTCATTTGGGACGCATATAAGGCAAACCTAAGGGGGAAGCTTCATGGTATTATTTGCTTCAAGAATAGAGCTGAGGCTGGGGTACTTAAAAGTATGGAGGGAAAAATAAGTTGGTTGGAGAATGGGAGAAATGGATTAAGTAATGGAGACCCAGAGCGTCTATTGCAAGTCCTGAAGGACTTAGATGAAGCACGACAGGAGTATAGAGGGAAATTGGATGCAAAGTGTAGAGTACAATGGCATTCTAGAAATATGCAAAATTTTGAATACGGGGAGAAAGCAGGAGCATTGTTGGCCTGGAAAGCCAGAGTTGATCGTACTAGGAATAACATCAAAGAATTAATAAGTAATACCAATGGGGAGACATCAAGTAGCTTTGAAGATATGCAAACTTGTCTCCTCTCTCTTTTTTCAGATCTGTATGAAGAGGATTTGGCACCTTCCCCGAGCTCCATACAATCATGGTTGAGCAATAAATTGTTGCCTTCTCTGTCAGAGGAGAGTAGGAACAGGTTAGATGTCCCAATTACCTTGGAAGAAATAGCTGAGCAAATTAAAAAATCTAAGAACAAAAAAGCTGCAGGTTCGTATTCACTTCCGAGTGAAGTGTATAAACACCTTGCAGAAGAGCTGATCCCTGTATTGGGTACTATTTTTAACTCAGTCTACTGTCCCACTGGCAGGGTCCTCGAGTCTTGGAAGCAGGCAACAATTGTTCTGATTCTGAAACCAGGTAAGGACCCCTTGAAAGCGGACTCATATCATCCAATCTCCCTGCTAAATGCCGACTATAAGATCTTTATGGGCATATTGGCGGGGAGATTGGCGAGGTTGGTCCCAAAACTGGTTCATACAGATCAGAAGGGTTTTGTTGCAGGAAGGTACATCCAGGAGCAGACACAACTGTTAATAGGTAACATCGACTTGGCCATTCAGAGAACCGATCCTTTGGTCGTTGTTGCCCTGGACACGGCCAAGGCATTTGACAGAGTCTGCTGGGTGTACCTTTGGTAAGTATTGGAGGCAATGTGATTTGGCCCCATTTTTATCCAAACACTGCAAAATTGCTATCAGGGAGCTTCTGCTCGGATCCTTTTAAATGGTTTATTAACTTCAAGTTTTAATATTCAGAGGGGAACCAGGCAGGGATGTCCGATCTCGCCTCTTTTATTTAATATCTACATAGAACCACTGGCACAAGCTATCAGGTTGGATGATTCAATCTATCCCATTAGGTCTGAACATTACAGTTGTAAGATAGCTCTGTATGCTGACGACCTAATATTATATACGAGTGATCCCGAGGTGGTTATCCCCGAGTTGAGGCACTTTTGGCTGGAGTCGGTTCCCTCTCTGATTATTCAGTTAATAAATCAAAAACAGAGGTAATGTGTTGGAATTTGGATCAATGGGCAGGAACAGTTAGCACTGAGTTTAGATACTTAGGGATTTATATTGTTAAAGCTTTGGAAATGATTCCCCAGATAAATCTCAATAAAGCTACCAAAGAAATAGATCGCCTTTTCAGTCGATGGAGGAATCTTCCCTTAACCATTTACGGGAAAATCAATTTAGTAAAGATGGTAACTCTCCCTAAGCTTTCCTACCTATTTTCTACTATAACTCTTACCTTTTCAAATAAGAGTATCAGTAAGGTGAAGAGTAAGATTGGGAGTTGTGTGTGGGGGGACAAGGGGGTCCGGTTGGCCTGAAAGAAACTAAGATGCAGACTTAGTAAAGGGGGGTTGGCCCTTCCCGATATTAGTCTGTATGCAGTAGCATTTCAGTTTAAAAGCATTCGAATGCTACTTGTGAAACCAGAGGAGTCAGACTGGGGCAGGTTGCTGAGGGAGATGGTGAGAGCCGAAGGAGGGGGTGGGGGCCAAGCTTTTCTATATAAGTTTGGGGCACCAAAGTTCTTCAAGCGAGTTCGCCTGAAGGTTTTAAGGGCAGCCTTGGAGTTGTGGTATGAGGTTAGACTCAGATGGGGGATAGGATATTATTCAGACCATGTCCCCATTTGGGATGCACCCGGAACACCGGGCTGCCTTAGAGTCAGTTTGGCGTTGCCTATGAAGAGGGCGGGTATCAGCACCTGGTCTGAGCTGGCAGATTCCGAGTGGATTCACCCCTGGGAATATTTGAGAACTAGGATCGGTGCTGGGTTTTCTAGATTTAAATATCTACAGTTAGTGTCCTGGTTCAATGCAGAAAAAGAGGAAGTTAGAGGAAATGGGGAGGTCGAAAGGTTGTGTCAATCTATCCACCCAATAAGGAAAGAAATCTCAGTATGGTATCATCACTTAATAGAAGCCGAAGATCAGGAGATTCCTTCTTTAATGACGGTGTGGACTCAAACCCCCTTTGGTTCCTTGATAGAATCCCTTTTTGAGCCCTCCCTGAAGGTATTATATAAGTATATCAAACCTGCCAGTTTAAAAGAGAACCATTACTTTGTCATCAACAGACTTTACTATACCCCAGCAAAGATAGCTAAGTTTATCTCAGCCCTCCTCCCAAGTGCCCGAGATGCCTGTTACTTTAGCCAACGACCTACATGTCTTTTTTGAGTGCCCAGAATTGAAAATCTTCTGGAAGGAGGTTGGCGACTCTCTCCGAGATATTCATAAGATCAATATCGATGTTAATTTGCCATTAGTTTTCTTTGGAGATGATGGTACAATTTGTCAAACACTTCCACAGTCACACAGAGGTATATTGTTATATCTGGTTCTATTAGCTCGGAGAGAGATTTGCAAGAAATGGAAAGACCCCCAATCGCCGAAAAGGGAGGAGTGGCTTAAAGCTACGTTTGCTATGGCCCGACTGGAATATGAAGGTGTAGAGGATAAGCCATTAAACATCTGGCATCCTCTTATGAGTTGGGGTCATAATTTAAGATTAATATAGCTGGTCCTATGATTACACCAAGCTCCATTATAAAAAAAAAGGGATCGGTCGGGGGACCAATGTGAATATGGTAAGCCGGGAGGCCATAGATCGTTATAGCGGCTTCATGAGATCCGCAGAGGCTTAAATGGTGAGATGAGGACTAACAAAAAAAAAAAAAAGGGTGCCCTCTTTCGCTGCTAATTTTTGCATTGGTATTGGAACCCCTGGAGGTTTGGCTTAGGGAGGACCCTTTGATACTGGGATTAAAATGGACAGACCAACACGAGGACAGAATATCCCTCTATGCGGATGATATTTTATTATACATGGCATCCCCTGCGTCCTCAATTCACCACATCCTGCACATCTTTCGTATATTCGGCAATCATTCAGGCTATACCATGAATTGGTCCAAATCTCAACTGTTCCTGATACAGGGCCCTCGTCCCAGATTGCTGAAATCCCCATGGCAGAAGACGGATTCCACTGTTTGGGGATATACATAACCACAGATCCTATTCAATTCTATGAAGCTAATTTACAAGACCCCTTGATACGCCTACGTACTGATGTTAAACACTGGGGTGGTCTCCCTCTGACTCTGCTTGGGCGAGCAGTGCTATTCAAGATGCTAGCGCTTCCCCGTTTTTTAATATGCACTACAAAATACCCCATTTAAGATCCCAGATTCCTACTTTTCAGACATTGATAACGTGGTCCGAACTCTGTTGTGGGATGGACGGGCACGATGCATTGCATTTCATAAGTTGACGGTCAGGTGGTACGATGGTGGGATTGCACTCCCAGATTTCCGGCGGTACTACTGGGCGTCACAACTTGTAGTGATTAACTGATGGATATATTGTGCCAATGACGAACCGAGCACTCGTACTGATCTATGGTTGATAGGACAGGGGGGATACCATAGAGCCTTATACACAAACCCCAAAAAGTTAGGCTTAACAGAACCTACGGGCAGAACAACAGAAACCTGGCACACAGTCAACAAGAAATTGGGCTGGGACAAAAAAATCATGCTAGCAACCCCACTCTGGGAGCCAGAGTGGTTGGGCCGCCTGAGCACCTGCCCCGGGTTCGACAAATGAGACCTAAATGGCATTTCATCGGTGAAGGATATGTGGACCAATAAAGGCCTGATCACATTTGCCGACCTTCAGAAAGAATATCAAATGCCACAATCCGAAACCTTTAGATATTTGCAGATCTACCATGCACGGAACGCGGTGATCCCCAAAGATGGCCAAATTCCGGAATCATCTCCACTTGAAGATAGATTACTGTTAGACCCAATGCCTAAGAAAGCCATTTCACTAACATATAAAAAACTAATTAATAACCGACCAGACCCTCTGATAAGACTGAGACAAAAATGGGCGGCAGACATGGGGGAGTTAGAAGATGACGACTGGCAAGAGGCCTTGGCCTCCCCTAGGGAAATTGCTATCCCTATGAGGCTGAGACTGGTCCAACTTAAGTTCCTACACCGAATTTATCTAAATGCAATTGTCCTGGTAAAGATGGGAAAACGATCAGACTCCCAATGCCTTCACCGATGCAACTTAGAGGGCACCTTCTTCCACACCATATGGGAGTGCCCAGTCATTCAAATATACTGGAATGCAGTCACAAGGCGTATGGAAGACGTAAGTGGGGACAATTGCACTCCTCTACGAAACGTTGCCTATTAAACAGATGGGAGACAACAGACTTAACCCAAACTGAACAATCATGGGTCTCACTAAGGTGGGAACCTGGCGAAACGTAACATTGCACAAAAATGGGTAGTTGGGGAACCACCACTGCTTAAGGGATGGGTGGGGGACATGGACAGGGCCATGGTCGGAGAGAGATATGTATTCAAAAATAGAGGGTACCCTAAAAAGTGGGACTGAAAATGGACTAAATGGAATACACACAGAGGTGGGATATGCCTGTCCCCTACAACTGAGCTTAGTCAGCGGGTAGATGGGATTCATGACTTACCAAGTGAAGAGGGTTAGAGAAATAAGATTGTATACACACAATAACTATTTAGTCGATCCTTTGTAACTATAGTGTACTTAATCTTGGTCAATTGATAACTTTTTGCACTGTGCCACTGTTGTTTTTGTTCAATAAAAAGAATATTAAAAAGAAAAAATCCAAAGAGGCAATGGGTCGTAGAATTGTTTGTGAATACTCACAAAAACCTTAGCTTATGGGTGACCACACACACTCCAGGGCATCCTTGGTACTAGAATGTCCACTCCCCATACATGGGATCATATTTACTCCCATATAATATGACAGCACACCGGGGTAACATGAGGCGAGAGTGATTTGATAAGGATTTTGTGAATGAGAAGCATGAATTTACACCTGCAAATCATGCCAATTGTGCATCTAAGTGGCACTCGGAGTAAAAATGGTTTCATGGATGGTCCATTAAGAAAGAGAAAGCATGAAAGCAGAAGATAAACAGAATTTTGGCAAAGGAAAGTTCGAGAAAGATAGATGCAAAGCAATGAAAGAAAGGACAGGCATAATGAAATAAAAACAAAATATGAGGAAGGTAGGAAGAAATAAAGAGGAAGAAAGGGGAAGATGATAGTGAGAAAGAAACAAGCAAAAGGAAGGGAGAGAAAGAAAGAAACCAACAAACAAACAAATGAAGGATTTAAAAGAGAGAGAAAGAAACTAGAGGAACATTGTGGTGTGAAAAATGAAGATTGAGTTGACAGTGATACTGCAAGAGATCAAGGTATCCTTTCTAGGTATCATGGTGGCCCTGACATAATGTGGCCTTCCTTGGCATGTTTTCTGTGCTATAGGAATTATGATGGCCTTCTTTTTAATACTGTGGGCATTCTAGTCATTATCTTGGCCTTGGATAAAGAGGCCTGGCTTGGAATTCGAGGAATTTGTATGGCCTTTCAGCAATTTGGTCCTACATAATGTGAGTGTTCATGCCATATTGCGGATCTTGTAGGCATTATGGAGTCCCTGAACTAAGGTTGCCCTTTTCGGCAAATTGTGGGTATTCAAGGCAATGTGGTAGTACTGACATAAGGTGGTGCGCTATGGTATTTGGTATGCAACCTAAATATTGTGGTGTCCATCCCTGGTAAAATGGTGGTCCTGGGATAAGGTGGTTACCCTTGGCATACTGTAAGCGCCCTTGATATTACAGTTATCATTCAATGCAGCTGGGGTCATCTCTGACTTATAGTATCTACCCATGACTTCTAATGGAAATCCTGGTTGACATCCATAATATTTGGCAGCTTCAACTATCATATAATGTGCATCCAGGCATTTGTTAGTGCTAGATTATTTCTATGTATGGCAATAATACATAGGAGTACTTGAAGAAAATGACAAGCTGCTATTTGTGGTCCAATCTTGTGGATATATTTGGGTAAAAGGAAAGTCCTTCCAAAAATGTACAAACTTTTGTTTGGAGGATTTGGTTTATTTATCTAAAATGAAAAGCTGCCATTTGGGAAGAAAACTCGTTTTTCAGGAAATCTAAAGTTAATGATTGAGGACAAAATTAGTGTATTTGCACAGTATATTTAAAACAAATATTTGAGTTATAATTCATGCTTAGCTTGCTACCCTAATTTCTGAGATGTTCCCTTTGGCTATAAGGCTCTTGCTTCTATGGCAGCTATTTCATAATTAATGAGCAGGCATTTCATCATATCTAATGACAAAGCCTTTAATTGCCTTATAATTTCCCTACACTTCTGCCTCTAAGTAGATTCTTCTCAAGAGGCATGTTAGGATGCATGGCTTACTGCTTATGGTTCGGCGAAATGCAACACTGCAAACCCACTTGTGCCAAGTTCATTCCTTGAAAGCATAGATCTGTGGTGTTCACAGAGTGTCAGTGCCATCTGGTGAAGTGTTTTGTGTCTGTGGAACTAACGCCCTGTCATGAAACTCTCATGCTGCTTGGAGATGATGAGAGACAACTTGACTTGTATCATGTATTATGTGTCTTGTATCATCACATATATCTTTCCTTGCGTTTCACTGCATACTTAGGTGCCGATTCCGATCCGGGTCGGAAAGCACTCCGACCGAGCCGGATCCGGAGTGTTTTCCGACCGAGCCAGAGTCCTGCAGTCCGACTGAGCGAGTACGATGCAGCCGTATGCTGCCGGACTCGGTTCGGTCAGACTCCCAAAGAAGTCAATGGGAGCCGGTCGTACGACGCGTACATGGGCTCCCATTGACTGAATGGGTACGTCTCGCACAAGGGTGCCCCCTACAGTGGGTACGCGTCAGTCCCACCCGCACCGAACATGCCTGTGTTGGGGGGACCCTTGGGTCTCCCCCTGTGTCCGAGTCGTAGGGCTGCAGGTGACAGGGGTCCGACGCGGACCCCCAAGGACATCCACCCGGACGTTTTGCGAGCTGTATACTCTGGCTTGCACCGACTGTCCGAAACATGCATCGTACTAGCTCGGTCGTGAATCACATCCATTGCATGCCACGGTTAGCTTACGACCAAGACGTACGGAGAGGTTCGGACCTGGAAACGACTCGGTCGGTCAGCTGTACGAGTCAGCCGGAAAACACGCGTACGGCTCGCAGTTTTTCCGTCCGGATTGCGTTCTGTGCCCTTCCGACCTGGATCGCAATCGGCCCCTAAGTAGGCAATCATGCTACAGTGTTGCTGCAGCTAGGACCCTGCTATATGGATTTATGATTAATTTTGGGTGGACAGTTCCTTCCTTGAGTGGTTGCTGGAGAACTGTTTGTGATTGCGGAGAAGTATTCTGTAAATCAGGTCATGTTTGTACACAAACTTGAAACTATTGAACATTTATGTTTAAGTATTGTTAAAGATTTTAGGAATTGTTTCCTGAGAAGAAACATGAAGAATGTTCATATCAAAGCAGTTGTTACTCATGATCTGTACACATGATTAAACATCAGGTTGCACAGGAGCTTAGCAACATAAAGCATATATTTCTGAAGCCTTGGGTAGTTAACTTATCAATAAAGAACAAGGGTTATTGATCATATAGAAAATTACTCAAATCCTTTTATGCTTCAGGTTTAGAAATTAAAAACCAGAGATTAATTTTAATATTAATATGTGTCGATATTTTTTAGTAATTACAATAAAGTAAGGAACAAAAACAATTAATTATTTGATCCTCACAAATTAAGCATTCAGCAGAACTAAGGGGTCTATTAGGATGGCGGTCGGATGGCCGCTGCCGGGCCGGCGGCGGTCATCCGCCCACTATCGCAACCCAGAAAACCGCCGGTCCCATTAGCATGGCGGTGACGACCATGGTGGTGAGATTTTCCACCCACCACTTTTCCGCCGGTAGCAGGCCGCACGCTTGCCTGGTGGGTGGAGATGGACCGCTAAAATAGGGCCGGTGCACGGTCAGGCTCCTTTGGCATGATTATGATGCCGGCGGTAGCCAGCCTTTCCGCAGCGGTGGAACCGCCATGGAAAGGCATGCAGAGAATGTCTCCGGGGGCCCATTGCGGGCCCCCAATGTTTTTGGGGGTGTGGGTGCACTGGGGGGTACCCATGGTACCCCCCTGCATGTCCCTGTACCAGGAGGCAGGCGCAGTGCCTGCCATGCAGTGCAGGGATATGCTGGACATGCTTTTTTGGACATCGTGGCGGTGCTGCTGGCAGCAGCAACCGCCGCAATGTTAAATGCTGCACTTGTACCGTCGCGGTCAGATTTCGACTGTGGAGCATAGTAATTGGACCGGCGGTTATGCCGCGGTCCTAGCAGGTGGTGTTTTCCAGCTACCATGGCGGTCGGAGTGATTTTCCGACCGCCTTCCTAATAGACCCCTAAATCATGTAAGTAAGTATATTTCTAGTTCATAGTTTTATTGATCCAAAAAAGGGGATAGATATTTCATTCAAAAAGGTTGCAGTCTATTAATTAGAGTAATGAAAGAATGAAGGTTTTTATACTTATGGGAGCTTCTAGAGGTAGTATTGGCCTTTTTCAGAAGAGCTCCCTGTCAAACCTAAACACCATCTAGGCGGTCATCAGGGAAAAGTGCATAGCAGAGCCAGTGAGTGTTGAAGGCACTTTGCTGAGGGCAGTCTTGGAGGCGGAGCAGGAGCTGGGAGAGGTGGAGAGTCACATACCAGGTGTCCAGAACTACAGTAAACCCTGATAGACATTAAAAAGAAAGTGGCAGGCTAGGTCGAGAGGCTCCGATGTTCAACTATAAACAGTATATGGTGGGGGCACACTCAGAGTGCGGTAGGACTGGATCCCTGTTGGCCTAGCTGGCTAACCCGGCAAAGAGAGGCTTGACAATAGTGAAACTTGATACTAAGGGAGGCTCCCAGTTATATCGACAAAGCGAGATCAACTAACATAACTTACAGTACTATTCTAGACTCTACACGAGTGTTACATGACATGATTAGGGAACATTTCATGCCTTCCTTACACCACTGTCTCTCGTAACCCTCATGAGTGAAGAGGCTGAGGAACTGGAAGGTGACATCACTATTCAGGAGATAAGGCCAGCAATAAAGGGGTTAGCTCGAGGTAAGACACTGGGAACAGAGGGGCCACCGGTTGAGTTCTATGTGATATATGTCAGTGTGCAGTCAAAATATTGTTTTTTTTATTTCACCCTACACTAATATCGAGTTTTTAATATCGTAGGGACAGAATATTGATGTCAAGAATATCGGTGACCAGAATATCGCCCTTAAGGTGAGTAATATCGTTTTTTAAAATATCGAAGTAAGTAATATCAAAGTAAGTAATATCGTTAGCAAAAATAGGGTTGTTAATAATATCGATATTTATATTAGTGTTATGTATTTTAGTATGTATTTTATATGTATGTTTAACATTTTTTGTAATGTATTTTTATTTTATTTTAATATATGTATTAAATGTTTAGAAATTAGTAATTGTTTTTAAAGTAAATTTTACGTTTTAGTATCAGAGCGGGTTGTGGGTTTATAGGGCAATAGGGTGGGAAGCAATTTAATAATAATTAATTATTTAATATGTTTTTATTTATTGCTATTGATTGTTAATTTATCGTTAATTAATTATTAATTGGTAATTAATTTTTATTACTTGAGTAATTTATCATTATATTAATTATAATTAAGTTATTTTTATCTATTTATTGTTATTGTTAATTAATTTATTGCTAATTAATTATTAATTGGTAATTGATTTTTATTAATTGATTAATTGATAATTACATTAATTATGTTAATGTTTATGTGTAGCAGGTTGTGGCTTTATAGAGGAATAGGGTGGGAAGTAATTTAATTATAATTAATTAATTAATCTGTTTTTATTTATTGTTATTGATTATTATTTATTGCTAATTGATTACTTTATAATTATATTAATTATAATTAATTTATTACTATTATTTTTTATTGTTATTGTTATAATTAATTTTTATTAACTTATAATTATATTGCTTATAATTAATGTATTACTGTTAGTTTTTATTGTTATTGGTAATTAATTTATTATTAATTCATTATTAATCAGTAATTATTTTTTTAATTGATTAATTGATAATTACAGTAATTGTGTTATTTTTTATGTGTAGCGGGTTGTGTGTGTTTATGGGGGAATAGGGTGGGAAGTAATTTAATGTTATTTAAGTAAATATTATTTTAATTGTATTGGTATGTATTAATATTTTTTTTGTTAATTAATTATTAATATGTAATTTATTTTTCAAAAATTATTTAATTAATAAGTATGTTAATGTAACCCCTACGCTATCCTACATTTTCCACACTGTTACACTCACTGGCATTGGAATAGTAATTTTAACCCCTATGCTATCCAACACTTCCCCTACTGTTGCACTCACTGGAGTGGGAACAGTATTTTTTACCCCTACGCTATCCAGCACTTTCCTTACTGTTGCACTCACTGTAGTGGGAATAATAATTTTTACCCCTACGCTATCCAACACTTTCCCTACTGTTGCACTCACTGGATGGGGAATAGTAATTTTCACCCCTACGCTATCCAACGCTTTCCCTACTGTTGCACTCCCTGGAGTGGGAATAGTAATTTTTACCCTTACGCTATCCAACGTTTTCCCTACTGTTGCACTCACTGGAGTGGGAATAGTAATTTTTACCCCTACGCTATCCAACACTTTCCTTACTGTTGCACTCACTGGAGTGGGAACAGTAATTTTAACCCCTACGCTATCCAACACTTTGCCTACTGTTGCACTCACTGGTGTGGGAATAGTAAATTGTTACCCCTACGCTATCCAACGCTTTCCCTACTGTTGCACTCACTGGAGTGGGAATAGTAATTTTAACCCTTACGCTATCCAACACTTTCCATACTGTTGCACTCACTGGAGTGGGAATGGTAATGTTAACCCCTCGCTATCCAACATTTTCCCTACTGTTGCACTCACTGGAGTTAGAATAGTAATTTTTACCTCTACGCTATCCAATGCTTTCCCTACTGTGGCACTCACTGGAGTGGGAATAGTAATTTTAACCCCTATGCTATCCAACACTTTCCCTATAGTTGCACTTACTGGAGTGGGAATAGTAATTTTTACCCCTACACTATCCAACGCTTTCCCTACTGTTGCACTCACTGGAGTGGGAATTGTCATTTGGACCCCTACGCTATCCAACGCTTTCCCTACTGTTGCACTCTCTGGAGTGGGAATAGTTATTTTTACCCCTATGCTATCCAACGCTTTCCCTTCTGGTGCACTCTTTGGAGTGGAAATAGTTAATTTTACCCCTACGCTATCCAACGCTTTCCCTACTGTTGCACTATGTGGAGTAAGCATATATATATATTAATTTATATGTATATGTTTAATTTATTTTAACATTCAGGGGCCGATTCCGATTCTGGCCGCAAAACGTACCGACCGACACGGACCGGCGCCGTACAACCCGTGCAGTACGATGCAACGCGTGTGAATTACAACCGACACGTACAGAATACAAGCCATACGACCAAGCCGTAGGGAAAATAGTGATCCGGCCGGAAAACCGACGCGAGTTGCACCGACCGACACGAAGCCAGAATGAACCCGACCGACACGTAACCGTGATGTCCGATCCACGCAGTATGATGCAATGCGTGTCAACCCAGACCGACTCGCACGGAGCCCAAGCCGCGTGACCGACATGCACAGAAAACAGGGCCCACAAGTAATAGAGATCTCCGCGACCGACGCGTATGAAACACAGAAGAAAGTCAGCGTGAACGAGGCGGAGAAGCCCGCACGACCAACATCAGCGTCCGTCTCGGTCAGAAGAATGTCTCCTTCATGCCTAGAAAACCCAAAGGAAAAAAGACAAGAAAAGGACCAAACAAGCAATGACAAAGCCAATAAATATCCCAAAAAAAACCTGGGACGAAGACACATCCACAACTGCACCTATATAAAGGACATCAATCACTACAATGATCCTTTGCAAATAGGAGACACAGCCAGCAGCAAACACCATCACACAGAAACCACAGACACACTCACAACTCACCCATCACACAACTCACACACCATTAGCACCACACCAAAAGCACACACACATACAGCTAGCTAAACCAACACTAACCCACCCTCACACACTCATCACTCACTACCACCACGCATCACCATGCCCCCAAAGAAGAATCCATAGTTCACAGATGATGAGTTAGAAGTGCTGGTAGACGAGATCATCAGAGTAGAGCCACATTTGTTTGGTACATTGGTCCAAAGGACCCCCATGTCACAGAAAAACAAGATGTGGGCGAGGATTGTAGACAAGGTGAACGCACAAGCACCAACGTTGCGCACAAAGGACAATATCCAAAACAGGTGGTGTGACGTGCACAGAAGGGTCAAGAAACTCATCGAGAAAGATCACGCCTTGAGTCAGTGCACCGGTGGTGGCCCTTCTGCCAAACCAGTCTACTTCAGGACCTGGGAGGAGAAGGTGTGGGACATCCTACCACCAGAGAGCGTCCATGGTCTAACAGACATACCGGATCCTGGTGAGTACGCAAACAACATTCTCAATATTGTGTGGCAAGGGGACAGTGAAACCATGCACCGTTAGCAAAGCCACAGTAACCAATAGATAATCATCCCAAGATGTGTATGCTAGTCAGACAAACACAATACCTGCTATCTCATAGTGACTTGGAACTGTATCATGACATGTACAAACCTAACAACAAATAGAGCAAGGCAGTGGCACAAAGCCAAATAAACACTGTCAGACAGTTTGCCACCACAAACACACTACCTCACAGTGGAGCTGACTGACAGGAAGGAATAGTGGGTATGCAGGTGAAGTGAGTGTATCCAAAAGCATGATGAGGTTTGTAGTCACAGATAATGCTCTCCCTCAAAATTGGCCCATCAAGACCTCTCTGAAACATGCCCACATCACAGGGAGTGGAAAATGACTGACAAGATGGCTGACACTGCGTCCTGCTGTGGGGAGTTCAAGGCCCTGGTAGGGGTTGTGAGCAAATCAGAAGCAGGCCACCACTGACTGACATCCTGAAAGACAACTAACACGCCCACCAATGGAAGCACGTTTCTTGGTGGGGTGTCTGGACGGGTGGGAAGGAGGACTGACAGCTCTGACTATACTTACCAGCATGTGGAGACACCCCCCCCATCAACACAAACTCCACACAACTCACCGGGTAGATTGCATTGACCCACACCTCAGTGAAATATCAGCAAAAGATACACCGTACTGGGTGCTGCTGTGTGAAGCACAGGGGCTCTCTTTGGACTTGTAGCCAAACAAACACCAGGATTTCACAGTCAGCCATCTTGCCATTGCTGTCACACCCCCTCACAGGGAAGCAGAGTCAAGATGAAGGAAGTATGGGCATGCTGGGAAGGGGGGTGTAGCCAGGAGCATGATGGGAGTTGCAGTCACAGACAATCCCCAGTCACCCACATGGCCCAGCAAGCTCACACTGAACCATGCTCACCTCACAGGGAGTGGAAAATGACTGACAAGATTGCAGGCGCTGGGCTCTGTTGTGGGGAGCAAAAGGCCATGCTGGGAACTGGGCACCCACAAACACCAGGACTTCACAGTCAGCCATCTTGTCATTGCTGTCACACCCCCTCACAGGGAAGCAGAGTCAAGAGGAAGGAAGTAAGGGCATGCTGGAATGGGGTTTAGCGAAGAGCATGATGGGAGTTGCAGTCACAGACAATCCCCAGACACCCACATGGCCCAGCAAGCTCACACTGAATCATGCTCACCTCACAGGGAGTGGAAAATGACTGACAAGATGGCTGACACGGGGCTCTGTTGTGGGGAGCACAAGGCCATGCTGGGACCTGGGCACCAACAAACACCAGGACTTCACAGTCAGACATCTTGCCATTGCTGTCACACCCCCTCACAGAGAAGCAGAGTCAAGAGGAAGGAAGTATGGGCATGCTGGGAAGGGGGGTGTAGCCAGGAGCATGATGGGAGTTGCAGTCACAGACAATCCCCAGCCACCCACACGGCCCAGCAAGCTCACACTGAACCATGCTCGCCTCACAGGGAGTGGAAAGGGACTGACAAGATGGCTGACACTGGGCTTTGTCGTGGGAGCACAAGGCCATGCTGGGAGCTGGGCACCAACAAACACCAGGACTTCACAGTCAGCCATCTTGCCATTGCTGTCACACCCCCTCACAGGGAAGCAGAGTCAAGAGGAAGGAAGTATGGGCATGCTGGGAAGGGGGGTGTAGCCAAGAGCATGATGGGAGTTGCAGTCACAGACCATCCCCAGCTACCCACATGGCCCAGCAAGCTCACACTGAACCATGCTCGCCTCACAGGGAGTGGGAAGGGACAGACAAGATGTCTGACACTGGGCCTGCGAAATGATGTGGCTGACAATCACACATATGCACTGGCCAAACAAAACCCGGTCGCACACACAGCCATTGCAACCATATGTTCTAAATCATTGTCTGGGGATGCAGTGTCCTGGGGTGCCCCCTGGCCGGGCAGGGGAAGTGTGTCTTGCAGATGATAAATGTGGAGACCCATAAATGGTACATTACACAAAACACACAGGAACTCACATATACATCATTGACAGGGGACATCTGACAGTGAATGGAATGGACACACCAACCTAGCCGACACCATAGCATGTTCGCATTTACACTTGATGCTGTTGTGAACTGCATCCCACTCCTACATCGTGCTGAAACATAGGCATCGACACTGTAGATACAAGGTCAAACCGGGACAGCATTCGAGGAGACATGCTACTCACAGCAGCCAAACTGCAACACACACACCACCGGCCCTCACTGTCATGAGCATTGAAAAGCCAGAGTGCTACATTGCCCAATCCATGTCACCATGGAGAACATTCACAAGTCAAATCACATATGCACGTAGAAAACTCAGCACCAGACTCATTAACGATGGTGACATCATCACTTGTATGAAATGAGATGGGAACTAGGAACACTGGAAAAAAACACTTCCTCCAAAGAGATCGCAGGCATACCGGACTGTGACCAGGTCGTGCCAATACACCAATGTGGCACACAAAGACTAACAAACTCTGCTACCACACATGCCCCAATTATACAACATATCCCCAGTGGAAAAGCACGTATGTCCTTGTTAAATCTCACATGTGTACAGGGATGACACACCTGTGTCAGCAACGTGATGGCCCTTGAGTAGTAATGGTCATGTACCGACAAATCTATCCATCAGCTGGGCATGCACACACTTCGACATGCACATTGAAATGTTTCATTTTGGCTGGGCAATGTGCAACAACAATATCAATCTCTGTCTGTGACAAGCCGGAACAAAGCAGTGTACAGGCAGGCATCCATTTGTACAGTAGAAAAAGTCATGTTTGTGAACCATTGATGCCTTTAGAAACATAACTTACATTGTGTGTCTCTTCCAAACACAGGTGGTGCTGGGGACACAGCACCAAATGAAGAGGATTCCCAGTCCCAGACTCTGGTGGACACTCAGCTCTCTGGTTTGACTCTGTCTCTGTCCTCTTCGGATGACGAAGAACAACCTGGCACCTCCGGTGTGAGTCATCATGCAGCACCAGCAGCACCAACATCTGCACCCCCTGTACCAACGCCTCCAGCATCTGGAAACAGACAGGGCACCCCGCCAACACGGACAGACCACGGCCACAGAACACCCACAGCACAGGGACACAGGACTCCCGGAAGCTGCAGCCAACACCACAAGGAACACCACCCAAGGGGTCCCAGTGTCACCACTGCGTGCGGCCGCTGGTCCTGCCTGTGTGGATAGGGGTGCAGGGAGGGGTGGGAGGCAGAGGGCATGCATTGCAGAGGGATCTGGACTGCATGATGACCTCCAACTGGCACGCATCATAGATGCGTACCAGGATAGCACCGAAGATTTGGCCAGGTAGTGGGGATCCTCAAGGACATACAACAGGAGCATGCTGCCCACCATGCCCGCATGGAGGCAAAGTGGGATGCCCTTACTGCGGTGCATCGGGACATACTCCAATGCCTCCGCCAGATCACCACAAACATGTCCACACCCTCCTGTGTGGCCACAACATCTGTTGCCACACCATCTGCCATTGCCACAGGGAGGGAGGAGGACTCTGGCGGAGAGTCCCCTGCACCGCAGAGGCCTGCACCTGAGGATTCTCCCCCCAAGAAGAAGAGGGGTCGTCCGAAGAAGGACATGTGAGACGCAGATGTCCCTGCACATCCCCCAGGACCTCTAAACCTGTTCTGGACAATGTTCTTTGTGCGCAACCTGTTCACCTTGTCCAATCGTACACAACTCGCCCACATGACATGGAGGGTTCATGTTGGTCCAATGTAGCAGATGACTGTGGACTTTACTCTGGACATTTCATCTAACAACACTTCCAACTCTACTGTGAACTTTGGAATCAAAAGCCAATGTACAGCACCCACCATCCAGTGCACTTTCCTCACACATGTTCGAAAATAAACTCACCAGTACACCATACTTGCCTCTGTTGTGATTCCAACTTGTCATGTGTCATGGAGATGTTGATCTGCTAAACAACACAGTGCATGCCAAATACTACAACAATGTGACCACCGTTAGGTGAGTTATAGTGATGTGACACATGTGAAGGAGACACACCACTATGGCAACACAACACATATTCACCATGGCCATGTTACTCATCCCACACAATGATGTTGACCTGAAACACATTGGTATGCACAGACACAACACCTATTCACAGTCAGTGGTAACAAGTCCACAGGTGAGGTAAGCAAATGTCACTCAGATGTGTGAAGACAGACAACGCACCTAACAAAGCATAGCACAGGTTCATTACACATCAGCAACATGTTTATTCTAAAATAGTTGCAAGGCAATTGTACGTTACAGTGGACACACGGTCACAGAGTGTCTGAGAATTGAAGTCTAGGGGTGTGTGGCACATCACTTGATGGCAATTGATTACTCCCACACTGGTGTTGGGGGTCAGTGTTGACCAAACAACAGGCAAAGTACCCTGGGAAGGACAGACACAAGACACAGTCAAAAGCACAGCAGAACAGGAGAGAAATGCAATACACATGCACAAAACATGTCACAAGAAACCTACACAGAAACAAGTTAGCAGTACTACACTATTGTGGAGTACAGACTACCTGAATGGACACATCACTGCAAGCATCCAGTCAAGTGGCACACAGACACACTCAGACAGCAACAGAGCAGCTACAACACATTTCAGGCTAACTCCATACATTGAGATAACAACCCTGTAAACTCACATTCAGGTGAAGAAGTTGTTTATGAGCAGTGTGCGGACGTCACCCTCATCTTTATCATCACTGGCATCGTGGCCCAGGCCGGGGTCCTCCACAGGTGGCGGAGGTCAGTCATCGTCCTCCTGGATGAGAAGCACCTTCTTCCGTAATGCCATGTTGTGTTGCATACAGCATACAAGGATAACTTTGCACACCTTTGCAGGGTCAAATGGCAGTGCCCCTCCGGTCTTGTCCATGCAGCGAAAGCGGCTTTTCAGGAGACCAAATGTTCGCTCAATCACCCTCCTGCTCCGACCATGTGCCTCATTGTAGCGCATCTCGGCTGGTGTCACAGGGTTCCTCAGGGGTGTCAGCAACCACGGCATGTTGGGGTATGCGGAGTCACCTACACACAAACAATTGAATAATTAGCTGAGTTTTGTAGGAGTGCGGAATACAACATTGCCAAACACACACAATGGTAAACAGGCAGTACACACTGACAAGCCAGGCACGCTGGTCTGGCATCTGTGACATCAGCGTTGCGATTTGACTACTCCTCATTATGTAGGTATCGTGCGCAGAACCGGGGAACCGTTCACACACATGTGTGATACACATGTCTGCAAGACATACCACCAGAACATTGATCAAGTGGAAATGTTTCCTGTTCCGGTATGCCTGCTCATGTGCCTGTGGTGGTATCAGGGCCACATGTGTACCATCAATAGATCCAATGACGTTCGGCATCCTCCCCAGTGTATTAAAGGCATCCTTTATTTCAGGGAGTTGAGCTGGGCTAGGGAACTTGATGTACAGGTCAAGGAAATGCAACATCCCCTCCAAGACATCGCGTAGCACACGACTAAACATAGTTTGCGACATACCACCAGCAGTAGCCACAGTTTACTGGAAGGTACCAGTAGCAAAGAAGTGCAGGGCTGCCATCACCTTCACCTCTGGGGTCAGTGCTGTAGGGTATGTCCGGCCAGGTAGCAGATGTGGCGCCAATTGCTTCGCCAACTCCTCAATCAGTGGCCTGGTGAAGCGATACCATCGGATGCAGGTCTGGGAATGGTCGGACAGCTGGTACCCTGCAGAACAGAGATGCACAAAGGAAGATTGTCGGTTCATCCACCCATGTGACCATGACAAAACAAAATATCACATGATACATCATGACATTACACAATGTACTGAGGTGTGTACTGTTGGGCATGGACACATATGTCACCTACATGCCCATCACCTCACATCTCAATTCCACATGTCCACATAAGTCCCATGTAGTGCAATGACCAATAAATGGGCTGTGTCACCCTACCTATGTACTGCTGTGACGTTACAAACACACACCACAGTGACAAGTGAGGCCTGATGTCTCCCAGGCATCACAGCTCTTTGCCACATCGACACTGGCATGACATGGCGTATCACGTACACGCCACAAGGCAAGCGTGAGTCCCACAGGTAGTGGCCACTGTTGTCTCTGCAGGCCCTACATGGGCGTCTCTTAGACACACACACAACATCAAGGTTGCTGCACATACCACATGGATGTGGAGACTGTCTCCCATTGGGCACATTTGATCATGCACATCTGAGACACAACATGCACATAGACTGTGGGTGCACATCAGAATTGTGGCTACAGGTCTCACTGCGACGAACATGCCATCAACCCCAGGACTCAGGGTGTATCTGACATGTCCTAAACATATCCAACCTGCAACTGTGTCCATGACTCATGCCCATTACTGTACAGTTGCACATCACAGTGGTAATGTGCACAACACACAAAGGATTCTGCCCCCATGAACACATGCACAGCCTGGGAGTGGCTGAACAAAAGTGCCACACAACAAATCAAATGTTGCCCCCCCAACACACAGGGAATGCAGCCTTACATGCCATGGGACACTGCGTGGCCAATGCTGTAGTGTGGTAGGTGTGCACATGTGTCCCTGGCAAGTAATTGTGTGTTGAAGCCGTCAAATAGTCACACCAATGAGGTCCGACGGGGGTGAGAATGTGTACGCATTGCACAGTTCATGACCAAGCTGTGCGTACGCTTTGCCATTGATTGCAATGAGGTCCGACGCGGGTGACAATGCGTATGCATTGCACGGCTCTTGACCAAGCCGTGCACACACTTTGCCATTGACTGCAATGAGGTCCGACGCGGGTGACAATGCGTACACATTGCACGGTTCATGACCGAGCTGTGCGTACACTTTGCCATTGACTGCAATGAGGTCCGACGCGGGTGACAATGCGTACGCATTGCACGGTTCATGACCGAGCCGTGCGTACGCTTTGCTATTGACTGCAATGAGGTTCGACGCGGGTGACTATCATGCATGCGCGTCGGGCAGGCATGTTCCGAGACAGGCGTACGCCTTGCCCATTGAATCATATGGAGACGGGTGCATGTGTATTTTCAAAATACACATTGTACAGTCAGTTGACCGAGCCATGCGCACCCATTGGCTCTGGACTGTCATGGAGACAGATGGAGATTCAAAACTTATACGAGTTGTGCGCTGGAAATTCAGTTGGATGCCTACAACAATGTTGAAATTCCTAGGGTTTAATGAAGGTGAAGATTTGAACGATGCGGAAGATGTGTACGAGTCATACATTTCCATGGATTGGCCAGATTCATAGAATGCAATTGTGTTGGACCTATCACTGGGGATACAAGGCACAGAGTCTGCCTCTGCAGCACATATATAAGGCTGGGTGGACCCCAGGGAGCTCACTTGCCTGCACTATATGATAGTGGACCACATCCCTGCTACCACTGCTGCTGTCCCTGCATCCTCTGGCTACTGCTATGGCACATACTCTGGATAGGGCCCCAGCCTTCACTGAGGAGGAGAACCAGGCCCTGCTGGACGGGCTCCTTCCACAGTACAGCAAGCTGTATGGGAAACCAGGGGAGCAGGTGAGTGTGCAGTCCACTGCCTTCCTAATTGTGCATGTTTTCTGACTAGCAGTACTAGCAGTGTGTACACCAGTGGCAAGCATACTCACTGAGTACTTTCATCCCCCAAAGTGTGTAGGTACATGTAATGAACAGGTGTTCTGCAGCTAAAGTGCATTTGTGCAAGCTTAAACTTCCCCAGCATTGTTAACATGTCAGACATGCAGGGCATTTGTCCTTTTCCATGGGTGCACTACCTGTGTCACTCATTTCCCTTTGTGATGATGACATGTATATCCAAATGTATGCAGCACAAATATGGGGCATGTGTGTTAATGGACTTTTAACTTTGTCATCCTCACAGGTTGATGCCCACCAGAAGCAGAAGATATGGCTGACCATCGCCCGGGCAGTTCGTTCGGTGGGGGTCTACAAGCGCCGGATCCGCAACTGCCAGAAGAGGTGGCAGGACCTTCGGGCCTGGACCCGGAGGATCGCAAGGATCCAGCTGAAGCTGTTGCCTCCTCGCAGCAGGGGCGGACACCGGACCCTGACCCCCCACATGCTCCGGATACTGGCTGTGGTCTTCCCGAACCTGGATAGGCAGCTGAAGGCCAGACAGCAGCAAGGAGGGGGTAAATCCATGCCTAATCTGTGTACTATGTCTGACATGCTAATTGCAGTCTTTTGGCCTGGTCACACTTCCACATTGCGTAGGTCTTGTAGTCCAATACTCAGGTCCCTCAATTGTGTGATGCACCCTCCTCATCTGATCCACAGGCGTGGCCCCTACAGTCTGTTGCTTGTGTCACTAGGGCACTGTGTCCCTGCAGTCAGCTATGCTTCAGCTTCCGGACAGCATCTGTTCCCGTGACTCTGTTGTGTGTTTCATGGGTGGGTCAATTGTTTACCCAATGCCTGAGATCTGACATGTGATCTGTGTGTGCCCTTGATATGTGTTCCAATTGCTGGTCTGAGATGCCACATGTGGCTGGGGTATTTCAAACAAACCCATGCAGCAGGGGACTCCAATTTGTGGGCCTCAGGAGTACGTATAGAAAGTATGTCACACTTGCTTAGCCACCTGACCACTGTCCAGGGCCACACACTGTTTCACGTAGACCTGGGCGGTCATGCCTACTCAAGGGCATTTAGAAACACTCTGTAATCCCACTCCTGTGTATCAATTTACAGGTTGTGCTTAGTGACATGTGCCTTCAGGTGTCTGCCTCTGTGTCATTATGGTGTGGCTTCCTGTTACGTACAACTGGGGTGTTCATGAGTTTGAGGGTCAGCAGGACATCTGAGATGTGACTATGAGAGACAAGACCTGTGTGACATATAGGTGTGTGATCATTTGACAGCGCACAATGGTGTATGCAACAGTGCACTTCAGGCAGCTGGGTTACATGCACAGCAGACTGTGATGTGTTAATGCACAGGGAGTTGTGTTCGCAGAGACTCAGATGTCTGATTTGTATGATGTGGGGTCTTCTGGGTCCGGGATATGTTGTTTGCAGGGGATGAGCAAGTGCACTTGTCATCTGCAGAGTTTGCTTTACCCCTGAGCTATGGTTGTGACACAGTGCATACTGTTGTTGTCTGGATGCCCTGCCCCTTTGACAGGAGACAGTGTTGACTGACTTTCCAGGCATGCCAGTGCCATGGCATTTAACTTGCTATGAGTGATCATGCATTGTGTTCAAGTGTGCTCCATGCACCCCATTGTGGCATTGACTATCAGGACATGAGAACATCATAGTGTGTGTTGCTGGCATGCATCACAAGCATGTGAAATGAGTCTCTGGCCATCCCTTCATCCGGACACCTGTACTGAGTCAGTGGCAAGAGATGTGGTGTGTGTATAGTGACATACTCCTATATGTTCACTTGCATGTCCAAAAAATGTGCCAGTGGTGTTTTTTTCAGCACATTGGGGTATTAGCACCCAACATTTATTTTAAACAGTGTGTGCACTTTGAGCAGTGTTCAGCTGATGATGCCAGGGCTTGCCCTGTGATGTGATGTACTCACTGTGGTGTGTGCAGTCAGTGCAGGTGACTGATGTTGTTCTCTTTCTTCCTATTTCTGTGCAGATACATCCATGGCCACAGGAGGGGACAGCTCCATGAACCAGGAGGAGCTACAGAGCCTGACTGGGACAGAAGGAGAGGAGTCTGGGGGACCAAGTGGCACGGAGGGCGAGTGGAGCCACACCGAGGAGTCCTCAGCACCAGCATCCACCCCAGCTGAGGGCCACAGCAGCTCGGAGGATGACTCCCTTGTGGAGGCGGGTGTCAGCAGCCACAAAACCCCAGCTAGTGAGGCTGTCCCCGCCACCACGCCCACCACCGCCATCACCACCCTCCCATCGGCTCCCATCCCAGAGGTCCGTGGAGGCTCCCGTGTTCGGGAGCATGTCTCCTTTGGGCCAGGCACCGCACCCCCTGCGTCCCCTGTTGCCCTGAGTGAGGAGTCTGTGGACTTACTTAGACAGATCCATGTAGGGCAGACATCAATGCTGAGTGTCCTCCATGCACACACCAGTCTGTTGACGCAAATGGTGTCGTTCATGGAGGGCATTTCATCGGGCATGTCTGCCCTACAGAGGACCAATCAGTCCGTGGCCTCCTCCCTGACGGCAGCAGTGTCCCTCCTCCAACAATACCGCACCCCTCCTACCCCTGCACCACCCACGATTCATAGCACCCTACCTGTCCCAAGCACACACACACCTGCACATTCTCACAAAGCCACAGACACGGGCAGCACACAAACACCCAAACCAAGGTCTAGACGTGCACACAAGCAAGCGCAGGGGACTGATACCACACTCACAGGGGATGGTTTGCAGACACACACACAGTAAACGACAACCACTCCGCAGTCCTCCGATACCTCTCCCTCCCAGCATCCTTCCAATGCTTCACCTGCAACCCCATCTCCACAGAAGCTCTTCCTCTGTGACCTTGGCCTCTTTCCCACCAACCCAGCAGATTCATCTTACAAGGGGAAGAGGATGTCCCCACACACAGAGGGGAGTGCTCCTCACACCCGGACACCCTCCCCCAGGCGCAGTCAGACTGAGGCCCCCACCCGCAAATCCCCTCGGAGCCGGAAGAGCAAGACCCGCCCCCCGCCCCGCAGCTCCACGGCGAAGTCTCCGTCCTCCATCCCCCAGGAGACCACTCCAGAGGTTCCCCCACCACATCCTGCCCCAGGTTCCCCCACCCACAGATACACCATCCCCAAAATGCTGAGGCCCTCCCCCCCTACCACTTGCTCTTTCACCCCCGGTCAGACGGTTAGTGCCACTGATGTGGGGACCGTGTCCCCCCACTCTGTCCTGTCGACCTCACCTGAACCCCATTCCGCTCCCATTGAGTTAGGCACTGCAGTGGAGTCCACGACCACCCAGTCTGACTTGGGCATTGCAGTGGGGACCCAATCCACTCCATCTGACCTGCCCACTGAAGTTGTGCTGGCACCCACCCCATCTGACTTGTGCCCCAAGTTGTGACTGCACCCACTACTTCATTCAGCTCCACTGCAGTTGCCAGTGACTCTCCTGCATCCACCACCCCTTCACTGCCTCCTTCTGCTGCGCCCTGATCCTGTCCCTGCGGTGCCTGGCCTGCCCCCATGTATGCCCCTCCGAGGGGATGTCCCCTGTCCTTAGCAGTGCAGGCAAGCAACGTGTGACAGTTGTCACTCAAGTTCATTTCTTGTCATTTGATAATGCACTGGCCATTCATTGCCCTTTGTTTTGAACAGACGTTTAATTTTTCTTCTGCTGAGTAAAGCTTTTTTCCTTTTCCTTGTGAATTTGATTTAGCTGTACATTATGTTGATGATATTTACCATGACCATGCAGTTCTAATTCTGGATTTCCAATGTTGAACACTGAGGTGTTGATGTGAGGTACTCCATGTGGTCCATGAGATATGTATCCTATTCTGGTCGGTATACATGTCATCCTTTGCAGCTAACTGGGAGTGTCATGATTAACAATTTGTGAACATCTCTGTGAACATTTCATTTGCATGGTCACATCTGTGGCTTGCACACATGCAGATATGATGTGCTTCCCATTGTCCAATTTGTTTTTTTCCCTGACTGTGGGCACATCTCCACTGGACCTACAGGTGTGGGCATCATTGGTGTAGGAGCAACTGGGTCCTCTGTGCAACTTGCTGGACATATGTGTTGAGTATGTGCAGATGACTTAAGGGAGACTCCCGTACCCAGGCTATTGTGACCAGAGGCTTCATTGTGTGGTAACTGATGGCTGACTGACCAAATGTTCTGCTGACATGACTGAGACCTGCTGGGACTATGTTTTGCACAGCTGAGCTTCCAAAGGAGTTGAGTCCCCTCAAGTAAGTGTGTTGTTCCGTGACATTGCCTGGGCCCATGGTGTGTGTTGTGTGAGCATATGTGTGTGTGTCCACATCACTTTTCATACACAGGCAGTGTCCCCTTGATATGTTCCTGTTGTGAATGCCTCCTGAGTGGTACTGTGTTCATCCCACAACTTTGCCATGGGCTACCAGATGGGTGGGTGCATGACACACTACTGTTAATTGGTGCTTCATCATTGGGATTTGTCAGTTCTGAGTGGTGATGATGTTGTCAGGCGCAGATGGGACACAGTCAGGGGTCCCCAAGGCACTTGTTTGTTCACAATATCATGTAGTTGTCCCTAGGTGGTACCTTTCAGTGTTTGAGACATGTGTATGTGTGTGTGACTGCTCCCACTTGTCCGGTTCAGGGCTGCAATGTTTGCAGGTGTGCCTTGTGGTTCTCATTGGCTTCTGCATTGTCCTGGGACAATGGCAGGTATTCCGCAGGTTACGTGAGCTTTGACGTCATGGCCATGTACCGCATACTGTGCAGTATGTCTGTCATTCACCAGGGTTGTAAACTGTCCTTGTGTGATGAGTCTGTGTACCTTAGTTCCTCCCAACATTACTGTGTTTGTCATGGGTGCATGTGCAATGTCACCTGTCCATGTGGGCTTCACAGATGCACATTGGTGAAGTTCAGGGTGTGTGGTGTTGAGGGTGTACTGATGTAAATGTTTGCATGGATGGGCCCCTAGCTCCCGTTTGTCCATGGATGACGGGCCATGCTGAGTGATTTGTGTTTGTGTAGGTGTGATGTACGTTTGTTGCACAGGACACATGTCAGGGTTTCTCAGTTTGTACGACATTTACCTTTGTCAGCACAGTGGAGGTGTCATGCATGCTTGCGTCACCCCAATGTCTCGTCCCTGGGGGTAGTGCTGTTGTGTGTCAGTCTCTTGCTGTGTTAGTTTGTGTTCATTCCAGCTTGTGTCACATGTGTCTGTTGTGCTCCCTCTCATCTCACAATGCCTGATTTCCCACTAAGGGGGGCCCATTGATGGGTTACTTTTGTATGGCACTGTGTCCACATCTGTGTCACTGTGGTTCAACCCCCCTCATGTGTTGTGTAGTTGCCTGGGGATACTGAGACACACACACACATGATGTGTCAGATGTGCAGTGTGAGGTTGCCTGTTTGTGTTTGTGCATCTGCACCAGTGCATTGGTATTGCTGTTGTGGGCCATTGTCTGGATGTTTATTTTGTGATTTTCCCTGCTGTCCCTGTGAGTCATATCACATCATTCTGCACATTGATCCTGGTTGTTAGGTGCCATTGCTGGCATGGAATGGGAGTTTGTGACCTGGCACCTACAGTCTACACAGGTTGTTTTGATTTGTGTGTCTATTTTCGAGATGTGTGTATGCTTTGTGATGGTCACTTATGCTTTTGTATCATTGTACACTGTATGCATTGTCAGCCCCCATGGGTGGTGCTTGTCTGCACATGGCCGAAAGTATTTTAGGTTATCACAGCACTGGTAGCCTCACCACATCTCTGTGGGTATGGGACACAACAACTACTTTGGCCCAAAAGTGTTTCATGTTTTGGGAGCAGGAATCATACATGCTGTTTGGCATTTGCAGCTTAGTCCATGATGACACTTACCTTTTGGTCACTGTGATGAGGGGGGTTTTAGACCCCATCACCACAATGCTCAACATCTGCTGCGGTTTGGAACCCCACACTTAACCTTTGTTCTACACAGTGAGGGGGTGTTATTTTTACATTGCCACAATGCTCGTGATGCTTGCCTTGTGTAGGCCACACTCAGTTTGTAGTCACACATGTGATGGTAGTTACATTGTATGTTCAAAGTCATGATCACTGTTGTAGGCATTTGTCACTGATTACACACTGTTGTCATGATGTTTGGGGGGATGTATTTTGCTGACTTACATAATGTTGATGTATGATGGATGTGTGGCGCATCACACATCCTATGAGTGGGGGTGGCATTAGTGCTGGGCAACAGGTCCCCTATGGGTGGGGGTGGCAGGAGTGCTGGGTAACATAAGCCCTATGGGTGGGGGTGGCAGTAGTGCTGGGCAACAGGTCCCCTATGGGTGGGAGTGGCAGGAGTGATGGGCAACAGGTCCCCTATGGGTGGGGGTGGCAGGAGTGCTGGGCAACATAGTCCCTAGGGGTGGGGGTGGCAGTAGTGCTGGGCAACAGGTCCCCTATGGGTGGGAGTGGCAGGAGTGATGGGCAACATGAGCCCTATGGGTGGGGGTGGCAGTAGTGATGGGTAACAGGTCCCCTATGGGTGGGGGTGGCAGGAGTGCTGGGCAACAGGTCCCCTATGAGTGGGGGTGGCGATAGTGATGGGCAACATAAGCCCTATGAGTGGGGGTGGCAGTAGTGATGGGCAACAGGACCCCCGTGGGTGGGGGTGGCAGGAGTGCTGGGCAACATAAGCCCTATGGGTGGGGGTGGCAGTAGTGCTGGGCAACAGGTCCCCTATGGGTTGGGGTGGAAGTAGTGCTGGGCAACAGGTCCCCTATGAGTGGGGGTGGCAGTAGTGCTGGGCAACATAAGCCCTATGAGTGGGGGTGGTGGTAGTGCTGGGCAACAGGTCCCCTAGGGGTGGGGGTGGCAGTAGAGCTGGGCAACATAGTTCCTAGGGGTGGGGCTGGCAGTAGTGCTGGGCAACAGGTCCTCTAGGGGTGGGGGTGGCAGTAGTGCTGGGCAAAAGGTCCCCTATGGGTGGGGGTGGCAGGAGTTCTGGGCAACATAGTCCCTAGGGGTGAGGGTGGCAGTAGTGCTGGGCAACAGGTCCTCTATGGGTGGGTGTGGCAGGAGTGCTGGGCAACAGGTCCCCTATGAGTGGGGGTGGCAGTAGTGATGGGCAACATAAGCCCTATGAGTGGGAGTAGCAGTAGTGATGGGCAACAGGTCCCCTATGGGTGGGGGTGGCAGGAGTGCTGGGCAACAGGTCCCCTATGGGTGGGGGTGGCAGTAGTGCTGGGCAACAGGTCCCCTATGGGTGGGGGTGGCAGTAGTGCTGGGCAACATAAGCCCTATGAGTGGGGGTGGCAGTAGTGCTAGGCAACAGGTCCCCTATGGGTGGGGGTGGCAGTAGTGCTGGGCAACATAGTCCCTGGGGTGGGGGTGGCAGTAGTGCTGGGCAACAGGTCCCCTATGGGTGGGGGTGGCAGGAGTGCTTGGCAACATAGTCCCTAGGGGTGGGGGTGGCAGTAGTGCTGGGCAACAGGTCCCCTATGGGTGGGGGTGGCAGGAGTGCTGAGCAACAGGTCCCCTATGGATGGGGGTGGCAGGAGTGCTGGGCAACATAAGCCCTATGAGTGGCAGTGGCAGCAGTGATCGTCAACATAAGCCCTATGGGTGGGGGTGGTAGTGATGCTGGCCAAACAACCCCTATGGTGGCCTGTTGTTAGTGGCCAGGATATGGATCCCCTGTGTGTGTGCCATTTTGCGGGTACGTGTTGTATGTTTGTGTGGTAGGTGTCTGACTTACCGTCCGCGTCTGTTCCTGATCCGGTCATTGATGTAGAGTACTGGTATGACCTGCGCGATGGGATTCATGATGTGTTCGTCTCGTACATGCTGCTGGTTGCTCCGTCTCGTACCCGTTGCAAGCTGGTCCGTCTCGTAGCCGTGGATTGAGTTGTGGCGCGAATCATAGCTGATATGCTTCTTTTCCGGATGCTATGACGTGCTGAATGTGGTGACCCGTCCGGTGCGTAGGAAGTACGCATCGTACTTGTCCGGGCGGAAACTGCTATGGATACTGCTTCCAGGGGACTTGGTTCGGAGTTAGGAGTTACGGCTCGGACGGAAAATGAAGCTTGAATCACAGCCTACTTGTCGGTCCGGTTTTTGGCAGCTATGCGCATCGTACTTCATCAACAGGACGGACCGGCTACGTGTACGTGTCGGTTGCAAGGTAAGGCTACGAACAGCTCTCCGAGAGCTGTCCGACCGGGATCGGAATCGACCCCTCTATGTATTAGTAATTATTTTTAAACATGTTTTAATATTTTTAACTATGTTTCTTTTAATTATTTGTATTATTTACTTAATTTTACATTATTATTAAAACATTTAAAAAACAATATTTTTAACAACGATATTTTTGACAACGATATTTTTTCTCTCAATATTGTTGTACTTACCATTATGTAGATAGGACTTTGATATTTTTGACATCGCTATTTTTGTGTCGATATTTTTGTAGGTCGATTTTCTGTCAGTCGATATTTTGTAAGACATTCATATATGTCAAGGGAACTGGTCCCTAAACTGGTGGACCTCTACAAGATCGCGCAGGACACGGGCTCCATGCTGAACTCCTCTCGAGAGGTGCTGGTAGTCCCTCTGCTGAAACCGGGGAAACCGGCATACGACTACCAGTCCTAAAGGGTGCTGTTGATGCCCAATATCGACTACAAGATCCCAGAAAGATCTTGGCCTCCAGACTCCTCTCCTTATGCTCAAGCTAGTGCACTCTTACCAAGCGGGATTTATACCTGGGCGTAACACGGCACTTAATATCAGACGCCTCCTGGCAGTCTTGGAGGCCGATACCTTTCACCATGAGGCGGCGGTGTTTGCTGTTGACATAGAAAAGGCCTTCGACAACCTGGAATAGGGCTTGCTATACTGCGTGAATGAGCGAATGCAGCTGGAGTGCTGCTCCCTGGCATGGAGCCGACTGCTGTACACAAATCCCAAAGCTAGAGACCCATGGGCCAGTCTATCTCAGAAAAATATAGGGTAAGAAGCAGGACAAGGCAGGGATATCCCCTGTTGCCCCTGCTGTTTGCTCTAACGATGAAACTACTAGCCAGCCTTGCGAGACAAGGGAACACCTATCGAGGTGTCCAGATTGGCAATCATCATCACCGCATAGCCTTGCATGCAGACGGCCTCTTAATCTTGCTCAGGGACACAACTGCAGACTTGGGGGAGCTAGAGCCATGCTGGAGGAATTTGGTTACATATCAGGCTTGCAAGTAAATTGGCAGAAATCTAGGTTATTCCCAAAAGAGGCGAACCGCCAACTGCCTGAGGGAAAGCAAGAGCTGCTGTGGGGAACCTCTCTGCCTGTCCTATCTGGGGGTGAAAGTCTTTCACGATCAGCAGAATCTTCTGGACAGGAACGTGGGACTAGCTATCAGATCGCTAAGGTTGAACACAGTTTTGGAAAATACTCCCATTATCAGTAGCAGGGAGAGTGGCCTTGCTTAAGATGGTAGCTCTCCCCCGAATGTTATATTTTTTTACAGTGCTCCCAGTGTGGATCCCAAGGGCAATGTTCAGAGATTTGGACTCACTGATTATGGCATTTCTGTGGCGATCGGGTCATAGGAAGGTGGCATTATTCAAGCTACAGCACCCGGAGAGTGACGATGGGCTGGCTGTGCTGGACTTTGAATCTTACTATCGGGCAGCACAATTTCAGTGGTACACACATTGGATTGCAGGCAGACAATCCCCAGAGAAAGCAATGGAGTCATTTGTCCCAGAGCTTCATAGACAGACATGGGTCTTACTGAGAACGGGATGACTATCAGATAAGGACACTCAGGAATTTCGAGTCATGTGCCGCTGCTGGGTTCAGTGCCTACAAAAAACGCAAGTGTGTATTCCATACTAGCCTGACACTGCACATGAAAATGCTGACAGTTCTGCCCCTCGGTGGGAATTGGGAAGGTCTAGCAGAATGGTCAGCTGCAGAAGCAACCAAAGAAGGGGACTTGTTCTTTACTGACAAGCTTCCCCCATTTCTAATCAGAGTTTGACCTCTCACATGGTAATTTCTAACTACATAGACATATGACGGCATTCTGTAAACACTGGAGAACCAGTATGTCGGAGCCACAACCGCACAAAATCTGTCAATATATTGTATTATCAGAGGGCACCATTAAAGCAGTCACATGCTTATATAGGGTCATAAGGGGGGACATGCTTCAGCTCCTACCTAGAAACCCTGAAGACAAGATGGGAGGAGGACCTATGGGTTCCCAAACCTGAAAAAGACTGGGTAACCATCCTAGAAAGGGTACCAAAGGTGTATAGTAATGTGCGATTCAAACTGATTAATTATTACATTCTTCATAGGGCCTACCTTGCCCCAGGGCGTATCAATAAATACTTCAAGACCAGAGACATTTTAAGGCATGAGCAAAGTGGGCTCTGGCCCAGGGCCCCAGCTTTTCAGGGGGGCGTCCTGATACAGCCATCTCTGTTATGGAGAGTTTTGCCCTGATGCCCTTGAATAATTTTTAAACAGATTGTTGGAAATAGCGTTTTTCTATAATTTATTTTTAATGTGTGAAAGTATATTACAGACATTTTGCAGACAAAATGTATTTATGATTCATTCAAAATCCATATTAAAATTTTCTTTTAGACCAATACGGGACCTCACATATGAGAAATGGTAGGGAGGTCACAGATATTATTTGGAGTAAAATTAGTGAGCTGCTGTTGTGTTACAATACTGAAAACACACATAACTATCCTTGAATATCAGATGTACACACATTTAGTATTTGACGAAAGAGTGCACGAAAAAGCCGAAACTGGATCATAAAATCGAAGCTGTTCTGAACAGGGGCCCCAAAAATCATTTGGCCTAGGGCCCCCAAAATCCTTAAAATGTCCCTGTTCAATACGATAGATGTGGTGTGCCTGAGGTGCAGGGAGTTAGGGGTTGAACTTAAGCACATGATATGGGACTGTCCCTTGCTGGCTGCTTACTGGGAGGAAGTAATGACAGTGGTGGCGGATACTATCTCAAAAGAGGTCCCTGGTTGCCTAGCCACTGTTTAATGAGATGGTTCCCACAGACCTCTAAAACTAAAGTCACAAGCAGCTTCCAAGACTTGGCCTTCATATTGGCAAAGAGGGAAATCACAAGACACTGGAAGGCTCCTGGGGAACCCTGGGTTGCCACATTGCGTAAAGAGCTTGAGAGGTGGGCTGGATATGAAGGAGAAGTGCTCCTATGAGAGGCTAGAAGAGGACTGAGCTCGGTGGAAGTAGCACAGCCTGGGAGACACTAGCGAATTCCTTAAAAGAACTGGAACTTCTGTCACACGAACTGTCACATGGGAAATTACCGGCCCCAACCTCCTCTTAGAATTGAGAATGTATGCAGGAGCTATATGCTGATACTTTGCACCACACAGAACCAACCATTGAAAGTAACTATCGGATATTCGTGTAACTTGAATGCTCTATTGGAACAATCAGAGTGATAACTCGACAGCCTGATCTATGCAGT
The DNA here is from genome assembly GCF_964204655.1 of Triturus cristatus. NCBI lineage: Eukaryota > Metazoa > Chordata > Amphibia > Caudata > Salamandridae > Triturus > Triturus cristatus. Next base: position 345,886,134 of record NC_140588.1, on the reverse strand, counting down.
GTTTTTTCTTGCTTTGTGTGTGTGACTCATAGAGGGTGGGTGGGGAGTTTAGGAAAGTTGGGGAGCTTCACAGTGAATTTAATACTGAGGAAAATTGAATTGCATTCATTGCCACTAGGCGCCTGATGACACAAATGTAATTGTGGTGTGCTGATGATAAAACACTCAATAAAATCTGTTTAGAAAAAATAAAAAATGCCATCTAATACCTCTGATAGGTGTGTCTACATGTTTCGACCTAGGCTATTACAGGGTCTCCTCAGGACAATGGAAGGACCTTGCCTTCAAACAGTCATAAACCTCAACTTGTAAATAAAGGAAACTTTGTCAGTTGTTATTGGTCCAACCTCCCGTATTCTATTGACCCACCACTTTCTCCCATTTTTGGGATATTTGCTGTTCAATTTCAGGAATATCAGCTTCATACCAGAACACAGAGAGTTGGTTACATACAGTGAAATAATAAGTTATATCATTTTCACTGTTAAAGTTAGATGTAAAACGTTCAAAGTTACCTTTTATTGCTTTTGCATATCACTTTCACCTGCAGACATCAATGGTCAGAGGACTGGTAGTGTCCAGTGTCTCTGTTTTCCCTTTTGTTTAATTCCGTTTTCCCCATTTCTTCCTAATCTCATTGCATGTAGTCGGTGGTGAATGTGGTGAGGGGGTCAGGAGTGCACTGGTCCCATTGCATTCAGAGTGCAAGGTTGATGACTTCTGAAAACTCTGTGGCATTCGCAGGATAGGAATACATAGAGATTCAGTCATTTGCACAGCTTGTAGTTGAACAAGTGAACAGAGAACAGATACATTGTTTGAACAGGAGCTGGAGATGATCGGATACATCCTTGATACAGTATGTGGCATATTGTGACATTGAGGCAAGATGGAGAACAGTGTAAACACAACCTAAATTTAGCATAACCCAGTTTGTGATTCTCTTTATTAATGGATAAACAACTTGAAGGCACCATATTGGACTGTCCCAGAACCCTGTGGAGGAGGGCTAGGACAGCTGTGGAGTGATAATGTGACATTCTAGGATTGGCCAAGGGTGCCTGGCATCTAGAACCTTCCACCCATGCTTATAAACTCTTGCACAAGAGAGAGACAAAGTAGTAGGGCCCTGGACCTAGACGGCGACTGTGGCAACACCATGGACAGCTGGAAGGACAAGCCCCTGGTGTAATAAGGCTCTGTCTGCAGCTGACACCCAGCACTAGATAGTTCTCTCCAGAGCCAGTTGTACTGGCCCCCTTACGCCCCTTGAGGACAAGTTGGGGAAGACCTGGGCTTCTGTACCCCAGCACCCAGGAGAGCAGAAGGCTGGCACATTAAGCCAGTGAAACAAGTTCCCTGTAAAGTGTGCCCTTTTTGAGGCCAGGTAGCCTGCTGAAACCAGTGGCTAGAGCTCACCACCAGGAACAAGATCATTTAAATCAGCCCATTGAGCCCGAGTTATGTCCATTTAAAGATTTTGACCTCGGACCCCAATATGAGCGACATAGTGTGTGGGACTCTGCTACCCTGTTCACAGTTCCCCCCGGTGAGAACCAAGCCCTTAGGGGTCAGCTCATGGTTTAATAGAAAAATGCCCAGTAAGGGGATGTGCTTGGGGCCCCACCATCTGGGCCAGGACAAGTTTGGATGGGGCCTGGGACACCATCCTCAGGTGCCTAAGAAAAAGGCAGAGTCCAGGGACCCCTTAGCCATGACCCCAAAGTCGAATAATTAGCCCCACCCTGGAGCCTTCCTCTCTTCCACATACACCACAGGAGTGAGAGAGAAAGAATGCAGAGAGTGCTGTACCACACTCTAAGATGCCTTTAAAACCCTAACCCAAGGTCTACCAGGTCTTAAGATGTATGACCTGGAAAGACTCTTCATCATTTTCTATTCTATCCCAGAGCTTGGGCTTGAGGCTCTTCAGCTCAGGAGTAGTGGGGTTCTAGTGGTTTGTCCTATGGCTGCATTATGTGCCTGCAACAGTAAAAGGAAGACTAAGGGAGCCCGTTATTGTATTTGCCGTATTGCCACTCTGCCGTTGCTGTCAGGGTAATACAGCTCCCATTTTCTCTCGCGGCTGGAGCCGCTGACAACGCTCAGAAGCACCAGGAGGCGCATATAGCCTGCTCGGGGCTCCCGCAGCGCAGTAGCCTGTTATTGCATTTGCCGCAATGCCACTATGCCGTTGATGCCAGGTGACTACATCCCGCATTTCCCTGGTGGCTGGAGCCACTGACAACGCTTGGAAGTGCTAGGGAGTGCATATGGCCTGCTCGGGGCTCCCGCCGTGTGGGAGCACATTATTGTATTTGCTGCATTGCCACTGTGCCGTTGCTGCCAGGGGACTACATCCCCCATTTTCCCTCACGGCTGGAGCCGGTGACGATGCTCGAAAGCGCCAGGAGGCGCATATAGCCTGCTCGTGGCTCCTGCAGTGCAGGAAGCGCTCGGATGTATCTGGGCAAAGCTCGGGCCAAGGACGAGCCCATCTGCGCCCGTCTGCGGCCGGTTGAGGCCAGGCTGGGCCTACTCTTTTGGCTGGTGGATCTGTTGCACCCTTAGGACTTGGCTACTCTACTGTTTTCCCCCGCTCTGAGATGGACCAGCCCAAGTGGACGTTGTCTGATCTCTTGCAGTCTTATGGTACTTCATTTGATCGATCCTAATCACGTGCGGGTTAGGTGGACACTATGGGCAAGAGGAAAGGGAGGTCTGGGGGTAATCCATAAAAGGAAATTGAAAAAGAACACTGTGAGAGGCAGCCCTGTTGGTAAAAAAGGGTATTTGAGGGTGTTGATAGCCTAATATCAGATTGAGGTCTTATTTGACCCCACAACAACTACAATAATCAGACTGGAGGGAGAAAGAAGAGCCTCTGATCCACTCAGCTTCCTTATCTCAAGTATCAAAAAATCAATGGGGGAGTGGATCACTAGTCCCAAAAGAACCAGGGAATGCAAAGGTAGTACTAGGTACTGTTAAGGAACCCTCAATCACGTTTTTTAGAGATCGTTTTGAGCGGTATATTTTCGTTCTCCGCTTCGTTATTAACAACGTGACAGCATCATCATCGGGTTAATGCAATGCTTCCTCCACCTGGAGGTCGTCCCACTGTTTTTTTTAGTAGTGATCGTAGAATAAAAAAGGTGAGTTCTGGTGAAGTGACATGTGGTGAGAAAAATATATAGATTAAAAATCCCGTGGGGCCAGTAAAATATCTTTAATTGCACTGGATGCGGGAAATTATAAAAGGTCTTCGGTGTGCACCTAGAGGTTAATTATGGCCATGTGCACTGTAAAAGAAGTGTCCATAAAAAAGGTCGACATGTTTCAGCCCTTCAAATGCCCCGGAGGGTCAAGTGGGCTTTCTTCAGGACCTAAACAGTGAAGAAGACCCTAGTATTCAGGAGGTCTTCCAGTGAGGGAAGGGAGATTTGTTAATCCCAAGTGTATCTGTTCAATTTGAACCTATAGTCGCCATTTGGTGCGATTAGGGGTAGGGAAGAGGATAGAGGGAATGCCAAATAACAGACCTTGTTAAAAACATATACTCAATAGAGTACAGACATTGCTGGTTATTCTCAGATGTATTCACAATTGATAAACTGCTATAACAACTAGAAAATGGCAATTCTTTAAAAAGTGAGTGACTGTAAATATACCCACTATACATGGCAAAATTCGTCCCTCCTTCCCGCAAGAATAAGAGGCAAACCATCCATCTTGTCATATGTTGGAGAATAGTAAATACACTTGTATTAAAGGCATTTCTAAAAGGTTAACAATGTTTTCATAAAGCAGTTGCCCCATTGTGTTGTTACTTATTATGGTTGTGAAGCGGTAACAGACATCTTACTTACAGAACATTTCCAATTCTTAATCAATGAGGTACTCAAATCAGAAGCGAAATGTGGTTATTAGCATGAGAAGGTCGTAAGGTTCCTCGTGGAGAGCGTGCTAAAATGGTATGCTGATATTTCCAATAGCTCAGAATCATGCATCTAATAACTTTCGCAGGGGGGTAGGTTCTCAAGACCATGATTGAAAAAAGGTCTCTGGACTAAGCGTAGTGAAAACGAGAGTACGTTACTTAACATCAAAACTTACTTGTATCTAGTACTCGTTTAGTTTACCAGAAAAAATAATAATAAGCGTTTGATTGTCACATCTTATGTTATGTTCTTTCATGGGATTGGGAGTGAATGCAAAATCGAGACCGTGTTAACCGGTCACGCGCACATTATATGAAAACGGTCAGCACTCAAAGGTTGAATAGACCGGTTGAAAATTACGCATTTGTAAAAAATACGGGGGAAAAGGGCGCGTAAGGAATGGGAGCGTATGGCATTGCTGTTCTCCGACGCCGGGGGGACCGTGTAAAGCAGATTACACGCACATTATTTTAAATGGCCTTTATTCAGAATAGTAAATAAGGAGATTGAGATTGAGTGGCGGGGAATTGCCTATCAAGGATAACGTGTTAATTAGGACTCGGGGTAAGTGTCATGCAAAAGAACTTAGTCACGCAGCACATAAAGACGTATTAGTTCGTACCTGTTCGCCGTTATTGCAGGCTGCAGCGGGTGTGAATGGGGCGGTCGCTCACGCTCTTTGTGGGGAGAGGAGAGTAGGGAGAGAAATAAAGTTCATCAAACTTTTGCCAATCTCTCACGTTGCGGTACGGGTATCAGCTCTCATCCTTCTTACCTATTCGGCGTGGATCATTCGTCCAGTGCTGACTCTGCCCTCTTTGGCCCGGTACTAGTTCCGGTGCCTGTGTAGTGAGGTTATAAGGAGATGGAAAAGGGGCATAGACACTAAAAAGAGACAATGACAGAAGACTCGAAATGGATAAAGTTACGTCCAGAGCGAGGGGGAGAGCAATAGTCGTCCCAAATGGTAATAATGTATTTAGATTTGCACAATCTCATAAGTGTGGAAATAATATTATATCACAAAACAGACAGTTATATTAAATACAGCAGAAAAGCAAGTTGCTATATTTGAAGTGGTAGATGTTCAAGTAGGATAAAACATATCTGTAGCATTACAATGTGGTAACGATGTCCACAAACGGGTACTGGCATGTTGCCAGATCATGAGGACGGCATTTTGTATAGGCTATACAAATCAGGAGTTCTAAGTGATCGGTTAATACAGTAATAGTTGTAAACAGAGCAGAAAATGTATGTAGTTCTCATGGATGAAGAACAGTTAGGTTACCTGAGTTCACGCAAATCATTAGTTTCTACTGACCAGTGTATTACCTGCAGAACTTCATAGATGAATTTTGTCCTTGTCGCGTGCACACAGTGTCAATAAAGTTGTATGATTGTTATAAAGGAGTCTTATTATTTCATGAAGCTCAGCCATGGTATATTGTCATTCAGTCCTTGTAAATGTGTCTGAAGGCGGTAGACCCATCTTTGTTCCTTTTCGAACAGCACTTTCTCAGCATTATTGTTCTTGATGGTTAGAGTTTCTAAAATGACCCAGCGTAGATCGTTGACAGTATGTCCTTTCTCCAGATAATGATTGCTCATTTTGGTTGTGCTCTTTTTGCACTTGATATTGCTGCGGTGCTCGCAAAGTCTTTGTTTTACTTTTCGGCACGTCATTCCAATGTAGCGTAAACCGCATGGACAAGTAATCATATAGATAGCATAAGTGGTATTACAGTTGGTGTGGAATCTGATTGTCCATTTTAGATTGGGTAACAATTGTAGAGTCTTTGTTGCCGTTGTTAAGTGGCAAACAGAACATGACCCACATGGGAAATGTCCCGTAACAGGTGTATTGTTCCAGAGTCCCTGTAGTACCGGTATGGTTGATTTTGCCAGTGGTCGCGTGTGTACAAGTAGATCCTTCAGATTCTTCGTCCTTTTGTTTGAAAACCTCGGTTTTGGCCATTTAAGTGTTCCAGAGGTAAGGATTCGCCAGTTCTTATTTATGATTTTTTTGACATCATTTGTCACTGTGCTGTAAGTGCTTACACACGTCACTAGGTCTGTTGTTGGTTCCTTAGTTGTAGTGCCTAGGAGGGTCTCTCTCTGTTGATTCCTTGCCCTCTTTTGACACCTTTTGATGATATTTCTGGGGTAGTCCCTAATTCGGAGTTTATCACTAAGTTCCTTCGCTTGACTTTTGTAATCTTGGATGTTGCTACAATTTCGTCTTAATCTGAGGAACTGTCCGTAAGGTAGGTTCTCCCTCATTGGCCGTGGGTGAAAGCTTTTGTATGACAGGAGGCTGTTTTTGGAGGTAGGTTTAAAGTAAGTTTTTGTTTGTATTCTGTCACCTTCAATAAAGATTGTAACGTCCAGAAAATCCAGTTTGTTGGGGTTTGCTGTGTATGTGAACTTTAGCCACTCATCTCTGGTATTGAGCCACTGGTGGAATTCAGCCAGATTTTCATTGTTACCTTCCCATATTAAGAGAACGTCGTCTATATAACGTTTCCAGAAGACGATGCGGTTCAAAAAAGGGTTGGAGGCGTCATGGATGTGGGTGGCCTCGAAATCACTAACGTAGAGCCCCGCTACGCTCGGCACGAAAGTACTCCCCATGGAAGTACCATGGCACTGTTTGTACATGATCTTGTTGTACTCGAAGTGATTCTCTGTAAGCGCTAGCCTACAACATTCGAGAACAAAGTGTCTCGGTGTTCTGTGTTCCCATTGCTGATTAAACAATAACGTCTCCAGGGTTTCTAGAGTTTTTTGTTTTGGGAGACTGGTATACAGACTTTCGACATCGAGTCCTACTAGTAACATTGTTTCTTCTGAGTATTGTAGATCTTGAAGAAGATTCAGAAGGTCTTTTGTGTCCTTCAGGTAGGTGGGGGTCTGTTGTACTAGCGGTCTCAGGTAATGGTCAGCAAATTGTGATAAGGGTTCTAGAAGAGAGCCGATCCCGGACACGATGGGGCGTCCAGGTGGCGGTCGTCGTTCTTTGTGAATCTTGGGAAGGGAGTAGAAATACGGCATCCTTGGTGTCCTTGTTGTCAGAAACTCTGCCTCGGTCTTCGAGATCCAATTGTTGGTTTCAGCTTCTTCAAGCATTATTGCAATAGTATTCTGTAAGCGTAAGGTGGGATCTGTGAGGATGACTTGGTAAAATTTCTTGTCAGAGAGTAGTTCGATGCATTGTAGATGGTACCCTTCCTTGCTAAGTAGTACGATGCCACCGCCTTTGTCAGCTGGTTTAATTACTAGCTCATCATTCTGTCTCAGTGTATCCAGTGCTTTCTGTTCAGAGTTGGAAATGTTCATGAAGGGTTTTCTTGTCTGGTCTTTTAGATCTTCTACTTCCTTCATTATGGCCTGTTCAAAGGCTAAGATTTCCACTGGAACCTGGTGGTTCAAATGGCAAAAATTGGATTTGCGACGGAGGTTCGTATCGCCATCTCTGGTTATTTCGTCCTGATTGTTAAAGAAAGCTTTCAGTTTGATTTTTCTGCAAAATTCTGCCATTTCACATTGGAGTCTGAAAATGTCTAAAGGTGGTGTAGGTACATAGCTAAGACCTTTATTGAGAACATCCTCTTGTTCCTTTGTGAGTGTTATGTTAGTCAAGTTGAAGATGAGGTTGTTGTGCTGGTCCCTGGTTTCGCGCCCGTCATGCTCCTTGTGTGAACTTGACATTGTTGGTCTGACCAGGTGACTCCCTTGCGTCTCGACCTGTTCTTGGTCTGGCCTCTCCCTAAAAAAGGGGGTCTATGTGTGTAGTTGTGTCCCATATCTGACATGGCTGGGGTTCCCATGGAGGGAGGACCTGGGTAAAAAGGATTCACCCAGCCCGGGAGATTGGGGTTGAATGATGTATAGGGCATTGGGTGTGGTTGTGTGCCAAAATAAGGATTAAACCAGGTGTTGGGTCTTCTCCTATTTTGGCGTCTGTATTGGCCTCTGTTTCTTCTTGGTGTATAAGATTCCTCACCACTCCAGTCAGAGCCGTTAGTTGAGGAACCCATACTAGAGTTGCTCGAGTTGTCAAGTGTGTCATCTGGGACCTTGTAGTCTTCTGCGCTATAAGGGTGCATTCTTTCCATTGAGAATCTTTTCAGATCTTTCCCCAGTTTTTGTATTTTGTTCTGTGTGATATAATCTTTTGTTTCGTTGATTTCTTTATTTATTTCTTCCAACCTTTTCTTGAACACTGTCAAGTGTACCATACTCTTAATTTTCGTTTCCATCACTTGGATTTTAATCGTAAGTTCTTCTGTAAGTCTCGTTGCTGTTTTGATTATGAGAACTAGGTAATCTCTTGTACACTTCCAGGAGATGGAGGACCAGTCTTTGCGAAAGACCAGGTCTTGTAGGAAGATTCGTGGAGCGTTATTAACCCAAAGTCCTTTTGGTGCCGCATTGGCACGCAAGTACTCGGTCATTATGACGCCGTGAATGGCTGTACGCACTTGTTCTTTTTTTGTTTCTGACAGTTCGTCCCAGGTGGTGGTTTGGGCTAGGGTTTGTGTCAGATCTTTATCTTGCAGTAGTGAGGGAAGGGACAGAATCGCATTAATTTCTTCCGTGGAGTAACTCAAGCCTAGATTCTCGGCCAGGTTTGTCTCCAACGTGAATGGTGTAGGTAGTTCTTTTAAAAGTTCATAGAGAGAGCTCCCACAGCTGTGCGCTGTTAAATACTACAATAATCAGACTGGAGGGAGAAAGAAGAGCCTCTGATCCACTCAGCTTCCTTATCTCAAGTATCAAAAAATCAATGGGGGAGTGGATCACTAGTCCCAAAAGAACCAGGGAATGCAAAGGTAGTACTAGGTACTGTTAAGGAACCCTCAATCACGTTTTTTAGAGATCGATTTGATGTATTGTATATTTTCGTTCTCCGCTTCGTTATTAACAACGTGACAGCATCATCATCGGGTTAATGCAATGCTTCCTCCACCTGGAGGTCGTCCCACTGGTTTTTTTAGTAGTGATCGTAGAATAAAAAAGGTGAGTTCTGGTGAAGTAACATTTCGGCTGCCCAAATAGGGCAGCCGAAAACTGAGCAAATGAGAGGAGCCGTGAACAGGGGAGCTGGCTTGCAATATCGCCCCAACTTAGACATATCCATTGCACCCCATTGCACACCCTGTGTCTCTTGAGTAAAACCCCCAACACTATTAGAAATACCCCTATGGCCACAAAAAAGGCAAAGGTGGTATATCTAACAGGTGTCCTAAACTTTTATTTAACACCTGGAGAGAGGATGAGACCTCCCTAATTAATAAGAGTATCCAGGCATCCAGCATGTAAGAGGATGCTGGTCAATCATCAGGGAGGATATCAAAGGGGCATATAGATGCCAAACTAAGGGAGGCTCCACGGATGCCATAGCACTTACATTTTCTCATCAAGAATTAGCTGACAATTTGGTGGCATTTGATCTACGCACTCACCATTAAACTAATTCTAACATACGTATTAAACATTCACTCCTTGAGGTAATTCCATCAGCTTCCCCTCTCCCTGCCTAATTACCTGACATTAGATCATCTCCTCTTCGGGAAATTGACTGACTACCGCGCTCTATCTCCTGTGTAGGGAAGCAAGTACCTCCTCCGGCTCAGGAAAGGAACTTCAATCCCCAACCCTCAAGCATAGTTTCAGATGACGAGTATGCACTTAATTTAACAGCTCCTAGCCCCAGTGGATACCCAGAGGAGAGATCCCTAATAGAGAACTCAACTAATGAGGCTGGTATTCATTGTGATCCCCCAATTGCATTACACCAAACATCCTTTATGTTATGGGACATTACAGGGCTTAGGTCCAAAACTGTCTCTGCGAACTGGAATAATTTTATGGGGCAATATGACATCTGTTTGTATCTGGAAACGTGGTCTGTTGCTCCAGTTGTTTGTCCAGGATACCTTAATTTTCATATTCCAGCTATTACAGGAAGAAAGGGGTGTCTTTCAGGGGGGTTAATGATATGGATTCGTCAAGATATTGGCCTTTCGACTCAGGAGCTCCCCTCAGGCAACCCTGATATGCTGGCCATTCGACTGTTGTGTAGTCCCTCTAGGATCCTTGACATCTATAACATAAATGTAAGAGGGGCTAGAGGTAGGAGCAAGTCTAACACTGTAGAGGCTCTAGATGAGCTCCTAGGCGCAAGATCAGGCAAATCCTCAGTCATAATTGCAGACGATTTTAATACAACCTTTGAGCCATTGGACAGGGAAGATAGTGACTTTGCAGAGGAGGAGGATGCCGTCTGGGACATTCCTAAATTGGAGTTTATCCCAATAAAACGTTGGACAGAGGCAGGATTGCAATTAAAGACACTCTGTTTAGAGAGAGGCCTCAGGGTGGCTAATGGTAGAACCACTTCGGACAGAATAGGCGCACACACATTTAATACTGGGTTCCGTACTAGTCGAATTGGTTATCTCCTCATAGATTCAACCTTATGACATACACTAATCCATATGGCCGTTTTAGAACGAGATGAGAGTGACCATAACCCACTCTTCTCATTTTTTTCTCTTCTGCCGTTGGATGAATTTGCCCGTCCAGTTAATTTAGCGTCCACTTGAGACTTAGTGGTCAGTAATGACATGAGGATAGTCAAGTGGTCTAAAAAAGGTAGTGATCCAGAGGCATTGTCCATTATTAGTAGGGATGTTGATGAGGCTATTGTTGCTCTAGAGGCCCTTGCCGCCAGTGCTCAACCAATAGGCCTTACTACTACCATCCACGACTCGCTATTCAACAAAGTACGGACCCATTTTTTGAAACCCTGTAATAATAGAAGCACGTCCAAACAAAACCAACAAACTTGGTATAACAAAAATGCAGTGTTGTTCGTGAATCCTTAGGGGTAGCTATTAGAACACAACATTTGAATTCTATTAGGGAAACTAGGAATGTATACAGAACTGCACAGAGTAAAGCTAAAAGACAGAAGGTGGTAGGAATTGAAGGCAGCATGCACAAGAAGCAACCTGCAACATTTTGGGCACTTGTAAAATGGGGTAGTGGGGCACATTCTTCTCCACCAGAGAATCATGTAGCCCCCGAACAATGGGTAAAATATTTTCCCAACAGTATTCCTTAGATGACGCAGGGATTCCTGAATCTCTACTAAAGGTACCTAGCCACCAGAGGAGCCTAGTATTTGAACCCTCAGAAGTAATGGTTGCTCTACATGCCATCACGGGGGAAAGAGCCCCGGGTATCGATAGTATTCCTGTAGATGTTTTTTTATATGATAGGGAAAAGTGGTGCAGGTATATAACTGCTAGTAAATGGTCTGGCCCATGGTGCCCCCATTCCTGATTCGTGGAAGTGGGCTGAGATTATTTCAGTCTACAAGAAGGGGGATAGATCAGAGCCTGCAAATTATTGGCCCATTAGCCTTATTGATTCTATCCAAAAGGTGGTGGCACGCCTTGCCTTGGGGAAGGTTTAGGAATGGGTCGATGATCACAGTATCTTAACTCCTCAATAGGCTGGTTTTTGGGTCCACATCAGCACAGTCGATCCAGTTTTTAGATTGATTCTGATATACTGGCGGACAGTGGTGTTAGGTAAAGGCAGTATGTACACAGTTTTTGTCGATTTAAAATCGGCCTTTGATTTAGTATCCCATAGTAAATTGTGGTATATCTAACAGGTGTCCTAAACTTTTATTTAACACCTGGAGAGAGGATGAGACCTCCCTAATTAATAAGAGTATCCAGGCATCCAGCATGTAAGAGGGTGCTGGTCAATCATCAGGGAGGATATCAAAGAGGCATATAGATGCCAAACTAAGGGAGGCTCCACGGATGCCATAGCACTTACATTTTCTCATCAAGAATTAGCTGACAATTTGGTGGCATTCGATCTACGCACTCACCATTAAACTAATTCTAACATACGTATTAAACATTCACTCCTTGAGGTAATTGCATCAGCTTCCCCTCTCCCTGCCAATTTACCTGACATTAGATCATCTCCTCTTCGGGAAATTGACTGACTACCGCGCTCTATCTCCTGTGTAGGGAAGCAAGTACCTCCTCCGGCTCAGGAAAGGAACTTCAAAAAGGGAGTGCGCCACGGGTGCGTTTTGGCACCCACGTTGTTCTCCCTCTTTATTGATGAGGCTGCTAAATTCTTAGCCCATATACCCACTGACGCCCTGACCCTTGTTGGCTCTAAGGTCCCAATTCTTATGTTTGCTGATGACACCCTCATTATTTCCAAGACTCCCAGTGGACTACAGCGTTCATTGCCTTGTTTGAAGATTTCCATAACATCAGAGGGCTTAAGTTAAAAGCCGACAAAACAAAACCTATTTCTTTTTTTACAAACACCGATCATACAGGGGGAAAATCACTATGGAGGGGATGGCTTTAGAGGAGGTAGATGCGTTTACGTACTTAGGTGTCACCATGGACAAAATAATTAAATGGTGTCTCCATATTGGTAGGATGGCACTAAAACATAGGCAACTAGTGGGTGCCTTAAGTAAAGAATGTTGACTGTCTCTGACCAAACCCTTAAGCCCTGTGTTACAGATTTATAATGCCAAGGTGATTTGCTCAGTTTTATATGGTTCGGAGCTGTGGGGATTCGAAAATCTTGCACACTTAACCATTGCTGAAAATAAGTTATTTCGTGCAATCTCCAGCCTCCCCAAAAGCACACCCTCCCTCCCATTTCTTCATGACATGGGAAGAAACTCTGTGGCAGACATAGCGTGGCTTCGCCCCTTACTATACTGGTGTAGAATTTGGGTTACACCCAAGCTATCCACCTACGCAAGCAGACTAATGGACGCTCTAGATGCTGATTGCCACCATAAAATAAGTTGGATTAGAGATATCAAGGGGACATTGTCTCTAATGGGCCTGAAAAATATGTGGGAGAATCCGGCTAACTTACTGTCTATACCTAAAGCTGTATTGAAGAATATATGCTGGGACATGGTGGGTCAAAACTGTAGTAGTTTGAGTGGCAGTTCAACGTTGACAGGGAGTTTTCTGCTAGTTAAACCTCGCCCCCATCTTGAACCATAGTGGAATACTACCTCCAAGCCCCTTGACCGTAAACTCTACTTCCAATTTGCAGACGGTACCTTGCCTATAAAAACCTACACAGCAAATTGGTCAGAAGCAGGAGATAACAAGTGCTCATACTGTGCTGAACACGCCGAAACGTACCAACATGTTCTCTTTGTATGCCCCGCCTATGCTACCCCACGAAAGATTTGGCTTGTGCCTATGTGTAAGAACTTGGGCACCAGGCAAAGCAGCATAGCCTTAAGAATTCTGAGGAATGATCCCTCGCTTTGTTATGCTATCCCCCTAGCTAAATATCTAAAGTGGGTTTGGTGCATCAGATCAAAAATCGCACCAACCGAGAATAATTTAGCACCCTTGCCACCAGTTTCTCCCTCTGCTGAAGCATCAATTGGATCTTTGTATGGTGTTATTGAACCTCACAGTGTACATTTGTATTACTTGTATTTAAAATCAGTTTAATAACTTTTTAACTTTTTATGTGTATTATGTATGAAATGTTGATTGTATTGACTTGATATATTTTATAGATTACCTTTTAATTGGATAATCTTGCATTTTGAGGTTTGTGCCCCCTGAGTTGTGGTATCGTACTACATTATACATCATGCTTGTATTATATGGTGTATGATATATGAATTCTGTGGCGATACCATTGATGAAATTGCCAACTTTTAAATCCTCTAAGATGTAATGATTAATTTTGTTTGTTTACCACTGTTCATATTGATTTGTAGATCAATCCATTAGTCAAATTATGTATACTGTGTTGCTTTTGTTTTATGACAATACTGTCGAAATAAAGCTTTATGAAGTGAAGTGAAGTGACAAAGGGCCTGATTATGATCTTGGCGGATAGGATGATCAGTCACAAACGTGACGGAAATACTGCACACTGTATTACAAGTTCCATAGGATATAATGGAACTTGTAATATGGCGGACAGGATATCCTCCACGTTTGTGATTGAGTATCCCATCCGCCAAGTTCATAATCAAGCCCTCAGACACATTATAATTGTATTAACTGTTTTATTTAAAGAATATTGCAGACAATGAGATTTGGTAAACATCGCAAGCCTTTTATTATTAATAAGGATTGCATTGATCAATTCCAGTGATATCATGGTGATTCGTAAAGTGTGATTAGTGTTCCTATAATGTGGTGACCCATTGACGGAGCCAAAAGGCCTGTTTTATTTAAAATAACACCCTCATATAATGTGATGTTCTATCCGAAATAGGTGGGGGTGATACTGTGATTTTGAGGTTCATGACCCATTAGGTTCCAAATGTGATTTCAGAATGTCACCAAAGGTATATCCATCTGCCTGATGTATTTATTTGCAACGTATTGCATAATATTTAGTGGTAATAGTGTGTAATAAATATAATTTTTGTTTTTCAAAGAAAAAAGCAGTGACTTGACAATGAAATTATTAGCTGTTTACTGTGTACCAGTAAATTGGTATTGCTAGCTAATATCAACTCATTGGATTGCTCTGCTTTGCTACCTTGAGGGTGTCAAGTGCTACAATGGCGTGCTTGGTTCCCTGTAAGGAGAGCATTATTAACCTTTTTTCTTGAGCAAGCCTCACATCCTGCACCAATGATAACCCAATTTCTTACAATCACAAATTACTTTATCAATATAATTTGTAACAGTATAGAGCATATTAGCATTGACTTCCTCGAGGAAATTTGTACTATAAATGTAATAGTGAGGATGGTTATACTACTGTCAAAAAGCAGATGTCATGTATTGTCCTCGGTCTGAGCCAGACCATGACTGTAAGGATAATTGTGTGAGATGTCCGCTTTCAACAAAATACAAAAATAAACACAAGCTCCCTCATACACGTGGTATACCTGATACATACATATTGCCCCACATTTTATGCGTATCGGACACACATATGACATTAAGAAAATACATGTGATATGCTAATGATAAACTTGCGGGAGAGTTGTCACACATAGGTCACATGAATGTGACAGAATTGTTGCATATCAGTATCTTGATTCACGCCTTCACCTTCAGATGTTCAAAGCTTCCCTCTTCATTAGATCTTTGATGGCTCCTTCAGGCCTCATGTGCTTCCCAGAGCCTCTATCCGCATTAGGTCTGAGTTGGGCCCTACCCTCCAGCTACCTCCTCCACTAGATCTTCTGATGGCCATTCCCCCTTAACATTTCTTATGTTTTCTCAATTGTCCCCCAAACGACCCAGATCACCAATACCCTCACTGCTCTGCCTATATACTCATATTTAGGAAACACAGAGTAGATAAATAAAAACTTCAAACGAATTATTAATATATACTATTATCTAAAGCACAATTCAAAGACTTAAAAAAATACATTTTCTAGGTCATGTGATGGCTTCACCACAATTAAATTTAAAAAATCTTTTACGGAAAAATGTACTATCTCAACGCTTTTTCTCCAAAAGGATGCCTGAGATAAATAACCCAATTATGGTGGAACTAGACCTGTGCTCACAGCGCTTTTCCAAAGCGTACCAAAAATGTAGTCTAAGTGTTTCTTTATTTTGGCAAAGCCTAAAGCGAACTCTCTAGAAACTGTGCAAAGGATGCAAGAGCGTGCCCAGTAATGCACTGGAAGGCATTCTTTTAGCTCCGGCAGGTTTCAGCCTGACGAGGCTTGCTCGGGACACAAAGGAACAGCCATGGGCCCTCCACAGATATGTTTTCTATCGGGGGAAGCCGTGCTTCCTTTGCTACAAGAGTCTCTTCCCTAGTCACAGCAGGGTCTCTCTCTGTTAATGCAGCAGGAAGTTCTGGAGACTTGAGTAGTGGCGGGCCAGAGCACCTTCCTTTCAGAGGCTTGTTTGCTTCAAAGCTCAACGTCTGAGTCACTGAGGTGGTGGGTGGTATACTCGGGTCTATATTGTATTGTATAACTTTATAGGAGCAAGAAAATTCATTATCATGCAGTCTGTAACTGGCTCCCTTCTATGGATAATTTCTCTGCCGCTCCTAGATACTCTCTAAAGAACGTTTACCCATACTACACTTTACCTGTCTGGGCTTCTGAGTTTTACTCACCACTCCTGGGTGTAATCTTGGAATAATTTACCAAGGCTCACTGTATGTAGTGGATGTCTAGTGTTTCAACTACCGTGTCACTCCTGGGATTATACAGAGGACCTGGTAAGAGCAACATTGTGGTCACTCACTTCACACTTAAAACACACTACAAGTCAACACTTTTCCTACTAAGCACTACCCGACTATGTAGCCTGCTCCTAGTCCAATGATGCACTCAGGCGCTTATTCAAGGGTATGGGGATCTGCATAGATGCAATTAAGTTACAGCACCAAATCATTAATGAGCGTTCATTATTTGTCATTTTAATAAAGAACCCCTTTTCATGTCAATCAAAGACCAGTTTGGTGCCTCCATATATATTTTAAGGAGTGAATGACGTTTCTGTAGTGTTGGATACTATGGGGTATATTTACTAGGAATTGGCGGAGTGCGGCGTTAGCCACCTTGGCTTAACGTCGCACGCCGCCACTTCCAAAACGCAGGCCTGCACCATATTTACAAGGAAACGGTGCAGCCCTGCATTTCCCCCAGCGCTGGTGCTAATTTCAGCTGCTTAGCGCCAACACAGACACCCTGCACCACAGTGCAAGGGTGCCTGCGTTGTAGGGGAAGATTGTTTATGTGCAGGAAAGTGTCCCTTCATGCAGATAAACAATCTGAAATGGCATTTTGAAACTTCAATGTGTGCTGCTTAATGCAGCACACATAGAAGTTGCAAAACGTCATTTTAATTTTATTTTTATAATAAATTAACTTTTGCTGTTTCTATGTGTGCTGCACAACGCAGCACACATAGAAACAGCAAAAACCAAGAGAAATTAAGCATTTCTCCTCGTTGCGCCTGTTTAAGACCAGGTTTTCCCTGGTCTTAATTTCGGCGCTGCCCCATATTTACGCTGCCCCTGTAAATATGGGGCAGCATCAAAACCAATGGGTGTTGTGGTGGACCGCCCAACACAACACCCATTACCCCGCCCCCTTCACGCTAAGTATAGCGTGAAAAGGAGCCTTATTTACAAGGCAATGTTAAGTGGCTTAACGCTGCCTTGTAAATAAAGCGAAGCCCATATTGCCACAGGAACGTCACTAAAAGTGAGGTTCTTGTGGCGATAGGGGCTTGTAAATATGCCCCTATGTGTGCTAGACCCCTTGTGGTTCTGGGTGGGCTCAATGGAGGAAGTATGTAACTTGCTGGGAGGTGGTAAGGTGTGGTTATTAATAGTTATGATGCAATCAGAGAACAGAAAGAGATGGTATGCTGAGGAATAAAGACATACAATCCAGAGTTTAGTGTGTGGCATATTTATTTGCATGCTCCTGGGGAGGATGCTACAAATGGCGATGAGTGCGGGATCTGTGCCCTGAAGAAACGAGACTGCCCTCTCTGGAAGTTTTTTAATGTTCCAGCAAATTCCTCCTTTGTGCCATGTGCGCCCAATGTTGATGAAGCAGTTCGAAGTTGTTGTGTGTGGAATTCCACCAGAAACCCACTTGTAAGGCCAAGAAAAGAGATACTGTACCACAATCTAAAACAGAACCATAATCATTACAAAGCAAAATGCTTAAAGCAGCCACAACCAGGTACGATGCAGAATGCTGAAAGCAGTAATGGACAAATACAGCGATGAAACTGTCACTTACCGTCAAAAAAGAAGATGGCGTCTTACGACAACAGCAGTAGAAAAGAGCGCAAAATACGATGCAGCTGTGTTTCTAGAACTACCACCACGATTTGACATGGAGAAGATGCAGAATAAGGACGCCAGATGGACTGCGTGGATTGAAACATTTGATTATTTCATAGGTGCCCTAGAGGAAGTAGATGATACGAAAATCATTAAGTACCTAAATAACTTTGCTGGTGACTCGGTAATAGGAGTGCTGAAGAAAATATCACAAGTTTATGAAGTATCATATCATCAAATCAAGGTTGGAAGCCAAGTTAATCTGATGCCGAACGTCGACTATAAAAGGTACATTTTCAACCAAGCACGACAGCAAGCTGCTGAAAGAATTGATGTGCTTATCAAACACTGCAAGTTTTGTGAATTTAATGATGAAGGAGCCATACGGCTCAGAGCTATTGATGGCTGTCTTTCAGACTCCTACAGAAGACTCATGTTGGGAGAGACGCTCAGCTTAGAGAAAGTACTAATGGCCGGTAGGGCCAAAGAAAGAGTGGATTGACAAGCCGCTGACATGGTAGCTAGAACGGCAAAAAGTGAATCAGCGTTGGTCATGAAAAGTAAGAACAAATACCCAGAGTAGATGCATGTAAGTCACTGTCTAGAAAAAAGAAAAGGTTGTGTTTTCGATGTGGATTTTCATTTCCACATGAAGACAAATATCCAGCCATAGGACAAACATGCAAAGGCTGCGGTAGGGAGAACCACTTCATAATGGTTTGCAAAGCTAACTATGTCACAGCGAGAAGAGAAAATCGATGCCAGAAAGTTCCAGAAGCCTTCTTGCCAAGCCTATAAAGCAAAAAGACAGCCTCAGTTATGACAAGTAGAAACCAAAGCTGATTCTCATCAAATTCATCCTACAGGGGCTTGTCAATGACATATTGACCACTAGTGAGGAAGATCGATGTACGCTGATGGCATCAAGCCATGAACGACATGCACATGTAGGTCTGGCTGCTTGAAAAGAAGAACCAATGACAAAACAAACAACCAAATGGAACACCAAAACTCATTTGGATATTGCCCCAAGATTACAATAAAGGTCAACGGTTGCCCCATAACCTTCATTACAGACAGTGGTGCATTGATTAACATCATGCCAGTCGAACCGTTCAACAGTCCATCTCCTGTGCCACTTCTCAACCCGTCAAATATGAAAGTATATATGTGGGCCACTTCTAAACCATTGCAGAGTCAAATGTCAGTCACTGCGACTTTGAAAAATAAAGCAATATCAGTACAAGTGCCAATTCATGTTCTTTAATAAGCTTCGTCCAGTGCTCGCCTACTCAGTTTTGCCACCGCTGCTGACATGGGACTGATATCTATCAATTACAAATTCCACACTCAGCCTGAAGTTTTGAGTCAGTTCCCGTCGTTATTTCACTGCCTGGGCAGGCTCAAGACAACGAAAGAGCGACTTCACATAAATGAGGACGTTCGCCCTGTTGCCCAGCGGCACAGCAAATTCGCTTTCCACTTGCAAGAAGCCGTTGAGAAAGAACTAGAATCGCTGTTGAAACATGGCACCCTTGAGCGCTTCACTGGTGGTGCCAAAAAGGACTGTGAGGGTGCAGTGCGCATCTGTATTGATATGCACCAGGCCAAAAAAGCAATCAAGAGAGAAAGACATCCCGGTCCACACATAGCAAACATGATCATGCAACTGAATGGTGCCAACATTTTCTCCTGTCTCGACCTTAACAAGGGATATCATCAACTCGAGTTGAAAGAGAAAAGCAGGTACATCATTACTTTTTGCAACTTATGTTGGTTTGTTCAGATACAAAAGGTTGAGTTTTGGAGTGTCATCAGCTGCAGAAATATTTCAGGATGTTATACATCGCATAACTCAACCTATCACTAATGCTTTTTATGACAGTGAGGACATACTGGTATTTGGAGTAAATCAAAAAGGAACATGACAAGGCTCTTACACAAGTGTGCCAGTTACTTGCCGATGCATGTCTCACTCTAAATGCAGCAAAGTGTGAGTTTCACAAGATCAAACTCAAATTTTTTGGACACATATTTTCTGATGGGAATGTCTCCCGATAAGGTGAAAGCGTTGTCACCTACTTGTCACCATACTGAAATTCTTTTTAGGCATGGCCAGATATTGCTCAAGGTACAGTTGTGAATTTGCCACTGTAAGCTACCCATTAAAAGAGTTGACAAAATGAAATGGCTCGTTCTAATGGTCTGTTGAATGTGATCAAAGCTTCAAAAAAATAAAACATGCAATCGAGAAGACCTACTACAACCACAAACTAGCGACTGGATGTCAGCCCGGTGGAGCTGGGCACAATCCCTGCTCAACATAATGGTTATTCGAAAGCTCAGAGACACATTGTGGCCTATCCCAGTCGGAGCCTGTATGACACCAAATATGCCTATTCTCAGCCAGAGAAGGAGAGTCTGGCTGTAGAATCGGCTTCCGAACATTTTCATGTGTTTCTGTATGGACAATGTTTCACTATCATAACAGACCACCAAGTGCTGCCCACCATCTTTGGAAATCGGAAAGCCAAGATGCCCCCTCATATTGAGAGGTGGGATCTGAGACTGCAAGAGTACGTTTATTAAATTGTACAAAAGCCAGCTAAAGTACAGGACCCTGCTGATTATTTTTTACAAGTACCGTATATCGTCACAGTTTGAAATCCAAGATAGCTGAGGAGTACATTAGCTTTATTGTGAAATCCAGTACGCCAGTGGCTATATCAATCAAACAGATTACTGAGGCCACTAATGCTGACAAGAACATGCATATCCTTGAAGACATCATTCTAACTCTATCCTGGAGAAGGAGTGTTCAACGTCTTCCTGACAATATTGGGGGATATTCTCAAGAACGTGTGATAACTACCGCAAAAGTAGCTTAACACAACTACTCACATCGCAGTCTATCGTGGGAAAATAACACCTTGTCAACGTGGTATTCTCAACACCTGTGGCACCATGCGATAGGCCCACGACAACGCGCCAAATGGCTGCGATAAAGTCAACACGACACCGCAAAACCACGAAACACCAACACCCAAAAAGTTGCGATGAGGCCAATCGCAACACAAAAAACAGTAAAAACCAGCCACAGGCCTGCAATTCCCACAGGAAAATGCGCCATAAAAGCCACGGAAATAAAAGGGAGATAAGAATCAAAGCAACTGTGTAACACCATGGATGCACCCAGACCGAGTGCAGAGGCCAACGCGAACGCCACAAGCCCCACAAGCCACCAGCAAGGAACAACGGGGTTGGGGAAGGCCAAGGAGAAGGGTGAGAGGAAGACGGGGTGCATTCCGCAGGAAAAGCAGATCAGCGTCACAGAGGTGACAGAACACTACCATCAACTGACACACAATTATACCACCGTGAATGCAGTCGGAGTGTTGAGGAGGTCAATGGAGGAGGACAAGAGGTGCTGGCATGATGTGAAAAGCCAAACCAAGCACAAACCCGCTGCCAACAGGAAGGCAGCAACGGCAACAGGAGGTGGGAGTCCTGCACCACAGAAGGAGCTGGAGGAAACTGAGGCCACAGTCATCAGTGTGGAGACACTGCAAGGAGGTGAGAGTCAGGACACAGCCCGAGAGGACCTGACACAACATCAACAGGGTGAGTAACGACCAGGGACTGGGGGGACGGGGGGAGATGGTTATAATGGCACACATGCACAATGTTGTGTAGCACACTGCACACCCACAATGACCCTGGAACATGTCCCTCATCCCCGTGGCACACAGCAGCACACACACATAGCAATAACAGCACATCCACATTGACGACAATGTGGCACAAAGTGCAACACCGACACTGCAGAACAGAGGACACAATTGGCTGCGTTCATGCGCTAAAACAGGCCAACCATATCTAACAGAGCAGGAAACTGAAAGAAGGAAATGTACGCATACAAGCCCACATCCGTCATGTAGTCCAAATGGCCACTATCACGCATCAAAATCCAGCACCTCCCAAACAGTCACAATGTACATAGTCATGTAAACAAGGACAATGCACAAACATACATGTCAACACAATGTCAACATGCATCTCCCCTTCACATTGCAGAGGGACAAACAACACCTCCTGCAGAGCAGACCAGACTACCCATCAGTGATGCTGGAGAGGACCACCCTACCATCGGCACCGACGCCCTACAACAGCCCATGGACATCTTAGGCAACCCCCCCAGGAGCAGGGCAGCCAAGCCACACAGTGGAGACCCCAGCCACTGCACAGACCACACAGCAGGAAGCACCCGCCACGATGGCTGGCTCCCAACACGTCACCTAGGCACACATCGCATACCAATGCCAGGTGTTAGAATGGCAAAAGGAGGTGGCCGAACAGGTGCAAGTGGGGCCCAAACCCATGGAACACGAACTAGACCACATGTGTGGTCGTCTAATTCCCCTCAGGGACCACCTACACCACACCAAGGAGACCCACACTGCGACAGAGACACATGCATATGCACATTTACAGTACTGAACCACGCCCAGAGGCACGCAATTATCATCCACACCCCCACGCTGGACCTACGTATGATGGCCCAGTACACTCCTCTAACGTATTGAGTGGGTGACGATAAAGCTACATGTCCAAGGTCTAACACGCTGCCTGCGGTGACATGTTGGCGTCCTCTTTACACAACACAATGTAATGTTGTCGGGCCCGAAGCCCTCATGCATACATTATGAACATAAGGACACACGCAGATAGTTTGTGGAACTGGCCACGGGCACGTGCACCCGACCCCTTTATTGGCAGGGCCACATGTACAGTGACGCCTGTGCTGGATGTGTGTAGGGTGAGTGTAAGCCAGCCCGCAAGTAGTTGTTGGTGGTGGCAAGAACTTGAACAGTGAACAGCAGTAAAACAGAAACAGAAAACACCAGCATAACAGAGACAACTGCGGAGCATCATGGAGGTAGCCCGAGCAAGTACATAGGTCACCCAATATGCAAACAGAAGTGTCAGTGAGTTGCAGTGCACTGAGGTTGGGGCACCTGGAGTGCCAAGCAGGGTATCAGGCAGATGATGGCATCCACCACAGGTGTAAGCAACTCAGTTAGTCTGCCAGTACGACTGTTTCGACTCTTGCAGTTGGCGTTTGGAGGTGGACCTGGCGGTGGTGGCAAGTGCCTCCTGCGTTGATGCATCGTCCGGGCCATTCAGGACTCGATTTAATGTGGGAGCCCTGGTGTAACTCAGTTGAGGCCGGAGGCAGCGGACAGCGCAGGGCCACAGACATATGGCGTCGATGATCCCAAGGCCATCGTCTCAGAGGCCATTCCAATATCTCAGAAGACAGGGTCCCTGACTTGAGCTGCACAGAGTTAGTGACCCCGGATGTACTGCGGCCGGCACAGGCACCCCGCCACGGGACGGTGACTTGCGGTGCAGTGAGATGGGCCTTGCGAGCTGAGCAGGTCCTCATCGATGTCTGAGGTGAATGTGGCGGAGGCATGCGGGGGACAATAGAAGGTGTCCTCCAGGGCATAATGCAGAGGGTGAAAGCTGTTCGGAAGCAGCAAATGGAGGAGTGGAATGCCACTGCATCGTTTTTACCACAAAGTCAGAATCACCGACATGATAGTGACGACAACCCCAAGTTCATGGACTCAGTCGTCACCAAAGTTCAACCAGAAAGTGTCCATGGGTCTCAGGGAACAGACTTAGTGGCACTGGGGCTGAAAGGGGATGCAGTCTGCGATGAGGCCTGTACAATGACATCAAGTCAGCCATACATAAATCAAGACTGAGTTCAAAATGTGTGACCTACTCGACTGCAGTGTAGGCCCGAGTGAGCCGTCAGCGCGGGCCAGACGCGGTTCAGCACACGACATTGACATGGCATTTGAGGGTGACTTGTGGTTGACGGAGGTAAAAGCACCAGAGCAGAGCGGGTGTTCAGTCAGCAACGATGACGTGTCCTGCCTGGTACGGACTGGATTGGATCGGCGTGAGGCCTGCTGGACCGCAGTGTAGGCCGACGGCATAGTCATCAAGGGCCCACAGACAAGTGTGGTTGGAATGCCAGGCACAGACTTGGTGTCACCACATCAAAGGGAATACAGTGATGTAAACGCTGCATTAATGTATGTACTCGGACAATGTATGATCAAGACTCAGTCCCAAATGTGTGACCTACTCGCCCGCAGTGTAGGCCGGAGGCAGCGTTCAGCAAGGGCCCACAGCCACGTGTCGTTGTCTTGCGATGCACAGAGTTAGTGACACCAGGGCAGTTGTCGGTAGTGTTCGATCACCTCTGTAACGATGATCCTTTTTTCCTCCTGACTGACACGCGTCTTCCTCTCACACCTCTCCTTGCATGCAATGATATGTACTCTGCCATTGACAAATCAAGACTCAGTCCCACATGTGCGACCAACTCGAACGCAGCGTGGCTCGAGGGCAGTAGTCCGCGTTGGCCCACGGACTCGTGTGGATGGAATGCTATGCACAGACTTGGTGTCACCACATCGAAGGGAGTATAGTGCATTAAAATCAGCCATAATTGATGTTCTCTGCCATAGTGTAATCAAGACTCAGTTCGGGCTGCATGTTCAGTTGCCCGGGGGCATCTGTTGTTCTTCATGTTTGGCTCTGGGCTGTGCTCCCTTTTCTGGTGCCGGTTGTTGTCCAACTATGCACCAGGTTAGAGCAGGTGTTAATTTCCTGCTGCTAACGTGCCTTATCACATGTTTTGTGATCTTATCGTCGATCTGGCTGGTCGTTGAGAATGTTGGAGTGGTGTTGTCGCGGCTTTCTTGACGGGAACGCCTACTCTGCATCTCATTAGCGATAGTTGCCAGGGTCATCTGTGGCGATGCTTTTTGAGGATGCTATCGCCGGAAAACTGGTGATATGGGCTGTTAGCACCGGCTTGTAAATAGGGCGGTAACTTAATCGCGAGTTTGGCTGCGATAAAGTGTCGTTAACTCAGCGATAGATCCTTGAGAATATGCCCCATTGAGTTTCAATGAAAGGTGTTGGATTGAGAGGCTCAAGAATTGTCATACCTGAGAGCCTAAAACACAGTAGCGGTCCGTGGAGGGAGTTCGGTGGGGCAGTGAGGCGGGGCGGGGGAGGGGCATGGTGGGGAAATGTAAACACCGGAATATGGATGAACGGAGGTAAGTACACATTTAAATAACTAAAAGGAATTCCTTTGCGCGCGTTGCATCGCAAAATGCAAAATTCTACTTCACAATTAAATTGAGAAAATATATTTTTCAAAACCATGTTACAATCCACTTAGCATATGTACTTTCTGAGGTTCTGTACATTAACACTGAATTTGATTTCAACACAGAATTATGTCACACAGCTGATTATTCACATAATAAATAAAAACACTGGTTCAAATGTATTGACTGCCACCAAAAAAGAGTGGGCAATTTGAGTATAGATATGAGAATGCCTATAAACACAAAACAATAATGATAGGTAAGTCATAAAGACCAACCCTTTGGTCATGGGTGGACAAAATAGACCAATCAATTACTTTTTTGAGTGGGTTTTAAAATTTGCCCATTAGGAGGCTGAGTTGTTAAGTTTTTGGTTGGGCAAAAGTCTCCTTTAGCGCTCTACCCGCTGTCCTTTCTTTCTTTAGAAACATGACAGTTCCTCCTACTTATACCTTTGTCAACCTGTTTCTGCCCTTGTTGAATTTAGGGTTCTCCTTATGACTAAGCCATAGTGGTATCGGTATGTTAGGCATAAAGCAATTACAATCATGTAAAAACAGAAATGGTGATTTGCATGGTGACACCACGACAGCCAAGCTCTGGAACTCCATCCCATTAACCCACAAGAAGGAATCCAATCTTTTAAGATTTAGGTAGGCCCAAAAACCTGGGTATTTAGACAATGACCCCATCTTCTTCTCCCCTACTGTTTCCATGCAGTCATTTTCAGAAGGTAGCGCCTAGACACCCAAGTGTATATGTTGCGCTTTATAAATTCTCATTACATTACCAGGGTGGCATGACTTGTGTGCCGCTCATCAGGCTTTCTTACCCAGAAGGTCTTGCAAATCTCACACTTTGACTAAAAACACTTTTCATCATAATTCTGTGAGGGAAACCTCTGGAATCCGTGGAGAGCCACGCATTTCCCACTACCCAGTGTTCCCTTAAGTTGTGCAGTATGTAGCATTCCTTCTTGTGGATGGCTCTTTTATAAGAGAAGGCCTTGGTTCTTGTGTTCTTATCTATTTACCGATATTTTTTGCAGGAGGTCAGTCCATCAAGCAGCAAAACACTATGTAAATCACCAGTAGATAAAATATATCCTTCTATCCCGCATACAGATCAATTTTAGTCAAACAAGCATCCTTCATCCATGCCCTCTGTCTCTTCTATAGGAACACACATTGAAAGATTGCTGTGGTCACTTTTTATTTTTTCTAATATGTCAATGATCTAGTCTCCTTTAGGCCTTACTTTGATCCAACCATATTCTACAGACATTCCCAAGGAAACACAGAGACTTCAACAGAATTAATGTTCAGCTGGTATTGCCCCACAATTAGCAAGCCCCCAACAGACAATTCCAATCTTCATGCGTAGTCTCGTAATCAGTGCTGTTTTTTCTCTACCCATCCGTGTTTTACCCTATATAACCAATATGGTTTGAGTTGCAGTGGTGTGATCTTTTATTTTCATCTTGCACAGAGCTTATCACTATGTCCTGTCCATTAAAACTAATGCTGTTTAGATTGGTGAGGTGTGGTATTGTAGATGGGATGTACTGGGATTTGGTGTGATGTGTGTCATCCAGTGTGATGTGACATTGGCGGCATAACATGATATATTCTGTGGTATGATATGATGTGCTGTTTTATGATGATGTTAATTGTGGTATGGTGTTATGGGTGGTATGTTTTCAATGGAGGGGTAGTGTTTGGTGTGATGGAGCAGTGTGAAATGGTGTTGTGTAATGTGTTTGGGTTTGAAACCCTGATATATTGTTCAACATCGTGTTGTCGGTTCGGTTTTAGTGCTTTATAACATGGTGTGATATGATGTTATTTTACCGTTCATGTGCTATAGTGAACTATCTTCAACTAGTCCACAATGTGGCTGTCAAATTAGTTCATGAACTATCAGGACATGAAGATCTTCACACCGGCTTCCAATTAAACACAGGTCCATCATCAAGGTTATGGCAGTCACCCACAAGGCTGTCTATGCCAACAGACCAGTATTCTGGGCAGCCAAATTCTATAGGTCCACATCTGGAAGCAGTATCCAGTTGTGCTCAGCAGATTCTACTTCAGGTCCCAACAAGAGGTGTCTCTCATGGAGGCAAAGTGTTTTCAGTTTCGGCAGGAATAAAATGAATTCCCTCTCCTTAGTAGTTCAGGCGTAGAAAAATCTGACTAACTTCAGTAGGCTTCTTAAACATTAAGACAGACTTAAGACAGACTTAAGTTAGGATTTTGTCTTAAGTTTGTCTTAAGTCAGTCTTAAGTCTGTCTTAAGTCTGTCTTAAGTTTGTCTTAAGTTTGTCTTAAGTCTGTCTTAAGTCTGTCCTAAGTTTGTCTTAAGTCTGTGTGAAATGGTGTTGTGTAATGTGTTTGGGTTTGAAACCCTGATATATTGTTCAACATCGTGTTGTCAGTTCGGTTTTAGTGCTTTATAACATGGTGTGATATGATGTTATTTTACCGTTCATGTGCTATAGTGACCTATCTTCAACTAGTCCACAATGTGGCTGTCAAATTAGTTCATGAACTATCAGGACATGAAGATCTTCACACTGGCTTCCAATTAAACACAGGTCCATCATCAAGGTTATGGCAGTCACCCACAAGGCTGTCTATGCCAACAGACCAGTATTCTGGGCAGCCAAATTCTATAGGTCCACATCTGGAAGCAGTATCCAGTTGTGCTCAGCAGATTCTACTTCAGGTCCCAACAAGAGGTGTCTCTCATGGAGGCAAAGT
Source organism: Triturus cristatus (assembly GCF_964204655.1). Classification (NCBI taxonomy): domain Eukaryota; kingdom Metazoa; phylum Chordata; class Amphibia; order Caudata; family Salamandridae; genus Triturus; species Triturus cristatus. The sequence continues at coordinate 345,858,396 of NC_140588.1, read as the reverse complement.
GTTTTCAGTTTCGGCAGGAATAAAATGAATTCCCTCTCCTTAGTAGTTCAGGCGTAGAAAAATCTGACTAACTTCAGTAGGCTTCTTAAACATTAAGACAGACTTAAGACAGACTTAAGTTAGGATTTTGTCTTAAGTTTGTCTTAAGTCTGTCTTAAGTCTGTCTTAAGTCTGTCTTAAGTTTGTCTTAAGTTTGTCTTAAGTCTGTCTTAAGTCTGTCCTAAGTTTGTCTTAAGTCTGTCTTAAGTTTGTCTTAAGTCTGTCTAAAGTCTGTCTTAAGTCTGTCTTAAGTTTGTCTTAAGTCTGTCTTAAGTCTGTCTTAAGTCTGTCTTAAGTTTGTCTTAAGTCTGTCTTAAGTTTGTCTTAAGACATCCTTTTTCTAAGTAGCTCCTCATAATATGCTATATTAAATCCTTTAATTTTGTTTTGTAATGAATAGGTTTTGGACCACAGTTGTACCACCCCTTCCAAACTGCAGTGGTGGGATCTATGTTAGCCTTTTAATTGTTAACATACCATTCCTCCAGGTATTGTTCTGTTTTTTCCACAGCACCAGGAAGAATTGGCTACGTCATGCTAAATACAATTAACAAAACTAATTATGAACTGCAGTTTGTTATGATGCACTATGGTATTACAAAGGGGTGAAATGGATGATATGTTGATTTTGCTCCTATCACTGTCGAGGATAATAATGTTTCAGCACTATCCAGTTCTTCTGGTTCTCCCGGTGATCCTTGCCCGCCAAAGATTCTAAGGCTCGGCCTTGATTGTACTGGTTCCCAGCTATGCCAACTTTTGAATTATTCAGTAGAATCAGATATGGTTCTTACTTTTTTGAAACAGGCTCATATAGTACATCAGTTGAAAAACCACTGTCGGACACCACTCTACTGTTCAACTACAGACCTATATCCTTGCTTTCATTTCCTACTAAGGTCTTGGAAATATCCATCAAACATCAACTGTCAAGCTTTTTGTTAGACCCTCATCTTTTAAAGGATACTCAATTTGGTTTCAGGCAACTTAACAATACTCAAATGGCAGTTAGTCATCTCTGAACATGCACATTCTATCTTAGACAATGGTGGTTGAGCCTCTCTGGTTCTATTGGAACTTTCTGCAGCATTCAGCACCATCTCCCATGCTACCTTGCTAGAACATGTATATGTTGTGGGAATATGTGAAATGGCACTTGAATGGCGGTATTATTTTCTGTCGAACCAATCTCAACCTGTGATGCTGGGGCCATTTGCATCGGCTGCCATGAATACACCACTAGGTGTGCTATAGGGATCATGTGTTAGTCCCATGTTCTTTAACATCTACCTTGCTCCTCTAGCACAAATTGTACAATTGTTCGGTCTTTCTATAGAGTTGTATGCGGATGACACACATCTTGTGGTATAAATCTCGAAACAGATTCCCAACATCCAAAGGTGTTTTAAAGATTGTCTATCGACTACAACTAAATGGGTGTACAATAGGTGCCTACAGCTTAATTTAGGGAAAAACTGTGAACCTGATCTTTGGCTATCCAAGTCCTGTCTGGTTTTCGGTCTGGTGGTCAGCTGAACTAAAACAGTTTTCATTTACTTCTAAAACGACTAGGCGCCCTGGCTTCCAATTTGATAATGATCTGTCTTTTAAATCGCAGATTTCAGGTGTCTCTGCTTTTTACTTTTCTTGAAGTCACGCAGAAGATCCTGGATTTGCTACCTTGCACTTGCCCTAAATCTATAATTGGTGCTGTGATTAACTCTGTTTATTTAGGTTTACCTTAATATTCTGACCATCTGATTCAGTTAGTTCAGAACATGGCTGCTCGTATTGTTCTCAGTATACCTAAGCATCAGCCCATCTTGTATCAACTATGAAACTTGCATTGGCTCCCTGTTCATAAAAGGGTGCTCTGTAAAGCAATGATCATTAACTACAGAACCAAAAAAGAGACAATGTCTGTTTGCAGGTGCTTTTCAACTGTGTGTGCCAGGTAGAGAGCTCAGGTCTTCAGGGACCAGGCTCTTGATCATCCCCAGAGTACACAGAGTGAGAAGCAGTGGGCGATCCTTTGTCTTTCAAGCAGTGAAATATTGGAATGCTGTTCCAGTGAACTTGCGCTCAGCTCCCTCAATGGCTGGTTTTCAAATATAAAAAGCACAACCTGGCTATTCAATCAAGTTTAGTCCTGATATTCCAGCTTTATTCTTTATCTACTGCTGGGACGCCTTTGTGTGGGTAGCTATCATGCTTCATACTTTTCTATTTATTCATGCATTCATTCATAACAGAAATGAGTATCATTTCCCTGATTAGTTTAACTTACATTTGTTTCTAATTTAAGGTGTGTCTATTATTTAATATGCAGCGACCTAAATGTGAAAGTTCAACAAAATAGTTGCACAATATTCTTGTGGCAGTCTGTAAAGAAACCACTATTGGATATTGCCTGTTTTTTTTGTTGCTTTTCTTCAACCCTTGACAGGCAGAAACATATTTCCCAAAAAGGGCAGATTCACCTCTGTCAAGATGCACTAACCTTTCAATACAGCTGCAGTGGGAGTAGTGTGTACTTCCAAATGACTTTAAACCCAATGCCAGCCGTACATTAACAACATGCATGTAAGAAGTGGACCCAGGGAAACGGAAATGGGACAAGTTAGAGAAACAGACACTGGATTTCTTCAGAGTGCCTGTTTGCATAGTTGAGCTTGCTCTACACTACAGGAGTGTTGATAACTGAAAAAAAGAGAAGACTTTGGGCCCGATTCACAGAATTAACTTAAGACAAAATCCTAAACTTACTACCATTTTGGTATTCACAGAAGGCACTTACTCATTTTGGTATTCACAGATGGCACTTACTCATTTCGGTATTCACAGAAGTTAGGAATCCTAACTTTAGGACTCCTAAATGCCTTCTGTGAATACCGAAAGTCTTAAAATTAGGATTTTTCTCAGTTTAGTAGTAGTATAGTTAGGACTCCTAACTTTAGGACTCCTAAATGCCTTCTGTGAATACCGAAAGTCTTAAAATTAGGATTTTTCTCAATTTAGTAGTCCTAAATTTAGATTTAGGACTACTAAATTGAGAAAAATCCTAATTTTAAGACTTTCGGTATTCACAGAAGGCATTTAGGAGTCCTAAAGTTAGGAGTCCTAACTATACTACTACTAAACTGAGAAAAATCCTAATTTTAAGACTTTCGGTATTCACAGAAGGCATTTAGGAGTCCTAAAGTTAGGACTCCTAACTTCTGTGAATACCGAAATGAGTAAGTGCCTTCTGTGAATACCAAAATGAGTAAGTGCCTTCTGTGAATACCAAAATGGTAGTAAGTTTAGGATTTTGTCTTAAGTTAGTTCTGTGAATCGGGCCCTCCATGTTTTGCTATGGTTGTTGGCTTTGGCATCAAACCTCTGATATTGTGTAAAATACACCTACTTACAATCTCTGCATTTCCAACTCTTTATGGTGGAATAACATTCAATATTTCTCAGAGCTAAAACACAATTAAAGTTCATATCTTTGTGAACAATGCTCCGACCTACTAAAATGTGCTTGCTAAAGAGAGCTACCTTCAAGATTATATAAAATTCTGTAATTCGGATTACATTCAACGTGATCAGTTGGCAACAATATTATGAAAAGCATTTGTAAATATCATATAGTTCACTTCAAAAACCAATAAACAAATGCTCTTTCAAATCAATACCTTAATACCATGGCCTTTCTAATGAGGTTATACAGTATGTACAAGCTGAGGTCCCTATAACTCCTATTATAGAAGCAATGAAAAATCAATTATGATAGAATAGAGACGTAATTTTAATATTTCACGTGTGTTTCGCTCTCTAATATGTTAGCATTCATACGGCTAATGCATTAAATTTTCGTGGCAAGTGTAAGACTTAATCAGTTGATACAAATGTCACGTTAGTAAGGTTGACATCTGTGCTGCCATTTTAGTTAGAAAGACCGCCATGTTCTGATGCAATCGAAACTGTTGCTTGCCTACTCAAAACTGTATTTTGCTCATTTTTTTGAAATGGTCAGTGGTAAGTTTTGTTTTTTGAATGCCCATGTTAGCTTGTTAGCGCATGCCTTTCCCTTTAGATGAAGGCCTTCTCCCACCTACCTAGAGGGGAGGATAGGCCAGACAACCTTGAAATGTAAATAGTTTGTACCAGGCTGCACAAGCAAAACTTATGCTCTGTATCCCTATTGTATTACGACATCTGCTAGTGTTTTTCCATGGTGGGCGGTTCTTTGTGGACTTTGCAACGTACATAATGTAACTTCATGCTAGTAAAGGTCAGTCCCTTATCAGCATTATAGGAGGCAGGTCTGATTGGACTCCATTGCAGTGCATTCTGGGAATAAACTAGTTTGCTTGTATTCTCTAATGCGTCATCGACTCTTTTTTCTTGGAAGGCTAGAGGAGGTTGAAAGTGGCCCGGGTGACCCTAATTGGGTCCCTTCCTTCAGTTGGTGCCCGAACAGGGACCCCACAGGTGACCCGTCTCGCCCGTGGTCGGGTTGTAAAAGTCGGGGTTGCGTCTGATCGGATGGATAGATCGGGGATCCCCACACGATCGAGCTTAGTTCTCGCAGCTGCCCTGCATGTCTGATCGGGCAGCCCCTCGTCTAGCGGTCACCTTGGCTGGGGTCCTGAGAAGGCGATACCCTTGGATCTGACCGTTTGGTCCGAAGAGTCGGCAGTGGTGAATAGTATTATCTGACTTGTGTGCGCCGGGTGAGTCTATCTTGAATTCTTGGTAAGTGCGGCGCCGTCTTGGGTAATTTGACAGGTCTGCAGACCCTTGTGATACAGAGCGTTGTTGAACGTTCTGCCAGGCCACCTGGGAATTTGGTTTACTTTTGAAAAGGTCTGGGGCTAGAGCCTATCTTCTTGTCTTGGTGCAGTCTGAGGACTGACTTGTCTTGGCACAGTCTACGGACTGTTTTTGAGAGCTCTTTGTGTATGTGTGTTTCGTTGTGTGTGTGTGTGTGTGTGTGTGTGTGTGTGTGTGTGTTGATTAAGTGAATACGTGGATGTGTCTGATGCCAGGATGCCTTGTTGGAGTAAAGTGTGGTGTTTGGGGTGCCGATGCTGCTCTGTGAAACGTTGCTTAGAGGAGCGGCAGCCTGCACCCCCGGAAGGCACTCAGAGTTTTGATATGTACGTGAAGCATGGTATTGGCCCTATTATGTTCTGTACATTGTGGTACAAGTATATGAGGGACAATGCCGATCTTCAGTGGCCACGGAATGGTACCTTATATGAACAAAATTTGAATTATTTACATGATAAACTATTTGCTAGAAGAAGTCGACAGTCGATGTTTGATACTTTACAGGTATGTCAGAAGGAAGCTAAGCAGAGACGTATACAGGCTGAGAAGGAGTCTAGGAAAAAGGCAATGAAAACGGTGGTGCAGAAAGCTGTAGCTTATGATAAGGAAAGAACAGAGAAGGGTATTGAGTGTGCAGATAGGAAGTTTCGATTACAGTGTGATAGGTTCTATGTTGTTAGAGAAGGAGAGGATGCCTTTGTGGAGGATTTGTTGGAAACTCGCCCCCCAACTCCCAACGCCCCACAAAGAATATACCCTGCTGTCCCGCCGTCACAGTCTGCAGCTGTTCCTTCGTCTTCCCCTGATCCCTCCACAGCCTCAACAGCTTCGGCTCTGGCCGTATCCGTCTTTTCCCCGGATTCGCAAATTATGAGTACGGTGACTGTGTGTACCCCCATAGTGTCAGGTGCTCCTGTTTCCGTTTCTCCTCCTTCTCTTACACCTACCACACAGCCATTGTTGGCACTGTCACCTGCATCTGCATCTATCGCGTTCCCCCTGACCATGTCACCCACGGTATTGAGTAGTATTAGGACGCCCGTGTGAGGGTCGGATGAAGGAAATTGGGCAGGGGCATGGGAGCGATTAGAGTGGACAATGATTCGATCTGATGTGGGTGAAGCAGAGAAAAGGATGGTTGCAATCCAGGCAAAACAGTGTGTCTGAAATGCAATTTATGGTTTGGAAGATATACGGAGTGTGATGAAGGATTTTGATCTGTTTGTGCAACAACATGCCCTTCAGCACATGTTGAATACATTGATTGGTTTGTGAGAATTGTGTATTGGAGGCAAGGCTTAGCAAATTGTTTATGATATTCGAAATCGTGTATATTCTGCTGGTATTACTCCTGCGGAAGTTCACCATAATGTTGGGACATTACTCAGTAATCGGGCAAAATTATATCATAGCACTCCGATTCTAGTATCCCAGTTTCTGATGAGGGAAGTGCATTTCATATATCACCCTGTGATTCCAGAGCAGTGTAATGCAGCGACTGTTGTTACTCAGCAGCGAATAGAGGCTCATTTTCAGGATCAATGGGTTTATACCCCATGGAAGAGAAGTGAGGTGCTTGCCCTTAAGAGTCAGTTGCCAGATCCTAGGAAAAATGCTACTGCATACTATAAAGAATTAACGGAAGCTGCCTGTTTGTCAGTTATGACTTTAGCAGATATTGAGATATTTTTCGGGTTGTTAGTGCCGGTAGATATATGGAAAAAAAGAACAATTGATGGACAGAATGCAGACCAATGTCATACATTCACCCCAGTACAGAGATCTGGGCCTAAATCCATCATTTTTTTGCTCGCCCAATGGGAACAGTCCAGCCCGAACTGCCAGGCCAGGTCATCCCTGGATTGGAAACAAGCATCCTAGGACCGGTTTCAGGCTTTCAGCCCTCATCAGCCAGGATAGCTTGACTCCAGTGGCATGGAGAGCACGGGACCCACGTCTGGGCATAGCCGTCCCACTCGGAGTGACCAATGCAAAAAAGAACAATTGATGGACAGAATGCAGAACAATGTCATGCATTCACCCCAGTACAGAGATCTGGGCCTAAATCCATCGTGGGACGGGTATGTCCAGACGCGAGTCCCGTGCTCTCCATGCCACTGGAATCAAGCTATCCTGGTTGAAGAGGAGTGAAACCCCGAAACCGATCCTAGGATGCTTGTTTCCAGTCCACGGAGCACCTGGCTTGGTAGTTCGGGCTGGACTGTTCCCATGAGGCACAGGGACAAGACTGATTTGCATATGGCTGGGTTCAAACTGGAATGGCATGGTGAGCAAAAAAACGATGGATTTAGGCCCAGATCTCTGTACTGTGGTGAATGTATGACATTGTTCTGCATTCTGTCCATCAACTGTTGTTTTTGCATTTGTCACCCCGAGTGGTGGGTATGTCCAGACGTGGTTACCGTGCTCTCCATGCCACTGGAATCAAGCTATCCTGACTGAAGAGGGGTGAAACCCCGAAACTGGTCCTAGGATGCTTGTTTCCAGTCCAGGGAGGACCTAGCTTGGCAGTTCGGGCTGGGCTGTTCCCATGAGGCACAGGGTCAAGACTGATTTGCATATGGCTGGGTTCAAACTGGAATGGCATGGTGAGCAAAAAAACGATGGATTTAGGCCCAGATCTCTGTACTGGGGTGAATGTATGACATTGTTCTGCATTCTGTCCATCAACTGTTGTTTTTGCATTTGTCATCCCGAGTGGGACGGGTATGCCCAGACGTGGGTCCCGTGCACTCCATGCCACTGGAATCAAGCTATACTGGCTGAAGAGGGGTGAAACCCCGAGATCAGTCCTAGGATGCTTGTTTCCAGTCCAGGGAGGACCTGGCTTGGCAGTTCGGGCTGGACTGTTCCCATGAGGCACAGGGTCAAGACTGATTAAGCATATGGCTGGGTTCAAACTGGAATGGCATGGTGAGCAAAAAAACGATGGATTTAGGCCCAGATCTCGGTACTGGGGTGAATGTATGATATTGTTCTGCATTCTGTCCATCAACTGTTGTTTTTGCGGTAGATATATGGAGGCAGGTGCATACACAGGATCATAGAGTGGAATTGGGTGGTACTGTTGCAGGGATTCTGCACATATACAGAACTACGTGCAAGAAACCAGGACCTTGGTGTACAGTGGTGTACCAACCGCCCACCTTAGTGCCCAGAACCCCTATCCGACTAGCTATAATGTCTCATTTGTTCTCCGTACTACAGCAAAGCTACCAATGACATCCTAGAACATGTGACTCAGACTCTCTCAGTAATCGCGAGAGCAAGGACACTCTTTCATCAACATGAGTAGTCAGAGACACAGTATAGTTTAAAATGTTTATTTTAACTATCGTGCTCTATAATGCAGTACACGAGCCAACACTAGCAGAAAAATGCATAAACTCAATATAGTGAGCATTGTTACAATTCCATAAAATATGAACGGGGATATCCTTTTTATAAAGCTAGTGGAAAAAAGGCCTAATGGGCCTTGCCACCCTCCCCGTGCTAGAAACTAGTTTATTATAACTATAGAAGACCGCTGGGCATTGTCTGGGGGGCCCCATACCTCCAGGTTTAGATGCAAGGGTTTACATCTCCGGACAAACACAGCTCTTCTCTTCAGAAAGATTTTCTTCAAGTGTCTTAGCATGCCTACATGCAATATAAAAAGCACCCTATTTTCAGTAGTGCACCTGTGGCAGTATTATGTCTAATATGCGTGGGACTGATCAACGCAGATTAACGGAGCACATTGTTTTTCAACCTTGACCATGCTGTGCAGACAGAGCCTCAGAGTACAGCAAGAAAAGTGAAAGGTAGACGGTTCTCATGTGAACGAGCACAAGCAGCGGATTTGTGAAAACAAATTCATGTAGAAACGTGTGCAAAAAGCCGCAACATGGCAGTCAAGCTTATATTAACTTATGCTAACTTAGCAATGTACGCAGTGAATCCATAACCTCACTACAGTACATGGGACGAGATAAAGGCATGGGATAAGGAACGGAAGACTGGCGACAAACCTAGGGCGGAGATATTGGCTTTACTGAACCGCATTATTACTTATATGCATTCTCTTATTCCACCCAGGCGAGTAGACTGGGATAAGTTGACAGCATGTCACCAGAAGAAAGAAGAGAGTGTGTCTGATTTTTTTACTCGGTTTGAAGGGGTGTTTTTTTATTTTAGTGGACAGGATCTATCAGTGGAAGGAGGGGTTTGTTTGTTTGTTTATTAATAGGTTTGTAACAAATTTGCTTCCTAAGATTGCAGCTCGGCTGCAAACGTCTGAGAGTACATGGACCACCTTTTCTCATTCAGTGATATTGAGCATGGCCCAATATTATGAACACCGAGAAAATGAGGAGAAGGATAGAGTGGAGAAAAAGGGTAAGGATTTGAAGACAAAGGTGTTGTTGCAGCAAGTGGCAAGGAGATCAGGAAGAGGTTGGGGTTCTGGTCCGGCTCAGAGGTCACGAGGTGCCGGTAGAGGTGGTGTACCCTTGGGGCTGAATCAGTGTGCGTATTGTAAAAAGGAGGGGCATTGGCAAAGTGAGTGCCCAGAATTGTTACAGTAGGTTGCAGCACCGAGAGGAAGGGGATGGAATGGAAGGGGTCGTGAGCCAGGTAACAGAGATGAGGCTCAAGGGGATGCATCCTCAGGGGGTCGGTCTGATCAGAATTATTTTGACAATCCCCGAGGCAGACAGTATAACCATGATGATTATGATATTGATGAGGTTACAGGGATATCCCATAGCTAGGATAGCAAGGGACAGGGTAAGGACAAGTTCAGATTCCTGTAGATCATTGTGGTCACAGTAGACCTACATGGTTCGACACAGAAATTTTTGGTGGATACAAGTGCAATGAATAGCTCTGTTTCTCATTCGCTGGTCCCTGGGGCCGCCCTGTCTGGCCGCAATAATGTGTCGGTAGGTTTTTCAGGTATACCGATTGTGAGCCCCATCTCCAAACCTTTAGATTTGACTGTTGGTCCTTTTATGATAGATGCTCCATTTTTGTTGACATCAAATTGTGGTGAAAATGTATTAGGATTGTATTTGTTAAAGAAGTTATGTGCTACTATTTATTGCTCTCCAGATGGTGTTTATGTACCTTTTGGACCTAATGTGGATGGTGCGAGACAGTGTTTTGCAAAGGACGCTCCACTGCCTGTTGAGTTTCAGGATCTCCCGTCTTCTCTGTGGGCGACAGGGGACACTGATGTTGGGTTGTTACAGATACCACCGGTTCCCATCAAGATCAAGGATAATGCTGTGCTTCCCCGTATTCCTCAATACAAAATATCACACGCTGGGGAACAGGCTCTAATGCGGATTATACAGGATTTGATTAAGTTGGGGGTGGGGGAGGAGACAGTAGCAAACATGTGTAATAGCTCCATTCTTCCTATTCTTAAAAAGTCCCCTGTGAATTCCCCTGATATACACTCTGATGTTTATCGTTTTGCAATCGATTCAATTCCGGTGGTCCCTTATATAACGGTCCTTCTCACCATGATCCCTTCTTCGGCAAAGTATTTCTCTGTGATTGATTTAAAAAATGCTTTCTTTAGCATTCCTGTTCACCCTGATAGCCGCTACTCATTCCATTTTGCTCTAGCTGGAAAAAGCTTCCAATTCTGTAGAGTTCCTCAAGGGTATACAGATTGTCCCAGTATTTATAGTCAGGCTTTAAAAGGTCAATTGGACTCTCTCTCTCTTCCTGCAGGTAATGTATTATTGCAATATGTGGATGATATTTTGATAGCCTCCGACACCGAAGAGGGTTGTCGAGATGCCACGGTATCATTGTTAATGCATTTGGCGAAACATGGACATAAAGTGTCTCTTTCTAAATTCCAATATTGTCAACAGCAGGTCACCTATTTAGGTCACCTGCTGTCGAAGGAGGGTCGGAGGCTAACACCTGAACGAGTTGATGCCATGGTTAAGATGCCCATCCCTGAGACTCAAAGGGATGTGCGTGCGTTCATAGGCATCACCTCGTATTGTTGGCACTGGATACCTGCTTACTCTTTACTAATACAGCCTTTGCATTATCTAACCACTAAAGATGGGCAGTAACCCTGGCCCTGGACGCATGAATGTCAGCATGCTTTTTTTAACAATTAAAACTTGCACTTTACTCTGCACCTGTGCTTGACACGCCGAATTACAAGAAACCCTTTGTTCTGTATGTACACGAAGTGGCTGGATGCGCACTCTCTGTATTAACACAAGCCTTTGGAGGTAAACAAAGTCTGTGTGCTTATTTTTCTGCTACGCTTGACCCTGTCGTCAGAGCCCTCACGAGCTGTTTAAGAGCCGCTGCGGTGGTCTCTATTTGAAAATCGGCAGGGCTCGTTCTCAATCATGATCTCACAGTAATGGTACCGCATGCCTTGGATGTACTCTTGAATAAAACGAAGACACAGCACCTTCCCAGTGCTCGTCTGATTGGATGTGAATTGACATTGTTTCCACCTCATATTACTATCAAAAGATGTGCCACACTGAATTCAGCCACGTTACTACCCCTCCCTTCAGAAGAAGGGGACACAGACATTCATGATTGTTTGTTTCGCACAGCCGAAGAGACTGAGGGACGGGTAGACTTGACGGATGTTCCCTTATCTGACCCGCAAGGAGAATTATATGTCGATGGCTCTTGTTTTAAATTGCAAGATGGCACTACTACAGCGGCGTCTGCTATTACCAAGCTCCGCACTGCAGTTGAGACGTCACACGTTCCTTATCAATCAGCACAAGCTGCGGAGCTGGTGCCCCTCCTGCGGGCATGTGAGTTAAGTGAAGGACTGACTGTCAATATTTATACTGACTGTCAGTATGCCTTTGGAATGGCCCATAATTTTGGACACCTCTGGGCAGAGAGAGGATTCTTGACATCACACGGGACCAAAATTCAGCATGGTCCATTGATAGAGAGGCTTCTGACAGCTTTGACTCTTCCCAAACGATTGGCAAGAGTAAAATGCAGTGCCCATAAAGCAATTACTGATGATGTTGGGAAAGGAAATGCATTTGCAGATTAGACAGCTAAGGAGACAGCCAGATCAAAGATGAAAACATTTTTTGTAGCGGGTCCCGCTAGGTGGGTGCCCAACAATGGGATGTTTGAGGACACACTAGCCAACGTTAAGGAGATTCAGAGTGAAGCAACAGTGGAGGAGTTGGCGGTGTGGCAGGAGAAAATAGGGCTTTTGGATGACGAGGGATGTTGGACTGATCTGTCTGAGAAACAGAGATGGATGTTACCAAATGCATATGTACTTCCTGTGGTTACGATGGCACATGTTCCAGCTCATATTAGCGCTAAGGGTATTTGCAAACTGTTAGATTCTGTGTGGAGCAATGACAATATTTCAAAGGGTGCTACTCACTTGGTGAAATACTGTATGATCTGTCTTAGACACAATCCTGGGAAGGGTGCCCCTACACCTTCTGGTAATTTTGCGCCTCCTCCTTCCCTTTTGAGGTACTCCAAATAGACTATATAGAATTGCCACAGGTTAACAATTTGATTAATATGTACTAGTGGTAGTTTGTGCTTTTAGCAAGTGGATTGAGGCTTACCCCACAAAAGAAAACAACGCCATGGCAACAGCAAAGGCCCTTATTAAGGAGTTTTTCCCTCATTTTGGTTTGTCCCACTTGATCTGGAGTGACAATGGAAGTCACTTCAACGCCAAACTGATCCAGCTGATATGCGACAGTTTGCATATTCAGCAAAGGTTTCCTGCAGCTACCCACCCTCAGTCAGCAGGTTTAGTTGAGAAGTACAATGGTTCTCAAGTTAAAATTGGCAAAGGTGAAGGAGAGTACTAGGTTGCAATGGCCAGATGCATTACCCCCTGCTTTGTTGTCCACTAGAATGACTGCCCATTCCAGAACCATATTATCTCCCTATGAGGTAATTTTCGGTCGTCCAGCGAATGTGTGGAGTGTCCCTAGGCCCAAGAAGTTTTTGGATATTGAGTACCCTTTGTTGGTTGACTATTGTATGAACTTACTAAAGCTTACGTTCTATCCACCAACAGATACACGAAGCGTTACCTTCAGCACCTGAGGGGCCTGGGCACACGATTCAACCTGGTGACTATATGCTGATTCGAAGTTAACAAAGAAAGGGCAGCTTGGAGCCAAGATGGAAGGGCCCCTATTTGGTCCTCATCGCCATGAGAACTGCAGTGAGAGTGGAAGGTCGGAAGAACTGGGTGCATGCCTCTCACTGTAAGAGAGTGCCTCTGCCCCTGCCCTATAATGCCTGAGTAAGAGAGGGCATCGGAGATCACAAAACCGAAAAAGTTCCCCGATACCTACCGTTCTCAGATGCTCATTTGGTTTGGACGCAAACAGAAGCAGCAATGATGCATTGTTGAATGCAGCAGTTTCCTCTACAGTCCTCAATGTCTCCTGAATTTCTGATTCTACTTCGAGATGAGACAGTGCCTGGAAAGGACAGGTACATTTTGCGTCCTCGACGGAAAGGTTGTGCAACAAAAGAAAAGTGAGTGTAGTTAGGGATGGACTTCATTGCATAAGACAAGTAAAAGATCCCTTGTTTTTGCATCTCCTTGTTAGATTAAGGATCAGAAAACTGGTGCACTGCCTGTGACGCAGGACAGGATAAGCTGAGGGTATCTTCCAAAGAGGGAGAGTGCCCTATCCTGAGAACAGTGAACAAATGCCGACGAGCTGCAAGGGTGTGGCTACACCGCCGCATGCTCAATAGCACTACTGAGGATTGGACGATAGAAGCCTGCCAGGGAGGCTTAGGACGGACCCTGATTCTTGACCCTTGTGGTTTTTTTTATTTTGTTTTTATCTTTTTTAGTATTTTTGTGCCTCTCGTCCATCTTCCATTGGCTCCATTTTAAGTCTTTGTTTCTTTAACACTTTGATCTGTGAAAATAATTATAGAAAAATGTATCGTTTTGTTCTCCCTCTTGCAGCAAATGAACAAGGTTTTGTTGCTCTATGCCCAGGGTGGGTTGGTTTTGAATGGTTGCTCAGAAAAAAGATCTTTTGTGTTGTAATTAAGTTACTATTCCTATTGAGGGGGAGGAGGGCTGCTTTGGGTAATGGAGTTTTCTGGGACTCCACCGTCATGTGTCTTGTATCAAGCAGTTCCCTCTGATCGTCAGAAGCGCACTATGCACAATAATGTTTTTCTGGATACCCACCGAAAATTCTTTTGGGATAACACAGCTTGTTATCCCACTGATTCTGTTACCAGTTTATGGACAGCTTATCCCCTATCACTAGTAAATTTCACATATGTTCGTCCCAACACTTTTGTATAGATAAAAGGTGAATTTGGCTTGGGATACCCTGGACCTTGTCTATACTATAGAAAACCAAGAGGTATAGGATATCCAGGATGTATGCCCGAATTGAATTGTGGTAATCTACACTTCAATAACAGAAATATCACATTAACAAGATGGCATTACCAAGATCTGACCATTACTCAAGAAGCAGGAATATATCCTGTGTGTTGTCCTGAATTAAATAGCACGGATACTTATTTGTATCTTAACTCCTCTGGAGAAATAGTGTACAAAAAAATCCTATGTTTAGGAAAAAGAGATGACCTTAGTATGAAAGGAATGAGTACTAGATATGCTCCATTGGATTATGAAAGTCCACTCTATGCACACCCTGGTTTCTATTTTCTCTCCAATGGCACACATTCTAATATGTATAACGGCACAGAAGACGTAGCTTTGGGAATGGTGTTACCTCTCGGGGTACCTTGCAAGCATAGCAAACCTAATGTAAAATGGGTAAAAAGAACATTGACCAAGGAATTCTGTGAAGGAGTTACAGATTTGGAGGTTAATAATTATAGCAATGGTATTACTTTTGGGTACATCCTTTCTTCCATTATCACATTTGGTGGTACTGCTATGGGCAGAGGTGAACTTGCTACAGAGTATTTCGGGTGTAAATTACAGATTTTATCCAATTTGACGGTGGCAGCTTTACGGGATATTACCACCCAATTAGAAAGTATGCGCATATATTCTGAACAGACAAGGTATGCTGTTGATTTTATTCTGGCTAAGAATAGTGGAACATGCGCTGTCATAGGAGACTAGTGTGTGGTCGGCATCGCGAATATGGAAAAAAATATTACCCAACATATTTTAGACATTTTGGAAAAATGTTAAGAGCCTGGAGAGTGGCGATTGGAGTTGGTCCTTGTTTGAAGGTTGGGGCTGGATCCTAGAGAAAGTGTTATATTTCGTTATTATTCTAATTTGCTGTTGTGCCCTGATACAGTGTCTTCCCTTATGTTGTTCAGCATGTGCCACCTATCTTACACCTAAAAGCAGTTTGATTCATGATACAAATGCTAAAATAATGCTTCAACAAGAGGTAGACACCCTCGTGCAATGGATGAGGGAGTTTTTGGATCAAGTACCTCGCTTGCTGATTCTGTTTTTGATACTAGTCATGTTGCTAATGATTAATGCTGCAACTCCTTTTCAATATGCTTTATTATTATATGTAATCCTATTTGACCAAATATTGTTTATCGAATAACATTTTCTTTGTTACTAGAATTGTAAAGACCCTTACCTGATAGCATAAATAAAGATGATTTAGCATATAAATGCTAAAAGGAGGGTCTGATAGAATAGGGACGTAATTTTAATATTTCACGTGTGTTTCGCTCTCTAATATGTTAGCATTCATATGGCTAATGCATTATATTTTTGTAGCAAGTATAAGACTTAATCAGTTGATACAAATGTCACGTTACTTAGGTTGACACCTGTGCCGCCACTTTAGTTGAAAGGACGCCATGTTCTGATGCAATCCAAACTGTTGCTTGCCTACTCAAAACTGTATTTTGCTCATTTACGAGAAATGGTCCGTGGTAAGTTTTGTTTCTTGAATGCCCATGTTAGCTCATTAGCGCATACCTTTCCCTCTAGATCAAGGCCTTCTCCCACCTATCTAGAGGGGAGGATAGGCCAGACAACCTTGAAATGTAGATAGTTTGTACCAGGCTGCACAAGCGAAACTTATGCTCTGTATCCCAATTGTATTACGAGACATCTGGTAGTGTTTTTCCATGGTGGGTGGGTCTTTGTGGACTTTCCAACGCACAAAATGTAACTTCATGCTTGTAAAGGTCAGTCCCTCGTCGGCCATCATAGGAGGCTGGTCTAATTGGACTCCACTGCAGTGCATTCTGGGAATAAACTAGCTTGCTAGTATTCGCTACTGCGTCATCGACTCGTCATTCTTGGAAGGCTAGAGAAGGTTGAAAGGTGCCCGGGTGACGCTAGTCGGATCACTTCCTTCAATTAAGAGTTTGTAATCCTAATGGCTGACTCCTTTCGGGAAAAAAAAACAAATGCAATAAGGGTTTGCAATCTTTAATGAAGAAGCCCTGTATACTGTTTAAGTACAATGTCTATTTCCTTTTAAATGAATTCTGACTCAGTTATTTCAAAATAACTGATTGTGAGGATTCCAAAATTCTGAACAACAAGCCTCGGGTGCAGTAACTATGTATCACAATTGCCTAGCATGGATGTTAATGGACCACAATAAGCTTATATTCTAAGCATTCAAGATGGCAGTGATGACTTTCAAGTCTCACGAGAATCCTGTGGTTCCATAGGGCACAAAGTCTTTCTTGTCTTCACTCTGGTATTTAACAAACTACATCCACATGAGACACAACACTTTTTTCCATCCTCCTCTGCTTCTAAAGATGCATATGGTCAGGAGAGTCATAGTTGCACTTCTCTGCTCAGGACTGGGGCACTGAGGAAAGCGCATTCTCCATACCTTGATAGTGACACCTCTCCCAAAGGCCTAAGTAGCTGGGCTGCTTGATTTTTCTGGATAACTGTTCTTGAATTCTCGAAGCAGAAAAGCAACATAAAGATTACGGCCAGTCCCCATAATCGGTCCTCAGTGCTGAACACTTTCCAATCAACCAAGAATTTTAATTGTCTTCTAACAGTTTGTGAATATAAATTCTTATGTACTTCCTATTATTTTTCTGCATGTGCCTGAACTGGTGCAGGTTGTGGAGCAGAACATGTTTTTGCATAACAGGGTTTCAACAAGGACACATGAAACATAAGATTACTTTTCACAGACTGGGACAACTTGAAGTGTGCAAGTGAAAGAATCACAATATGTTCAATGGTTAATGTACCAATAAACTTAAATTGTAAGTTAGAAACCTTCTTCAAGTGTATGTTCTTAGGAAGTAACCAGACGTTTCCACCCAGTGAATATTCAGGCCCTGGAATTCATTTTATAACTGCAAATAGCTTACTAGCCGAGGCCTTTTCTCGTGATGACTTTAGAATGTTTTGGAGTTTATTTAAATATTTGTGTACTGAGGACACTGATGCAGAAAAGGGTAAATTCAATTTCAATTTTTGGCGGGTGTCCATTCATGCAAAATAAGAATAATATCCGTGTTGCTGAATGGTCAGTATTTTTACATGTTAATTCTGTTCACCACAATGGCTTACTACAATCCTCTTCTTACAAAAACATTGCTATCTCAAATACTATTGAAGACATTCAATCATTCTCTTTGCCTGTTTGTCTGAAAAGACCCACTGGTCTAGTATTTGAAATTTTAATCTTTGCACAAATAGAAAATTTCTGAACATATTGCTTAACGTCTGTAAACAGAGTTGGTCACCAAAAATACATTTTAACTGCAGCTAAGGTTTTTGCAATTCTGGGAGGCACAGCAGTTTTAGAACCATGAATCCCAATATTAGCCTGTTGTCTTAACTGTGCTGAATGTAAATACAGCATCCCCCTTCGTATACAACAACTCTTATTTCTCAAATCTCCAATCCAGGCTTCCTTATCAATGGATCTTAATTCTGTACGAACTTCTGTTAGGAAAGTGTCAACATTGATCAATGCTATTGAATGACAATCTTGTGTTCTACTTGGCAAAATCAAGGAATATTCACAAACTAGTGCATTTTGATTTTCCGATTGATTTTGTGGAGATAAATCCTTTCCATTATTTGGACCAGGTTGATAGCTTATCAGAAAATCATGATCAGAGGCATACAGTGACCTTTGAAGTTGTCTGTGTCTTGGAGTTAATACCCTAGAAAATTTGAAGAAGTGCAAAATTCTGTGATTCTTGTAAACCTTGACTGTGTGTCTAGCTCCTAATAATGAATGTCTCCATTCCTCAAGTGATCTTGTTATTGCCAAACGTTTTTTATCTGTGATGGTGTAATTTAATTCTGCTGTGGAAACGTTTAGATAAAAGTTGGCCATTAGATACACCTGCTCAGTTGCAGGCCTCCTCAGGGACAAAACCCCTACCATAGCATGATTTGAGGCACCGGTATTAACGATAAATGGGCGTTCACTATTTGTATGCTGCAAAATAGGGGCAAAAGAAATGTATTTCTTATAAAAACAAAAGGATTGATAAGCCTCTTTTGCATCATACACAGGAAGTGCCTTCACAGAGAAGTTTAGTAATTAGACTTACAATTTCAGAGATTTGATGAATGAGTTCTTCTACAAAATTAGAAAATCCTATGAAACTCTCTGCACAGCCTTTAAAAAACATTGATGTGGACTAGGGGTGGGCGTAACTCACATAATTTGCTGTAGCTTAATTACGTGAAATTACAGCAAAAGTACACAACATTATGCAGAATTGCACAAGGAGCGTAAACTGGTATATTGCACAATTTCTATAGCCCAAAATGTATAATTGCATCCAAAATAGATCCTACGATGCATTTTGCTGTAAGAAAATAGCTCTACATACAAAACGAACAACTGCAGCCAGCAACTGCTCATGCTTAATTATGTAATTTTCAGTAATTTCAAGTCAAAAGAGTAAAACAAAATTACTCCAGTTCCTCAAGTGAAATTTTAGCCCAAGCCTTATACAGGATTATTGCTGAAATCTTCTTCTCATCCATCTGGCTACCCACAGGGTTGATTATATGCCCTAGAAACTCTACTGAATTAGTAGAAACACATACTTTTCTAATTTAACAAAATGGTTTAATCACTGTAACACTGCCTTAACATGCTGTATATGTGTCTCTAAAGAATGTGAGAAGTCAACATATCATCTACATATACTTTAGAGAATACATCCAAAAACCTCTCAGGACCTTATCAATAAATTAGTGAAAGGTAGCTGGAGCATACTAAGAAGGGCATAGCTTGATATTCAAGTAATCCAAATATGGTGCAAGATACAGTCTTCCAGTAATTTCCCTCTCGGACGTTAACTAAATTAGATGTCCCCTGATATCAAGTTTAGTAAAAAATCTTTGCATATTAAATCTAGCCTAGGAGAATGGACAAAAAGGGTAATGTATAGCTGTTTTTAATTTAAATTGTGTTTTGTGCTTCATAATCTATTCATGTTCTAAGTTCACCTCTGTTCTTGGGCTCAAATTGTAAGTGAGAACACAGTCCAATAAATCCATTGGCTACATTTTTATCTATAAATTGTCTAAATGGATCACTGAAAGAATATTGAAACCAAAAATATTGTGTGGACAGAATATTGTGTCAAACATATAAAGCACCAAAATATCAAGAAGGTACGTGCAAATAGGTAAGTATAGATTAACTATTCTTAACTCCAAATCTACATACCTTGAAGATATATATATCGTCAAGATTAACCCTCGGCGTAGTTCGCGTAGTGGTGCTACGCGTAGCTACGCAAAGTGCACTTCGCACTACGCGAGATACGCGTAGCACTTTCTCAACGCGGACTGGTACTTTCTCATCGCGAGCCGTCGCGAGCATATGCGACCACTCACAATGAGAAACCTGACCTCCCCCGCGTTGAGAATCTCTCCGGGAGGTTTATTTTCCACGCTCACGATCGCCAACTTGATGTTGCTGATCGCGAACGAGAAAAAAGTCTCTCCGGGATGTCATTTTGCTCGCTCGCGGTTGCCAACTTGACGTTGAGGACCGCGAGCGAGCAAAAAATGCCAACTACGCTACGCTACGCGATTTTGCACTGTGCTACGTGCAAGTCGCGTAGCGTGAAGTAGCGCAAACTACGCAAACTTCGCGAGCGTAGCGTAGTTGTCCACCCAGTGTTAGTCAAGATTCATATGTGTTGAGTTATATATAGTAAAGTTTTACTTACCTACAGAAATTTACCTTCCCACTATATTTGTCCTTGACATTCGTGACACAATATTTTATCCCACGATATTTTTGGTTCCGTTATTCTGTGTAAACACCATCTAAGCCAGTGGTTCCCAAACTTTTGACTCCTAAAGACCCCCATTGAGTCATTATTGGAAGCCAGGGACCCCCAAGCAATTTGTATGATTTATATTTCAAACATTAAAACAGTAATTAAAAAAAAATAAACACACGTGTGCACACAAAACAAATAATCAAATTACTAAAAGTTATATTGAAAGAATTTGCAAAAATGAAAATTTTTAATGGGAAGGTTGATGCTGCATCTCCGTGACTAACTTTCAAATCGTTGGTTTTATTTCGCAGTACGAGGCTCCTGCCAGGGCCAGACTGGAACCTCAAAGCAGCCCTTGCAAATGTTTTCAGACTAGTCCCCATACAGTGCACACCAAGTGCAGTGAGTGAGCCAGACTACTACAAATGGTGCTTTGAAAGGCTCTCCCCCCAAGAAAATTTAGGAATCAATGGTGCATTCTACAACACATTTATCATTATATATTGAACTGTATTAGCTTTTAAAAAAAAGTAAATCATGTCCTTACTATACATCAAGATACAACAATTTTTGTTGGGGTTCTTTAATGATTCCCTTATTATCACCCTCCAACAGTGTCTCTCATCACTCCATAGCTCCTCTGTCACATGTATTTTATTTGTTTTATAGCATCTCTCTTGCCATTGTAGGATGTCAGAGCACTTTACATCACACACATATAGAGACAATGAATCCTATGTGTAAATCAGTGTATAGAAAATGTTACATAAGGCAAAGGGGACTACAATGTGTAGGATTCACTTGTCATTCATACTGGGAGGAATTTGTAAAGAGTGCTTGCTCTGGAGAAGTGCAAACTCAGGTTTCAGAACATAACATAGTGGTTAGCATTGACTTTAACAATAAAAATGTGTTTCCACACAAATACACCTTTTTAGCAGCATCAGAATAATGAAAGACTGGGAAAAACATAAGTTACAAACTTGTACCATGCAGTTTGCAAACAGCTCTTTGATGACAGTTTATAGGTCTAGGTGTTGGATCACGATTGTCACTTATGAACTGCACAGTAACAAAAGAGTCTCAGTGACAAAAGCAGTAACCCACTCCCACTAACCTATGCACTTGAAATACTGTCTTTTTAGAATGCATGGTACACGTTCTTTGCAGTAGACATATTAACCCTCTGTGCTACATTAGAAATGTCAAAGCTGCCACTGGACAAAACGCTTATCTCTCTCCAGCAGGTACATTAATCACCAGTTATCTTGACACTTTTATTGTTGCTTGAAAACTGATAATTATACAAGGAACTTTGGAATGTTTTTAAAACTGTTGTCTGAGGACCCCCTGGGAATGTGTCACGGACCCCTGGGGGTCCGCGGACCATAGTTTGGGAAACACTGATCTAAGCTGTTCTTTCTGAGATTCAAAAGGAGCTTATATTTGAATGCAACATATATATATTACCTACTGGCAGTAGGTAGTTATAGTTAGAAGCTAGTTTCCGCAGGAAAAGCATTTTTTGATTTGCTAATAACTTTGGCGTCGTTTGACGAATCTTTGCAAAATTCTCCCCAAAAAAAGTCTATTCAGGTCAGCTCCTATCCTGAAAGTTTGGGGGTGATTCGTCAAGCGGGGGCTGAGAGAAAAGGGGGTCCCAAAACGCGTTTTCCCCATGTTAATCCCCATGGGAAATCTTGAGACGGGCAAGAGCCCAAACTGCTAAACTGAATTACCCCAAATTTGGCAAAAAGGTAGAGCTTGGTTCAGAAAGCTACCTTTTTTTAAATGGTGTAAATCCGTTCAGTAGTTGCTGAGAAATTAAAAAAATAAGAGTCAAAAAATCAATTTCCCATAGGGAACTTTGGGCAAGGCTACAACCTAAACTACTGTACGGATTTACCCCAAATTTGGCAAAAAGGTACTGCTTGGCTCAGAAAGCGACCTTTTCAAACATGGTGTAAATCCATTCAGTAGTTGCTGAGAAAAGTGAGAAATAAAAATATCGATATCTAGAGGCAAGGTGGATCCGCGCACCCTGCCGACCACGAGCTTTATTCTATTTGGCTGTCAACACTCCAAACCAGGAAGTGTTGGCAGCCATCTTGTGACTTGGTAGAACCGAGTCACAAGAAAAGAGAAAAACAAGGACCCCCAATCCCCAAAAAAGCATTTCTTTAAAAAAAAATCGTCCTAATTCCTGCTGGGTGTGTGAATCCGGCCGAGAAAATAAAAAAAAAACTAAGCGTGGACTACCGCGCTTCGATGTATTGATTGATGGATGGCTTGATTTATGAGTTGCAGGGGGCACGCAGCCCCCCCCGCAGTCCCGGGGACCGCCACCTCCCCGGGGCTAATTTTTTAATGTGTGGGGGGGGCACACGGCCCCCTGCAGCCCAAGGGACCGCCACCTCTCCGGGGCACTAAAATGCAAATTTGGGGGTCCATTACGGACCCCGAGCCCCGGGGACCACCACCTGCTTTGTAATTGAAGAGAGGGGGGCCACACGGCCCCCCTCCTGGAGCCCGTGATGGCCCTGGGGACCGCCACCCCCAGGGCCGGCTCCTGCAGTGTCCCGGGGTGCCCACCCCTGGGACACTGCTGTTTGCTATGACAGGGTGGGAGCACGGTTCCTACCCTGTCATAGCAAACTCTGCTTTAAATTTTGGAAGCGAGAGCAGGGAAACCTGCTCTTGCTTCCAAAATCCAAAGCAGATTGCTTTTCCACACGGGGAGCTGCATGTCCCCATGTGGAAAAGCAATGCCGGCTCCCGCCGGAGGCGGGGAGCCGGCATGGACCGTGGGGGCATTGTGGCTCCCGCCACGGTCCCCAACGGAGAGGGCCGGGCCCGGGGGATGGGGTCCCTGGGGCCAGAAGTGGCCAGGGAGGGGGGCCACATGGCCCCCCTCCCCAGTAAAATAAAAAATACAACGAGTCAGAGCCCCGGGGGATGGGGTACCCAGGGCTAACAGAAGCCTCAGGAGGGGATTCTAAATATAAATATATATATATATATAGTGAAGGGGACTTAATATCCCAACTTAAAACGCGCCACGAAGCGCGTTTGCACAGTGGTGAAGGGAGGGGGCGGGGCCTGATGTGACATGTGTGCAAACAGGCCCTGTGGCGCGTTTTAAGTTGGGGAATTAATTCCCCTTCAATCCTGAGGGTCCCTGGGGGCCAACTAGCCAACCAGGTACTGCCAGTAAGCGCCACAGGGCTGCGTTGCAGAGAGGTGGTCCGAGGCCATGCCCCTTTTTACACCTCTCTGCAACACAGCTGTGTGGCGCTTACTGGAGGTACCTGATGGGCTAGTTGGACCACAGGGACCCTCAGTATTGAAGGGGACTTAATCCCCCAATTAAAAATGTGCCACAGGGCGCATTTGCACACTGGTGAAGGGAGGGGGCGGGGCCTGATGTGACATGTGTGCAAACAGGCCCTGTGGCGCATTTTAAGTTGGGGAATTAATTCCCCTTCAATCCTGAGGGTCCCTGGGGGCCAACTAGCCCACCAGGTACTGCCAGTAAGTGCCACAGGGCTGCGTTGCAGAGAGGTGGTCCGAGGCCACGCCCCTTTTACACCTCTCTGCAACGCAGCTGTGTGGCGCTTACAGGAGGTACCTGGTGGGCTAGTTGGACCCCAGGGACCCTCAGTATTGAAGGGGACTTAATCCCGCAACTTAAAACACGCCACAGGGCGCGTTTGCACAGTGGTGAAGGGAGGGAGCGAGGCCAGATGTGACATGTATGCAAACATGCCCTATGGGGCATTAAAAGTTAGGGGATTAAGTCCCCTTGAATCCTGAGGGTCCCTGGGAGCCAACTAGCCCACCAGGTACCTCCAGTATGCACCAGGGAGCTGCATTGCAAAGAGTTGTTCAGAGGCTACTCCCCTTTTTACACCTCTCTGCAACGCAGCTCTTTGGCGCTTATTGAAGGTAAATGGTGGGCTAGTTGGCCCCCAGGGACCCTCAGGATTGAAGGGGACTTAATACCCCAATTTACAATGTGCCAGGGGGTGCATTTGCACACTTGGTATGTCAGGCCCCACTCCTCTCACACATTGCAGGCCGGGCTCTCCTCGGATGCAAGCATATCTCCTGTTCTTGCATACCTCATCCCTTGCAAGCAGTGGCTGAGAAGCTCAGGATCACCTTACCCAGGCTTGCAGGTGAGGGACGTCCCTAGAGGCTGCTACTCGTCTGTGTTAGTGTTACACGCTCTGGATTACATCGGGGGGGGCACTACAGGGCATCTTTCAAAAACCTCTCTTGCAACACTGAAGGTGGGAAGTGATGTGATCTTTTGACTTACCGACTGCCCAAGTGTGAATTGGAGATGTGGGGGTTCATGGGGAGTGAGTCCACAGGTAGATCCTGGCCATTCTGAGTGGGTTTACAAGTGGATTTCCATCCCCCGGAAATTAAAATAATTTTGGGGCACTGCACTGGAAAGGAGTGCAGAACAGAAGCACTCAGCATTACACAACTTCACACCATAGAGTGGTACCCCCACTCTGCAGCTGATGATTTTTGTACTGTTGAACGTGGACTGGACTCCCTGACTGGGGTGATATCATGTTCATTGGCCTAGATTACTTAACAGGAGGGGTGGCTAAATTTCCAGACCCTGCAAAATCAGTAGGGGTGGGCGAGTGGAGCAACTCTACCCACTTGTGGAACTCCGCAGAATTCCATAAAGTTTTTATGCAACTCCACGGAATTCCGGGTAGTGCAACTCTGCAAGCTCTGACTATGGACTGATGTGGAGAGATTTACTGGCGGGGAAACAATTATTGGTACATTAATCAGGATTAAGTTATAATATTCTTGCTGTCCAACTGATACTTGCATATGCAGCGTAAACCATGGCATGCCCAAAATCACTTAAAAATCTCTTTAAATTAAGGTGCGCTAGGATGCATCAATTAAACCAAATCAAATCTTTTCATGATGACTCCCAAAACATACAAAGTGAATCATATACTTAGGAAATTCTACCAGCCCTGAAGACTACATTGGACTATCACCTACCTTAACCTCTTTAGAAACCTTTTATGTAATCACTGGTATCTTTAAAGATTGAGCAAACAATGGGCCCGATTCACAGAACTAACTTAAGACAAAATCCTAAACTTACTACTTTTGGTATTCACAGAAGTTAGGATTTTGTCTTAAGTTTGTCTTAAGACAAACTTAAGACAGACTTAAGACAGACTTAAGACAAACTTAAGACAGACTTAAGACAGACTTAAGTTAGGATTTTGTCTTAAGTTCGTCTTAAGTCTGTCTTAAGTCTGTCTTAAGTTTGTCTTAAGTCTGTCTTAAGTCTGTCTTAAGTCTGTCTTAAGACAAACTTAAGACAAAACCCTAACTTGTGTGAATACCAAAAGTAGTAAGTTTAGGATTTTGTTTTAAGTTAGTTCTGTGAATCGGCCCCAATGTCTACATAGTTCTCTGAGTCACTTGAATCCAGTAGTCCAGAAACTATCCTTTCCTGTTCATCTGACAAAGTCATTTTTATAGGATCTATCATGTGAGCAAAAGCATGATATTCACTTCCCAATTTGCAACAGACTTAGATTTTTCACACAACAATACAGTCCCCTGAAAAGACACACCCTGTTTATCTATCCCAGTTCAAATGAATTATTAGTTTGATTAAAAAAGAAAATTCAGCATCATCAGGTTATTCCTGGACCATTTCAAATGATTAGCTTGATTATGCCAACATCCGTCCCTAGGAAATACCAAGAAATGAATTCAGAAGGTATGCATGGCTTAGAATGCAAAAGTGGTCTTGGCAGCTGGTGTTCATAGAAGAAGCCATATTCACCTACTCAAACTAATATGCACTAGCTTGAAGTTAAGAACTGGATCAAACTAAAGAGCTTGGTGCTTCATTTAAAGAATCTCCTTAAGATTGTAACTCAAAATGTAAAAAAAGGTTTATCTAGTGGAAGACTCAGGTCCCTCAAAAAGTCATATTTGCTTCTGCTTCCTTGAAAGTGTCAAATTCCCATCTACGATTTTTGAAAAATAAAGTCTTATTGACAGTGTGGCTGTTCATTGATCTGCTGCCTCAGTCCTGGATCACTGTCTGTTGTGGTACATGTTGCATGCAATTGTAAGTAGAGCAGTGACTAGAGTCTGCTCAATGTGCCTATTAGAATTGCATTTACTCACATATTTCGTTCACTTATTTACAGAATGTTTACTTCAAGTGAAGGGTTTCCATTTCTTTTCTGAATCTGCGGTACGTCATTTGCGCTTCTGGGCTAAGCTCTAGCATGTTTAAATTTGGGGCACTTGGGACCTGTCAACATACATGATATTTTCCTCAGCAAACAAATAACATATAGAGTTTGTAGACAAGTGTAAGGAAATGTCTCTTTTTTGCATGATCACCCCCAAGTTTTGGACTGATGCTGCTGGTTTTGCGATGTTGAAAGTGTGCGGAGGCCTTCTAAGCAGACCTCAGTGCCAGTGTTCAGACCGCTTACAAAATGTACGTTGAATTGGTCGCCCCCAATTGGCATAAGCTGACTTACTTTTAAGTTCCTAATATATGGTATCAAGGGTATCCAAGGCGTGTAAGACAGAGTGTCCCTCCAGGGCTGCAGCACAGGTTGTGCCACCATGAGTGTGACAAAGAATAAAATGGCTCCCAACCTGCCACCGCAGCTTGAAAGAGCAGTTTTAAACTGCTAGTTCGACTTTGCCCTTTAATCCAATGGCAAAGCCTCTACTTCCCTTAATAATATATTTAAGTCTCCCCTAAGGAAGGCCCATGGAGCCGTGAGGGAGGGAGCTACATATTATTAAGTAGGATATACGTTTAATATGTCCTGACAGCAAAGCCTCCAAAATGCAATTTTTGCTGTGGAAAAGTTGTAGCCGCATTGGCTAACATGGAGTTACCGACTCACATATCAGGCCAGCTAACTTCTTAATGAGAATACTAAAATAGATACTCCAAGGTATTAAATTAATCATGATAATAAACTCAACATGATGCCCAAATCAAAATCAATGTCACTTTTAAGGAAAGGCAACGTTTAGAAAGTTACCACTCCTTTGCCCAGTTTATCCAATTGGTCTCACACAGTTGCTGGCCATCAGACCTCCTTCTGCCCTCCTGGGGAGTAGTGCAACAGACTCCCAGGCTCAGGTACAAAAGAAGCCTGCTACAAGGAAAGGTGTTACCCCCACTTGCAGAAAGCCATTCAGGGTGTTGGCCCGAAAGGTGGAACTTCAAAGGTGGAGCCCCCTTTGGTGAGCAAATGGCGACCATACTCCAGAAGTGTTGTCCTGATCTTCAGGTCAGTGAATATTAGAAGCTCTCAGCTTGCTCTGCATTACACTACTCTTTGCAACTTTGGAATTTAATTCATAAAAAGCATCTAATTTAAAATTTTCACTTTGTTGGGAGGAGAGGGCACGGCCGTTTTTATATCATCTGCGATCGCACTGCTAAGCTTATGCATTGAGCACTTCCATCAGAATTGTTTTTAAAAATCAACGTTGATTTTATTGGACTGGGAGGGCAGGGCCATTTCTAGTGAATTGCTTGGTGAAGGGGGAACTTACAGTTACCTGATAACAGAACTTGCTGGCAGTGCTCAGTGCCATTTTTCCTATACTTAATACTAGAGGCGCCATTTTAGGGTCGGCGCTCTAGTTGCTCAGTTGATCAGTTCCAGCCCAGTACTTAATGCAGCCCGGGTGTGCAGACGTGCGTGGCAGGCGTGGCAGAGGCAAGCCCGCCTGTCCAGCCAGTGGCCAGAACCCCTGCTCATTCTCAGACAACACGGATCACCTTCTCCCCAGCCCAACACTGTCAGTTCAACCAATCAACAAGTAAGCAATGTGAGCACTCCATTAGGTCAGATGGCACCCATTTTATCTATAAAAATCATAAGTAGGACATGGGAAACTTTGAGACTATAACGAATAATGTACTACAGCCCCCCTCAATCAAGGGAAAATGCGAGTGGCAGAAGTTGATGCTGAATTGACAGTCCTTGTCAAAAGACAGCTCAAAACTATTCATACTACTGGAAGATAAGCAACCAGAAGTAGCATTCATTACAGCAATGTTGCTAATAAAAGACTCAGTGCCAGATGAAGCCATGGCTCACTCTCAAAGCTATGCTATTGCAAGGTGTGACCGTGAAGATAAACGGGGGGCCTAGCCATAATCTTTAAAGAAAAAATAAAAGGACAATTCACACCCATAAAGGTTCTCGGAAGTGAAGGTCTGCTCTTCTCGCTCAAGCGCTCTGTCACTTTCACCTTCTCAGGGCTACTGATATATCGACACCAGGCCCATCTTCAGAATTCGTACAAGCACTCCCAGAGCTAGTAGCCTAACTTAGCCTACAGGAGGCTAGCTTCACATTACTGGGTGTTCTTAATCTACACCTGGACAATGGCAGCAGGAATAGCATAAAAAACGGCACTCAAGACCTGGCCGTGATCCATATAACTCAACTTGTGAAACTTTCCACTCACAAACTCGCCTCCTACTGAATCCCATCATTCCTAATATCAGTGAGTTGACAACAGATGCTCCCAACCCAATATATTGGTCAGATCACCATATAGTGCTCTTTTCCTTGTGCATAATCATGCCTATATCTAAATGTCCTCTTCCCACTAAGCTAAGTCGATGCTGGTCCAAACTAGACACCGAAAGGTGGGAAAGCTCCCTACCAGAATCCATCCCCATAATGGAAGAGGAAATTGGAGAAAAATATAGCAAGGACGAGTACTGGTTCCGATGTTCCTTGGATGCCCTGGTCCACTTGAAACCCAGGGGGCCCAGGTGTCCAGCAAGATGCACCCGTTGGTTCTCAGCAAATTTTACTGAACTTAAAAAAGAAGCTTAAAAGCTAGAAAGAGCTTGGAGGAAAACGTATGATGTGCCCAGCATGGCATTATGCAAGAAAGCTATGCAAAAATACCAATACGCACTACAAGAAGCATGAGTCTCTTATTTTATTGCCAAACAGAAAATGCCCCCAACTCCTCAGAAGAATAATTCAAACTGGTAAACAGCTTAATGAAACCATTCTCTCAGAGGAACGTTGTAACAAGCTTGCAACCTTTTTCCTAGGAAAACTGAACAACATTCTCCTATCCCTACCCAAAGACGCCACCCTGAATAGAACACCTGTTGTAGTAATCCTGGCTAAAATCAAACTGGCGGCCTTCCTGCCAAACAGCAAAGAGGCCCCTGAGGAAATCCTCAGAACTATTAAATTAGGTTCACCTCACAACTCATCACCCGCTGATCTACTCAGAAAAAAAGGGATCACAATCCTGTCTATATCGACAAATATATTTACCACTCACTACAAAGTGGTATAGTGCCCTCTGCTTAGAAACACGCTGTGGTTAGACCCCTCTTGAAAAGACCCTCACTGCCCTTCATGTAGAGAACTATTGGCCCATCTCACTACTTCCAGGGGTCAGCAAGACCCTTGGGAAGTATGTTAACATGCACCTGTCCTCCTTTCTGGAAGTATATGCCATCCTACACACAAATCAAACGGGGTTCAGGCCAGGCATCAGCACAGAACCTGCTTTATTAGAGGCAATGGTAGAACTAAGAGTCATTCTCAACCAAGGCGGCTCAGGAGCAATGATCCTGTTGGACATGAGCACGGCCTTTGACACACCCTGTCCTAATTCAAACTCTAGAAGAGGCTGAAATCATCAGAGTTGCTCTGAAATGGCTTGCGACATAGGAGTTTTCAACTTCAGGAGGATTGGTCGCTTTCAACAACTTAGGGCCCGATTCACAGAACTAACTTAAGACAAAATCCTAACTTACTACCATTTTGGTATTCACAGAAGGCACTTACTCATTTTGGTATTCACAGAAGGCACTTACTCATTTCGGTATTCACAGAAGTTAGGAGTCCTAACTTTAGGACTCCTAAATGCCTTCTGTGAATACCGAAAGTCTTAAAGTTAGGATTTTTCTCAGTTTAGGAGTAGTAAAGTTAGGACTCCTAACTTTAGGACTCCTAAATGCCTTCTGTGAATACCGAAAGTCTTAAAGTTAGAATTTTTCTCAGTTTAGGAGTAGTAAAGTTAGGACTCCTAACTTTAGGACTCCTAAATGCCTTCTGTGAATACCGAAAGTTTTAAAGTTAGGATTTTTCTCAGTTTAGGAGTCCTAAAGTTAGGAGTCCTAAGTTTACTACTCCTAAACTGAGAAAAATCCTAACTTTAAGACTTTCGGTATTCACAGAAGGCATTTAGGAGTTCTAAAGTTAGGACTCCTAACTTTACTACTCCTAAACTGAGAAACATCCTGACTTTAAGACTTTCGGTATTCACAGAAGGCCTTTAGGAGTCCTAAAGTTAGGACTCCTAACATATGTGAATACCGAAATGAGTAAGTGCCTTCTGTGAATACCAAAATGAGTAAGTGCCTTCTGTGAATACCAAAATGGTAGTAAGTTTAGGATTTTGTCTTAAGTTAGTTCTGTGAATCGGCCCCTGTCTCTTTAAAGTGTGGAGTGCCACAGGGCTCTTCCCTAAGCCCCACTCTTTTCAACCTATATGTACTCCTATTAGCGGAGATAGTGCAAGCACACAGTCTTTCAGTGGTCCCCTATGCAGATGACACACAGCTAGTCATCTACCTACCTCTCCTCAGATACAAATAAATCTTCCAATCAACTTAACGCCTGCCTCAAACAGGTAACAAATTGGATGTCCACCAGCTGAAAAAAATGAGGTTTTAGTCATAGGAAACAACCCCTCCTGCTCAACGGAACTTAACTGCCCAAATTACCTCGATCCTCTCCCGTCACCCTCCCACTCAGTCAAAACCTGGGTTTCTAGATAGACAACAGGCTTAACATGGAGGTACAGCCTGTTTTGGGCTTCTCAGAACCTTGTGAAAACTGCTAAACTGGCTCCCATCCCCACTCCGAAGAACAGTGGTGCAGTGACTGATTAATTCACGTCTCGGCTAACGTAACTTCCTATACCTAGGGAGCTCAAAGATGTGACAAGACACCTGCAGGTAGTCCAGAAAGCCACCACGCGGATTCTCTACAAAACACCCAAGCACTTCCCTGCTGCACCACCGCTAGCAGCCCCACATTGGCTACCGGGTCAGAAGAGAATCCAGTTCAAAACACTCTGTCTGGTCCATCGCTCCATCCACAAGAAAGGACCCAAGCTTATTCAACATTTGGTGACACACCTTAAACGCTGAAAAGATCATTGCGCTCCAAGTGTCTCAAACTACTACAGGCGCCAAGGGTCAAGAGAGCTAGATGGGGAGGAAGTTCCTCTACATACCTGGCGCACAAGCTCTAAAAATGCTCTCCCAACACACATCAGACTAGACCCATCAGAACTCAGTTTCAGAAAGCAGCAGAAAAATGTTCTATTCTAACTCCATATAGGGCATGCAATTAGTATGGTTAGCTTCTGCCTGTTACTAGCACTGGGAGGCCCATAAGGTAGTCATGCGCACTATAAATTTCGAAGAATAAAATAGAATAGAATAGAATAGAATAGAATTAAATAGATTAGAATAGAATGGGTAGACAGGCTGGTGGAAGAAACAGGTAGGAGAGACTAGTGCACAAAATAACTTTCCCATGGGCGTATAGCCTACAGGTAGCCACACCTCTATGGTGGGCTACCAAGCTACTCACATCCAAGGAAGGGTCGAAATTCTGCAGAATAGTTCACTCTGGGATTGCCAGATGCCATACATAGCGGGTAGTTTCCACAGGGCAGGAGGGATCCTGGTAGGCCATTGACTAGTGACTGAATCATCCCCCAGGGCACTTTCTGGGCATAATGATGGCACTCCTGCCACCCTGAACCTCAGTTCACCATGGAACTGGAGAAAGGACCAAAGAAGGACTGCCCTGTTGAACTTTGAACCTGGCTGCAATGACTGCTGTGCTGCACCTTCCACATCTTGGGTTAGCAAAGAAAGTATTTCCCGACCTGCAGACCAAAGCAGTGATTCCAAGGGTCAGTCAGCTGACCTACTGGAACCAGCACCAGAGCCATCAAAGCTGAAATATCCCAGTCAGTAGCCACATTCTGCGAATTGTTGCTGACCACTGCTTGGGGTCCCAAGAGACTGATCCTCAACAGTCAAAAGTTGCACCCGAGTCTAGTTGACTCAGGAGTGTTGTTTGAGTCCAGATTGGTCCCCAAAGTGGGACACCAGTTTTCACCAAAGTATACCAGTGGACCCACTGTGTACAGAGATTGCTAGCCCAGCTGCATAGAAGAATTTGAGGGACAACAAGCCCTATGGCCAAAGTCGTCCCACCTTACCTGTGGACCAAGGAATAACGGCACCAATTCTTGTTTGCACTTAGAACTGAAAATGTACGTTTTACTTAAAAATCTATATCTCTCGAAACCTCCTGTGGATTTTTCTCATCATGGAGTCTAAAAATTCATAAAAATATACTTTATTTTTATAAATTGGTTTCAGATTGCTTTTGTGTTATGTGACTTTCTTATTTCATTGTTTGGCACTTCTAAATGCTTTACACTCGTTCCTTTGTTTAAGCTTTGCTGCTCGAAGCCACAGCTACCGAGGGTTGAGCTAAAGGTTTTACAAATGAGCCCGAGTGGACTTACAAGGTAAGGTTGCACAACCATACCATTTAATACACCACAAACCTCACAGCAAGAAATTGGCAGCACAAGTAGATAATTTGTGCAGTTTCTCTGCAATACACACAGATACTTGAGTAAGCCACCAAGTGGCTGGGAATGCCAGATGCCATCTCCTGTGTGTAAGGAAGTAAATCCACAAACAAACATATGGTCCTCCAGGGTGTAGGGGAAGTCACAATATAGGATATAAATAAATCAAGATGTGTCTGGCATAGCCTGGACTTGGGAAGCTGGTTGCAACAAACTACTTCTCTGCCCGGGCACCCAGCAAAATGACATGATTTTCTGCATATGGCAATATAGACATCTAGATTTCTGCATCAAGTAAGAATCAAACATAGTGAACTGTTATTTTGTTTTTTGATTACTCTACAAGGACCTTTTTCCCCCCAAATCACTATTTTTGAGGGTGCTTCTCCCCTTTTCTTCCTGACAACGGATTTCCTCTTGCTCTTCACAGGAGTAATTCACTTATCGTTTTTAGGGTGGGAAATATTTTGTGAATGCTCGCAAACATACACGTTTGTGATGTTTAACTACTCTTTGCACATGTTCCTAACCTGGAACTGCCACAATTCACCCTTTTGAGTAGTTTGCTCACACTTAGAATTACTTCTTACTGGCATAATGTTTGATGTGACTAAATCCATTCATGAGGGCAAGATTCCACCATTCTGAGATTTTGCCCTTAAAATGCTGCAAGTTACATACCAAACTTGCACTTATCTGCATAAATACGTTTGTGAATTGCTCTTCTGGTGTGCTACAGAATGAACTTCATGTTTTTATTGGAGAGAAAGATTCTTGCTTGCTGCTTCCCAAGTGAGGAATTATCTCATAGAGTAGAGGCTATGAAGGGGAAAGCTGACACATTACCAGTAATGGCATTACTCCTTGTCCTTCTCCCCCGCTTTCCTTCAATACCAATGAGGCTTCCCTGCCTTCAACCAGAAAACCCCTTCCTACCAAATAAAAGCTCCTCCAACCCCCCTTCCTCCTGTACGCAAACAAGCCGAATGAGAAACTCAGTTGTTCCGTACCAGGAGAGCGGAAAGGGACTTGAAGGAAGGCTAGGGAGAAGGACTAGGAGTACTTCCATTACCAGTAAGCAATAGAAGCATTACCTCAGTGTCCCTCCCTAGCCTTCCTTCATTACCAATGAGACATAGCAATTGTAGAGACAGACAATAGAGTTGCAAAACACAGAAATTCGATTATTGCATCACCACAACACAAAACTGCTCCATTTCCTCATAGAGGACAGAACATTATCAAGACATTCCAACTAAGCCATCTTATAATGTCTAATAAAGGTGGGAGTAGCCCATGTATCTGCCCTATAAATCTCCTCATTTGAAGCACCCTGTAATTCCTCCATTGTAGTTGCCATGCTACACGTATATCAGCGCTAAATTCCTGAAGGGGAAACTTCACCTTTCACCTCATACGCAACAAATTAAAGAGCGTATCCATCTACTCAAAGTGAAGATAGTTGGCTTCTCCCCTTTTCTTGCGGGCCTAAAATTCACACAAAAAAGATTCCCCTTTCTGAAAGGTTTCCACCTTATGCAAAAATACTAGGAGAAACCCCCTAACATCTAAACTATGCAACCTCTGATCCACCTCCGAGGATGGAGCAGGAAAATAAGCTGGAAGAACCACTTCGTGCTGAGAATTAAAAGAGGGAATTAACTCTAGGAATAAAAGAAGGAACCAGAACCAAAACAATCCTAACCTTGAAGATTTTACAAAAAGGATATTTGCCAGAAATTCCCCAAGTCGTCTCGCAGATGTTATTGCCCCCAAAACCATGTCTTGAATGTTAGAGTCTTTCTAACAAGTTGATCCAAAGGTTGAAAAGGTGGCCCGCTAAAGCATGCAAGACCAACTATAGACTCCAACTCAGGTAGCTTCAAGCAGGCCCAGTAACAAAATTCATCAAACCTTGGAAAAACCTAGGAATCAGACTCACTTCATCCCTTAAATTCCGCCATGAGCCTCGAAAAGCCCTAATAGCAGCCCATTGAACCTTTAGAGTTCTGACCATTAGGCCTCGGCTAGCACCATCCTGAAAAAATTGCATAACCAGAAAGAGACTAGGGCAAGTGGGATCCACCTGCTTCTTCAGACACCAGCCAGAAAAAGCCCTCCAATGCCTTGCAAATGAGTGAAGAGTCAAGGACCTACATGATACCTGTAGAGTAACTGCAGATTTTTCAGGTACACCCAACACAGCAAAATCCCTCTACTCAACCTCCAAACCATCAAGTGTAACTTCTTCAGGGACCCCACAGGAAGAGCTGGGAAGTTGAGAGGAGATGGGACAACAGCCCTGATCCTTCTTCATTGACTCCACTAGCGGAAACCAATTCGCTTGCGGCCAATAGGGAGTTACCAATATCAGCCATGCGTTGTCCCTTCTGACCCTCACCAGAAATTACCTGATCATAGGAAAGGGAGGAAATGCATGGATTAGAGTCAGAGGCCAAGTACAGGTTAACCCATCTATTGCCCCAGCCTGTGGACACCTCGCGCTCATTCAAAAGGTTTGAACCTTCGCATTTTCCGGAGTAGCAAAAAGATCCAGCCCCGCCTGACCCCAACATTGGACAACAAGGCTGAATAGAGCAGGGTGAAGGGAGAAATTCAGAGAAGAAGGAATTTCCCTTCTCAGAAGATCTGCCCTCACATTCTCCTTCCCCCAAATGTAGATTGCATTGAGTGACAACGTGGACCTCAGAGACATTTAGAAAATGTCTCTTGCAATAGTGTTCAAAGACTTGGATCTGGTCCTGCCCTGTTTCTTGATATAGGCGTTTGTTACCCTATTGTCGATACAAACCACAACTGATTCTCCCAACAGTAGACAGCCTTAATCTCTCTAGTTCGAGGACCTCAGAGAGTCTTCTAGAGAACAGAAACCCCGAACCTGCTGAGTGTTCAACCAAGGCTCCCAACCTGAAAGGCTAGCATCTGTTGTCAGCACCACTGGAACAGGAGGCGAAAAGGGAACCCTCACTAAGAGACGTGCCTGATCCAACCACCATCCTCTGAACCTGTTCTGTCATTCTAATGCAATCCAAACAACTGTGAGATACTGGAGACCAATTGAAAAGAATCCATCCGAGAAGCTTGTACAGGTGATACCTGGCCCAAGGGACAAGAAAAATAGTTGATGCCAAGTTGCCTTGGACCTTTAACCAGTCTACTGCTTTAATGCTGCCTGATCCAACAAGGCCTGAACATGTGCAAGTACATCGGTCCATACGGGGACTGGTCTACGTGTTAAAATTCCTGTGATAGTCAATTTTAGAACCACACGTTTATCTCATATACCTTTTAACTTTTCTACTGATTATAACACACATAGATATTGTCCTTGTGAGGGGTTAGACCAGTTAACTGTCGGTGCCTAATAATGGAACACAAATATGTGCAGTTTAATTAACCATTTTCAACATGGACCATTATACTTTGTCTTTTGTTTTGACAGGGGCTTATCAAGGTCCCCATTCTTGGTGTACACTACTGTGAGACTACATACTTCTTCCAAATGGTAAGATATTGTTAACAGTTATGTAGACTAACTTTTAACTGATCACCTGGAGCAGACTTAGGGGCATATTCACAAGAACGTGTGATAACTACCACAAGAGTAGCTTAACGCAACTCTCAACATCGCAGCCCATCGCTGGAAAATAACCCTGTGTTAACGTGGAATTCATTTAAATAAGCACATAGAGGCAACATATATATTTCAAAATGCACAGATGCACAGTAGACAAATTAATCCGGACTCTTTGATGATGTTAACTATGATCCTTTAATGAGTTCTTGGACCACATATGGCGTAGGATGATGGAATAGTACAGCCTACAGTGCAGACAACGCGTTGAGCCCTAAATAGGGCTTCCTCAGGGCAGTAAATAAGCACTCCAATCTTTTGATGGTTACTGAAGTCCCAGGATAATTTTGTCATATACTTCTAGTAGGTACGTAATCATTTCATGATTACAATTGTCCTCATGGAAAAACCTTCAATGTGTCTTCCAAACTCCTCAAAAGTCCAAAGGTACTCTAAAACGACGTATTGAGTCTCCCAAATATGTAGTGCAATCCAAGTTCTAATTTCTTGTGTTCACTATAATAGGTGTCACACCTGAAGTTCAAAGTAGTGCATGGTCAGCACTTCATTTTCAACCTCCGTACGGCGTAACGTGGAATTCACAACAAGGCGGTACCATGCGATAGTCCTCCGAAAACGCGGCTAATGTCCACTATACAACCACCCCGACGGAGATAAAAACACAAACCACGACACCAGAAAACATGCGATGAGCCCATCCGCGATGAGGAAAGCAGGGATAAGCACCGCCAGGACCGCGAAACACACGGCAGGCAGGAATAAGCACTACAAAAGCCTAAAAAAGACAGACAGACCAAACAGAAAACAACAGTCAACCACAATGGAGGCAACCTGAGCCAGCAGACAACCCCACCAAAACCATTGGCAACAAAACATTGTACATGGCAGGCCAACTTGGACAAGATGAATGCAGCCTGAGAGCGGAGGAGGACAATGGCACAAAACCAGAACTCCAGCAATGATGCGAAAGGCACAAACAAGCAGAAACACGCCAACAACAAGAAGGCAGCAATGCACACCGGAGGTGGGAGTCCAGCGCCACCCCAGGAGCAGGATGGCATGGAGGAAATGGGGTCCGCCACATCAATCTCGAGATGGTGGCAGGATTCGGGAACCGCAAACTGCACCAAACAACAGACACAACAGCATCAGGAAGAGGAACCAGCAGGGACTGGGGGACGGGTGAGACGGGCACATTGGCACACATGTACAACTAAGCACAGCACAACAGAAGACAAACCATGCCCACGACCAACAACACCAACCAGGTGCACAAGTCACACAACCCAACAATGTCACACCACTGAACAGGCACAGAAGTGAACACAACACCACCTGAAAGGGAGAAGGGTGAGTCAAATCAGAGCTGAAGGGACATCTCACACACAATGCAGCACACACACATAGGAAGCAGAGCACCCCAACATCCAACACAATGTGGTTCAAACACCAACTTATGCACAACCAAACACAGGACACAAGTGCACCCGCCTATGGCCGGTAAACAGTCATACGCATCTGGCAAAGCACGAAACAGGGACATGATAATGCACATGTACAAACACACAGTCCTGTTGGGGTAGCAGTGCACAGATGGAAGGGAGCCAGAGAGTCCTTGACACACATTGGCATATAAATCAAGACACAACACAGTTGGAGACAAGTGAAAGTGCGGAAACTTTATCAACAAGTGCGAGTCAGTACGGCCAAGATAAGTGCCACCATATGCAGACAAATGCAGCAGCATGTCTGAATGAGGAACGTAGGAAAGGGCCCATGTCCATCTCGGGATAGTCCCTCACCAACACAAGTCAGTGCCAATCCGCGTTGGCTGTCCGCACCTGGAACATGAGTCCTGGTCAATGTAGCCATGTCCACTGTCGTCTCTGGACTTGTGACCATATCCACAACATGCAATCATGTGTCGTGACAAGTGCAATGGCTCACATCCAGCTGTGGTTGCAGGTACCTTGTCACTCGTCCATGAACGCGAGTGCAGCTGGTTAGGCCAACATCTCCAATGAGCGATCGTCGTCCACCACATCTGACATGTCGTCGACGTAATCCATCAGCTGACCAGGACAGATGTGCTGACTCCACCTAGTGGACCCAATGTGCACCAAAGCCCAATCAGGCAGTGCCTCAATGTGCTCACTGCACACGACGATTCGTACAATCTCCCAGGTCCAGTTTCCAGCCTGCATGCCGAACATCCATGTATGCCATAAGCGGTCATCCTGGTGACACTCCTGGTCATGGTCCAACAGGGGGCGCACACACACGTCAAAATCCAGGTCAGCTACCATTACGTTGGAGAGGCAGACATCCATGGACCACTCGAATATGCACGAGCGACAATGCAACACAGACTGCACGCAGGTGACGTGCGCAAGGCAGAAGCCCACTCGGTAACTGATCCGCAGCACTGCCAACGGCAGTGCTCCCAGTACACGCAGCAGACGTGCACGGTACAGCTCCATGTGACTGGAGTAGACCATGTGTCCGGGATGGTCTGCCATTGCGTCAGTGGCTCTGCTTGAAGTGCCACTGGCTTGCCCTGAGACAGTCCAGAGGATGAAATGGCACAGCTCGGTACAATGAGCAGTGTCTGTGTGCAATGGGTGCAGGCCCTGGGTGGGGTGGGAGTACGTGCGACGGCCATATCACACACGCCAACTACGACCAAGGACCCCTGCATGTGGGATGTGTACACGTTGGTCTTACGCCAGGCAGTGCGTAGTGTGGGATTCGCAAGCAAATGCCATCATACCTGTCAGGGGTTGCTGGGCACATGCAAGTTCCTGCTTGGAGCTGCAGATGTACTACCGCCTGATAGTAAAGAAAAAGAACCTTTCATCCCTACGTTAACTTCGCCAGCTGCATGCATACAGGAGATGTACAAAGGCCGTGGGTGTGGTGGGACGTCTGCGACCCTGGGAATCATGGATGATATGCCCAGCACGATGCACATGAGCGGACTCACTGTGTGTCACATTGCCACACAGCTGCTCCGCCCTGCCACGGGCACCCACACTTGTGTGTGCTGCACGCTTGCATCACATGCACTCCTACGGGACAGCATTCTAATGCCTGTCCGCGCCTGTCCAGCGCCATGCCAACAACACCGCGACGCTGGCCTTCGAAGGTGTGCGCCCACTTGGGTATAGGCCAATGGTCCGGACAGGGCGGCCACAGGTGTCCAGCCCATGGCTGGCTGGGACTGCGCAGCGAATGAGGACAGGCAACAGACTCATGCATCCGCAAGACTGATACACATCACACCTGGCATGCATGTGCCAGGACCCCGAGCGACTTAGTGCTCCTACATGTCCCCGTACCTGCGGGCCCGCCCTCCTGGTACCTGCCACTTTGCAACATCGTATACTGTGGCCCTGGTGGCGACAACACCCCAAAACAGAGACACACCGCACTTCCTGCACCGGACCACGCCCTGCCCCCCCGCCGAACCAGCACACGCAGCATGTGCATGCCAGGATGCAGGTGTGGGGCTACATGTCCAGGGTCAATGCCTACGCTGAGGTGACATGGCAACACCTGCAGAAGACAGCACACTGTGATGTTGCAGGGCCCGTGCACATCAAGCTGACACAATGAACACACGGACACACTTGCTCAGATGGTGTGAATGGCTACAGGCACGTGCGCACGGCCACATTTATTAGCAGGCACACTAACTGAGTGACACCTGTGTTGGATGTGTGTGGGGTGTGTGCACACCAGCCGGCAAGGGCTGCCTGGTGCACTCAGAAATCGACAACAGTGTACATCATAAAGAACACAACCATACAACCATAAAGGCCCCATGATTTGTGCTGCACGGAGTTAGTGGCCCGGATGCACAACGTCCTGCACGGGCCTGCCGCCACGGGCCACTGACTTGCGGTGCACTGGGGCAGGGTCACGGGTGCAGAGCAGGTCCACGGGATGACAAAGGGCCTTGTCGCGGAGTGTCTCTAGGGACAGTGGAAGGTGTACCCCCAGGGCAGGATGCAGAGGGCAGGCCCACGCTGATACAGTCACTATTGTGGAGATGAATGGAACAGACACATGTCGGACACCAAGTCCGGTCCAGCCAGAGGATGCAGAAAATCACCAGGCCATGGGCTCTGACGCCGCCAGGGTCCAAACAGATGGTGCCCATGTCTCATTGCGAGTTAGTGCACCAGTGCAGTTAGGGGATGCCGCCTGCGATGAGGCATGTCCAATGGTGGGGATTCCTCCACATCTTACCCAAAACACAGTTCCACATGTGTGACTTAATGGAACGCAGTGTAGGTCTGAGGTAGCAATCAGCACGGGCCACTCACCGAGTGTCGCCGGCATAGGTTGGATGGCCCCACCGGCCTGCGTAGTTCAGGTTCAGTGGCACCACGTGACGCAAACTTGAGATGAACAGGGTTGATGGCACCAGGTCAGTTGTTGATAGTGTTCGGTCACCTCCGTGACTGTGACCCGGCTTTCGTCCAGACTGAGCCACATCTTCCTCTGACTCCTCTCCGTGCAACCACTGGTGTGGACACTGCCATTTGTGATTCGCGACTAGGTGCTGGATGTGGGACCTACAGGTCCACAGGGTAGTCCTGGTCCCTCATCCACGTTTGGCTGGCTGGCGTTGAACAGGGTTAGTGGCACCATGTGTGGCCGGCTGGCGTTGAACAGGGTTAGTGGCACCACATGTCGCAAGATGCCCATATGGAACTATGCCTCACTGATCGGGGGAGTCTGGTGCTGTGGCCTCTGCCCAGGCTTTGGGGTCACTGCCATTCAGGACTTAGGACACAGTTTCACATATGGGACCTACTGGGCCGAAGAGGACGCCGGTGTAGTATGTGATTGTGGAAGGAGTAATGTGGACCAGCGTCAGGGGGCCAGCGATGGTCTGCAGAGATTGCAGAAGTTACGGAACTGTTGCTTGGAGCTTGCACCGGCACGTGGTGGACCCTCCATGACACACGCCGGTGTCAGCAGGTGATCAGTGTGGCCTGGCTGCGCAGGGTCGGGCCTGGCGGTTACGGGGTCCAGGGGGCTGGGGTATGGCATGTGCACAGGATTGCAGGCAACTCCGCTCACAAGGACCTCATCGGTCTCGTGCTGTGGTGAGAGGCGCTGCCCTGGCAGAGACATTGGGCCTTCCGGAAGTGGACCGCGCCCAGGGCTGCGTGCTTTTTATTCACACCCCTACGCTGGCCTAGCGTACGCCGGGCAATCCCACTCCACTCACGCGTACGGGGGTACGTAACAGGCAACATTTGCGCGAACTCCCCCACTGGCCGGGGGGACATGGTTTGCATCCACTGTCCACCATACTCTATACACCAGTGGTGTTTGTCGCCATGGATATGGGTGTGTTCTGCATACTGCGGTCTGTCAGGCACATCTCCGCCACTCTTGGCATTGTGTGCTTTCCCAGTCATGGTTCTCCTGCCTCCTTCACACATGCCTGGTTGCAACCTCTCCCCACATTCGGCTAGTGTGTGGCTGAGGTGCCATGCCATTGACGGCTCATGTGCAGGGCTTGCCCCGGTTACCATTGTGAGTTGTTCTGTCGTGTCTGGTGGGTGGGCATGTTGTTTTGCATGTTGGTTGTGATTTTGTGACGTGTGCATTGCCAGAGTTGTGAGTTACATGGTTGTGGAGTTGAGGTGAGTGGGGTGTTCATTTTGAACTTGCCAGGGGGTTGTGCATTTCCCTTGGTGCCATCCTGGGGATGCTGGTTGCTGATGGACTGTCGGAGGTTGGAGGACTCGTGCACAGTGGCTGGGTATTTGGAGGCGAGATTGGTGGCGGTTCTACGGTGTTCAGTTGTTGTCTGCACATTATTGTGAGACGTGTGCTTTCTGTTGCGGTGATTGTGTGCTGTGTCGGCAGGGGGCACAGGTATGACATGTGTGCTGTGGATTCCCCCCGACACGTGCGTGCATCCAGCTATGGCGTATGGTCCTTGCTTGGTGTCCAGCGGATCCTGCGCATTTTGTTGGACGTATAGGGAATGGGATGACAAGCTGATGGTGTTTTCCAGGTTAGGTGTGAGGGACTTGGATGTGGCTGGCTGTGTGACTCATCCGACTGTGGCGGGTGTTGGTTGGGGGGTACCAGGGGCTAACAGGTGCAGCACAGCCATCAGCTTTGTGTGGGGCGGGATGTTGGTTGTCTGCTATGTTTGTGCCAACGGCCTATTGGGCGTTGTTGGTCAGGATGCATAGGATGGTTGTCCTTTTGGGCCTGTAGTGGGCAATGACATTATCAGGTGTTGGGTCTGTGAGGCTGGTGCATTTCCTCGGGGTCCGCTGTCTTTGTCTGCGCTGCCTCTGTGGTGGTCGGGGGGGGTGTTCCGGGTGGGGTTTGGGGTCCTGGGGTGGTGGCGGTGGGTGTTGTGGCCTTCTTGGGTGTCTGGTCCGCATGACCAGTGTCTCCATGGCATCTGTTGCCCTTCCGATGTGGCTGTGCTCCTTTTTGTGGTGCAGGCTGTGGTCCGACTTAGCACCAGGTCAGAGTAGGTGTTATTTTCCTGCTGCTAACACACCTTATCGCCGCCGGTTTTGTGTTCTTATCACAGTTTTGTTTGGTCGTTGTGAATGTTGTGGAGTTGTATTGTCGCGGCTTTAGGCACGGGAACGCCTACTCTGCATCTCATTAGCAATAGTTGCGGGGGTCATCCGTGGAGATGTTTTTAGTGGCTGCTATCGCTGGTAAACTGGTGCTGTGGGCTGTTAACACCAGCTTGTGAATGGGGCAATAAATTTATCGCAACTTTGGCTGCGATAAAGTGCCGTTAACTCTGCGATAGTTCCTTGTGAATATGGCCCTAAACGTACAGTTAGTTGTGGAACATAGCACACCTCTTTGTCCTTCTAACACATTCCCATATTACACATCGTTTTATTAAATGAACTACTTCTTATAACAGACATCGTTCACTTCATTGATTAAATCGAACTATCCTGGTAAACCTAACCAGCCAGCTCACGTTCGTCTCACTTGCTTTAAACGATCACTGTTTTCCACCATTAAAATTACTTTGGGATATAACCAGCGATCTTTTAACCTGCACTACCCTTACACTTACACCACCCCCAAAAAAACCTGCTCCGCTGTAATTTAGGCGTCGTAGCACACCAGGGGGACATTCGGTCCCTCTGGTGGGAACCCAATGATGAAGCATGTCACCAACTAGGGGGCATATTAACAACAAGTTGCGATAAACATCGCAAAGCGCGCTTAGCGCTATTTCACACATTGTCGGCTATCGCTGGGTTTCAACACCGAGATAGCGCATAATTATCAAGGCTTATCTCCAAGGCGATATGAAACCCAGCAATAGTGGCGAAAAGCACCAGTATCGCCTGAAAACAAGATATAAAATGCAGGAGATTAGGAGATCCTTGCTGATACGCCCCAGTGACCTTAACCATACAATCCACCTCCCACTAAGTAGATGGCGTAGTCGACTTTTATAAATTAACAACAAGAGAGGGAGGGAATTTTTTTGGAGCCACTCTCAGTCCCCCAGGGCTAGTATAAATCAACAACAAAAGAGTGTGTCCATCAAATGTGAACAAGTGCAGGGAAGGTAAGAAGAGTGAATCACTATGTTTTTAAAAGAACCCTCACTCACCAACCTAGTTGGTGACATGCTTCATCATTGGGTTCCCACCGGAGAGACCGAGTGTCTCTCCGGTGTGCTACGACGCCTGAATTACAGCGGAGCAGGTTTTTTGTGTGTGGGTGCAGTGCAAAGAGTGATAGTGTAAGTTTAAAATATGTCGCAGTTTCAACCAATAATGAATTTAATAATGGTAAACTGGACACAGTTAAAATGGTGTGGCGGACGGTATGAACTGGTGATAATTAGACCAGCTACGTCCTAAATCAAGTGCATAGTGAAAGGAGTGGTCAACATGTTTCTGCTTCTTGCGTCAGTGCACGAAGCATTCGTCAGGACCTAAAGTGAGACCACCACGGCGGTGTACGCACGCTAAGGCGTACCCTAACCTGTGGGATCAGAAACCGCTTTGAGACTTACGGT
Organism: Triturus cristatus; assembly: GCF_964204655.1. Taxonomy (NCBI): domain Eukaryota; kingdom Metazoa; phylum Chordata; class Amphibia; order Caudata; family Salamandridae; genus Triturus; species Triturus cristatus. The sequence goes on along the minus strand of NC_140588.1, from coordinate 345,813,922 downwards.
TGCGTTTACCCTTCAGCAATTTCTGAGAGGTTCAGTTCTGTTGAAATGAAAAAAGGACAATACAGAACACACAAACAGAGATTCACATCATACATATATATTTGCACAAGAACAGGCATGAGCTAAATCACACACGTGTCGTGAGGAAATTTCATGCACACACATGGTGGGGATTTCCATGTCCTTGGAACTGCGGGTAGCAAAATTCATTAGTATTAGCCCGTGTTCAAAATCTAAAGGCATGTGGTGCTCTTTAGCGCTATCGCTAATTGTGCCGATAAAGTGGTACACCCTGTTTTTTGTGGGGTGATACGGCAAAGCGACAAAAGTATATGGCCTTCACATTGGTGGTCAGCACTGTATTATGGCCGATCTGTAGGAGGCGTAAAATAAAATAAGATAAAATGCTTGGGTTGTGATGGAGAATCGAGGGTAAATGTATCAGGTGAAATTGTGAACATCGCGAGAGCCAATCTCATTGCTTACGTGATGTTCAATTTCGTTTCACAACATGAGTCCGGGTGGGAGGCGGGACTTGTAGTCACACTCTGGACGTGGAGTGAAAAGAATAAGAAAGATTAAAAACTTACACGATTGGAGGGTGGGTAAAAGCTTCCGTCCTGTAGCACCATTACTTACTACTCCAAAGCCACCGGCCCTCTACAACACCTATTCGGCCCTCCTGCGGACTCGGATGTTGGTGTCCCGAGCCGCCGAGAGGAAGAAATAGTCAGCGTTTTTCCAATTGGGACGGCGTCACGTCATCACGTGAATCACGTGGGACGTAGACGCGGGGAAAAGGAGGAAGAGACTAGACTGCTGCTTGTCAGGGGCAAAATGAAGACTTTGTACACTTCCGGGAAGCCTCGGTAGAAGTATAGCGGTGCAGTGACCAGAGGCTGGAATGAAAAAAGGGGTATTTTCGTTAGCCCAAAAACAAGGAGGGATACAGCCTGACAATAACGCTACCATAATAAATCTATCTGCCATAGGAGAATTTTTTATTTATGGTGAATAACGTTTTGCGTGTTGCAGTAATTTAGAACAGTCGTGCCAGTGAAACAGTGCCATGATCATAGCCTAGTCTGTCTTTAGTGGAGGCGGGGCTTGGTGTAGAAAATAATAAACCCATAGTTCAATACCTAATGTCGTTAGCCAATGGGAATGGAACATAAGTTGGTGTTGACGCACATTTCAATGGAGGCAATGATGAGATAGTGTGGAATATTGTGGAATATTGCCTCCTGGGTGGTCAAAGGAGCCTCAATGTGTTCATTTTGAGATGCGTCTACAGCGTTATAAAGATGAAGCAAAGCCATAAGGTGACTTGTTAAGTGTAACAGTGGTATATAATCCATATGGCTTTTGCTACCCGCAGTTCCAAGGACATGGAAATCCCCACCATGTGTGTGCATGAAATTTCCTCACGACACGTGTGTGATTTAGCTCATGCCTGTTCTTGTGCAAATATATATGTATGATGTGAATCTCTGTTTGTGTGTTCTGTATTGTCCTTTTTTCATTTCAACAGAACTGAACCTCTCAGAAATTGCTGAAGGGTAAACGCAACCGTAAGTCTCAAAGCGGTTTCTGATCCCACAGGTTAGGGTACGCCTTAGCGTGCGTACACCGCCGTGGTGGTCTCACTTTAGGTCCTGACGAATGCTTCGTGCACTGACGCAAGAAGCAGAAACATGTTGACCACTCCTTTCACTATGCACTTGATTTAGGACGTAGCTGGTCTAATTATCACCAGTTCATACCGTCCGCCACACCATTTTAACTGTGTCCAGTTTACCATTATTAAATTCATTATTGGTTGAAACTGCGACATATTTTAAACTTACACTATCACTCTTTGCACTGCACCCACACACAAAAAACCTGCTCCGCTGTAATTCAGGCGTCGTAGCACACCGGAGAGACACTCGGTCTCTCCGGTGGGAACCCAATGATGAAGCATGTCACCAACTAGGTTGGTGAGTGAGGGTTCTTTTAAAAACATAGTGATTCACTCTTCTTACCTTCCCTGCACTTGTTCACATTTGATGGACACACTCTTTTGTTGTAGTCGACTTTTAAGCAGGTGTTAAGATCCTGTGATAAGGGGGCTTAACGCAATTAATCTGGCCGCTAAGCGGGTCTGCTGCAGGCTTGTTAATCAAGCAAAGCCTTGTTAGTAACTATTTCCATGTAGTTTAGCTCCGGAACGCCTACTTTGCATGTCATTAGCGATGACAAGCAGGGCGATAAGAAACCGGGAGCAAACTCATGGAAACTAGCGCTAACAAGGCTTAGCGCGAGCTTGCTGATAGTGTGCTGTGAATATCGCCGCTTTTCTGGCTATAAAAGCCAGGAAAGCGCGATATGGCCCTTGATGATATGCCCCTAGGTTTGTGAGTGAGGGTTCTTTTAAATAAAGAGGTTTCTCCTCATGCTGCCCAAGTAATTTCCTCTTATATGACCCTCTAGTCATCTCATCACTAATGATACGTCTTTTTTACTCATTTTGTAATCTTTGGCACTCATCTCTCTTTTTTATTAGCTGATCCGTACACGTGGGAACTTTTTCTAATGAACATGAGAAGTTTCGCGGCCCACATTTGATTGTACAGTTTTACTTCGCTTCATGGTTCCGTACAAGTGATTCCTAGTGAGTATACTACTCCACGTAGATGTATGATATATTTGTTTAGTCGGATAATTCAGTACAGCTGAGGTTTCTGACGAAGTACCATGAGACTTATCTCTCTTTTTGCATTTTATTATTCATATTTTTTTCTCACGTTAGCCCTATGAAGTACTGGCAACATTGACCAATGCCTTAACACTACTTTCACAAAACGGAACAATCCACCAGTTACGATTCGTATATAGCACATTCTTATATACCTCGAAGGTGAGACATGAGATAATATAGATTACACACTCTGGGTTACTACATGTCCTAACAGTTTTTCACAGTAATTGATTATAAGACACATATTATTTTCCTTGCTCTGACACTTATCAAGCACATTGTGTCAAGCACCTTTGTATTTTCCTTTTTCTGGTAGACGTCTTTGCACATTCTTAACAAGGACCTTTCTGCAGAGTTGAACGTCTTATAGACTTGTATATACTCTAGACACAAGTCCATACTGTAGACACAAGTCCATTTCCCCACTGGAGAAGTATTTACTTGGGATCCAGCGCTGGATGTTACGAACTTGTCAAGTGAAGATGTTTTGCAGTTGTCAAGTGAATTATGGGCAACATGCTAAGGGCCTGTCTCTTTGTTTTTCTGTGTTTCCTCCTTTTTTGCTGCTTCTAATGTTAGAATTTTGTGTTCCTTATATATTATATATATTTTGTCCATTATTGCTTATACAGGCTTGGAAAAGTCACTGTGTGACGAAACACGTCAGCTGTCATTTAACATCAAAGAAATGAAAAATGTGAAATGTGTGAAACAAAAGTGTACTGAAGATCCTTGAATCTGTGCATCTTTACAATAAAGAAAAATCTCATCTTAACACAAATCCTTACTGTCTGGACTCCATACGTTTTTCACCAATACACAATTGAGTGCTTTGGTTTTCCTTGATAGAAAAATGTGCTTGTAGACTGTCCAGCCTTCTTTATGACACTCCTATGATCCTTCTGTGAGTTTGGAAATGTGCCCCTATGTACTGGGGCAGAACCAGGAATTATTTTTCCCAGTTCACCAGAAATATGTGGTCCTGAAACATCCAAAGAACCCTTTGCATGTGCTCTACCAGCTGTGTTCTTCCTAAATTTGCACAAAAAAGTTATCTAGATAAGGATGAATGAACATCCCTGCTGAGAGAAGAACCACAATCAGAGTGGCCAGTACATTTGTGAACACTCTTGGAGACGTTTTGAGACTAAAAGGAAGAATGCAGAGTTGGAAACATTCTTCTCCCACTGCGAATTGAAGAAGCTTCTTGTATGGGGCCTCAATTCGGACATGAAGTTAAGCATCTTGCTGATCCACAGACACCCAAAAATGTCCGGGACGTACAATTTGTAGGACTGATTGAAGCGACACCATTAGAAAATAATGTAATTGATCGATAAATGTACCCATTTCAGGTCCAAAACGGAATGAAATGCCTCTGATACCTTTTGAACCAAGAACAGTATGGAGTAGGCCCCTTACCTTATCTCCAAGGGAGGTGATCTGCAAATGTCATCTTTTTACAACAGGTCCCTGGCTCAATCTAGCAGAGCCCTTCACCTCAATGACTGGAATTCAGGTACAAAGAATGCCGTATCCAGGGGTCTTCTCACAAACTCTATTGTATATGCCTTTGACACCACGTCCAGAACCCACTGATCCATCATGTCCCAACTCCAAGACTACTGGAAAAGCTGTATCCTGCCCTCAACCAGCAGAGACCTTGGAAAACGCTGGTTGCCAGGAGCTCTTATTTGCTGGACCCTTCTGGTTAGGGACATTGCTTTTGGGAGAGAGCTCAGGTTGGATTTTCCTTCTCAGAAAATACAAAGGGCAAGTGTCACGCTTCGAGAATGACTTAGAGGATCTATTTCAACTTCTCCCCACTGAAGAACCTCCCTTGTAGGTAAACTCATGCTTGCGTTGTTTAAATGCCTTAGAAATCATAGAACTCAATTGATTCCCAAAAGGAAACTGCCCTTCAAAAACTGCCCTTCAAAAGGAACCTTCAGCAGAAAAGACTTTTCACCTGGATCTGCCTTCCACTGCCTCAACCAGAGAGAACTCCTGGCTGAAATCAATGCACCTGTGGACATAACCAAAGAGCGAATTATGTTAGAGGAAATATCTGCAAGCAGCCATTGCAACTAAGAAATCATAACACTATAGACCCTCTTGCACTGCCACAGCCAGTTTATCAAAGTCTTGAACTAAAGATTGTGCTGAGTAGGCTGAATAAATGCTAGCTTAAAGCGCCATGTTTTCTGCTGCAAACCCTTTCTTAAGACTTGAAACCAACTTTTTATCTGTTGCATCAGTGGGTGCACAATCCTCAGGGTTGATAGCCGTTTTACCAATTAGGATAGACAAAATAGATTCCAGCTTTACAGTGGGCCTGGGCGTAAAACTTCACTCCATTCGTGGAGGTGGCAGAATTCAGGAACTCCACATGTAACAGGGAGTTACTGGTAAATTCCGCCATCCAGCGCGTGGAATAATGTTTTTTCGGTGGAGCACATAAGACTTGTTTTGTCATGCGCTGGTGAGTGCCATGAGACATGCCAGCCACTAGCGAGCACGCGCAAGGATTTTGCAGCTGCTAGCTTGACTTGCGACATGGCCTTTTTCATGCTGCTGGCAAGCGCGAGTGACCGCAGCTGTACCTAGAGCAGATTCTCTCCTCGAGAAGCAGCTAAATCTACTCGGAAAAACGATTTCAAGTTAATATTCTCCTCCAACGTTCAAGTTGTTTTTTAGTGCAAGAAGCCTTTTTTAATTGTATTTATTTTTTCAACAAAAAAGGAAGTGCCCCAGAGACTCCAACTTCCTGTTCCTTTCCAGCAGGCTCATCCCAGTGCTTTGTCTATCTCCTGGTCACTTTTCATTTGGATTTGGAGCTGGAGCTGGAAGGATCACTCTCTTTGTCTGCTGCATATATACCATTGGATTTAAGGACCTTGGGGCAGATTTACAAGCCCCTTGAGTCACTTTTGAATCACTTTTAACATGGGAAAAGTGACGCAAAAGTGGAGCAAAGGGTTGTAAATCTGCCCCTTTGTTTTTTGAGACATCATGGGTAAGTTCAAAAACTGTTGTGTTTGTTTGATAAATGGCATGCACCAGTATTTATTTTACTTTTACTCGATTTTCAATATTTATTGTGGTGGGTGGCCTACAGTTTCAGTAGGGGCTTAGTTTTTTTTGGTATTGAATTTTCATTTTTTTGAAAAGAAAAAATGTTGCACAGTTCAGTACATTTTCCCATGTTTGTTAATACATTTGCAAAGTATTCATTTCTTTACTATGTGGTCTAGCCTGCCAATGGGTCTTCTGGCCAGTAGGCCCAGTACTAGTTATGATTGCATGAAACAACAGTTTCTGTGCTATATGTTGTTTTAAAACATCATTTAGGGCAAGGACGGCAGTGGAATAAATTAAAAATTAGGGCCTTTTTGGGTATTTCAGATTATTTTCTGAAAAAAGTATATAGTGGGGTCATATTTGACGCCTTGTGAGGATGTGTGTAAAATGTGTATAACTCGGTTAATTTTTGTTTTTGGCATTGCTGAATTAATAGCACTGTTCTCTTCAGTGTTACCAATATGCCTTCTTTGTCTGGCGAGTCAGTGTGTTTGCCAAAGGGAACCATTTGCCTGTGTTCTTCATACCATGTGGCCAGCGGCTATTTTGTGTAATCGGTGTCCATAAGTCTGCATGTGTTCTTTGTTTTCCAGGCCTTCTTGCTTGTTGTTTGACCATGTGGCTGGATGCCAATTTGTGTAGCCAGCCAGTGTGCTCTTGCATGTGTTCTTTGTGCTGGCCATGCCTCCTTTCTTGCTATTGTTTGACCATGTAGCCAGTAGCCATTGTGTGTAGCCAGCCAGTGTGCTTTTGCCATAGGCCTGCATGTGTTCTTTGTTTTGGCCATGCCTCCTGGTTTGCTGTTCTTTTTTGACCATATGGCCAGTGGCCATTTTGTGCAGCCAGCCAGTGTCGTTTTGCTACAGAACTGCATGTGTTCTTTGTTGTGGCCATGCCTCCTTTGCTGGTAGTTGTTTGACCACGTGACTGGTGCCCATTTTGTGTAGCCAAAGACACACAAGTGATGGAAGGAATGCAGAGCAAATCAAAAATTCACCCCTAGTCAATAGATCTGGGTTAAATCCATCCTTCTTTTTCTCACCATGCCACCTCATTTTAGACCCAGCCATATGAAAATCAGTCTTGGCCCTGTGCCTCATGGGAACAGTCCAGACCGAACTGCCAAGCCAGGTCCTCCCTGGACCAGAAACAAGCATCCTGGGACCGGTTTCGGGCTTTCAGCCCTCATTAGCCAGGATAGCGTGACTCCAGTGGCATGGAGAGCATGGGCCTGGCAGTTTGGGCTGGACTGTTCCCATTGGGCGCAGGGTCAAGACTTATTTGCACATGGCTGGGTCCAAACTGGAATGGCATGGCGAGCAAAAAAACAATGGATTTAGGTCCAGATCTCTGTACTGGGGTGAATGTATGAAATTGTTCTGCATTCTGTCCATCAATTGTTCTTTTTGCATTTGTCACCCCGAGTGGGACGGTTATGCCCAGACGTGGGTCCCGTGCTCTCCATGCCACTGGAGTCAATCTATCTTGGCTGATGAGGGATGAAACCCCAAAACCCATCTTAGGATGCTTGTTTCCAGTCCAGGGATGATCTGGCCTGGCAGTTCGGGTTGGACTGTTCCCATTGGGTGCAGGGTCAGGACTGATTTGCATATGGCTGGGTTCAAACTGGAATGGCATGGTGAGCAAAAAAACAATGGATTTAGGCCAAGATCTCTGTACTTGGGTGAATGTATGACATTGTTCTGCATTCTGTCCATCAATTGTTCTTTTTGCATATTCTATAAGTGGCATTTCTAAGCGAGTTATGCCAAAACCCCATTTACCATTGGAAAGGGCTTGGCATGCTGAATCCATTGATAGGAAACATCATGAGGCTGCTCAACTCCACTCCACTATTGCAGCCCGAAGTAATGTCAACCTCTTCCCCATGTTAATCTGTAGGAAGAGCAAGCCTCATAGGTAGTGAAAACAAATACAGGTATTCCTCACTACCGGGGCGCAAGTGTGTTAGTGCGAAGACAAACCTGCGATGGCAGGTTGGACACATACTCCCCCAGCACCAGGGGTGCAAGTGTGTCCGCCCAAGTCTGCAATGGCAAACTGGACACAGGTCTAACTAAACGAGTGTCTTTGCGCGTACACCAGTCTGAAACAGCGGGCGACACACACAACCACAGGCACCATCGGTGTGGTCGCGCTTTACGGCGGCCTACAGTGGCAGGCTGCTCATGAGTTTAATCATGATATATGCCAGTTGCTTCACACTGATCAGAAATGACAGACCGGGCACATCAGCTTTTCCCAAGCCATCGGGGTGGTGGGGCAGAATAACAAAAGAGGCTCCCCTTTGGCATAATGGCCTCATGCCGCAGCTGGCTGGCCTTCCTGGCTTCTCAGGATGGGAGACAATAGGAATCTCTACTATGGGGGATGCCCTTCATGGTCAGACCCTGGCCTGGCAGTTCGGGCTGCTCTGTTCCCACCAGGAACAGGGTCAATACTGATTTGCATATGGCTGGGTCCAAACTGGGGTGGTGTGGTGAGCAAAAGAATTATGGATTAAACCCAGCATTCACCCCAGCATTCCGCCCATCAATTGTTTCTTTTGCACTTATAGAATATGGGTATTTCTGTTAGACCTTCACTCACCTGAAATCCAGGACGTTCAACTTGAGAGATGAGAGGATTGGTCCCAGCTACCCCCAAGAACTTGCGCCTGGAAAACTGAATTCGTAAACACAGCTTACCAGGAGCAAAATCCTAAGGGAAGTGGGAATTGGGACAAAATAATAAACAGAGAGAAACACTCCAGTTTCCAGCTTTTATCTGCTGTGGATGACCAGACGTCTATGGACTGTATCTCTAATGTCAGACAAAAAAACAACAAAAAATAACATTAGCATATGATATTAGAACCGAACATCTCCAATTATCTCTAGGCTATACAATGAATCGCGATACCTCTTTATTCTGGTCTTGCCTCCACCAGAATGTCATTCGTATAATTGCAAAATTTAGAGCGATTTACTCTTTCTGTAAAAGAAATAAACACACCTGAGCAAAGATGTTCTGTTATTACTACATCAACCAAAGAGTGTGAGATCTGGCGCCTGTTGTACACTTACTGAAAATAAATTATGCTTTGTTTCATAAAAACGCCTTATTTCACCTAAGAATGTTCTTCTGTTCTTTATATAGGTCCATTGGATTGATTTTTGCCAAGAAGACGAATTGTCTAAATAAAGATAAGTACTGTTTATATCTTAGCGTGCCTTGCTTGACTTTCAAAATCCTCAATAATGACCTTTGTTCTTTTGTCCAAAGTCGTTTTCTCTTTCGTTTCCAAAATAATATATAAAAAGACTTACTGTAATATTTTGCACGTCCTTTTCGTGACCGCTAACTTACTTTCCTTTTTTCAGGTCGAGGCGCCTTTAAAAAACGGGACCGGAACGACGAGAACAGGTTTCCTTTGCTGAGAAGGGGAAGATTAATCAGGTTGGACCGGAAAGGCTGCTCAGCGCGTAGGAGATGCCAGGATGACGGAAGAGGGAACTCCGACCGACGAAGGGCTGAAGACTCCAGGTGAGTGAAGCAATAACGAGTGTAAGCGTGTGCTTTAGTTCACTTGCGGTTTAAATAGATTTTCAGGAGGGTGGGGTTGCTTAGATGCGAAAGGAATAACACGTGCAGCACATGGACCAACTGTCTGAAATGTCAACGTGACTCGTACATGCTGCATACAGAGTGTGCTCCAAAACGTGCTTGCTGAGAAAAAGAGGTCTGAAACTTCAACGTGACTTGTGCATGCTGCATACTAGCAAAAACCTTAATCTTGCAAATAAGCATTGGCAAAGTACAAATAATAATACACGAATACAAAAGAAACATAAACACCTTTTCTTCTTTTTAGAATGAATGGTGTGATTTTTTAAAACAATAATTTTAGCAAAGATTTCTGGAATACATATGAAAGGCACTTTCATATTGGATCTACATAATCGGTATTTATTCATTAAGAATCTGCATGAGGTTGAGCGTGATTTTTACGACAAACCCTAACAGTCGCTCCCCTCAAAGGCCGCCCCGCCGGGCGAGGTTTTTGTGCGAATCGCAAATAAAACTGTCTCAGCAATCTTGGGGCGGGAACAAATGACGCTGGCTCCCACGAGTTTTCTGTAGCGTCAAATCCTTTCCAAGCTATTAGATAATAAAGCTTGCCTTGCATTCTTTTTGCATCTAATATTTTTTGTACATCATACTCTAAATGACCGTTTATGGGAATGGGTGGAGGTGGGGGTTCCAACCTAGTTTCAGGATTATAGGGTTTCAACAAGGAAACATGAAAAGTAGGGTGTATTGCATATTCAGGAGGCAGTTCTAACTGCACTGTTACTGGATTTATAATCTTGTTTACAGAAAATGGTCCTATGTATTTTGGTAACAACTTTCTAGGTCCCATTAGGTTCAAATTCTTAGTCGAGAGCCCTACTTTATTTCCTATTTGATATTCCTGAGCATCTACTCTATGTTTATCTGCTTGTTTCTTCATCACCTCTTTATATTTATATAGATGTTTTGTTGCTTTTTCTTGAATATTTAATAGAGTAGAGAGTCGTTCTGTGACTCCTGGAGTTGAAGAAGGAATTATTGTTATAGGCGATACTCTTGGATGGTACCCATTTAAAAAGTAAAATGGAGTACATTGTGTTGCTGAATGTACATTGTTGTTTTAAATAAATTCAGCACTTGGTAACACTTTATCCCATTCAGTAGTAAATTTGGCCATTAAACATCGTAAGGTTTGTAATAATGTTTGGTTCACTCTTTCCGTTTGACCATCAGTCTCAGGGTGAAAGGCTGTGGAAAGAGCTATTTCCAACTTTAGACTTTTACACAGATTTGTCCAGAATTTTGAGGTGAATTGACTTCCTCTGTCCGAAACGACCTTGGTTGGCAAGCCATGTAACCTCACTATTTCTTTAATAAATATATTTGTCAATTCTGCAGCGGTAGGAAGTTTGATCAATGGTATAAAGTGTGCCATTTTTGATAAATAATCCACTACCACTAATATAGTTGTGTAATCATTTGCTTCTGGTAAATTGGTTATAAAGTCCAAACTGACTGTATGCCAGGGACATGGGGGAGTAGATAAGGGTTGTAATAAACCCATAGGTGCTTTGTGTAAAGATGTATTTCTTGCACAGATAGAACAAGTGCTTACATATTCTTTAATGTCGGTGATCATTGAAGACCACCAAAAATGTTTTTTACAATTATCCAGAGTCTTTTGATAACCTGGATGACCAGCTAAAATTGAGTCATGATGCCATGTCATCACCTTTTCTTGTAAATCCTTGGTTGGCACAAACAATAATGATTTATGGTAAAACAAACCATCCTGTATAGAGTTGTGAGGACTTTTTAACCAGGCCTGTGCATTTAACTTAAAATTCTCCGCGCTTACTGTTTTCAAAAAATCATGTTGAATGATTGGTGCCAATATCTTTTGTGGAGGTATTATAGGGGAACCTGTCAACTCTTTTTTAGATTCATTTGTGTACCCATATCTGGATAAAACATCTGACTGTAACTGCTGTGCTCCTGGTCTATAAGTAATAACAAAGTCAAAGGCACTAAAGAAATTTAACCAACGCATTTGCCGTGGTGTCAGTGCCTTTACAGAACTAAAAAACTGTACATTTTTATGATCACTAAAGATGGTAACCGGAAATTTAATTCCCATTAAATGATGTCTCCATTCTGTGAATGCTAATTTAATAGCTAAGAGCTCCCTCTCAGCTACAGTATAGTTCTGTTCAGCAGGCAGCAACTTCTTAGAATAGAAAGCTACAGGGTGTAGTTGACCATCATAGGTATCTCTTTGAGACAGTACCCCTCCTACTGCCATCTGTGAAGCAACTGCCTCAACAAAAAACGGAAGGTCTGGATCTGGATGTTTTAATAGAGGTGCTGAGGTACATTTTTGTTTAAGTAACTCAAATGCTTGAGCTGCTTGTTCTGACCAAGAAAATATCTGACCCTTGTGTAATAATTTGGTATGGGGTACCACTGTCTTTGCAAAGTGAGGAATAAAGCGCCTATAAAAGTAGGCAAAACCTAAGACTTTCTGTACTTCTTTCACAGTTGTGGGTTCTGGCCAATCTTTGATGGTGCTCACCTTCTCATGGTCCATCATTATTCCTGCTGGAGACAAACAATATCCAAGAAAATCAACTGTATCAGTATTAAAAATGCATTTCTCCAATTTTGCAAACAAATGATTTTCTAACAATCTGTTTAATACTGCTCTGACTTGATGGATATGTTCTTCCTTTGTTTTAGAATACATAAGTATATTGTCAATATAAACTATTACACAAACATCAAGAAATTCATGTAACACCTCATTAATAAAGTATTGAAATGCTGCAGGAGCATTACATAAACCAAAGGGCATTACTGTGTACTCAAACAAACCAAATTTAGTTTTGAAACCAGTTTTCCACTCATCATTTTCTTTTACTCTGACAAGGTGATATGCCCCCCTTAAATCTAATTTTGTGTAAATAGTTGAATGACGTAATTGGTCTAATGGGACTGGTATCAAAGGCAATGGGTGCTTATGTTTAATAGTAGCTTTGTTTAAACCGCGATAATCTATACATGCGCAGAGACTTCCATCAGGTTTAGGAATGAAAAATTGTGGTGAGGATACAGGAGATGTGGAATGCCTTATAAAACCCGACGCCAATAAATCATCTAGGTAAGTTCTCAAATATTTAGTTTCTTCCTCTGTAAGAGCATATACTCTACTATTTGGCAAGGTAGCTCCAGGTATTAGGTCTATACGACAATCGTATGACCTATGTGGTGGTAAAGAACCAGCTTTCACAGGATCAAATACATCCTTAAAGTCCTGATATTCAGATGGAATACTAGGGACAAGTGTTACTGTACTTGCACAATGTAAAACCGTCATGGAGTCGTTAGGTGCTTCTTGGTAACAAGATTCTCGACAATGTGAGGAATCCAAGGTTACCGTTCGTGAAATCCAGTTGATTTTAGGGTTGTGCAGAGTTATCCACGGTACCCCTAAAATAAGACCAAAAGTAGGCGTATCAATTAAATCAAAACCTATTTTTTCTGTATGATCATTTTGACATACCATGATAAGAGGACTAGTTCTTTTTGTTATCATTCCTGAGGAAAGTTCAGAACCATCTACTGCACAAACAGACTCAGGGTGAGGTTTCCATTCAGTGGATATCTGTAAATCTTGAGCCATCTTAATGTCCATAAAATTCCCAGTGGCTCCACAGTCTAATAAGACTGGGACTGAGTGTCGTACATGAGAACTAATTATCAACACTACTTGTATCACAAAGTGTCGTGGTATTCTTGGCACAGTATTGGTTAAAATTTTGGAGATCTGTAAATTTTTTCCACTTGCGCAAGAGACCTCCCTTCTTGACGAGTTACTTAGTTTTCCTGCTCTAGAGGATTTATTACGATGGAGTTTGCCTTCTTTGATACCTTAGGTTTTATAGGACAATCGAGCTTTGAGCTGACGAGCTCCTGGACGACGCACCTGCGTGCCTGTGCGGGCACTGAGGCCCTTGACGGTTGCTTGGCGGCCCTCTCTTCCACCCCTAACTATTTTCTCTACTGAGGAGGGAAGTTATCCCGAAACCCGAGCCATGTCTCGGGCGATATTTTAAAACCCGGGACATGTATCGGGTCTAGAGATCATCAGTTCAACAAGTACTTACTTGCACCCACTGGGGTGAACCACTCAAGAACTCTATCAGAGATCACCAGTTCAACAAGTACTTACTTGCACCCACTGGGGTGAACCACTCAAGAACTTCATGTACCAGCTTCCCTTGGGGCGACCCGGAGGAGGGGCTAGCGGAGTGCGGTCCATTGCGGTTGTTTATAAAAATGGCTCCATCGAGCTTTGAGCTGACGAGCTCCTGGACGACGCACCTGCGTGCCTGTGCGGGCACTGAGGCCCTTGACGGTTGCTTGGCGGCCCTCTCTTCCACCCCTAACTATTTTCTCTACTGAGGAGGGAAGTTATCCCGAAACCCGAGCCATGTCTCGGGCGATATTTTAAAACCCGGGACATGTATCGGGTCTAGAGATCATCAGTTCAACAAGTACTTACTTGCACCCACTGGGGTGAACCACTCAAGAACTCTATCAGAGATCACCAGTTCAACAAGTACTTACTTGCACCCACTGGGGTGAACCACTCAAGAACTTCATGTACCAGCTTCCCTTGGGGCGACCCGGAGGAGGGGCTAGCGGAGTGCGGTCCATTGCGGTTGTTTATAAAAATGGCTCCATCGAGCTTTGAGCTGACGAGCTCCTGGACGACGCAACTGCGTGCCTGTGCGGGCACTGAGGCCCTTGACGGTTGCTTGGCGGCCCTCTCTTCCACCCCTAACTATTTTCTCTACTGAGGAGGGAAGTTATCCCGAAACCCGAGCCATGTCTCGGGCGATATTTTAAAACCCGGGACATGTATCGGGTCTAGAGATCATCAGTTCAACAAGTACTTACTTGCACCCACTGGGGTGAACCACTCAAGAACTCTATCAGAGATCACCAGTTCAACAAGTACTGACTTGCACCCACTGGGGTGAACCACTCAAGAACTTCATGTACCAGCTTCCCTTGGGGCGACCCGGAGGAGGGGCTAGCGGAGTGCGGTCCATTGCGGTTGTTTATAAAAATGGCTCCATCGAGCTTTGAGCTGACGAGCTCCTGGACGACGCACCTGCGTGCCTGTGCGGGCACTGAGGCCCTTGACGGTTGCTTGGCGGCCCTCTCTTCCACCCCTAACTATTTTCTCTACTGAGGAGGGAAGTTATCCCGAAACCCGAGCCATGTCTCGGGCGATATTTTATTACCCGGGACATGTATCGGGTCTAGAGATCATCAGTTCAACAAGTACTTACTTGCACCCACTGGGGTGAACCACTCAAGAACTCTATCAGAGATCACCAGTTCAACAAGTACTTACTTGCACCCACTGGGGTGAACCACTCAAGAACTTCATGTACCAGCTTCCCTTGGGGCGACCCGGAGGAGGGGCTAGCGGAGTGCGGTCCATTGCGGTTGTTTATAAAAATGGCTCCATCGAGCTTTGAGCTGACGAGCTCCTGGACGACGCACCTGCGTGCCTGTGCGGGCACTGAGGCCCTTGACGGTTGCTTGGCGGCCCTCTCTTCCACCCCTAACTATTTTCTCTACTGAGGAGGGAAGTTATCCCGAAACCCGAGCCATGTCTCGGGCGATATTTTAAAACCCGGGACATGTATCGGGTCTAGAGATCATCAGTTCAACAAGTACTTACTTGCACCCACTGGGGTGAACTACTCAAGAACTCTATCAGAGATCACCAGTTCAACAAGTACTTACTTGCACCCACTGGGGTGAACCACTCAAGAACTTCATGTACCAGCTTCCCTTGGGGCGACCCGGAGGAGGGGCTAGCGGAGTGCGGTCCATTGCGGTTGTTTATAAAAATGGCTCCATCGAGCTTTGAGCAGACGAGCTCCTGGACAACGCACCTGCGTGCCTGTGCGGGCACTGAGGCCCTTGACGGTTACTTGGCGGCCCTCTCTTCCACCCCTAACTATTTTCTCTACTGAGGAGGGAAGTTATCCCGAAACCCGAGCCATGTCTCGGGCGATATTTTAAAACCCGGGACATGTATCGGGTCTAGAGATCATCAGTTCAACAAGTACTTACTTGCACCCACTGGGGTGAACCACTCAAGAACTCTATCAGAGATCACCAGTTCAACAAGTACTTACTTGCACCCACTGGGGTGAACCACTCAAGAACTTCATGTACCAGCTTCCCTTGGGGCGACCCGGAGGAGGGGCTAGCGGAGTGCGGTCCATTGCGGTTGTTTATAAAAATGGCTCCATCGAGCTTTGAGCTGACGAGCTCCTGGACGACGCACCTGCGTGCCTGTGCGGGCACTGAGGCCCTTGACGGTTGCTTGGCGGCCCTCTCTTCCACCCCTAACTATTTTCTCTACTGAGGAGGGAAGTTATCCCGAAACCCGAGCCATGTCTCGGGCGATATTTTAAAACCCGGGACATGTATCGGGTCTAGAGATCATCAGTTCAACAAGTACTTACTTGCACCCACTGGGGTGAACCACTCAAGAACTCTATCAGAGATCACCAGTTCAACAAGTACTTACTTGCACCCACTGGGGTGAACCACTCAAGAACTTCATGTACCAGCTTCCCTTGGGGCGACCCGGAGGAGGGGCTAGCGGAGTGCGGTCCATTGCGGTTGTTTATAAAAATGGCTCCATCGAGCTTTGAGCTGACGAGCTCCTGGACGAAGCACCTGCGTGCCTGTGCGGGCACTGAGGCCCTTTACGGTTGCTTGGCGGCCCTCTCTTCCACCCCTAACTATTTTCTCTACTGAGGAGGGAAGTTATCCCGAAACCCGAGCCATGTCTCGGGCGATATTTTAAAACCCGGGACATGTATCGGGTCTAGAGATCATCAGTTCAACAAGTACTTACTTGCACCCACTGGGGTGAACCACTCAAGAACTCTATCAGAGATCACCAGTTCAACAAGTACTTACTTGCACCCACTGGGGTGAACCACTCAAGAACTTCATGTACCAGCTTCCCTTGGGGCGACCCGGAGGAGGGGCTAGAGGAGTGCGGTCCATTGCGGTTGTTTATAAAAATGGCTCCATCGAGCTTTGAGCTGACGAGCTCCTGGACGACGCACCTGCGTGCCTGTGCGGGCACTGAGGCCCTTGACGGTTGCTTGGCGGCCCTCTCTTCCACCCCTAACTATTTTCTCTACTGAGGAGGGAAGTTATCCCGAAACCCGAGCCATGTCGCGGGCGATTTTTTAAAACCCGGGACATGTATCGGGTCTAGAGATCATCAGTTCAACAAGTACTTACTTGCACCCACTGGGGTGAACCACTCAAGAACTCTATCAGAGATCACCAGTTCAACAAGTACTTACTTGCACCCACTGGGGTGAACCACTCAAGAACTTCATGTACCAGCTTCCCTTGGGGCGACCCGGAGGAGGGGCTAGCGGAGTGCGGTCCATTGCGGTTGTTTATAAAAATGGCTCCATCGAGCTTTGAGCTGACGAGCTCCTGGACGACGCACCTGCGTGCCTGTGCGGGCACTGAGGCCCTTGACGGTTGCTTGGCGGCCCTCTCTTCCACCCCTAACTATTTTCTCTACTGAGGAGGGAAGTTATCCCGAAACCCGAGCCATGTCTCGGGTGATATTTTAAAACCCGGGACATGTATCGGGTCCAGAGATCATCAGTTCAACAAGTACTTACTTGCACCCACTGGGGTGAACCACTCAAGAACTCTATCAGAGATCACCAGTTCAACAAGTACTTACTTGCACCCACTGGGGTGAACCACTCAAGAACTTCATGTACCAGCTTCCCTTGGGGCGACCCGGAGGAGGGGCTAGCGGAGTGCGGTCCATTGCGGTTGTTTATAAAAATGGCTCCATCGAGCTTTGAGCTGACGAGCTCCTGGACGACGCACCTGCGTGCCTGTGCGGGCACTGAGGCCCTTGACGGTTGCTTGGCGGCCCTCTCTTCCACCCCTAACTATTTTCTCTACTGAGGAGAGAAGTTATCCCGAAACCCGAGCCATGTCTCGTGCGATATTTTAAAACCCGGGACATGTATCGGGTCTAGAGATCATCAGTTCAAAAAGTACTTACTTGCACCCACTGGGGTCAACCACTCAAGAACTCTATCAGAGATCACCAGTTCAACAAGTACTTACTTGCACCCACTGGGGTGAACCACTCAAGAACTTCATGTACCAGCTTCCCTTGGGGCGACCCGGAGGAGGGGCTAGCGGAGTGCGGTCCATTGTGGTTGTTTATAAAAATGGCTCCATCGAGCTTTGAGCTGACGAGCTCCTGGACGACGCACCTGCGTGCCTGTGCGGGCACTGAGGCCCTTGACGGTTGCTTGGCGGCCCTCTCTTCCACCCCTAACTATTTTCTCTACTGAGGAGGGAAGTTATCCCGAAACCCGAGCCATGTCTCGGGCGATATTTTAAAACCCGGGACATGTATCGGGTCTAGAGATCATCAGTTCAACAAGTACTTACTTGCACCCACTGGGGTGAACCACTCAAGAACTCTATCAGAGATCACCAGTTCAACAAGTACTTACTTGCACCCACTGGGGTGAACCACTCAAGAACTTCATGTACCAGCTTCCCTTGGGGCGACCCGGAGGAGGGGCTAGCGGAGTGCGGTCCATTGCGGTTGTTTATAAAAATGGCTCCATCGAGCTTTGAGCTGACGAGCTCCTGGACGACGCACCTGCGTGCCTGTGCGGGCACTGAGGCCCTTGACGGTTGCTTGGCGGCCCTCTCTTCCACCCCTAACTATTTTCTCTACTGAGGAGGGAAGTTATCCCGAAACCCGAGCCATGTCTCGGGCGATTTTTTAAAACCCGGGACATGTATCGGGTCTAGAGATCATCAGTTCAACAAGTACTTACTTGCACCCACTGGGGTGAACCACTCAAGAACTCTATCAGAGATCACCAGTTCAACAAGTACTTACTTGCACCCACTGGGGTGAACCACTCAAGAACTTCATGTACCAGCTTCCCTTGGGGCGACCCGGAGGAGGGGCTAGCGGAGTGCGGTCCATTGCGGTTGTTTATAAAAATGGCTCCATCGAGCTTTGAGCTGACGAGCTCCTGGACGACGCACCTGCGTGCCTGTGCGGGCACTGAGGCCCTTGACGGTTGCTTGGCGGCCCTCTCTTCCACCCCTAACTATTTTCTCTACTGAGGAGGGAAGTTATCCCGAAACCCGAGCCATGTCTCGGGCGATATTTTAAAACCCGGGACATGTATCGGGTCTAGAGATCATCAGTTCAACAAGTACTTACTTGCACCCACTGGGGTGAACCACTCAAGAACTCTATCAGAGATCACCAGTTCAACAAGTACTTACTTGCACCCACTGGGGTGAACCACTCAAGAACTTCATGTACCAGCTTCCCTTGGGGCGACCCGGAGGAGGGGATAGCGGAGTGCGGTCCATTGCGGTTGTTTATAAAAATGGCTCCATCGAGCTTTGAGCTGACGAGCTCCTGGACGACGCACCTGCGTGCCTGTGCGGGCACTGAGGCCCTTGACGGTTGCTTGGCGGCCCTCTCTTCCACCCCTAACTATTTTCTCTACTGAGGAGGGAAGTTATCCCGAAACCCGAGCCATGTCTCGGGCGATATTTTAAAACCCGGGACATGTATCGGGTATAGAGATCATCAGTTCAACAAGTACTTACTTGCACCCACTGGGGTGAACCACTCAAGAACTCTATCAGAGATCACCAGTTCAACAAGTACCTACTTGCACCCACTGGGGTGAACCACTCAAGAACTTCATGTACCAGCTTCCCTTGGGGCGACCCGGAGGAGGGGCTAGCGGAGTGCGGTCCATTGCGGTTGTTTATAAAAATGGCTCCATCGAGCTTTGAGCTGACGAGCTCCTGGACTACGCACCTGCGTGCCTGTGCGGGCACTGAGGCCCTTGACGGTTGCTTGGCGGCCCTCTCTTCCACCCCTAACTATTTTCTCTACTGAGGAGGGAAGTTATCCCGAAACCCGAGCCATGTCTCGGGCGATTTTTTAAAACCCGGGACATGTATCGGGTCTAGAGATCATCAGTTCAACAAGTACTTACTTGCACCCACTGGGGTGAACCACTCAAGAACTCTATCAGAGATCACCAGTTCAACAAGTACTTACTTGCACCCACTGGGGTGAACCACTCACGAACTTCATGTACCAGCTTCCCTTGGGGCGACCCGGAGGAGGGGCTAGCGGAGTGCGGTCCATTGCGGTTGTTTATAAAAATGGCTCCATCGAGCTTTGAGCTGACGAGCTCCTGGACGACGCACCTGCGTGCCTGTGCGGGCACTGAGGCCCTTGACGGTTGCTTGGCGGCCCTCTCTTCCACCCCTAACTATTTTCTCTACTGAGGAGGGAAGTTATCCCGAAACCCGAGCCATGTCTCGGGCGATATTTTAAAACCCGGGACATGTATCGGGTCCAGAGATCATCAGTTCAACAAGTACTTACTTGCACCCACTGGGGTGAACCACTCAAGAACTCTATCAGAGATCACCAGTTCAACAAGTACTTACTTGCACCCACTGGGGTGAACCACTCAAGAACTTCATGTACCAGCTTCCCTTGGGGCGACCCGGAGGAGGGGCTAGCGGAGTGCGGTCCATTGCGGTTGTTTATAAAAATGGCTCCATCGAGCTTTGAGCTGACGAGCTCCTGGACGACGCACCTGCGTGCCTGTGCGGGCACTGAGGCCCTTGACGGTTGCTTGGCGGCCCTCTCTTCCACCCCTAACTATTTTCTCTACTGAGGAGGGAAGTTGTCCCGAAACCCGAGCCATGTCTCGGGCGATATTTTAAAACCCGGGACATGTATCGGGTCCAGAGATCATCAGTTCAACAAGTACTTACTTGCACCCACTGGGGTGAACCACTCAAGAACTCTATCAGAGATCACCAGTTCAACAAGTACTTACTTGCACCCACTGGGGTGAACCACTCAAGAACTTCATGTACCAGCTTCCCTTGGGGCGACCCGGAGGAGGGGCTAGCGGAGTGCGGTCCATTGCGGTTGTTTATAAAAATGGCTCCATCGAGCTTTGAGCTGACGAGCTCCTGGACGACGCACCTGCGTGCCTGTGCGAGCACTGAGGCCCTTGACGGTTGCTTGGCGGCCCCCTCTTCCACCCCTAACTATTTTCTCTACTGAGGAGGGAAGTTATCCCGAAACCCGAGCCATGTCTCGGGCGATATTTTAAAACCCGGGACATGTATCGGGTCTAGAGATCATCAGTTCAACAAGTACTTACTTGCGCCCACTGGGGTGAACCACTCAAGAACTCTATCAGAGATCACCAGTTCAACAAGTACTTACTTGCACCCACTGGGGTGAACCACTCAAGAACTTCATGTACCAGCTTCCCTTGGGGCGACCCGGAGGAGGGGCTAGCGGAGTGCGGTCCATTGCGGTTGTTTATAAAAATGGCTCCATCGAGCTTTGAGCTGACGAGCTCCTGGACGACGCACCTGCGTGCCTGTGCGGGCACTGAGGCCCTTGACGGTTGCTTGGCGGCCCTCTCTTCCACCCCTAACTATTTTTTCTACTGAGGAGGGAAGTTATCCCGAAACCCGAGCCATGTCTCGGGCGATTTTTTAAAACCCGGGACATGTATCGGGTCTAGAGATCATCAGTTCAACAAGTACTTACTTGCACCCACTGGGGTGAACCACTCAAGAACTCTATCAGAGATCACCAGTTCAACAAGTACTTACTTGCACCCACTGGGGTGAACCACTCAAGAACTTCATGTACCAGCTTCCCTTGGGGCGACCCGGAGGAGGGGCTAGCGGAGTGCGGTCCATTGCGGTTGTTTATAAAAATGGCTCCATCGAGCTTTGAGCTGACGAGCTCCTGGACGACGCACCTGCGTGCCTGTGCGGGCACTGAGGCCCTTGACGGTTGCCTGGCGGCCCTCTCTTTCACCCCTAACTATTTTCTCTACTGAGGAGGGAAGTTATCCCGAAACCCGAGCCATGTCTCGGGCGATATTTTAAAACCCGGGACATGTATCGGGTCTAGAGATCATCAGTTCAACAAGTACTTACTTGCACCCACTGGGGTGAACCACTCAAGAACTCTATCAGAGATCACCAGTTCAACAAGTACTTACTTGCACCCACTGGGGTGAACCACTCAAGAACTTCATGTACCAGCTTCCCTTGGGGCGACCCGGAGGAGGGGCTAGCGGAGTGCGGTCCATTGCGGTTGTTTATAAAAATGGCTCCATCGAGCTTTGAGCTGACGAGCTCCTGGACGACGCACCTGCGTGCCTGTGCGGGCACTGAGGCCCTTGACGGTTGCTTGGCGGCCCTCTCTTCCACCCCTAACTATTTTCTCTACTGAGGAGGGAAGTTATCCCGAAACCCGAGCCATGTCTCGGGCGATATTTTAAAACCCGGGACATGTATCGGGTCTAGAGATCATCAGTTCAACAAGTACTTACTTGCACCCACTGGGGTGAACCACTCAAGAACTCTATCAGAGATCACCAGTTCAACAAGTACTTACTTGCACCCACTGGGGTGAACCACTCAAGAACTTCATGTACCAGCTTCCCTTGGGGCGACCCGGAGGAGGGGCTAGCGGAGTGCGGTCCATTGCGGTTGTTTATAAAAATGGCTCCATCGAGCTTTGAGCTGACGAGCTCCTGGACGACGCACCTGCGTGCCTGTGCGGGCACTGAGGCCCTTGACGGTTGCTTGGCGGCCCTCTCTTCCACCCCTAACTATTTTCTCTACTGAGGAGGGAAGTTATCCCGAAACCCGAGCCATGTCTCGGGCGATATTTTAAAACCCGGGACATGTATCGGGTCTAGAGATCATCAGTTCAACAAGTACTTACTTGCACCCACTGGGGTGAACCACTCAAGAACTCTATCAGAGATCACCAGTTCAACAAGTACTTACTTGCACCCACTGGGGTGAACCACTCAAGAACTTCGGGCCCGATTCACAGAACAAACTTAAGACTAAATCCTAAACTTAGTACCATTCTGGTATTCACAGAATGCACCTAGTACTTCTGGTATTCACAGAATGAACTTACTACTTTTGCTATTCACAGAATGAACTTAGTACTTTTGCTATTCACAGAATGGATTTAGGACTACTAAACTTACGTCCGCACTCGGGCCGGAAATTCCGGCCCGGAGGCGGAGCTTCCGACCCGGAGGCGGAGCTTCCGGCCCGGAGGCGGAGCTTCCGGCCCGGAGGTGGAGATTTCGGCCATAGCTTAATCGGCCGGAATCCCCACCTCCGGGCCGGAAGCTCCGCCTCTGGGCCGGAATCCCCGCCTCCGGGCCGGAAGCTCCGCCTCCGGGCAAGAAGCTCCGCCTCCGGGCCGGAATTTCCGGCCCGAGTGCGGACGTAAGTTTAGTAGTCGTAAATCCATTCTGTGAATAGCAAAAGTACTAAGTTCATTCTGTGAATAGCAAAAGTAGTAAGTTCATTCTGTGAATACCAGAAGTACTAGGTGCATTCTGTGAATACCAGAATGGTACTAAGTTTAGGATTTAGTCTAAAGTTTGTTCTGTGAATCGGGCCCTAGATGTACCAGCTTCCCTTGGGGCGACCCGGAGGAGGGGCTAGCGGAGTGCGGTCCATTGCGGTTGTTTATAGGACAATCTTTTGCAAAATGTCCTGACCGAGCACAGTATAAACATAGATTTAATTTTCTTCTTCTTTCTTTTTCTTCTACTGACAAAGGTCCTTTGATGGTTCCTATCTGCATAGGTTCAGATTCTGCGACTTTATTATCAGATTCCTTTTTGTCCTGTTTTAATACTGAAAATCTAGCCTCAAATCGCATTTTATCTCCTTTTCTTTCTCCCAAGCGATGATCTAGTTTTACAACTAAATCCACAAATTCTGAATACTCATCAGGAAGATCTATGATGTGCGCTAAGGCATCTTTTAAATCGTCGCGCAAACCTCTATAAAATAAAGATGTGCGCTTTTCCTCAGGCCACTGAGTTTCGGTCAAAAGTCTATTAAACATGGTGACATAAGTTAACAGATCTTGTTTTCCTTGTTTTAAATTAAGCAACTCATTGTCACTAGCTTGAATGTAAGTATGTTTTGCAAATAATTTAGTCATAGTTCCTTTAAACTGGGGCCAGTTATACAATATAGGATCGTCTCTGTCAATGTATGGTATAGACCAATTTGCTGCAGTGCCTCCCAAATAAGAAAGCACGAAAGCCACCTTTGTTGCATCAGTAGGGAATACATGTGGTTCACAAATAAAGTGCAATTGACATTGACTAATAAACACATTAAACTTATTACTATCACCAAAAAAGCGTTCCGGAGCTGACAACGGAACGACATTAGGTACGGCTACTGTATCTTGTACTGGAGACGGATTAGTGTCTGATCCCATAAACACATTAGAAGATTTTGGTTTGTTTCCAAACTCTGAAGAATCTGTAAAAACTGAAGAAAAAGGAGCACCCCATAAAGACTCTCTTGGCTTATAACGAACTACTTCTTGCCGCAAAGCTGAATTCTCTTGTTTTAATTTATTTATCTCTAATTGCATTTTATGTAACATATCTGTCACAGATTTGTTCCTTTCCACATCTTCCTCAAGTGCTTGCGCCATTGCTTGGCCATCAATGCTTATTTCTTCCAAATCCATATCTCTCAAGGAGAACCTTTTTTGTTGTGAAGGCTTACCCTTCTGTTAGACCTTCACTCACCTGAAATCCAGGACGTTCAACTTGAGAGATGAGAGGATTGGTCTCAGCGACCCCCAAGAACTTTCCCTGGAAAACTGAATTCGTAAACACAGCTTACCAGTAGCAAAATCCTACGGGAAGGGGGAATTGGGACAAAATAATAAACAGAGAGAAACACTCCAGTTTCCAGCTTTTATCTGCTGTGGATGACCAGACGTCTATGGACTGTATCTCTAATGTCAGACAAAAAACAACAAAAAATAACATTAGCATATGATATTAGAACCTAACATCTCCAATTATCTCTAGGCTATACAATGAATCGCGATACCTCTTTATTCTGGTCTTGCCTCCACCAGAATGTCATTCATATAATTGCAAAATTTAGAGCGATTTACTCTTTCTGTAAAAGAAATAAACACACCTGAGCACAGATGTTCTGTTATTACTACATCAACCAAAGAGTGTGAGATCTGGCGCCTGTTGTACACTTACTGAAAAGAAATTATGCTTTGTTTCATAAAAACGCCTTATTTCACCTAAGAATGTTCTTCTGTTCGTTATATAGGTCCATTGGATTGATTTTTGCCAAGAAGACGAATTGTCCAAATAAAGATAAGTACTGTTTATATCTTAGCGTGCCTTGCTTGACTTTCAAAATCCTCAATAATGACCTTTGTTCTTTTGTCCAAAGTCGTTTTCTCTTTCGTTTCCAAAATAATATATAAAAAGACTTACTGAAATCTTCTGCGCAATCTTTTCGTGACCGCTAACTTACTTTCCTTTTTTCAGGTCGAGGCGCCTTTAAAAAACGGGACCGGAACGACGAGAACAGGTTTCCTTTGCTGAGAAGGGGAAGATTAATCAGGTTGGACCGGAAAGGCTGCTCAGCGCGTAGGAGATGCCAGGATGAAGGAAGAGGGAACTCCGACCGACGAAGGGCTGCAGACTCCAGGTGAGTGAAGCAATAACGAGCGTAAGCGTGTGCTTTAGTTCGCTTGGGGTTTAAATAGATTTTCAGGAGGGTGGGGTTGCTTAGATGCGAAAGGAATAACATGTGCAGCACATGGACCAACTGTCTGAAATGTCAACGTGACTCGTACATGCTGCATACAGAGTGTGCTCCAAAACGTGCTTGCTGAGAAAAAGAGGTCTGAAACTTCAACGTGACTTGTGCATGCTGCATACTAGCAAAAACCTTAATCTTGCAAATAAGCCTTGGCAAAGTACAAATAATAATACACGAATACAAAAGAAACATAAACACCTTTTCTTCTTTTTACAATCAATGGTGTGATTTTTTAAAACAATAATTTTAGCAAAGATTTCTGGAATACACATATACACATGAAAGGCACTTTCTTATTGGATCTACATAATCGGTATTTATTCATTAAGACTCTGCATGAGGTTGAGCGTGATTTTTACGACAAACCCTAACAATTTCTATGCTCTAAGAGTCTTGTGTGCCATGGTGCCTGGCTCCAGTGGGGGAGCACATCTGTGCACGCCGCAGGGACCGTCATAAACCATGGGCATACCACTAGAATGACAAGCCATTTGAGGGCTGGATGAGATAGATTGGAGAGAGAGATTTTGACACTTAGCCTCCCAGGGTCAGATCAGGGCCCCACTAAAGATTAAGATCTGCATTCCACGGACCCATGACAGACCGGCCTCCAATTTAGGGGAGACATCTTTGGTTCAAAGGGAAACCCCTTAAGTGTGTGAGTGGGAAGTGATAGTCTGGGGACCGCCTGTGCTTCACAACACTGGCCGGCGGGGCCGCCTTATACATTGATTTCATGCCAAAAGCACATTACATTTAACATTGGGTTTATGCACGTGGCTCCGCCCTGCAGTGCTGCTAAAAAGTGTTCTTGTTTCATGTATGTACATATCTTTCATACTGTTGTGACCCAGGTTGCACCCTATAACCAGGGTCACTGGAATTATGCAGCAGGGGAGGGTCAAATTATGCAGCAGGGTTGAGTAAATTAAGTGGCAAGAAAAGGCAACTTATGCAGCACATTTTGTGATAGTATTACTTCATTATTTTGTCATTTTTAGACTTGTTAAGACTGCCGGGGCATGGGTTGCACCTCATTAATAATACACAAACATAGCAATAAGTTTCAGAAAGGTCAACCTTTGCATAGGACCTTCACATGCCACTGCATTTTTACTAATTTATGAACTGTTTGAGCTAGAAACAAAAAAAGGTTTTGTTAAAATCTGCAGATTATGCAGCCAATGAAGAATTATGTGGCAAATCTACAATTATGCAAAAATCGCTGCAGACACACAGCCTCATAATTCCAGTGGCCCTGCCTATAACTGCGCAGGACTGTAATATCAGGATTGCCAGGATGGGCTTGGGGTGGATAGCATGTTGCACTGCATAAGTGTGCTCTCTCTCTGTGGCGGGGACTAGATTAGAAATTGTCCACAGTGTGCATACTATTGATATCATAACAATACGAGTGGGCCTAGTACTGCTAGTAATATTTCCAAATGTGTTTTATGCCCGAAAGAATATGACGTCCATGTTATAATGATTGAATATGTGTGTTGAATATAAATGTAATTTTTATGCATCCTGTGTGAAGTCACTTTTGTGACACTCTGTATATTTATCACAAGTGACTGCTGTGCCTTTGCTTTACACATCTCCTCTGAGGAAAGCCAGACTGCACAGGTAATACAGCGAGTGTAATCACCCACCCTTGACGGAAGTGGTAGGTTCTGCCTGGCTGGCGGGATCCCTTCAACTAACCAGAAAGTGCCAGTTCCAACATCAAGCCACTGATTACATGTGTATCACTGCACATTGGATCTCTTTTGTAGGGGTTAGGTTAACAGGTATCTCCAGGTCTCGATGCTCAAGAAAGATTTAGGGGCGTTCAACAGCATACATAAGTAGCCATGTTTGCCATGGTGAAATCACATACTGCTGCAAACATTTGGAAGACTTTTATAGTAGGGTATTTGAATGGCTGCGACCCAGAGGTTTCAGAAATGGATTTATTGCCACGGAAAATGACAATAATATAGTTAAGGTCATGGCAAATGTTGCCTATGACAGGGTCCTGTGTTCGGCGCATTGCATCAACCTCATTGTGCAGGACTTTCTAAAAAAAAAGACCTAGTCAGCAACTTACTGACGCCTGCAGAAGAATCTGCACAAATGTCAGCCCTTTATTAAAGCCTAGAAGAAGTTGAGGGTCAGCTAATAGAGTACCAGTTAAAGTCCTCATACAGGAGGAGCCAACACATTGGAACTCAACCTATTACATGTTGCAATGGCTATTTGAGCAGTGCAAAGCGATCAATTAGTTTGTTATTCAAAGAGTAGGGGATACAACTGTGAAAAACATTTCAATTGTGATGAACAAATGGGCCTAGTCAAATGCCTGAAAGAAATGCTACTTTCTTTTGAGGTTTTCACACAGCAAGTCAACAAGAAAGACAGTGGGATGGGCCAAGCTATCACGTTGTTGCATCTGTTACAGGACCAGTTAAAAATGGTGGCTGAAAGCTTTGCAGGTGTAAATATAGCTGCGCGTAATTTGGTTCAGAGCTTAATTCTTCGCTTGGCTGAGAATACAAGGCAGCAAAGAGACATAGTTCATCCAAAGAGTACATCTGTGCCACAATACTTGATCCACAGTACAAAACAATACTGCCCACTTTCATTCCATTTTCAGAAGGGGAAGTTTCAGTATACAAGATGTATATTGTTCAGGGAGCAAGAGACCTGGAAAAAGAAGTGCTGGAAATCAGCGTTCCACCCCCGGGGACAAGCTCGGGGGTGCCGCCTTCAACTTCCAGAGAGGGCAGACATGTTGTCTCACAGTCACAGTAGCCAACACCAGCAACAATAACACCGGCAGCAACAACAACAGGAATGCAACAATCTACCAGAACCTCTGCATTGGGTTGGTTTCAATTTGCAAGTCCAGTGCAGAGACAAAGGCAAAAGAAGTTGATCAAATGGCAGCACCAATGACCATTCAGAGGATGTTCCAGGACTATCTAGATGACCCATGAGAGGTCTATGTTGCTCAAACCCATTGGTGTAGTGGTATGGGAAGATGTGCCAATATCCAGAGCTCAACGGCTGGCAATAAAGTTCCTGGCTTGTCCGGAAGCCAGTGTGTCTGCTGAGCATGTGTTCAGTACAGCTGATAAAATTGTGACAGTGAAAAAGATCATTCTCTTGTCTCAGAGCATGGAGAGATTAGCCATGATCAAAATGAACACACACTTTATAACACAAAATTACACCACTCCTGAAATAAAACATGAGGAGGAGGAGTGTGATTGGTCAGACTCAAGTGTGTTAAGGGACCTACTTTTGGGTGAGCCACCTGAGTTTGAGGATTAACGCTACTTCTTTGACTGAGAGTAGGCCACCACAGAACTTTTAAAATATTTATCATCGAACTTCTTTGCCACAAAAAAAAGAAGATATAGCTGGTGGAACATTATATTTGTGTTTGACTTATGCAGCCCCCATCTTTTTTTTTTGCCACTTTAATAGCCGGATTGGTGTTGGACGAGTGTGCAGTGAAAAATCTTCCCCATTACCTTCAATGACACTGACACAATGCCTACCTCCTTCCCATGCCTAGCCTTCTATTTTCATCCCCTGGCAGGGCTTCCCCAGTAAATATTATTTGATTTACAAGACTGCCGAATTCCAATGTGTTGCTTGCATCAAAGAGGAGATACAATTGTGTACCTACCATCCTGCTTGTATTGGAACAGGTAACTAACTATTGCACCAATGAGTGACATATTATTGAGTGACTGTGAGTGATGATTGATGATTCATCTGGTGGTAGACAGTGAGGGAGGGTGTTTCACTAATAATTTGAAAACTTGATTTTGAGGATTTGCAATGTTAGGGGTCTGATGGGTGATCATTTTTCCTGAAGGTGATTGGTCCTTTCACACTTTGCGAGAGTTGCTTGCAAGGTTCTCTCCTTTTTCTGGTTATTCAGAAACCAGAACAGTCAAGTTAGTTAACAAACACAAATCTACACTAAATACTCAAATTCTGTTTCTCTTCTTGTTCTCTTCTTGTTCTTCAACAGCATTGCACTACAGGTCTCAGGACGGAGTCGGACTGATTCATTAGAAGGATGGAAGGACTCAAGGCAGGTGTACCTTGACAGCCAGAAGAAGGAAGGTATCGAGTCTATCGACTTCAATGGGAGCCTAACATGATGATGATGACTCTGAGGCCTACTCAGCTCAGTGGACTGGAGAGAAGTGTATTGATTTGGGAAATGCTGTTGAGTGTGTGCTGGCTCAAATGTGAAACTCCTCTTATGTGGTTGTTGTTGGCCTGTTGCTTGTAACTGGAGACAGACTTCTGATGCCACATCATCATCACATGATGCACACACTCAGCTGAATGATATGATGACAGTTGTGATATTGATCAGCCCATTACATGAAGCTACTTGTCTGTGATTGGTTGTAAATTGCTCTCATTTCTCAGTTAATTGATCTGCCATGACTGATAAAATGGATGAGTGCAGCAGCCTATGCTCTTGCTCTGCCTCAGAATCTTGGTAGTTGGTACACTCCTCATGAAGCTTACCTTTTTCCCTTCTCCTTGACTCTACAATATCGTTTCTGTTTTACAATCCGCATGCCTCTTCCTCTCCTGAACAAAAGGCGAAAGCTTCATAACACTCCTGCTTACCTTACCAGGCCAGAGCAGCCAGGCACCAAAGACTGACATTCAGAGAAGAATACAGATGCACCGCCCAATGTGGCATTACAGGATCATTTTGTTTAGCAATCATCATATTTAGAAATGTGTAGGTTTCCTCAATTACAGAGGCAGTCAGACTGCACAAAATCTGGTCAGAGTTGTACAGTAAACTTTAGCAGGGACCTTCTCTGTGGGACCAGGTCTAGGATACCCATCAGCTGTGCCTCCTTTCTTAACCTCTCAGTACCCTCATCTCATTCCCCCTCAAATGTTCCCTCCTGGTACCTCAACTTTGCTAGTGCACCAACCCATTTACAAGTCTTTGAGTGACCACAAACACTCTTCCTATTTTCCCTCTATTTGCATTCTCTCAGTAACCCATATGCTTCTTCCACAGCTCAGTCTCAAGTGGCTGGTTGGATGTACGTTTTCCGGGTATACAGGCACTTTTCACTCTGTACAGCCCCTCTCAGCACCCCAAACTACACTTTTTTTCACTCCTCCTTAATTTGTATTTTTCAGACCTAGATCACAGAACATTTAGATATATAATAACTTGGGTCTCTGTGGCTGAAGGACTATTTGCCATGGATTTAACTGAACGGTGTCATACTCATTTCTTCACACAAGAGATTGATGTTGATGTGCTGCTCATCATCGCACTGATGAATGTTGATTTATTGAGGTGACTTCATTTAAACCATAAATGGATCACACACTTGGTGGGGCAGATGTGGAGAAAGAGACACCAAACTCACTGTAGGATCTACTATTACCTGAGCAATAGCCCATACCAGCCTCACGTACCAACCCACGCATAAAAGGGATTTAGATTTAGAACATCATTTTCAATATCATCATTTAGGTCTTGTGTTGCGTAAACGTATATCATTGTCGATTCTACTCCTGATGAGTCCACTTCTCCTGACTCGGGGATTTCATAACTTTACTTTTAATTAAATAGCTCCCCATTGCTCAGAAGAAGTTACCATTGCTAGTTTTTGTTATAATAATAACAGATATATTTTTCTTTGTTGTGTCATGGTGGTAGTAGTCTGGCCTCAGAGTCTTTGTAAAGCTATGATGTAAATATCTAACACATTAACTCTCTATTTTTCTTTCAATATAGTTACCTGTGATGAGTTATCCTTTTGGTTAATCCTACAGTTGAATCTCACCTAGGTGGGAGTGGGACCTCACTTGTTGTGACAGTGATGCCTTCTCTGTTGGCGTACTAGCCTGCTACTACTACCACCACCATTAAGAAGGTACTTTGGGAAACTCTGCAGTGAGTTTGTAAAGCTAGTCAGAGGTAGAAGCCATTGCTTCATCTATTCTGGTGAGATAACTGTGGAATGAAGTGAACTAGGTTTAGTTAGTAAGTAACTAATTTCTATTGCAGATGTGACTTACTTTCCTTGCTTATCCAGGTTGTTGTAGCCAAGCAATACAGGCAATGGCTTGGCAGTAACGAAAGGAAACTTAACTTGCTCTCTATTGCGGCTTAAATTAGAGGAATTAGGCCAGGTAGATAGAAGTGTTGCTATAGAATAGTGGGGTGTCATTGATCATCATCCTCACATGCCTCAGCTTTGGCTTATTCAGTCACTTTAGTTGAAAAATGTCAAAAGAAAAAAGTTTTAACAGGCAAAAATCCATTAAGGAAGCCATGAAATATATGAATCACTTGGCCTGAACAATATGGCACATGCCAAGAATGTATTGTTACTAATTGTTTTGGCCGGGATAGAGCATAGGAAAGAATAAAGGAGTGAAGTACTAGGAGGTGACTGAGTGGGCACTGGGAGGGAAGGGAAACTCACCTTCCTTTTGGTTTGCAATGCATAGAAAACTTTGTAAATGCCACAATAACTGAAACAGGCAAACATTGCCCATCCAACACTGTAGTGCTGAATATAACCATGCGGCGGTTAGGTCATGGGTGGCGAAATACCATAGGCAGGGAAGTGACACTCCCATAGCAAAGACATTGAGTCAGGGGAGTAGACAGAAAATTAAAATCCCCCACCTTTGAAAAAAAGCTTGGATAAAACCATGTAAGCGAAGTAGGTGAGCATGCCCTCTCCAAAAGAGCTCCCTTTTTTCTTCATCCAAGCAATTATCCATTCATCCTTTTATTGTTCTATTCACCCTTTGATACCCACCATTTAAGCTTTACTAAGCTTTACATTCTCTCATCCAGTCTTTCACCATTCCAATATATTTATCCACCCATCCATCCATTCACCTGTCCACCATTTCAACCATCCTTCCACCCATCCATCCATTACCCACCCACACATCCTTTCACTAATCGACACTTTCACCAATACTTTACCCCACCTGAGCATCCTTTCACCCATCCAACCTTTCACCCATCCACCCTTTCACCCACCCCAGCATCCTTTCACCAATATACCCTTCCATCCATCTTTTCACCCACCCATGCATCCTAACACCCACCTACGCATCCTTTCACCAACCATGCATCCTTTCACTCATATACCATTTCACACAGCCTTTCTTTTAACTTTCGCTCCTTTTTCCCTTTTTCCATTAACCCACCATTTTTAGCATTCATTATGAGCTTTTGTCTGCTGAGTTGCAGAAGAGGGCATGAACTCAACCCAGCTGTAGCTGCTAAAGCAGGGGTTTCACAATGCCCTTGCAGTGATGAGCAAGCAAATTGACTTGCCACTGGCCATCCCTGCTGCAGCTGCTTCTCCCTCTCCAATCACCGCCGCATCTGATACACTGTTGCTGCCGCTGGCCCATGCACTTGTGTTCTGTGCAGCTAGAAAAATCATTACACATTTTTAGAAGCCAGATACGCCTCCCTATATTATTTTTTTTAGCAAAATAGTACTACTGCAATACATCACTACAGTTCGGTTAGCAGTATCGTCTATCAAAAATATCACTCTGGGCATTTTGTTGGTTGGCAATGGTAGAAAAGCCAGGTAGTTAAGCCAACCAAAAACATTTTGTAATGGAGGGGCAGCGCTATGATGACTGAGTCATTAAAGCGCAACGATGGAGCAGAATAATTGTCCATGAGGGACATATGGTCTTGCCTGGCAAATGCAAAGGCACCGTCCTCATACTACAGAGGGGCCGATTCCGATAGCTGGTCGGACAGCTGTCCGTAGCCTTACCGTGCGACTGACACGTACCCGGAGCCAGTCCGTCCTGTAGAGTAAGTACGATGTGCATAACTGCCAAAAACACGACCAACACGTAGGCTGTGAATCAAGCTCCATTCTCCGACCGAGTCGTAACTCCTAACGATGAACCGAGTTGCCCGGAAGCAGTATCCATAGCAGTTTCCGGCATGACAAGTACGATGCGTACTACCTACGTGCCGGACGGGTCGTCACGTACGGCACAACACAGCATCCGGAAAACAAGCATATTAGCTACGATTCGCGCCACAAATCAATACACGGCTACGAGACGGAGCAGCTTGCAGCGGGTACGAGACGGAGAAACAAGCAGCGTTTACGACACGAACACATCATGAATCGCATCGCGCAGGTCGTACCAGTACTCTACATCTATGACCAGATCAGGAACCGACTCCGACGGCACAGGCGGTAAGTTAGACACCTACCACACAAACAAATGACACGTACCCGCAAAATGGCACACACACACAGGGGATCCACATCCTGGCCACTAACAACAGCCCACCATCGGGGTTGCATGGCCAGCACCACTAACACCCCCACCCATAGGGCTCAGGTTGCCCATCACTACTGCCACCCCCACTCACAGGGGACCTGTTGCCCATCACCCCTGCCACTCCCACACATAGGGCTGATGTTGCCCATCACACCTGACACCCCCACCCATAGGGCTGATGTTGTCCATCACCCCTGCCACCCCCACACATAGGGCTGATGTTGCCCATCACTCCTGACACCCCCACCCATAGGGACTATGTTGCCCATCACCCCTGCCACCCCCACCCATAGGGCTTATGTTGCCCATCACTACTGTCACCCCCAGCCCTAGGGCTTATGTTGCCCATCACTACAGCCACCCCCACCCATATGGCTGATGTTGCCCATCACCCCTGCCACCCCCACTCACAGGGGACCTGTTGCCCATCAACCCTGCCACCCCCACCCATAGGGCTGATGTTGCCCATCACCCCTGCCACCCCACCCATAGGGCTGATGTTGCCCATCACCCCTGCCACCCCCACACATAGGGCTGATGTTGCCCATCACTCCTGACACCCCCACCCATAGGGCTGATGTTGCCCATCACCCTTGCCACCCCCACACATAGGGCTGATGTTGCCCATCACTCCTGACACCCCCACCCATAGGGACTATGTTGCCCATCACCCCTGCCACTCCCACCCATAGGGCTTATGTTGCCCATCACTACTGCCACCCCCACCCATATGGCTGATGTTTCCCATCACCCCAGCCACCCCCACTCACAGGGGACCTGTTGCCCATCACCCCTGCCACCCCCACCCATAGGGCTTATGTTGGCCATCACTACTGCCACCCCCACCCATAGGGCTGATGTTTCCCATCACCCCTGCCACCCCCACCCATATGGCTGATGTTACCCATCACCCCTGCCACCCCCACCCATAGGGCTGATGTTGCCCATCACCCCTGCCACCCCCACCCATAGGGCTGATGTTGCCCATCAGCCCTGCCACCCCCACACATAGGGCTGATGTTGCCCATCACTCCTGACACCCCCACCCATAGAGCTGATGTTGCCCATCACCCTTGCCACCTCCACACATAGGGCTGATGTTGCCCATCACTCCTGACACCCCCACCCATAGGGACTATGTTGCCCATCACCCCTGCCACCCCCACCCATAGGGCTTATGTTGCCCAGCACTACTGCCACCCCCACCCATATGGCTGATGTTGCCCATCACCCCTGCCACCCCCACCCATAGGGCTTATGTTGGCCATCACTACTGCCACCCCCACCCATAGGGCTGATGTTTCCCATCACCCCTGCCACCCACACCCATATGACTGATGTTGCCCATCACCCCTGCCACCCCCACCCATATGACTGATGTTGCCCATCACCCCTGCCACCCCCACCCATAGGGCTGATGTTGCCCATCACCCATGCCACCCCCACACATAGGATGGGTGATACGCAACACAGCCAGCATACTCCAACATCAGGTATGTCCGCAAAATACATCCCCCCTAACATCATGACAACAGTGTGTAGTCTGTGACAAATGCCCACAACAGTGATTATGTCTACGAGCATACAATGTAAGTAACAGCACATGTGTGACCAACACATGAGTGTGACATACACAAGGCAAGCATCACCATAGCACTGTGGCAATGTAAAAAGAACAGCCCCTCACAGTGTAGAATAGAAGTTAAGTGGGGGCTTCCAAAATGCAGCAGATATTGAGCATTGTGGTGATGGGGACTAAACCCCCCTCATCACAGTGACCGAAAGGTAAGTGTCATCATGGTCAAAGCTGCAAATAACAAATATCATCTATGATCCATGCTCCCAACACATCAAACACTTCTGGGGCAAACTAGTGGTTGTGTCCCATACACACAGAGATGTGGTGAGGCTAACAGTGCTGTGAAAACATAACACACTCTCGGCCATGTGCAGACAAGCACCACACATGGGGGCTGACAATTCATACAGCGTACAATGACACAACAGCAGAAGTGACCATCGCCAAACATGCACACATCTTGAAAATAGACACACCAATCAAAACAACATGTGTAGACTGTAGGTGTCAGATCCCAAACTCACATTCCATGCCAGCAATGGCACCTAACAACCAGGATGAATGTGCACAATGATGTGATATGACTCACAGGAACAGCATGCAAAGTCACAGAAACAGCATCCAGACAAAGGCCCACAACAGCAATACCAATGCACTGGTGTCGATGCACAAACCCAAACAGGCAAACTCACACTGCACATCTGACACAGCATGTGTGTGTGTGTGTGTGTCACAGTATCCCCAGGCAACTACACAACACATAAGGGGGGCTGAACCACAGTGACACAGATGTGGACACAGTGTCATACAAAAGTAAACCATCATTGGGACACCCTCAGTGGGCAATCAGGCATTGGGAGATGAGAGGGAGCACAACAGACACATGTGACACAAGCTGGAATGAACACCAACTAACACAGCAAGAGACTGACACACAACACCACTACCCTCAGGGAACAGACATTGGGGTGACACAAGCATGCATGACACCTCCACTGTGATGACAAAGGCAGATGTCATACAAACTGGGAAACCCAGACATGTGTCCTGTGCCACAAACGTACATCACACATACAAAAACACAAATCACTCAGCATGGCCCCTCATCCATGGACAAACGGGAGCTAGGGGACCACCCATGCAAACATTCACATCAGTCCACCCTCAACACCCCACGCCCTGACCTGCAACAATGTGTATCTGTGAAGCGCACATGGACAGGTGACATTGCACATGCACCCATGACAAACACAGGAATGTTGGGAGGAACTAAGGTGCACAGACACATCACACAAGGACAGTTCACAACCCTGGGGGATGACAGACATACTGCACAGTATGCAGTACATGGCCATGACCTCAAAGCTCACGTAACCTTCAGAATCCCTGCCACAGTCCCAGGACAATGCAGATGCCAAGGAGAACCACAAGGCACACATGCTGACACCTGCCAGCATCGCAGCCATGAACCCGACAAGTGGGAGCAGTCGCACACACATACAAATGTCTCAATCACTGAAAACTACCACCTAGGGACAACTACATGATTTAGCAAATAAACAGGTTCCTTGAGGAACCCTGACTGTGTCCCATCTGTGTCTGACAACATCATCACCACTCAGAACTGACAAATCCCAATGATGATACACCAATTAACAGTAGTGTGTCATGCACCCACACATCTGGTAGCCCATTGGAAAAGTAGTGGGATGAACCCAGTACCACCCAGCAAGCATCAACAACAGGAACATATCAAGGGAACACTGTCTGTGTATGAACAGGGATGTGGACACACACACATGCTCATACAACACACACCATGGGCCCAGGCCATGTCACTGGACAACACACTTACTTGAGGGGACCCAACTCCTGTGGGAGCCCAGCTGTGCCAAACATATTCACCACAAGTCCCACTCATGTCTGCAGAACACTTGGTCAGCCAGCCATCAGTTACCACACAATGAAGGCTCTGGTCACAACAGCCTGGGTACGTGAGTCTCCCCTAAGTCATCTGCACATACCCAAAACATATGTCTAGCAAGTTGCACAGAGGACCCAGTTGCTCCTATTACAATGATGCCCACACCTGTAGGTCTAGTGTTGATGAGCACAAAGTATGTGGAAGTGACAAATTGGACAATTGGAAGCACATCATATGTGCAGGGGTGCAAGCCACAGATGTGACCATGCAAATGAAATGCTCACAGAGAGATGTCCACAAATAGTTGATCCTGACACACCCAGGTAGCTGCAAAGGATGACATGGATACCCACCAGAATAGGATACATATCTCATGGACCACAGGGAGTACCTCACAGCAACACATCAGAATTCAACATTGTAAACAAAGCATCACAGGTGCAAGGGCATGTTAAACATCATCAACATAATGTACAGCGAAATCTAGTTCCCAGGGAGAAAGAAAAAAACATTATTCAGCATTTTAAAAGTTAAACGTCTGTGCAAACAAAAGGCCAATGGCCAGTCCATGTCCAAATGCCAAGGAGTGAAGTAGAGTGACAACTGTCACACCTTGCTTGACTGCACTGCTAAGGAACGGGGTCATCCCCTCGGAGGGGCATACATGGGGGCTGTTGGACAGGCCTCACAGACGGCTTGCTCCCTCCCCGCTCGACAGGGCCCGGACTCCGGCCCACCTGGCATAACCCCGCGACAAGCACCTGTACTCCGTCTCCCGACGGACCCTTTGCCCTCGGACCCTTACTCATCACGGGGTCCAGCCCCACCGGCTTCCCCGGCCGGGTCAAGCCGCCATCTTGGGCCCTGCACCACGCGGCCGCCTGGCCTCCCCTCGACCCTAACCCCGGGCCTGGCCGGCCCCGACATCCCGGCACCACCATCCACCCAGGAGGTGAGCGGACCACTTGGCAGGTCAATGGGAGAACGAAGTGTCAAGGGCTCTCCCCCGCCAGGTGCCGATCGCCCCAGCTCCCCCAGGCACTGGCTCCACCCCCTGCTGGGTGTCTGGACACCTTCATCCCGGACCCTCCGACCTCCAAGTGCGAGGGCCCGGACATCAAAGGGCACCAGCCCTATAACTGAGGCAGCTCCGGAGCAGGAAGGCAGTTGTATCCTGGAGTCGAGAGACACCGAGTGAACTCATCCGTGACGGTCTACTGGCGCTGCCATAGCCCGCTCTTGTGAACCATCGTCCTGCCTGCTGGCGCTGCCGCGGCCTTCTGCAACCTTCATCTTCCTGGGACCTGCTGGCGCTGCCGCGGCCCGTTGTAACGACCATCCTCACCGGGACCTGCTGGCGCTGCCGCGGCCTTCTGCAACAGTCATCTTCCTGGGACCTGCTGGCGCTGCCGCGGCCCGTTGTAACGACCATCCTCACCGGGACCTGCTGGCGCTGCCGCGGCCTTCTGCAACAGTCATCTTCCTGGGACCTGCTGGCGCTGCCGCGGCCCGTTGTAACGACCATCCTCACCGGGACCTGCTGGCGCTGCCGCGGACCGTATATCCTCCGGGGACCTGCTGGCGCTGCCGCGGCCCGTTGTATCGACCATCCACACCGGGACCTGCTGGCGCTGCCGCGGCCCGTACCACCAAGCTCGAGGATTGTGAGCTCATCATCATCTCATCCGAACTACCTGATTGGTAAATAGACTGTCCCGCTACCCCCTTCCCTACCTTGCGAGACTATAATCGAGGGGACCCCTGAGTCCAGACCTCCTTGTACCATTCAACCGTACCTTAAATAAGTGCTTATAAAGAACACTGAACCTTATCCGTGTGTGATATCTGTCTGTGGGGGGGAAGTTACTTGTCTGTACGATCACTGGAGACGGCTCTCCCCGGAGACCTCTCCTCCTGACCCCGGCCGACCCTCCCGGTCCGTCTACCTTTTCTAACATTGGTGGCCAGCGGCGCGATCCGAATCAACGCGTAATCGTACAGAGAGTAGCTCACCCCACGACAAAGCACGATGTCGACCAAAGATAGCAGCTCCACCGAGAAGTTCCAAATGGAGAAATTAGAAGAATACAACCACCGCGAACTGAGACAATTTTGCATAGAACTTGGCATTGCTACCACCGGCCTGAGTACCAAGGATGATCTAAAGCGCGCTCTTGAGTCATGGACAGAAACTGGGGTCGCAGGACCCTCCGACCAAAACAGCATCACACCAGAGGGGAACGCCACGGCTCCCGAGGAGCGGGGAACGGGCCTCTCGCAGGAGGAGATACGAGAAAGAGACAGAGTCAGATTACACGAATTAGAGATGGCACGACTCAAGATGGATGGGGAACTCAAGTTAGCTGAACAGAAACTCAACCTCGAGCATATGCGGCTTCGAGAGGAACGAG
This sequence comes from Triturus cristatus, assembly GCF_964204655.1. Classification (NCBI taxonomy): domain Eukaryota; kingdom Metazoa; phylum Chordata; class Amphibia; order Caudata; family Salamandridae; genus Triturus; species Triturus cristatus. The sequence goes on along the minus strand of NC_140588.1, from coordinate 345,774,449 downwards.
AGGAAAAGCAGAGACAGAGAGAGCTGGAAGAGAAAAAAATAACGCTCGAGCACGAGCGCCGACTGGCGGAAATAGAACTGCGCAAACAGAATAAGGAACTGGGGGTGCCTGAGCGACCACACACCCCGGGGCCAATTGAGAAAAAAGTTCACATCCCCAAGGATGTGGTCCGCGAGTATGTCCGAGAAGACGACATACAACAGTGGTTTAAAGCCTATGAGATCGCAATGACCTCCCACCGGATCGACCGGAGTGATTGGGGAGCCGGACTTTGGGGGAGATTTATCAACGAGGGTCGCGATGCCCTGCTGCAGCTCCCCGATCACCAAATGTCTTCCTACGACCACATGAAGGCTGCCCTCCTCACCCGCTACGGCCTCACGCCCGAGATGTACCGCCAGAGGTTCAGAGATTGCACCCGGATCCCAGGTACAACTTGGGTAGAGTACGTGAACTATTTCAGCCGGGCCTTCGAGGGTTGGATCAAGGGAAGTCAGGTCACCACCTACGAACAACTCTTCAACCTTATGGTATGGGAGCACCTGTCAAACAACTGTTTCGTCGAGCTCAGGCAGCACCTACTCGACAGTAAGCTGACTGACCCCCGGCAGCTCGCCGCCGAAGCTGACCGATGGGAAAGCACCCGAGTGGGCCGGAGGGGGCCACACGAACAGAACAGAAACAACCAAGGCCAGCACCGTCCTCGGGGAGGAGGAGGGGGCCAGGGGCGAGGGAGAGACGCCTTGCCCGCAACACCCGTGGCCAGCACCCCGGCTCCGGCCGGCCGGGGCAACCCCCCGTTGCGGCCTGGGTACCGAGCCAACGTCACGTGCCACCGGTGCCAGCGACTAGGCCACTACGCCAATGATCCGAACTGCCCGCTAAACCAAACACCCAAGCCCCGCCAGGTAGCTGCCGCTGCCCTAGGGGAAGAGCAATCATCGGAGGGACCCGAAGAGTATGAGCCGGCCCAGCAAGGGTGGGAACCGGCCGCCATGGTCCTGGCATGCTTAGGGGGAAGAGACATGGTTCCGCGGGCCCCCCTACCCGCCAACACCAGAAAATACGGTCAGTGGGTGACCATTAATGGACAGAGAGCCGAGGCCTTGCGTGACACCGGCGCCAGCGTGACGGCCGTCCGCTGTCACCTGGTGAAGCCCGAGCAGATCCTACCGAACATTCTCTGCCCCGTCCGCTCGGCAGACAACTCTGAGAGCATGTGTAAGATGGCCTGCGTCCCGTTTGAATGGGGAGGGGTCTCCGGCCTACTGAAGGTGACGGTCCGGGACGATGCCCCCGTGGACTGCCTCCTGGGGAATGACCTCGAGAGTTCCCCGTGGGCCACCGTCGAGAGAAGAGAGCACTTGGGGATGCTGGGCCTCCCGGACTGGGCCTGCATAACCACCCGATCCATGGCCGCCCGTGCCGCCCCCCGATCAGAAGAAACCGAATGGCCAGCACCTCCGCCCCCGGTTGCCCCTGTAGAGGACAACGGCGAGTCCGACCTACCGGACCCGACTACCGAAGAAGACGCGCCACACCAGGACCTTCCGGATCTGGCTCAGTGGCGGCAAGAAGGGGGGCCCACCCAAGAACAGTTCCGCCAGGAACAAAAGACCTGTCCCTCCCTCGAGGGACTCCGCCAACAAGCCAGCACCCAAAACGCCAGGGACACCACCGGAACCCACTGGGTCTACTGGGATAACGACCTGCTCTACAGCGAGCAAAGAATCGCCGAGCTGGGGGCCGGTCGAGTTCTGGTGGTACCGCTCCGCTTCCGAGACTTTCTGCTCAACCTGGCCCACGATGTCCCCCTGGCTGGACACCTGGGCCAGGACAAAACGTACAGTCGCCTGGTGACCCACTTTTTTTGGCCGAAAATGAGGAATGACGTCCTGAACCACTGCCGATCTTGCCCCACATGCCAAGCCAGCGGGAAGAGTGGCCGGAAGCTGAAGGCCCCTCTACAACCCTTCCCGGTGGTCACCACCCCGTTCGAGAGGGTGGGGATAGACATTGTGGGACCTCTGGACCCCCGCACAGCACAAGGACACAGGTTCATCTTGGTACTAGTGGACCATGCCACCCGCTACCCCGAGGCGGTGCCCCTACGGACAGTGACCGCTCCGGTGGTTGGCCGGGCCCTGATGGGGATCTTCTCCCGGGTAGGCTTCCCCCGAGAAGTCGTCAGCGACCGGGGTACGAATTTCATATCCAAATACATGAAGTCCCTCTGGCAACAATGCGGGGTCACCTACAGATTCACGACCCCCTATCACCCCCAAGGGAACGGACTAGTGGAGCGTTTTAACCGCACTCTCAAAGGGATGATTGGGGGATTGGAAGAGCCTCTCCGTCGCCAGTGGGATGTACTGCTCCCGTGCCTCCTCTTCGCCTACCGGGAAGTTCCCCAGAAGTCCCTCGGTTTTAGCCCCTTCGAACTCCTATACGGGCACCCTGTGCGAGGGCCCCTCAGCCTAGTCAAGGAAGGTTGGGAGATGGCCCCCCTAACGACCCCTCCAGACGTCTTCAAATACATCCTGGCCTTACGAAACCAGACCCGGCGCTTCAGGGAGATGGCCAAGGCGAACCTCGAGGCCAGCCAGGAGGACATGAAGAGGTGGTATGATCACAATGCCTCCTCCGTTGAATTCGAGCCTGGGCAGCAAGTATGGGTGATGTCCCCCACCGAACCATGTGCCCTGCAAGATAAGTGGACGGGGCCCTTCAAAGTGGTCGAGCGCAAAAGCCCCGTCACTTACCTCATCGACATGGGGTCCTCCCGGAACCCCCTTCGGGTCCTCCACACCAACCGGCTCAAACCACACTTTGTGCGCTCCGAACTGAGCCTCTTGATGGCTACAGACAGTGGCACAGAAGAAGACTCCGAGCCCCTCCCGGATCTCCTGAAGACTCAGGAGAAGGACGGCTCCGTGGACGGGGTCCGGCTCTCTGACGCCCTCACTTCGGAGCAACACCAGGACTGCCGGGACCTCCTGCTGCAGTTCGCTGCCCTGTTCTCCCTCACCCCCGGGGTCACCCCCTGGTGTTTGCACGACGTAGACACCGGGGACAGTCCCCCTGTCCGGCACCGGGCCTACCGCGTACCAGATCGGGTACGGGCCTGCATACAGGAGGAAGTGGCCAAGATGCTCACGATCGGGGTCATCGAGCCCTCGGACAGTCCCTGGGCCAGTCCGGTTGTATTGGTTCCCAAAGCCGCTGCCCCCGGCACCGCACCTGAACTGAGATTCTGCGTCGACTACCGGGGCTTGAACGCTGTCACCCGGACCGACGCTCATCCCCTCCCCCGGGCAGACGAGCTGATCGACCGGCTGGGGGCCGCCCGCTACCTTAGTATCTTCGACCTAACGGCGGGCTACTGGCAGATCGGCCTCACACCCAGGGCTCAGGAACGGTCAGCCTTCTCTACCCCCGATGGCCACTATCAATTTAAGGTCATGCCCTTTGGCATGAAGAATGCCCCCGCCACGTTCCAACGCCTTGTGAACCAGGTCTTGGCGGGGCTTGAAGAATTCAGCGCTGCCTACCTGGACGATATCGCTGTATACAGCCGCCACTGGTCCGACCACCTCCGTCACCTCCAAGAGGTCCTACAAGCCCTCCAGCGGGCCGGCCTCACCATTAAGGCCGGCAAGTGCCAGATTGGCCAAGGGTCTGTGACCTACCTTGGGCACCAAGTGGGGAGCGGGCTGGTGGCCCCACTACAACTTAAGATTGCTGCCATCCAGTCCTGGCAGCCCCCCGTCACCCAGACCGAGGTCCGAGCCTTCTTGGGGCTCACCGGCTACTACCGGCGGTTCGTGAAGGACTACGGCAGCATCGTGGGGCCCCTCACGGGTCTCACATCCAAGAATCAACCGAAGCGGGTCAACTGGACTCCTGATTGTCAAGCGGCCTTCGAGGAGCTGAAGGCCGCCCTGTGCACCGCCCCGGTGCTCCAGGCCCCCGATTACAGTCGGGAATTTGTGGTGCAGACCGACGCCTCCGCCCACGGCATCGGAGCCGTCCTCTCTCAGTTGAACCCCGAAGGTCATGACCAGCCGGTGGCCTTCATCAGTCGACGTCTCCTGGCCCGAGAACAGCGTTGGAGCACCATCGAGAGGGAGGCATTTGCAGTAGTGTGGGCCCTCAAAAAGCTCCGACCCTATCTCTTCGGTACCCACTTCCGGGTACAAACCGACCATCGACCCCTGCAATGGCTGATGCAGATGCGGGGGGAGAACCCAAAACTCTTGCGCTGGTCCATTTCCCTGCAGGGAATGGACTTCACCGTGGAGCACCGACCAGGCCAAGACCACGCCAACGCGGATGGCCTGTCCCGCTTTTTCCGCCTCGACGAAGAGAGTCCCCAAGGAGATGGGTGACTCTCCCCGCCTTCAGCTGGGGGGGACGCATGTTGGACAGGCCTCACAGACGGCTTGCTCCCTCCCCGCTCGACAGGGCCCGGACTCCGGCCCACCTGGCATAACCCCGCGACAAGCACCTGTACTCCGTCTCCCGACGGACCCTTTGCCCTCGGACCCTTACTCATCACGGGGTCCAGCCCCACCGGCTTCCCCGGCCGGGTCAAGCCGCAATCTTGGGCCCTGCACCACGCGGCCGCCTGGCCTCCCCTCGACCCTAACCCCGGGCCTGGCCGGCCCCGACATCCCGGCACCACCATCCACCCAGGAGGTGAGCGGACCACTTGGCAGGTCAATGGGAGAACGAAGTGTCAAGGGCTCTCCCCCGCCAGGTGCCGATCGCCCCAGCTCCCCCAGGCACTGGCTCCACCCCCTGCTGGGTGTCTGGACACCTTCATCCCGGACCCTCCGACCTCCAAGTGCGAGGGCCCGGACATCAAAGGGCACCAGCCCTATAACTGAGGCAGCTCCGGAGCAGGAAGGCAGTTGTATCCTGGAGTCGAGAGACACCGAGTGAACTCATCCGTGACGGTCTACTGGCGCTGCCATAGCCCGCTCTTGTGAACCATCGTCCTGCCTGCTGGCGCTGCCGCGGCCTTCTGCAACCTTCATCTTCCTGGGACCTGCTGGCGCTGCCGCGGCCCGTTGTAACGACCATCCTCACCGGGACCTGCTGGCGCTGCCGCGGCCTTCTGCAACAGTCATCTTCCTGGGACCTGCTGGCGCTGCCGCGGCCCGTTGTAACGACCATCCTCACCGGGACCTGCTGGCGCTGCCGCGGCCTTCTGCAACAGTCATCTTCCTGGGACCTGCTGGCGCTGCCGCGGCCCGTTGTAACGACCATCCTCACCGGGACCTGCTGGCGCTGCCGCGGACCGTATATCCTCCGGGGACCTGCTGGCGCTGCCGCGGCCCGTTGTATCGACCATCCACACCGGGACCTGCTGGCGCTGCCGCGGCCCGTACCACCAAGCTCGAGGATTGTGAGCTCATCATCATCTCATCCGAACTACCTGATTGGTAAATAGACTGTCCCGCTACCCCCTTCCCTACCTTGCGAGACTATAATCGAGGGGACCCCTGAGTCCAGACCTCCTTGTACCATTCAACCGTACCTTAAATAAGTGCTTATAAAGAACACTGAACCTTATCCGTGTGTGATATCTGTCTGTGGGGGGGAAGTTACTTGTCTGTACGATCACTGGAGACGGCTCTCCCCGGAGACCTCTCCTCCTGACCCCGGCCGACCCTCCCGGTCCGTCTACCTTTTCTAACAGGGGCACGCCAGGCACCGCAGGGACAGGATCAGGACGCAGCAGAAGGAGGCAGTGAAGAGGTGGGGGATGCAGGCGAGACACTTGCAACTGCAGTGGAGCTGACTGAAGTGGTGGGTGCTGTCACAACTGTGGGGCACAAGTGAGATGGTGGGGGTGCCGGCACCACTCCAGTGGGCAGGTCAGATGAAGTGGATTGGCTCATCACTGCAGTGCCCAAGTCAGACGGGGTGGTTGTGGACTCCAAAGCAGTGCCTACATCCATGGGAACGGAATGGGGGACAGGTGAGGTCGGCAGGGCAGGGGGGGGACACGGTCCCCACATCAGTGGCACTAACTGTCTGACCAGGTGTGGAGGAACGAGTGCTAGGGGGGATGGCCTTAGCATTTTGGGTATGGTGTATCTGTGGGTGGGGGAACCCGGGGCAGGGAGTGGCGGGGGAACCTCTGGAGTGGTGGCCTGGGGGATGGAGGACGGAGACTTTGCCTTGGAGAGCATGGTGGCGGGGGGGTCTTGTTCTTCTGGCGCTGGGGGGACTTGCGGATGGGGGTCTCTGTCTGACTGCGCCTGGGGGAGGGTGTCCGGGTGTGAGGGGCACTCCCTTCTGTGTGTGGGGACTTCCTCTTCCCCTTGTAATTAGGATCTGCAGGGTTGGTGGGGAAGAGGCCAAGGTCACAGAGGAAGAGCTTCTGGGGGGATAGAGTTGCAGGTGAGGCAAGGGAAGGGGGTTGGGAGGGAGAGGTCTCGGAGGACTGCGGAGTGGTTGTGGATGACTGTGTGTGTGTCTGCAAACCAGCCCCTGTGAGTATGGAATCAGTCCCCTGCGCTTGCTTGTGTGCATGTCTAGACCTTGGTTTGGGGGTTTATGTGCTTGGGACAGGTAGGGTGCTAGGAATCGTCAGTGGTGCAGGGGTAGGAGGGGTGCGGGACTGTTGGAGGAGGGACACTGCTGCCATCAGGGAGGAGGCCACAGAATGATTGGTTCTCTGTAGGGCAGACATGCCCGAGGAAATGCCCTCCATGAATGACACCAGTTGTGTCAACAGACCTGTGTGTGCATGGAGGACCTTCAGCATCGACGTCTGCCCTACATGGATCTGTCGAAGTAAGTCCACAGACTCCTCACTCAGGGCAGCAGGGGACACAGGGGCAGGGGGTGCGGTGCCTGGCACAAAGGAGACATGCTCATGAACACGGGAGCCCACAGGGACCTCTGGGATGGGAGCCGATGGGAGGGGGGTGGTGGTGGTGGTGGTGGTGGGGGGGCGGGGACAGCCTCACTTGCTGGGGTTTGGTGGCTGCTGACACCCACCTCCACAAGGGAGTCATCCTCAGAGCTGCTGTGGCCCTCAGCTGGGGGTGATGGTGCTGACGACTCCTCTGTGTGGCTCCACTCGCCCTCCGTGCCACTGGGTCCACCCAACTCCTCTCCTTCTGTCCCTGTAAGGCTCTGTGGCTCCTCCTGGTCCCTGGAGCTGTCCCCTCCTGTGGCCGTGGATGTATCTGGATAGGAATAGGAAGTAAGAGAACAACATCAGTCACCTGCACCGACTGCCCACACCACAGTGAGTACATCACATCACAGGGCAAGCCCTGGCATCATCAGCTGAACACAGCTCAAAGTGCCAACACTGTTTAGGATAAGACAATTGTCATTCTCAACATCAACCATGGCACACATATCCCTCCTTGACTTTCACACATATGTCCGTTGCATGTTGGATGCCAACACCCCAATGTGCCAACATGCACCACCCACACATTAGTTGTACATGAAAGTGAACATGTAGGAGTATGTCACTATACACACAGCACATCTCTTGCTACTGACTCAGTACAGGTGTCCGGATAAAGGGATGGGCAGAGACTCATTTCACATGCTTGGGATGCATGCCAGCAACACACACTATGATGTTCTCATGTCCTGATGGGCAATGCCACAATGGGGTGCATGGTGAACACTTGAACACAATGCAGGCTCACTCATAGCAAGTTAAATGCCATGGCACTGGGATGCCCTGAAAGTCAGTTAACACTGTCTCCTGTCACAGGGGCAGGGCATCCAGACAACAACAATATGCACTGACTCACAATCCTAGCTCAGGGGAAAAGCTAACCCTGCAGATGACCGGCGCACTTGCCCATCCCATGTAAACAACATATCCAGGACCCAAAAGACCCCACATCATGCAAATCATACATATGAGTCTCAGCAAACACAAATCCCTGTACATTAACACATCACAGTCTGCCATGCATGTAACCCAGCTGCATGAAGGACACAGTTGCATACACCATTGTGCGCTGTCAGATGATCACACACCTATATGTCACACAGGTGTTGTCTCTCACAGTCACATCGCAGATGTCATGCTGACCCTCTGAATCATGGACACCCCAGTTGTACGTAACAACAAGCCACACCCTAATGACACAGAGGCAGACACCTGAGGGCACATGTCACTAAGCACAACCTGCAATTTCATACACAGGAGTGGGATTACAGAGTGTTTCTAAATGCCCTTGAGGGGGCATGACTGGCCAGGACTACGTGAAACAGTGTTTGGCCATGGACAGTAGTCAGGTGGCTAAGCAAGTGTGACATACTTGATATACATACTCCTGAGGCCCACAAATTGGAGTCCCCTGCTGCATGGGTTTGTTTGGAATACCACAGCCACATGTTGCGAGTCAGACCAGCAATTTGTACACATCTCAAGGGCACACACAGATCACATGTCAGATCTCACGCATTGTGTAAACAATTGACCCACCCATGAAACACACAACAGATTCATGGGAACTGATGCTGACCGGTACCTGAAGCATAGCTGACTGCAGGGACACAGTGCCCTAGTGACACAAGCAACAGACTGGAGGGGCCACACCTGTGGAACAGATGAGGAAGGTGCATCACACAATTGAGGTACCTGAGTTTTGTACTACAAGACCTACGTAATGTGGAAGTGTGACCAGGACAAAAGACTGCTATTTGCATGTCAGACATAGTACACAGATCAGACATGGAATCACCCCCTTCCTGCTGCTGTCTGGCCTTCAGCTGCCTATCCAGGTCCGGGAAGACCACTGCCAGGATACGGAGCATGTGGGGAGTCAGGGTCCGGTGTCCACCACTCCTGCGTGGAGGTGACAGATTCAGCTGGACTCTAGCTATCCTCCGGGTCCAGCCCCGAAGGTCCTGCCACCTCTTCTGGCAGTTGCGGATCCGGCGCTTGTAGACCCCCACAGAACGAATAGCCCGGGCGATGGCCAGCCATGTCTCCTGCTTATGGTGGGCATCAACCTGTGAGGAGGACAAAGTGAAAAGTACATTAACACACATACCCCAGATTTGTGCAGCACACATTTGGATATGCATGTCATCATCACAAAGGGAAATAAGTTACACAGGTAGTGCAACCATGGGGAAGAAAAAATCACCTGCCTGGATAGTTTAAGCTTGCAATAATGCACTTTAGCAGCAGGAAAACTATTCATTACATGTACCTACACACTTTGGGGGATGAAAGTAGTCAGTGAGAATGCTTGCCACTGGTGTACACACTGCTAGTACTGCTAGTCAGACAGCATGCATAATTAGGATGTCAGTGGACTGCACACTCACCTGCTCCCCTGGTTTCCCATAGAGCTTTCTGTACTCTGGAAGGAGCCCGTCCAGCAGGGCCTGGTTCTCCTCCTCAGTGAATGCTGGGGCCCTCTCCAGAGTACGTGCCATAGCAGGAGCCAGAGGATGCAGAGAAAGCAGCAGTGGTAGCAGGGATGTGGTCCAGTAGCATGTAGTGCAGGCAAGTGAGCTCCCTGGGGGCCAGCCAGCCTTATATCTGTGCTGCAGAGGCAGACTCTGTGCCATGTGTCCCAAGTGATAGGTCCAACACGGTTGCATTCTATGAATCTGGCCAATCCATTTAAAAGTACGACTCGTACACGCCTTCCGCATCGTTCAAATCTTCACCTTCATGGAACACTTGAAATTGCAACATTGTTGTATGCATCCAACTGAATTTCCAGTGCACAACTCGTACAAGTTTTGAATCCGCATCCGTCTCCATGACAGTCCTGAGCCAATGGGTGCGCCCGGCTCGTTCAACTGACTGTACAACGCGTATTTTGAATATACACATGCACCCGTCTCCATACAATTCAATGGCCAAGGCGTACGCCTGTCTCGGACCATGCCTGTCCGATGCGTATGCATGATAGTCACCCGCGTCGGACCTCATTGCATTCAATGAAAAAGCGTACGCACGGCTCGGACATGACCCGTGCAATGCGTATGCATTGTCACCCACGTCGGACCTCATTGCATTCAATGACAAAGCGTACGCACGGCTCGGACATGACCCGTGCAATGCGTACGCATTGTCACCCACGTCGGACCACATTGCATTCAATGACAAAGCGTACGCACGGCTCGGACATGACCCGTGCAATGAGTTTGCATTGTCACCAGCGTCGGACCTCATTGCATTCAATGACAAAGCGTACGCATGGCTCGGACATGACCTGTGCAATGCGTACGCATTGTCACCCGCGTCGGACCTCATTGCATTCAATGACAAAACGTATGCACGGCTCGGACATGACCCGTGCAATGCGTACGCAGTGTCACCCACGTCGGACCTCATTAGTGTGACTATTCTACGGATGCAACACACATATACTGGCCAGGGACACCTGTGCACACCTACCACACTACAGCATTGGCCACACAGTGTCCCATGGCATGTAAGGCTGCATTCCCTGGGTGTTTGGGGGGGCCACATCTGTTTTTTTGGCTGGCACTTTGTGCAGCCACTCCCAGGCTGTGCACGTGTACATGGGGGCAGAATCCTTTGTGTGTTGTGCACATTACCACTGTGATGTGCAATTGGACAGTAATGGGCATGAGTCACGACCATAGTGTCAGGTTGGATATGTTTAGGACAGGTCACATACACCCTGAGTCCTGGGGGTGATGGCATGTACGTCACAGTGAGACCTATGGCCACAATACTGATGTGCACACACAGTCTGTGTGCATGTTGTGTCTCAGATGTGTCTGATCAAATGTTCCCAATGGGTGACAGTCTCCACATCCATGTGGTATGTGCATCAACCTTGATGGGGTGTGTGTCTAAGAGATGTACATGTAGAGCCGGCAGGAACAACAGTGGCCACTACCTGCGGGACTTACGCTTGCCTTCTGGTGTGTATGTGCTACGCCATGTCCATTGCTGTGTTGATGTGGCAATACAGGGAGCCTGGGTTTCTGCATGGCAAAGATCTGTGATGCCTGGGAGACATGAGGCCTCAATTGTCACTGTGGTGTGTTTTTGGAATGTTGCAGCAGCACATAGGTTGGGTGACACAGCCAGATGATTGGCCATTGCACTACATGGGACTCATGTGGACATGTGGAATTGAGATGTGAGGTGGTGGTCTTGTAGGTGACATATGTGTCCATGACCAATAGCACACACCTCAGTACATTGTGTAATGTCATGAACTAGCATGTGATAGTGATCGCGGTCATGGCCACATGGGTGGATAAACTGACAATCTTCCTTTGTGCATCTCTGTACTGCAGGGCACCAGCTGTCCATCGTCCATTCCCAGACCTTGCAACCATGCAGGAACGCGACTGCATCAGACGGTACCGCTTCACCAGGCCACTGATTGCGGAGTTGGCAGAGCAGTTGGCGCCACATCTGCTACCTGGCCGGACATACCCTACAGCACTGACCCCAGAGGTGAAGGTGATGGCAGCCCTGCACTTCTTTGCTACTGGTACCTTCCAGTACACTGTGGCTACTGCTGGTGGGATGTCGCAAACAATGTTTAGTTGGGTGCTACGCGATGTCTTGGAGGGGATGTTGCAATTCCTCGACCTGTATATCAAGTTCCCGAGCGCAGCTGAACTCCCTGAAATAAAGGATGCCTTTATACACTGGGGAGGATGCCGAACGTCATCGGATCTATTGATGGGACACATGTTGCCCTGATACCACCACAGGCACATGAGCAGGCATACCAGAACAGGAAGCACTACCATTCGATCAATGCTCTGGTGGTCTGTCTTGCTGACATGTCGATCACACATGTGTGTGCACGGTTCCCTGGTTCTGCGCACGATGCCTACATTATGAGGAGTAGTCGCATTGCAACACTGATGTCACAGATGCCAGCTCAGAATGCCTGGCTTGTCGGTATGTACTGACTGTTTCTCATTGTGTGTGTTTGTCAATGTTGTATTCCGCACTCCGACAAAATTCAGCTACTTGTTTATTTTTGTGTGTGTAGGTGACTCCGAATACCCCAACATGCCGTGGTTGCTGAAACCCCTCAGGAACCCTGTGACACCTGCCGAGCTGCGCTACAATGAGGCACATGGTCGGAGCAGGAGGGTGATTGAGCGGACATTCAGCCTCCTGAAAAGCTGCTTTCGCTGCCTGGACAAGACCGGAGGAGCCCTCCCATATGAGCCTGCAAAGGTGTGCAAAATAATCCTTGTCTGCTGCATGCTACACAACATGGCGGTGCGGAAGGAGGTGCCTCTCATCCAGGATGACGATGGCGGCGACCAACGTCCGGCACCTGTGGAGGATCCCGGCCTGGGCCAAGATGCCAGTGATGATGAAGATGATGGTGACGTCCGCTCCCAGCTCATCAACAACTTCTTCACCTGAATGTGAGTTTCCAGGGTTGTTATGTGGATGTATGGAGGTAGCCTGGAATGTGTTGTGCCAGCTCTGTTGCTGTCTGAGTGTGTCTGTGTGCCACTTGACTGGATGCGTGCTGTGACGTGTCCATTCAGGTGGTGTGTACTCCACAATAGGGTAGTACTGCTAACTAGTGTTTGTGTAGGTGTCTTGCAACATGTTTTGTGCATGTGTATTGCATTTCTCTCCTGTTCTTCTGTGCTTTTGACTGTATCTTGTCTGTCCTTCCCAGGGTACTTTGCCTGTTGTGTGGTCAACACTGACCCCCAACACCCAGAAGCCAACACCAGTGTGGAAGTTGACAATTCCCATCAACTGATGTACCACACATCCCTGGACTTCCATTCTCCAACACATTGGGAGCGTGTGTCCACTGTTACGTAGAATTACCGTGCAACTAGTGTGGAATAAACATGTTGCTGATGTGTAATGAACCTGTGCTACGCTTTGTTATGTGCGTTGTCTGTCTTCCCACATCTGAGTGACATCTGCTTACCTCACCTGTGGACTTGTTACAACTGACTGGGCTTGGTGTTGTGTCTATGAATGCCAATGTGTTTCAGGTCAACATCATTGTGTGGGATGAGTAACATGGCCATGGTGAGTATGTTTTGTGTTGTTATAGTGGTGTGTCTCCCTCACATGTGTCACATCCCCATGACTCACCTTACGTTGGTCACATTGTTGCAGTATTTGGCATGCACGGTGTTGTGTAGCAGATCGACATCTCCCTGAACATGACAAGTTGGAATCGCAAGTATGGTGTACTGGTGAGTTTATTTACAAACATGTGTGAGGGAAGTGCACAGGATGGTGGGTGCTGTACAGTGGTTTGGAAATCCTGTGTCCCTGTGCTGTAGGTGTTGATTGTCCTTGGTCTGTCCGTGTTGGCGGGGGTGCCCTGTTGGTGTCCAGATGCTGGAGGTGTGGGTACAGGGGGGGCAGATGTTGATGCTGCTTGTGCTGCATGATGGCTCACACCGGAGGGGCCAGGTTGGTCGTCGACATCCGAAGAGGACAGTGAAAGAGTCAGACCAGAGAGCTCAGTGTCATCCAGACTCTGGGTCTGGGTATCCTCATCATTTGGTGCTGGGTGCCCAGCACCACCTGTGTTTGGAAGAGACACTCAATGGGATTTATGTTTCTACATGCATCGTTGGTTCACATACATGACATTTTCTACTTTTCAAACAGGTGCCTGCCAGTACACTGCTTTTTCCCAGCTTGTCACGGACAGAGTTTGATATTGTTGTTGGCCATTTCCCAGCATGTCCTTGTGCTCCCCACAACAGAGCCCAGTGTCAGACATCTTGTCAGTCCCTTCCCACTCCCTGTGAGGCGAGTATGGTTCAGTTTGATCTTTCTGTGCCATGTGGGTGGGTGTAGGTTGTCTGTGACTGCGAGTCCCATCATACTCTTGGCTACACCCCCCTTCCCAGCATGCCCATACTTCCTCCCTCTTGACTCTGCTTCCCTGTGAGGGGGTGTGACAGCAATGGCAAGATGGCTGACTGTGCAGTCCTGATGTTTGTTTTTGGCCATTTCCTAGCATGGCCTTGTGCTCCCCACAACAGAGCCCAGTGTCAGACATCCTGTCAGTCCCTTCCCACTCACTGTGGAGCGAGTATGGTTCAGTTAGAACTTGTTGGGCCATGTGGGTGGGTGTGGATTGTCTGTTACTGCAACTCCCATCATGCTCTTGGCGGTGCCCCCTTCCCAGCATGCCCATACTTCCTCCCTCTTGACTCTGCTTCCCTGTGTGGGGGTGTGACAGCAATGGCAAGATGGCTGACTGTGAAGTCCTGATGTTTGTTGTTGGCCATTTCCCAGCATGGCCTTGTGCTCCCCACAACAGAGCCCAGTGTCAGACATCTTTTCAGTCCCTTCCCACTCCCTGTGAGGTGAGTATGGTTCAGTTTAATCTTTCTGTGCCATGTGGGTGGGTGTAGGTTGTCTGTGACTGCGAGTTCCATCATACTCTTGGCTACACCCCCCTTCCCAGCATGCCCATACTTCCTCCCTCTTGACTCTGCTTCCCTGTGAGGGGGTGTGACAGCAATGGCAAGATGGCTGACTGTGAAATCCTGGTGTTTGTTTGGCTACAAGTCCCAAGTGAGCCCCTGGGCTTCACACAGCAGCACCCAGTACGGGGTATCTTTTGCTGATATTTCAATGAGGTGTGTGTCAATGCATTGTACCCGGTGAGTTGTGTGGAGTTTGTGTTGAGGGGGGGGGGTGTCTCCCCATGCTGATAAGTAGGGTCAGGGCTGTCAGTCCTCCTTCCCATCATGAAACGTGCTTTCATTGTAGGGCGTTCAAGTTGTCTTTCTGGATGTCAGTCAGTGGTGTCCTGCTTCTGATTTGCACACAAGCCCTAGCAGGGCCTTGTGCTCCCCACAGCAGGACCCAGTGTCAGCCATCTTGTCAGTCATTTTCCACTCCCTGTGATGTGGGCATGTTTCTGAGAGGTCTTGATGGGCCAATGAGGAGGGGGAGCATTATCTGTGACTACAGGCCCCATCATGCTTTTGGCTACACTCACTTCACCTGCATCCCCATTATTCCTTCCTGACAGTCAGCTGCACTGTGAGGTGGTGTGTTTGTGGTGTCAAACTGTCTGGCAGGGTGTACTTGGCTTAGTGCCACTGGCTTGCTCTATTTGTTTATAGGTTGGTGCATGTCATGACACAGTTCCCAGTCACTATGAGATGTCAGGTATTGTGTTTGTCTGACTGGCATACACATCTTGGGCTGATTATCTATTGGTTAGTGTAGCTTTACTTGCGGTGCAGGGTTTCACTGTCCCCTTGCCACTCAATCTTGGGTATGTTGATTGTGTACTCACCAGGCTCTGGGATATCTGTTAGGCCATGGACGCTCTCTGGTGGTAGGATGTCCCGCACCTTCTCTTCCCAGGTCCAGAAGTATACTGGTTTGGCAGGAGGGCCACCGCCGGTGCACTGACTCAGGGCGTGATCTTTTTCAATGAGTTTCTTGACCCTCCTGCGCACGTCATACCACCTGTTCTGGATGTCGTCCTTTGTGTGCCTTGCTGGTGCTTGGGCGTTCACATTGTTCACAATCCTCACCCACATCTTGGTTTTCTGTGAGATGGGGGTCCTTTGGACCAATGTACCAAACAAATGTGGCTCTACTCTGATGATCTCATCTACCAGCACTTCTAACTCACTATCTGTGAACTTTGGATTCTTCTTTGGAGGCATGGTGATGGGTGGTGGTGGTGAGGGATGTATGTGTGAGGGTGCAAGTGATGGTGGGTTGGTGTTGGTTTTGCTGGGTGTATGTGTGTGTACTTTTGTATGAGGTGCTGATGGTGTGTGAGTTGTGTGATGGGTGAGTTGTGAGTGTGTCTGTGGTTGCTGTGTACTGGTGCTTGCTGTTGGCTGTGTCTCCTGTTTGCAAGGGATGATGGTAGTGATTGTAGTCCTTTATATTGTTGGAGTGGTAGGTGTGTCTTTGTCCCATGTTTTTTTGTTGGTATTTATTGGCTTTGTCATTGCTTGTTTGGTCCTTTTTTTGTCTTTTTTCCTTTGTGTTTTGTAGGCATGAAGGAGACGTTCATGTTACGGAAACGGATGCTGCTGTTGTCTTGTGCGGGCTTCTCGGCCTCGTTCACGCTGCCTGTCTTCTGTGTTTGGTACGCGTCGTTCGCAGCGGTCTCTATTGCATGTGTGCCAGGTTGTCTGTGCATGTCGGTCGTGCGGCTTGTTCTCCGTGCAAGTCGGTCTGGTTTTGCACGCATTGCATCGTACTGCACAAATCGTACATCGCGGGTACGGGTCTGTCGGCTTCATTCCGGGTTCGTGTCGGTCGGTGATATTCGCGTCGGTTTTCCGGCCGGATCACTATTTTCCCTACGGCTCGGTCGTACGGCTTGTATTCCGTATGTGTCGGTTGTAATTCACACGCGTTGCATCGTACGGCGCTGGTCCATGTCGGTCGGTGTTCGGTCCGGATCCGTGTCGGTCGGTTCGTTTTGCGTCCGGAATCGGAATCGGCCCCTTAGTTTCAAGCCATGCTGCACTGTCATCAAAACTGCTAGCATACTACTGTTTGAATGAATGATGATAATGCATTCAACACAACATTAAGTGGATCCACCATGACCATGATACAGTTAATCTCCTAAAAAATATTTTGAAAGGCAAAGGCAAAATCACTAACGTTCTACTTTGATAAATCAGATCGCCTATAGTAATAGTATCTATCAACCTAAGTTGACCTATTCATAATTTCTTAAACTTAAGGCCTATTCCAAATTTCCAAAACCTAAACTACATTTGGAACAACTAATGCATTACAACGAATAATCTTTGCTTCTCATCTCATTCTCAACTCCCTTTGATGGATCAACTCAGCCTCCCTTTTTTCAATGCACAGATGTACATACTACACATCACTGGGAGATTGCTTGTGACTGTACGAGCTACATAAAGAAAATCACAGAGAACACTAACTCAATGAACTTACTACTACTTCTACCTTAGTAACAGGACAGAGGAGTCTGTGTGGCTTCTTAAATCAGCCCGAGCGAGCACCGCCGCCGACAAGTACAATTAGGTAGCACTGAGCACATGGCAAGCTCAAACTGGATCACATAATATTGTTCCGTAACGTAAACATAACTTACCTCTGAGTGTAAGCAGCATCCTATTTGAAAAAAATATATTAGCGTTGTATAACACAACACAACATATAAATAATTACTCACTGAGCCCCGCAAGCTTGATGCCCAGTAGGTCGAACAGGTCCTGGTCCTTGTCCAAAATGTCCATCCAGCAGTGCGTCAACTGCTGTTGGGTGCACTGGACCTCACTGTTCCGACGGACACACCAGCACACCCTCCCCCACAGCAGTTGATGCTCCCGCAGGACATACCCACTCCCAGGCCTACTGCCTGTTGCCAGCATGGAGGGAAGGTGGCGCTGTACGTAAAATACAAGTGCCGCCTATGAAAAATGTCATGGGCTACACCCCTTTACAGGCCGGCGACTGCTAGGTAGGCTGCTGCTCTCTGATGCGCCCTGCTCTGCCATGGTGCTGGGTGAGAAAAAAAGGAATAGGAAAAGTAGGCAGGAAGGAAGAGAAAAAGAAAGGAAGGCCTAAGTAAGTAAAGGAAAAACGAAAAATTGTCCAAAAAAGTCATAGACAAAGAAAAAAAAGTCAAAAACATAAAATACACAAAAAAAAAGACACATAGTAATAAAAGAAAGGTAAATAAGGGGTGGATGAGTGGGCTAGGTTTAATGTAGATTCAAAAATCAGGACCAGCACATGCACCGAACAGGAAAGCAGATAAAACAAAATGGCTGTGACCATGCGACCTGCGTGGTGCTGTTCACACTGATTTTGCAACTGGCATGCAAAAAAACTGCATGAGCAGGTGGATGAGCAAGTCTGCGTGCTTGCCAAGTTCCGCTGAATCCTGTGGAGTGTTTTTGGGCACCTCGCAGAATTCTGCGGACTTGAACTCTGGAAGTTCTGCCCACCCCTACTTTAGAGAATGAGGAAGAGCATCTTCGGCCTCCAAAAGGTACAACTTCTGAAAGAAACGTGGGACCTGGAATGTATTGACCTCCTCTACTCTGCCTTCACCATGTCCTTTACTGGATCATGCAAGGGCATTGACAATCTAGAATGTTTAACATATTGAGTGAATAGAGCTCTGCCATCCCCTCCAGCTTGAAAAGAAGAAAAACCCAAGTTTTCCCTCGCATGAGCCAGAATGTCGAACATTTTCTCACAAGACACATAGGGACATACTACCAAGCCCCTATCGCCACCACAACGTCACTTTTTGTGATGTTGTCGTGGCGATAGGGTCACCCTATTACCAAGACAGCGTTAAACCACATAATGGGACTAAAAGCCACGTTAAGTGGCTTAACGCTGCCTTGGTAATAGGGCCCCTTAAATAATAAAATTAGCGTGAAAGGGGCGCGCAGTGGGTTTTGCAGCGGGCGTTCCACCGCAACACCCATTCACTTCAACGCTGCCACCTATTATCAAGAGAGGCGATAATAGGTGGCAGCGCCGAACTTAAGACCAGGAAAATCCAGGTCTTAAGGTGGCGAAACGTGGAGAAATGCTTCATTTCTCCTCGTTTTTGCTTTTTCCATGTGTGCTGCCTTGTGCAGCACACATGGAAAAAGCAAAAGCCAAGGTTTGTTTATGTACAGGAAGGTGTCCCTTCCTGTACATAAACAAACCTTTTTTTAAATGCCATTTTGTAACTTACATGTGTGCTGCCTGAAGCACCACACATGTAAGTTACAAAATGGCATTTTAGGTATGTTTATGTACAGTAAGGGACACCTTCCTGTACATAAACAAACCTCCCTGCTCGCAGACAGCCTTGCACTCTGGTACAAGGGTGCCTGCATTGGCGTTAAGTCGTGAGACTTAGCGCCATCGCAGGGGGAAACGCCAGGCTGCACCATGTCCTTGGTAATATGGTGCAGCCTGGCGCTTCCGAAGTGGCGATGAGAGGCGTTAAGCCAAGGAGGCTAACGCCTCTCACTGCCACTTCCTAGATAATATTCCCCATATTTGCCTCCTGAAGAGGTAGTTGCAGCCTCCAAGTCTGATACCGTAGAATTGTTGTCCGGCACCATAGTTTTCGCTTTAGCAGATTTAACAGACTTTGACGAATGAGCCTGCATTGCTCTGGATACCGCAGCCTCAATCATGTCTTGGATCTGTTCTTTAGAAATGAGGGGCAGAACCCCATCTTCAGGACTCCTTAACTTTGCCGGCCTTTTGTCTGGGACCACTGGCCTTTTGGCTGAGACAGCACCCTCCTCTTCAGAAGAAGAGGTAGTAGATGTAACGTCCTCCCCAGCCCAGTAGCTTGTACATGAATCTCACCACACACCGAGCTCGGCATTAAACGTCCTTATTACTCAAAGTGTAACCGGTAACTGCACATACTGCGTCATGAATTTTATTAGCCACACCCAATCACTTACATCACTAGACTACGGACTCCATTAGGGACCATAAGGGTCCTGAGCTCTTTAATACACAAGACACTACATCTCCCCTTTGTTAAATAAAGAGTTCAAACAAAAAAAAAGAAACATATAGTCATCATTGCTCCTCAATGAGTCGTCGAGACACTCTAACCACTCTTCCAGATCTCATGTTGTGAGGCTGAGGATTCACAGGCAAAACAACCGCAGCAGGCACTGGTGATACAGACGCTGTTGTAGTCTTAGGGCTCTCCTAACCCTCAGAGTCTCACTCTGGATATCTGGAGCTGACAGACTCCAAGGCAGATGCTTGAAATGTGAGGAATCCCTCATAATGGACTTTCCAGGACAGTGAGCAGTAACCATGTGTTCTTTACTAGTCACAACTTGTAATGAATTGGCATCAAATGGAACATCAGATTTGTGTTTTCGCCTCTGCCTGACAAGGACAAGATCCCCTCTCTTAAATGTAATGTCTCAAGGACATCAACGCTTGCCAGCTGCATAAGTCTTCATTCTGGACTTTTGAGATGAATCAGTGAGTCAAACTTTTTATTTTTTTTTTATTTTCAAAAAACCTTTATTGAAAATTTGCACAGTACATCAGTGTAATGCTAACATCAATCAAATGCAGTGATGATGCTCTTGTATCTTACACCTTCCCGTACAAATTTGTTATATAGTATCAACATCCCCCTTTGTTGGCTTCAATGGATATTTCAGTGGTCTACTTGGGCAGCTTTGTCCCCGTGGCTCTCCTGAACATCAGGGTAGCTAGGCTTTTGTCGGTGGTAGAATGGGGAGTAGATCTGTAGGTACAAAGAGTAGAATGAAGAACTGGCTTTAGCTGAAGTCTCTCTAGCGCAGCGCACTGGACAGCTTTCTTAAGAGTGCTCATAAAATGTTCAATAACACCATGAAATTGTCAGAAAAACAAAAGCCGACACGTGTTTCGCCCTGGTGGCCCATTGGCCGTGGGCTTTTTCAAGGCTGTGAGAGTAGAAAAAACATCTCTGCGGTCCTCGGGAAAGTCGACTAGTGAAAGGACAACTCCTTTCACTAGTCGACTTTCCCGAGGACAGCCTTGAAAAAGCCCACGGCCAATGGGCCACTAGGGCGAAACACGTGTCGGCTTTTGTTTTTCTCCTCACAATTTGAAATTTTTGCGCTCCTTTGATAAAAAGATAAATAAAAACAACACAAATGATCTTCATTCGAGCAATGTCTTTGATATTGATTATTCACTGACGTGGACCAATTAAGAAGGCACTACCCTCCATCGTTTTCTTAACCTAAACTTTTCAATGGCTCTTGGGTGTAGCCATTTACAAGGACAGTGCCACATATAAAATTGGGCCCTAACAACTGCAGCGTCGCAAGTCCAGAACTTTCCACCCATACCGCAACCTATACGCATTTACAAAACTTAACACTGGGATACTCTCCCCTTTTCCCCCCTCAGGGTTTCTTTTTTCAGGGACACGCTTATCATATAGGTATTTTTAAGAGTGCAGCTAAATGTAAATTATGTTGTATTGTTAATATACTAGTGGTATGCTTGGGGCGTTGCTGCCCCCCTTGCAGATCTCCTTGTACTCATATTGGGTTTTGGGAATGTTTTCTTTGTTTCTCCATTCCATTAAGTCAAAATGCGTTCGGATTCACCGGATATAGGTTGGGTGGATATCCGATGTAGGTGGGGCAAGGGGGGATGGGAGTCACGGTTGAAAATGTTTATTTTGCATTTCTGTCTACAGGCCTTGGAAAATAACAACGGTTGGCTATCCAAATGCTATCACTGTGTCACATTGAACTGCATAGAATCGCGCCTACAGTAGTGTCGGCGGGAGGGCGACCCGAGGGACTCGAATTGCACTGTCTAACAGGCAATGTTAGAGGGCTATCAAACCCACATAAGGGGCGGCAGGTACTTGCTTACTTGGCTAGGCACAAGATACAAGTGCACTGCTGCAGGATACTCATTATGCCCCGAAATTAGATAATGGATTTGTGGCCACCTGGGGAAGTAATCGCTTTTTTGTTGGGTATAATACTTACTCTAGGGGGTCTGTATATTGATCTGTAAATTGCTTCCCTTTACGACACAGACTGTGATCAAAGACACGGAGGGTCGCTATCTACTGGTTCTAAGATCCATAGGTGTGCAGCACCTACTTTTCATAAATGTTTATGCTCCTAATGTAAATGCCCTTGGCTTCTTCGCTAATATCTCAACTCACATTGCTGGCATGCCAATGGGCTCTATCATATTGGGGGGAAGACTATAACCTCACACTACAACCCGAGTCAGACCCCACATGCACAGGACTCAACACTAAACCCTGCTCCACAAAGGAACTACAAGCATTGCTGCGCGCTGATCTGGCGGATGCCTGGCGGCACCGGCACCCATCTGCTTCAGGATATTCCTTCTATTCAGCACCACATGGCAGTTGGTCCCATATAGACTGATGGTATGTTATCCCTGACTTGCTCCTCAACATACAGGAGGTGGATCATTTACAGCGCACTCTATTGGACCACTCACCAGTGTTATTGGCGCTTGTCCTGCCTACTGTCGTGCGCCCATCTGCGTCTTGGCGCTTCCCAACTGAGGCGTTACTAAACACCGTTTTTAGGAGTGAGGTGCAGGACGCAATAGTAGAATACTTTCAGATAAACACGGGCCCTGTGCCTCACTACGCTTTCCTGTGGGAGGCTTTTAAAGTATATATCAGGGGCTTTTGTATCTCTAAGCAGGCAGGGGTACTCCGCACGATACGCCGAGAGCTTGATGCTGCTGAGCGGGAACTACGAGAGCTGGATACCCGGGCATTGGGGGGTGCTGCTCCTTCTCCGTTGCATCAACATGCTAAACTGCTGGGAGAGTTCCAGGAACTGGCACAGCAGGAAACGGCATACCTGGGGAAATACAACCGCGCCCGAGTGTACGGGGAGGGAGAAAGATCGGGACGTACGCTGACCCGTTTGCTCGCTCCCAGGTGCCAAGCTACATACATTACGCAGCTCCAGGTTGCGAATGGCACTCATGTCACAGATGGCGCCGCTATACAGCTTCTTGTCCTATTATACTAGCCTCTACACAACATGCTCGCCACCGACGGGCGAATCGCTGACAGACTATCTAAACGAAATAGCAATGGTGTGGGTGGAGAGGGGTCAGCAGGAATTCCTCGCTTTGCCCATTGGTGCAGATGAGATTATTGAGGCCATAGATGGCTTGGATGGCTCACAGGCCCCTGGTACCGACGGCCTCACAGGCGCATTCTACAAAGCTTATACGGTGCAAATTGTCCCGCAATTACTAGAAGTCTATGCAGAAGCGTTAGAATCTGGTGAGCTACCCCTTACTCTGCCCGAGGCAATATTAACTTTACTCTTGAAGCCGGGAAAGCCGTCCGACAACTGTGCCTCTTACAGGCCACTGTCCCTGTTAAATCGATATTATAAATCCTCTTGCTCATAATTGGGCAGATTATATCCCCTTTCCAGTCAGGATTCATGCCGAACCAGTCGACTTTGGTAAATCTACGGACACTGTTTGCAATCATCAATCAGATTAATCCTGTGCTTCCTGCTGCGGTGATATTATTAGACGCAGAGAAAGCCCTTGAGTGCGAGTTCTTGCACACAGCATTAAACAAGCTTGGCTTCCCTCAAAATTTCCGGTCCTCGGTTCGCCTTCTATACACCAATCCAGTCGCACAACTACGTATAAATGGGGTATTATCCTCAAGGTTTACGTTGTCACGGGGCACCAGGCAGGGCTGCCCACTTTCACCCCTGCTTTTTATCATTGCAATGGACCCTTTGATGTGGCATCTGCAGGAACGTCACCTTCAGCGGGGAATAGAATTTCATTAGGGTCCTTTACTCGCATCATTATATGCAGACAAAATCCTTTTGTTCATCCGAGAGCCGGCCCTAAATCTTCCTCCTATCATGCGAGAGGTGGTGCAGTTTGGTGCCTTCTCTGGACTGGTTATAAATTGGAAAATATCTGAAATATTCCCCCTAACAGATGCCACCATTCCATTTACATTGGAATTCCCACTTGGTTGGTGTGATGATCCCCCTAGATACCTTGGCGTGACCATACATCGTATGGCCTCGGAGATTGTGCGACTCAACTACGGCCCGGCCATAGATCGTCTTACTGGGCAGGTAGATCGCTGGATTACATTGCCCCTATCAATAGCGGGTTGCATCGCGATCATCAAGATGGTTGTGCTGACCAGGTTTTTATATCTGTTTTTTTAAATATCCCCATCCCACTCACAGTTTCCTTCTTAATTACCCTCAGGGGGCTGCAGACACGGCTGATTTGGGCGGGAGGTCAGGTACGGTTGGGCTGGAAAACACTTATTCAGCCCTTCGAAAGAGGAGGGTTCAGGATACCTGATTTCTATTTATTCTATCTAGTGGCACAGGCGCATTACGCTTACTTCTGGTACCATCCTGACATGCGCTTGCAATTCCTGAAACCCGAGCACACACAGTCCCTAGCCCCTTTCCACTATCCTCCGGCGCGGACTCAGAAGAACACCGGCCGAGATCCATACCCTGCAAACCACCAGCTGGGCCTGGGTGCGCCTACGCAGGCACTTGGTAGCTGAGCACTTGTACTCTCCACATTTGCTGGTTCTAAACAATCCCTGGATAGCGCCCACGACCGAAACACTAACGCAATGGGCACTTAACCGCTGTCAAATACACGAGCCTGTAGATTCCCACCACTAACAACAATTATTTCCGCGCCAGATGGCGCACTCTTAGGGGCTTATTTACAAGCCTCTTGCACCACTTTTGCATCATTTTTAACATGGGAAAAGTGACGTACGTGTGGCACAAGGGGCTTGTAAATAAGCCCTTTAGTGTCCAATTGTATTGGCAAGCATAGGCACCCCGGCCAATAATGGGTGGAGGAGCCCGCGCAGCCTGGGAGAGAGACATAGCGCAGCCCATGACTGAAAAGATGGGGTCCTACTGTTACGAGCAGACATGTCTAGTGTCAAATAATTATAGACATAAACTCCTACACTTTAAGTATCTACATAGACGCTATGTTACTCCTGTGCTGCTTGCAAGGATGGACTGTGCAAAGCCGGATTACTGCCAGAGATGTGCGATGGTGCACGCTGACTTAATTCATTTAGCATGGACTTGCCCTGCTGTGTTGGCCTATTGGGAGGCTGTGTCTGGGCATCTTGAGCAAATGGTTGAGATTGAACTCCCGCATACACCCTTGTTGGCCCTGTTGGGGTATGTGCTCCCGTTGAGTCCGGGGATAAGGCGTTTCACTGCAATTGCGTTAATGCAGGCTAAGAGGCAGGTTGCTCTGAACTGGGGTGGGACCTCGCTGCCTCTGGTGGGGGAACGGCTCTGAGACATGATGTACTGTGACATGACTAGCGATGTCTATGCATTCTTGTTACCGCTTGCGTCCCGCCCCAAAAACATTTGGCAGCCACTCCGTTCCTATTTATTATCGCACCCGGAGCTTACTGACTGAAATGTACCAAATGCTGAGGTGATTATTGGATTAACCGACTGGTCCTGTGGATCGAGATTATCAGACTGTTTCTGTAACATGGGCCTGTATTGTTGTTTCACAGTTAATGATTTTTGAACTGCTACTGCTGTATGTGGCTAATTTTTTTGTCCCTATATGTCAAAGATTGGTTCATGTAATCCACACTGCGTGAACAGTGTAACTGTTGTACGACTTCTTGGAAAATGCAATAAAAACAGTTTGCTTTTTAAAACTGCATATTGCAAGCTACCTTGGAGTCCTGTAATCTCTTAAGTGCCCTTGAGCCTGGTGCCACGAGGTCACAGAACTACTGGTAATGTGCAATATGTTTATAAGTACAGACACGGGTACATTACAAGGCGTGAGGTACCATTGTAGTACAACAGCAATACATATCACTGAGTGAGTTTTATAATTATACATGCAATATTTTAGGCGTCACATTGTTTAAAAAGGCCTAGTACACAGGAACAAAATTCCTGTTGGTACTAGTTTTAAACAACTGTTGTTTATTTTTAAAAAAACTTCAAACTTGTAACACACAGGTGATAAATAAATATATAATCACTGCGAGCCTTGAAGTACTGTTATGAGTCTGTGGCCTCCAGCTTTTCAGAGACAGGGGCGTCCTGGATTGTACCACGGTAAAGTGTAATAGAATAAGCTATTGACGACCTGTTGCAGTGGCCTTCAAAGGGACATTGTGTAAAGGTATGGTCACAGGCCGTGCTTTAAATGGGCCGGTACTCACAGGTACTGAGTACCGGCACTTCTTATTTTTAACGCTCTAAGTACCAGCACTTCTCCACTGCCAAGGAGAGTACCGGTACTCATGAAGGTCACTGATGCTAGTGCTGCTGAGCTAGAGGGTATCAGAGCGGAGCAGATCTGTAGGGCATTCTGACGGCCAAAGCGTCTCCCTAGCTCTTACCTGAGTCACTGCTGAACCATTCAGCAGCTACTCATTATTAATGCTGCTATTCAAAAGTCTCTCTTGTTCTGAGGCACACTGAATTTTAGCCTCAATAGTGCTGTTGATGGTCTGCATTCATTTAAACGCTCCTGCTATTATGATTTAGGGCCTATTCCCAGCAGGTCTTCACACCACTCTCTATTAACATACCCAGATGTTAATCTGCAGATATGGGAAGTCTGAAACTACCATCAACGGAAATGTAAGGGCAAAATGAATACTCGATAGAAATGTCTATCACCATGTTTCGCCCCGCCCACTAGCCACACCCCTACCTGAATGTAATGAGTACCTGCACTTATTTTTCCCCATTTAAAGCGCTGGACAGGAATATATAGGTATTGTAGTCATTTATTTGTCGTGCAACTACTAGGCACTGTATGTTGTTGGAGATGTTTTGAACATCTTAGGTTAATCGTGATGAGTAACATTTTTCTTGCTATCCGGCTATATAGCTTAGCGGGCGTAGGCGCTGAAAGCAAGAGTGTGGGGGCGCTGCAGCACCCCAGAAACAAACATACTGCAGGTCAGAGGGTATATTGGCAATACAGATGCCTTTAAATTGTGTTTATCTTGTCACATTTGCTGTGCTTTCAAAGATAATGGTACAACATCAGGCTATATCTTCTGACTAATTGATCCTTTTTTATAACCAGGGTGTACTTTTATTTGTCTGACTGTAAAGTGAGAGGATTTTGTAAAAGTGATCCAGTTAACAATCCCGCTGGGGTACAGGAAGTGAAAGGAAAGGATGTAACATGTCAGGTGTTTTTTCTCAACACCTAGCATTTAAGAATAGGTAAAGGAACTATACACATATATTACATTATATTAGCAATTAGTGAAGCACTAATGAAGAACTTTTTTGTAACTCTCAAATGTGATAGAAACAGAGATTTTAATAGGATCAAAACGAATTAAGTCACTTTGCCTGATTTCCACACATTATCGTCTCTGCGCTACATAGTTTTCCCAGTAATACTGCATGTCTGTGCAAATGTAGTGGCCCTTTCAATGGAAAATGTGCTACCTGTAAATCACAGTGAGCTACCTAGCTAGTACTCAAAATGCACCACCGGCTACATACCACACCCTTACCACTCTCCTGCTGATGGGCGTGCCTCATTTGCTACACTTGTTCTTGGTCTGATGCTTGGATTTTTTACAATCCCTATGACTTCAGTGATGGCAGCACCCCTACTCTAAAAGTTGTTCCAGCACCACTATTAGTGGGCTCAATGCTAGTCCGAAATCATATGGTCATAGATGAGAACATTGCAGGGCCAATCCAGACATTCACTATTTCGAGGTCGATGCAATGAATGACATTGAATTAGGTCACAGTGACACACATTAAACAATGGCCCACAGCTTCAACCTTATTATAATCAATGTGCCTGCTAGGATTTCTTTTGGGGGTGCGTGTAGATTGAACACAAGTAGAGCAGATTATAAAACTAGACTAAACAGCGACTTTTTTTATCTTTTATCAGGATGTGGATGTAAACCGATACGTTTTTTTCTGTTTGGCTATGTTTTATTTCGCGCTGTCACATACCGTTTATGTGCTTGTCAGACTGTTGTAAACAAAGTGAAATCCACTGAAATATTTAGTGTAATAGCTGCGCGTATTAATGAGCTGGCAGAGAGACCCAATTGAGAACATAGTGCAAATCTAGCATTCGAATTCTTCCTTTTTGAGGAGCGCTAAAGCTCCAGTGATAACTTCACTAAATGACCCAGAGGGGAGTGGAAGAGGCGATGGAATAAGGCAGAGCCATTCGGGATAGGAGCGGGAGGAGGGTCAGAATAAAAGGCATTATACAGAATAAATGACCCTCTCTGTGTATGTCTCTAAGCTTGCAGGGGCAGCTTTAGTGCAGTATTAGACAGATTATTGATATTGTTGCAATTCTGTAATGTTAATATTAGTATTAATAATGTTATTATTATTTCTACTAAGTGTTATAGTTGCTGTCAATGTTGCCAGTTTCATTATTGTCGTTATTATTATTAATTGTATTAATATTAGTAGTGTTGTTGTTATGTACTAAATTATAGTATTTTAATATTGTCGTACAAATAATCGTCTGTCGACGAGGAGGTATCATATACAAACGTTTAGAGCTTGCTACTTTATAATTCTCTCTTAAATGTGCAACAATTATTTGTTAAGTTTAACTAACTTCTAAATGGCATCTGAATTACGTGTTTCTTTCCACTCGTCTGTGCGAACGCTCTCGTTCCATTGCTCAAGACGGAAAACTTCAAATAAAGTAGCTTAAATTATCGAATGTACATCTGTAATGCGTACTTATAGACAGAAAGCATGCTGATAAATTTCCATCGGAAGTGTAGAAAAACTGGCACAAGAATTAAGAGAATTAAGGAAAGATATTAATAGAAAGAAAGAAAGAAAGAAAGAAAGAAAGAAAGAAAGAAAGAAAGAAAGAAAGAAAGAAAGAAAGAAAGAAAGAAAGAAAGAACACTTAAAGCACAAAGAAAAATAGTGAGCTAAATGAGGAAGGAAAAATAGTGAGCAAAAGGGGATGAAAAAGTGTACAGAACTGAAAAAGGAAAGAAGTCAAAGGAAACGTTATTGGAAAAGAAATAAAAAGAAAGAAGATAATCAAGAAACGAAACTATGAAGCAAGTGGATTGTGCAAGAAAGCAGTGAAGGAGGAGGAAAGACACGGAGGAAAGAGAGGAAAGAAAGTATGAAAGAAGGAAGAAGCAACTGGAAGGCACAGAAAGCAGTCCCTGAAAAAGGAAAAGACAGAGGAAGAAAAAGAGGAAGGCAGGAAGGTAGGGATGGAGCGAATGCGCGTGAGCATGATGCGAATCATTTTACTGCTGATGGGAAGGTCAATCTTGAGCATCTCCAAAGGGAGCCCACACAAGGTTGAAAGAATTACAGCCATTTTATGACACTCCATAGTGAACACGGGTTACACACTTCAGCAGTGTTTTCTTAACAGATTTCCAGGTACAATGCTGTCATTTTGGGACAAATCCTCAAGCATGTAACCCGTGGGGCTCTGGAGGAAGCCGTCGACGCCTGTTCGGTTAATTTAGGTTTTTCTTTGTCTAATTATTGTAGGCACTGGGAAAAGGAGCCGAGCTCAGGGCAGTAAACTGACACTCGGACGCCGTGTGTGGCATCCAGGCCTCCCCCTGATGGAAAAAGCCTGCTTCCACTCAACTGCAGGTCAGTGACGGAGAACAGCCCCTGTGCATGCCGCGGCAGCCAGGGCGGCTCAGCTCGCGCGGGCGGACAAACGAGGCTCCGGGGCAGGGGCCGCGGTCACACAGCCCACTGCGCTCTGTCTAAACCCCGCTCTTCAACTTGTCAAACTCCCCCCTCCCTCCCAAACACCCCCTCCCCTCTAAGCCCCACCCCGCTCACCTTAACCAGGGGTTGTGCTTCGCACTTCACGTATCTTCTACATCCGTTTCTCTTGCGTTTTAAGTTTGTGTGTATTTATTTATTTAGCGCAGACAGGCTTTAGGGCTGTGCGACTGGTGCGGGCGCACTGGGCGCTGACCTTTGGAGAGGGCGCTGACCTCAGGTGGGGTGCTGTGGTCAAGAACAACATATAATTGGAGAGATGAGGGGAACTTTTGTCTGGTGGTAGTGAGAGAATCCGAGGAGGCGGTCATGGGGTATGGCGGTGCCAAAAAATGATTGTGGCACCAGGCGCCACAAGCGCTAAAGCCAGCCCTGAGTGCGGACAAGACCCAATCGTTGTCACTACAGGCCTTCCCTTGTTGGTCTCTTCCCCATTCCGTTTATATTCCTCCTCATGTTTGCTTTAAACTCTGTATTTTTTGTTTTATTTATTTCTACCTCGCTCCGTGTCAACATTTGCCTTTTTTTTTTACATTCTTTCTGTTATTTTTTTCTTGAGGGAATAATTAACTCCCTGCTCCAGGCATCGTTACATGCCCAATTTTTAGGTCTCGCCTGACCCAGCGCATGCGCTGGTCTGGCGAGACTTATTGAGAGGGCTCCAAAAAGTGCTACCAGGCCAGCCTAGACCTACAGTGCATGTGCGCGGGCGCGCGTGCCGATCTTGACGGGATTACTTTCACTTTCGCGGCCGCTTTAATGTTTGATTGTGATCACTTTCGCGGCCATAGGGCCGCTTGTTTATTTTTGTGACATGCATGAGTTGATTTAACCCACTACCTCACGCCCACAGACACTGTTTTTAATTAACCCCCGTCCCCCTTGCTGGTTTTAACCCACCACCTCCACCTCACGCTCTCTCTCGTGTCCGATTTCACCACTATTCCTTCTTCTCAAGACATATTTATCACAATGGCTTTTTCCATAACTCCGGAAGTCTACAAAATGCCTCGCAGGTCTTTTATCAGGCTCTAAAAAGATGGCTCATTAAATAACCCCATGGAAGCGAACACAACAATAGTCGTGCATATAGGAAGATTTCGACAAGCAACAAGACATCCTTTTCTCCTTTTGCACTTTCTCTCAAGCAGTATAGCCGGAAGTCACCAGACCTATGGCTGCGAATGAAAATATCACTTTGCACTCCTTTCAAACGCACGCACACAAACATACACAACATGTTGACACATGAGCGCTCAGGCGAGAGAGACAGATATGTGGAGAAGGCACCAGCTCTCCTTGAATTCTGAGCCACTGTTGGTGAGCAGGGACTGTTCCATTTCACTTGAGTCTTCAACCAAAATTCGAGGAAGAAGCCTCGAACCCTAATTCCAGAAGCAAACCGATGATCGAACAGAAGACCAAAGGCCAACACTGTCAGGTGCAAAGTGACACACGAGGTCTTGAAGAAGGAGGACGAGAAACACACCTGGGGTTTGGCAGAATAACAGATGCACACTTTTTATTCTTGAAAATTAGGTTGGAGAACGATTCATTAAAAGTCATGTTTGAAACCAGTTTGCATTGCAAATATTTAAGCTAGTGATTAACAAAACATCTATGTGAAAGAGCTCAAGCTCAAATAAAGTTTAAACCTTCAACACACATTTACACGTGTTTCCATTCTAGAGTAATAATGTTAAGTAGAAACACATTCTTCCCCTTCATCACCCGCATCCGCGTTCTCACGGGCCATTTATCAAAGGATAAATGCATTACAATACTATAGTTTCCAAACGAAAGTGCTACTAGACTATATAATATGAGGGAAGCTCCGGTGGATGTGAAGTGAATAGAGCCCGCAAGATCGTCTTTGTTTACCACAGAAGTGTGTCTGTACCCAGGCGCGCAATGCCCATTGGGCTGAATGGGCTTCAGTTCCCCCTGTCGTGTGTCTCACCCCGGTCTGCTGCTGTGCCCTCGGCTGCCCGCAGTCTTATCTCGGGCACGCCCGATTTTTAGGTCTCGCCTGACACAGCCATTGCGCTGGTCTGGCAAGACTTTTTGAGAGGGCTCCAAAAAGTGCTACCAGGCCAGCCTAGAGCTACAGTGCATGTGCGCGGGCGCGCGCGCCGTGCTTGACGCGATTACTTTCACTTTCGCGGCCGCACGGCCGCTTTAATGTTTGATTGTGATCACTTTCGCGGCCACAGGGCCGCTTGTTTATTTTTGTGACATGCATGAGTTGATTTAACCCACTACCTCACACCCACAGACACTGTTTTTAATTAACCCCCTTGCTGGTTTTAACCCACCACCTCCTCCTCACGCTCTTCCTCGTGTCCCCCACCCTTTTCCTTTGGGTCCTTTTTAACTTCATTCAGGTCTTTCAGCTGTTTTTGCAGTTGTATATAGTGAAAGCTCAACCCAAAGGTATTGGAGCACTTTACATGAGCACGAGTTACATTACACATGGCCACTTTCATTTGCGTTTTTTTTTTTCAGGTACAGGAAAATTAAGAGGTTCTCTAAGAATCACAGGATGTTGAGCCAATGACTAGACTCGTACCCGGTTCACCAGTTCCAAGGTCAGCAGCTCTGACCGTGGACCGTGGTGCCATAACCTGTCACTTTTTTATTTCCATTTCCTTTTAAAGAAAAATAATTTGTGGCGTTCGGAATTGAATTAACATTGATAATGTTATTTGTTTAATCACATAACAAATGAAACGCCAATAGGTTGTGTTGTATATTGTCGGATGGCTGACGTAATCCGATTGCAGCTCACATATGTTCAGTGCAGTGTGGTGCCTGGGTGCATGATACGCAGAAGAAATGCGTATCTAAGATTTCACATTATTGGGCAATGTTTTCCTTTATTCTGGCCCAGCACTCTTCCCACCCAACACCCTCACCCCCATTTTAAGTGTGCACAAATTGGGGCGGCTCTTCTCCTCAATCCGGGACAGGGGGCTCATGCGCAGCATTTTATGAGAGCTCAAAGTTCCGGCAGCGAGACAGTTTCTAAGAACTGTCCTCAGTCAGACGAGCTTCCCCACAGCTTGCTGCAGTGCACTCCTTAAAGTGGTTTTGACCGGCCGTCCAGCAAGAGCCGCTCTCTGACAGACATCAACGTGAGACCCTGGGACACATGATTAGCAAATGCTAGTACTGAATTCCAAGTGCATTTAAGTAGAGCAGCATGGCTAAAAAGTAGAGTTGTGCCACAGCTAATGTTTTCTTTACTCAAGTCCATGCGGACAGCAGCCCTTGCTGTTGGGCAACATGTCTAAGTAACAATGACAAAGCCAATAGATCTTGCATAGGCAAAACATATTGGCTTTGCTAAGGGTTGTTTTCCCTGATCTCAGCATAGCAATGCCATCAAGAGGCCGCTGCTCCGCAAGGACCAGTCAAAAGCAGCAACCTCATCAGGGCCTGGCATCCCTCACCCCTCTGCAGGCCTGCAGCACGCATCAAAACCATGACCCACCACAACTCCAATGCACACCAATCTGCTTCCGGACACTCCTGAGGGGATCTCCCTGGCAGTCACCTTGGGGGCCATGGGAAATTGCCCACTTTGCCCATGCCTTAAAATGTCTATCGGCAGGATCTTTACAGGGTAGAACCCCAAAGTGGAGGCACGTAGATGTTTTAGCCGATGCTTCAGCTAAGCGATGAATTTGTTCAAATCATTAATGAATCAAGTAACTCGATTACATTCCATCTTGGCATGGCTGTGAGCAATTCACACCCTTCTAAACTTTTATGAATACTCACAAAATGTCAGCATTGCTCCTGTTGGAAGGAGTTTGTTCTACTTCACAGGCTTATGTAGAAAGATGACCAAGTAGGTGTACTTACCCGCATGAGTAAATCAATATCCATTTGTGGAAATAGTCTAATTCTGATTCTGTGAAACAGGCTTTACGTTTTATAAACACAATTGTACGTTTTTGTGCACATATGTAACATGTGTTCACACATTATAATTAAGTAAGGCTTCCAGTGTTACGTTTTTGTTGATTTTCTACACAGCATACAGATGAAAATAGTGTTTTTCCCTGCATGTGTTAGATTTATATTAAAAAAATACAGAAAGTATGTCTTGTTTTAAGGGACTATCTATGCTGTCTATCGTTACCGTATGGCCAATGTCTGAAGGGACTGACAGTATTGTGGATTTAAAAGGAAAAGGTTTCCTTGTATATGTTTAGATATGCACGTTTTTGCAGTACAGTCCTAATGCTGTATTAGATATGTCTCCCTAAAGATCTAAAACGGGTCGTTTAACAGTTAAATCCATTTAGAAATGTATTAGCTGAAACTTATTTTTCACATAACACAATATAAATATGTATAAGCACTAAGAGATTATTTTATTTGCAGAATGTGCGCAATAAAATAAAATAAATACGGATGAATGCAGATAACAATGTAAAAAATACAAGTAGGACCGTGATTGGGACGCTGGGAGCTTTCTGCTGTAGTCCGGCAGCTGCTACTGAAGAGGCTGGTGGGACGAAGAAGCTGTTAGACCTGACATCCTTGGAATGGTGTTTCCCCAAACCTTTTGACCCAAACCCCAGATTTTTGCTGAATTCAATTTTGTTGCCATTCGGACTCTGTGCATCTCAACTCTACTAGCCAGGCTAAAATGCTTCTGCTCTCTCGCTTAAACGTGGTAAAATTGGACTACACCTAAATAGCACATTTAAGGGCACATGCATCATTGGAAATTGAGGTCACAAAGGGGCAGATTCTTAGAATCTGCTCCTTTGCTACCGTAATTTTTGCATTTGGGATGAATCATCCCAAATGCAACAAGCATTGGCATAGCCAATAGGTCTCGCTTTTGGGACCTTATAAGTTTTTAGCCATGCAACAGTTGATGTTATTGCACCAAGAATATTGTGCTGCATAACCAAATACTTATATGGTCCCAAAAGCGAGACCTATTGGCTATGCCAATGCTTGTTATAATTAGCGATCTGGACGAGCCTTTGGACTGTTTCTAATCGCTCCAGTTTTTGGCAGACAATGGAATTGAGGAATAGGCAGATACCTGATTTGCCCAAGACCACACAACGTGGTAAAATTGGGAAGTTGGTATTACAGTTTTAATCTCTTTCTTAGTCGACCAATTTAACAACTGAACCACATCCCTTAGGTGTTTCTTCGTTTTCTTTTCTTTACCTAAATGCCCTTTCCTCGGTTTCTTTCTTTCTCTGTCTCAATTTTTCTTCTTTTTATGGTGTTCTTTCACTGTTCTATTTTTTTAATTTGTTTCTTCCCTGCCCCTCTGTTCTATCTTAATTTCTTTTGTTTTAATTTCTCATCTTCTTCCATTCGTAATTTTCCTTGCTGTTTGACTTTCCATGCCTTTCTTTTTTCTGTTTGCTTATTTTCCCCTCTGTTTCTTCCTTCCTTTATGCCTTTCATTATTTTATTTTATTTTTATTCCCTATCTTTTTTCTGTGGGTAGATTTTGTTAACACGTGTATATAAAATGACATCAAAACAACCGAGTTTACCTGTGCATTTACTGCAAAGATCTGTAGCTCACTTGAATGTCGCAGCTTCGGATCCACGTCGGTTCACTTATGGCATGATTACGACTATGCACTAGTCCACTTTCAACTAAGTGGATTTTGAGGTGCTTGTTTGAGTTGACCCCTCTTTCAATTTGTCTTTTTTAAATTGGAAATCTAATTACTGATCATCTTTTGATGTCACTTGTATGATTTATTTTTCAAATCGAATAAAGTTTTAAGATTGATTGATTGACTATGCAGTAGTGTAAAAACTGTAGGTTACGGTAACCATCTCGCTCGGTGACTGGGGCTCCATGTATCTTAGCATTTCTTCATGAAAAGGGTTTTGATCTATCAGTGCAGGGACCCAAAATGGATGAGCAGGTATTATTGAGTCCCCTGCTCTATTCAAAAGGACAGAAGCTGGTGGGAATCTGGTCAAGCAATGTCGTGTGGTGTAGCAGCTTCAGGAAAATCCAAAGCCTGTTGGACCTTTGTCTTGGCGCAATTCATGAACTTTTCACAAAACATTGGGGGCAGATTTACAAGCCTTTTGCGACACATTACAACGTGACGCATCTAGGGAGATGCATCACTTGTAAAGCCCTGCGTCACATTATACCTGCATCAGGTATAATGTATGCAGGGTGGGCGTTCCCACGCAGGAAAGCCTCGTATAAGTGGCGCAATAAATTCTACAAGATTTCACGGTGCCACTTCTAGGACGCCACTGCGTCCAAACTTTACGCCTGCTTGGAGCAGGCGTAAGGAGTGACACATTCTATTGAGAATAGGCCTCCCTGTGGATTGCTGGAGTTGCGTTGTGCTTGCAACACGACTCCAGCAATGTGTGACTTTTGCGCCAACAGATGCATTAGAATTTCTGACGCATCAATCCGTGCGCCAAGATGTGCCGTATTGTAAATATGGCGCATCAATGGTGGTGCAAGGGTTTCGCATGGAGGCGCAGGGAAACTGACGCATCTACAGTTTCTTGTATCTGCCCCTGGAATTCCCCTTGGGTATTTCCACCTCACATTGGCTGTTGGCTCACATGGTTATGCCTTTTTCTCTTGAGTTGTGTTAAGTATTTGTGAAATTCTCACTATTCATCAGGCACTTTATTCATCAATGTAACTGTACTCATCCTCCAGTTTACCACCATCTCTGCTGTAGTGTGTATGAATGTCACATCTGGGGATCTCTCAAGATCACCCTTTTCCATAAGCATGCATTCCCCATTAGGAAGAGGGCAGAAATATGCACACATTCATTGCTGCGTTTGGTCCCTCTTTTTGGGGGGCAGATAGGATTGAGGCATCCACTGGTCCAGCAGCCTGGCAGAATATGTATGACGCCAATAGCTCTTTCACCATAGCATTTACCCCTGGAAACATGATCTCTTCTCACATGTACTTCTTTTTCATCACTCCTTGATGGTTGTATGTGTTTTGGACGAATAAACAACTGAAAGAAAGTGGTTTTGACTAAATGTTTTTGTTGAATCAATGCTGAAACATTTTTTAACAAGAATGGGTTTCAGCAGGTTGAGGAAATCAACTTGGTGAAAGCCTTTCCTGGGGAAAAAATCCTTTCCCTTTTTGTCCCACCTTAATCCCTGTTCCTTTTTGTTTCTTTTGTTAAAGACCCTCTACACTGCCTTCCATTCCCCTGGTAAGATTCCTCCTACCCCTTCACTTCTGTTTTTCACAAACCCCTTACTCTATAACTTTACTCCCTTTTTAAATGAAACCCCCATACTCCCTTTCATGCATTACTCATTTTTAAGAAAACCACTTACTCCCTCCTGTTTTACTCTAGTTATTTTAAACACCACTTACTACACCTCCTGTTTTACTTCCTATTTTAACAAAATCATTACTCTCCATCTCACTGTACTCACATATTTTTAAACAAAACTGCCTACCTCCTCCTGCGTTACTCCTGATTTTAAATGAACCCTTTACTCCCCCTCCTGTTTTACACCCTTTATTGATAAAACCGTTTACTCCCCATCTTGCTTTACTCCTCTTTTTTGTATAAATCTACTTCCCCTTGTGCTTTACTTTCTTTTTTTTACAAACCTCTACACCCCTTTCCGTTGCACTCCCTTTTATTACTTACTTACTCCCATTTTTCCCAAACCCCTTACTCCTCCTACCCATCCACACTGCCCCCTCCTCTATACCAGACCCCATTTCCATTCTTAGAGCCTCATTTACAATATTTTGCCATAGGGCAGCACCCCAAGTGTTCCTGCTTGCCTGCCCTACAACAAAAGAAAAGGGCAGGAATGCTCCATATCTATCAAATACAGTCATTCCGGTCCTCTTTCCCTGCGCTGGCTCTCAATTGGCTGCCTTGCGCCAATGCAGGCACCCTTGCCTCATGGTGCAAGGGTGTCTGTGTTGTGGGGAAGAATGTTTTTGTGCAGGAAGGGACACCTGCCTGCACAAAAACAATAGAGCAAAAATTAAATACCGAAGCAAACACAAGAAGTCCGTACAACTAAAATGAATCAGAATGAGTGAACCGAACTGATCAGAACTGAAAAGTCCATAGCATTCTTATTTTCTCATGGGTGGTCTTATTCCTTTTAAATCCTAATATCCTGGAGTGTACAAGCAGAAGCAACTGACACATGTTTCGTTAGTTGGACTTTTTCAAGCCTGAATGTTTTGTGAAATGAGCACTGGAACTTCCTACGGTTACTCCACGGATGTGCTAAATGATCTTCAGGCTTACCAAGGCCATTACGCTCTTCGGAGCTACTGACTCCGCTATGTCCACGCCTGCCGCTGATTTAATTCCCTTAGGACTGCATCCGATTTCCGTCTAATCTACGTTTGGAAACTGAACCTGGACGCATTAACCATAGCGGTTCAGTGAGATGTTTCTATAGAGACGCCCCTGTCTCTTTAGCCAATCTCTGCTCGTACTTGGGATGCCATACAAAATTGCTCCCAGGACTACTTTCTCTCATTGCTCATTTGACAAGACATTCAGCCTTGAAAAAGTCCAACGGACAAAACACTTGTCGGCTGCTTCTGCTTGCACACACCAAGATATTGAAATTAAAAGAAATAAAGCTACCCATGATGAAATAAGAACGCTATGGACTTTGCAGTTCTGATCACTTCAGTTTACTAATTCTGATTAATTTTAACTGAAGAGAATTTTTGTGTGTGCTTTCGTACTTAACTTTTGCTCAGTTTCTGCCAAGGACGTCACCCTAGGAAGACATACACCCCAGGTGGCCGGGTGTTCAGTACCACGATAGCACCTCCATTTTGTACTGTAAACTACTGAGCATGAAACAGCATCCCTAACTAATGTATATGGATGTGGGATTATTGTTGGCATAGCCACTAGCTGTTTTTGTATTTGCACAAAAGCAATAAATGAAGGTGATTTCAGCAGTACACATAAAAAGCTGGAAAAAACGAGGAGAAATAATGTTATTTCTCCTCGTTGCACCACCCCTATTGAGGCATAGGTTTTTGACGCATTCCCAGGTTTACAACTTGTTGGAAATCTGGGAATGTCTAAAATGTCATGAGAGAGTTTTGTGGGAACACCCACCGTAACGCCCATGGCATGCCTCCTTATCATAGTGTGAGGCAACACAGCGACCTGAACTGTGTTGCCTCACACTATAGCTACAAGGTCATGAAAAGCCACACAGGGTGGCTTTACATGGCCATATAGACATGGCTAAGCCCAGTGCGCCACCAACGTCACAAAAATTGGTGTTTCAGCGGTGCAGAGGGCCCTAGAGCCTGATCTACAATATTTTGCCACAGAGCAGCACTGCATGCCTTCCTGCAGCGCTGCGCTTCGGCAAATGCTATGGGTGTTATGTGGGAAAACCCACTGTAACGCCCACAGCACTCCTCCCCATCGTAATGTGAGGCAACGCAGTGATTTGCTCTGTGTTGCCTCACACCACATCTATGAGGCTATGAAAAGATGCGCAGGGTGGCTTTACGTGGCCTTGCAGAAATGGCTATGCCCTGTGTGCCACCGGAACATCACAAAAAGTAATGTTTCGGCGGCGCACAGGGCTTGCAAATGAG
The DNA here is from genome assembly GCF_964204655.1 of Triturus cristatus. Taxonomy (NCBI): domain Eukaryota; kingdom Metazoa; phylum Chordata; class Amphibia; order Caudata; family Salamandridae; genus Triturus; species Triturus cristatus. The sequence continues at coordinate 345,735,547 of NC_140588.1, read as the reverse complement.
CCCCTTAAGGCCTCATTCACAATATTTTGCCATGGGACAGCGCCGCAAGCCTTCCTACAGCGCTGCCGTACAGCAAGAGGAAAAGGGTAGGAATGCACTGTATTTATCAGATACAGCGCATTACATTCCTCTTTACCTGCACTGGTGCTCAATTGGCTGCCTTGGCCAACACAGGCTCCCTTGCACCATGGAGTAATGGTGTTTACGTTGTAGGGATGATTATTTTTGTGCAGGAAGGGACACCTTCCAGCACACAAACAATCAATGGAGGTAATTTCCTTTTTCAATGTGTGCTGCTGAATGCAGCACACATAGTAAGAGGAAACAAGCATTGGCATAGCCAATAGGTCTCGCCTTTGGGACCTTATGTGTTTAGCCAGAACATTTGGCTATGTTGTAGAGCATTGTGGGTGCTGTGCATTATGTTGAAAAGTTATAATAATAAGTGTTAAGCACTTTTGTTACCTTTATACAAACCAAGACGACATTATATACAATTGAACAACCTGATTAAAAAAAGATTTTAACATAAAAAATGTCTTCTAGTTTTTTTGTACTTGCACTGCTGGCACCTTCTTCCTGCCTGTTTTCATGCTTCCTTGTTTGTTGTAAAAAAAATTGTTATGGGGGAGTGGGACATAAATAACGGGGGTGTGGAGGTTGGAAAACAGTAATTTAATTAGAACACGAGCAGTGGATGGATACTAGGGGAGAATCAACAAATGCCAGATTCCAAGGGCAGACTGACGTGATGCTTAGGTGATATTTAGGTGATGCTTGGGTGATGCATAGGTGGTGCGCTGATGCAAAATGGTGGTGGTGAGTGATGTTTGGTGCTCAGGTGATGCCACTATATGGTGTGGATTGGAGGTACGTTGTGGATTGTGGAGTTGTGGAGTTGAAATATGTTGTTTGGTGTGTAACTATGTGGTGTGTATTGGAAATGTGTGGACTTGAATTGTGTGGCCTGGAACTGTGGTGTTGAGTGAAATTATGCTTAGTGAAATTGTGTCATGGTGTGGAGTGCATTTATGTTGAATGGTGGTATGTGGCATAGAGTGCATTTATGTGGAGTGTATTCATGTTGCATTGAGTAGAGTATAATTATGTGGCATGTAATTATGTGGCACAGAGTGGTATTATATGGAGTGTATCTATGTTGCATTTAGTAGAGTGTAATTATGTGGCGTGTAATTATGTGGTACTGAGTGGTATGTGTAGTGTATTTATGTTGCATTAAGGAGAATGTAATTACGTGACGTGTAACTATGTCGCACTGAGTGGTATCTGAGTGGTATTTTGTGGAGTGTATTTATGTTGCATTGAGTAGAGTGTAATTATGTGGCATGTAATTATGTGGCACTATGGTATTATGTGGAGTGTATTTATGTTGCATTGAGTAGAGTGTAATTATGTGGCATGTAATTATGTGGCACAGTCTTATTATGTGGAGTGTATTTATGTTGCATTGAATATAGTGTAATTATGTGGTACTGAGTGGTATTATGTGGAGTGTATTTATGTTGCATTTAGTAGAGTGCAATTATGTGGTGTGGAATTATGTGGCACAGAGTGGTATTATGTGGAGTGTATTTATGTTGCATTGAATAGAGTGTAATTTTGACGTGTGATTATGTGGTATTGGGTGGTATTATGTGAAGTGTATTTATGTTACATTGAGTAAAGTGTAATTGCGTGGTGTGTAATTATGTGGTACTGAGTGGTATTATATGGAGTGTATTTATATTGAATTGAGCAGAGTGTAATTATGTGGCATGTTATTGCGTGGCACTGAGTGGTATTATGTGGAGTGTATTTATGTTGCATTGAGTAGAGTGTAATTATGTGACGTGTAATTATGTGGCACTGAGTGGTATTATGTGGAGTGTATGTTGCATTCAGTAGAGTGTAATTATCTGGCATGTAATTATGTGGCACTGAGTGGTATTATTTGGAGTGTATGTTGCATGGGGTGCAGTGTAATTATGTAGCATATAATTATGTGGCACTGGGTGGTATTATGTGGAGTGTACTTATGTTGCATTGAGTAGAGTGTAATTATATGGCGTGCACGAATAGGCCTAGGCCTCAGAATGTGTACTAGATTAGCATGCTAACTGGACGAAAGAAAAGTTTGAATATCAGTTTCACATGCAATCAGGTCACTAGGGGCTGTGGAACATTCGAGTCACTAAGAGGGTGACAGTTCAGAAGTTTATTGATGGTGATACTGTTAGAATAGAGAAGGGTAGGTGAGAAAAAGGGGTAGATGTGTGAAAAACATTTCATAATATCCTGGGTTTATAGAAGAGTTCTGTCTCTCCATGTGGTGGGTGGTAGAAACAGGTCAAACGTTCATGGATGCCAGTAGCCCAGTAAGTGCACTGGAAGAGCACTGAAGGGACAACAGCAGTGTTCAGGCACACTGAAACTCATGTACTCTGGAATTCAGGAAATACGTAATTCAGTCACTAGTAGAGAAAGAATCCCATTTTAATAACCTGGGATTTAAAATGGTTAAATGCGGGCTATAATTGCAGGTATTTTATCGTATCGAGAAGGGAACATTTGAGGAAGCACCTCTCAATGTTTCTTGCGGCCACCGGGCAGTCTTCCTGTCTCCTGACGGGCACGGTCTTGCTAAAAGCCTGGTGAATATTAAAAGCCGTCTCTGGGCTTCTCTTTGACAGCTGCTGATGTCTGTGGCACTCTAGCCTCGGGTTGGTAATCGTTCACTGGACAACCAGGCACTAACGCAGCTCTGGCATGACACATCTGTCTCCTTTGCTTTTATCTGCAGCAGTAAACGTCAGGGAGAGGTTTTGGCAGCTGTAGTGAGAGCGCAGCTGATGTGATGTGAGAAGCATGGCCGGCCCAGGGTAATAGGCGCCATCAGCGCAGGGGGTAGTGCTTCGGCATGTAGCGCACTGCCCCTAAGCCTAGTGAAGGGTGAGACAAAGTGTCACTTTTATAGGGTGCCATGGTATGTCATTTGTGTGTTTTGGTTGTGAAACATCACAATAAATGCTGTGGGATAACTGTAAATATATGGGCCTTAAATTGACAGTTTCTGTTGCGCATCGCACATGCTCGAATTGAATCTGCACCCAGTGCACTGCAGTGAGCTTGCTCAGAGTCACCAACTCCCCTACCCCATGCTCCACGCTGAACCTGTGTTTTGACGCTGAAGGCATCGAGGGGCCGGCTGTCTGTGTGTAAAATGAAGGCTGCTTGATGTAGATTGTCGCTCACTTCCTTTAACAAGCACAAAACAAGCGCGGCTGCGAAAGTGAAAGCGACCGCGCTATAAATTAGTAACCTGATCCACGACCAGCTGCCAGCCTGCGCGCCGCTGCTCGCTCCCGAGACCCAAAGGCCATGGGAGTGAACGTTTAGAGGAAAGGCGGGACATGCACCCATCTTTGGCCATTGCGTGCTTTCATTATTGAAAGCCACACACAAAGGCCAATGGAATGTGTGGGAGGAGTCCGACCCACACGGAGAAGTCTCTGGGAAGTCTGCAGTGACCCGGTAGGAGTGGGTAGGTTGAGGCTGACGCGGAATTTGCACAATCCCTTACATATGAGCATTGACTTATGCGTGACCTACCGGGTACTGTTGAAGCCTGGTTAGTCTACAGCATTGGGTAGTTCCAGGTCTAAACAGGTACACTAATAGGTAGATACTTGGTTGATGTGAGTATGATTCCATGTCACCAAATTTTAAAGTGTAGATAGTCTTACCTCTCTGGTCCTGAAGAATCGCAGGTAGAATTTACTTAAAGCGAGAAACATGTTGACCTTCACTTACCAATGTGGACGCTCTAACCCAAGACATTAAGCTTAGGAGAGCGCCTTGTTGCTTGTTTTTACTTAGGGTAGTAGACCCCTAGAATAAAGTTTGGCGTTCCGGGTACTCCCAACCCTATTTTACATCACTTCCCAAAACTTCTACAACTGCACAGTTCTGGCCCCTCACCCCCACTTCACCATACGGCTATTGGAAAAAGATCTCCGACAAAGTGCCCCTACTACAGGGAGGCCGTTGGGTATTGCACCGCTGACACAACGAGGAGCAGCCCAGATGATGACGCATGACACCTGAAAGGGTGTGTGAGGGCATCACAATCCAATACATGGATCCCCAACTCTAAAACCCCCCCTGGGGTTTAGTTGGTCATGGTCTCCCTGACTCTTATACTCTATCACTGAGGAACAGCATAACCTTCATTTTGAATCAAGTCTGTAGTGATGCCAAGAGGCCCTCTCCTGGAGCAGTGCATGCACGCTGCACTAGGCTCGACCTAAAAACGAGAAGAAATAATGTTATTTCTCCTTGTTGTGCCTCCCCTGGGGAGGCATAGGCTTTTGATCCATTCACGGGTTTACAACTTATTGCAAATCAGGGAATGCATTAAATGCCATGGGTGTTATGTGGGAACACCCACCATGACGCCCATGGCCACCTCCCCATAGTAGTGTGAGGCAACGCAGGGACTTGCACTGCATTGCTTCATACCATATTTAAGAGGCCATGAAAAGCCACACAGAGTTGCATTACGTAGCCTTGTAGATATGACTAAGGCCTGTGTGCCACCGCAACATCACAAAAAGTGACGTTCCGGTGGCCCACTGGGCTTGTAAACGAGCCCCTTATTTTTTTGTCATGATGTCCTCTTTTTTCTCTTCATTTGCCTTTTCCATGAAAATATATTTTTGGGGAAAACATATTTTATCCGTCTGCCTGTTTGCGTCAGGTTGACTTTCTTCATTTTGGAAACTTCTTTAAAATTACAGATTACCATTCTTGATAGCCCCCATGCAACGTTCACACCACATGACATATAAGGGCTAATAGTATCAAAAGGTTAGTTCCTCTTAGTTACAAGGTTTCATCAGATATGCTTAGTTCTTGGGCATCGTTGACAAAAAGATGTAGTAGCATTAGGCATGCACATTTTTTGCCCCTTATTTATTTCTGTGAATCATAGCATTAGTAAATTCCACTATCGTGACTGCCTTTCAGAGGGCATGTTCTATCATATAGCAAACTTGAAACTTGTTTATCACCTTCACCTTTGTTTTTGAAGACGTAAAAGAACGTCTGTAAAACAAATGCTACTTTTCTTCTGTTCTGGTTTGTAGATTGGCAGTAGAGGCAGTAACAATTAGGTTCAAGGGTTTATGCTCTGAAGCCACAGTGAAGGCTTGACATGCAGATGTAGATGAATATATCTGCATTCCCGCCAAAGCAACATTTGCTTTTTAATTACAAGTGCCTCTTCATGGTAGGTCTGAAGCACTTCTGGGATAAGCAGTTGAGAGTGTTCAGATGGTTCCTTAGCATGGCACCCAGGGCAGGCTGCCATAGGGTTAAGCACCGGTTTAGTGAATTGCGTGGTTCACCCAGACAGGGAGTGTGGCTGTTGCTTGAGAAGGATCTTCACTAGGTCTGGGCCTAAAACTCTGCTCCGCTTGCGGAGTTTGCGGAATTGGGCAACTCCGTGTTCTGCGGAGAATGTGGAGTTACTGATATACTCCGCACTCGCAACAGAGTGGAGTTTTTTTTGTTGGTGCACTTGAAATGCCATTTTGCATGCGTGGGAGCGACTTGTTGGGCGCTTACAAGCTCCTGTGAGATTTCCTAACCGTTCGGGAGCACCACGAAATTTGCTAGCCACTGGTAAGCTTCCGTGAGGTGTTGTGGTCACTAACACAGCTTTAGGCCACACCGGCGACTTCATTTTTGCATTTGTCTTTGTTCCCCATGCAGTGGAACCAGCGGCCATTTTGTATAGTCAGTGTTCATAGGCCTGCGTGTGTTCTTTGTTTTTTAGGTCTCCTGTTTGTTGTTGTAACCATGTGGTTGGCGGCCATTTTGTGTAGCCAGCCAGTGTGCTTTTGCCATAGGCCTGCATGTCTTCTTTGTTGCAGCCATGCCTTCTTGCTGGTTGTTGTTGTTGTAACCATGTGGCCGGCGGACATTTTGTGTAGGCAGCCAGTGTGCTTTTGCCATAAGCCTGCATGTGCTCTTTGTTGTGGCCATGACTCCTTGATGGTTGTTGTTGTTGTTTTGTTGCATGTCATTTTTCTTATTTTTTTAAGGGAAAATGTTGCACAGTTTACTACATTTTCGCTGTGTTTGTTAATACATGTGCAATATTCTTTTAATTCAATATGTGGCCTAGTCTGCTAAATGCCCTTCCACCCAGTAGCCCCAATATCAGTTATTGATGAATTAAACAACTGTTTCTGTGGTGTCTATTGAATTCAAACTTCATTTAAGCCATTGATGGCATTGAATTAAAATACAAAAGGTGTTTTTTTGGGGCATTTTAACGTTTTTTCCCCATGGAAACAGTGTATAGAGTGGGGTAATGCCTTTGGAGGATGTGTGTTGTTGTGAAAAAGTTTAGCCCAGTTAATTTTCGTTTTTGGCATTGCTGAATTAATGCTGTATTCTCTGTGTTACCATCATGCCTCTATATGGCCAGTGTGTGAGTGTGTTTGCCATAAGCCAAAATGTGTCTTTTTTCCCCATGCCATGTGGCCAGGTGCCAGTTTGTATAGTTAGTGTCAAAAGGCCTGCATGGGTTCTTTGTTCCAGGCCTCCTGCTTGTTGTGACCATGTGGCTGGCGACTATTTTGTGTAGGCAGCCAGTGTGCTTTTGCCATAGGCCAGCATGTGTTCTTTGTCCCCCTTGCCATCTTGCTTGTCGTGACCATGTGGCTTGCGTCCATTTTGTGTAGCCAGCCTGTGTGCTTTTTCCATAGGCTTGCATGTCTTCTCTTTGTTCCCAATGCCTTCTTGCGCAGTGTTGTTGTTGACCATATGGCACTGGCTGGAAGCCATTTTGTGAGTCCAGCCAGTGTGCCCCTTTGCCATAGGCTTGCATGGAGGTTGAGATAGCTGTTTAATAAATTATATGCTTGAGGATAAGTTCACTTAATAATTATTTTTTATTTACATTTTTTTAATTTTAGGTTTTTTAATGTTAATTTGTGTAATTGTTTTTTAATTTTACCTTCTGATTTTATTTTTTAATTTAAAAAAATGTTTACAGTTTTTTAATTTTCATTGTTTTTAATATGTTTTAAATTGTAATTTTTGTTATCAACCCCTTGTCTGCTATAGACGCACAACAGCATTCATTGTTTAAGGATTATTCCATTGTCCCCCACACCTCCCTGAGTGCCACATCCCATTCCCAACTTAATGCACATAAAGCAAACAGTTACATCTGTATGTTGTTTTTGTTCTTGCTCTTTCTTATCCTTCCTGAGTGTAGACCAAGAAACAGAAAGTTTATGTTGGTGTGGCTTTATGAATTGATACACTGTATTGTTAATTATTTATAATAACTTAAGTAACCAGTGACCACACTAAATTATATTGTTTGTTTGTAGTACTAATTGAACTGCAACAATGCCACGTCTTACTGATGTTCTTCTTGCTTGTTTGCTTTTAAGTGCACAAGAGACAAAATCACCCACAGTACTGCCAGACAGAAGGCCTGTGCACGGCGTGACGCGTGATCAGTGACCACACAACACGGACATCTCATCAGCTTGGAAACTAAATGCCACTGCCAACTGACAGCTTCAAGATTGCCCCAAAAGAAAGGGGCCAGTGAGGATGAGAAGAAGAAGCTGATTTGCATCACTGGCGGACGGCTGAGACCTTTTTGGCAAACTTGTGCCTGCTCCACCGGCCTCCGGAGAGCAAGGTGCAAGCAGCATCAGCGGACCCACACCAAACTATATAGAAGCCCATGTCTATTACCGAAGCAGCCAGTCTAATCACGGCAACACCGACGAGAAGTGATGCTGAAATGGAATTATCTCTTTGCAAAGTAGTACCCAATCGTTGCAGGAAACTCAGATAAGTGGATAACACCAGCAATAATAGTTCCTCCCAAAGTAGGAGCAGTTCAGGAGATTGAGCTTCATGCTGAGGAAGTAGAAGAAGCCACTCATTTCGAAGATCCATTGTCTTCCAGATCTCCAACAAGAAAAAGAAGGGTTAGTCCACCATCTTCTTCTCCAAGCCCCCCTTCTGATGATCAAGACTCCACTTGGATCCTGCCTCAATTGTGCATCTTTTGCTCAATCTGAGAGTGAGACACACCAGCAGAGACTAGGGAAAAGGAAGGTTCTTGAAAGCCTTAGAGTTATGGATGTAGCAGAGGAGGATGATGATGAGCCAGTCATCATCGATGTTAGCCCAGCCCCAGTGGAGACCGAAATTACCCCATCTCAACCTGCTCTGAGGGATGTGGCACAGATACTACCACCACCAGCTGCTATATTTTCAAGGGCCCGCAGCGACCTTCATCCACAACCACCTCAGTAGAAGTAGAGAGGAAAACGTCAAAAACACCCACCCACCACCAGTTCATCCGACATTGTCAGTGGCACCAACATCAGAAAGTCGACCTCCCCAGTTTGGAACTTCTTTATGGCTAGCAAGAAGGAGCTGAACATTTGCCATATGCACCATTTGCGTAGCAAGTGTTAATCGGGGTAAGCTTGGTACAAACTGTGGTACCAGAGACCAAACAACCCATTTGAGAAAACACCACACAATCCACTGGGAGGAGCACCTTGGCAGCCAAAAAAACTGCAAGTGGTGTTGGTGAAGGGGGTGGGAGGCTGAGCAGAGAATCCGATCCGATCACGGTGGAAAGTGAAGAAGAGGAAGCCATTTTCATTACACAAATCAGCCCTGTCCCCAGCACTGCAGTATTAACACCTATATCAGCAACATCACAATGGCACAAGACTCAGGTCAAGACACCAAGGCAAGAGCATACAGTGACTTCCCTGCTGAGATGCACATTGAGCATACCACCGTCTGCTATCAAGCAGTCACCTGCATCAGTGGCACCAGAAAAGAAAAAAATCCAGGCTACTATTCCTGGCATGTTTAGGCAGGAGGGTCAGTACGAATGCAACCACCCAAAAACACATTTGTATGACGTGAAGCTGGCTAAAATGTTAGCACTGGTCCTCCTCCCTTTTTCTTTTAAGGAAGGGGTGGGTTTTCTAGAATTTGTGGCAGCCATATGCCTGAAATGGAAGATTTCCAGCCGGTCCTATTTTGCCAGAGTTGCTGTTCGAGCGCTACATAATGATGTGCTGGAATTGCTTGGACAAGCTTTGCAGCAGAGTGCTGTTCATGCTATCCTCTCGATGACAGACATGTGGACCAGTTGGCAAGCCACTGATTACATGTGTATCACTGTACACTGGATCTCTTTTGTGGGGATTTAGAGAAATTATATTTGCAGATGTTGACATCGCTGAGATTTTCAATGACGCTTGGAAGCATGCAATAGTAGCAATGTTTGCTATGGAGAAATCCCATACTTCTGCAAACATCTTGGAAGACTTTAACAACAAGGTAATTGAATAGCTGCGGCGAAGAGGGCTTAACATTGGATTTGTTGCCACGGACAATGGCAGTAATATAGTTAAGGCATGGCAGATGGTGGCTTTTTCAGGGTCCTTTGTTTGGCGTACTTCATCAACATCACTGTACAGGACTTTCTCAAAAAAGAAGACAGAGTCAGCAACTTACTGTCCACCTGCAGAAGAATATGGACTCATTTCAGCCATTCTTTTACACCCCGGAAGCAGCTGAGGGTCATTCAGCATGATAATAGAATTTAGAATGCAAGTTAACGCATTCATACAGGAGGTGCCAACACGTTAGAACTCAATTTATTAATTTTGCAACATCTGTTTGAGCAGTACATACCGATGAATGAATATGTCATGCAAAGAGGGGATGCAACTGTGAAATTGAGATGGACCAATTTGGCCTAGTCAAATGGCTGACAAAGGTGCTGCTTCCTTTTGAGGTTTTCACACAGGAGGTCAGCAAGGAGGCAGTACCATGGGCCAAGCTATCCCGTATATGCTAAAGGAACAGCTAACGAATGTGGCTGAAATGTACACAGGTGTGGATGAGAAAAAGATGTGTATGAGTTAATAGAGTGCTTAATCATTCGCTTATCTGTTAATACAAGGCTGCAAAGAGACATTGTGTCATCCAAACATTACATCTGTGCCACAATCCTTGATCCACGGTACAAACCATTACTGGCAACTTTCATTCCATTTTCAAATGAGGATGTTTCAAATTACAAAATGTAGATTGCTGAGCAAGCCAGTGACCTAGAAAAAGAACAGCTGGGAATTAGAGGCCCACTCCTACAGGACAGAAGTTATGCTGTGAAGCCTTCAACTTCAGAGCCTGAGGGCAGTGCTGTTGGCTCACAGCAGCCAAAACCAACAACAAGAACACCAGCAACAACAGGAACAGGAGCATCAGCCCCAGAATCTACATATGACTGGTTTCTACTGGCAGGGCTCAAGTCCAGTGCAGAGGTGAAGGCAAAAGAGGTTGAGCAAGGTGGGGCACCATTGACTATTGCGAGGATGGTCCAGTCCTATCTGGATGACCCAACAGAGGTCTATCTTGATCAAAACCCATTGGTGCATTGGTATGGGAAGAGGCGCCAATGGCCAGTGCCCAGCAGGCTGGCAATACAGTATCTGGCTTGCCCGGTAGCCAGTGTGTCTGCTGAGCGTGTGTTCAGTGCAACTGTTGCAGTTGTCACAGTGAGAAGAACCAGCCTCTCACCCCAAAACGTGGAGAGATTAACCATGATCAAAATGAATCAGCACTTTATACCACCAAATTATACCATACCTGAAGTAAGACAGGAGGAGGTTGAGGGTGATTGGTCTGACTAAGGTCATTGTAGTAGTGTATAAGCTGACCTACTTCTGGGCGAACCACCTGAGTTTGAGGACAAACTCCACTTCCCTGACTACTAGGTCTGGGCCACCAACCACAGAACTTTCTCTCTCTATCGACGAGCTGCTTTGATGACAAAACAAAATATATAGCATGGGGAACATTATATTATTTTGTTTGTGTCTGACTGACTAATGTAGCCCCACCATTTTAGACACACTTTATTGCCAGATTGGAGTTGCCCCACTGTGCAGTGAAGAAGCCCCCCCCCATTTTCCCCAAGGACATTGGAGAGACAAATGTGTGCCTGCCTCCATCCTGTGCCTATCTATTCTGTCTTTATTCCCTTAGCCAGACTGCCCCACATTATTTGACTTACAAGACTGGCCAATAAGTGTTTCATGAAACAATGGACTGGCAATGTACCACCATCACTGAGTTTGAATTAGAACAGGTAAATAGCATGCAAGCACCAAAGGATGATATATTATGGGTGATTGTTGTTTGTGAGTGCGTTGAGATGATTCATGTGGTGGCAGCCAGTGACACTGGGTGTTTGCTTAACTATGAGTATTTAGCTTGATTGTGATGTTTTACAATGTTCGTGGCCTAACAACGGGTGATCATTTTTTTCCTGAAGGTGATTATTTCCTTCCCCTTTGACACTTAGCGAGATTTGTTTGCTGGGTCCACACAGCTTTGTTTTCTGCTACACTCCTCAAAGACCCAACCTGTCCTTTTAGCTAAAAAACACAAATCTAGTCTACACAAAAAATGACTCAATGTTTCCCTTGTTGTTCATCAACAGCATTGCACTACACGTCGATCTATTGCATTTGATTCTGGACTCAGTCGATATGGAATTGGACAAGTTACTCGGAGTCAGTGGTATGATGGAAGGACTCAAGGCGTGACTAATTCAACAACTGCCACCAGAAGAAGGAAGCCATCAACTTCACAGAAACCAACAGAGTTTGTGATGACTCTAAAGAGGCCTAACTAACTCTGTGGAGTGGTGGTGAGGGAGGTACGTTGATTTTACTTGATTTGGAAAATGCAGTGTTGCTGAGTGTATGTGCTGCTTGCTGGCTCAAATGTGAAACTATGTGGCGGTTGGGTGGGGGGGCTTTTGTAGGTAACTGGAGACAGATATGTGGTGATTATCACATTATGCATGTGCTAGGGTACATATTATTATTATGATGATGATTATGACAGTTTCGCTCTCACCTAATTATTGATTACATACCAGTCAAAAAATTAATGATTGCAAAAAGGACTATTATTCTTTCTTGCACTGCCTCTGAGTCTTCTTGGTGCACTCCTTATGAAGTTTAACTTCTGTCCTTCTCATTGATTCTACAATATAATTTTTGTTTTACAATCCACAGGCCTTCGCTTCTGGTGCACAAAAAGGCAAAAGCACCATAGCACTCACGCTTACCTTACTGGACCGCATCTGCTAGGCACCCAAGATTGACGGACAATGCAAGGAGAATGCAGACGCACCTCCCAATTTGACAATACAGTATCATTTTTCTTTCAATAAACATTTTTAGAACTGTGTGTTTTTTGCCTCTCTCCTACATAATTTGTATTTACTATTTTTCAAACCTAGATGGCAGAACATTTAGATATATAATAATATAATAAATTGGGTCTCTCTGGGCTGACGGACTGTTTTGGTTACACTGCATTGATTTAAGTTAAATGTGTCATAATCATTCCTTCATTTGCTTTTCCTCCCTGAACAGATTGATGATGGTTGGCTGCTCATTGCCCAGATGAATATTGTCTTTGAGTAGTGTTTGTCTTTGTCACACCTTTCCCCAAATACCCTTTTCCATCCATTCATCAAACCCCTAACCCTCTTCCCTGGGCTGTGCGATTTATTGAGGTGTGACTTTATAATTTACACCATTAATTGATCACACACTAGGTGGGGCTGATGTGGTGAACGCAACACCAACTTGGTGCAGGATCTTCAGTTCTAATCCTATTACCGAAACAATAGCCCACACTGGCCCCATTTACCCACCCATGCATAAAAGTCATTGATATTTTAGATATAGAAGAACATCATTCATCAGCATCATCATTCAGGCATTGTGTTGCGTAAACGCCTAACCTTGTCCCTATCATGATCCAAGTATTTACTTCCTTAGTTTTAAATAAAATACTAGCACACTATTGCTCTGAATATTTTAGTACTGCATGCTATATTTTCACTATCAGGTATTCTTTATTGCATAGTAGTATGGTCTCAATTTTTTGTAAAGCTATGACATAATAATATATATATAACCAGTTAAGTCTGTTTTCATTTAAATTTATTTTGTTGCCTGCGATGAATAATCCTTCCGATTAATCCTACAGTTAGAGTTTACCTAGTTGGAAGTGGGACCTCGCTTCTTCACTGTTTGTGCACTTTTTACTACCTCCACCATGGCACCTTGAAAAAATATGCAGCCCATGCTTCATTTTGTACATTTTGTTGTTGTACTTGTAGCCAATATAGGCAATGGAAAGTGGAAAGTTGTAAACCCCCACTTCCACCACCCCTTAGTGGTCAGTTGCAGACTGCAGAGACTGGGAAAGTAGTAGTATGGCATGGGTACCACATAACTGTTATACGTCATCAGTATATTTTAATAAACAGGCTGCTTCTAAGCTAAAACTGGTAGCAGTGCAAAGTAAAACGCCCCAGTAAAGATCACAAGCACAACAACTATATTTATTACCCTAACAACAATAAAAACCCACCCCTTCTACCATAAACTACCCCACCACACTCCCGCCCAAAACAATTCTCCCCAATTCAAACCAATGATCAAAATGTCCTAAAAAAGTAAACTTAAAGCCCAAACTGTCCCAGTCCCAACTGCCATCCCACCCACAACAAGTCCTAGTCCCACTCATCTGCCTGGCTTCCATCTTAATCTGCCTAACTTCAGGTCCAGCCTCACCATGATGTGGCAGAAGTTGTTAACAGAAATTGAAGGAGGGCAGAACTGATGGAACGTTGGTGGGCGGCTGCCAGTGCAACTTTGTAATCGTGTTGAGACTGAGAGGCTGGAGGTGCTGGGGGCTGGCTGGGGACCTGGGCAGCAGCCTCCTCCTCCTTCTCCTCCTCCTGGGCCACCAGCCATTGGTACGCGTCCTGTATCGCCTCCAGAGTTCTGCAGCCGCAGTTGGGCTGCTACATCCTGCCCATTTGGATGACCACCACTGACAGCAGGAGAAGCTAGCAAGAAAAAAGAGAAATTGTGAACAATGCTCTGTGCAAAACACTTGTTTAAAATTATGTAGGGGGTCGCATAGTACCATTACATTGCTGGTCCCTTAGGGCCATTCGATTTGGTGTGATGAAAGTCACAGCCATTACCCACACGTGCCTGACATAAAACTAAATGCAAATGGCAAATGCACTAACTGTCTGAAAGGAATTAAGGCAGAATATAAACACAGCACACCCGTTATTTCCTAGTAAAAAAAAACTAAACAGACAATTTGTGTGAAAAAATAAAAATCAATTACCTCTCGTTAATGAGTAAGGCATTATGCACTTTGTACAAGTATTCTTTCTCTTGTTGTGCTAAATTAAGGGAGGCATGCTAGCTCAGCTGGCGCCCTAATTGTACTTGTCACTAGTCATACTATGCTACTCTCTGTAGTCTGCAGCTGGGGCAGCTGTAATGGACATTTATCATATTCCAATTGACCTGCTCTTCTCCAAAATGCCTTTCAATCTTAACCTGACTACAAGGCAGATGAATATTGATACACGTCACGTATCATTCATGAGGACATCCTGTCTGCTGTACGTAGACGGTGGGAAAAGCGATGCACTGCAGTACAGGGAAAGGATTAACAAACTGGATATAGATTGTTTTTTACACTTTCGTCACAGGAATATGCGATGTTACATCGCATGCGATTACAATGCGGTCGGTACAACGACCACGTTGTTACAACGCAAACAATTACATCGCAAGTCGTTTCTAAGACTAGCTGTAGGAGGCGTGCTGGATTTAGGAATAGTATAATTTACTATTCCAACTCCAGCGTGTGCAACAGTACAGAAGGTGTTGGAATAGTAAATTATACTATTCCTTAGTTTAGCGTGCCGCCTACAGCAAGTCGTAGAAACGACTCATGATGTAATGGTTTGCACTGTAACAACGCGGTCGTTGTAACAACTGCGCTGTGATCGCATGCGTTGTAGCACATGAAATGTAAACGCTGCTTCCCTCGTCACAGAATACCCCATCCGCAAAAGTCAAGGCAGTTACTTAGTCCCACTTCACTTCTTGGCCTCACTCTCCACGACACTTTATAATTTATTTTTCCAACAAATGCATTTGCTTAGCAGTAATTAAAAGCAAAGTAAACTTAAATTACTCTACTGCAGGGTAAGTTAGAGGTCAGGTAAGTAGACATTTCACTGATCAACTTGTGCCTGAGCTTTGGCTTCTGAGTCACTGTGGTTGACAATGTTGAAAGGGAAGAATTTGAACAGGTGTAAATCCATTATGGAAGCCATGATGAAATATATCACTTGGCCAGAAAAATGTGGTGCATGCAAAGAATGGGTTTTTCAAATTTTTGGTGAGGCTGGGGGGACAGAACTTGGGAAAGAATAAAGGAGTGAAGTACTGGTAGGAAGAGACTGAGTGGGCACTGAGAGGCAAGGGAAACAGACTTAGTTATTTTTGCATTACTATTCATTGAAAACTTTGTAAATGCCACATTAACTACTCAAGCAGACACACATTGCACAGCCAACACTACAGTGATAAATTGAATCTTGCAGCGGTTAGGTCATCATGGGTGGCACTTGCAAAATACTATGGGTATGGAGGGAGGTGATGATTGATGATGGGTGGGATACAACAAATATCTGCTGTGCTTAAAAAAATACTGTGAGTCAAAAGAGTAAACAGAAATACCACCGACACTCTTTGAATCAAACCTTTGATAAAAACATTCTAAGCAAGTGAAGTGGGTGAGCATGCCCCTATCCAGATTGAAGAGCTCCCTTATTTTTTCATCCAAGCAATTATTCATTCATTATTTTAGTATTCCTCACCCTTGGCTTAAATACACATGTTTAAGCTTTACATACATTCTCTCATCCAGTCTTTCTCCATTGAAAACCATCCACCCACATGTATCCATCCATCCAAACATTGCTATCAATGCACAGTTCACAAACATCCATTTGCCCATGCACGCATCCTTTCACCCATCCTGCTTTGACCCACCCTAGCATTCCTTTCACCCACCTAGGCAGGCATCCTTTCACCTAATATAACAACAATGCATCACTACAGTTCGGTTACATTATCTTCTATCAGATTCAAAATATGTTGGGCATTTTGTTGGTTGGCAGTGTTTGAAAATCCAGGTAGTCAAGCCAACCAAAAACTTTTTGTAATGGAGGGGCAGAACTATGATAAATATGAGTCAATGAAGCGCAACAAAGGGGTGGAATAATTGATCAACAAAGGACATATGGTCTTGGTTGGTGAATGCAATGGACCGTCTACATACTTCGAGCCATGCTGCATTATCTTCAATTGCTGATATACTGTAATAATAATAATACATATACAGCATTGGGGGGTCCACCATGACTATGGTCACTCTCTTGTTTTACTGTTCGAGCATGAGCAAGAAAAAGAAAGCCTTCTCAACAAATATGCGTACAATACCTTACTTGGGCATGCACATTTCACAGTAGAGTAGTACGTAGTACCTGACCCAAAATGGATTCCCTAAGTCTTACAGTACCACCATGCCACAAGATATATAAGGCGAGAGGGAAAGCTTACTGACAAAGCAGAAGAAAGGAAGCTACAGAACAGACAGACTAGTACTGATAGTTTGATGTCAAGTACAGTAACTTGAACTATAGAACATAAGTAAATAGGATAATGCAGGGATAAGAATAATTTAGGAAACAAACAAATAGAACAAAAAGGATTTGGGAAAAAATTAGGAGACAGGCACAGCAAAAAGGAGAAATTATTTTAAATGTGGAGCTGTAAAAGTTAGGGAAAAAATAATAACATTATCAACAGGAGGACTTACTCTGGCCAGCAGAGCCATCTGCTGAGGCATTTGTGAGTCAATGAGGCAGTGGCACATCCAGCTCCCTCACCCACCTCTCTGAAACCTCCAGGCCAATCCCTCTTGTTGCCCTTAGATGCTAATGTAAGAAATACATAAAATAAGATTAGTGGTCCAGTTAATAATAATCTCCAGAAATATATTTTGAGAGGGAAAGGCAATCACAGTACCACTGAACTTTTCTAAATCAGATTTCCTATAGTACTACTAGTATTGTGGACCTATTCCTAATTTCCTAAACCTAACCCTATTCCAAATTTCTTAACCCTTTTGGTGCTCATGACGGAATGGTTCCATTATGAGCACATGTGCTCCTGTGCTCATGACGGAACCATTCCGTCATGAGTACAGGAGCACTAAATCCCTCTGCTGCAGACAGCAAAGGGATTTCCTTTTTTTTCGTTGGCCTCGGGAGGTTGGGGAAGAGCTTCCCCAACCTCCCAAGGCGATTTTGCATTTCCAATGCGATGACGATCACGCGCATGGAGCGTTGACGTCATTGCATTGAAAATGAAAATGAAACTTAGTTTCAGTTTCATTGTTTCGGTGCTCGTGGGGCTATCTCAGCTCCCCGAGTACCGAAACACTTGGCAGAGGTATCGTTGGAAAGGGGAGAATCTCCCCTAGTGAATCCCTGCTTGGGGATAGCCCCAGGAGGGCAATGCCCAAGCAGGGATCCAACCACTAGCCACAAAGGAGGGGGGAGCAGCCCTTTGGGCAAGGGCCTTTGCTCCCCCATAACATTTTGCCACAGACATTCTTTCTGCCCGTGGGGGCAGAAAGCAGTCTAGATGCCAGGGATTCTTTTTTTATAGGCCAGAAGTGGGGGCTGCCCAGAATGGGCATCCCAATGCCCCACTCTAACCCCCAAAGAAGACAAAAGAGGCGGATGGGGCAATAGCCCCTGATCTGCCCCCCAGGGGGGCAGGAATCCCACTAGGCACCGGGGATTTTTTTTATATGTGTAGGGGTGGGGGCTGCCCAGAATGGGCAGGTCAATGCCCCCACCCCCGCAAGAAATGCCATAGTCTTTCTGCCCCCAGGAGGCAGATGGGGGCAATAGCCCCTTATGTGCCCCCGGCGGGGCAGAAACAACACTAGGCACCAGGCATTTTTTGTTATACGTAGGGGTGGGGGCTGCCCAGAATGGGCATGCCAATGTCCCCACCCCAAAAATTTGCCACAGTCTTCCTGCACCCCGGGAGGCAGATGGGGGCAATAGCCTCTTCTCTGCCCCTTCGGGGGCCGAAAGCCCACTATGCACATGGGGTACTTTTTTTCAAAATTCAGGGGTGCGGCTGTCCAGAATGGGTATGCCCATGACCCCACCCCCCAAAAAAAGATGCCACAGTCTTTCTGCCCCCCAGGAGGCAGATGGGATCAGTAGCCCCTGATCTGCCCCCGGGGGGCAGACAGCCCACTAGGCACCAGCGATTATGCTGGCTTTTTTATAAGTATGGTTGGGGGTTGCCCAGAATGGGCATCCCAATGTCCCCACACCCACCCAAAAAATAGCCACAGTCTTTCTGGCCCCCTTGGGGGCATATCGGGGCAATAGCCCCCAATTCCCCCCTTCCTAGGGTGTCAGAAGGCCCATACGCACTGACTTTTTTTCGGAATGTGCCTACCTGTGGATTTTGGGTCCTAGTGCAGCTGGCACACAAGGAAACCTAGCAAACCTATACATTTTTGAAAACTAGACACCCAGTGCAATCCAGGATGTGGTGACTTGTGTGGTTCTCACTAGGTTCTGTTACCCAGAATCCCTTGCAAACTTTGTCCAAAAAACCCCACATTTTCCTTACATTTCTGTGATGGAAAGTTCTGGAATCTGCACAGATCCACAAACTTCCACCCACCCAGCATTCCCCAAAGCCTCCCAATAAAAATTGTACCTACCTTGTTTGGGCATACCTACTACACGCAACAAGAAACGGCCCAAAACGCAACATGGACACACCACATTTTTACACTGAAAACTGACCCTTTCTTGGCAAAGTGCCTAGCTGTAGATTTTGAACCCTGGCTCTGCCGGCACCTAGGGAAACCTAGCAAACCTATACATTTTTGAAAACTAGACACCCAAGAGGAATCCAGGATGGGGTGACTTTTGCGGATCTCACCAGGGTCTGTTACCCAGAATCCCTTGCTAACCTCAAACTTTGAAAAAGAAAACACATTTTCCCACATTTCTGTGATGGAAAGTTCTGGAATCTGCGTTGGTCCACAAACCTCCACACACCCCGCTTTCGCCAAAGTCTGCCAATAAAAATGGTACCTCACTAGTGTGGGAGGGTCAAGTACCCGCAACAGGCAAGGGCCCAAAACTTATTGTGGAGACATCAAAATTACCTAGCACAAAACGACCTGGTTTTGCAAGGGAGGGTACCTGGGTTATTGGCCCTGGGCTCAGCAGCCATCTAGGGAAACGTACAAACCCCACAAATTTCTGGAAAAAAGACACCCTGGGGAGTCCAGTGAGTTATGGCTTGCATGGATCCCCAAAAGTTACCCAACCCAGAATCCCCCTGCAAACCTAAAATTTAGCTGAAAAATTCACATTTTCCTCACTTTACCATCCGTCGTCAATGAATAGATACTGACACCATGGGACATTTGTTTTTCACTGTTTATGTAACTACAGCGTAACGCATTTCGGCAGTCTCTCCTGCCTTTCTCAACCACACTATATATCTATCTCTTTCTCTCTCTCTCTCTCTATATATATATATATATATATATATATATATATATATATATATATATATATATATATATATATATATATATATATATATATATATCCTGAGATAACTCAAAGACACTAATTTTTACACTCTACTTACTGGATGAATCGTGTTGCCTATGTATAGAAGTTGGCATGGACATTTGAGGCAATATATACAGAATAGTGTATTACATGACATAAACATTGCTATTGTTTTAGGTTGTTTACACCCTGGCACTGTATAGCTAAGCACTTTAGTGCTGTTCTTACATGCTTTGCACTGTGTGCATGGAAAAAATACTGTAATCTCATTGATCCTAGGATTTAGCGCTCTTGAGGCTAGATGACTTTGGACAATCATGTCCTTGATCGAACGACTCTTCCTATAGGTGACTTTAGGAAACTCTTGAAGTGTTTTGCCAATCACAAAATCTGTTTTCAAGATGTTCCAGTGGCGCCATAGAATTTTATTTACTGCCCCCGCTTCATTTGAGAATTTGATGATAAACCTAAATTCATTAACTGTTTCATTTTTAGGTGTTCTGTTTCTAAGTAAAGTATTGCGGGATATTTTTGATGCTCTCACTTGTGCCTGACTAAGTACATCTTCAGTATAACCTCTTTTTCTAAATCTATCTAGAGCACCTTATTTTTCTATTTCATAATCTTCATTACTAGTGCAATTACTTTTAAGGCGCAGCAATTCTCCATATAGTATGCTGCGTTTGAGGGGACGGGTAGGATTTCTGGTGGCTTCAAGTACTGAATTACCAGCGGTTGGTTTGCAATATAACGTGGTACAGATTTGTCCCTCAGCTATGAAGATCTTGGGGGGATCTTGTTTACCTGCCGTACTCTCTGCTCCCTGGACACTGCAAATGCCGCAGCTTCCTCAGCCTGCACCCCTGGTGGGACGAGGGTCCCAGGAGCACTGCGGACACTTCAGCACTGCCTACCTTGCTCCATACATTCTGGGGAGAACCACAACCCCCAGAGTGCAGCTCTCCTGCCACAGCTGCCGCGAGTGAGGGGAAGGCGGGGCCAACGCACTTATAGCGCAGCCTCTCCCACCGTGGCGCGGGACGTAGCCCGGACGAAGCCCGGACCAAGGGCTGGCAGGTCTGTGCCCGGCAGGGACCGTCAGAGACTGGACTGGGCCACCCCCCTGATATCTGGACACTGATAGCTCATGTGGTAAGCCTAAATACTGGCATCAGAGGCTGTATTATTAGAGTGGGTCTTATGCGCTATTGAGACGGCCTGTTTCCACATTGCTTTAACGATCTGTTGTTAGTCTTCGCTAAAATCATGAGTAAACGTAAGAGCCCTGCTGCCACGCTGGATGCCTTTATCGTCAAGGCAGAGGGTTTACTAAACCACGAGATACAAATAGCAGAAAGACGCTTATCCCTTGATCCCGCTAACCTTTCCACAAACAGGCAATTGTGTTCTCCAAAATTGATAGATTTCCCGCAAGTATTACCGTTAAGACCCATAATAACGATCCTAAATGAGGTATCCCCACCCAATATTTCTATCACTTCTCCATCTGTGGCACAAGATGAAATAAATAACACAAATAGTCCGGACATGGTACCCAGACTCCGGAAACAAAGATTGATAGTAGGGAATAAGGGGGGAAGACCAACGGCCAAAAAAGAAAGCTAATCCAGTTATAAGGAAAACCAAGGTAAAGAAAGTAGGGGGGACTGTCCAAGCAGCAAAATTAAACTTTAACTTAGATTCACAAATGGTAACTAAAAAATCGGTTTGTACACAGACCGAGGCCAACTACGATCTGAATCACCTGCAAACAGAAGAATTTACCAGACATATGGAGCGAATTATAAAAACGTCCCTAGAATCTGCGAATGAGGCTATGCTAATTCAGATCGAGGAGCGCATGAGTGAGAAATTAAGGTTATTGGAAGGGAAAATAGAACAGCTGAATACTGTTATAGGGCACTTAAAGTACAGTAATGACCCTATTTGTCCAATTGTTCAGGAGGGAGGGTCACAGCTAATACGATACCATTTACCAACACAACTTTCACCACAAGTGGAGGGTCGGGCTACATCAGATATAGGTAATGCATGTATCAGGTGCAATGTCTCTAGGGATGACCCTATTACAAACTTTCATAACATAGCATATAACAAAGCGGGTATAACTGAGGGAGGGACACGGGCCACCGACGGAAATCGAGGGAGCCTTGTTGACAGACTACACAAACGAATAGCCCCTGATAGACCGGGCACCCATTCTGGAAGGGCAATGACATATAGCCCAAAATGTACAGACTTAACACCAAATAGCGATGTCTTACAACTACCCCCTATGTGCTAATTTTAGCTGGAGTCCTAGTACTAAGAAGAGATCAGAAAGAGACATGGCCCAACCTAAGGAACAAAACAGTTGACTGGTTATCAACATTCAAACAATTTAACTCACTAAATACTGAAGACATTCTTATGGTTCGCAAGGTAGGGTGGGTGGGAGAATCCAGAAAGAATATAAATGGTGACTGTGTGGTGATAAACTTTAGACGCCCCCAGATGGTTCGAAATATACTACACACTAAAGAGGAGAACTCACTTAGGAATATCCGTGTGTGCGCACTTCCACTAGGTTATTTTTATAGACCGCCTCTCAGAAATAGACGTAGACACTTTGGTTCCACTTTCAAACACACTTGAGGGATTGTCACATCTAGATGATCTAGATTGACAACAAAAGCCTCCGCAATATAGAGTAAATGCTTTGGCAATCTCTGAGACGAATGACCCGATGGCTCAGCCATCAGCTATAGATATACATAAATCAGAAACTTCCCAGCTTGCGATATCGATTGATGGGATTAATGAACCATCTAAACAGGAGGGAGTAGGGAATATTCAAAGCCCACAAGTTCCTTGCTTTGAGGCGCATCCAGACAGTCTAACAGAAAGCTATGTGTCTACTTTGCCTAATGGAAACACGGGGAATGGGTTATTGTCGACTATAGAGTTGAGTAAGCATTTGGAAGTACGTCTTACCTCCTGGAATATAGCAGGGCTAAAAAGAAATTTAACTGACATGGCATGGAACGAATATATAGAGAAGAGCGAAATTTCTCTCCTACAGGAGACTTGGTCGCTGGAAACCCCCCATAGAGTGGGCTTCAAGACGTTTAGTGTGGACGCAAGTCCGTCAGTTAAAGGCAGGCCTTCGGGGGGCTTGGTAATATGGATAAGGATTACCTTGGAAATTGACATCGCTCCTTTAAATATCCCATCTAAAGATATGGTGGGTTTAAAATTGGTAACAAGGGATGGCGATGCCCTATATGTAATCAATATTTATAACAGGCCAAGTCCTGCCAATAAAGAATCGCCAGTGATAGAACAGCTTGATTCCTTTTTAGATACACTAGGGCCCAAACCTAGTGTAATAGTCGGTGGCAATCGTAACTGCAACTTTGAACCTGTAGTGGGCTTTGGTAATTTTCCTTGAGGACGAAGACATGGCAAAAAATATTCCAGTCATAGAAAGTGGTAGGGGGGTAAGGTGTACTGTAGCAGTTGCTCACATTTTGAAACTTACAATGGGTCACAGTTTAAGAGCATGCAACGGCCGTCTGCCTTCCGATAGACCAATTACATACACATGTTGTAGCGGCAGCTCCCGGAGTAATATAGATTATATACTGGTGTCGATAGAATTCTGGCCACACATTCTGGTTTTAAAAATAGACTCCAGAATGGAGAGCGATCATCGTCCTCTACAGCTGACACTAACACCAAAGCCCTTTTTATCCACTCTAGTGGTCAAAAAAGATGCTAGCACTATCGAGGACAATATTATAATAACTAACAATCGACGAGCTGTAAAGTGGCCATATATTCTAGGGAATCCACAATCTATGATAAGTATTTATACCATCTTTGCAGATACTATTACACCTTTTCTAAACCTACCAGCAGATAAAATTCCAATGTTAGACTTACACACCACTATGGTGGATGCTTTAACTCCGGTTGTAAGCAATTTACCCAAAGAGAGAAATGCAGGAGTCAACTATCGGAATGACCTTGGAAATCCCTGGTAGAACAAAGACTGCCGGGTAGGTAAGATAGAGCTTATCCAGGCAATTAAAAGTAATAATTTAACCATAATAAGGGAAAAAATGTATAATCATAAGCAAGCACTTGAAAAAGCAAACAAAACATGGGATGACGATATCTGGACGGGTCTAATCAGTGCGGCCAAGTCCAAGGACCAGACAGGTTTGTGGAGTTTGATAGCAAAAGGGAATAAAACAGGAAGGACCCCTAAAGATTTATTTCTTGATGAAAATACTTGGGTTGCCCACTTTTCTAGTCTTTATTCAGAAACCAACTGTGTGCAATTTGTGATAACTAAAGATATGGAGACCACTGCAAAGGCTGCCAACTTGCATTTTAGGCTAAAAGAAACAATGCAGGCAATTGAGGCAATTAAAGCAGGGAAAGCTCGAGGACCTGACAAAATTCCTGGAGATTTATTAAAACACGATATCAGTGTCTGGGGACCATATATAAACTATATAAACTTTGCAACGCAATAGTTGCATTTTCACCGATACCGGAAACATGGAAAGGGGCTGAAATTGTCACAATTTTTTAAAAGGGTAATCAATATGGTCCAGCAAACTATCGCCCTATTAGTTTGATTGATATCATACAAACATTTTTTGCTAGGCATATTTTAAGTAGACAATCTGAGTGGATCGAAGAGGTTAAAATACTTTCGAGATACCAAGCTGGGTTCAGAACAAAAACCAGCACAATTGACCAAGTTTTTAGATTTACATGTATTTGCTGGAAATACATAAACATAAGGAAGGGCAGCTTGTACTTCGCCTTTGTGGATTTAAAGGCAGCATTCGACCTGGTACCCCGGAACCAGCTGTGGGATTCACTGAAATGATTAGGGGTGCCACTCGAACTGCTTGTACAAATAATAAGGCTCCATGATGGAAACTTTGCTACAGTAAGATGGGGGTCTAGGGGAGAACTTACTTAGGCGATACCAGTGAGAAGGGGTGTACACCAGGGGTGCGTATTGGCACCCACCCTCTTCTCACTTTATGTAAATGACATCCCCAAATACTTAGAAGGCTGTAATAGCGGCTCGCCTAAGTTGGGAGGCAAAGTGGTACCAGCTTTACTATTTGCTGATGATATCATCTTAATCTCGCAAACCCCAAAGGGATTGCAGTGTTTAATGGATTCCTTTTATATGTATTGTACTAAGAAAGGCCTTGAAATCAATTCCAGCAAAACTAAATACATGTCAATAAATCCACATAGATCTTTTAAAAAGAATTTAGTGCTAAATAATCAGAAATTGGAGTACGTGCAAAGTTTCAATTACTTAGGCATCACATTAGACACCAAATTGACCTGGAAGCCACAACTGGAAAAAAACAGGATAATCATGCTCCAAAATTCAACCCCTATTCTGAAGAAACATGGGGCGAGTATCTCGAAAGCAGTTTCACCCGCTTTAGAGGTATTTAAATACAAAGCCCAATCAGCCGCCCTATATGGAGCAGAAATATGGGGGCCTTACTGCAAAAAGAATTTTGAATTGGGAGAAAATACCTTATTTCGGAAATTATTAATCCTCCCAAATAGGACAACCCTGATTCCAGCTGTTATGGATCTCAACATTAAACAAACCGATCACCATGCTCTATAAAGACCTCTTTTATTCTGGGTGAGAATTTGGGCAACCCCAGAGTTATTGCGCTACAAAGAAGGTCTAGAGGGGATCACGAAAATTGATCAAAGTAAGGATATCCCATGGCTTAAACATGTGACAACGTGGTTGAAGAAGCTGGGCCTATCGCACTTTTGGTAAGAACCATCCCAGTTGACCATGGCGTGTAGGAAACTATTAAAGACTTCCTTTTGGGCCTATATTAACAATAACGTGTTACATAGCTCTAGCTTGGAATCTTTAACATCAAGATTTCTCCTCTACAAAGATGTAGCACACTTTGAACCCTTTCTAGATGAGGTACGTCCACAATTAGCAAAATCCTTGTTTTTAAAATTTAGATACGGGGTCCTCCAGACAAACGCTAATAAATCTAGATGGGGTAATAACTAAGGCGATAGTAGCTGTGATTGGTGCGTGTTATGTACAAAAGAGGTCAAGGAAAATGATTTACACATATTATTTTTCTGTCTCTCATACGTTATCCCTAGGAAAAGATGGATTAAACCAGTTTGTTAAAACTTGAATGTTAGACATTGTAGAGAGGCAGAACGAATACTTAAGGCAGACACATCACAATTGGTTGTCTTTAGTGTAAGTAGATTCTTATTTAATGTGAACCTTATAAGAGCTAAAATTGGATTGAAGCTATAATAGCCAAGATCATGCAATTGCAGCTTATACTCTTAGAGACCTTTGCACTTTGCACTTTATTAATTAATGGCAGTTTTTTGGTGAACTGTGATCCTATAAGGTTCAACTCTTAGAGCTGATACTAATCAAATTCTGATAAATGTAGTACATGATGTGCTCATGATTTGAAAACTTATGGATTTTAATATAATGTGATTTTATTTTAAACGCCTAGCTTTTATATGATTCTTAAATGGTTTTTATTGAAGTAGCTAAGTTTTAATGGCATTGCTGGAATGGATCATGCAAATGTACCCAATTGCCCTAACATGCTGTAGTAAAACTAATTGATTGACAAATTCATATCTATGGAACAAGTTTTAAAATGTATCTTTTATGGTTGAAATTGACCGAAATAAAGGTTTGAAATGAAATGAAGATCTTGAGGTCTAGAAAATGTACCTCTGTTGCACTGATCTCCCCACTGAAATGTAAATAGGCCTCATTTTGATTCAATGCTTTGATGTATTATTCTGCTTCGTATTTTGGGCCCTTCCATAGAATCAAGATGTTGTCAATGTACCTGTACCAACCAACTGAACATGCCGCCCAATTTCTGTTGGCTTCCGACCAAGCCACCTGCTTCTCCCACCAGCCTACAAACAAGTTCACATAGCTGGGGGTGAAGCAGGTGCCCATGGCCGTGCCCTGTGTCTTTCGATATAATTGATGCTGGAACAAAAATATGTTGTGAATCAAACAGAAATTCATAAATTCAAGCAGCGTTGCATTGTGTTCACAAAATTTCAATGATCTCCCTTTCGAGAAATATTGTGTGGCTGCAAGACCATGTTCGTGGTAAATGCTTGTGTAAAGACTGGTAACATCCAGGACTATCATCAACATGTCCGGCTCCCATATAGTGCCGGATATAATTCTAACGAAATCCTTTGTGTCCTGAAAGTAGGAGGGTAATGTTTTGACCAATTCAAATAAGAAACTGTCAATGTACTGTGATAGACATTCCGTAAGACTCCCCATAGATGAAATAAATGGACATCCAGAATGGTACTGAGCTGTTCATTGGATGTGGACACTTTAGGAACTATAGGCATTGTCGAATTAACTTTAATGCGGCTGTTGTTTTCCGTGTTTCAACAAAACTTTATTGACCAAACCTAGACCAGCAGCAATATGTCTTTTATGTTTATTGTATTTGCACGTTTGAGCACTGGTTCCTTGAAAAGAAAAAGAAAATGCACTAACCTTTGCCCGTGAACAAGGAGTGACGTTACTCTGAAACGTGTCGGGACCTAGAAGTTGCTTAATAAACATGTTCCATACCGCTATTACAGGTTCCAAGTGTATGACTTTTATGAATTACTATAACTCTTCCACTGTCTCTTCACTTTCTATGAACACTGACCTGTATTTCTATGGAAAGTTGGGCGCAGGTCGTCAACTTGACAAAGGCTTCGCCGAAACGCGTTGTTCTGTTTTTGTGACACAATAAATCCTTTATTGTGCTTGCCCTTTGGTGTGCCGCTGGATATTATTTGGGATTTCCCGGATTTCTTCCTGTTTGAAAACATATATATATATATAGATATATATATATATATTTTGCAACAACAGGTATTGGATAATCTTCAATACCGGGTGGAAAGCACACGCAGGGACAGTAGATTAAAGGATTAAAGTATCAAATACTATCAAATACTTTCTTAGTGCAGACCCCCCCCCCCCCACCTGGACAGACGCGTTTCGCCTTGCGGCTACCAAACTCCTTCCAGCATGTAGAGGAAATGGGAAAGCTGTCGAGTGACTCCTAAAGGCTTGGACCATTGGATAAAGATATTAAACACGCCTGTCCTGGCGTGAGGAGAGCACCATTGTTCTACAAATATGACAAGGCTGAAGGCTGGGACTGTGCCCGACCCAGACAGCACAGCGGACCCTATACCTACTCAGGTTTGCCTCGACATGGTGATTCTACTATAGAATGTAAATATGCTTTTAATGCTGGCGCATGGATCCTACTAAAGGCGAAACGATTGGTGAAACAATGACTCTTTAAGGACTACATGTCCCAGCGTGCTTCCATCTTCACGCGCGGTGCGCGCAGCCCACGAGGGTTAATTAATAAGTAAGGCACGCCTACAAGAGACTTCCCTGCGCCAGATGAAAATAATAGCCAGCCCCTGAAGAGAGGCAAATCGGCCTCGAAACGCGTAGGGCTACCAAACTCCTTCCAGCATGTAGAGGAAATGGGAAAGCTGTCGAGTGACTCCTAAAGGCTTGGACCATTGGATAAAGATATTAAACACGCCTGTCCTGGCGTGAGGAGAGCACCATTGTTCTACAAATATGACAAGGCTGAAGGCTGGGACTGTGCCCGACCCAGACAGCACAGCGGACCCTATACCTACTCAGGTTTGCCTCGACATGATGATTCTACTATAGAATGTAAATATGCTTTTAATGCTGGTGCATGGAGCCTACTAAAGGCGAAACGATTGGTGAAACAATGACTCTTTAAGGACTACATGTCCCAGCGTGCTTCCATCTTCACGCGCGGTGCGCGCAGCCCACGAGGGTTAATTAATAAGTAAGGCACGCCTACAAGAGACTTCCCTGCGCCAGATGAAAATAATAGCCAGCACCTGAAGAGAGGCAAATCGGCCTCGAAACGCGTAGGGCTACCAAACTCCTTCCAGCATGTAGAGGAAATGGGAAAGCTGTCGAGTGACTCCTAAAGGCTTGGACCATTGGATAAAAATATATATATATATATATATATATATATATATTCCAAAACTCAGGTTCTCACATCCCAGGAACCTCTTTCAATGGAGCGCACTCAAAGCCATCAGCGTTTAGTAAGCCAGTTTCAATTTATTTTCGTCTCGACTGCATACGAGTAGACAAACGCGTTTCGGCGTGACCGCCTTCGTCAGTGTCTATTCGACAGTTACATAATGTGCTTGTTTTAAATAAAGTTTTCATACAATTAATGAAAATAGAAAATGTTTAGTTTTCAAATAAACATAGAAGAAGGTACAGTGATGCAGACAAAGGTATCATTACTGCGGCGGCCATCTTTGAACGATCATTACATTTCATTCATGTCATGAAATCATTTCTTGGATATACCATGTACGTATTGAATATCGCTTGTTTACATTTCATTATGATTATTATTCATCAATTTTGAAATACTATAGTAGCAATCCATTGCCACTAAATTAATTAAAATTATTTTTCGAGAATTTGGACCGCCTGTTTTTAATTACGCCCTGTATGGGCTTACATTCCAAGGAGTCTGCATTATTACATTGGTTGGACAATACTAATCATTCTTGTTCGTTCTACAAGATGTTTCTCATTCAAAAGAAAAACGCTCCCCCTTGAATTTTCATTGGATACGGAGAACCTTCAGTTTAGCCTATATGGACCCACATTTCCTCTTCATTATTGAGTCCTTTAGGTATTTTAGTTTGCAACTTGATGATATATTTTGATTCTAAGATACGTAATTTCTTCACCTGGTCTCCTCCCCTTTCAGATTTTGCAATCTGGTCTAGGCAGAAGAACCTGAGAAGATTGCTGTTGCTTTGGTGTTCCATTTCAAAATGACGGGCAACAGGATAATTATGGTCCTTATTATTTATTGCCCTTAGATGTTCCAAAATTCTTTTTTTGTGGGATGTATCGTACTTCCCACATATTGTTTCCCGCATGGACACACCAAGCAATAAACTGTATGATCCGAGTTGCAATTTAAAAGCTTGGAAATCGGGGTTCTCCCTGTTTTGCCTGGTATACATAATCTTTCACTTTGTGGCTATTTTTGCAAGCTTTGCATTTCATGCAAGGGAAGAAACCCTTAACAGGTATGGGTTTCTTCTTCTTGGCTATATAGTGGCTTTGAACCAAATGGTCTTTGAGGGAATTTCCTCTCCTGTATGTTACTGGGGGGTTATCAGTTAGCACTTTACCCACTATGGTATCAGATTTTAATATATATATATATATATATCACGCTACCAAGTTTGCACCAAAGAACCAAGGCTTTCACAGGCGGGTGCTTCTATGTGGTGGTGCCCCACGTTTGTAATATCACGCTTCCCAACTTCGTCCTCGTCTTGAAACAAAGTGAAGCACTCCGGGTGGGGTCGTATCATCTCATCTTTTAATCAGCAAATACAAAAAACAGACGCGTTTCGGAGATGTCAGTGTTTAGTTACGAACGCCGCGCGGAAGCATTTAAATTCATTTTGCGTCACTCAAGCTACAACAACATAAATGATGGCTATATATCGGCCTTGCTTTTACATTATACACAGCGGCCATCTTGAAACAGTAAACTTTGCGTGGAACATTATTATCCATCATAACAATTCATTCCATTGCTAGGTATATTTACAAAAAGGTTTGAACAAATGGTGCAAATGTTTTTCAATTATGCTAAATAGCTTTGTGTCCTCTCAATATTATGCCATGTATCGATACATATATGATGTCAATCAAGAGCGCACTACTCACATTGAGGTGCACACAACTACTGAGTTGTCACTCTGGTATTTAGCCGTATATCGGCACTACCTTTCTAAAATCTCGCCATGTATTGGCCTCATTGTACAATACTGAAATGTTACAAAAATAATAATAGTTAGAGGACATACCGCTGTCAATCAGCGAAACCACAAGTTATCCGTTTAACTCCTAGCATTAAGACCAACAAGAGCAGTTGAAAAATATGAGAATTGAAAAATATAAGTGACAGAATTAAATACAATAAGCAGAATAAAATTCAAGAGAATCACTATAGGGATGCAAAGTCAATGTGCCACAATTATCTACCCAAATGGACAACTAGTTCTACTCCACTGTTAAGACCATATGGCACTTTAGTATGTAAATCAATTATGTAGCGGAATTCTAACCTCCGCAACCTCTGTACTCTATCTCCACCCCTTGGACTCATAGGTACATGGTCCAGACCAAAATATTGCAGCAGCTCCCTGTTGCTATGATGTTTGAGGGTGAAATGCCTGGCCACTGGGTAATTGACATCCTTGTTAGCGATAGCGCGCTGATGTTTAAGGATGCACATTTTGACATTGTGAATGGTGCTCCCTATATATCTGAGCCCGCAAGGGCATGTCAGACAGTAAACAACATGAGTAGTTGAACATGTGATACATTTCTCTATCACTCTAGGTTTCTGTACGCCTTGGATGTTATAATTAAGGACTCTTTTGCTGTTGGTACAGGCCCTACATTTTCCACATGGAAAGAAACCTTTCATTTCTTTAAGTGTGCCTGTTTTCTAAGTGATGGGCGACAGATAACTCTGGACCAATTTGTCTTTGAGTGACCGGGATTTGCGAAATGTAATCAGTGGCACTGATGGAATATCCTTGCCTATCACTGAATCAGTCTGGAGGATATGCCAGTTTCTTTTTAGCATCCTCCTAAAGGTGTTGGCATCATCTGAATAAGTTGTTATCATACGGATTTTGCCAGCATCATTTTCCTCATCCCTTCCCGTTGTACTTGCATCTTTCTTTTTTAGGAGTTCTTTTCTTGGGATTCTTTCAACCTTATTAAGTGTGGTTATCAATAACTCCTGATCGTAACCCCTGGTACGAAATCTAGCGATACAGTTGTCAGCAGCTTTTCTAAAGTCAATCTCTCTAGAACAGTTGCGTTTAAGTCGGAAGAGCTCCCCATATAGTATACTATTGATAAGTTTGGGAGGATGATTACTGGCGGCATGCAAGATGGAATTGCCGGCAGTGGGCTTTCTATACAGTTCTGTCTCGAGAACTCCATCCCTTACATATACCTTGAGGTCTAAATAGTTCACTGCCACTGAACTCATTTCATACGTGAACTTAAGATTAAGATTGTTATTGTTAAGTTCCTGTATGTACTCAGCCTGTTTAGTCGACCCGCTCCAAACTAGGAGGAGGTCGTCAATGTATCTGTGCCAGACAACCACATACTTAGCCCATTTCATCTTATCTTGGGTAAGGGCCACCTGCTCCTCCCACCAGCCAATGAATAAATTTGCATAGCTGGGGGCGAAGCAGGTGCCCATAGCCGTTCCCGAGATCTGTCTGTACAACTCCCCCTGAAATAAAAAGATGTTATTCAATAGGCAGAATTCAATAAATTCAATCAACATGATGTTATGTTCCATAAATCTCAGGGGTCCTTTTGTTAAGGAAATATTTCATCGCCTCTATACCTTGACTATGATTGATACATGTGTACAGACTAGTGATGTCTAGGGCAATTAATAAGTATGTAGGTTCCCATTGGATACCACTCATCTTCATGATGAAATCTTTAGTGTCTTTTACATATGATGCCAGTTGAATAACCAGTTGGAAAAGAAAAGAGTCTATATAGATGGACATATTTTCAGTGAGACCTCCTTTTGAGGAGACTATCGGCCTACCAGGCGAATCAATCTGGTCCTTATGAATCTTTGGCAGTTGATAAAAGGTAGGTGTCACTGGATCACTGTTTCGCATTAGTGTCCAATATGGCTTTGTTGCGCCATTTTTCAATGAGATTGTGGTACAAAGTGATACTTTCATGATATTGCTCCTTGTTTGTCTTCTCATAGTATCTGTTGTCATTCAATTGATGAAGTGATTCACGGCAATACTGTTCTCTGGTAAGTAACACAATATTACCTCCTTTATCTGAAGGTTTACAGATTATTCCATCATCCATATTCAGGTCTTGAAGGATCATTACTTGTTCTTTGGTCATGTTCCTCTGTTTGAGCTTGCGTGACGTATCCTTCTCTCTGAATTTTAGGAGGTCCTGTAGTACTGCATCAGAGAACGAATCAATCGCATCATATGGCATTTGCGGGTTGAAAAGCGATGGAGGTTTAAAGATGGTAATTGGTGTTTCTTGTTCAATGCCCACCTGACGAGTTCTCATTGCCACATCTCCACTAAGGTTATCCTTACACTCTTGTTCAGCTCGCAATTCCTCAAGCATCTCAAGCATGCTTAGATCCTGTACCGCCAGGATATCAGTATCCCTTGATTGTGGTTTCAGCTTAAGCCGCCGTGCCTCAGTTATAGATGGCTTTAATTTTAAAAATTTGTGCAATTTGATTTTGCGTATACATTTGAACAGGTCGATTCTGGTCTGCGTAAACTCCAAGTGATCATTGGGACAAAATGATAGTCCCAATTTCAGGGCAGATTCTTCCGCTGCTGTCAACACTCGGGGTGTCAAATTAATAATGGTAAGGTCATCCACGACTCCTACCATTTCTTGCCCCTGTTGCTGCGTGTGGCTTGTGATGTGATTCTGCCCCTTCCTCTTCCTCTGCCCCTTCCAACCGCCTCGCCTTGTCCGTCTTTGCTTTCGGGTGGCTTGCTCTTCCCACCTCTGAGCCATGTTTGGCGGATAAGGTTGAACTCCAAGTGAAAAGGAGTTTTCCCTTTGTCACTGGAGGGGGCGGACATCTCATCTCCTGACTGTTCACTCTCTGTGATCTCTGATTCAGAGGTTTCAATTCTTTCAGTGGGAGGGGGATGTTTCTTTTTGTTAAGTTCTTTGCGGGGTTCATCAAATTTCTTTGCGAAAGTTAAAATCCTGCCCTGATTATAATCGCGCTCATCGCGCTCAAATTTATCTTGCTTTCTTTGCCGTATCTTCAATTCATATTTTTGTAACCGTTTCCTCATTTCCTCTCTTAGTTGTTCTTGTTTGTTCTTATCAGTATCTTTGGCTATTTCTTTTTCCAAATTCGCTATCTCCATTAATGCTTTCTCTCTGTCACTCCATGCAAATTTGACAAGAATGGCCAACATCCCTTTACACGATGCTGCTGTGTACTCTGCCCATTCTTCTAATAGATGTGGGTCCGGGTTTTCATAAGCAGGTATGGTATAAATACGCAAACCCCTTGGCACCCTGTCCACATCCATATAGTTTTGGAGAGAAGTGGCCTGCCACCACTTTCTCATCTCCCTTTCGTATAATCTCTCCAGCTTTGTAAATTGTATGTGCAGAGTTTTGCGAATATTGGACTCACTTGGTGTATCCTCTAATCCCACTGCTGTCTTTGTTTTGGTCTTTTTAAATATGTCAAGCGCTGCCTCGCGGCAATCTGTTTCGTCAAACATTTCTTATTGGCTGATGTGGAAAGGCTATGCGCTCTTGCCACGATACGCCCCCCACACACCTTACACCAGGCTCGCAATGCAGCAAGTGTAGAAGTTTGAAAGTCTTAATGGCACGGCTTACCCGTCTCCGTTATCTTGACTTGGAACGCCAATTTGTGCGTTGCTTTCGATCTTCTCTGTTACATAGCTGCCGTGTCCTGGAGTGGTGCCCTGGATATAAATCACGCTACCAAGTTTGCACCAAAGAACCAAGGCACTCACAGGTGGGTACTTCTACGTGGTGGTGCCCCACATTTGTAATATCACGCTTCCCAACTTCGTCCTCGTCTTGAAACAAAGTGAAGCACTCTCGGGGGGGTCGTATCATCTCATCTTTTAGTCAGCAAATACACAAACCAGACGCGTTTTCGGAGATTCCTTCGTCAGTGTTTAGTTACGAACGCCGCGCGGAAGCATTTAAATTAATTTTGCGTCACTCAAGCTACAACAACATAAATGACGGATATATATCGCCCTTGCTTTTACATTATACACAGCGGCCATCTTGAAACAGTAAACTTTTCGTGGAACATTATTATCCATCATAACAATTCATTCCATTGCTAGGTATATTTACAAAAAGTTTTGAACAAATGGTGCAAATGTTTTTCAATTATGCTAAATAGCTTCGTGTCCTCTCAATATTATGCCATGTATCGATACATATATCGAGATGTCAATCAAGAGCGCACTGCGCTAATAATGTTCCACGAAAAGTTTACTGTTTCAAGATGGCCGCTGTGTATAATGTAAAAGCAAGGCCGATATATATCCGTCATTTATGTTGTTGTAGCTTGAGTGACGCAAAATGAATTTAAATGCTTCCGCGCGGCGTTCGTAACTAAACACTGACGAAGGAATCTCCGAAACGGGTCTGTTTTGTGTATTTGCTGATTAAAAGATGAGATGATACGACCCCTCCGGGAGTGCTTCACTTTGTTTCAAGACGAGGACGAAGTTGGGAAGCGTGATATTACAAATGTGGGGCACCACCATGTAGAAGCACCCGCCTGTGAGTGCCTTGGTTCTTTGGTTCAAACTTGGTAGCGTGATTTATATCCAGGGCACCACTCCAGGACACGGCAGCTGTGTAACAGAGAAGATCGAAAGCAACGCACAAATTGGCGTTCCAAGTCAAGATAACGGAGACGGGTAAGCCGTGCCATTAAGACTTTCAAACTTCTACACTTGCTGCATTGCGAGCCTGGTGTAAGGCGTGTGGCGGGCGTATCATGGCAAGAGCGCATAGCCTTTCCACATCAGCCAAAAGGAAATGTTTGAAGAAACAGATCGCCGCGAGGTAGCGCTTGACATATTTAAAAAGACCAAAACAAAGACAGCAGTGGGATTAGAGGATACACCAAGTGAGTCCAATATTCGCAAAACTCTGCACGTACAATTTAAAAAGCTGGAGAGATTATACGAAAGGGAGATGAGAAAGTGGTGGAAGGCCACTTCTCTCCAAAACTATATGGATGTGGACAGGGTGCCAAGGGGTTTGCGTATTTATACCATACCTGCTTATGAAAACCCGGACCCACATCTATTAGAAGAATGGGCAGAGTACACAGCAGCATCGTGTAAAGGGATGTTGGCCATTCTTGTCAAATTTGCATGGAGTGACAGAGAGAAAGCATTAGTGGAGATAGTGAATTTGGAAAAAGAAATAGCCAAAGATACTGATAAGAACAAACAAGAACAACTAAGAGAGGAAATGAGGAAACGGTTACAAAAATATGAATTGAAGATACGGCAAAGAAAGCAAGATAAATTTGAGCGCGATGAGCGCGATTATAATCAGGGCAGGATTTTAACTTTCGCAAAGAAATTTGATGAACCCCGCAAAGAACTTAACAAAAAGAAACCTCCCCCTCCCACTGAAAGAATTGAAACCTCTGAATCGGAGATCACAGAGAGTGAACAGTCAGGAGATGAGATGTCCGCCCCCTCCAGTGACGAAGGGAAAACTCCTTTTCACTTGGAGTTCAACCTTATCCGCCAAACATGGCTCAGAGGTGGGAAGAGCAAGCCACCCGAAAGCAAAGACGTACAAGGCGAGGCGGTTGGAAGGGGCAGCGGAAGAGGAAGGGGCAGAATCACATCACAAGCCACACGCAGCAACAGGGGCAAGAAATGGTAGGAGTCGTGGATGACCTTACCATTATTAATTTGACACCCCGAGTGTTGACAGCAGCGGAAGAATCTGCCCTGAAATTGGGACTATCATTTTGTCCCAATGATCGCTTGGAGTTTCCGCAGACCAGAATCGACCTGTTCAAATTTATACGCAAAATCAAATTGCACAAATTTTTAAAATTAAAGCCATCTATAACTGAGGCACGGCGGCTTAAGCTGAAACCACAATCAAGGGATACTGATATCCTGGCGGTACAGGATCTAAGCATGCTTGAGATGCTTGAGGAATTGCGAGCGGAACAAGAGTGTAAGGATAACCTTAGTGGAGATGTGGCAATGAGAACTCGTCAGGTGGGCATTGAACAAGAAACACCAATTACCATCTTTAAACCTCCATCGCTTTTCAACCCGCAAATGCCATATGATGCGATTGATTTGTTCTCTGATGCAGTACTACAGGACCTCCTAAAATTCAGAGCAAAGGATACGTCACGCAAGCTCAAACAGAGGAACTTGACCAAAGAACAAGTAATGATCCTTAAAGACCTGAATATGGATGATGGAATAATCTAAAAACCTTCAGATAAAGGAGGTAATATTGTGTTACTTACCAGAGAACAGTATTGCCGTGAATCCCTTCGTCAATTGAATGACAACAGATACTATGAGAAGACAAACAAGGAGCAATATCATAAAAGTATCACTTTGTACCACAACCTCATTGAAAAATGGCGCAACAAAGTCATGTTGGACACGAATAAATTTTTATTTTTGCGAAACAGTGATCCAGTGACACCTACCCTTTATCAACTGCCAAAGATTCATAAGGACCAAATTGATCCACCTGGTAGGCCAATAGTCTCCTCAAAAGGAGGTCTCACTGAAAATATGTCCATCTATATAGACTCTTTTCTTTTCCAACTGGTTATTCAACTGGCATCATATGTAAAAGACACTAAAGATTTCATCATGAAGATGAGTGGTATCCAATGGGAAACGACATACTTATTAATCGCCCTAGACATCACTAGTCTGTACACATGTATCAATCATAGTCAAGGTATAGGGGCGATGAAATATTTCCTTAACAAAAGACCCCTGAGATTTATGGAACATAACATCATGTTTATTGAATTTATTGAATTCTGCCTATTGAATAACATCTTTTTATTTCAGGGGGAGTTGTACAGACAGATCTCGGGAACGGCTATGGGCACCTGCTTCGCCCCCAGCTATGCGAATTTATTCATTGGCTGGTGGGAGGAGCAGGTGGCCCTTACCCAAGATAAGATGAAATGGGCTAAGTATGTGGTTGTCTGGCACAGATACATTGACGACCTCCTCCTAGTTTGGAGCGGGTCGACTAAACAGGCTGAGTACATACAGGAACTTAACAATAACGATCTTAATCTTAAGTTCACCTGTGAAATGAGTTCAGTGGCAGTGAACTATTTAGACCTCAAGGTATATGTAAGGAATGGAGTTCTCGAGACAGAACTGTATAGAAAGCCCACTGCAGGCAATTCCATCTTGCATGCCGGCAGTAATCATCCTCCCAAACTTATCAATAGTATACCATATGGGGAGTTCCTCCGACTTAAACGCAACTGATCTAGAGAGATTGACTTTAGAAAAGCTGCTGACAACTGTATCGCTAGATTTCGTACCAGGGGTTACGATCAGGAGTTATTGATAACCACACTTAATAAGGTTGAAAGAATCCCAAGAAAAGAACTTCTAAAAAAGAAAGAAGGAAGTACAACAGGAAGGGATGAAGAAAATGATGCTGGCAAATTCCGTATGATAACAACTTATTCAGATGATGCCAACACCTTTAGGAGGATGCTAAAAAGAAACTGGCATATCCTCCAGACTGATTCAGTGATAGGCAAGGATATTCCATCAGTGCCACTGATTACATTTCGCAAATCCCGGTCACTCAAAGACAAATTGGTCCAGAGTTATCTGTCGCCCATCACTCAGAAAACAGGCACACTTAAAGAAATGAAAGGTTTCTTTCCATGTGGAAAATGTAGGGCCTGTACCAACAGCAAAAGAGTCCTTAATTATAACATCCAAGGCGTACAGAAACCTATAGTGATAGAGAAATTTATCACATGTTCAACTGCTCATGTTGTTTACTGTCTGACATGCCCTTGCGGGCTCAGATATATAGGGAGCACCATTCACAATGTCAAAATGCGCATCCTTGAACATCAGCGCGCTATCGCTAACAAGGATGTCAATTACCCAGTGGCCAGGCATTTCGCCCTCAAACATCATAGCAACAGGGAGCTGCTGCAATATTTTGGTCTGGACCATGTACTTATGAGTCCAAGGGGTGGAGATAGAGTACAGAGGTTGCGGAGGTTAGAATCCCGCTACATAATTGATTTACATACTAAAGGGCCATATGGTCTTAACAGTGGAGAAGAACTAGTTGTCCATTTGGGTAGATAATTGTGGCACATTGAATTTGCATCCCTATAGTGATTCTCTTGAATTTTATTCTGCTTATTGTATATAATTCTGTCACTTATATTTTTCATATCTCATATTTTTCAACTGCTCTTGTTGGTCTTAATGCTAGGAGTTAAACGGATAACTTGTGGTTTCGCTGATTGACAGCGGTATGTCCTCTAACTATTATTATTTTTGTAACATTTCAGTATTGTACAATGAGGCCAAAACATGGCGAGGTTTTAGGAAGGTAGTGCCGATATACGGCTAAATACCAGAGTGACAACTCAGGAGTTGTGTGCACCTCAATGTGAGTAGTGCGCTCTTGATTGACATCATATATGTATCGATACATGGCATAATATTGAGAGGACACAAAGCTATTTAGCATAATTGAAAAACATTTGCACCATTTGTTCAAACCTTTTTGTAAATATACCTAGCAATGGAATGAATTGTTATGATGGATAACAATGTTCCACGAAAAGTTTACTGTTTCAAGATGGCCGCTGTGTATAATGTAAAAGCAAGGCCGATATATATCCGTCATTTATGTTGTTGTAGCTTGAGTGACGCAAAAAGAATTTAAATGCTTCCGCGCGGCATTCGTAACTAAACACTGACGAAGGAATCTCTGAAACGCGTCTGTTTTGTGTATTTGCTGATTAAAAGATGAGATGATAGGACCCCCCCGGGAGTGCTTCACTTTGTTTCAAGACGAGGACGAAGTTGGGAAGCGTGAGATATATATATATATATATATGAATTCAAAGCTTGTTTCGCGATATCCTCTGCCTCAGAGGGATGGTGGGCTGCCGGCAAGGACGCGACCCTTATTATTCCATCAATCAATCCTTTGCTCAAAAAAGATTGCGCCGAGCCCCAATTTGTTCATAACAGCGTGTTTTATTCCATCAGGTTTGTGGCAAACAACTCCCGATGCGTTTCGAAACCCTCCTGTTTCTTGGTCACGGGTCGATACGATGTTGACACTCGTCACATGATATAGTACACAATGTGTAAATAAACAAAGGACTACATTGCTGCCAGGTTCACATAGCTAGCTTGAGCGCCATCTTTAAATAGTAAGATGATACTGAGTTTCAACAGTTAATTCACAGCATTTCATTTAAATTTAAACAAATTCAATTGGACATTTAATAATAATAATAGATTTGTTATCTTGTAATTCTTTTAATGCGTTTTCTTGCTTTCTAGTTAAATTGCTCTTAAACTGTGGCTTATGTTTTGCCAACTTTTTAAACTCCTTCAAAACTCCTTTCTCAAAGACTTCTATAGAGTCATTATACAATTGGGGCAGAAAAATAGATTCACAGTATAACCACTTGGGTCAATTGACGTGATTAGCTTAATCACGATGATGCAATCGCAAATTACACATGTCATACAATCATTGGACTGTTTTACAAATTTACACTTGTAATTATCATTTTGAAATTTCATTATATTAATTAATTAAATGTCCAATTGAATTTGTTTAAATTTAAATGAAATGCTGTGAATTAACTGTTGAAACTCAGTATCATCTTATTATTTAAAGATGGCGCTCAAGCTAGCTATGTGAACCTGGCAGCAATGTAGTCCTTTGCTTATTTACACATTGTGTACTATATCATGTGACGAGTGTCAACATCGTATCGACCCGTGACCAAGAAACCGGAGGGTTTCGAAACGCGTCGAAGTTGTTTGCCACAAACCTGATGGAATAAAACACGCTGTTATGAACAAATTGGGGCTCGGCGCAATCTTTTTTGAGCAAAGGATTGATTGATGGAATATATATATATATATATATATATATATATATATATATATATATATATAGATATAGATATATATAGATATCCAGTTCTGCTGCCTATTTCGTTCCGCAATCTCCTAGGTAACAAAGCAGGCACGGACCACAATTTTGTGCTGGTTAGTTTATTTCTCGCTAGTCGGCCATGACGCGTTCCGGTCCCTCCTGGACCTTGATCACATGACGATAGATATATATAGATGTATATATATATATATGTATTATATATATATTCACTGAAAAAACAAAGGTTACAGAGACGTTATAATTAGGCTCAGGTTTCACACATATAAAACCAGTGAAATTCAGCAGTTATAGTTAGCTGACCTAACTATAACTTATGCCCCCGCAATACACTGCTTATGTTATGTTATGTTATGTTCCTAGGAATTTATAGAGCGCACGGCTACTCAATTGAGTGTCCCGGCGCTTACACAACCTGAGCGTGACTGATAGTGGGCTCTTAACTCAGTAGGTAGTGAGCTGTTGTTGGATTAACCAGGTTTTCAATGACTTTCTAAAAGTGAGGAGGTCCTGTGTCAGTCTGAGAGCCAACGGGAGACCGTTCCAAAGTTGCGCTGCTTGCACTTGGAAGGAGCGACCGCCAATTCATGCGTGGAGAAATTTGGGGATACGCGCTAGCTGGAGCAAGGCGGATCTCAGAGCACGACAGGGTTGTAGAATTTAACTATTTTCCTGAGGTACGGGGCCCCAGTTCCGTGGAGTGATTTAAAAGCTAAAACCAAAGCTTTAAAAATTATTCTCTTGTGGATCAGGAGCCACTGCATGGCTTTAAGATGGGGGGACATCTGTGTTCTGGGGCCAATCATAAGTATTGCCCTAGCTGCTGCGTTCTGGACGACCTGTAGGCGTGTCAGCAGGTATTCTGGGATTCCCAAATAAAGAACGTTAACGTAGTCCAGCCTAGATGTAATTAACGCCTGGACCACAATTTTTCTGTGTGCTACCGACAGACGGGGTAAGAACTGCTTGAGCATCTTGAGCACTCCAAAACAGGAACCCGCTACAGCTTGTATTTGGGAGTTCATTGGTACGTTATCTTACAACCTGACTCCTAGGTTTTTAACTGTCTTGACCAAGGAGGTGGGGGGGAGACATATTCTGGGGCCACCAATTTCGCCACACATTGTCTGCAGGAAGACCAAAAAGAATAATCTCCGATTTATTGGAGTTACACTTAAGTTGGTGCAATTGGAGCCAGGAAGACACCTCTGAAAGACAGGCGTTGATCACTTCTCCTCTAAAATCTGCCTCCTTATCACAGGTGAAGAGTAGTTGCGTATCGTCAGCGTAGGATACAATTTTGGCTCCATGGGCTTCGGCCAGATACACCAAGGGGGTCATATAAAGATTAAAGAGTGTAGGGCTGAGTATTGAACCCTGCTGGGCCCCCACATTTAAAGCGGGAATGGGCACTGCAAAGGGAGGAGACCAAACTGTTTGTTGGCGGCCTTTCAAAAGGGAGGAGAACCACCGGAGTACCGTGCCCCCACAGCCACACTCATGAAGTTTCAGAAGGAGCTGATCATGGGGCACGGTATTGAAAGCCGCTGACAGGTCCAATAATTTCAGCACGCCTTCCCGCCTTTATCTAAGGTCTCCTTGATGGCCTCCGAGACTTCTAGAAGCGCGGTTTCCGTACTAAACTTTGACCTGAAACCGGACTGGCTCTGATGGAACACATGGTTAGTTTCAGCATATGTAGTGATGGCACTGTTAACATATTTCTCTAGAACTTTTGAGAAAGCAGGGAGCAGAGATATTGGCCTATAATTGGCGGCTATCTCTGAATCTAACCGGGGTTTTTTCAACAGGGGGAGTATTTTGGCCTTCTTCCACTTGTCAGGTACAAGCCCAGACTCCAAGGAAGCATTGAGGATCCGATTTAACGCAGGGTTGATTACCTCAGCTATTAACGCCAACACTTTGGCTGGACATGGGTCAGACTGAAATCCTGTTTTAAGGGCCTTCATAATTTCCAGAGATTTCTCCAAGGAGATGAGATGACCTTACATATTACATCACTAATAACATGGTCAGTGACATCACTGATGACATCACTGATGATATCATCTAGAAAATGACTAACGCACCCGCTCACACCCCCATAGAGCCTTTCATACACCCACTCCCACACAATAATTAACAAACCCATTCACAGACCCATACCAGTACTGGCACACCCCCTCACTGATTCATAGATCTACACACATACCCACTCACTCACCTCTGCAGCCACTTATACACCCACTCACTCACTAATATTGCCACTGACATATCTACTCATACAGCCACTCAAACACTCAGTAAGTCTCACTACTCACACACCTAGTCACTCACCCATACAGTCAATCACACAGCCACTTACTCACCCATACAGTTATACACCCACACCCACGTACTCACGCATACGCATACTAGCTCGTACTCCCTCACCTATACAGTTACTAACGCAAGCACACACTAAGCCATACAGCCACTCTCACATTCACTCACTCACCCTTACATTCACTTGTATACCCCATCACTCACCTATACTGCCTTTCACATACCCAGTTATGCACCCATATACCACTGACATTTCCACTCACTCATACACCATACACATTCACTCACCCATGCAACCCCTCACACATGCAATCACTAATCCATACAGTCACTGACTCACCCACTCACTCATCCATGCAGGCAGTCACCCACCCCCTTACCCACCCACATAGACATTCATTCACTGATACAGGTACTCAGACACCAATCAATCACCCATACAGCCACTCACACACCCACTCACCAACCCATATAGCCACTTAGACACCAACTGACAGACTGATACAGACATTCACACAACCTAGTCACTCATCCATACATTCACTGAGACACCTAATCACTCATCATACAGCAGTCACGCATCCAATGAATCACCCATACAGGCACTCATACACCCACTGATTAATCAATACATCTTGGTATATATATTTAACACGATTAATAAGGAGCTATAGAGGGAAAAAAACACAAACAGGTCGCCCTCCTCTCAACATATAATATAAACACAAAGACTGTTCATCCAAGGCTCCTCTACTTGAGGATACTCATATAAGTGGAGGCGGGGATTCCATCACTCTTTTTCCTCCCACTCCTCACTTTTATCCGAGGTAGTGTCCTGCCTGAATATTTTAAAGCAAACCCTTTTGCAACTGACAGTCGAAGCCCATGTACTCCCTATATATATATAAGGGTGTATCTTAAATAGTGTATTACACCAATCTATGTGTTACCCTTACCACAAATATGTGAAAGAACAAGATGGCACCTCATGTGCGCACCACCAGTCGAGCTTGCTGATTGGTACTCACCAGCTATGCTCACTTTTCTCATCATTGACAACCATCTTGCCTTAAAAAATATATGTGTCTCAAAAACTATTGCAAAAAATGTAAATACCCCTGTGATGTGTATATCACGACTACCACAAAAACAAGACCCCGTGAAAATAAAATTGAGATAAGTAGCACGATTATCAACTTTATTCTTCACTCGTGCACCTATTCAAACTTTAAAACCGGCTGCATTTATGCAGACCACTTTATTACTCAGCTGACATGTTTCATTGCCAATATTACTTCAAGGCAATTCCGTCAGGGCAGGGTCATAAATCGTCAATCTTGGACACTGGTGTTGTTT
Organism: Triturus cristatus; assembly: GCF_964204655.1. Lineage (NCBI taxonomy): Eukaryota > Metazoa > Chordata > Amphibia > Caudata > Salamandridae > Triturus > Triturus cristatus. Next base: position 345,691,223 of record NC_140588.1, on the reverse strand, counting down.
TGTAAAATGACTGTCAGAAGCAAAAGGAAGGCCTGGTTACTAAAGTTCTCACTCACCAGAATTCGAACACACATCATTACTGCATATAATAAGTATCATTATCATGTGGGAGCCCAAGTCACTCGTACCACTTCACCACTCCGTCACACTGAGGGAACCTCCGAACGTGAGCCCCTCTTTTGGGCGTACACTCTAATATAGTGCAAGTTCTAAACGCAAAGGAGAACCTGGTAATTATTCACACCCTAGTCGTATTGATTCCTAGGCATAGCGGTGACTGCCACACATCTTAGCCTCCCCGCATTCAACCTTAATGACCAAATCCTAACTTCACCCTTAAAAAAAACGGTTCTCAGCATTACCGGCACAACCTCGTCCTCTCGGTAACTTACTTAGAGCCTCAAGCGCACAGTCAGCAACCTTACCATCTTTTTAACAAGGAGCGCGTTTCATCATCCCTCGCTCCTTGTGGGAAAGAGCTACTGGTTAAAACCATCTCCGACAACGTCTCACGTCACGGTCATCATATCACGTGACTCTTATCCCGCCAGTGGCGGTCATCTTAAACTTCCCGTAGCCAAATCCAAATGCCATTATACCACAGTTACACGGATTCCCAAATCGGGTTTTCTCTTATTTTTTATAAAAACACACACATTCGACAACTTTTCACCCCTATTCCACATCTTTCAACATGGAGCGAGTTCCTGCAAAAAAACTGCTCAGATATTTTAAAAGATACACACAACTATCCCGAGGGAACAATTTTCAGTTATGCGGTCAACATATCACATGACCCCTCCCTTAATTGCCTTTTTGAAATTGGGGTATTCTTTCACCTACCTCTATTGTACAAGTGTCTTATAATGCACTAGGAACTACCTTCACATCATTTCACTCCCTCAGTGGCCATTTTGGATTGGGAGTATTTTCTCAACAAACTTTATTGTTCCAATATGTTTAACACACAGTCTCTTATAATGTGCCAAGGCTTCAATTCATATCTCAGCCACAAGCACTAACCAGGACTGATAACCAAATACTGGGGGGGAAAAAAAAGGCTTCACCCTCTCGGACAACAACAGAACCGGACTTTCAAACATGGAACCACGTTTAGCTTCTAACTTTGTTCCATTCGCTAAAATCATTCAGTCCAATTTGGTCACATTTCTCTTGGAAAATCCAACGTGCCTCTTTAGTGGCCAAAACCCTATCTATACTGTAAGGGTCCCCCACCACTTTTTCTAGCACCACCCACGTGAAGGAGTGCTTATGCTCATTGCAGTGTTGAACCAGTTTAGTTGACAATTTAGCCGCTTTTATGGTACTGAAATGTTCCTGTATTCTCACTTTGATTTTACGTTTAGTGAGCCCTATATACTGTAGTCCACACTGACACGTCAACCTGTACACAACATTCATCGTGTTACAGTTGCTAAAATGGGTCAAATGCCAAACTCTTCCAGATTTCAAGACCACATCCAACGTCTTTCTTGTAAGATTACACACTGAACAAGTACCAAAAGGGTAATGTCCTGGAGGGACTGTGGTCTCTTTCTGGAGTGGTTTATAGCGGGAATGCACCAATTTATCCTTAAAGTTGCTTGACCGTCTATAAGCAAATCTCGGGGTGGCATTTTAAAATCGGTCGTGGATAATAAAGCCCAGTGTTTCCTTATTGACTGTCTAATCTGGGTCGCCAAAGGATCAAAGGTCATAACCACTGGCAGGCAATCATCCTTAACCCTTACATTATTTTCCAAAAGAGCACTCCGCGGGGTATTGAACGCTCTTTTTCCCGCTTGGTTCACAATTCTGCGAGGGTACCTTCTCTGTCTAAATTTCTCACACAGTCTCTCCAATTGTTCCAGGTATGATGCTGTGGTGGAGCAGTTCCGGCGGTACCTCAGGAACTGACCCACTGGCAGATTATCTCGTGAGGCCCTCGGATGGTATGATTGGTAGTGCAAATGGGAGTTTTTGTCAGTCAATTTCTGATGTACCCTTGTACACAGTATGTTATTCTCCACCGTAATGTCTAAATCAAGGTACACAACCTCCTGATTACTGTATGTCTATGTAAAGCGTAAATTGGCATCTTGGCCATTCAACCAGTTGAGAAACTCCAGCAGAGACTCCTCTCTACTAGACCAGATACATAGCACGTCGTCTATATACCTCTTCCAGAGGCGAATATTCCTCTGAAAGGGATTAGACTGATGGTATACGCTATTTTCCTCAAACTGGCCTACATAAATGCAGGCCAGACTGGGCGCAAAACTCGCACCCATAGATGTGTCCATAGTTTGTAAATGCAGGTCGTCTTTGAGGCAAAAATAATTGCGAGTTAATACCAATTCGATACATTGTAATACGAAAGACTGGGGTGTATCATAGAACCACTCGTGTTCCCCCAAGGCGCGCACTGCTGCCACCAGCGTGGCATCCTGAGGTATACAGGTATATAGTGACTCTATATCAATTGTAACCAAGAATTCGCAAGAAGAGTCAAAGTGGGTATCTTCCAACACATTTAAGACATAAGTAGTGTCTTGGATAAAAGATCTTTGGTTCACCACTGATTCTCTGAGAAAAACGTCAGAACACTGAGATAATGGTTCTAAAACCGACTGGATCCCAGATACAATGGGTCGACCAGGAGGAGGGCGCTGGGGTTTATGTATTTTTGGCAGGCTATAGAACGCCGGTGTTCTTGGCTTATTATTAATCAGCAATTCAGCTTCTTTTGCTGTAATCCATATTTTTTCTTTAGCTATTCCCACCATCTCATTAATCATGTCTTGGAGTTCATTTACCGGGTCACGCATAAGTGGTCGATAATTATTGCATGCCCCAAAATGTCTCAAGACCTCTGCACCACAATCCGCAGTGTTCATCACTACCACTGCCCCACCCTTGTCGGCTGATTTTATTGTGAGCAAGTGGTTGTTTTGTAAGCTACTGACTGCCCGCCAGTCCTCCTGACTCATGTTGTTAAATTTCTGATGTCTATTCTTTTGTTCTAATGTTGTGATGTCTTTGGAAGACAAAAATACATAAACCCCAGCGCCCTCCTCCTGGTCGACCCATTGTATCTGGGATCCAGTCGGTTTTAGAACCATTATCTCAGTTTTCTGACTATTTTCTCAGAGAATCAGTGGTGAACCAAAGATCTTTTATCCAAGATGCTACTGATGTCTTAAATGTGTTGGAAGATAACCACTTTGACTCTTCCTGCGAATTCTTGGTTACAATTGATATAGAGTCACTATATACCTGTATACCTCAGGATGCCGCGCTGGTGGCAGCAGCGCGCGCCTTGGGGGAACAGAAGTGGTTCTATGATACCCCCAGTCTTTCGTATTATAATGTATCGAATTGTCATTATCTCGCAATTATTTTTGCTACAAAGATGACCTGTATTTACAAACTACGGGCACATCTATGGGCGCAACTTTTGCGCCCAGTCTAGCCTGCATTTATGTATTCCAGTTTGAGGAAAATAGCGTATACCATCAGTCTAATCCCTTCCAGAGGAATATTCGCCTCTGGAAGAGGTATATAGATGACGTGCTATGTATCTGGTCTGGTGGAGAGGAGTCTCTGCTGGAGTTTCTCAACTGGTTGAATGGCCAAGATGCCAGTTTACGCTTTACATGGACTTACAGTAATCAGGAGGTTGTGTACCTTGATTTAGACATTACAGTGGAGAATAACACACTGTGTACAAGGGTACATCAGAAATTGACTGACAAAAACTCCCTTTTGCACTACCAATCATACCATCCGAGGACCCTACGCGATAATCTGCCAGTGGGTCAGTTCCTGTGGTACCGCAGGAACTGCTCCACCACAGCATCATACCTGGAACAATCGGAGAGACTGTGTGAGAAGTTTTGACAGAGAAGGAACCCTCGCAGAATTGTGAACCAAGCGAGAAAAAGAGCTTTCAATACCCCGCGCAGTGCTCTTTTGGCAAAGAATGTAAGGGTTAAGGATGATTGCCTGCCAGTGGTTATGACCTTTGATCCTTTGGCGACCCAGATTAGACAGTCAACAAGAAAACACTGGGCTTTATTATCCACGACCAATTTTAAAATGCCACCCCGAGATTTGCTTTTAGAAGGTCAAGTAACCTTAAGGATAAATTGGTGCATTCCCGCTATAAACCACTCCAGAAAGAGACCACTGTCCCTCCAGGACATTACCCTTGTGGTACTTGTTCAGTGTGTAATCTTACAAGAAAGACATTGGATGTGGTCTTGAAATCTGGAAGAGTTTGGCATTTGACCCACTTTAGCAACTGTAACACAATGAATGTTGTGTACAGGTTGATGTGTCAATGTGGACTACAGTATATAGGGCTCACTAAACGTTAAATCAAAGTGAGACTACAGGAACATTTGAGTACCATAAAAGCGGGTAAATTGTCAACTAAACTGGTACAACACTGCAATGAGCATAAGCACTCCTTCACGTGGGTGGTGCTAGAAAAAGTGGTGGGGGACCCTTACAGTATAGATAGGGTTTAAGCCACTAAAGAGGCACGTTGGATTTTCCAAGAGAAATGTGACCAAATTGGATTGAATGATTTTAGCGAATGGAAACAAAGTTAGAAGTTAAACGTGGTTCCATGTTTGAAAGTCCGGTTCTGTTGGTGTCCGAGAAGGTGAAGCCTTTTTTTTCAGTATTTGGTTATCAGTCCTGGTTAGTGCTTGTGGCTGAGATATGAAGGGAAGCCTTGGCACATTATAAGAGACTGTGTGTTAAACATGTTGTAACAATAAAGTTTGTTGAGAAAATACTCCCAATCCGAAATGGCCACTGAGGGAGTGAAATGATGTGAAGGTAGTCCCTAGTGCATTATAAGACACTTGTACAATAGAGGTTGGTGAGAGAATAGCCCAATTTTAAAAAGACAATTGAGGGAGGGGTCACGTGATATGTTGACCGCATAACCAAAAATTGTGCCCTCGGGATAGTTGTGTGTATCTTTCAAAATATCTGAGCAGTTTTTTTGCAGGAACTCGCTCCATGTTGAAAGATGTGGAATAGGGGTGAAAAGTTGTCGAATGTGTGTGTTTTTATAAAAAAATAAAAGAAAACCCGATTTGGGAATCTGTGTAATTGTGGTATAATGGCATTTGGATTTGGCTACGGGAAGTTAAAGATGGCCGCCACTGGCGGGATAAGAGTCACGTGATATGATGACCGTGACGTGAGACGTAGTCGGAGATGGTTTTAAACATATTAACGCCTTTCCACAAGGAGCTAGAGGTGATGAAACGCGCTCCTTGTTAAGAAGGCGGTAAGGTTGCTGACTGTGCGCTTGAGGCTCTAAGTAAGTTACCGAGAGGAAGAGGTTGTGCCGGTAATGCTGAGGACCGTTTTTTTTAAGGGTGAAGTTAGGATTTGGTAATTAAGGTTGAATGCGGGGAGGCTAAGATGTGTGGGCAGTCACCGCTATGCCTAGGAATCGATACGACTAGGATGTGAATAATTACCAGGTTCTCCTTTGTGTTTAGTACTTGCACTACATTAGAGTGTACGCCCAAAAGAGGAAAGCACGTTCGGAGGTTCCCTCAGTGTGACGGAGTGGTGAGCTAGTATGAGTGACTTGGGCTCCCACATGGTAATGATACTTGTTATATGCAGTAATGATGTGTGTTCGAATTCTGGTGAGTGAGAATTTTAGTAACCAGGCCTTCCTTTTGCTTCTGACAGTCATTTTACAAAACGACACCAGTGTCCAAGATTGACGATTGATTACCCTGCCTTGACGAAATTGCCTTGAAGTAACATTGGCAAAGAAACATGTTGGTTGAGTAATAAAGTGGTCTGCATAAATGCAGCCGGTTTTAAATTTTGAATAGGAGCACGAGTGAAGAATAAAGTTGGTAATCATGCTACTTATCTCAATTTTATTTTCACGGGGTCTTGTTTTGTGGTAGTCGTGAATTACACATCATGGTGGTATTTACATTTTTTGCACTCATTTTTGGGGCACATACATTTTTTTAAGGCAAGATGGTTGCCAATGATGAGAAAAGTGAGCATAGCTAGTGAGTACCAATCAGCAAGCTCGACTGGTGGTGCGCACATGAGGTGCCATCTTGTCCTTTCACATATTTGTGGTAAGGGTAACACATAGATTGGTGTAACCGGTGTATAATACACTATTTAAGGTAAACCCTTATATATATAGGGGGTACATTGGCATCGACTGTCAGTTGCAAAAGGGTTTGTTTTAAAATATTAAGGCAGGACACTACCTCGGATAAAAGTGAGGAGTGGTAGGAAAAAGAGTGTAGGAATCCCCGCCTCCACTGATATGAGTATCCTCAAGTAGAGGAGCCTTGGATGAACAGGTCTTTGTGTTTACATTATATATATTTAACACTCATAAACTTTTTAAAAACACTCACAGTCACTGGATGATGTCATCAGTGATGTCACTGACCATGTTATGAATGATGTAATATGTGAGGTCATAAGCAGTGCATTGCGGGGGTGCGAGTTATAGTTTGCTCAGCTAACTCAAACACAAAAATGGACAGGGGGCCACAGAGCACTGATGCAGCACCAGTTTAGACAATTGAACCAATATTTTACGAAAAACATATATGCATTGTTTTTGGGTGCAAATTCAAAATGCACCCCCCAGCCTTGAGGTGCTTCCTTAAACAGAAACAACAGAGAAAAACCGTAAATTGGAACTGCACCACTTTTCTTAACAAATGTGTAAGAAATCCCAAATATCCACAACATCAACTTGGACCAATTTGCATGAAAAAGTTCATTATCCTATCAGTTGTTTATATTCTCTTTATTTCCAATAGAAAGCCATCAGCCAAAGCGTTTCGTCCTATTCAAGAAGGACTTCTTCAGGGCTGAAAATTTAAAAAACACATACACAGCCTTTACAAAACTCCGTACATACACAACATTTAAATATTGATGAGACATATATATATATACATAATACATTTACAAAAGGAGAAAACACATATATAATGTTCTACAAATATATACATATAATACAAAAATCATTTTTTATATATATACATATATTCACTTTGGCTGTCATATTCTAGTTAACGTCCACATGTCACTATAGATAGGACCTGATGTGATTTTTTAACATTCAGGGAATTGTTTCACGAAATCCAAGAGAAGTGAAGCACAGTGTAAGAAAAAAAAAGAAAAAGAGAGAGAGAGAAGGTAGGAGAAAGACAAACATAGCTCCTGGCCAACTTGGCATTTAAAAAGAGAAAAGAGAGGGATGAATTAATGAAAATTTCCTAGAATAGTGCACCAACGTCAACCACCAGTAACGGACAATGTAAGTTACCACCTAAAAGGTGTGTCATCCCCATGCTGAGGGAATAAAATGAAATGAAACATACCAAAGCATCAATCCATGTGACGCCCGCAATCTCAAGACAAGAATAATATGTAACTTAATTATGTCCATTGAAATATCAACAGGTTTCTGAAATGAGAGCAAATGGAACTGTTCAATGAAACGCCATGCTCAAGTAAACTGATGAGCATATGTAGATGCCAATAACAGTGAATGCCCACCTCAACCAATGCACTTATGTGGGTCCTCTTAAGTATTGCAGCCAAATGATGTTCAAATTTAAACCCATGGTACGGTACAAGAAAATTCCATGATTGTCTGTTATGGCAACCATAAAGGAAGTAGCCAACGACTCAGAACTAGTATAAGCAAAAACGTGTGGCTGGGTATTATGGGGTCCCAAGGGGATCGGTGCACGAGCAGCTGTCCCCTTGGGAAATTTTGTGCGGTGGAACAGTCTACACAGCGCGTGAGGGCTCTAGGCAGGCAGGGGGTGGGGCATAGCAGCACTTGCAGAGCAGGCAGCAGTTAGGGAAAACGGTGGTTTTTTCTGTGAGGAGATTGGGAGGCTGTTGTTTTTGTGACCCACCCACCCTCCCTATAAGAATACAATAAATAAAATAAATAAATAAAAATATTTATATATATATATATATATATATATATATATATATATATATATATATATATATATATATATATCTTGCTCTCGGGAAGGTCCAACAATTGGGCTGCACTCGAACACAGAAGAGCTTTTCCCAACAGCTTTATTCGGTAAAACAGTCGCGCTGACCCGGTCAATGAAACAGCAGACCACAGCCCTGACGCGTTTCGAGAGTTCTCTTTTTCAAAGGGTGAATGCAGTCAAAAGCACACATGTGGCCACACCTTCCTTTTAACATCATATCGTGAGTCCTGATTGGACAACTCTGAATGAGATATCACGTTGTGTTCTGGGAGGTGTAGTCCGTGTTAAAATCCTCAGATGGTGGTGCTTAAAATTCACTGTTGATTACGGCTCCACATGAGCCCCGGACAGCTTGGCGGTTTAAATCCACTCCTGTGCCCCACAAACGAAGCCCCTCCTGATTAGGAACTCCGTGGCCCCCATTACGAAGTGGTGCAGCCCTGCGGCAGGACGGCCGCATCAATATCTTGCTCTCGGGAAGGTCCAACAATTGGGCTGCACTCGAACACAGAAGAGCTTTTCCCAACAGCTTTATTCGGTAAAACAGTCGCGCTGACCCGGTCAATGAAACAGCAGACCACAGCCCTGACGCGTTTCGAGAGTTCTCTTTTTCAAAGGGTGAATGCAGTCAAAAGCACACATGTGGCCACACCTTCCTTTTAACATCATATCGTGAGTCCTGATTGGACAACTCTGAATGAGATATCACGTTGTGTTCTGGGAGGTGTAGTCCGTGTTAAAATCCTCAGATGGTGGTGCTTAAAATTCACTGTTGATTACGGCTCCACATGAGCCCCGGACAGCTTGGCGGTTTAAATCCACTCCTGTGCCCCACAAACGAAGCCCCTCCTGATTAGGAACTCCGTGGCCCCCATTACGAAGTGGTGCAGCCCTGCGGCAGGACGGCCGCATCAATATCTTGCTCTCGGGAAGGTCCAACAATTGGGCTGCACTCGAACACAGAAGAGCTTTTCCCAACAGCTTTATTCGGTAAAACAGTCGCGCTGACCCGGTCAATGAAACAGCAGACCACAGCCCTGACGCGTTTCGAGAGTTCTCTTTTTCAAAGGGTGAATGCAGTCAAAAGCACACATGTGGCCACACCTTCCTTTTAACATCATATCGTGAGTCCTGATTGGACAACTCTGAATGAGATATCACGTTGTGTTCTGGGAGGTGTAGTCCGTGTTAAAATCCTCAGATGGTGGTGCTTAAAATTCACTGTTGATTACGGCTCCACATGAGCCCCGGACAGCTTGGCGGTTTAAATCCACTCCTGTGCCCCACAAACGAAGCCCCTCCTGATTAGGAACTCCGTGGCCCCCATTACGAAGTGGTGCAGCCCTGCGGCAGGACGGCCGCATCAATATCTTGCTCTCGGGAAGGTCCAACAATTGGGCTGCACTCGAACACAGAAGAGCTTTTCCCAACAGCTTTATTCGGTAAAACAGTCGCGCTGACCCGGTCAATGAAACAGCAGACCACAGCCCTGACGCGTTTCGAGAGTTCTCTTTTTCAAAGGGTGAATGCAGTCAAAAGCACACATGTGGCCACACCTTCCTTTTAACATCATATCATATATATATATAAGTCACGTTAGGTCGGGTAGCATTTTCCTGGTTCGCTGATTTTCCTTTGGGGGCATTTTTGCTTGGGGGTTGGATGATCTGGAGCGGGCTTATCTTTCCCTCTGGGGTGGGGGAGGGGCATTGGAAAGGTTGATTGGGATTGTGCATTTCATGGGGTATTTTTGATGAGAAGTCTTGTGGGGAATATTTGGTTGGATAGCAAAAAGTTTCAAGAGTAATGACAATGGGGTTTTTGTTCCAAGAATGTTTATTGTAGCAAGATTCTAATTTATGTTGCCTGGCCTAATAAAGTGACCTTTTATGCTAAGTGCAAATATTTGGTGTGGTTGTTCTAATTGCGCGATCCACCCAATACGATATCCCTATAGGAGGAAAGAGAGGGGAGAGAAAGAGGAAAGTATACATGAACATACATGCTTAATCATCTATAATATTAACCTGATAACATGAGGTATTTTTGATAGGCCATGTATCATGCATCATATCCCTAATACTATCGATGCCTGTGTACATGAAAGATCAATATAAAAAGCACATCGATAAGGCCAAACAGTGCGTCCATGCAAATAGTCCATCCGCAAATAAGCACACTTGCCCGACCCAAACCAACAATATGAAATTATGCGCATTCAACAAGGTATTCCCATGTTCAAAATGCCAAAAATACCATACTCAAAATCGGAAAGACCATCCACGGGTCAATACATATTTCTAACCCGTGGTGATAATTAATTATTGGGCTTTCAAGAAACACATGCGAGGATAATGAAAAACAATGTTAATGCTATGTGCCTCCCACTTCAAGTTGTCCTATTCCTGATCCAAAGCAATAATATATAAATATGCGCAATGAAAACAATATACATGCAAAGATAACGACGAGCAATGTTAACGCTATACGTCTCCCGTTCTAAATTTAAACAATGTATCCTCTATAGGCTCAGACCGGGGGATGAGAAGTTCCCCGACTTCAATAAGCATACCGTAAACCATACCGCCCAGCATTTACTATCACAATCCCGATGATCCATAACCCTTTGCCCAACTTACTTGTGATCGCTGTGCGAGGCAGCGTGTGTCAAATCTCCATGTTTTGAAAGAGCCGAGCCCTCCTTGCCGGCTCCTATTAACGAGGGTGTGACATATGACGTATGACATTAGTGTGTCACAATGTCATTTTATCACTGAAAATCTAACGTATATCGCCAAAATGCGGCCGCCATATTGGACAAGTATATTTAACGTGTGTATGTCTATTAGACCTTCAATCAATGTCAGTGTGATTGCTGCATTGTATGTTAAAATCACCCTAATTCAAAATGTAGAATTTAAATATTTCCCAAATCTATGAGATGTTCTATTCGCAATATTCTTTACATCTGTTTCCATAACAACACTGCAAGAACCGTCGTAACCATATCGATGTGTCGTGATAAACACTTACTGTGAAGAAAAATTATTTTTCTGAAATATGTCTAGGGTTAGTATCTATGATATTTAAAAAGGGGGGTGGGAGACAAAAAAGGAATTAAATCAAATAGATACAGAATATACAGATAGAATAATTCACGAGCAGCATGAACACCATGTGAGTGAAGTATGTATAGCCAATAGCTTAGACAGGAAACGAGAAAAGATGCGGAAAAATATATATTTTTTTTTCATTAATATAAAATTTGGCTGAATGACAATTTCCTAATCAATTCATCATTCAATATCGTTAAAATACCATATTCAAAATAAGTACAAATAGGTACATGAAATTTGTCACAAGTCCACATATCACCATTAAACAATGTCATCTGTTGGATAGTACTTAATAGAACCAAATCCCTTCTATATGCATTATGAATAATTCCTCTATGATCACATTTTTATCTTTTTGCTCCATCTTAATCGACATCAGTTATAAAACACCCTCCAACTATAGCAATCAGTCCTACTGCGGTGATATTACACACGAAGGGCCCTTCGTTTTGCGTATTCAGCGTCTGATTGTTCACAAATACCTTGCTATGGGTTTGTACAATCGTAACCCATAAGCGTACACTAGGCGTTTTTTGTTCAAAACACCGACTGACTCTACTTATGACACAGTATCCCAGCATGTCCATGATGATGGATCCACCACAGATCTCCAACATATATTTGGTTTCATACCCTGGCATTTAAACCCATCCTTGACTTGTTATACCAGAGATGCTGATGGAATAATACTTATAATCAAACACCTTGACCTGCTATAAGTAACTTCTCATCCCCTGGTCTGAGCCTATGGAGGATACATTGTTTAAATTTGGAACAGGAGGCGTATAGCGTTAACATTGCTCGTCGTTATCTTTGCATGTATATTGTTTTGATTGCCCATATTTATATATTATTGCTTTGGGTCAGGAATAGGACAACTTGAAGTGGGAGGTGCATAGCATTAACATTGTTTCTCATTATCCTCGCATGTGTTTTATCGAATGCCCAAATTTATTAATTATCACCACGGGGAGGAAATATGTATTGACCTGTGGGTGGTCTTTCCGATATTGCGTATGGTGTTTTTGGCATTTTGAACATGGGAATACCTTGTTGAATGCACATAATTTCATATCGTTGGTTTGGGTCGGGCAAGTGAGCTGGTTTGCGGATGGACTATTCGCATAGACGCATGTTTGGCCTTAAAGATAGGCTTTTTATATTGATCTTACATGTACACAGGCATCAATAGTATTAGGGATATGATGCATGATACATGGCCTATCAAAAATACCTCATGTTATCAGGCTAATATTACAGATGATTAAGCATGTATGTTCATGTATACTTTTCCTCTTTCCCACCCTCTCTTTCCTCCTATAGGGATATCATATTGGGTGGATAATACCCATCCACACGTGCTTGCTTATACTGGTACTGACACGTTGGCTACTCCCTTTACGGTTACCATAGCGGACCATCATGGGATTTTCTTGTATACCATGGGTTTAAATTTGAACATAATTTGGCTGCAATACTTAAGAGGACCCACATGAGTGCATTGGTTGAGGTGGGCATTCACTGTTATTGGCATCTACATATGCTCATCAGTGTATTTGAGCATGGCGTTTCATTGAACAGTTCCATTTGCTCTGATTTCAGAAACCTGTTGATATTTCAATTGACATAATTAAGCTACATATTATTCTTGTCCTGAGATTGTGGGCGTCACATGGATTGATGATTTGGTATGTTTCATTTCATTTTATTCCCTCAGCATGGGAATGACACACCTTTTAGGTGGTAACTTACATTGTCCGTTTCTGGTGGTTCACGTTGGTGCACTTTTCTAGGAAATTTTCTTTATTTCATCTCTCTCTTTTCTCTTTTTAAATGCCAAGTTGACCAGGAGCTATGTTTGTATTTCTCCTACCTTCTCTCTCTTTTTCTTTTTCTTTTTCTTGTTCTTACACTGTGCTTCACTTCTCTTGGATTTCGTGAAACAATTCCCTGAATGTTAAAAAATCACATCAGGTCCTATCTTTAGTGGCATGTGCACGTTAACTAGCATATGACTGCTAAAGTGAATATATATATATATGAAAAATGATTTTTGTATTATATGTATATATTTGTAGAATATTATATGTGTTTTCTCCTTTTGTAAATGTATTATGTTTATATATATATATATGTCTCATCAATATTTAAATGTTGTTGTGTATGTACGGAGTCTTGTAAAGGCTGTGTATGTGTTTTTTGAATTTTCAGCCCTGAGGAACTCCTACTTGAATAGGACGAAACGTGTTGGCTGATGGCTTTCTATTGGAAATAAAGAGAATATAAGCAACTGACGGGATAATAAACTTTTTTCATACAAATTGGTCCTAGTGGATGTTGTGAATATTTGGGATTTCTTACATATCTGTTAAGAAAAGTGGTGTAGTTCCAATTTACGTTTTTTCTTAGCTCAGCTAACTATAACTGTTGAATTTTTCTGGTTTTGTACGAGTCAAACCTGAGCCTAACTATAACATCTCAGTAACCTTTGGTTTTTTCAGTGAATACATAAATTGGAAAAACTTTACTCTGAGAACCCATAAATTGCAGGTTAAAGCTTGGCAACAAAAAAGATGGAGTCATGAGAAGCAGATTGAGTCAATGTATACATTTATTTCCTTACAACTCTGCCCAAAAGAAACTGGCAACAAAGTAAAATGGGACAGTAAGGCATCTGCTGCAGAGATCTTTCTGTGCCAATAAAACCTCAGGCTTTAATAATGGTAAAATAACTCTGGTGATTAACACACTTGCTGCAGTGATTTGTGTGTTCCCTCTTACTCCAAAAGAAGTGAATAAAATCTTACTATCAACTAAATCTGGATCCCCTAAGGATCCATGTCCACCAACCATCATGCACCTGGTTTCTGTGATGATTAGTCTATATCTAACCCCCCTCTTAAATCAAATAGTTGAGTCTGGGACCGACCCGTCGATCTGGAAAAAAGCTTGCATCAGACCAATTTTGAAAAAGCCGGCCCTAGATCCCTTGGAGGTCAAGAATTATCGGCCTAATTTCATGTCTGCCAATTGCAGATACAGTCTTCGAAAGGTCGGTAAACCAGGAGCTAACGCAATATCTAGACTCTAACAATCTGCTTGATTCAAGTCAGCATGGTATCCGGTCGTGCCATTCGACTGAGACTACGCAGATCATGGCAACGGAGGAGATTCGTAGACAGGTGGATGGGGGGGAGAGCCATCCTCATCCTTTTAGACCTATCAGCAGCATTTGACACCGTGAATCATACAGTGTTAGTGCGGCAGCTGAAGGCAGTTTCTGGCTTCCAGGGAACAGACCATACATTGGGAAAATCTGCAATCCGAATCATTCCTTCTCCCGTGTGGAGTGCTGCAGGGATCTGCACTGTCGTCAACTCTGTTTAATATATATGTCACCCCACTCGCCAGACTCATCAGACAACATGGCTTCTCTCTGGTCTCGTACGCAGACGACTCACAGATTGTCATCTCTGTATCTAAACAGTCTGAGTCCATTGCCGCTAGCTTCCATGCTTGTCTGACTCACATCATGAGCTGGATGAGTCATAATTATCTTAAGATCAATACGGATAAAACAGAGGTGCTGGAGTTTGGCAATGGTCCATCCCCGTGGAATCAAACCTGGTGGCCGACAGAGGCTGGTGAATGTCCCGTTCCATGCGACAAGGCCAAGAATCTGGGGGTCATCTTCGACAACCAACTTAATTTCGCTGCCCAGATCAACCATGTAAACTCTTCCTGCTTCTTTTTATTGAAGCTTCTTTGGAAGAATTTCCCCTTCATCCCTAAGGAACAAAGTAAAACGGTGGTAGTGGCCCCTATTCTCTCGAGGTTAGATTATTGCAATGCACTTTTTATAGGCATTGATAAGGCGCAGAGGGCAAAATTACAATTAAATACAGAATGCTGCCGCTCGTTGATTATTAAGCATTCCTAAAGGCCATTCTACCTCTGCTGCCATCAGGTCACTACACTGGCTCCCGATTCAGCAACGGATGGAATTCAAAGCCCTGTGTTTGGTCCATACGGCACTATATGGCGGAGGGGCAGTTGATTTCCGGAAATTATTCTCTTGGTATACTCCCATGAGAAACCTTAGATCCGTAAACACGGGCCTCATCTGTATCCTCAAAATTTGTATTGTCAGATGGGGAGGCAGAAGTCTATCACACTGTGCAGCCAAGCTGTGGAACCAGCTGCCTATCACCATGAGACTACTATCGAATAGTCAGCTTTTTAGGAAATTGCTAAAAACATAGCTGTTCCTCGTGATCTAATGGTCTAGTATAGCTGCTGCAGTCCCTCTATCTCACTTCTCAGCACCAAGACGCCTCGGCATTTGAGCGCTTTAAAAATTCTGTTCTATCCTATCCATTTGGCTAGTCACAATTTTGACTAATTAAGTAGCCTAGAGGGTTAATATGTCTCCAGTAAAACACATTATGTAACAAGCAGATGACAGATTTTTATTTTATGTAGATAGGTAATTGGGCTACTGCTTTAGACATAGAGATCCTTTTATTGCTTACAGTTAATAAATTACAGTCCTTCTCATATAGGACAGTGAGCTATGAACCAGCATCAAGGGCCTGCGTGCAAACTGCAAGGCATGAGTTTAGAACCTTACAATTTTTTCTCAATCTATTTTTATTATTATAAGCCTGCTAATAATTAAGTCTTATTAGTACAGACAACCCCAAGCACAGTGTTACATTTTTATATTACATTATTTAACATATAATCCTTACAGTTAAAGATGATGAGTGGCTGTTACACCTTGAAACCCTCACTGTCTTATGTAACATTCTGTACACTTGTATGATTTATCGTCAATGTATAATGTGTACATGTGATGTACAGCGCTCTGAGCAGTTACCCTACATTGGGATGAGTAGCGCTACAAAGGAATTACATAAACAATAATGTTATTTAAATTGTTATTTTTGTAAATACTCACACAGAACTAGAAATCATACAGTGCAAGTAAATCTCTTCCATCAGGGGATTGAACTAAGTTAAAAACCTGCCTCCCACTCATAGTTTCACTTAAGTACTTGTGAAGAGATAACAAGGCACTGCTTAATTGTGGCCATGTGTTGGCAAAGTACACCAAGACAAATTTAGCACATGGCACTCGTTTAGGATAGGTCCCATTCCAGCTCAAATATACCTGCTGGATCCAGGATCCGTCTGTCTGGACATCACTTCATTCTAGCACTGGTAATACATCTCTATTTATTTGTTCCATGGATACCACTGTGAAAGATGTCCTGTTCCCTTTGAGGCGGCTGTTGATTCATTTAGACCCTTCTATTCCCAGTAGTGTAGCCAGTGTGTCATTGGCGATAGTGCAAAGCAGCAATTTGGACCCCCTGAATGCTGTTCGAATTATAAAACACATCTATATTCAGAGCTACATGGGCCCCTCAGGCCACTGTGCCCCGGTGCCACTGCATCTGTTCCACCAATGGAAGCCACGGCCCTAGCTAGTCCGTGTTTCAGTAAGAAACATGACTGACACAATAATAGTGGGCTAGAAGGGGAGAATTATGCAAATAAGAAGTATGCTTTAACACACACAGATATTTAGCTTTTTGTGAACCTGTCATACCTGAATCAGTAGTGACTACAGCAGCTTTCCTTGATAGCATTAATTTACAGAAAGTTAGCCTTTGGTGAACTTCCAAGCTCAGCCGTGGATACACAGCAGATATAGGGAGGTGGGGTGCTGGGGGCGGGGGGGCGAACAAGTCATATTTTCTCATAGCAGAGTGGGATAGCTGTCTTTTCAGACCCCCTCACTGAAGCCCTCCAGCTTTCATTTTCAAAACTCTTGCTAATGATCTCGCACAAACCTGAGCTAGAACCAGTTCAGACCGGCAGTAGGAAAGGAAAAAAAGCTGCCACTTTCACATACGTCTAATGTGTGACTGCCCAGCGCAGTGCAGCTGAGTGGTGCCAGCCTGGGGTACTGTGCCCCAGCAGTGGCAATTACTCAGGAACCGCCGGCCATAAATGATGTTCAGTGTGTGTCTCGGTGTTGGAATTAGCCCTTTTTGCAGGGTTATCCCCAAACATTGTGCTCCTTCCTCCTATTTTTTTCCTGACCTGTGGTTGTTGGCTATAGGACTCTGGGCACGTTACCACTGCTGATCAGTGCTAAAGCGCATATGCTCTCTGTGCACATTGTTATTGTGATTGGTTATCCATGTTTGGCATATTTGTTTTACCAGTAGGTCCCTAGTAAAGTGCACTGAGTGTGCCAGGGCTGGTAAATCAAATGCTATTAGTGGGCTTGTATGTATGGATACTTGTATAGCGCACGACTACCCGGAGGTCTCTCGGCGCTTGTACGAATACCGCTGTGGAACCCATCCTGGCTTTCCCTGTGAGGCGTCCACTCCTGGGCACCCCCAAGGTGGAGGCCAGGCATCCTTAGCGTTGTGGGGGCCGTTGTGGAGATTAAGCAAGCTATTGCCCAGAGTTGCAGAGTGGGACTCCATGATTGGAATGGCACCGAGGCGAGAATTATCAGGTCCGTGGAATTTTTGAGCCCAAGACCCGCCGAGGCGGGGAATTGAACCCTGGTCCCGGGCTAGACCTCTGCATCAGGGTCTGCCGCTCTAATCATTGAGCCACACTTCTCCACTTGGCATCAGAGCTTGCAGCGCTGATTGTGCCACCCACATGAGTAGCCGTGAAAAGAGGTCTCAGGCCTGCCACTGCAGTGCCTGTGCACAGTTTGGTAACTGCCATGTCAACCTGGCAAGTTTACCCACTTGCCAGGCCCTACCCTTCCCTTTTCTTACACATAGGACACCCTTATGGTAGGCCCAAGGTACCCCCCTGGGAAAGGTGCAGTGTATGTAAAAGGTAGGACATGGAGTGGTGGTGTAACATGTCCTGATAGTGAAATACTGCCAATTTAGTTTTTCACTATTGAAAGGCTATCTTTTCCCATACAACAGTAGGGGGAATGCTTTGTAACATTTTACAAACATATCTTCCCATAGGGATAAGATCGAAAAATGGAGTTGAGTATCCCTGAACTCATGATTTAATAACACATCTTTTAGTAAAGATGGTTTATAAATTGTGTGTTTGAAAATATCACTTTTTAGAAAGTGGCTATTTTCTTGTTCAACCATCCTGTGTGCCTCTCCCTAGTTGTGAATTGACTGTCTGGCTTTTGATTGACAGGGGCTGGGAAGGTGCAGTGGCTCCAGGAGTCTGGATGAGTCAGCTCTAGGCTGAATAGGCCTGATCTGCATTTGCAGCTGGGTTGAGGAGTAGCACCTGTACCTGAATAGGGCTGTGCCTGCCTTATACAATGCTGGCTCCGCCCCCTGTATTGTGTCTGGAGCCAAGGCTCACTCTGACAATGGATGTTGTTGTGAACTTGCAGAGTGCCCCCCAGAACTGGTTTGAACTGGGCTCAGAGCCCCTTGCACAAAGAGAACAAAGACATTTTGGGGTATGAGGAGAAGTCCTGCCATTGCTGTGTTTCTCGGGTTGGCCTGCAGTTGCTGTTTCTGCCAAGGAAAGGAGAAGGACTTTGCTGTGTGCTGTGTCCCCTGCTTGAAGGAGATCTCCAAGGGCCTGAACTGAGCTGGCCTCCTGTTCAGAAGTCTGAGGGACACAAAGAATTTTGGGCCTCGGAGGTTGTTGCTGCTATTTGGGAGCTGGAAGAAAGAAGAAAAGTGAAGAACTGCTAAAAATCAACGTATCGCTCTTCTTGAAGCTGTTTTCTTGACGCATATTCACAGCGCGAGAAGAATTTCCACACATTGCCGTGCCGCTGCGACAACCGTCACAGCGCCTGTAGTCCCTGAAAGAATCAACGTATCGAGGGATCGCGGCTGAAGAGGACCGACGAAGCACCGCTCGCCGCCACCACATCGATCGCCAACGCATCCCGGATTGCCACGCATCGTACCTGTGCGGAACGGTTTCCCGACGCATCACCTGCGAACCAGAACCGTCACGAAAAATCGACATATCACTCCCCATACAGACCGGATTAGATGCAACTTGTCCTCTGTGTGTCGCAGAACTGTCGCATCGCCTCCCCAAGGTCTCAGGAGTGTCGCATGTCTTTGTTTTCCAAAGCTGCAGCTGTTTGGCTTCTGGAACTTTGATGCATCTACAGGTACTTTGGTGAAAAGTCATCCATCCATAGTTTTCTATGGTAAAAATTCTTGAAACCTTTTGAAATTCATATTTTTAACTGTGTATGTTGGATTTTTGTCATTTTGGTCTTGTTTAGTTTAGATAAAGATACTTTTTCTCTAAACTGGTGTGGTGTCCTTTAGTGGTGTTTTCACTGTGTCACTGTCAGTGTTGGTACAAATACTTTACTCATTGTCGTTGGGATAAGCCTGTCTGCTCGTGCGAAGCTACCAAGAGGGTGAGCAGGGGTTATCTAAAGTGTGTATCCCCCTTACCCTGACTAGAAGCAAGGGTCCCCATTTGGACAAAGGTACCTACCTCTGCCAACTAAAGACCCCATTTTTAACATTGGTGGTCAGCTGTTTTGGATTTGAACCTGCATTTGTACTTGACCTACAGTGATTGGTATGCATCACTAGTTTAGTGCAGACCACTATGCAACCACATACTGTGTTTTGTTTTTGGTTCTATTTTTGAGTGACCCTTAAAGTATCCATACATCATGTCTCAGAAGGGTAAACCAGCAAGTGATGTTGCAGAGCTGGAGTTTGATATGGAAATGTTAAGCAGTTACAAAGTAGGTCAACTCAAGCGGTTTTGCAGCAGCTTTGGATGTCCAAAGAAGAGCAGCTCAGGATGGAGGAGTGACAGAAGGCCTTAAGGGCCTGGTGGGAGACCAAAGAGGCTGGGAAGACAGATGGGGCAGAGGTGGATGAAGATGTACCAGGGGATAGTTTCTGGTCACAGGATCTGCCTGTGTCAAGAGCATCTTCTAGGGCTGGCAGTGACCATTCCGCTAGAAGTTTTTCCCCAGAGGAGTTGGAGGAAAACCAAAGTATTAGAGATCATGAGTTAGAAGTCATGAGGCTCGGGATGAAAATATTGGAAATGGAGCTGCCATAGAGAGAGAAAAGATGGAAGAGGAGAGCAAGAAGATTTATGCCTTGGAAGAAATTAAATTGACCTTGGCACATGAATTAAGAATGAGGGAGTTTGATGTGGAGCTCGAGAGGCTTGAGGCCATGAGTGTCTTAGCTGAAAAGGAAATGTGTGCAGCTCATGAAGTGAGCTGCGCTGAGTTGGAGGCGGAGTCCAGCTCAAATGGTGGCTGCAAAAATGTAGTGTCTAGTGCTGAGGGAGAAGTAGACACACCCAGAGATGTGGCGCCTGACTTAAAGGAGGGGGTTGACATACACCAAGGGGTTCAGGGTATGAGGTAGCTCCAGTGGTATGCAGTGTCCCTGAGGTGGATTGGGGAACTGACACAGGGGATCATATTCCTGGTGGTGGGAGGGATACTCTACTGACTCTAGATGAGAGGTGTAGAGAGAGGGGATCACCCATGGTAGGAGTCCTGGTGTGTGAGTGTGGAGACCGCCCAGAAGAGTGTGGGTTGAGCGACAGAGATAGTCAGACAATGTCTTGCCAATCTCAGTAGAGTGGTGTAGGGTTCTTGTGTGAGGCACTGGATGGTGAGGCAAAGGGTAGCTTGGTTAGCAACTGTGGGGGGCTGTGTGATTTCATTGTTGGGGAGCATATTTTAAGTCTCTGTTTTCCAGAGCTATGCCAACACCAGGTGGAGTGTGAGTTCACTGATTCCAGGGAGCTTGCGCTGGAGGCAGACATTTTGGTGGATTCCAGAGGGTCTGAAAAAGCTTTTGGGAGTGATCCTGAAGGGGGTGGCTCAGGTTTTCCCCATCCAAGTGAAGTAGGGGAGGTTTGTGGTAGCCCAGAAAGGTCCCAGTGTAGTGGGAGGGGTGTAGGGTCACACGTCCTGCCTCAGAGGAAAAGGAGTGGGAGTGGGCTGCATCCCAAGGTGCCCGAAACCCAGTCCCAGGGCTTGGTTGGTTCCATAAGTGAACACCAGGAGGGGGGCCTAGTCTGTACCCGGAGGCCATTTCCTAAGGGGGATCCCAAAGTGTCAGGTGGACTAGGGGGGGCTGCTGTAACAAGCATCCAACTAGTTCTTGTGTCTGGCAGCACCGCTCCAGTGGGGAGTGTGCATGAGTCCAAAGAAAAGGGTGAGGGGGGGACGCAGTCCCCAGTGGAGGGATCGGTAGGTCAGGGGTTACCAGCTCTGAGGTCAGAGCACCCCAGGACTGACCCTGGTGAGGCCTCTTCTGGCCAGGGGGGTCTTCATGTTCTATCAAATGGGCAGGAGGCTGGAGACCTGCGCCAGGCAGACTCTCGTACCATTCATGAGCAGTGTGTTTTCCTGGGCGGGGGGGCAGATGGTGTACTCCCCCAGAAGTCCTGGGTTGCCAGGCACAGGTCCAGCCTAAGGGTACAGACCCTGGGTTGGAGGACCAGGTTCAGGGTGTCCCCCTAGACCTGGAGGAAGGGGTAACTGCTAACAGTGCCCCTACCAAGTTGTCTTCTGGGGGTACTGCTCCAGGTGGAAGGGTGCAGTGCCCCAGGGAGAAAGACAGGGTGTGGGAGAGCCCACCCCAGTCTCTTCTCCAGCTGCAGGGTACAGACCCTGAGCTATTAGGCCAGTGTCAGGGTGCCATACTTGACTTGGCAAGAGGGAGAGTGGAGAAAAGGTGCCAGGCACCTGGGGCTACTTCCTCCCACTTTCTGATGCCGCAGAGGTTAGAGCGGCCTGGAAGGCATGAGGCCTGGCTTTTATCACTGACAGTTGTCAGTGGCCACTGTGGCATGCATGTGGGTACTATCTACCTGTTGGGACACATCTATTAGCAAAGTAAGTTTAGGCGCTGCACAGATGGGGTCCCCAGGTGAGGAGAAGGGTCCCCCATGGGTTAGCATAGTAGGCCTTGAGAGTATGGATAGAGGGATCCAACTGGGTTCAGGGAGGCGTAGAACGGGAATAGACCCATGCTGGTCGGGCAGGGTTCCATGTTCTATCACCTCAAGCATGGAAGCCCATTGTGGTATTCATTGGTCTACCCTGACTCTAGGCTGGAAGGGAGTTGTGTTGGAAATGGCCTTTTTTGCAGGGTTAGCCCCAAACATTTTGCTTCTTCCTCCTATGTGTTTCCTGACCTGTGGTTGTTAGCTATAGGACTCTGGGCACTTTACCACTGCTGATCAGTGCTGAAGTGAATATGTTCTCAGTGTAAACTGTTATTGTGATTGGTTATCCATGATTGACATATTTGTTTTACCAGTAGGTCCAAAGTAAAGTGCATTGATTGTGCTAGGACAGGTAAAACAAATGCTACTAGTGGGCTTGCATTGTTGATTGTGCCACCCACATGAGTAGCCCTGAAAAGAGGTCTCATGCCTACCACCGCAGTGCCTGTGTGCAGTTTGTTAAGGCTGAATAGGCCTGATCTGCATTTGGAGTGGTGGGAGGAGTAGCGCCTGTCCCTGAAGAGGGCTATGCCTGCCTTCCATAATGCTGGCTCTGCCTCCCTGTGGTGTGTCTGGAGCTAAGGCTCCCACTGACAATGGATGTTGTTGTGTACTTGTGGAGTGCCACCCCCTCCCCCCCCCGGAACTGGTTTGAACTGGGCTCAGAGCCCCTTGCACAAAGAGAACAAAAACATTTTGGGGTATCAGACCCAAAACCCCAGACTTTAGATCATTCCTGGAATTCAAGAGGAACCTTTGCCAAGGAGAAGAGCTGGAGAGACTGAGGAGAAGTACTGCCCTTGCTGTGTGTCTGGGGTTGGCCTGCAGTTGCTGTTTCTGCCAAGGGAAGGAGATGGACTTTGCCGTGTGCTGTGTCCCCTGCTCGATGGAGCTCTCCAAAGGCCTAAAGTGTGCTGGCCTCCTGTTCAGAAGTCTCAGGGATTCAAAGACTTCACCCGCAGCTCCCCTGAACTCTGCTGCTGTGAGTTCCAGACTGCCAAGAGATGCCCGTGCCAGTGTTGGGCCTCTGGAGGTTGTTGCTGGTGTTTAGGAGCTAGAAGAAAGAAGAAAGGTGAAGAACTGCTAAAATCGACATATCGATCTTCTTACGGCTGTTTTCTCAACGCATCTCCACGGCGCAAGAAGAATTTCCACACATCGCCTTGCCGCTGCGAAACCGTTGCAGCGCCTGTCGCTGCTGCAAGAATTGATGCATCAAGGGATCGTAGCTGAAGAGGAACAACGCAGCACCGCTTGACACCGCCGCATCGATTGCAGACGCATCCTGGATTTCCACGCATCGTACCTGTGTGGCACACTTTCCCGACGCATCAACTACGAACCGGAACCGTCAAGAAGAATCGACGCATCACTCCCCATACATACTGGATTCGACGCAACTCGTCCTCTGCGTGTCGCAGAACTGTTGCATCACCTCCCCAAGGTCTTAGGAGTGTTGCATCTCTTTGTTTTCAGACTCTGCGGCTGTTTGGCTTTTGGATCTTTGATGCATCTACAGGTACTTTGGTGAAAAGTCACGCATCCATAGTTTTCTGTGGTACAAGTTCTTGAAACCTTTTGAAAGTCATATTTTTAACTGTGTATGTTGGATTTTTGTTGTTTTGGTCTTGTTTAGTTTAGATAAAGATACTTTATTTTTCTAAACTGGTGAGGTGTCCTTTTGTGGTGTTTCACTGTGTTACTGTGAGTGTTGGTATAAATACTTTACACATTGCCTTTGGGATAAGCCTATCTGCTCATGCCGAGCTACCAAGGGGGTGAGCAGGGTTATCTAAAGTGTGTATCCCCCTTACCCTGACTAGAAGCAAGGGTCCCTATTTGGACAAGGGTACCTACCTCTACCAACGAGAGACCCCCATTTCTAACACTCAGGGAAGCACATCCCAGAGCGGGCAGTCATGGAAGGGCGAGTTACAGCCGCCGAGGTTCCTGCAGCCTCTGCCTGCCAGACACCCTCAGCACCTCAGATTTAGCCAATACCAGCCCCACGCCGGAGAGAGGGTGCCCAGGTAACACTGGCAGTAGGGTGCGCAAATGGGCAGAGCAATTCCTGTGCACTGGTGCCTGCAGTCAGTGGAGCGTGCAAGAACAGTGCAGCAGTCTAGTCTAGGCAGTGGGTGGCATTGCAAAGTGAATTGTTTAAAGGCAGCCAAGAGGGTGGAACGCAAAGCCTTCTGATAGAAAAGAATCCAAGCTCGGGCTGCAGTGTCAATACCTCCCTCACTGAGAAAGGTGGCATTTTAATACTGTGTAATATGTAGGCTAACAGGTCAGCTTTTTTGTACCAGGGACAGATATCTGCAGTGACTCAGTCCCACATCTATCTACTTATGCAGTGAAGTAGAGCAGGTTGTCCTAAAAAAAAACACAGTCAGTAGAGAAAATAAAATAAGTTAGCCCAAATGGATCAAATTACAATACAATCTCTCTCTCTATATATATATATATATATATATATATATATATATATATATATATATATATTACCTACTGGCGGTCGCCAGTAGGTAGTTATAGTTAGGACCCCTTTTCCATAGGAAATCCGCAACATTCTATTTGGAATAACTTTGGCGCCGGTCGACGAATCCTCGCGAATTTCTCAAAATAGGTGGGGCGCTACGCTCCGCTCCTACCCTGAAAGTCTCGGGGGGATTCGTCAAGCGGGGTCTGAGATAAAAGGGGGTCCCAAAACGCGTTTTTCCCATGCATTTTTCCATAGGACCTTTAGACAGGGCTACAGCCCGAACGGCTGAACAGAATTACTTGAAATTTGGCAGAGAGGTAGTCCTCAGGTCAAGGAAGTGCCTTTTGTAGGTTTGGTGTAAATCTGTTCAGTAGATTCTGAGAAAATAGCCTTTAAATCAATATATATATCTGAGCCAGCTTACGGTACGCTTACCGTAAGCTTACCGTCCGCGTACGGTGGCGTGCGCGAGCGCGATTCTGATTGGCTCTTAGATCTTAGTAAACATTCGAATCGGCCGAAACCAGGAAGCGGCGGCCGCCATTTTGTGTGTGTCACTCAGAAAAAAAAAGAGTGAAAACAAGAAAAGGGGGCAAGGAGGAGAGTTACAGACCCCCTTACATTTGTGAGGGGGTCAAAGAAGGATAGAAAAGTACAAAGAAAACATTTATTGATTTAAAAAAAAATCACGGGGTACGCGTACGGTAAGCGTACGGTAACAAAAAAAAAAAAAAAAAAGAAATGAAATTCAGATTTAAGTGTTTAGTTATTAGGGGGCTCTAAAAAGAGCCGTTGTGTTTATAAAGTGATTTTTTATTGGTACCTACAAGTAAGTACCGATGCAGAGTCTAAGGTTCAAGAGGAAGACTCTGTTCCCTTCATCATTGAAGTGCACACCATCTCCTCTATAAATGTCTTGCATGTCGTAACGCAAGTTGTTGTGGTAAATGGAACCCATACCATAGTCACGGAGGAAAGCAGAAACAGATTTGTTGACGTGCTTTCTTGCTTTGTCAATCTGCGGACAGAAATGATTGGACCAGTTCCATTTTTGCCTTTGGCATATGTTAGAAAACACAAAGGCAGTTTTAGGGAAAAGTGAAAACAGTTGTGCAAAGGTGTCCTTCATAAGCATTTCCAGACCTACCCCAGTCAAAGTGCCTAGGTCATTGCCACCACAGTGCACTATTATGAGGTCAGGGTGTTGGATTTGAATGAAGGATTTCACCAATGGCATCAATTGGTGCCACTTTAACCCTCTCTGACCAATCCATTTAATGTCTACATTTGGCAAAGCAAGGTCTCTCACCATACCTGTTTCTCTGCAAACTTTTCACTCCAGAAGACATAGCTGTGCCCTACAATCCACACTGTGAACATCTTCAAAGGAGAACTGGATGCACTCAGGAGGTGTCTTTCAGTAGAATGGCAATATGAAAAGAAAGACAGTTTGGAAATGGAGGCATACATATTTTTTTCAAAAAAAAAAGAACTGATTGGCTGTTTCATACCATTCTAGAATAAAAACTAGGCTGTATGTTTAAATTAATAGAAGCATGTTTTGTATTGGTACAGAAAAATGTGTTACCAAAGAACAGTACTATGGATTTGCTGTTAGGTTTGAAAAGTCAAGCACTCTTGCTCTGTGGAATTGAAACATTGTTTGGCGAACTTCTGACCTGACTCCACACAGCAGTGTTCCATGAGCTGTTGCTATGGTAGCAGGCAGAAGTCAAGTTGGGGGAAGGGTACTAGGCAGAAGTCAAGTTGGGGGAAGGGTACTTTTGGAAAAGGGTTGGTTTTCAACCAATAGAAATGTGTGATAACATTTGAAAAAAAGGGGGAAGCACTGAGATTTGAAACTTACATGTATATGTGTGGAAAAATAGAGGGAAACTTTGCCATTATCTGGTTCTGCTGAGAGGAGAGAGGTGTAGAGAACAGAGATCCTGGCTCTGACAATCTGCTGTTTGAGTGCCACATTTCTTTCACAACTAACTAATTTTAAAGGTGAGTTTAGAGTTTGAGAGGAGATGTATATGGTAAATTAAGAAATGAATAATAGAAATGTAATTCTTTCTGTTGAAGTTGTGTTTATTATTTTCTGTTTTGGGAGAAATTTAAATGTGAGGAACATGTAAAATAATATGGACTATGTTTTCACGATAAATTAAGGTGTATTGGTATAAAAAAAGAATAGTTTAAGGGTTTGAGGTTGGACTCAGTAATGCAAATACATTCAGCATCACTAAGGCTGGTTGCCCTTGGTGGAATGTAGGCAGTCACCCAGGTTACACATGTTGGGAAATATAGGCAGAGATTTATTGTGTACAACTCTGGTAATTTTATATTTGCATTAGTAGGAAAAAGGGGGAGCGATTTTTTGGTGCAGAAGCAGACTCTTAGCACACACCCAGCTCCTTTCCATGTATAATCATGCACAGTATTTACAAGCGAGTGGGGTTTTGAGGTTTCAGTCTGTAATGCAAATACATTCAGCATCACTAAGGCTGGTTGCCCTTGCTGGACTGTAGGCAGTCACCCAGGATACACATGGTGGTGGTCTGAAAAAGCAGTATGGACATGTGCTTTTAAAAAAATCTGAAAAGTGGATTTATAATGTGTCAGTCTGTAAAAGTGATTTTCACTTGCCAAAAAAAAAGAGCAGTAAGTGTGCATTCAAATTGGCAAAGAAATTTCGTTTTGTGACTAATGTGAAAACATGACTCTGTGTGCAAATAGGAATTACAGGCAGAGATTTATTGCGTTTTGCTCTGGTGATTTCACAGTTGCATTAGTAGGAAAAAGGGGGAGCGATTTTTTTGGTGCAGAAGCAGACTCTTAGCACACACCCAGCTCCTTTCCATGTATAATCATGCACAGTATTTACAAGCGAGTGGGGTTTTGAGGTTTCAGTCTGTAATGCAAATACATTCAGCATCACTAAGGCTGGTTGCCCTTGCTGGACTGTAGGCAGTCACCCAGGATACACATGGTGGTGGTCTGAAAAAGCAGTATGGACATGTGATTTTAAAAAAATCTGAAAAGTGGATTTATAATGTGTCAGTCTGTATAAGTGATTTTCACTTGCCAAAAAAAAAGAGCAGTAAGTGTGCATTCAAATTAAGGCAAAACTATTTTTTGATAAATATGTAAATATGTGTACTGTATTATCAAATGTTTTAAAAAATATTAATACTTTTTTCTTTTTTTTCAGATTGATATAGAAAATTTTCGAAAACTAGAACCATTTTTAAAGCAATTTAAAAAAAAAAAATGAATAAATATTTTTTTGAGTGGGTATGGTAAGTGAATAATATGATGGTTCCTTTTTTTCTACTTCTATACAATCACATTTTCAGTTTTTCATTGTAGTCTCTCAAGGACCTTGTAATGTGATAATTGATTTTTAGTGTTTTTAAAAAAAAAAAAAAAATAGTTTTTAAAAACATATATAAAAAAAAGATGAAAGATAAGGTTGGCTCTTAAAAGAGCCGTTGTGTTCATGCAGGGACAGAGGAAAGAAAGAATGGGAAAATTAGTCTCTGCGACAAGTGTGCTGATCTATTTTGTTGTTCACTAGGGAAACACTGGTCTCCCTATGACAAATTAGATCATGACAAGAGGCGCATCGAATATCAACCCTCCGAAATCGAGGGTTAATTTCCAGAGGGCCAGCAAAAGGAGATGCTCCCCCCACAGATGAAGGGCTCACCTGACCTGCAGAAGAAGGAGTCAGCCCTACAGATGATGGTCCAGGCTGAGCTGCTGTGGATGTGCTTGGTTCACTTACTGAAGGGTTACCTCCAGTAAGTCGAGCATGTGTCCTCTTGTGTACATCCTTGAGGTGCCTCATCATGGTATGATTCCCAAAGGAATACTTTCTGTCAGGATTACCTCTTGAAAGTACACGCTTACACAGCCTACAAGTTACTAAGGGTGCATTTACCTTTTGCTGGCCTTCAGGAAAAGTAAAATAATCCCATACATAAGAAGTCTTTTGTTTCCTCGCTCTCTGCCTCAAGGTAGTGCTGCTAGTGCTAGCCTCACTCTCAGAAGGGCTCTGCTGGTCTGCCATCGTATCACAAAGACAACCCAGCTCCTTCTCCTAAGGGATCACAAGCAGAAATGAGGGGAATGGGTGTGGTGTAGGAGAGTTCTAGAACTGAAAGTAGTTTCAACCAATCAAAAGTTGTGTTTCTTGATCACATGACCTACCGTACGCTTACGGTACGCTTACGGCAAAAGTACGCATGCGCGTAAAAAAGACACATGCACGTGCCCATGTGCACAACAGGCACGCCCCTTCACTTCCGCGTAACGTGCGCGTGTAGCATACACGCGTACGCGTCCCACGCGGAGTACGCGCGGCTACGGAAATTGCGTAAATATACGCAAACAGCGTAGATAAATTACGGACGTTGCGTAAACCGTACGCTTACCGTGAGCTTACGGTACGCGTACTAAAAAAAATTTTAAAAAAGGAAAAAATGTACTGCAAATAAATTTTACATGTTTATTTTATAAAATATATTAAAAAAAATTTTTTAGAATTTTAAAAATTTAACCATAGTCTTTATAAAAGGTTAGAAAATTAAAATAAAAATATGTTTAAAAAAATAGAAGAAAAAAAAAAATTAGCATTTAAAAAACCATGCAAATTCACTGAAAAAACCATGGGTTTCACACACGTTATAGTTAGGAATTAGCATTAAAAAAACCTTGTAAATTCACTGAAAAAACCATGGGTTTCACACACGTTATAGTTAGGAATTAGCATTTAAAAAACCTTAGAAATTCAGTGAAAAAACCATAGGTTTCACACACGTTATAGTTAGGAATTAGCATTTAAAAAACCTTAGAAATTCAGTGAAAAAACCATAGGTTTCACACATGTTATAGTTAGCTGGACATTTTACTCGTAAAAAACCATTGAAATTCCCCCGTTATAGTTAGTTCAGCTAACTATAACTCGCGCGCCCGCAATGCACTGCTGATGACGTCACATATTACATCACTCATGACATGGTCAGTGATATCACTCATGACATCACTGATGACATCTCAAATGACATCACTGATGACATCACTGATGACATCATCCTTGTGATAGAGTGGCAGACCTCCTCTCACCCTAATATAACCTTTGATACACACATTCAAAAATAGAGACTAAACTTTTCAAAACAATGGACATACCAATACCAGTTACAACAACCTATTCAGTAATTCTAAGATCCACATACACATCCACTCATTCACCAACAGTCCTATACAGTCACTCATACATGTACTCATTCATCATATGTACTCATACACCTATACATCCTGTAACACAATGCCACTCATCCATAGAGTTACTCACACACATAGTCACTCATGCTAATAAAGAATCAAACATACATTTACTTGCATATAGTTATACACACACCACCACACTTACTTCTACAAAAACTTACACATACTTAGTCTTTTAAACAATCACTTATAGAAACACATACTTATTCATACAGGAACTCTTTCAATCTCTCACTCTCACATATACTCACTTATATACACCAATAGTCACATATACTAGTTAAAAACATATGTAGTTACTCATAAAGACACTGTTGAGACAGTCATTCACTCACTAACACACCCATACACACACTCATCCACCCATGCAGTCCTGCACACATGCTGTCTTCAACACATACAAACAGTGAGTCACTCATTCATGCACCTATGCACTACGTAATACCCCCCACCGAACCATGCAGACACTCAGACTGATACTCAAAAAAACAACTAATAACCTATATAGACACTCATGTAGCCACTCACCAACCCATACAGCCACTTATACACAAAGTGAAAGACTGATACAGATATATACATATTTAAACATTACTCACTAAGCCATGTATTCACTATGATACACTTAATCAGTCAGTAACACAATCAATTTTTCAAAAACAAATCATCCATTTAGACACTTATATACCCATTTATTCTTCCATCGACCTTGAGATATACATATATAAAACATAGGTAATTTTCAGAAACACACACATTCACTGGATGATGTCATCAGTGATGTCATCAGTGATGTCATTTGAGATGTCATGAGTGATGTCATGAGTGATGTCACTGACCATGTCATGAGTGATGTAATATGTGACGTCATCAGCAGTGCATTGCGGGCGCGCGAGTTATAGTTAGCTGAACTATCTATAACGGGGGAATTTCAATGGTTTTTTACGAGTAAAATGTCCAGCTAACTATAACATGTGTGAAACCTATGGTTTTTTCACTGAATTTCTAAGGTTTTTTAAATGCTAATTCCTAACTATAACGTGTGTGAAACCTATGGTTTTTTCACTGAATATATATATATATATATATATATATATATATATATATATATATATATTCACTGAAAAAACCATAGGTTTCACACATGTTATAGTTAGCGGAAATTTTACT
Source organism: Triturus cristatus (assembly GCF_964204655.1). Taxonomy (NCBI): domain Eukaryota; kingdom Metazoa; phylum Chordata; class Amphibia; order Caudata; family Salamandridae; genus Triturus; species Triturus cristatus. The sequence continues at coordinate 345,660,114 of NC_140588.1, read as the reverse complement.
GATAAAAAACCAATGAAATTCCCCCGTTATAGTTACTGCAGGCAACTATAACTCACGCGACCGCAATCCTCTGCTGATGCTAATACTGTATTTAGACACTTATTTGCCCATGTCTTCTTCCATACATTTTTAGCTATACATATATTACAAATATTTTTTTTTCATAAAGACACATATGTCATCAGCAGAAGATTGCGGTCGCGTGAGTTATAGTTGCCTGCAGTAACTATAACGGGGGAATTTCATTGGTTTTTTATCAGTAAAATTTCCGCTAACTATAACATGTGTGAAACCTATGGTTTTTTCAGTGAATTTGCAAGGTTTTTTAAATGCTAATTCCTAACTATAACGTGTGTGAAACCTATGGTTTTTTCAGTGAATTTGTACGGTTTTTTAAATGCTAAGTTACTTTACGCCATTCGTGGCGTGCGCGCCCACTTAACGCAGTTCGTTCTGTGCGCGGTGCGCGAAGCGCACCGCGCGCCCACTTTACGCAGTTAGTGCCATGCACGCACGGTGGGCACGCGGTGCGCTACGCGCACCGCGTGCCCACGTTACGCTAGATGGGCCATGTACGCACGATGCGCTTCGCGCACCGTGCGCACATGGAGGACATATGATGCACTTCGTTTTGAAAGGTAATATTTTAATTTTTCGTATGTTTTATAAGCCATGCACAAATGGTGCCCTTCGGGCACCATTTGCACACGGGGTGGAGAGAGTGTGGATAATTTTTTTTTTTATTTTATTTTTTTTTAATATTTTAGTTTATCTCGTTTGTGATAAGCCATGCACAATTGGTGGCCTTCGCCCACCAATTGCACACGGGGTGGAGAGAGTGTGGATGATTTTTTTTTTTAAATAATTTTTTACCGTACGCGTACGGTAAGCGTAATCGGCGAAATTACCGAAAAAATAAAAATTCCGTTTTTGGCCTTGGGGGAACTTTGGGGACTCCCTCAACATGCCTATGTGTGTGGGAGCTGTCTAAACAGCCCCTTTACATGTTTTTGGGCTTTAAATTTTAAAAATCACTCTCAGTGCGAGAGAGAAAATGGCGGCCGCCGCTTCCTGGTTTCGGCCGATTCGAATGTTTACTAAGATCTAAGAGCCAATCAGAATCGCGCTCGCGCACGCCACCGTACGCGTACGGTAAGCGTACCGTAAGCGCACCGTAAGCTGGCTCAGATATATATATTGATTTAAAGGCTATTTTCTCAGAATCTACTGAACAGATTTACACCAAACCTACAAAAGGCACTTCCTTGACCTGAGGACTACCTCTCTGCCAAATTTCTAGTAATTCTGTTCAGCCGTTCGGGCTGTAGCCCTGTCTAAAGGTCCTATGGAAAAATGCATGGGAAAAACGCGTTTTGGGACCCCCCTTTTATCTCAGCCCCCGCTTGACGAATCCCCCTGAGACTTTCAGGGTAGGAGCGGAGCATAGCGCCCCACCTATTTTGAAAAATTCGCGAGGATTCATCGACCGGCGCAAAAGTTATTCAAAATAGAATGTTGCGGATTTCCTATGGAAACGTGGTCCTAACTATAACTACCTACTGGCGACCGCCAGTAGGTAATATATATATATATATATATATTCCAACGTACCAGGTAGCACCAAGGAGGGAGTCCACAGGAGGCTTGTAAGGTCAAATTCTTTTATTTGTCGACGCCCTGCCAGCTAGCACCTTGTCAGGATACAGGCATCATAAAATTCTTAGCCAGACGCGTTTCAGGAATTGTCATCCTTTCCTCAGTGGCAATGCAGCAAGAATGAAAGTCACGTAAATCGCGCACATTTGTATTTCAACTACCTGCCTCAGTGGGCGTCGCTGTCAGCACAGCCTCATGGTTGTTGTAGTCCGCTATTTCAAGTGTTCCCAAGTGGGTGCGCTTTCATTCCTCCAAATTCACGCTAAAATAGTACCCATGTGGGTTGGTGCACTGTTCTGACGTGGTGTCAGCCCTGCTTTGTGGGAGTCGACTTGACCATCATGTGAGCTGCAGCCCTGAACTGCAACTGAACATCGCTTCCTCCCGAAAATTTCAGCTCCAGATTGGAGCCAGAACGGACCCGCTGTTTGCAGCAGTGGGCCTCACTCCGCGGCTGTGCAAAGCCGTAATTTATTCCAACGTACCAGGTAGCACCAAGGAGGGAGTCCACAGGAGGCTTGTAAGGTCAAATTCTTTTATTTGTCGACGCCCTGCCAGCTAGCACCTTGTCAGGATACAGGCATCATAAAATTCTTAGCCAGACGCGTTTCAGGAATTGTCATCCTTTCCTCAGTGGCAATGCAGCAAGAATGAAAGTCACGTAAATCGCGCACATTTGTATTTCAACTACCTGCCTCAGTGGGCGTGGCTGTCAGCACAGCCTCATGGTTGTTGTAGTCCGCTATTTCAAGTGTTCCCAAGTGGGTGCGCTTTCATTCCTCCAAATTCACGCTAAAATAGTACCCATGTGGGTTGGTGCACTGTTCTGACGTGGTGTCAGCCCTGCTTTGTGGGAGTCGACTTGACCATCATGTGAGCTGCAGCCCTGAACTGCAACTGAACATCGCTTCCTCCCGAAAATTTCAGCTCCAGATTGGAGCCAGAACGGACCCGCTGTTTGCAGCAGTGGGCCTCACTCCGCGGCTGTGCAAAGCCGTAATTTATTCCAACGTACCAGGTAGCACCAAGGAGGGAGTCCACAGGAGGCTTGTAAGGTCAAATTCTTTTATTTGTCGACGCCCTGCCAGCTAGCACCTTGTCAGGATACAGGCATCATAAAATTCTTAGCCAGACGCGTTTCAGGAATTGTCATCCTTTCCTCAGTGGCAATGCAGCAAGAATGAAAGTCACGTAAATCGCGCACATTTGTATTTCAACTACCTGCCTCAGTGGGCGTGGCTGTCAGCACAGCCTCATGGTTGTTGTAGTCCGCTATTTCAAGTGTTCCCAAGTGGGTGCGCTTTCATTCCTCCAAATTCACGCTAAAATAGTACCCATGTGGGTTGGTGCACTGTTCTGACGTGGTGTCAGCCCTGCTTTGTGGGAGTCGACTTGACCATCATGTGAGCTGCAGCCCTGAACTGCAACTGAACATCGCTTCCTCCCGAAAATTTCAGCTCCAGATTGGAGCCAGAACGGACCCGCTGTTTGCAGCAGTGGGCCTCACTCCGCGGCTGTGCAAAGCCGTAATTTATTCCAACGTACCAGGTAGCACCAAGGAGGGAGTCCACAGGAGGCTTGTAAGGTCAAATTCTTTTATTTGTCGACGCCCTGCCAGCTAGCACCTTGTCAGGATACAGGCATCATAAAATTCTTAGCCAGACGCGTTTCAGGAATTGTCATCCTTTCCTCAGTGGCAATGCAGCAAGAATGAAAGTCACGTAAATCGCGCACATTTGTATTTCAACTACCTGCCTCAGTGGGCGTGGCTGTCAGCACAGCCTCATGGTTGTTGTAGTCCGCTATTTCAAGTGTTCCCAAGTGGGTGCGCTTTCATTCCTCCAAATTCACGCTAAAATAGTACCCATGTGGGTTGGTGCACTGTTCTGACGTGGTGTCAGCCCTGCTTTGTGGGAGTCGACTTGACCATCATGTGAGCTGCAGCCCTGAACTGCAACTGAACATCGCTACCTGGTACGTTGGAATATATATATATATATATATATATATATATATATATATATATATATATATATATATATATATATATATATATATATATATATATGCTTGCAAAAGACCTCCAGTTTGCTGGGGACACCAGACCTTGCAGGGCGGGCTCGTAAAAGACAAGACTGGAGAATCCTGCCAAAATTTCACAAAAAGAACACCACAGAGCCCAACTCCGTCTTGTTGCCTGAAAAGCATTTACATTTGTGCATTTGTGGAGAGGTGTGGCTCACTAGTTAGAGGCGGCAGACCCGTAAGCTGAGAATTGGCCAGGGACCAGGGTTCAATTCCTGACGCGGTAGGGTCGTGGACCAGGGTCAAAACGGACTCGATAATTCTCACCTCGGTACCTACTCTAACCAGGAACACACTCGGCAACTCTGGGCATTAAGCTTGCCTCATCTCTACAACGGCCCCCCACAGACGCCGGGGATGCCTGGTTTCACCTTGGAGATACCCAGAAAGGGACCATCTCACAGGGATAGCCAGGACGGGTTCCCCAGCGGTCTACAGCGCCGGGACGCCCCGTTGCTGGGGTAGCTGTGCGCTTTACAAGTCTACAACATTTAACATTTAACAACATTTAAACTGAATGCGCAGCAGCTTTTGAACACCTAGCTCCACCTACGCGTTTTTATCCAGGTGAGTGTTCATAGTATTTAAAGTCACAGTGATAAAAATAAATCCCAGTGGTCACATGGCCCCATACAAACTTCAGGCCCCAGAATGCACTTCAGAATACTGCAACGTGATGTGGCAAAATTTCAATAGTTGCTGAGTAGCATGATTTATTGCAGCCATTATCTCGTGTTCATTCTTGCATTTACGGTGCATCTGTCAATGTAAAAGCATAATGCTGGTAGCTGCCATGCAAAAATTGAATATTCAGGAATGCGAAGATTTAGAGAGGAGGGTGTCGCCTCTCTCAGCTCCCTTTCTCTCTCCAGCTCGCATTACCAGATTGCCATGGAAGTCCAACGGCTGGTGCGAGTGAGAAAGCAGGTCATGTCCCCTCCATTAGATGCTTGCAAAAGACCTCCAGTTTGCTGGGGACACCAGACCTTGCAGGGCGGGCTCGTAAAAGACAAGACTGGAGAATCCTGCCAAAATTTCACAAAAAGAACACCACAGAGCCCAACTTCGTCTTGTTGCCTGAAAAGCATTTAATAAACTGAATGCGCAGCAGCTTTTGAACACCTAGCTCCACCTACGCGTTTTGGCGTCTTGCCTTTATCCAGGTGAGTGTTAATAGTATTTAAAGTCACAGTGATAAAAATAAATTCCAGTGGTCACATGGCCCCATACAAACTTCAGGCCCCAGAATGCACTTCAGAATACTGCAACGTGATGTGACAAAATTTCAATAGTTGCTGAGTAGCATGATTTATTGCAGCCATTATCTCGTGTTCATTCTTGCATTTACGGTGCATCTGTCAATGTAAAAGCATAATGCTGGTAGCTGCCACCCAAAAATTGAATATTCAGGAATGCGAAGATTTCGAGAGGAAGGTGTCGCCTCTCTCAGCTCCCTTTCTCTCTCCAGCTCGCATTACCAGATTGCCATGGAAGTCCAACGGCTGGTGCGAGTGAGAAAGCAGGTCATGTCCCCTCCATTAGATGCTTGCAAAAGACCTCCAGTTTGCTGGGGACACCAGACCTTGCAGGGCGGGCTCGTAAAAGACAAGACTGGAGAATCCTGCCAAAATTTCAAAAAAGGACACCACAGAGCCCAACTCCGTCTTGTTGCCTGAAAAGCATATATATATATATATATATATATTTCTCTCTCTCTCTCCCTGCATTTCTGAAGCATCACCCCACCATCATTAAGCTGGCAGTACATTATTCTAAGCAGCAACGAATGCCTCTCGCCATTCTCTGAGATTTGAGATGGTCCAGCTTTTGAGGCTTCCTGAGGAGTAGAAGCTGTATGGGTGAGCTGCCAACTCAAAAAACAGAAGGCACATTTGCTGCACCTGCATCAGGAATCGTTGAACTAAAGAACCCTCAAATTTGCAGATTGTGCTGACATTTCATTCATTTACTGTAAAGTACAGCTGCAAAGTAACCCGTCGTGTTATCTGTTGGGGACTTGAGACAAAAGCAATGCAGTTTTAACACCTTGGTCTGGGCTCAGCTCGGTGGGATGAGCAGTTAATTATATGCAGGGAAAGATTAGAATGAGCTCTTGCTTCGTTTAAAAAAAATATTCTGAGGGATTCGCAGATCCAGCGCAACTCCCGCCTAGGTGGTCAGGGTGTTTCTACTCTGCCCCCTTTTCTTTTTTTAATGTTTTTTCTGTGACTCGGTTCAACCGAGTCACAAGATGGCTGCCAACACTTCCTGGTTTGAAGAGTTGAGAGCCATTCAGATCTCAGCATTAGATTTGGAGTGGTTATGGATCCTCCGCGTCCCTATATATATTATATATATATTACCTACTGGCGATCGCCAGTAGGTAGTTATAGTTAGGACCTATTTTCCATAGGAAATCCGCAACATTCTATTCCCAATAACTTTGGCGCCGATTGACGAATCTTCGTGAAATTTTCAAAACTTTTGGCCAGCTCCGGTCCGCTCCTATCCTGAAAGTCTTGGAATGATTCGTGTAGCGGGGGTCGAGAAAAAAGGGGGGTCCCAAAACGTGTTTTCCTCAAGCAATTTCCAATAGGACCTTTAGCCGCAGCTACAGCCTGAACTGCTGAACGGAATTACACCAAATTTGGCAAAGAGGTAGTACTCAATGCAGACTCGTGCCTTTTGCTTTAATGGTGTCAGTCTCTTCAGTAGTTCCTGAGAAAATCAAAATCAAAATCACATATATATATCTGGGCGGAGCCTAACCACACATCACATCGTGAGATCTGATTGGCTGTCAGCACTTCATCCAAGAAGTGTTGGCAGCCATCTTGGGACCAATATACATGATAGCACCTCATTAAAAAGCACTGCAGTTAATAGAAGGTTTTAAGACTTTAGTTACATTATAAATCATTTGTTGATGGTATTATACTCATTTTAGGAATTCTGGTGTGTTCTAAGGTGATTTTAACATGTGAAAAAGACTTCTGCTGGGATATCATGAATCATATTTGAGAGAAAAATATTTTCTCATGCTTTTCCCACAGAGGTTTGGAAGGTGATCTATAAGCTAACCTGAGAGCATATTTTCTGTAAATTCACATTATCTTTCTCAGTCATGTGAGAATGAAGTCTGACGTTCTCAGTAAAACATGTACATACAACAAGGGCAGAGACTGTCAGTTGATTCCTTTGTGTTCTACTGCAGCTTCCCAGAGTGTTCTAAAGAACAACTAGAGCGCTAACAGTCCTACTTATGACAAACGTATGGCACACCTAAAGCCATCTTGATTGGAATAAAGTGGTAACTCTTAAAACATTTAATTTAAAAAGGAACAAAATGAGGGGGTTCATTTTGCCATAGAAAGTATGATTAGTGCTGCAGAAAGAAAAATTAGGGCACATTTTGAGTGACTTCTCAAATCCTCTTCTATTTCATTACAAGATTCTGACATGCAGACTGAAACATGCACTTTGAATACCAGCAGCAGACTTCCCTGGTGAGCAGTAGCTTTACAACAGTGATCTAATGAGCAACTAGAGTGCTACCATTCAGAATTTATGGCAAATGTGTGATACATCTGAATGCCTTCTTGATGGAACCAAGTACACAAGCATTGAAAATGCAATAGGCCTCGCCCTCATTTAAGTTAAAGGAATTCTGTTTGTAATTAGGTGGCTTTTTAGCTTTGCTTGTATTAGTGTTTTTCAAACTTTCATGTACATAACATGCATATGTATGCATATATGTATATGTATGCATGCATTTATATTTGTATTTATATAGATATGCAGATTATATATCTGTTTATATATGTATGTATATATATATATATATATATACACACATACATATATATAAATGCATAGGCATATATATGCATATATATATATAAGTGCATATGTGTGCGTGTAGAGAGAGGTAGAGAGGTAGAGATGTAGAGGTAGAGGTGTAGAGGTAGAGGTAGAGAGGCAGAGGTAGAGAGGTAGAGAGTAGTAGAGAGAGAGGTAGAATGAGGTAGAGAGGTAGAGAGTGGAGAGTGAGTAATAGAGAGTAGAGCGTGAGTAGTAGAGAGTAGTATAGAGAGTAGTAGAGAGTGAGTAGTAGAGAATGAGTAGTAGAGAGTAACAGAGTGAGTAGTAGAGAGTAGTAGAGAGTGAGTAGTAGAGAGTAGTAGAGTAGTAGAGTAGTAGAAAGAGTAGTAGAGAGTAGAGAGTGCGTAGTAGAGAGTAGTAGAGAGTGAGTAGTAGAGCGTGAGTAGTGGAGAGTGAGTAGTAGAGAGTAGTAGAGAGTGAGTAGTAGAGAGTGAGTAGTAGAGTCAATAGTAAAGAGTGAGTAGTAGAGAGAGAGTAGTGGAGAGTGAGTAGTAGAGAGTAGTAGAGTGAGTAGTAGAGAGGGAGTAGTAGAGAGAGAGTAGTAGAGAGTGAGTAGTAGAGTAGTAGAGAGTGAGTGGTAGAGAGTAGTAGAGAGTAGTAGAGTGAGTAGTAGAGAGTAGTAGAGAGTGAGTAGTAGAGAGTAGTAGCGAGTGAGTAGTAGAGAGTCAGTAGTTTAATTTAAAAGGAACACAATGAGGGGGTTCATTTTGCCATAGAAATTATGATTAGTGCTGACAAAAGATAAAGTGAGTAGTAGAGAGTGAGTAGCAGAGAGAGAGTAGTAGAGAGTGAGTAGTAGAGTGAGTAGTAGAGAGAGAGTAGTAGAGAGTGAGTAGTAGAGAGTAGTAGAGAGGGGTAGTAGAGAGTGAGTAGTAGAGTGAGTAGTAGAGAGGGAGTAGTAGAGATTAGTAGAGAGTAGTAGTAGAGAGAGTAGTAGAGAGTGAGTAGTAGAGAGTAGTAGAGAGTGAGCAGTAGAGAGAGAATAGTAGAGAGTGAGTAGTAGAGAGTAGTAGAGAGTGAGTAGTAGAGAGAGAGTAGTAGAGTAGTAGAGCATGAGTAGTAGAGAGTGAGTAGTAGAGAGTAGTGGAATAGTAGAGAGTGAGTAGTAGAGAGTAGTAGAAAGTGAGTAGTAGAGTGAGTATTAGAGAGTAGTAGAGTGAGTAGCAGAGAGTACTAGAGAGCAAGTAGTAGAGAGTGTGTAGTAGATAGAGTAGTAGAGAGTGAGTAGTAGAGAGAGTAGTAGAGAGTAGTAGAGTGAGTAGTAGAGAGTAGTAGAGTGAGTAGGGGAGAGTGAGTAGTAGTGAGAGAGTAGTAGAGAGTAGTAGAGAGTGAGTAGTAGAGTAGTAGAGAGTGAGTGGTAGACAGTAGTAGAGTGAGTAGTAGAGAGTAGTAGAGAGTGAGTAGTAGAGAGTAGTAGAGTAGTAGAGAGTGAATAGTAGAGAGTGAGTAGTAGAGAGAGTAGTAGAGAGTAGACAGTGAGTAGTAGAGAGTAGTAAAGAGCGAGTAGTGGAGAGTGAGTAGTGGAGAGTGAGTAGTAGAGAGCAGTAGAGAGTGAGTAGTAGAGAGTGAGTAGTAGAGAGTCAATAGTAGAGAGTGAGTAGTAGAGAGTAGTAGAGAGTGAGTAGTAGAAAGTAGTAGAGTGAGTAGTAGAGAGGGAGTAGTAGAGGGAGAGTAGTAGAGAGTAGTAGAGAGTGAGTAGTAGAGAGTGAGTGGTAGAGAGTAGTAGAGTGAGTAGTAGAAAGTAGTAGAGAGTGAGTAGTAGAGAGTAGTAGCGAGTGAGTAGTAGAGAGTCAGTAGTTTAATTTAAAAGGAACACAATGAGGGGGTTCATTTTGCCATAGAAATTATGATTAGTGCTGAAAAAAGATAAAGTGAGTAGTAGAGAGTGAGTAGCAGAGAGAGAGTAGTAGAGAGTGAGTAGTAGAGTGAGTAGTAGAAAGAGAGTAGTAGAGAGTGAGTAGTAGAGAGTAGTAGAGAGGGGGTAGTAGAGAGTGAGTAGTAGAGTGAGTAGTAGAGAGGGAGTAGTAGAGATTAGTAGAGAGTAGTAGTAGAGAGAGTAGTCGAGAGTGAGTACACGAAGGTGTCATCATTCACGGAAGGTATTTTCCGAAAGGCAGCTGATAAAGACATTGGTGTTTAGACAGGAGTGAACATGAAACCCACGAGAGCTTTTACATTCTTTGATTTTCTGGGATTTCAGACGGACTCACTTGAGAATGATAACAGAGCACTACAGGAACCATAAGGCTGTGAATACAGCCACGCCCACTGGGGCAGGCTCTACAAAAATGACAGTGCACGTGAAAAAATGCTTGCATCCATAGAACGCCATTGAGGAAGGGAAGGATTCCCGAAACCGGTCTGGCTGATTTATTTTTCATGATTGTTCCCTCCGCTTTTCACTGCAAGCAGCTGCCCTTAAATAAATGTTGGAATATTGGCACTTACCTTGTGGCTTCTTCCAGTGGGGCAACCTTTTCTTATGTATGCATATATGTATATGTATGCATGCATTTATATTTGTATTTATATAGATATGCAGATTATATATGTTTATATATGTATGTATATATATATACACATACATATATATAAATGCATATGCATATATATGCATATATATATATGTGCATATGTGTGCGTGTAGAGAGAGGTAGAGGTAGAGGTGTAGAGGTAGAGGTGTAGAGGTAGAGGTAGAGAGGCAGAGGTAGAGAGGTAGAGAGTAGTAGAGAGAGAGGTAGAATGAGGTAGAGAGGTAGAGAGTGGAGAGTGAGTAATAGCGAGTAGAGAGTGAGTAGTAGAGAGTAGTAGAGAGAGTAGCAGAGAGTGAGTAGTAGAGAGTAGTAGAGTGAGTAGTAGAGAGCGAGTAGTAGAGAGTAGTAGAGAATGAGTAGTAGAGTAGTAGAGAGTAGTAGAGAGTGAGTAGTAGAGAGTAGTAGAGAGTGAGTAGTAGTAGAGAGTAGTAGAGTAGTAGAGAGTGAGTAGTAGAGAGAGTAGTAGAGAGTAGAGAGTGAGCAGTAGAGAGTAGTAGAGAGTGAGTAGTAGAGAGTGAGTAGTAGAGAGTCAATAGTAGAGAGTGAGTAGTAGAGAGAGAGTAGTGGAGAGTGAGTAGTAGAGAGTAGTAGAGTCAGTAGTAGAGAGGGAGTAGTAGAGAGAGAGTAGTAGAGTGAGTAATAGAGAGTAGTAGCGAGTGAGTAGTAGAGAGTCAGTAGTTTAATTTAAAAGGAACACAATGAGGGGGTTCATTTTGCCATAGAAATTATGATTAGTGCTGAAAAAAGATAAAGTGAGTAGTAGAGAGTGAGTAGCAGAGAGAGAGTAGTAGAGAGTGAGTAGTAGAGTGAGTAGTAGAGAGAGATTAGTAGAGAGTGAGTAGTAGAGAGTAGTAGAGAGGGGTCAGTAGAGAGTGAGTATTAGAGAGAGTAGTAGAGAGTGAGTAGTAGAGAGTAGTAGAGAGTGAGTAGTAGAGAGAGAATAGTAGAGAGTGAGTAGTAGAGAGTAGTAGAGAGTGAGTAGTAGAGAGAGAGTAGTAGAGTAGTAGAGAGTGAGTAGTAGAGAGTGAGTAGTAGAGAGTAGTGGAATAGTAGAGAGTGAGTAGTAGAGAGTAGTAGAGAGTGAGTAGTAGAGTGAGTATTAGAGAGTAGTAGAGTGAGTAGTAGAGAGTACTAGAGAGCGAGTAGTAGAGAGCAAGTAGTAGAGAGTGTGTAGTAGATAGAGTAGTAGAGAGTGAGTAGTAGATAGAGTGGTAGAGAGTGAGAAGTAGAGAGTAGTAGGGTAGTAGAGAGTGAGTAATAGAGTGAGAAGTAGAGAGTAGTTGAGAGCGAGTAGTAGCGAGTGAGTAGTGGAGAGTGGTAGAGAGTAGTAGAGAGTGAGTAGTAGAGAGTTGTAGAGAGTGAGAAGTAGAGAGAGAGTAGTAGAGAGTGAGCAGTAGAGAGTAGTAGAGTGAGTAGTAGAGAGTGATTAGTAGAGAGAGAGTAGTAGAGAGTGAGTAGTAGAGTAGTAGAGTGAGTGGTAAAGAGTAATAGAGAGTAGTAGAGTGAGTAGTAGAGAGTAGTAGAGAGTGAGTAGTAGAGAGTAGTAGAGTAGTAGAGAGTGAGTAGTAGAGAGTGAGTAGTAGAGAGTAGTAGAGAGCGAGTAGTAGAGAGTGAGTAGTAGAGAGTAGTAGAGAGCGAGTAGTTGAGAGTGAGTAGTAGAGAGTGAATAGTAGAGAGTGAGTAGTAGCGAGAGAGTAGTAGAGTGAGTAGTAGAGAGTGAGTAGTAGAGAGTGAGTAGTAGAGAGAAAGTAGGAGAGAGTAGTAGAGAGTGAGTAGTAGAGAGTGAGTAGTAGAGAGTGGGTAGTAGAGAGTGAATAGTAGAGAGTGAGTAATAGAGAGTGAGTAGTAGAGAGTAGTAGAGTGAGTAGTAGAAAGTGAGTAGTAGAGAGTGAGTAGTAGAGTAGTAGAGAGTGAGTAGTAGAGAGTATTAGAGAGTGAGTAGTAGAGAGTGAGTAGTAGAGAGCAATAGTAGAGAGTAGTAGTGAGTAGTAGAGAGTAGTAGAGAGTGAGTAATAGAGTGTGAGTAGTAGAGAGTAGTAGCGAATGAATAGTAGAGAGTGAGTAGTAGAGAGAGAGAGTAGTAGAGAGTAGTAGAGAGTGAGTAGTAGAGTAGTAGAGAGTGAGTAGTAGAGTGAGTATTAGAGAGTAGTAGAGTGAGTAGTAGAGAGTACTAGAGAGCGAGTAGTAGAGAGCAAGTAGTAGAGAGTGTGTAGTAGATAGAGTAGTAGAGAGTGAGTAGTAGAGAGAGTAGTAGAGAGTGAGAAGTAGAGAGTAGTAGAGAGTAGTAGAGTAGTAGAGAGTGAGTAATAGAGTGAGAAGTAGAGAGTAGTTGAGAGCGAGTAGTAGCGAGTGAGTAGTGGAGAGTGGTAGAGAGTAGTAGAGAGTGAGTAGTAGAGAGTTGTAGAGAGTGAGTAGTAGAGAGAGAGTAGTAGAGAGTGAGCAGTAGAGAGTTGTAGAGTGAGTAGTAGAGAGTGATTAGTAGAGAGAGAGTAGTAGAGAGTGAGTAGTAGAGAGTAGTAGAGAGTGAGTAGTAGAGAGAGTAGTAGAGAGTAGTAGAGTAGTAGAGAGTGAGTAGTAGAGAGTGAGTAGTAGAGAGCAGTAGAGAGCGAGTAGTAGAGAGTGAGTAGTAGAGAGTAGTAGAGAGCGAGTAGTAGAGAGTGAGTAGTAGAGAGTGAATAGTAGAGAGTGAGTAGTAGAGAGAGAGTAGTAGAGTGAGTAGTAGAGAGTGAGTAGTAGAGAGTGAGTAGTAGAGTGAGTGGTAAAGAGTAATAGAGAGTAGTAGAGTGAGTAGTAGAGAGTAGTAGAGAGTGAGTAGTAGAGAGAGTAGTAGAGAGTAGTAGAGTAGTAGAGAGTGAGTAGTAGAGAGTGAGTAGTAGAGAGCAGTAGAGAGCGAGTAGTAGAGAGTGAGTAGTAGAGAGTAGTAGAGAGCGAGTAGTAGAGAGTGAGTAGTAGAGAGTGAATAGTAGAGAGTGAGTAGTAGAGAGAGAGTAGTAGAGTGAGTAGTAGAGAGTGAGTAGTAGAGAGTGAGTAGTAGAGAGAAAGTAGTAGAGAGTGAGTAGTAGAGAGTGAGTAGTAGAGAGTGGGTAGTAGAGAGTGAATAGTAGAGAGTGAGTACTAGAGAGTGAGTAGTAGAGAGTAGTAGAGTGAGTAGTAGAAAGTGAGTAGTAGAGAGAGAGTAGTAGAGAGTGAGTAGTAGAGTAGTAGAGAGTGAGTAGTAGAGAGTATTAGAGAGTGAGTAGTAGAGAGTGAGTAGTAGAGAGCAATAGTAGAGAGTAGTAGTGAGTAGTAGAGAGTAGTAGAGAGTGAGTAATAGAGAGTGAGTAGTAGAGAGAAGTAGCGAGTGAATAGTAGAGAGTGAGTAGTAGAGAGTGAGTAGCAGAGAGTAGTAGACAGAGAGTAGGAGAGAGTGAGTAGTAGAGAGAGAGTAGTAGAGAGTGAGTAGTAGAGTAGTAGAGAGTTGTTAGTCAGTATCAGTCAGTATGTCAGTGTCAGTCAGTCAGTCAGTCAGTGTCAGTCAGTCAGTCAGTGTCGGTCAGTGTCAGTCAATCAGTGTCAGTTAGTCAGTGTCAGTCAATAAGTGTCAGTCATTGTCAGTCCGTCAGTGTCAGTCAATCAGTGTCAGTCAGTGTCAATCTGTCAGTGTCAGTCAGTCAGTGTCAGTTAGTCAGTGTCAGCTAGAGCTGACCTGGTTCTCTGGCTCTAAAGCATCTCTGCTGACCTTGTTCTCTCCCTCTAAAGCAGCTCTGCTGACCTGGTTTCTCTGGCTCTACAGCAGGTCTGCTGACCTGGTTCTCTGGCTCTGGGGCAGCTCCGCTGACCTAGTTCTTAGGCTACAGAGCAGCTCTGCTGATCTGGTTCTCTGGCTCTACAACAGCTCTGCTGACCTGGTTCTCTGGCTCTAAAGCAGCTCTGCTGACCCGGTTCTATGGCTCTAAAGCAGTTCTGCTGACATGGTTCTCTGGCTCTAGAGCAGCTCTGCTGACCTGGTTCTCGCCCTCTGGAGCAGATCTGCTGACCTGGTTCTCTCCCTCTAAAGCAGCTCTACTGACCTGGTTTCTCTGGCTCTGCAGCGGCTCTGCTGATCTGGTTCTCTGGCTCTAGAGCAACTCTGCTGACCTGGTTCTCAGGCTCTAGAGTAGCTCTGCTGACCTGGTTCTCTGGCTCTAACGCAGCTCTGCTGACCTGGTTCGATGGCTCTAAAGCAGCTCTGCTGACTTGGTTCTCTGGCTCTAGAGCAGCTCTGTAACCTGGTTCTCTGGCTCTAAAGCAGCTCTGCTGGCCTAGTTCGCTGGCTCTAAAGCAGCTCTGCTGACCTGCTTCTCTTACTCTAAAGCAGCTCTGCTTACCTGGTTTCTCTGGCTCTACAGCAGCTCTGCTGACCTGGTTCTCTGGCTTTAGAGCAGCTCTGCTGACCTCATTCTTAGGCTCTATAACAGCTCTGTTGAACTGGTTCTCTGGCACTACAACAGCTCTGCTGACTTAGCTCTCTGGCTCTAAAGCAGCTCTGCTGACCCGGTTCTATGGCTCTAAAGCAGTTCTGCTGACCTGGTTCTCTGGCTCTAGAGCAGCTCTGCTGACCTGGTCCCTTGGCTCTAAAGCAGACCTGCTGACCTGGTTCTCTCCCTCTAAAGCTGCTCTGCTGACCTGGTTCTCTCGCTCTAAAGCAGCTCTACTGACCTGGTTCTCTGCCTCTATTTGAGATGTCATCAGTGATGTCATCAGTGATGTCACTGACCATGTCATGAATGATGCAATATGTGACATCATCAGCAGTGCATTGCGGGCGCGCGAGTTATTGTTAGCAGAACTAACTATAACGGAGGAATTTCTATGGTTTTGACCGAGTGAAATGGCCAGCTAACTATAACACCCCTGAAACCTATGGTTTTTTTCTGTGAATATATATATGTATACAACTGGAACATTCTTTAAATAACTCCACAACTACTGAACAGATTTACACTATTTCAGAAAAAGGGCGCTTCTGGCCCAACAGCTGCCTCACTGCCAAATTTGGTGTAATTCCGTTCAGCAGTTCCGGCTGTAGCCGTGTCTAAAGTTGCTGTCAAAATTAACACGGGGAAAGAGTGTTTTGGGACCCCCCTTTTTCTCAGCCCCGCTTGACGTATCATCCCAAAAGTTTCAAGACAGCAGCAGAAGTGAGTGGCAAACTAGTTCTGAAACTTTTGTGAGGAACGTTCTTCCTATGGAAACTACATTCTAACTATAACTACCTATTGGGGACTGCCAGTAGGTAATAATATATATATATCCAACTGCCGGTTGCCAGTAGGTAGTTGTAGTTAGGACCTGTTAAGGAAAGTATAAATACGAGAAAATCTCACCACCAGAGACATCAATAGAGAGCGTTGCAAAACTATACGTAATTGAAGAGCAGTAAAAGCCTAAGTTACACAAGGACACAAAGTAGGTGAGAATTCACCAGAAAGTAGAACATAAGATCAGCAAGTTTTTTAATTTTTTTATTTTGTCCTCATTCTACAAAACATGATCTTAGTTCAGAGGAATAGAGCTGTTCAAGCTGATATCTATAGCCCGAAGAGAAGAGTCAAAAACCCGGTCTCTTCTCATTGAAGGGTGGGTGGATTAAACCCCCGGGGGCTGTCTTCAACAGGGCTTATCGGAGATAACCGAAGCTCCTCCTCTTCCGTAGGCCATTCACGCCTAGCTTTAGCTAGCTTCCCATCATCTCGGCCTGATGAGCAAATTCGTAATCATTGGTCTAGTGAGTGCAAGAATTATATTTCTTAAACCGAGTAAATCCATTAAAGAGGTGAATAACAGAACCTAAAGTAGGTGGTAGGAAGATCAGACATAAGAGAGTAAGAAATAACTCTAATTGTGTTGGTCAAAAGATGATGGCGATGGGCTAGTGCACATTAAGTTAAAACAGGGGGGTTTGAGACAAAGACTGTAAATCAGCTATCCGATAAATCCCAGAAATTTGTTTTTTAACCATTTTACTTGCTCGGTCAAGAGTTGAGATACGTTGAACTGAGCTTATCCATTCAGATTTGGTGGGTGAGACAGGTAAGATACATTTTATGCAGATCTCCCTTCGTGCCAGAAGAATCAGGACAAAAAGAAGTGCCTTCTGGTTTCTTGATAAAGCCGGATTTTCTGTCTCCCTTGAAATTACCCCAAAAATGACTATAGACACTGTTAGCCCAACCTCTCTACCCATGATTTTGGAGATGATCTTACTCACGTGGTCCCAAAAGAGCTCCAACGAAGGACACTGCCAGAACATATGTACCTCATTTGCGTTGATTTCATCACACTTCGGACACTTCTTTGTCACTCCATTCCCCAGTTTAGAGGTTTCAGTGGCATCCGGTATGCCTTATGGACAATGAAGAGATGGTTTCTTTTTGAAGGAGCAGCTTTCACATATAACCAAAGAGTAGACATAAATACTTGCCCAAGAGTTTCAAGGTCTTCACCCGGCATGTCCTCCTTCCAGCTCTCTATGAAAGGGTTCATTTTTTCCTCTCCAGTCTCGATCATTAGCCAATACCATGCTGCTACTTCCTTTCGTGTTGGTCTTGTACGTATTCCTTTGACCAAGTCGCCATTCCCTACAATTTCTTTACTTATTGATTTAGCCCAACTGAGGATTTGCAGATACTTTAATTTGGAAACCGAATTATTGGTTAAGGTAGAGAGGCACTGCCATGGGATTAACTCATTTTCCACTATTAGCTCTCCCCTTCTTACTATCCCGGCTCTACGTAGAGGGAGTGCCAGGGCATCTTGTAAACATGCCGGAGTGCCCGGGGAATCCCAAACCGGCGTTTCTTCATTATAATAGGGTATATCTAGTAGTGCTCTCACTTGGACCCATACTCTAATAGCTGCTTTGAGAATCTTCAGTATGGCCTTTTTAAAGAATTTAGGATGGCCGAACTTTGAAAGAAAGGAGTCAGCTTGTGTATTGTAAGTGTGTGTTAGAGCTATGAAAAGGGGTGAGTAGGTCTGGCTGTTGTTTAAAAGTTGACGTGAATTCTTAAAGTGAAAAGCACAGTAGTATAGGTATAGATCAGGGGTAGCTATACCGCCACTAGCTTTTTTCCTCCTAGGTTTTTTCTGGGAAATTCTGGGTGGTTTTCCTGCCCCATATAAAGGAAGAGAATAACCCTTGTACTTTCCTAAACCACGTTTTGGAGAATTCCAAGGGAATGGTATCAAATAAGAAGGTAAATTTAGGTAAAATTCACATTTTCAGCAGGTTAGATCTGCCTAAAATAGAGAGAGGGAGGAGTTCCCATGCCTGTAACTGATAAAACTGTTGTCAGTGTAAGACAGCAAAGTTTAACTGAGATATCATATCTATGTTCTTTGTGATTTGGAGCCCGAGGTATCTTATTTGCTGTTTTTACAAGATCACTTTTATAGGGGGAATTCCATATCATCAGCTCTGTTTTCTGCTGATTTATGGAGTATCCAGATACTTTTCCAAAATTCTCCAACTGATCCCAAATCTCAGGAAGAGCTTGTTCAGAATCATGAGGTCATCAGCATATAGACCCATTTTCCTTTCCCAACCCATACATCTGAAGGGGGAGATGGTATGACACGATCTTAATTTGAATGTCAGGGGTTCGATGTACATATTAAAAAGAAGGGGCAGCCCTGTCTAGTCCCTCGAGAAATTTTAAGTTGTTTTGTTAAAATCCCATTAACGAGGACCCTAGCAGAGGGGTTTTTATAGAGGGTCTTTACTGCTGCTACGAAGGTTTTTCGCAAATTGAAGCGTTGGATTACTTCTATTAGAAAGGGCCAACTGACCCTGTCAAAGGCTTTAGCAGCGTCAAATGTTAGGACTGCCAATGGAATCTCATATAAAAGTGTTTTGGGACCCCCCTTTTTCTCAGCCCCCGCTTGACGTATCATCCCAAAAGTTTCAAGACAGCAGCAGAAGTGAGTGGCAAACTAGTTCCGAAACGTTTGTGAGGATTCGTCAAAGGACGCCAAAGTTATTGGCAAATGAAAAAACGTTATTCCTATGGAAACTACATTCTAACTATAACTACCTATTGGCGACCGCCAGTAGGTAATAATATATATATTACCAACTGCCGGTTGCCAGTAGGTAGTTGTAGTTAGGACCTGTTAAGGAAAGTATGAAATACGAGACACAAGGACACAAAGTAGGTGAGAATTCACCGGAAAGCAGATCATAAGATCAGCAAGTTTTAGTCAAATGGGAAAACATGTTCAACAAGCCTTTTAAAGTTTACGATCACAGCGCACAAGCACGTATTCAATTCTCATTATCAATTGTGACGTAACTTGGAAAATAATGGTCAAAGGTAACTTTAGTTAAGAGTATACGGAGTCAGATAAGAAGTCTTGAGAGCAGAGCAATAAACACTTACACACTTGAGGATTAATGCATCATCAAAGCTTTTCTAGGATTACAATAATGGGAACCGAGAGGAGAGGACACAAGTTTAAGGACACAGGTGAGTAAGTATATCATTAACTCGTATTTTTCCTGACTTTTGTGACTATATAAAGGGCTGCTGCGAGCAGTCATTTGAGATCAGATTTTCAGCTCTACGGAAGTGACTGGTCTCCCAGCCATTGTGACTAAACCTACTTGTGCCTTGCAAAGGAAGTCTTATCTCTCTTTATTCCAGTTTTCACCCAATATTTGGTGAACTAGCCAGGAGTCTGTTACCACCTACCCCCACTGCATAGACTATTGCACATTTATGACAAGGTAAGCAGACACTTTGTTATCTAAAGTTCTGCCTATTCACGGGGGCGGGTACGACCCGGAATAGCCGTTCTTATGGTGAGGGCCACGCGGAATCTCATTCATGTTTGTATATTACATGACTTTTCTTCTTGGCAATGGTAAACGTTGATAAATTATAATGTGTAATCACATGCAAGATTTGTGTATGTATATGACAAAATATTAGTTAAGCGCAAGTATAGTCGGTAGACAGTTAATCCCAACGCAACGTTTGAAGTGATCAAAACTGTATAGGTATTGTATTGTATGTAATTGCATTTATATAGTGCTTACTACCCCTGATGAGGCACTGAAGCGCTCTTTCGGCGAATAGCACACTACTCCGAAACCCATAAAGGATTACTGGTGAATTAGTATAGTGAAATATGAAAGTAATTTGAGTGGTGGATATGTTAGTCAATTATTTGGATTGAGAAAGATAGCAGAGGATAGAAGAGGGAAAAAGGTTTGCATTTATATAGTGCTTGCTACCCCTGATGAGTTGTTGAAGCACTTTTTCGGCGAGTGGCACGCTCCTCCGGAACCCATAAAGGATTAGTGGTGAATTAGTATAGTGAAATATGAAATTAATTTGAGTGGTGGACATGTTAGTCTGTTAGTTTGATTGAAAAGGATAGTGGAGAGATGTTTTGGAGCTCACAGCAGTAGGAGAAGGCTTGGGAAGAGTAAAAGGGAGGTGGAGGGAGAAGAGTCAAGGGGAAGGGTTTCGAAAGGCTTGTTTAGGGGGATCAAAATAGTAAAAGAGGTATGAGATGATGCAAGGAGTGGTGGAGTAGGGAAGACTCAAGAATGGGTTATTTTGGGGATCATAGTAGTGGTATGGGGTTTGGGATGAATGATAGTGGAGGTAAAGGATATATTGAAAGAGGTATAGGGTGAGAAATAGGGTAGTGCATTGGAAATAGTAGAAAGAGGTTTGAGATGAGCCAGAGAGTTGAGGTAGAGGATATATTGAGAGCGGTATGAGGTGAGAAATAGGGTAGCACATTAGATATGCTGAATTAGAAGAAAAGTAATAAATGTGTAGATCCATAAGTACATGGAAGGTATATAGATGCATAAAGGAAGGTCGTCTATGTATTTTAAAGATGAATTAAATAAACTCTGGCTTTCAAGTGTTGTCGTACTTTAAATTATTTTTTTTATTTCTTTATTGAAATTCAATAGTGCAGCAATTGTGGATAAATAGTTATGATAAAGATTTACTTATTTATGCAGTCTCTTATTTACATGTTAAAAACATAGAATAATGTAACTATCAATAAAATGTACATTTGTTAAGCAGAACTAATGAATATCTATATTTTTTAAAACCATAATTATTCTACACATTTATACAAAGCAATACACATATATAGGTACATATCTATAGTATAAATTATATAAAAACAGATATGCTGAATATTTCTGTTTGTGTATGGTGGTTATGTGGGGAAGAGCCAATTCTTGAGTAGTTTTCTGAAGATAAGGTGGTTATCCGTAGATCTTATGTGGGGGTAAATAGTTCCATAGTTTGGCTGCCTAAACAGAGAAGGATGTGCCACCCATGTTTTTTTTGTTGCACGTTGGGATTTTGAGGCGAGGTACCACTCCTGAGTGGAGGTTCCTTTGTTCAATGTGTTTGGTGATTTTATTCCTGATGAAGAGCGGTCCTGTTCCATGTATCGCTTTGTGGGTGAAACAAAGCAGCTTAAACATGGATCTTCTGGCAACCAGTAACAAATGCAGGGCTTTCAAGACAGGGGAGAGGCGTTCTTGTGATTTTATAAGTAAGAGTAGTCTAGCAGCCAAGTTCTGAATCCGTTGTAGCCTTTTCATGGTCATTTAAGGTGATCCGTGGTAGAGGCTATTGGCGTAATCGAGTTTGGAAAGAACAAGGGAGATGGTAGCTTGAACTTGTGTGAAAATCCCAAATGGGGGAAGATTTGTCGCAAAGTTTTTATAGTAACAAAGCTTGATCTTGCTCACTTAGGCATTCATCGATAGCTTGGAGTCCATGGTCATTCTGAGGTTTCGTACTTCATTCGATACTTTAGGCGGTGTACCCAGATCATCAGGCCATGCGGCGAGTGAGTCATAATGTTTCAAATCGCCACACGTGAGTATTTCTGTTTTGGAAGCATTCAATTTGAGATGGCTCTATGACATCCATTGATCCACGGCTCTGAGACAACTGAAAATGTGAGAGTTTCCAATGTCTTTGGAGCATTCGAGTTGAAGGAGTTGTGTGTCATCTGCATAGTTATAGCACATGAGTTGAAATTGATTGATCATTGCTGGTAATGACTTCATGTAGCCGTGGAAAAGCATGGGGGAGAAGATAGAGCCTTGAGGAACCCCTGCTTTTGTGAAGTACGGTTTGGACAAGAAAGGGGGGGTATGGATGACATTAGTTCTCTAGCAAAGGCCCACTCTAAGCCGGCTTCATAGAGTCCTTGTATCAGAGAGTCATGGTCAACCTTGTCAAAGGCAGCCGGGAGGTCCAAGAGAAGTAGCGCAGCAACCCGGTTGCGGTCAACTGTGTTCTTCAGGTCATCCCAGATTGCAAGGAGGGCAAATTCTGTGCTTCTTCCTGGAGAAAATCCTGTTTGGAAGTCTGAAAGTATGGCATTATCTTTAATGAATTGTGACATCTGGGCGAATACTGCTCTTTCTATCACTTTGCCCAGGATAGGTCCATTTGTAATCGGTCTGTAGTTGTCAGGGTTCAGCAAGTCCAAGTTTGTTTTCTTCAGTAATGGGCGTATGTAGAACTTTTTGCGTTCTTCAGGAAATATTCCGGTAGTTAAGTAATTGTTGATGATTCTTCTTACTGGAGTGGCAGTAGATGTTGTGTGTTCCAACATTTTGACACAAGGGACGTCTGAATGGCTGATGTTGTTAAACTTTACCCCTGAGGCGGAACATAACACTTGAATCAACAGATGCTGGACCTTACATCTAGAAGTCATTCTTTGACCTATGAGGTCCATGGAATAAAGAACTCCCCTCATGAGTATGGAGAGAAGTGACCAGAAACTACCGACCTAGTGTATTGTTTAGGGCAACGGATTGTAACAGATTTAGAAGAAGTTAGAAAAGCACTTATATCTAAGGGGAAAAACATGTTTGTGATAAATATATGTATATACATTAAAACAGAAACATGACAGCAGTGTAATGTTATTTTATGAACAAACTGACAGATTCCTTATCTTGAGAGAGATCGTGTAAATCTTCAAGAAGGGAAGTTTTAAATAGGCCAAACATTGAGTGAACAGATAAGGGCTACACTAAAAAAGATGCCAGAAACACAGGGACTATGGAGAATTCCCTAGAACACATGCAAAACATCTTTCCTGGTGATCAGAAAAGGTTACAGAAACACTGTAAAAAGGGTTTAAGGCTACCCAGAGACACACAAACCCCTGGCCACAGGAAGGGACAATTGTTGATAAATATTAGGACATACTGCCACAAACCTCAAAAGCAAGTATACAGGAGTTAAGTTGCAGAGAGGCCTCCTTAGTCTGGTAGCGTGTCTTTTGTGAAACTTCCAAAGACTTTTCAAATGCTGTCTGCTCTCCCACCTCCATATGACCCTACATGTAACTATCTCAAAGTACCCTGCATTTATCCACTACTGCAGTTACAGGAAGCCACAGTGGTATTTGAGAATCCCAAGGTTGAGACCACTCTACCGTCTCTGAAGGGACACCCTAAGGTTTCCCTACCAATACGAAACCCGAAACACACGAGTACTCCCAAACAACAAACAAGGGTGGGTAACACAGTTTTCAGGACAATTGGAGGCACAGTTTATGCTACATTTAGTTCAGGTCTCTCTCCAGGAGGGTAGAGACGAAGGGCAGAGTTCAGGGGACAATGATGACCATTCGGTCATTTCATCAGCAACATCACACCTGTTACAAAAAAGAGACATAATAGGGAGGGTAGTCAAGGAGCCGGTGTCTATACCCCCGCAGAGAGATGCAGCAGATGCAAGGTGGAATGATTATGTAGATAGAGCTCTTCGTATGACCCAATGGCCAGTACATCAACAAAAAGATGAGGACTCTAAAGAGACTGAGGATAATTTGCCACCTTGGCAGAGGGAGCAGGGAACGATTATAGTTCCACCAGGGAGCATTCAGGAATGGTTGTCAGAAAGTGAAGACAGAAGAGGTGTTAGGGGTGCAGGGAGAGAAAGACATTGTGATAATATATCCAAACTAAATCAGGGAAGGTTTAGGAGGATGGCGGACAGAATAAAATCAATATATCCTCCAATCCTCCACAGTGAGGGGGATTCGGCATTGGACTATCCCTATAAGCAAAAGAGTCTGTGTGTGTAGCAAACGTATATCAGACAGCATAATCCACAACATCGTTTTACCCCTGTACACCAGATGCCCTGATACGTAAGGGATCTGGAGCACCTAATCATCTTTCCTGGCCACAAATGAATTAGGAAAACCTCAAAAAGCTGTTACCACCACTTACAGAGGGAGCAGGGAAATGGATCATGACCTTTGAAAAACAAACTGCAGGTGTCACCTTGGCAACAGGGGACATAAAGAGTCTACTTTGCTCACTTATAGGAGATGAGACAGACACTGTCTGCCATAAGGCTGGACTGAGAAATGTCACCCTTACTCAAACCAGGTCTGATGGGTCCCCATTTAACTTGGTACAGACAGTAGTCTGGGATCAGTTGAGTAAAAAATCCCAATAGGCCAGACATTTGGTCTCTCATGAATCAATCCATGCAGACCGATGAGAACCCCGCCCAATTCCTCAGCAGAATGAAAAAGAAATGTACACAAGAAGTAGGCCAGGGCTGGGAATTAACAGGGGAAAATGTTGGATTGTTTTATAACATAGTAAAGAAGGGTTTACCCTCCGATTGGCAACCTCGACAACATAGTGGCATTGTAGGCTAAACCCTGGACACATGCACATATAATACACTTTTGTAAAAAAGAACCAAGAGAGGAACAAGTAGGAGGTAACGGAGAGAGCAGCAACCAAGTTGGTGCAGCAAAAACTGGCAAAGAAGGGAGCAACGGAAGGGGCTGTAGTAACAGCCACCACTCAGATGACTGCGATGTTTGTAGGGCCGGTCCCAGAGACTCCGCAACAACAGTACCCGCAACAGTAAAATAGTGCAAGGACACAAGGAAGTAGCAGAGCAGGACAAGGAGGTATAGAAAGGGGCAAATAGGCCCCCAGAGGGTAGATCAGACATACCATTATTCTGGCAAATATGGACATATTATTAAAGAATGCAGAACCAAGATACAGGATGAAAAACGTGGAAGGACAGGGTTTTATAACCAGATGGGGAATGCAGTAATGCAACCACGGGCAACCCCACAAATAATATATGTAGCCAAGCCACCACAACAAAATACACAGCACCCACTAAGGCTGCAGATTAAACAAATGACACCACAGCAAATCTACTAAGCACTCCCAATGGGAACTCCACCCCAAGGTGGAGAGGGATGTGTGACTATGAGAGGAGGAAACCCCTCCAAACAAATTACGTGGGAGGGTACAAGCAATGAGGATGCCTAAAGAGCAGTCCCATGTTTCCAGTATTGCCAGTGATGCACAGGTCAGATGAGGAACCCACTGTGATGGTAGCTATCAATAATAAGAGGTATGCATTCCTCATAGATACAGGAGCATGCCAATCTTGCATCCCAGAGAGAGATCTCCCAACTTTTAACAGATCAATGGACACAGAAGGATTCTCTGGGGCGGTCATCAGGGTTCCGTTCACTAAGCAGGTGGAGATGGAGATAGGAGGGAGGTATGTTGATCGCTGCTTACTATTTTCTCCGGCCGCCCCAGCAAATGTATTGGGGAGAGATCTTATGGCTAAACTAAACATGACTATCCATTTTGAACCTGATGTTACTGTGATTTGTTTTACCCCTGGAGTCCCTTATTTCAGGATCATAGCTGGAACAGTAGAGTCTTCCACCGGTGACCAATTTAGAGGTCAACCCATTGACAGAGAGGCATCTACCACAGCGATATACAAAACAGAAGCAGAAACGCCAGAGCTATTGGGAAGAGAGGTCTAGCTACCAATGGAGTTCCTTTTCCAACAGCCGGGGCAGGATTCTTGGATACCTGACAGTGAGTTGATATTACAAATAGAGGCCTTAGAAATAACACGGACCTATGGTGCTTTGACAGCCTGCGATAATAACCGCGCCCTATGGGCATGCAGTATATTCATTGAGCCAGGTAAAACGGTCAAGGAAATACTGGATGACTAGCAGCTTGATGATGACCCTAACAACACGATCATAGTATGGACGCCCACACCAGGTAGAGCCTTTGATTCTGTAAGGGATGCAGATCTTTCCCAAGAACCAGAAACTCTGTGGACCAAGGATTCCCATGATGTAGGCCTTATCTGCACCGTCATCCCATTCAGAATAACATTAAAGGAGTGTGCTATCCTTCCAAGGGTAAGGCAGTAACTTCTCTCCAAAGAAGCAGATGAGGTCATTGACCCAACCATATAGGCATTACTAGAGCAAGGAGTAATAGACCCCATAGTATTCCCTTGTAAGGATGTATGACGTTACAACGCATACTTTTACAACGCATGCACTTACAACGCAATTTTTACAACGCAACATCCACTACAACGCATTCCATTACATCGCATGACACTACAACGCATTTTTAAAAACTACCTTTACAACGCATTCCATTACATCGCATACTATCTTTACAACGCATACAATTACAACGCATAATATTACATTGCATTTAAGGTAAGTATTGGATAGTATAGGGGTAAAAATTACTATTCTAACTCCAGGGGGTACAACAGTAGGGTAAGTGTTGGATAGTATAGGGGTAAAAATTACTATTCTAACTCCAGGGGGTGCAACAGTAGGGTAAGTGTTGGATAGTATAGGGGGAAAAATTACTATTCTTACTCCAGGGGGTGCAACAGTAGGGTAAGTGCTGGATAGTATAGGGGTAAAAATTACTATTCTAACTCCAGGGGGTGCAACAGTAGGGTAAGTGTTGGATAGTATAGGGGTAAAAATTACTATTCTAACTCCAGGGGGTGCAACAGTAGGGTAAGTGTTGGATAGTATAGGGGTAAAAATTACTATTCTAACTCCAGGGGGTGCAACAGTAGGGTAAGTGTTGGATAGTGTAGTGTAATATTATGCGTTGTAATGGTATGCGTTGTAAAGGTAGTATGCGATGAAATGGAATGCGTTGTAAAGGTAGTTTTTAAAAATGCGTTGTAGTGTCATGCGATG
Organism: Triturus cristatus; assembly: GCF_964204655.1. Lineage (NCBI taxonomy): Eukaryota > Metazoa > Chordata > Amphibia > Caudata > Salamandridae > Triturus > Triturus cristatus. The sequence goes on along the minus strand of NC_140588.1, from coordinate 345,633,889 downwards.
TAATGGAATGCGTTGTAGTGGATGTTGCGTTGTAAAAATTGCGTTGTAAGTGTAGTGCGTTGTAAAAGTTGCGTTGTAAAGGTTGTTCCCCCCCTTGTAATACCCTGATTTACCCAGTTAAGAAATCTAAAGTTAATACTAGGCGTATGGTTCCAAGACCTGCGCCTCTGAACGATATCGTAGTGCCAGAATTCCCACTTGTTCCCAACCCTTCCATTAGTTTGACAAACATTCAACAGAATGCCACATTTTTCTCTGTCATAGATCTTTAGAACGCTTTCTTCAGCATCCCTCTTCATCCAGTCATTATTTTACAGCGTTCTCCTATCACGAGACTCAATATTTGTATTCTCGTTTGCCTCAAGGGTTTTGTGAATCCCCTAGTATTTTCAACAGGGTGTTAAATAATGATCTGTCAAACTTTCAGGGTGACCGTATTCTGTTGCAATATGTTGATGATATACTAGTCTGCAGCCCCACAGAACAAAAGTTTAGGAAAGATACCATGTCCCTCCTTGTCACTCTCGAACAGAGAGGATACAAAGTGGAGAAAGACAAAGTTCAGTTACTGTCAGGAGGAGGTCCACTATCTAGGGCAACTACTGTCAGCTTTTGGTCGGTGAGTAACTCCAGAGAGAGCAGCATCTATACGCCAAATGACCGAACCAGAGACTTTTAAGGGAATGCTGAAGTTCCCTGACTTCCGTAATTATGTGAGACAATGGGTCTTTGACTGCAGCACTTTAATAGCACCTGTGCTGACCTCTATTAAGCAAGCAAGAGACAGATAAAATAACATGGATACCAGAAATTAGGGAAAACGTCAAAATATTGAAAACTGAGATAACAAACGCACTCGTTTTGGGGACCCCTGATTACACCAAAGGGGTGTACCTCTTCTGTCACTACAATGGTGAAGTGATGACTGATGTCCTCACATAAACATATCCTCTGGTATACAAACCCATTGCATACTTTAGGGGTCTGTTGGACTCAGTAATGAAGGGACATTGCCCATGTGAACAAGCCATTGCCACTGCAGTCTTTGTGGTACAGAAGAGCACCCTCATCATCGTGGGGGCACCTCTGACCTTCAATGTGGACCATGCAGTGTTTTCCATTATTCAAAAGGCTAAGACTATACTAATCACACAGAGAGTATCATGATACGAGGTAATACTGTCACTCCCATCTTTAAAAGTTGTAAAGTGCTATACGGTGAACCCTGCAACATGTTTTGCTTATCCAATATTGGATTCTGAGGATGATGCACATGATTGGTCAACATATGTCCCCAGTGAATCCAGCCAGCAGCAGAAGATCCCATTCCCAGCAGTATTGTATATTAAGGGCTGGTTTGATTGGCAACGATCCTGGATGTTGGGACTCTATATTACCTCTTTTTGTGATATTGCTTTTGATATGGTGTGTTATTCAATTAGCTATAGCTTGCTGTAAGAGGATGAGCACAAGGGTGGGAGGGATGGTCACAGTCAGGTCACCTATACGAGTAGTAGATGCTCAGGGTAATACATATCATTCAATACCAAGCGCAGATCCAGGATTAGAGAAAATAGTTGAAATATCAACTAGAGGGGGAATGTTAAGGAAAAAATAAAATGTGGGGAAATCTCACAACCACAGACATCAGCAGAGAGCGGTGCAGAACTATATGTAGTTAAAGAGCAGTACAAGACTAATGGGCATATGTACAAGCCCCTATCGACCCATAAAGTCACTTTTTTTGACGTTGTGGTGACGATAGGGGCAGTGCCTTATTTACAATGCAGACAATAAGTGGCTTAACGCTGCCTTGTAGATAAGACCCCCTTTCACGCTATGCTTAACGTGAAAGGGGTGGGCAGTGGGTGCTGCAGTGAGAGTTCCACCGCAACACCCATTGATTTTGACGCTGCCCCCTATGTACAAGGGCAGTGTACATAAGCGGCAGCGCCAAAATTAAGACCAGGGGAAACCTGGTCTTAAATTGGCGAAATGAGGAGAAATGCATTATTTCGCCTCATTTTTGCTTTTTCTATGTGTGATGCCTTGTGCAGCACACAGGGAAAAAGCAAACTGCCATGGATTGTTAATGTACAGGGAAAAAAACCCTTCCTGTACATGAACAATCTGTAAAAAAAAGGCCATTTTGTGACTTTCATGTGTGCTGCATGAAGCATTTTAGGATTATTTATGTGCAGGAAGGGACACCTTCCTGCACATAAACAATCTTCTCCTGCAAGCAGACACCCTTGCACTATGATGCAAGGGTGCCTGAGTGCTATGGTGCGAGGGTGCCCGAGTTGGCACTACACTGCTAAGTGTAGCACCTGTGCAGGGGTAAACGCAAGGCTGCACCATATCCTTGTAAATATGGTGCAGCCTTTTGTTTCAGAAGTGGTGGAGTGAGGCGTTACGCCATGACGGCTAACGCCTCACTCCGCCACTTCACTTGTACATATCCCCCTAAGTTTCTCACTCGAATGAAAGTAGGTGAGAGTTCACGAGAAAGCAGAAAAACAAGATCAGCAAGTTTAGGAAAACATGTTTACCAAGCCTTGAAGAGTTTCCAATCACAGCGCACAAGCACGTACTTCATTCTCATTGTCAATAGAGACGTGACTTGGAAAATATTGATCAAAGGTAACTTTACTCAAGAGTATATAGAGTCAGATAATAAGTCTTGGGAACATAGTAATAAACCCTTACATGCTCAAGGAGGGAAGGTTAATGTTTCATCAAAGCTTTTTTAGGATTACGCTAAGGGGAACCGAGAGGAGAGGACATGAGTTTAAGGACACAGCTGATGTGGTGTTTTTGTGAAAGTATATTAACTCACATTTTTCCTGACTTGTTATTGTTTTTTAAGAAAATCATAATTTTTGTGACTATATAAAGGGTCGCCTGTGAACAGTCATTTGAGATCAGCTTTTTAGCTCTACAGAGGTGACTGGTTTCTCTGCGGTTTTGATTAAACATACTTTTGCCTTGCCAAGGAAGGCTTGTCTCTCTTTATTCCAGTTTTCCCCCAACAGACCAAGTTTCCACAGACAGATCATTTTTTGTTTTGCTAATAACTTTGGAGCTATTTGCCGAATCTTCACAAACTTTCTTTGTCACTCAATTCAGCTGCTGTCTGGAAAGTTTCAGGGTGATCTGTCAAGCGGGGACGGGAAAAAAAGGGGGATTCCAAAACATGTTTTCCCCATGCAATTTCCCATACAGGTTTTAGACACGACTACATCCTGAACCAGTGAATGAAATCACACCAAATTTGACAGAAAGCTAGATTTTGGTCAAGGAAGAGTGCTTTTTGTAATTTGTTGTAAATCTGTTCAGTAATTTTGGAGTTATTAAAATAAAAATATTTGTGTATATCTAGAGACACAGATCCACCGCGGTGGATCCACAGATCCACAAGCCAACAGCAATACCATTATTAGCTGCCCGCAACCTGAAAGGAAAGTTGCAGCCGCCATTTTGTGTATCGGGACTCGGTCCCGGGGGCGGAATAAAAGTTATAATTGCTCAAAAGGAGTCAGGGTAGAGGTACCATGACACCATGGAACTGATAAAGGGACCCCTCATGGGTAAGAAACTGCCCATAAATGTTTTTTGTGGGTGAGCGAGGATCCACTGCTCCACCATGGCATTCTGCACAGCCCCAGTGTGAATCTGTGATGGATCTGCGGATCCAGACCCCAATTGTTTTTAAAATACACCCACCGACACATCCACTCACACCCTCACACACCCATACAGTCACTCACACACCCATACTGTCACACACACATCCACTCATAGACCCAGGGAACCACTCATAGACCCACACAGGTGCTCACACACCAACACACACAGCCATGTATACATCCATACAGCCACTTATACACCCACTGAGACCCGCACAGCCACTTACAGTCCTTCACACACCCGTACAGCAAAATCACTGACACAGCCACTCACGTACCACTCAGAGACCCACACAACCACTTTCACACCCAGTCATACTCCCAACCATCACACACTCATACACCCACTTACACACCCACACAACCACTCACACACCCATACAGCCACTAGCACACTCACTCACAGACCCTGAAAACCATCATACACCCACTCACATACCCATACGGACACTCACACACCCATTCACACATCAATACAGCCACTTACATACCCTCTCACACTCATTCAGTCACTGATACAGAAACTCAGATAACCACTCACACATCCACTGCTGACCTACACAGGGACTCACACAGTCAGTCATACACCCACCCATTACACACACACTTAAACACCCACTCACACACCCATACAGCCACTAACACACCCATAGACATCAAAAACCACTCATACACCCACTCATACACTCCTAAACCCCTACACTCACACACCCATTCATACAGCCATTCACACACCCTCTCACATACCCATTCAGTCACTGATACATCTATTCAGTGAACCACTTACACACCCACACAACCACTCACACACCCATACAGCCACCCTCACACTCAGTCACACACCCACTGTGTTAAATGTGTTGTTGTTTTGTATTGAATGTGTGCTTTTTGGTTGGGGTGGATCCGTCGCATATCTGCACGCAGCATAGCCGGCAGGCCCCTTATATGGCTGAGGATTCGTGGCAGATCCGCAGATCTGAGTGAAAAATTAGAAAGAGGATTTGAAAACAAAAAAAAACAGTGTTTGAGAAAAGGGTTGGCTCTGAAAAGAGCCTTTGTGTTTATGGTGTGTACATGATAACTACGGGCCCGATTCACAGAACTAACTACACCCTGTTGCCGGTGAAATGGAGTCCCTCTTTTTGATATATTCTGACCATGTCCATGGACATCATTTGGGGGTAGTCAGGTGTCGCAGGTGTGACATTTAGCTTGCTCCCTTGCTACTCCTGGCACTTCCTTTACGACTCCTGGACTCAGAGGGGGGCAAAATGTTTGCCTCCTCTGAGGTCAATGGTTGCAAATGAAGTGCCAGGAGTAGCAGGGTGCAAGCTAGAGGTCGCAGATGCGACCCTTAACTACTCCTAAATGACGTCTATCACCATGTTGAAGCATACGTTATTATGGTATATAGAGCCAATGTTGTGGTCTTGGAGAAATGCAGAAACAGCTTTATTGACAGGTTTCCTGGATTTCTCTAATTGTGGACAACATTGGGTTGACCATTGCCAATTATGTACTTGGCAAATGTTGGAGAGCACTAAGGCAGTATGTGGGAAAAGTGACATTAATTTACCAAAGGTATTCTTCATTAGGATTTCCAGTCCTAACTCAGTAAATGTGCCTAGGTCGTTGCCACCACAGTGCACAATCATGAGGTCTGGATGTTGGCAATCTGCAATGTTTTCAACCAAAGACAGCAATTGATGTCACTTTGACCCTCTCTGGCCAACCCATGTAATGTCTACATTTGGTAAACCTAGGCTCCTGTCAAAGTCACTCTTTTGTTAGCACTTTCTATGGCCCAAAACACATAACCATGGGCCACAATCCAGACTCTGACCATTTTGGAGACAAGCAGGAGTAGGACACAGGAAAAGGCTGCAGCAAAGTGAGGCAGTTTTGAAGAAGAAAGGCAGCTATCAAGGGTCGTACTGCAATGGTTTACTTCATTCTTCCACAACATATCCCAAAGAGTCAAGATGAATCAATCCCTTTCTAAGCCCTCTATCGTCACTCTTGTTGTTTCACAGGGATCCGCCCTCACACCCATTCTCTTTAATCTATTCTTGGAACCTCTAGCAGACTCCTTAAAATCTGCTAAAATTCATTATCACATGTATGGAGATGACACTCAATTGTATCTCAAAATCTTCTCCCCCGAAGACATCTTAGCCCTCAACTATACTTTGCAAAACACTCATCTTTGGCTCACAGATAACCATCTCAAGCCCAACGCTGCCAGAACAGACTTCCTACTCATTACTCCTCCGAATAACATTCCCAAGATCAATCTTTGGATGAAGCATCTTACAGCCCTTAACTGTTCTCCTCACATCATAGATTCTGCTAGATCCTTGGGAATTACATTAGACAAACACCTGAACATTCAGGGTCACATCAGTACGGTCACCAAAGGAGCGAATTACCAGATGAGCATTCTATGGAAACTTAAACCTTACCTCCCACAGGAGGACCTCAAGCATGCGGTTCAAGCTCTTGTGTTGCCCAGGCTGGACTATGGTAGTGCCCCTACCTAGATACAAGTTGGCCCTGTAAGGGCCGCACTTAACGCGGCTGCCAGACTTGTCTCTGGTATAAAAAGAAATAATTACATTTCCCCGGCTCTAAAATCCCTGAACTGGCTCCCTTATGAGGCAAGAATTCAACTAAAGATTGCATGCATGACTCATAAAGGCCTACATTTCAATACCCCCAAATATTTGGCTCAAAAGCTAGAAAAATTGGGGGGTTGCAGTTCTTCTCGAAGTGCGAGCTCCCTGCTGCTGAAACCTCAGTGTTTCCATAAAAAGAAAACAGGCTACAGAGCTTTCTCGGGTCTCGCACCAAAAATATGGAACTCTCTGCCTCCGGACGTTTGCCTAATCTTGTCTACTGCCTCCTTAAAAAAAGAAGCAAAATCATATCTGATGAACAAGTTTTTGCCCTAAGATAACACCTCTGTGTTTATTAATTGGATCCATACCTGCTATTCGTTTATGATGCCAGACCTCTACATTGCTGACTACCTTTAGAGCTCAAGCTTATTATTCTGTTTATTCTCAATGTTGTGTGCTTCATTCATATATGTGATTAGTTTTGTTAGCTCAATTATACCCTAACTTCCCTTCATGTAAATAGCTCTGATACCCACTAGGGTCACATTCGGGCTATACAAAACTTTATTAAAAAATAAAGCTAAAATTGAGGACAACAAGTAAAATATAAAATAGCATATTTGATTTAATGGTGGAAATGTACAGGGAACTAAAATTAGGTAATGACGTTCACAAAAACGTAACTACCTCTGTGATTGGCTTTGAAAAAATAAAATAAAAGTTATGTTGTTTGGGATATGCTCTGAATTGCTAACTGTCAACCACACCTGCTACAGTTAATGTAAAGCTAGTATACTGTTTAGAGAAAGTCTTGTGAACTTTCCACCTACTGGTAGGCAGACTTTACTGGAAACATGGTTACTATGGAAAAGGAGCTAAAAGAGTGAAACTGAAAAGCAAACATAAATTGAGCAGGAGGGAGTGTGTCCTGTAACTGACATTTTACAAAAATGAAACAAATGAAAAGCATTACCAACAGATTGTTGAATTCTTTTAAGGTCTTCCGTTTGGATCTGTGGATCCACCGTGGATTTACAATGAGGGGACCGCGTTGAGTATCGCGGTGGATTCGCAGAGCTGCAAAAAAAACTACCAATTAGGGCTGCTATACAGGAAAAATGGAAAGGGTTAAAAAATAGTGACCATTTAGGGGTCAGATAACAAAACTAAAAGATTACAGGAAGTCTGTGATTTGCTAAGTATATCAGTATGAGTAAGAACACATAGGGTACTTTTAGGAGAGTGGAGGAGGATTACCATAGTTTTGATTTGAGATTTTCAGTGGAAAACATATGTTAACAAATATTACATTAAAAGTTGGACAACAGCAAAGAGATTTTACAGATATGTTAATTAGGTTGTACTATAAAAAAGTATTTTTTTTTTAAAACATTGAGTATATATAAGCCGAAAGAAAACATGTAGCTTCTAGACGCTATAGAAAAAAGCAAAATAGAAGGGCGGAGGGTCTTACCCCCACAAAACCACTTATGTGCCCACCGCTTGATATTGACTGACACACTCAGTCACACACCCATAAAATCATTTACATACCCATTTACTCACTTATACATCCACTCGCAGTCATTCACACACCCATACAAGCATTGTCACATCCACTCAAACACCTCAACAGCCATTCATGTACCCAGCACTCAGACAGTCAGTTACACATACACCTACACACCCATATACCCAGTTATACACTCAGTCACCTGACCATACAGCCATACACATACCTATTTACAAAACCATACAGCCACTTACACACCCAGTCAGACAGCTTCAGAGGCACTTACACATACATTTACACACCTACATAGAACATATGTATCAACCACTAATAAAGCCACTTCCACACACAGTTACACACCCCAACACTCACTGCCACAGCCAGTTACCTATGCATACAGCCACAGTAAGCAATGGGAATTTAATGCAAACATGTTTTTAAAAAATGCTTTAAAAAACTTTAGACACCCATATAGTCACTAACACACCCCGTCTCACACCAACACAGCTACTTACACATCCAGTGACACCCACAGATGCACTGATACACACACTTGCATATCCACTCAACCAGTCACCCCACCGTACAGCCACTCATATACCCATTTATATACCCATACTCACTTACACAGCCTCTTACACACTGACATAACCATTTATGTAGCTATGTAATCTAATAGTATGTAATCTCAAGTTAAATGTATTCTATATTTGCTTTTCAGGTATCTACTTTTGTTTAAAGAGTAATGGAAGATGGGAAGATGAGATGAACAAAATATTAAGAATTATGCTTCTTGACAGCATCCATAAACCGGGAAATATATTATATATATTTAGTTAAACTGGCATATGGTGTTTGGCACAATGAGTGACCAAGTCTTGCAGTTTTGGTAAAACAGCGGGAATGGTAAGTATCTGGTCAGGTGGTAAGGGTCAAACCGCAGCTGTTGATGTACCACCTTCCTTCTCTTATCATCCTCTGATACGTCCTTTGTTTGTATTGTTTTCAGGTGTTCCGAAATAGATGATGTGCCACGTGAACACTTCTTCAGAGAAGGTCTTGACAGTTTATAAACTGCATAGATTGCACTGGACAATTTTTGCGAGAACTTTCTTTTCTCCTCCAAGAGCAGTGCCACTCTCATGGGGTGCGCATTGCTGATTTAGGTGTGTAGTGGGCATGGTAGTCCGGGCTAAACCCTGAGTCTTGGTAGAGTGATCATTCTTATTGCCTTTTATAGGGGCTACCTGAGGCGTCTCATCAGCAGCATGCTTCAGCAAACGGCCTTTGTATCCATTTGTGCGGCAATGTTTATTTGTATTGCCGTTTTGTGTATTACTATAGAAAATGATAATAAAAACAAAAACTTTCTTTTCTTCTGGAAAAATGGAGAAATATTTACGAACATTGGAGGAATTCTTGGAAGGTGGTAAGTCTTCTTCATCCTGCTCTTTTCATTCTCTTCTGCCTTCAGCAGAAGATACCTTAACTTTGAAAATCTCTTCATTTTAAGGAAAGGGAAAAATATGATGGAGCTGTGCTGCAGAGACTGTCTCCAGAGAGATGTGAAACTGAAACAACTGAATTAGGTTATGGTTTTCAATGTGGATGGATGTCAAGATTTGAAGAGGTATCACAGCAGATCTGCAAATCTATAAAATGGATGGAAAACAGAAAGATTTTGTGTTTTGCATTTGTAAAAAGTGTAATAAGTTATGTTATGTTCATTTGTTAATTGTTAGGGGCATTATAGTTAGGTTCAGAATTTACACACACAAAACCATTAAAAAAATCTTCAGTTATAGTTAACAAAGCTACCTAGAACTTACACCCCTGCAATGCACTGCTTATGACCTCACAAACTACAGCACTCATGACATGGTCAGTGACATCACTCACGTCATCATCCAGTGAGTGTAAATGCTTCTGAGACTTAAAGATATATACTAATCTACTGCATAAGTTAAATTACCAATGCACCAACTTCATTCTAGGTTGGATTACTGGCTCTGTTCTGCGGATCTTTGTCCAAGATTGGCAGGACCTAAATACCTTTGGTGCACCATATGAGACTACAACCCACTTAAGCTGAGATTGGTCTGGGGGAACATGATGCAAGGGTTTCCACGTGGAGCCTAAGGGCGGAAACAATACAGTATGCTCCATATCAGGATCAAATGCACACACACATCACACAATATTTTGAGGAAAATGAGAGGACCGCCACGGGTGCGACCACCAAGTGGGATGCTTTCAAAGTGGTCATCAAGGGCCACTGCATTCAAATTACGTGAGGTGTCCAATGGGTATTAAGAGGGGAATTACTGGAGGTGGAGGGAACAGTTTGATGAGCAGAGTGGATGGTGGTAACTGACTCAGATTAAGGGGTTGAGTTGACTGTTTTGCGGAGAAACCATGCAGACTTGCGTAGTTGGCTCAGCTGTTTGTCATACAAGGCCTTCATGGCAACCCAGCATGAAGAGGGGGATATACCAGGTAGGACACTGACCTGGTTATTGAGGACAGGGACCTCTGGGCCCTCAATGAGGGAGATAAGAAACAGGGACAAGGTCCTGGTGAACACCCAAGAAGCAATATGCAACAAATTTCAGGACTATTACCATGAGCTGTACATGCCGCGGGATGGCCCGCCACTAAACTAACAGTGCCGCTATGTGCTGGTGGCCCCCACCTCCGTACTGGATCTGCTCCAACAGCAGGAGCTAGACAAGTCACTGTTGATAGACGAGGTGCGCATAGCATTGCAGCAGATGGGCCCAATAAGGAACCGGGACTGGACAGGCCTCCTGCAGAGTTTTACGTTAACCCCTTTGCTGCTAGGCCTTTTTCCCCCTGTGCTAAGCCTTTTTTGGCTATTTGGGGTAGTTCGGGCTTAGGAGTTTTCAGAGATTTGTGGGTTTGGCAGGTTTCCCTAGATGGCCGCCGAGCTCGGGACCAAAAACCCAAGTTACCACCCCTTGCAAACCCAGGTAATTTTGTGATAGGTAATTTTGATGTCTCCTCAGTACGTTTTGGGCCCTTCCTTGTCGTGGATACTTGGGCCACCCACACGAGTGAGGTACCATTTTTATCAGGAGACCTGTGGGAACGCTGGGTGATAGGAAATTTGTGTCAGCCAGATGATCCCACAATTTTCCCACACAGAAATTTGAGAAAAAAAGTGATTTTTTTCAGGTAAATTTGAGGTTTGCAAGGGATTCTGGGTAGGGAAACGTTGGTGGGTCCATGCAAGCCATACCTCCCTGGACTCCCCGGGTGTCTCGTTTTCAGAAATGTGTGGGTTTGGTAGGTTTCCCTAGATGGCCGCCGAGCCCGGGGCCAAAAACCCAGGTGACCCCCCCTTGCAAAACCAGGTCATTTTGTGATAGGTAACTTTGATGTCTCCACAATACGTTTTGGGAGTTTGCCTGTCATGGGTACTTGGCCCACCCATGCAAGTGAGATACCATTTTTATCGGGAGACCTGGGGGAACACAGGTTGGTAGAAAATCTGTGTCAGCCCGGTGATCCCACAACTTTCCCACACAGAAATGTGAGAAAAATTTGATTTTTTTCAGCTAAATTTGAGGTTTGCAGAGGATTCTGGGTAGTAAAACGTTGGGGGTCCATGCAAGCCTTCCGTCCCTGGACTCCCTCGGTTGTCTATTTTCAGAAATGTGTGGGTTTGGTAGGTTTCCCTAGATGGCTGTCGAACCCGGGGGCAAAATCCAAGGTGACCCCCGTTGCAAAACCAGGTAGTTTTATGATAGGTAATTTTGATGTCCCCACAATACATTTTGGGCCCTTGCCTGTCGCAGGAACTTGGCCCACCCACACGAGTGAGGTACCATTTTTATCTGAATACTTTGGGGAATGTGGTGTGGGTGGAATTTTGTGGATCCACGCAGATTCCAGAACTTTCCATCACAGTAATATGAGGAAAATGTGTTTTTTTTAAAGTAACTTTGAGGTTTGCATGGGATTCTGGGTAATAGAACCAGGTGAGAGACGCACAAGTCACCTCATCCTGTATTCCCCTTGGTGTCTAGTTTTCACAAATGCACAGGTTTGCCAGGTTTCCCTAGGTGCCAGCTGCGCTAGGGCCCAAAATCCACAGGTAGGCACATAGCGAAAAAAAGGTAAGTGCCTAGTTCTGCCACCTGGGGGGGGGAGTTGCCCTGATATGCCCTCAAGGACGGCAGAAAGACTGTGGCTATATTTTTTTGGGGTGGGGGATAACCATGCCCATTCTGGCAGGCCACACCCCTATATATAAAGAAAAAATCCTTGGTGCCTAGTTGGCTTTCTAGATGAGGGGCTACTGTCCCCATCTGCCCCCTGAGGGAGCAGAAAGACAGTGGCATTTTTTTTGGGGGGGGGCATTGGCATGCCCATCTTGAGCAGCCCCCAACCCCTAAATCAAATTTTTAAAAATCCCTGGTTTCTAGTGGGCTTTCTGCCCCCCAGGGGGGCAGATTAGGGAATACTGCCCCATCTGCCCCCCAGGGAGGGCAGAAAGACTGGAATTTTGCTGAGGGGGTGTGGGGTATTGGCATGCCTATCTTGGGCAGCCCCCACCCCTAAATATTTATTTTTTTAAATCCCTGGCTTCTAGTGGGCTTTCTGCCCCCGTGGGTCTGGGGGGCATTGTCATGCCCATCTTGAGCAGCCCCCACCACTATAGCAATACAAAAGAAATCCCTGGATCTAGTGGGTTTTTTGCCCCCCCGGGGGCAGATTGGGGGCTACTGTCCCCATATGCCCCCGAGGGGGAAGAAAGACTGAATTGCCCCCCAAAAAACTGGGGGAGCAAAGGCCCTTGCCCATGGGGCCACTCCCCCTCCCTGGTGTCTAGTGGGTGGATCCCTGCTTGGGGATCACCTCCTGGGGCAATCCCAAAGCAGGGATCCACTAGGTTGGGGTACCATTGGAATGGGGAAATTCTCCTCTTTCCAATGATACCTCTCCTGACTTTCTACATGCTCAGGGGGATGAGATAGCCCCTTGACCACGTGGCAAGAGAAACTGAAATGAGCCTATCGGCTCACTTTAGTTTTGGTTTCTATGAAACAAAGTGCGCGCTGATTGTCATTTCACAGAAACCAGGGGAACAGCCTCGGGAGCCGGGAAACCTCTTCCCCCGGCTCCCGAGGCTGTTGGGACAAAAAGTAAATCCCTCTGGTGCCCGCACCAGAAGGATTTCCAGTGCTATGTGTGAGGACGGCCGGGAGCCGTCCTGAGCACACGAGCACCGTGGCTCTGGACGGCTCCCGGCCATCCAGAGCACTGAAGAGGTTAAGAACAGAACTCCGATGGCTGATAAGTTGCTCAAGGTGTACAAATCTCATTCGACGAGGGTGTTACCAAGCTCACTGAGAGAAACACTGATAGTAGAAATTGAAGATCAACTGGATGTTCGCTCATATCATCCCCTGGCCCTTCTAAACCAGGATTACAAAATCCTGAGTCGTGTCTTCGTAAATCGGATGTTCCCCCATCTCACCATACTTGTCCACACTGAACAAAACAGGTTTATTCCTTTTCACAGTACATTTTTAAACTTGTGCACTGTTTACATTGATGGACACAGTTGGATTGACAGACGGGAAAGTAGCTGAGGTATCCCTGGATTTTGAAAAGTCATTCACCACCCCCAGTTGGGCACAAATGGGTCTAGTGCTCCAGTGCATGGGCTTCAGTTTGGTGTTCCGGTGCTGGGTGAGGTAACTGTACACAAGACTGCACATGGGGCAGTGCATCTCAACAGAATTTCCAATAGCGAAGGGCACCCGTTAGGGGTTTCCCTTGTTGACAATTCTTTTTGCCCTGGCCATGGAACCACTCGTCTGCATGCTCCAGCTAAGGGCAGCGGAGTGAGGTAATCCCTACAGTGGTAACTATCATCTAATATCTCTTTATGCGGACGATACGCTTGTGTTTCTGTGCAAATCCAGGGACTCCCAGACAGCACTGATGGCAACCCTAGATGACTTTGGGACCGAGTCGGTCTCAGGGTGAACTGGGAGAAGTCCTGTCTCTTTCCGCTTTGGAGGCAAACGCTCCATGATGAGGCAGTGACCCTTGAAACCAGATTGATGTGGGCACCTGACACTTTTAAAGATCTTGTGCGTCATGTGTACCATGAAAACGCTGACCTGTTGACACACAATTTGGGTAGGGTTTTAGCGAGCTCTAACTAGAAGCTAGCAATTTGGTGCATGCTACCTCTTTATACAGTGATCTGCATTGATGTTGCCAAAATGCTTTTCATGTTGTGGTTACTGTATAAGTTTTCGGCAATTCTGGTATTGCCGCAGAGCTCTTTCTTTACCGATTTGAATTTGTTGCTCTGGGACTTGATCTGGGGGCAAGCAGAAGAGAATGGCACTGCATAAGACTCAATGTCCACTTTAGGAGGTCCACAATTATCAATGGTATTACGCTTTAGTGCAATTACATTGACTAATGAGATGGTTGCATGCCTCCGCGGATCCGTAATGTATAACACTAGAGTCAAAGATTGGGCATACCAGACTAGTGGAATGTTTTTTTTCCTGCCAAGTCGCCCGGGGTATGGTTGCCATGCAAATGGTGCATTGGCTTGTGCCCGGGCGTCCAAATGGGGTCCCAATGCACCGCACTCAAATGCAGTACCCCATTGCCTGCTGACGCACGGGGGCGGGAAGGGCTGTAGAGTAATTATATGGTGCCCTGGAGGAACAACTGACAAGGCCTAGTCATGGCACGAGGGCCAAGTGGGTCCAATGTATGCAGATGGATATTACCGACGTCCAGTGGAAAGCAGCAAAACAATACACTAAGGATCTCATGGAATGCACACTTTAAATACTTGCAGTTTAATTATCTGCCTCAGGAATACCTCTCTGCAAGGCGTATTGGGCATAAGTTCGCAGGGAAGGCACCGTCCACTGGCCAGCGATGAGCCACACCAGAGGCATCCTTCTACCATATGATATGGGAATGCCCCGAGATTCAACGAGCCTGGATGGAAGTGATGACCCGGGTGCTGGACCATGTCGGCAGAGAACTCCCACCCACACCTGGGCTTTTATGCTAGGGTGAATGGCATGAAATACCAATAAGTTGGAATGTTGTATGGTAGACCTGGCACTGGCGTTGTACTAACGTCGCATCGCGATGGCTTGGAAAGCTTTGGGTCCCCCTCAGTGGCATCCTGGATGGATGACCTCCGAAAACGGGCCGTGGCAGAGCAGGCATCTCTAGACATGGCCGGTCGCCGGAGTGGGGTGGTCCAGGGCATAACAATATGGGACGCCTACATCATCAAAGTGGAGGTAAGACTTGAGTATAGACCACGATGAGTGAAGAGAGGCACTGGCTCTTTTCATGTGGGGGACACTGGTGACAGATAAGACGGGTGAATGTTAGATAAACAATGGAGCACTGGCTGGGAGCCTTGGTCAAGCAGGGTCCTTCACAAAGGCTTCTCAATTGTATGGAGAGGGTGCGGGCTGCTGGGATACTTGACAATCTTGTTATTCAGGCAAGATACATTGCAGTTGTTTGTGTTCATGGTTTGCCATTTTGTTCAGCAGCACTTCACGTAGAACATAATTAATCTATTAGTTGTGATACATACACATGCTACCTCCCACCCACCATGCTGGACCCCCTGCTGGAATGTGAGAAGTAGGGATATGGTAATTCAAACTGTGTCACTTTGCAGTGACAGGAAGGGGCTTCCTGTTCAACTGTACAGTGGTCTTGTGGAGTGGACTGGTATAAACTAATGAAGAGCAATAATATGTAAATAATGTTGAAAAATAAATGTAACACAATGAAAACATTCCAATATAATTGATATGTTTTATTTAATAATACATTTGTATTGAAATGTTATTTATATATCACTATGATTATTTTTATATAAGTACAAATATATATATTAAAAATATATACATCAAATAAATATGAATAAAATAAATTCAAATTACAAATTGGGTTGTGTACCTTCATTATAATCAAATATGTAATTATTATTACTGTACACAAGAAGTACACAACCAACTCCTATGAGAAGTATTTTTCTAAAAATGTTGGATGCTAGTTCAATTACATTAACTACTCCTACTTCATACAAAACCATTTTAACAAAGGTGTGGGACACTAGAAGGATCAGATTTACTATTCCAACTCCGATCGAAATCATTTTGAGGATGGCGTTGAACACTAAAGGGGTTACAGTTACTATTCCAACTCCAATCTAAACCATTTTGGAAAAGCTGTTGGACACTAAAGGGTTTACATTTAATATTCCCCCTTCAAATCTAAACGATGGTGGGCAAGGTGCTGGGCACTAAAAGGGTTACATTTACTATTCCTGCACCAATCTCGACTATTTTGGGGAAGGTATTGTACACTAAGGGGCCGATTCCGATCCGGGTCGGAAGGGCACCGAACGTGATCCGGCCGGAAAAATGACGAGCCGAACGCGTGTTTTCTGCCCGACTCGTACAGCTGTACGAGCGAGCAAGTACGATGTGAGCTACGTGAAATTCACCGACCGAGTCGTTTCCGGGTCCGAACCTCTCCGTACGTCTCGGTCGGAAGCTAACCGTGGTGTGCAATGTGGCGATTTATGACCGAGCCAGTACGATACACGCATCGGACAGCCTGTGCGAGCCTGAGTGTCCGGCTCGCAAAACGTCTGGGTCATTGCCTTTGGGGGTCCGCGTCGGACCCCCTGTCACCCGAAGCCCTACGACTCGGACACAGGGGGAGACCCAAGGGTACCCCCAACACAGGCATGTACGGTGCGGATGGCACCGAAGCGTACCCACTTGCACGAGACGTACCTATTCAGTCAATGGGAGCCCATGTACGCGTCGTACGACCGGCTCCATTGACTTCTATGGGAGTCCGACCGAACCGAGTCTGGCAGCATACGGCCACATCGTACTCGCTCGGTCAGACTGCAGGACTCCGGCTCGGTCAGAAAACACTCCGGATCTGGCTCCGTTGGAGTGCTTTCCGACCCGGATCGGAATCGGCACCTAAAAGAGCTACATTTACTATTCCCACTCCAATCTAAACCCTTTTGGTGAAGGTGTTGGACACTAAAGGGGTTACATTTATTATTCCCACTTCAACATAAACCATTTTGGGGAAGAGTTGGACACTAAAGACTTTGGGCCCGATTACGATGTCAGGCGAACCGCAGCTGACTGACTGTAGGTTGCGGTCCAACCGACATCTGACAATGCGGTCCGCCCTTCAAATTATGATGCAGCAGGCGGCGGCATCAGGTGGAAGGACCGTCCGCAACACTTCCAACAGGCTGTACGTCGGAAGCCATCCATAATCCCCTGATGACGGCGGAGCCAGGCTCTGCTCTGCCATCGGAATTATGAGGACAGTTTCTGACAGACCTTTCATGTTGGCCTTTCTGACATGGAAAGGCTGTCTGAAAGTGTTTTTGGGGGCCCCATAGCCCCATTGGCCCTCCACTTTTGGGCCTGGGGGGCCCCATAAACATCCCTGCACTGTGTGGCAGGCACCTTTTTAAAATTTATTTTATAGATAAAAAAATATATATGTTTGACTGTGGGATGTGGGAAGTTTATGCTGCTTGCCACACGTGCAGGCATGTTTAAAAAACATCCAATTTACAATTTAAGTTTGTGCTGCAGGCCTTTTCCACTTGCCGTACAAGCTTCCATTGTAGAATGGATGTTTCTGACCACCCTATGGGCGATTGCATCCTAATACAGAGATCAAACCGCTGAACTATGGTTGGGCAGTTCCAGACCGATACGTGTTGCCGTCCGACATAGTAATCAGGGCTCTAATAATTACTATTCCCACTCCAATTTAAACCATTTTCAGGAAGATGTGGGACACTAAAGGGTCACATTAGCTATTCCGACTCCAATCTAATCCATTTTGGAGAAGGTGTTGGACACTAAAGTGGCTAGATTTACTATTCCCACTCCAATCTAAACCATTTTGCAGAAGGTGTTGGATAATATTAAAGGAGTTAGATTTATCACTCCCCCTCCAATCTAACCCATTTTGGGAACAGTGTTGGACACTAAAGGGGATCACATTTACTATTCCCACTCTAATCTAAACTATTTTAGGCCAGATGTTGGACACTAAAGGGGTTACATTTACTAGTCCCAGTCCAATCTAAACCATTTTGAGGAAAGTGTTGGACACTAAAGGGGTTACACTTACAATTCCCACTCCAATCTAAACTATTTTGGGGAAGGTACAGAACACTAGCAGGGCTACATTTAGGGCTACCACTCCAATCTAAACTATTTTGGGGAACGAAGAGGACACTAAAAGGTTTATGTTTACTATTCCCAAACCAATCAAAACCATATGGGAGAAGGTGGTGGAAACGAAAAGGGTTATATTCACCATCCATATTCCACATTCAATGGTATATATGTTTTTATTTACAAAAATGTTAGAACACATTGGAAGCAATTAAAATCTGTATAGATTAACATTACACATTAACCTATTCCATATTTTTATTGTTTAAAAATGTATTCATATAACAAAATGTAAATATACAAAAATAAAAATAATGATATACAGAAAATAATAAAATATTTTAACATTATATATAAAAATAAATATTAAAAAATTTACATAATTATAAAATATATTCTTAAAAATATATATATATTGTATTCTCATCTATTTTATAACAAAAATAATACATAATATTTTTATTAATAAAAAATGTGTGTTTGGAAATTATAATACACAATAAATTATAAATATGAATCTAGTGTTTTATAAATATATTAAGTTTCATACATATTTATTACAAATTCATAAAACAAATTCACATATAAAATATTATTTATAAATGTATTAAACATTAACAATTAAAATATAACATTTTTAATACACAATTTATTAATAATAACACTAAAATAATCCACAGTTCTAAAGGAAGACCAAAACATATATAATGTACGTAAATATTAAAAAAGAAAACAAAGTTATGATTTTTATTTTTTTTTGTAATTAAAATAATAATTTTACTTAAATGTTTATAATGAATAATAAAAACTGTAATAGTTTACTTAGAAAAATAATCATTTCCAAATTTTTTAAAACTATAAAAACATATACAATTTACATTAAATGAAAATGTTGATAATATTTTTTACTTATCGATTTGTATTAATAAATAAAAAACATAATTTGACAATTTTACAATACAAAAATTCATATTTATAAAAATGTTACATACAAATCAATTTTAACATTTTAAAACTCTCTTAAAAACACTTATCCCCTAACATGCCAACATCACGCTCCTAACCAACAATAACATAAACATTAATTATACACATTTCTAAAATTGAAAAAAATATTTCAAATTTTGCATAAATAAAATTCTTTACAAAATACATTAACCAAAATAATTACCAACCAACTAAAATAAAAAACAATACAATAGAATACATATAAAATAACAAATAAAATGATATTAATGAAAAACAATATTTTTCTAACAATATTTTTTACGATATTAAAAACAAAACTTAAAACAATATTCTTACCTTCGATATTCCAGTTGATGATATTTTTGACATCTTGATATTTTTCATTCGATATTTTGTCCAAACACCAATAAAAAGATATTCTAGAACCAGTGAATTGGCCAAGGAGGCCTTTGTGACTTTGAAACAAGCATGGTCCTCTCACACTGCCCATTTATAATAAATCATTCACATTGTACTGTTATGAAAAAGATGGGTTTGCCTCGGGGGCACTGATGAAAGACCAAGGTCAAAAGAAACCTGTTTCATACTTCTCCTCTGCTCTCAAAGTCTTGTTTCCCAATTGTTTTCCATACACGTTATGTACATATATTGTGTGTGTTCGCTGTTGAAAATTTATAGATTCTGAAGACCTTGCTTCCACCAGCTTTCTGAGACATGCTGTCACTCTGCCGACTTTATCATGGGTACCTATGGTCGATTGCAAACACGTAAGATACATACATACTTACTTTGAGTTCTGCATTTATGTTAAAAAAAACACAATATAGCTAACTCGAAATCCATTTATTGGCTAACAACACAGAACTACATAATTCAAATTACTAAATAATCGTGTACATCACAGAATTAAAGATTGTCTCTGCTGGTTGATATATTCCCTTTTTTGCTCATATCCATGAGTAAGTATGCGCAGATGACAATTATCCGAATACTTATTCATATCTGGTCAAGTATAATGAACCTTTCCCTGATGTAGAGGGCTCCGCATACAACACCCTTCAAAGCATAGAAACAAGTTTAAACAAGCCTTGAAAAGGTGACAGTGTTGCAAAACACGTCAGCTATTCCAAGGACCTTATTACGAGTACGGCGGTCTAGAGACCGCCTTACTGTCATTCTGACCGACGCCTTCTCGTCGGTCAAACCGCCCAATTACGAGAAGGGCAATTGGACCGCCACAAGACCACCTCAACCGCCAGGATCTTGGATCCCGACGGGGTGGCAGTGGGGAAAGCGGCGGTGCCAATGCTGGCACTGACGTGCAGCTTACGACCTGCCTTACCGCCGACCTGTGTGCATCCACATGGAGTAAGGCACAAGGGGGCCCTGTAGGGCCCCTTTTCTTTCCTCCCTGCCACTGTTTTCATGGAGGAAAGACCTCTATGAAATCAGGGGTGATGAGGAAAGTCAAACTGCAGTGATCCTGCCAAGCATATTACTGCCTCAAGCCTGCTGTGCCACCGCCAGAGAACAACGGTTCCCTGGCGGAGTCGGTGGTCCCAGGGCGGCAGGACCGCCAAGGTCGTAATGTGGCAGTCGGAAAACCACAAGTCTGGTGGTCCGAGGACGGCTAGGCTCATAATTAGGCCCTAAAAGTCCTGCTCTCATGCCTGGCATTGTGGACAACTGATTCTTGGATAACTTGCTCAGCACTGAAAGTTTACATTTCAGGATCATTTTGAAGGTCAATTGTACCCTATCTTGTGTCTACTTTGTTCGGGTTTGTCACTTGATGTCCTGTGCATGAAAACATATAAATATATCCTCTGTTATTGCTCTCTTAGCTTTTTGCTTGAAGATCCTCTTGTTGCCAACCTCTGTGAATCAGACAAATTTTTCGTTCTGTTAATAAACATTAACAGACTTCGAATTGGCATGTGTGCATATACCTTTAACAATCTGAATCAGTGTAACAGTGGTGTCTCGTGGGCCATGTAATCTCCGGTACAAATAAATGGAAAATACCATGGTTTGAGAACAAATCCTGCAATCGGTATCAATAGCTTTCTCTTATTTTTAGAGCTATTTTGGCTGCATGGGATAAAGTAAATGGTGTCCTGGGCCTAACCTCATTCCCACTGCCATGCTCACCAATAGTAGGTGTCTTGGCTTCAAACTAAATAAACTAGTGCACCTTGACATACATTTCAAAAATATAGCCAAGAATGCCAGATTTCCTATAAAACTTCTCCACAGCCTTAAGCCTTTCCACTCAAAACAAGACCTTAAGCTGATCATTCTAACCTCAGTAATTTCACTGACAGATTACGGAAAAGCACTACTGACCAAATTGGTTACATTTCGCATATCTCCCCTTAAAGCAGTCCTCCATACGACAGCATGTCTTGTCTCATATACAAAAATATCTTAGCGCATCATACCAGTTCTTTCATCACTAGGTTGGATTCCATGTATCGTCACCACAAATTTAATAATGCATGCATCATCTAGAAGACAATTCCCATGAACAGTTCCTCAATACAGATCTCAAAAACGTTAGCTTTTTCATTAGAAACAAGATTAAGAAGCTAAGCTCTATTCAAGCTGGAGACACTACATATTTAGAAACTCTTTTAACCTGAAACAAACATACTCTGAAAATACATCAAGAAGCTTTAAAAGCGAACCGACACAGCACTTCCTAAAAGGCCTTTTACGACCTGCACTCCCCTATTGTTTCTCATCTCACCAAACCTGCACTACAAAGATGCCAGTATTTTTCAAAGACTTAATCTCCTGTTCTTGTGACATGGGGCCCATTAGGATAGCGGGCGGATCGCCCCCGCCGGTCCGGCGGTAGCCACCGTTGGCCCGGCGGGGGCAATCCGTCCGCCATCCATGCCTGATTGACCCCTGCAATATTAGTATGGCTGGGGTCCGCGGCGGACGGGAAGACCACCCGCCGCCTTTCTGCCGGTCGACTCGTGACCGGGGGGAAAAGGGTCACAATATGGTGGTGGTGTCTGCAAGACACCGCCATCCATATTATGATGCATGTGGAGAGTCGCCCGTTGCCGCCATGGAAAGGCATGTGGTGTCTGGTGCTGGGGGCCCGTTGCGGGCCCCCAGGGTGTGGGGGGTGCACATGGGGAGGTACCTATGATACCCCCCCTCATTGCCATGCACTACATGGCAGGCACCACGTGGTGCCTGCCATGTAGTGCATGGCAAAGATGTGCGCACTCCTATTGCATTGCGGGCCGGTCTGCAGCCAGCAGATCCACCCGCAATGTAATAGGCCCAGGATGCGCCCGCCAGTGTGGCGGGCGCATCATAATATGCATTGCGGGACCACTGCAACTTCGGCGGTCGGTCCCTGGCTCCGTTGCAATGGTAATGGACCCCTTAGTGTTTGTTTACTGTAATTTCTATGCCGTTCTCTGTAAAGCGCTGTGACCCCTTCTGCCCTCTCTGCCAAAGGTTTTGACACATAATATACACTATCTAAATGCATAAATAAATGCATAACTGGCCTCTCTTGTGGAAGGGTTCTCATTGGTAGAGCTCTAAAGCAAAAAAAGGATCTTGCCTGCCTCAAGGACCCGAGTGACTGTAGCTGCACTTCTGCACACTAGGGAGAAGCAAACATGAGCCAGATTGGTAACCACCCCCTAAGAAACCCTCAGAGCCTGTTTGAGCAAAATACTTCTGTAGAGAAAATGAAAACTAGAAGCAGGATTGAATGGGGAAAGACTGAAAACTTCTCTGATAAGAGGGCAGAAGACCATCAGTGGAAAAGCTGCTGCGGTTGTCTAGCTTTGAAAAAGTGATTATGGTGGGAAAATGGAGACAGAAGGAGGAAAACAATAGATAGTAAACCAGTGACAAAAAGAGAAATTAGGGGCAAAAAAGTAATCTGCAAGACTGGGGTAAAGTGGCAGGGGCTCTATTAACAAAGGTATTTTGTCTGTAAACTAGGTTAATCTGTGCACAAATGTTTTGACTCCAGAATCCTGAACCGGGTCCAGGAAGTTTAAGGTGGTGGAACAAAGAAGCAGGCGGTGGAATCAACACTAGAGCCCTTAATACGCGTGGCGTGGCTAATTGTGACATGAATGTAACTAAAATTATCGCAATGAGGAGTTTGGTTGCTAAAAACGCACTCCCATAGTTTTCAGGTGATACATTTCAGCAGGTCATACCTGAAGAAATTTATTGGGTGAAAAATGCCTCATAATTATCGGTACGTGTGACTTTTGTGAAGGCTGAAGCTAACCTGGTATCTGGCTGCAGCAGCTGGCCATGTCGCTTGTAGAGTGACAATAGAGTGGACAGAGTCTTAGTGTTTTCCATATTGCCGATAAAAAGAATGTATGTCTTCTGTGGCCACGACAGAGAAATCTTGGGTGGTGCGGGAACTGCTGCCCTAGTTAAAGCGCACAAGATACGCCTGCGTGCCTCTACAAGATTTGGGATGGGGGCTATTTAAGAGGGCTCCCAGCAGCTACTCGGCCTCAGACCCTACCTATGGGCCAATAATGGTAATAAACTTGTGGCAGTTTCTCCTAACCATAAACTGCGTGGTCTACTCTTGTGTTGCATATAGAATCATCAATGATTGGGTTGCAATAACAAACAAGGCTTGGTGTGGAAATACTTGGCTGCTGGTCATGTCGCCTGCAGAGTGATGATAGAGTGGACAGCCTCTTCATGTTTTCCATCAGCCAATAAAAGCAAAGTATGTCTTCTGTTGCCACCACAGAGAAATCGCGGCCAGTGCTGGAACTGTTGCCCCAAGGAACAGCGCAGAAGTCACACCTGGCTGCGCCTCAAGATTTGGGAAGGGGGCAATTTAAGAAGGCTCACAGCTGCTGCTTGTCCTCTTTCCTCCTGCATGGCCGCAGTGAAAACCACCCAGTCGCCCAGCTTTGAGAACAAGAAGTTATTACATAATGTTTCTGGTTTTCATTGTTGCAAGAGGAGTTACATGGCGGGCCTAATGCAAAAAGTAAAATATGCCCCAAAAAATGGAGCTGGAACCATAAACTTGATGGCCTCTGGCCACAGGAGGGCCCTGAGAAGAAAGCAAATGGCAACCCCTTTACCCGCTAAAGGAAAGTTGGTATCCTGACAACTGGGGGTTGTCTTTTAATTGCTGTGTGTCTCACCGGTGCAGCAACTCTGCAAAGCGCGAAATTCAAGAAGCGCGCCATTAGGGCCCGGCACCCTGGGGTCCAGGCCCCGCCCACCTCTTGCACCGGGGTAGGACGATTGGTGACCGGGCGAGGCAAGTACTTCCGGGGCAGATGATGATGCACTTCCGGCGGGGACCGGCAGGGGGTGGAGCTGGGGCCTATTTAGGTCATGGCGCCCAGGCCCTCGTCCTCTCTTCCTACAGCCCCGGCCCCAGTCGCATCGCGTCCGCGAAGAATCTCCAGGATTGCCATACGTTTTCTTTCTCCCTCTTTTGCAGGTGGCTGTCAGAGAAGCTACGGAGTCGACGTAACGTTGGTGGGCCGGCGCTCTTCATCGATAAACTGCGATCGGCATAGGTGAGCTTCACGGTGGTCCCAGGATTTCGAAGACCGGGAAATTTGCAGAGGGAGTGTGGCACAGATTAGGAGGAGTACGGCGAAACTGGAAAGGCGGGCAGTGAGAGTTAATGTACTCACGGTACACTGAGGTAAAGGGAGGGGGGCCTTGGATTGTGGCACGGGGCAGTCGCGGGGAAAGCTGCGTTATTGTTTGGCTTGGAAATTGTTGAAGGGGTTTGCACTAGGTGATCCTGCACGCCTCCGGTTCCTGTGGCTGCCCGGTGAGCACAATTAAAGATGCGCGTAGCGGGTGGTGCACGCCAGTTATAGTCGGCCCCTCTCCTCCTCAAAGTATCAGCTGCTAGGCTTTGGGGGTCTTCGAGAGCAGTAAGATACAGCGATTAGCCACGCTTAGAGGGAGCGGAACTCTTGCGGCGAGCCTCCAAGTGAAGGGGCTAATCTTGAGCACATACAGAGACCCACTATGGGCCAGAGTCACGCGGGAGATTAATTAACCGGAACAATAAGGCACAGGGCAAGGCCAGGACTCTTAAGCCTTTTTGCAAGGAAGCTAGGCAATGCCTGCCAAAGGGCGTAATGCGAAGAGAAAGGACAGCGAGCCTAACCTTTCCCAGCTGTTGAAACTGGTTTTGGCTAAATTAAGCCAGAATGAAGAAAGCGAGGATGAGGGAGTGGGGCCTGACCCAGAACAGGAACAGGGTACTTGGGGGGGGAGGATCGCCCCCATAGAGCTAATGTCCCTCCCAGGACAGCATTCCCACCTTTAGAGAAAAGGCCCAGGGCTCGCCCTAGTAAGGAAAAGAGTAAGAGTGGGAGAGGGGGAAGAAAGAATGATAAAAGTGGAGAGGAGGAACCGGGGGAAAGCCCCCATCCAATGAGGCACCTCAGGGGGCACCTAGTGTACCAACCACTCCCGCGCCATCGCAAGAAGTACCTAATGTAGCAGAGCAAAGTGATGTGGGGGCAATGTTGGCAGAGATAAGGGGCACACTGAGAGCATTAGCGCTCGCGCCTCAACCTCCAAGCACCATGGTGAATGTTGGGCCCCGAGTAGAGGGAGCAGTACAGGGCATGCAAAAAGACGTAGCACCTGCGGTAATACTAGCTCCAGTGGCACAGAGTGTGTTAGGAGGGGGAGTGCCAGCTCAGGTCAATGCATCTGGGGGGATGCCGGCTCCCACATTAGGGAATCCCGAGGGGTCATCGGAGCTAACACAAGGGTCCACAGCAAGCATATTAGCCTCTGTGGCGACGTTATTAGCACAGTTTGCAGCGCCTGCGACAGGAGGTCAGGTCAGCAGCTTCCCAGTCGCTCCATGGGCATCGCCACCAGCCTTGGGAAGCACGGTCAGTGAAATTAGTAAACAAGTGGGTCTCATGGCGAGGGCGCAGGAAAAAGATTTGAGCACAGCCCCTTCAGCGGAGGGTCAAGCGGCCCCTGCACAATCCATTGCAGCAACAGTTGCCCCAACAGGTAAGGGGGCTGAGAATGCAGGCAAAAGTGTCAATTGCGGGGGGGGGGAAGCCATTGGGGGGCAGGATACACTACTGTCCAAGCCAGGTAAATTGGCTTCTCATGTCCCGATGGACGTTAGAGAAAAGATTTGGAAGGGTGAATTCATAGATATATTCTCATTAATCAGGCCAAAAGGAGGGAAGTGGAGACTAAAGAAAAGGATGGGAAAGATAGCTCTTTCAAAGACAGGAAACCAAGGGTTGAGGAGTAAATTACGAATTGACTGTTTGGTTTTAATGTGTTTACAATGGTGATGCTTGAAAAAAGGCCTGAGTTGGAGGCACTGTTGGTATTTTATACTAATAAAATTCTGAAGGCTCACACAAGGTACGGCGGGATGGCATGGCTGTATTACAATAGGGATTTCAGATGGGCTAAGGTTGAGGACCCAGAGATGGGTTAGGATCAGACAGAAGTGAATGTCTGGTTAGAAAGTGTTAACAACAAAAGACCAATGAAGCAGCCCTTTCGAACTTCACAAGGGGGTCATGCTAGAAGAAAGGGACTTGCTGGCATTCAACCGGTAAATATGTACACGGCCGGCTGAATCGTGAACTATTAAGCATGCCTGTGCCTTTTGTGGCCACCCATCGCACCCAGTATTCAAATGCATCAAGAAATCAAAAGACAGAGGTAGGGATCCCCAGGCATCTTCACAATAGGTTGTTGCCCACGCCAGTTGAGATTGAGAAACTGATTTTCTGGCTGAATCAGTATCCCAAAAGGAATGGAGCCAAGATATTGTAGCAAGGTTTTTCCACAGGTTTTTGCATTCCCGCGCAGGGGGTACCACCTGTTAGCCATTGCAATAACCTGCTATCGGTGCGCACACATTCCACTGTGGTTTCTCAAAAGGCAAGTAAGGAAAGCGCATTGGGGCGGATAGCGGGCCCCTTCACCACCCCTCCATGGCCTGATTATGTTTGTTCACCATTGGGGGTAGTACCTAAGAAGGACCCAGGTCAGTTCAGGATGATACATAATTTACCTGGAACCTAAGGGGGCATCAGTGAATGACGCAATAGACCCGGCATTATGCTTGGTGACATACTCTTCCTTTGACACGGCACTGCAGAAGTTGCGTGACCTGGGCCCCAACGCCTTAATGGCAAAAACAGACATTGAGTCAGCCTTTCGGCTCATGCCCGTGCACCCTGAGGATTACCACTTATTAGGTTTCCAGCTAAATAACCAGTAATACTATGACAAATGTATGCCAATGGGGTGCGCTGTATCTTGTACATATTTTGAGCTGTTTAGCTCTATGCTGCATTGGTTGTTCACTTGCAGAACAGGGCACTCAGACATCGTGCATTATTTGGATGACTTCATGGTGATGGGCCCGTCTTCGTCAGAGACATGTGGGCAAGCTTTGAGAGAACTGGTGTCCATGTTGGAGGAGTTTGGGGTGCCGTTGGCGCCTGGGAAAACAGTAGATCCTGCGACATCCATGTCATTCCTGGGGATTGAGATAGACACAGTGGTAGGAGAGTGCAGGTTACCAAGGGACAAAGTGCAGGCCTTCTCCCAGGCAATTGATTCTGCACTTGCAGGAGCAAAAGTGACGTTACATCAACTCCAGGTGTTGGTGGGCCAGCTGAATTTTGCATTGTGTATCATCCCTATGGGGCGCCCCTTCTCCAGATCAATTGCAAGACCAATGGCGGGCTTGACGCAGAAGCACCACCATGTGAGGCTGTGGGCTGAAGTGAGGTAGGACCTGAAAGGATTTTAAGGGGAAAGAAGTGTGGCCGGCGCCACCAGTCACCAGTGAGGCCTTAGCTCACCGATTCAGCAGGTAGTGTAGATTTTGGAGCAGTGTTGGGACCTCACTGGTGCAGGGACGATTGGCCGGCGGCTTGGCACGAGAAATGGTTGAGCAGGAACGTAGTCTTCTTAGAATTGTTCCCAAATGTGGTGGCAGTTACGGTGTGGGCTGACTTCTTTAGGAATAAATCTGTTGTTTTTTGGTCTGACAACATGGCTGTAGTAGAGGCAATTAACAGGCAAGGGGCTACTTGTACTCATGTTTTGAGGCTTTTAAAACATCTAGTGCTGTTATGTTTGAGACTGAATTTGTTATTTAGAGCTGCACATATCCCAGGTGTAGAGAATCAGGCGGCTGATGCTTTGTCTCGCTCCAAGTTGCAGGAATTCCGGAGGTACCATCCACAAGCAGCGGACCAGATGACAGTGTTCCCGACATCTCTGTGGAGAATTGGAGCCCCGTATTAGCGGGTCTAGTGGGGGCCTCACTGAGCGAGCGCACCCGGAAGGCTTATAAGCATCATTTTAAGGCCTAGAGGTTTTTCATGCAGCACACAGGGATAGTGGGCCAGTTTTCATCAGAAGCCATATGTAGTTTTTTACTGACATTGAGGGAGCAGGGCAGGCCTGTGTCATGTGTGAGGGCTCACCTAGCGGCAGTGGGCTTCTTTGCAAACCTGACAGGAGTGCAGGAGGCTGGGAGTTCGTTCTTAGTCAAAAATGCGCTGGCAGGGTGGGCCAGGTTAGAGGGTGTGAGGAAGGATTGCAGAAGGCCACTAGACTTGCCCACGCTGGGTGATATGCTAGACACCTTGCAGACGGTGTGCTCTTCTGCTAATGAGACCACCTTATTTGCGGCTGCTTTCACACTAGCCTTTTTTGGGGCTTTTAGATTGTTCAGATTGGTGGGAGCCTCCAAGGTAGATTATGCATGCGGACTGCAGTGGCAAGATATGGGCTGTCGGTTACATTGCGTAAATCTAAGACAAATCCTTTGGGTAAAGGCACCACGATTCGTCTCAGATCGGCACCCGGAGCACGAGTGTGTTCAATAGGTCGAATGGGAGCATGTTTGGCTATTCGCCCACGGGGGAGAGAGCAAGTCCTGTTCATCCATGAACAAGAGGGGTGCCTGTCAATATACCAATTCAGGGCGGTGTTCATGGGTTCCTTGAGGAGTCTGGGGTTGGATCCCACTGGCTACTCGTCCCACTCATTCAGAATTGGGGCGGCAATTTTAGCAGCAGGAGCAGGCCTGTCAATGGATGAAGTGAAGCGTGTGGGGCGATGGTCCTCCTCATGTTTCAAGCGCTATGTGCGGCCGGACTTATTGTAGTATGACGCGAGAATGCGCAGGTGTGACCACTCTAATGACCTTTTCCTCTTTCCGCTGTAGTATGCCCTATAAGGTGATATGGGTGTTGGGACACTCTTTCGTGCAGAAGGCTGCCTGCCGATTGCAGCAGCAGCTGGGGTCAAAACCGGGTTGTTTGAAGGAGATGTCGTTCCATTGGCGGGGCACAGGGGGCCTGCGAATCGGGCAACTGTGGCGGCTAGTGGAGGAGACGAGGGCACATGAGGGACTTCAGTCCCCAGATTTAATTATCCTGCATCTGGGAGGCAATGACATGGTGGCTCTTGGTCGGCAGGCAGTCAGGGATGCATTGCTGACGGAATTTGCATGGTTGGGAAGGACAGTCCCTCAGGCGCGGATCGCATGGTCATGCATCATCCCGCGGTGGGCATGGGGCTCTGGAGTGAGATCCAGGGCATTGAACGCGCCAGTAAGGGGCCTGAACGGGGAGTTGGAGAAACTGTGCACTGGGAAGGGCCGTCTGTGCCATATACCTCACAGACTGCTGAGAGGTGACCAGATGTTTCATTGCGACGGCGTGCATTTGTCAGACATGGGGACTGATGTTTGGATCAATGGCATTTGGTCATTTTTGCGGAACTTGTTCTGTGGTGGGGAGGGCGAAGGACCTTTGGGCCCTGGTCGTCCTTGTGGCGGTAAGGAGGCCACAGAACATTGACTCACATTGTTAACGCGAGTCCTCTTGCAGACTCCCTAGGCTAGCACTGAGAGGGAGAGATGGTAAGCTCTGCACAGAGAGAATGGGGACACCGGCTGGGGGGCAAGGGCGCCAGGTTACAAGCTAGGGCATGGGGCGGCGGCCCCTGGTTATACCCTATGAACCCCCTTGGCCAGCCTGGTGGTAGAGGGGTGGGCCCTAAAGTGGCGGACAAGGACCAGAGGGCTGAGGCTCAACCCTTAAGATGCAGGTGGGTTGCGCCTTGCGTGGTTGTCAGTTTGGGGACGCGAGCCAGAGGGCCCCTTGGTACTGGAGCGATAGAATGTGTTGTAGATAAGTAAGTCAGTCAGTTAGACTGATTGTTCACGATGCTAAGTTAAAAGTGTAAATATTGATTAGTGATCAATTCCTTAGGTCAGCATCAAAAATGTAAACAGGTAATTTTAATTTGTCATAATTATGTGTGATGGTGTGAAATAAACATGGCCATTTTACCCACAGTTCTGATTCAGGTATTGATTTGTGGGTTCCGTGGGGGCAAGGCAGGGAGCAACCTGGGCGGTCCGGGCTCTATGGAAAGCGTGAAATTCAAGACTCGCGCCATTAGGGCCAGGCACCCTGGGGCCCATGCCCCACACACCTCTTGCGCCAGGGTAGCCCGACTGGCGACCGGGCGAGGCAAGTACTTTCGGGGCGGGGATGGGCATTGGAGGGGGGGGGGAGCTGGGCCCTATTTAGGCATGGCGCCCGGGCCCTTGTCCTTTCTTCCTACAGCGCCAGCCCGTCGCATCGCGTCCACGAAGAATCTTCCACCCACCCGTCCCTTAGGTTTAGCGTTTGGGAAGGTGTTGCGGTAAGGAGGCCACAGAAGATTGACTCACATTGTTAACGGGAGTCCTCTTGCAGACTCCCTAGGCCAGCACTGAGGGAGAGACAGTAAGCTCTCCGCAGAGAGAATGGGGACACCGGCTGGGAGGCAAGGGCGCCAGGTTACAAGCTAGGGCATGGGGCAGTGGCCCCTGCTAATGTCCTACGAGCCCCCTGGATAATTGCGACATGAATGTAACTACACATATCCAAATAAGACGTTTGGATGCTAAAACCGCACTCCCACAGTTTTCTACTGATAGATTTCAGCAGGTCATATCTCAAGAAAGTTATTGGGTGAAAAATGCCTCATAATTATTGGTACGTGTGGGTTTTGGTGCCCCAAGTTTCATGTTATTCTCCTTTTTTCTAAGAGAATCTCCTAATTGGGAGTTATTTGTCAGACTCAATAAATTCTGACCCAACTACTTGTAATGAAGGCTGAGGCAAACCTGGTATCTGGCTTCAGCAGCTGGCCATGTCGCTTGCAGAGTGACAATAGAGTGGACGGCCTCTTAGTGTTTTCCATCAGCTATAAAAGGGATGTATGTCTTCTGTGGCCACGACAGAAAAATCCTGGGTGGAGCAGGAACTGCTGCCCTAGGTAAAGCGCACAAGTTACGCCTGGGTGCCTCTACAAGATTTGGGATGGGGGCTATTTAAGAGGGCTCCCAGCAGCTACTCGGCCTCAGACCCTACCTATGGGCCAATAATGGTAATAAACTTGTGGCAGTTTCTCCTAACCATAACCTGCGTGGTCTACTCTTGTGTTGCATATAGAATCATCAATGATTCGGTTGCAATAACAAACAAGGCTTGGTGTGGAAATACTGGGCTGCTGGTCATGTCGCCTGCAGAGTGATGACAGAGTGGACAGCCTCTTCATGTTTTCCATCAGCCAATAAAAGCAAAGTATGTCTTCTGTGGCCACCACAGAGAAATCGCGGCCAGTGCTGGAACTGTTGCCCCTAGGAACAGCGCAGAAGTCACACCTGGGTGCGCCGCATTATTTGGGATGGGGGCAATTTAAGAGGGCTCACAGCTGCTGCTCGTCCTCTTTCCTCTGCATGGCCGCAATGAAAACCACCCAGTCGCCCAGCTTTGAGAACAAGAAGTGATTTAATAATGTTTCTGTTTTTCATTGTTGCAAGAGAAGTTACATGGCAAACCTAATGCAAGAAGTACAATATGCCCCAAAAAATGGAGATGGGGCCACAAACTTGATGGCCTCTGGCCATAGGAGGGCCCTGAGAAGAAAGCAAATGGCAACCTCTTTACCCGCTAAAGATAAGTTGGTAAACTGACAACTGGGGGTTGTCTTTTAATCGCTGTGTGTCTCACCGGTGCAGTAATTCAAGATTTACAAGTGGGTAGCAGCCTCACGCAAGAACAGAGAGCACTTGGTGTCCATGTACTATGGACAGCGGTGTATTCCCAGTTGCTACGGTTTGGAACTCAGAATGAGGTGTCAGGGATTAGATTTTAACACAGCACTGAACAGTTGGATTTATCCAACGCAAGACTGGGAAATGGGGAACAACATATACCGATATCCTCCCTGTGTCGCAGACCCGTCGTCACGCACACTCATTCATACACGCATTCATTGGTGGGGCCCATAACACCAACTCACACACGTCACCGTTCACGAGTCTACCCACACAGGAGGGATGAGTAATTCAAGCGCTGGACATGTGGGGGGGAACACCTTATAACCTATAGGGAGAGAAAAGTCAATTTACAAAATATACATTAGCAATTTTCACCTATAGATCCCTAATCCTAAACATCAAGGCACTCCTCCCACTTGGTCGAATGGACCAAATTAGTTGGATTGGTTGATGGTGATTTAGAACCAGCTAAAACACATTTAAGATTCAGAATCCTTAACTCCCTTTATGAAAAACCACAAACTCATATTTCTTGTTAATCAATATTTGTTTATCTAAATTTTCATAAAAATCTATATTTGCATTTGTCTCGTCAAAGTTTAGAATTTCTAGATCAATCCAAATTAATCATAGAACATCATATTGACCTAATCTGGCTATTTTGGAGTACTCTAATTCGTTAGCTCTGCATAACCAAATTTGTCGTGAATTGTCCGAATAAAGCAGGCCAGAGCTCAAATTTCAAAGTCCTCTGCTCAGTTACAGTGCCCAATTTTATCAAAGGATCAGAAATCGTGCAAGCATCTATCATAGCCCGTAGATTTGGAAAGAGTTCGCAGTCATCAAGTAGTCGGGCAGCATCTATACCATCAGGAAAAGCGTCACGAACTAACAAATGAACTGCACCACACCACACTTTTTTCTATTCTACCACCCTTCTTTTATAAGGATTTCATGTAAAAGAAGATACATTTTAGGCTTAGGACAGTCGTGATTGGCTGGTTGGGATCGTCCGATTTTTATTCCCAGATTCTCAGTACAGTTCGAGAGGTGATGTCACTTGTTAGCCAAAGAGTCGGCTTGTTCCGGTTTACTGTAAGGTTGATTGTTCCCTTATCTTGGCGAACCTCCAGTTTCATATCCTTGACCAGGGACACAATGAGTAAAGGTCGCCACCAGGTTCAGGATACATACTCGCACTTGCGCAGTTGATTCCGCGCCTCACGAGACAGTGGCCACTTCTGCCTGCGATGTCAGCGGCCATATTGGATTTAGGCCCAGATGTCAACTTAAGCGAAACAAACACAAAAGAATAATTAATACATAGAAATGGTGATTCTAATGTTAACCCCTTACTAATCCCTTTATGTGCTTGTATTTATCTAGCATATAGCAACATTTAAAGCCATTATATTCACCTTTTTCGATCCTCCTCGAGGATGCAACATCACAAAGCAACATATATCATGCAGTATTCTATTACCACGTATACTATTATTATTATGCGTACAGATTTTAGTTATAAAAGTTATTTAGCCATGCAAATAGCAAATCCCACATGTAATTTAAATATTAATAATGTTGATTAGTATACATGCAACACTTATTTAGTAATATTATAGTTAATAGATTATAATTAGTATTTTCATGCAAGAATAGAGGAGGTATACAAAATTTTGTACTACCTGCTCCATCAGATCGCCCGTAAACTAACCCTACTTTTGTGTCAATAAATTTAATAAACTTGCAACAGTCTCTCCCAACCAAAAACTGTGTGGCCTACTCTTGTGCTGCATATAGAACCATCAATGATTGGGTTACAATAATGAACGAGGCTTGGTGTGGAAACACTAAGGCTGGTGCTATGGTACGCAACTCATTGGTCGACGCTAGTGTCTTCGGTAAACTGGGGGCTCCTGCCAGCAGGACCCGTGCGTGTCTCCCTCTCCTCGGGCAGGCTGTTTCGGATTTAGCTGCTAAGTGTTCATTCTTCCGAGAGAGCCGTTTACATTGACTGTCAGCTGCACGTAAACACAGAGCGGCTGCGTACCATATACACCGGCTGAGGGCACAGAGGGTGTGTGTGTTCCACCGGCTCCAGATCCAGTCTGTTTATGTCACAGGGATATGGGTTTCCTGTGGGGGAAATCGGGGATGGCTGTATTGGCAGCGCGCACCGCCCACGTGAAGCGCGTCCTCTTCTTTCGGCTTCTCAAGAATTAACATTGAGACTTTTATAGGCTGCGTCCAATTAATCGGAAGAGGCTTTTTTAAAACGAGATATCATAATTTTAGGTAAATATCAGATTTTCAATGAACCAATGAATAGTACACTACACATCTGCAAATGTGCCTTTCTTTTAGCATTAAATCATTGATCGTCTGCCGATTTTCCATTACTAATCTTAATTTATATGTGGGCTGCCGGAACACTTCAGCCTTAGAATCGGATAATTAATACGAAAAAAAGGCTTACTCGTTGCTCAAAATCAGATTCGTGTACTATTCCTCGTTTCAGAAAAGTCGTCGAATATGCAAAATGTTCCCCGGTGAAGTTTGTTTCCTGCGTGAATGTTATTCTAAAAGCACAATAGCGGGCCGGCCACTAGAAGGCAGGAAGAACTGCCCCATCCGCAGTCCCTGCGCCGTACAATAACAACAGGCGCCGCGGTGCGCGTGACGTCACGCTGCTCAGGTCGCGGAACGCGCGACAACAGAGGACAGACTCGTATTCTTCACACGCGGAAGGCAGCGATAGTATAAAACGTGTTTGTAAAGGTACAAGACTTGTTAAGGTGTCCATGGTCCAGGGGCATAGCTTCAAGGGGGGGGGGGGTTACACCCCCCCCCCCCCCCAATAAATGTAATTTCTGAAAAATAGTTGGGTACAGGTGACTTCAGTTGGGCATTGTGAGATGTCAGTCGGATGTCACCAAGGATTTTTACATACACTCAGACAAAAACGCACACACACGCTTCCCTCTTTGTTTTGAAAATCCTCAGAATAATGGTTATTTTTATAAAATATTGTTTTCTCTCTTAGTACCCCATAACAATCCTCATTCCTCTTCCTTTCTACTGCTCTTAGGCCCCTCTCATGCAGCCTGATTGTCCTATAATGTATTTAAATATTATATGCCAGCCTGATTGACGGAAAATCTCAAACTCGCCCTCCCCCCCAGTCTTAATGACCAAGCTACACCCCTGCCCTGGTCCCCATCTTTCATTCATGCGATGGTAATACTACATAAGTGTATATACATACGTGTCCCCTCCTCGGGTGCAATACTTATTTATATTGCAGCAAACGACGTATGTGAACCCCTAAGATTTCCATCATAGGCACAACGCCTTTTGTGCTTCTGCTGTTTTCAGACCCTACTAATCACAACATCGCGTGTTCTAAATATGCCGCAATTCGTGTTTTAAAATGTGTATTCATTTGTGTATTAATTAGAGTCCAACAAGATCATGTGTTGTGGGTATTTGTAAAGCGCACTATTGGCGCTCGAGGTCTCCATAGCACAAAACCCGAAATGTCTAAAGAAGGGGGCTGAGTGTCCATGAATCACAGCAAACAAACGTCGATTTAACTGTATGATCATTTTTGGGGTCCTTTTGGGGGGAAATGGGTACAACATGAGCAGAGGACGACAGTAAAAGCATTAGAGAAGAAAAAGTTACGAGTACCTAAAAAAGCTGTGCACTCAGAAGGGCGCGCTTATTCACGGAGTTACAAAATCGCCCAGACTGTTATGTTGAAAGTTATTGTTTTAAGCCGAATATGTTCTTGCCCGGAAATACATTTTACCAGTCATAGATTAATCCTTTTCAGAACTACGCTAAATATATTAAAATGCAGTTGGAAACCATGGGAGCGTGTGCCCAGCATTGTCCTGTGCTCCACCGTTCTGGGCACAGCTACGTATTCCCTGCACCCACCTGGCCGAGAAAACGCATAAGGATAGTTTTATACCTAGATTATTGGATCACGGGAGGACACTGCAGGTCTCCTGGCATCCTCCAGATGTGACACCTTGCAGCATCTCAAGGCGGCCTGTCAGCTGCCCCATTCTCCAAATGTGACACTTTGCAGCATCTCAAGGCGGCCTGTCAGCTGCCCCATCCTCCAGATGTGACACCTTGCAGCATCTCAAGGCGGCCTGTCAGCTGCCCCATCCTCCAGATGTGACAACTTGCAGCATCTCAAGGCGGCCTGTCAGCTGCCCCATTCTCCAGATGTGACACCTTGCAGCATCTCAAGGCGGCCTGTCAGCTGCCCCATCCTCCAGATGTGACACCTTGCAGCATCTCAAGGCGGCCTGTCAGCTGCCCCATCCTCCAGATGTGACAACTTGCAGCATCTCAAGGCGGCCTGTCAGCTGCCCCATTCTCCAGATGTGACACCTTGCAGCATCTCAAGGCGGCCTGTCAGCTGCCCCATCCTCCAGATGTGACAACTTGCAGCATCTCAAGGCGGCCTGTCAGCTGCCCGTCTGTGAAGCAAGGACCCTTTTAAGCTGCGACAGAGGGTGTGACGGGGCTCGGGTGCGCTCTGGCTCATATATTACAAATTAAGGGGCATATTATCAAGACAGGCGATACAATTATCGCCGCTTTAGCGGCAGATAACTGCCGCTAAAACGGCGATAATGGGCTTGATAATATGCCGCAGAGAATTCCAATAGAAGCCCATGTTGACACCAGAACATGGGCTTCTATTGGAATTCACAAGGGCATATTATCAAGCCCATTATCGCCGCTTTAGCGG
Organism: Triturus cristatus; assembly: GCF_964204655.1. Lineage (NCBI taxonomy): Eukaryota > Metazoa > Chordata > Amphibia > Caudata > Salamandridae > Triturus > Triturus cristatus. The sequence goes on along the minus strand of NC_140588.1, from coordinate 345,596,935 downwards.
CAGTTTTCTGCCGATAAAGCGGCGATAATTTTAACGCTGGACCCCTAAGCTATTCCGAGGATGACGGTACGTTCTGGGTCACAAGAACAGAAAAAAAGTGTACAGGTGGACTTGTCCATAAACCCGAGAAAAGCCGAGGGTGAGGGGAGTTTAGCTCCTGGCTTTGCCTTGTGCGCTCTCCTTTCTAAATAGTCGTCGGCGTGCGTTCCCTCTCTCCTCTCCTGTCATTTACAGGCCGTTGGTATATTTCTTGTCAGTCGGGATTCTATTCGCCGATCATTATGGGATGAAAGTCGCAATGGCAGTGGCTTCTAATGCGGGACAAACATCAACTCTCACACAATCTTTCTACCCGTCTAGGTACTGCTCTATTGATATAGAGATAGACACACTGAAAACGCAACTATGGGGGCTATCATTGCATGAGCATAATCACTAAATATTATTACATGGATATTAATACACATGACGGTTATAACATGGTTGTGAAAGCTAAATAGTTATTTCACAGGTATAATCACTAAACATGTATTATTTGAGGGTATGAAATCCATTTATATGGTATAATACATGGTGTTACTTGCATGTCCATTGCATGATCATAATCACTAAAGAGGGAGCATGTATCACTAGACTTAGTTAACATATGCACAGGTATTAGCACTACATTTGTTATTGCATGGCCATCACCTGTTATTAAACCCTATGCATCCACCTTAGAAAGGTAGAACAGACACCTGGATTGAAATCGGTGACCTTTATGTCATTGCATATGTCAACAGCGAGCACTAACTCACAGATAACATCAGTGGGGCTATTTACGTCAAACTCAGCAGTGTTTCACCACACATAACACGCTTTATCCCAATAACAACACAATAGTCCATTTGATGTAGTTTGCTAGAGCGGCCTGGTGGACAGTGGCACTCTACACACGCCCCCTCTCAGCTGGTACTCATGTGTGTGCATGCAGACAGCCCACACTGTCTTGTGTTTCCAGGCTGTGGACACTTCTATTTTACCTTTTCCACAATAAGTAAATACATACACAAGCGGTTTTCAGAGGACCTGGGAGGAAAGAACAGGAAGAGGGCATGAAAGCAATAGCAGACAGCCGGAAGGGAGGTACCATATCCATATGCCAGCAGTGGGGCAGTTACAGTATGTAATTGTTTCGAAATATTTCGAACCTGGAGTCTAGAGCAAATCAAATAGTGTGGGCACAATTCATGATGCTCCCCGATGTCTCAAGTTTACAGTATCTCGCACAACAAATCTAGAATATTGTATTCAGAGCTTTGCGTCTCTCCTCTCAGTCACTCTATCTAGTGACAAACACAATGGGGTGGGATGGGTGAGGGTAGGGTGCCATTCTGACATTGTTCAGCCGCTGTCACCGGGTTTGTTCTGGGGAGGGAGGGGGTGGCCAGTCCCCACAGGTGTCCTGGGACTCGGACCTAACAACCCTTGGGAATCCTACAAAGTGCTTCCGACTTTATTCCTCCATCAACTGGGAATCAGCGGCGTTGCAACAGTTAGATTGTTGCTATAGTTGCAACCATTTAATTAATGTTGTATGTGCCATACAGAAGCATCACTTGCTGTGCTCCTGTCCTGATACAGTGTTAGTGAAGGTAAGAACATGAAGGGTCAGGACAGGGGAGACAGGAAATTCGGCCTAATGCAGGCTTCCATTTTACTCCCTTAACCATTTCTGAAAGCTAGAGCAGCCGACCTCAAAGCCTGGCGTTCAGGGATCAATTTACTTGTTTTCCAATATAAAATGACAGGGTAGTACAGGGGGATGGATGGATGTAGGTTATTAAGACGAGAAATTAACAACGGTTAATGCATTTCAAAATTGGTAGATCTCCCAGAATCTATGCAGAAATATGAGACTTCTGACGCCTGTCACTGAAAGCTACTGTTTCATGGGCAGTGGATCAGGGGAAGGGCCAGTCCTTTGGGGATCCCTAAAGCAAGACTGGGCAGAACCACCAGAGCTGGCAACTAATGTAACATCACCTTCTTTGCTCACAAGCCCTGTCTGATAGAATCCCTAAATCTTCACCCTTATTGCTCGGCAAGTATGAGTGTCAACAAACCAACCCCACCACAACAGCTACAAAAGTGAACATTGTAGCTGGAGACGTCATCTTCGCTTCTGCCACATGACACTCTACAATTATTAGATTATTATATGCAGCCCACATGTAAGTTGTGTACTGGAGTATTTTACACCATAGAAAAGGCTAGTGCCCTAATCAGCAACACACATGGACGACCGACACGCAGCACTGTGACCAAGTTTCACCCTGCCGTGCAACCCTTATACCATGACAAAATCAGCGAGCCAGGATTGTAATACTATAGCTGCAGTCTGATATGAAAAGTGGTCATAACAGGTGAAAAATACATCTTTTGATTTATGTGAATTCCTAGATATGTTTTAAAACTAGAAATATTTTCACTTCAAATATTCAAAACTTCAACAAAAAAAAAAGAGTAACATACTCCTAGTTCAACACTTTTTCTGGAGCACTCTGTATAATTGCTAGTGATACTTGCTGTTGCCTATCTATAATAGAAAATATGTGCATGGAAACAATGTTATGTATGTATATACAATCATTGGCTACAATTTGATGAGTGCACCCTTTTGCTTTTGAATTTTTGCTCTACATATTTGTAGAGTCCAATAAGCCTTGAGGTGTATGGCCACTTTCTGCAGTCAAAGTAATACATGAAGAAGTTACTTGTGACTGCAGTTCTCCAATGTTGGTACCGTTCATAGATTCACATGTTTGAATTATTCTGCGGTTAGGCTGGGAATCCTGGTGATGAGGAACAATTCAAGAATATGAATCCATGAAGGATCCAATTCTGGAAAACCTATTCTTTTGAAACTTTAAAACCACCTTATACTACTTTGGGAACATTTTCTTAATCTGGGATTGTTGATCAACTATCTATTTTCAGTGGAATATGTATGTCTTTTCTTCCTATATTGGCGTGTATGGTTGTATGACCAAGCAGAACAGCCTATTTGTGACCATCTGATCAGTAGGAGGCAATTCATTAATTTAATGCACATTTGCAGTGTATAGGGAATTCTGTTAGCGCCCTCTACAGCACTGGCTACTGAATTCAACATGTTTTGGAGTCTCATGGTCCTCTAGCTGGTCAAGGACATGACCAGGAAGTCCCCAATGGAAATGTGTAGTTTCAGGTGCATCTGCAATCGGCGCTAGCCCATACATCTAGCATCTTTGCAATACAGTGTATCGGTGAAACTGGCTCATAGCGGCCTGAGGTGTCAGGTCAAGAGAAGGGTTCTTCAGTACAACAGGTTCAGACATTATGCTAAAATCTGCTGAAACATCCCCTTACATGTATGATTTGTTCATGAAAACATCTAGGTAGACAGTGACTGTGCCACTACTTGATCAAAAATGTAAAGGAGTCTACCAGTATCCATGAGAGTTATTATTACATGGGCATCCCTGGCTTGGGCATATAACTGCTGACGTCAGTTATTATTGCATGAAAATCATCAATACAAATCTCACAATTGCATTTTCATGGCTAAAAAAATGGCTATTGCTGTTTCATTGTCATCTTACTGTTATACTGTACTGGGCATCAGCAATGAGGGTTATAGTCGCTAAAGATGGTTTAGGGCACCCTTGGATGATGCACTTTTTCTCTGAAATGACACCCCTTGTGGATCTAACCTCTGTTTGACCACCCCTGGCAGGCCTGACTAGACTATGAAGACTCTGCTCTTTAAGAGAGGACACCTGTATAGAGCCCCCTAGAACGTCAATCCTCGCACCCTCCAAGCCTGTCGCCATCAAAGAGGTTAAATGGGTATTTGCCTCGCATAAGAATATAGCTAGACGTTGATATCACATTACAGTTTGCATTGTGATACATTTACCTGCTAAACTCTTACAGCATTATTTCAAGGGTAATAAAGATACCTTATTTTACTGTGACTAAAGGATAAGAGGAAGCAAATAGCTAGGTGGGCACCTTATATTAATGCATGTGGTTACGCATAAAGGCGAGTGACACACAATACATGGGCAGTGCTAAAAAATGTATCTTTAATCTGAGTGTAGCCCAAGAACAAACAACGTGGCCCTTCCAAGTGTATAGACTCATTACTTCATTATTTGTGTTAAAAATATTGAAATATCAAAATATGTAAACTATAATTAATCAGAAATATCCCTGTGTAGCTTTTTGGCATATAAAGACTGTGAAACAGAGTATGTCTCTCTGTTTCTGCAGTATTTGCCACACATCATTTTTGTTTTAACATTCTCCTTTCTCTGCACAATCTTTATCATGTACTAAGAATAAATCGTTTTTAGCATAGCACTATGCCAACGCCTCTTTCTACGCCCTGTAACAAAAAGATATTAGTATTACTCAATGTAATAGTTTTGATACATAAACAGGAAATGAGGATGCCTCAGTCGGCCTTGGTAGGTTTGGAATCGTGACTCTAAGATGACTGCAGATGTCTGCAACGAATTTTACTCACTGAGTTATCTTGCCAGCCAAAATTTGTAAAAATCCATGCCTAAATAAATAACTACAAGGACTATTATGTTAAGTTTCAGAGTGTGCTGTTAACGAACGGTTTCCCGGTGCTGACATTGTTTGGTGTGATGAAAAGAACTATGAAAAATATCTGAGTTTTTCTCGAAGGATAACAAATTGCTGTCAAGAAGACGAGAAAGCAGAGGTTTGTGAGCACTGCTTTGAGATTCTGTAACCCCACACAAGACATACCACAAAAGGGGCGACAAAGGTCCTAGGCGTGTGGTACTGGCCACTACTTGTTATTATGTATATTGGGAATGCATTATGATAATGCTGTTTGAGAAATAAATCGGCAATAGATTTTTGAAAAGTACAGGTGTGTGGGTAGACCCCTGGAAGGTCTACTTTTTGAGCATGTCCCCAATCTCCACAAACTATGAGAGAAAAAGTTGCTATTGTGGCGCAGAACACAGCCAAACGCAGAGTAGCTATTAGGCAGATGGTTGGTTGATGGATGTAGATTAATGGTCAAGGGTTGAAGAAACGCATTTGAGGCTTGGTGGGCGAGATAAAAAACCTGGTAGATTTGACCAATTAGAAAGAATTTCTCCAAGTGGTGTTGCATCCACACCGAGGCCTCCCTAGCTTTCAGTGGTAAATGATGTGGCACAAGTATGGATTGATGAACTCCAGCCCAACCCTATTAGTAACAAGAATATCCGGACTAGAAACCAAAGTCAACCCTGGCAAAAAGTTTCACACCAGCCTCATTCATCAGGAGGCAAAGTTAGGACAGTCCCTGGGGGCATGTTTGGGTCATGGAAGCCATCCTGCTCAAAATGCAACCCCTAGACTGCACCCCACCGAGGAAATGCCAAAGAACCAGAATTGTGAGTTCAGCTCTGGTAACCAAGACATTCCCTTGCTAGCCCTTAAGTATATCGTTATGTATTACACTGCTGTTAACTAATGCGGCCAGGGTGCCAGCTCTAACCTTGACAGCTGATACACAATTCACAATTATTATACTTGAAACTGGTGATAGTTGTTTATGACCACGGTCATATTATTGATACATGTATGTCTCGAGTCTGTAACTCGGAAACGTGATGTTCTTTACAAAGTTAACGCATTGGGGCTTGACAATTTGGGATATGAGGCCAAGAACTATTGGCAATTGTTATATAGTAGACAGACTGAACAGCATATCCCTACAAGGCTCATATTGACATCGAAGAACAGGAAAACTGGAAAGGCTATTAACGCCAAGAAATATATCCGACTGTCCTTAATTATAGTTTATTGTAGTGTGCCCCCAATAAACACGAACCACTAAACTTGAGTGCTTAGCTACTGGCAGTGTGACCAGGTTTTCATGCCTTATCTGAAGGATGAACACCCATGATTGTCTGCCTCTTTCTGTCTCCAGCAAATATGACTTCTTGTTGTCTGGGAGACAGAAGGGGCAGGTCTTGCGGAAGACTATGCCTGGTGCCTAATTTACAGTCAATATTCTTTACTCATGAACAGGCAGTGGGTTCTGTTACTGTAAATGGACCTCAGCACACCTGAAAGCACAAGTTACCCTATCTTGGGTTATGTTATCAAGAATCTGTACAGTGCTCATACAGAAAAATATCTTCGAAATGAAGCTTTACTGGCACTTTAGAAAACAGTAGTGTGTTTTATTGAGAAATGTGGAAACTGGACAACATGTGCGTCACTAGGAAATGTATACTTAACTTCAATGGGAAATGCAGAAATTGTGAAATACTTCTTTCCTCATCAAGTGTGCAATACGATGATGTGTGCTTCACTCTGCCATGCTGAAACGTATGATTTTAGTGGGCATTATGGAAACTGACATGGCTTTACTATGCATTGTGAGCTATGTCAATTGAGTCCTCATTTAAGCCTTGGCAGGGGGAGGTGGTAGCCTTCTTCCACCAAGGTCTACCAATTGGTTGCCGATTTCAAGCCAGTTGGAGAAGCAGGAAAAGTGACAACTAGACGGAGCCACCCTTTCCTCCCTCGTCACCACAGCAACCCGCCAAACCCTCAACCCCGATGTCTGGTTCTGGTGGTAGCATTAACCACCCAATTCTGATATGGCCCTGCAGAGCAGAAGGTTGGTGGTGGGGTCTACCAGGCCATCCACCTTCACCTGCTGGAAGCTCAGAAAATCCCCGGGGATTCCCACAACAGCCTCCAGCACATGCCCAGTAGGTAATTTTTGACATCTCTTGAATGTTTGGTTCCAGAATGCGGATTGAAGGTATTGATCAGGACCAACAGACTCTGCAAGGTGCCAATAACATTGGGCAGTCTTCTGATGGCACCAGGAAAAACATTAACACTAGCATGTTGGAGCTTGCACCTAAATGCTGATGTCTACCCCTATAATTAAGGGCTTGGAGAGGTGGTGGTGTTATTTAAGCCTCGGTAGAGGGAGGGCCTTCGCTGTAGCCAAAATGAGCCCTAAATTACTTCTCGAGTACTGGGCGAACTGGCAGTACCTGCTTTAATGGGGCATTTGCAGACTGGCAATATCTCAAGTGCACAGCAATGTGGCAATTGCCATTGTCTCTGTTAGTATGTGTAGAAATAGCCAATAGTAATCACACTGGGCAATGTGAAAATGGCAAATCCTAATGATTCAGTGGGACAAAGTGGAGAACCCTCAATCGTCATGGTAAATAGTCTTTAAACCTTATGACTGTTGTCTCATGCTACTTGCCAAAAGTGCTAAGACAAGTCCTACTTTTTCACCAATGTTCAAAATGTCTTAGAAGATAACTTATCCATTCCTTAAAGGTTATCTTTTGAAAGTCTCAAATTGTAATTTTCTATAGCTTTCTCCCTCAGCTACACCTCCACACAGACGCAAACTCTGTGGTCCACGCTGTTGATCCCTTTCCACTCCTATTCCTTTCAATTTTTTATTCATTTACATCTCTGACTGTTTTATATCCCTTCCCTGGTCTCAATCGTCCTTCTTCGGTGGCCTTCCTCCTGCTGTAAGTCCGTCTTCTTTCTTCATTCTTATCTCTCGGTGTCCTCAGCCTTTCTCCAGTTCCTACCATTGCCCTCTCCTGTCCCTTCTTTACATTTTCGTTTGTTATTCGTCTGTTTATTACCCCACCTCTAACGTTTTCTTGCCTCCTTCGCTTGTTTCTTGTTCCTTTATTTCTTGCTCTCTGTTTTCCCTTCATTTATTGTTTTAACTGCAGCTCTTATCTTTCGTCCTTAAGTTTCTTTTCTCCTGTTTCTTTCGCCTTCCGAACCCACACTTTAGTGAAAGGCGGAAACACCCACCCCCTATATCACCACCACCGCCTTGTGCGCTCCGCTGTGGTCCTGCCATGCCATCGGGAGCTCAGATGTTACCTAGGCAGTCTGGCACACTCTTGCGTGTGGCTGTGTTGATTAAACTGTCCACTGGGGGTTGATAAATGGGGTAATTGCGTGTGTTTGAGACGAGGCAGCTTGAAAGCTCTGGTGGCGCGGCAGCGCCTCCTGTCCACATGACGGCTGGACGGGTCCAGGGTGGTCCTCAGCTTCTCACTGCCGATTTCTCCCAGAGATTCAAGGGGGTCCGGGCGAGAGGTTTCTGAAAACTGATAGGTGGGCGAGAGTTGTTTGGCTAATCAGCCTTTTACGCAGAACTTAGGGGCGCCCTGTTTCCTCCTCTTAAAGGATTAGGCGGGGGCGAGGGAGGGGGGGCAAGATGGTCACCAGGTGGGGGTAGCTGCAAACTCACAAACGCTCGAAGCAGCTTGGGCACAGCTAGGGAGGGGTGCAGCAGCCTCGCAGCCGGCAGAGGGTCCACTGACCGGCTGAGTGTGGAGAAGTGGGAGTGCCTTGTCTCAGAGCAGCGCCTGGCCCTTTCTGGCTGCAGAGCTCCTCGGCGGACAGCGGGAGCAGCGAGGACTTCGCGGCGCTGAGATAGCTGATTCTTTGGAGGATTCGAATCGGCACTTCACTTGGGGAGCAAGTCTCACCTAGGCTTGTGCTCTTCTGGACAGAGGACATGCGGAGGGGATAAGGGCGAGCATAGCTTCCCAGGACTTGGGGTGAGAATACGCGTGCCTGCTTTCCAGAGCACGCGATGGGGGGTTCCGTTGGTCTCATGGTCACGGCAGAGTGGCAGGGCTGATTTCAGGTCTCTAAAGCACAGGCTGTGCCGGGTGATGCTGGCATCTAGTCTCCAGGACACTTGACATTTTACAGGGTATACGGGAGATTTCTCATGGTCGCTGATGTTCAAGGCATAGCATTTGGCGGAGGGGGAGGGTTGCTCGGCTGACCATACCATATGAAGCAGGGTAAAGGCGAGCAGTGCGCTTCAACACGCAGAGTTCAAACTCAGCTCTCGAAGGCTTTTTATGGCACAAAGGTTGCATGGGGTTAGACATATGTGCTCCGCAGGCCACTGACGTCTTCGTCTGGTCTCTAGGGCTCAGTGTTTACGGGGTCGAACGCGGTTTTCCACTACACACGGTGGACAGTGTGACAGTACTTCTGCTGTCCATCTCTGTATAGGACGGGTTTGCAAGCGGGTAGGTCCCTACTTTCCATACAGACTGTTTGCAAGGGGTAGAGGTTCCGCTCTCAGGGAAGATTGTTTACAGAATCCGTACTCCCTGCTGTCCAGGGCAGGGGGTGTACAAAGAAGTAGTATTTCTGCACACCATGTGCCAGGCGGAGGCGCACTTTGCTCTTTACAGGAATCAGGATTTGCAGAGGGTAGAACTCAATTTGCTCAAGCGCCAGACTATAGGCAGCGTAGGGGTGGCATTGGTTACTAACTGAGTAGTTCACAACTCTCGGGGGTACAGGGTTTATAGGGAACTGCGCGCTCTCCTTCCCGGTGTGTAGGTAGAAAGGGGATGACCGCTGCTCTCTCGAGGGTACGGCTTACAAATGAAGTAACTCTCTGGTCTCCAGGGTACCAGGATTACAGTGGACCGTGCCACCGTGCCCTCGGCCCCTGAGGGTGTATGCATTGTAAGGGTGACCAGCCCTCCATGGTACATATGTTACAGTGGGCTATGCTGTGTGCGCCCCACGATGTATAACGTATAAGGGCGTCGACCAGTCTTTGGGGGTTAGGGTTTACAAACTGTGTAGTTTTCTAGTTTTAGGGGTTACCGTGGGTCGCGGTATCTGTCCTCCGGGTGTAAGCAACGCGAGGGTGACCTCTGCCCTCCGTTGTGCATGGTTCACATACGGAGTAGTTCTCTTTTCTCCAGAGTACAAAGTGTGCAGTGGGCCGTGTTATCTATCCCCTAGGGAGTAGCCAGTATAGAGTTGTCCTGGTCCACCGAGGATACAGGAGTTGCAGTGGTCCGTACTCTCTGTCACCCAGGGTGTAGAGTCAGTCTCCAGGAGTTATATAGTGGTTTGTGGTTTCAGTCCCCAGGGTGTTGGCAATACACGGGTGACCTGGTCTACAGGGCAGAGGGGCTGCAATAGGTCGTTGTCTAATTAGACAGTACTAGGGTGACTCCTGCTCTACAGTATTCGGGAGAGGGCCCCCTTCCTCCAGATGACCGCCGAGCCTCCGCACCAGCAGCACCTGCCTCCGCGGGCCCCTCTGCGGCCGTGCAGCCCCGGCAGAGCCGCGCAGCCGGGCCTGCTGAGCCCGCCTCCCACCTCCATGGAGCCGCCGGCCTCGTCGAAGCCCAAGAAGCCGTGCGCCGGCCTGCGGCGGCCGGAGAAGCCGCCCTACTCCTACATCGCGCTGATCGTCATGGCCATCCAGAGCGCGCCGGCGCGGCGCCTGACGCTGAGCGAGATCTACCAGTTCCTGCAGGCGCGCTTCCCCTTCTTCCGCGGGGCCTACCAGGGCTGGAAGAACTCGGTGCGCCACAACCTCTCCCTCAACGAGTGCTTCATCAAGCTGCCCAAGGGCCTGGGCCGGCCCGGCAAGGGCCACTACTGGACCATCGACCCGGCCTCAGAGTTCATGTTCGAGGAGGGTTCCTTCCGGCGGCGGCCCCGCGGCTTCCGGCGCAAGTGCCAGGCGCTGAAGCCCGCCATGTACCGTATGGTAAACGGCCTGGGCTTTGGGGCCTTCGACTTCCAGGCGCCCCCGGCCCCGCTGGGCTGTCACTCGGGGGGCTATGGCTCCGTGGGCCTGGAGGGGCTCGGTGGCGCCCACCACATGCCTCCCAGCCCCGGTTCCAGCTACATGGCCAGCTGCCCCTCTGGGGGGGACTACTTGCCAGAGAGCGGCGGCAGCAGCAGCCCCCTGCCCTCCTCGCCTGCCCTGGCCAGCGCAATGGACTGCCACTCGCCCTACACCAGCCCTCCAGCGCACTGGAGCTCCTCGGGGGCCGGAGCCTACATGAAGCAGCAGCCCCTGCCGCCTGGTGGCGCTCCTGCAACGGGGGTGCACTCGGGGGTGGCCCCCTACTCCCTGGACCAGGGCTACCTGCACCAGAACACGAGGGATGAGCTCTCAGGTGAGCGCTGCGGTTAGTTAAGTGGGCTACAGCTGGAGGTGGGTGGATGAGTCTTGTTTAGAAATGGAGTTCTGCACAGTATTTTTTATCTACGGGTCTCTTCTTTAGCAACCAGACTATGGTGCACAGCGCATGCCATCGAATTCATACACGCATTCATTATCTTGTTCATTCACACACCCTTGTATTCATTCCTGCGCCCATTTATTAATGCATTCACAACATAGCCATGCAATCACTTCTCCTTTAAAATTATTTTTCCATGAATGAACTTATCTGCACAGTTTACTCTTCAGTTCTAACATTCCTCCGTTCACTCACAGATGAGCCCATCTCTCCAGCCATTCATCGATCCAGCTAATCATTCATCGCTTTCTATCATCAAAAATTCTTCTGTAAAGAGATGTAGACAAATGTAGTACTCTAACACTGCAGAGATTGTTTCTTTAAGGTGTGAACTGCCCTCATAAACAATTGTATGCATTGATTCTAAACGGATATTCAATTATTTTAAAATACTTAGATTCTGCTTATAGTGAAAAGCAGACATGTTTGCACCCGCGAGCATCGGAGTTCCACATGCCTGCAAGGTGTTCACGAACAAGCAGACCCGGCTTCCCGTTTGATCAACAGTGTGGTCCTGGGGACACCTTTTTATTAACCCAATACCCCTGTTCCTTCCACCGCCAAATTGCTGAGCTCTTAAAATACTCCTCACGCGCACTCCCCTACACCAACAAGTGTCGTGTAAAAATGGGCTTTTACAAGAAAGGGAACATTAACTTCTTTATAAGTAGTCTGGTGTGTTACAGAGAGCGGATGCGGTAAAATCGGGGCTGCAGAGCAGGAGACCTCGATTTCTAATCCCGGTTCCTCGTTTACCCACATTTGTGGCATCCTGAGCAAATAATATATTGCATACTGCTTAATTTCCCTAATTTATCAAAAATGTAGATCTTAGAAAGTGACTAGTCCTGTCCAACTATATTTATCGTTAAAAAACGGAACATTGTGTGTGGTAAGTTTAAACCTATTTAAATGTTTCAATACACATTCATCTTTTCTAAATACCAATGGTGAAATATTCCTATAAAACACCTACTTTTGTGTGTAATATCCGTTATTGCCGGAAGCCCCCTCCAGTCGCACCAGGCGCCTCTGTTTTTTTTTTTTATATACATGTTATCTTGTTCACCCCCTTGAAACACGATTGGCATTTTGGTATTACGGCCCGTGTTTAAAGTGCGTCTCTCCTATCATGGACACCTTATTGGTAATAAGACGCGTGCCCAGTTGACACAAGTCACTCTGTAGTGCTACACTAACACTGGATACATCGCCGGATGGGGCAGCAATTAATGTTATAAGTGGACTGTAAATGGACGTTTTGCATCCTGAAAAGGCTATTTATTCTTTTACATAAGGCCCTCGATGCCACCTTTTTGATATATCGGGAGATGTAACAGAATAGAGGATGGGGTTAGTGCTTTGCATTGAAACACGTGTATGATATTTTAAGAAGGAAAATGTTGTAGACAGAAAATTGCCACGGGAAACAACTAAAAACAACATAATCGATTTTAAATATGCAGCGATGGGATATATGCGATTTACATGATCGCGTTTGCACGGTTCCGGTTACCTGTTTAGCATGGTTTGCCCAATGTCGCTTGCGTGGGTCCACTTCCGTGGACCTCACACACTGACACCCCCCCCCCCCCATTGCCCGCGAGCTCGGTATCTCCAGGATACACAGGATGCCCCCCAAGCCCGGCCAAGTCCAGCCCAGAGCCCCCTGCAGCCCCTGCTTCCCGACCCTGCAGAGCGAAGCCCCCGAAAGACGAACAAATAAACAGAGGCTTTCGCCGGCGGGCAGAATAATAAAGGTTTAAACTTGGTGCCTGAAGGGCTGGATTCATATCCTGATATGTGAAAATAGCTCGTGCTTTTTTCCAGCGCGGGTCTCGGGGGTTAACCAAACAAAGACAGTCTGGGCTGGACCACACGGAGAGCATCCGAGGCAGCAAAGGCGAGTTGGAGGCATCTGGGGTCTGTGGGAACTTCGGCCTGTAACATACACACAGACCCCTTCCTCTCGCTGCTGTCAGTCAGCTGTCAGGCGCTCCTGTTATTGAACTTGGAAGGATGAAAGGCTGAGGCGATTTTGCTGTTATTCGCAACTTCGAATCCCCAAATGCCTAGCAGCCATCCTTGACCATCCAAGCTATCTTACGACAAAGACAGTTATTCAGATAATATGAATGAATTCATTAGAGACACTGAAACAAATACAGATTAAAAATGCAATGGAAATACTAAAAGGAGCTTAGTCCAGTGGCAAAGACAAGTATTAAATAAGCCATTAACAAAGACGCATACCTGTTAGTCTAAGTGGACACCCCCCCAAGATGTTTATATACAAAATAAAAAGTATGCTTTCTGGGTAAAGTCCTATGCTTACACCAAGTTTGGTGTAGATCCGTTTTGCGGTTTTTGCACTGTCTTTTGGCAACAATTTCTATGGGACCAACAAAGGGAAATTATACACCTTTTCACCAGCCCATAACTGTTTTCCCTTTGTACATCTTGCCATGCCGAAATTTAGCCTGCCTAGTTAACTGCCAAGCTTCATGGCAATCCGCCCAGGAAGTCATAAGCTGTAAGCAAAGCCAAAAATGCATTTTTAAATGGAAAGTACTGCTGTGCCCTAACTATTCAGTGGCGACTGTCATTGCGATATAATATATATATATATATATATATATATATATATATATATATATATATATATATATATACACACACACCAGGCCGTCTTGTTCGCACAAGGCAAAATAAACCAGTATTACAGCTTCACATATGATTCCCTGCATCATAGCTCACCGTCCTAGCTAGATCTACAATGGAAATGAAAAGATAAAGGAAAAAAGAAGTGCTCGAATTAGAAATTCTAAAGTTAAAGAAACAGAAAAAAACACCCCTTTCAGTGGTTGCAAACTTGCACGTGAGTCTGGGGAGCCAGCACCCCGAATACCAACGTCTTACAGAGTCTGCAAGGACATGAAAGAGCTCTTACTCGGGAGTGCACTCGGCGCTAAGTGGAGAATCTCTCACGTTGAGCGCGCCTTCCCTCACCAGGAGACTCGTTGCTAGGTTTAGTAACATACTCGGAGTCACTCTGTTGTAAAGCAAGACTATGGAAAGCTTGAGGCGTTTAGCACCTGTTTCCACTCTATTGTGACCCTCCAGATGCGTTGGGTTCCAGAGGTCACTGCCTTTATTTATTTTGCCTGCAATGACTTCTACTCTGCGTACAGTTCATCTGTTGACCTCGCCACACATTAGTTTAAAATGATTCTATGTTTGTATTTCTTGATAGATATTAAGCGACAATGATGCAGCCTGAGTTGCATAATAAACAATAAAGCATTGGCCGCCTGAACAGGGACATTCATTTCCCCGTGTAACCCTCCCTCTTTCTTTGTCAAATGCTGGCATCTATGCTTTTCGTACAGGACAAGGGTCATCCGATTGAACAAACTGAAGCGAGCGAGGGAATAATATAATTCAAGTTGATTGTAAAACCTAATCCTCCGCCATAAAATGTAGTGCCACGAAAAGCGGCCCGGGAGCCCGTGTATTCTGTGGTCACGACTTTTTTGGCACAATGAGTCGGGTAGCAGTTGATGAAAGCCAATACATATTTAAATGATTCTCGAGAAAATGTCCACATAAAGGATCAGAGAAGATGATAATATTTGAATAATGCAGGTACCCCCCCAACCAGCCACCGTTTTGCTTATAGGATGTGGCGCCGGAGGGGGTAGTCCTTCCTTTTGGGGTGCAGCCGCAGCACTTCCGCATGTTTTCTGTATTTACCACAAACGCCACCCTCTCTCGCAGTAGAATAGGAATAACGGGATTGGAAAAAGCACCTTCACGTGTCCTCTGTCCGGCTTTGTTGAGCAGTGCACCCCGCACCCCCACGGCCTTTCCTCAGTACTGAGCAGGCAGTGCCTGCGGCGGGGGGGAGGGGCCGGGGGGCTGCCGCTGCGGCCGGGGTTGCTCCGCTCTGGATGCCTCTTAACAGCTTTATCGCCACTGAGTTCGGCGCTGAAGCCCCCACGCTCAGACCGGTCCCCCGGGGTTGTTGATCACGTGTGCCGTATGGAGAGTGCGGAGTAGGGCGCGCCGCCCGAATGCCTCTCTGGCAGGCAGCCTTGCTACACGCACGGTACTCCGTGCTGAAGGACTCCCGCTCAGATCGGACGTTCATGGTCCCAGCGCCTGGTGAAGGCTCCTCGGCGGAAGAGTCGAGCGGTGGGTGCTCCCAGAGCCGAGGGGCCGTTGTGGCATAAGGGGAGTGCCATGGGAGGGGGGGGGGGGTGCTCTACTCTGGATGTCTCTGACAGGATGGATTTGGGCCCTGAAGCGCCCTCTCTCAGTCTCACCCATTACCTCAAGTTCGTTCATTCTCCAGCGCCTCGTGAAGAGCCTTCGCGAAGGCGCTAGTTGCTGTCCCGCCGGCAGCTCCCACAGCCGGGCCCGGCTGTCATGACTAATTGAAGGAGCACGAGTGTTGGTCACAGCCTAGGTCGACCTAGGAAACTACACGCGCTGCACCCCCTGTTAGAGATGAAAGCATCTCGGATGAGAGAACACAGAGGCCCGCCCGACTTTACCCAGGATTTAAATCTGAGGATCATTCTGGTGTTTATAGAACACAGGAATTGCACATGACATGCTATGACAGAGATTGCAAATATAGCCACTTGGACAGATTCCTTGGCGTGCAGACTGCCGGGTGGATGCAGGGATTGGCGGGGAGAGAGATACAAAAAATCGGTAGATTTGTAGTCTGATTCTCAGACAGTTAATATATTCATAGGTTCTTAAAAGTGACAGCTGAAAATAGTGGGTTGTATGGACAGAAATACATAGATTGGAATGCATAAATACACGTAGAGAGGCATAACTAGAAAATAATACATAAATAGATAAATGGAGTAGATAAAGGTATTGTATTGCAACATTTATACAGCGCTTACTATCGCTATTTGGGGCGCCGAAGCGCTTGCTACATTATACTTACCTAGACAGGCATACATAGATAGTGCACAGATAAATGTACTAGTAAGGGGTAAATAGATGGATACATTGTTGAATAAATGGGTAGATAGTTCTAGGTAGATGGGTATAATAGACAGACGAATAGAATGGACAGACGAATAGAATGGAGTGCATTGATGCTTTTAGATAGGCATACACAATGGCTAAAGAGAGTGCGGTGCACAGAATCATGTATAGACAAACGTAGGTAGGCATTCATGGATAGATAAATAGAGCGAAGTGCATAGATACATGCAGACACACGTGGAAAGGTATACATGGATGGATACATAGTTGAATAAATGGGTTGATAGTCGTAGGTAGATGGGTATAACTGACAGACGAATAGAATGGAGTGCATTGATGCTTTTAGGTAGTCATAAGTAGATAGGCATAAACCATGACTAAATAGAGTCGAGGGCACAGAATCATGTATAGACAAACGTAAATGGGCATACATAGATAAATCGAGTGAAGTGCATAGATATATGTAGACACACGTGGATAGGTATACATGGATGGATAAATAGACTGGAGTGCACAGATATATATAGAAAGATATAAATATATGGACGAACAGATACACGTAGAAAGATCTAAACATATGGATAAATACAGTGGAGTGTGCAGATTATACACGTAGAACGATATAAAATATGTGGATGAATTCAGCGGAGTGCATAGATGAAGACAGACATGTGGATAAGATAAATGGATAAATAGATTGGAGTGCACTGATGCATTTAGATAGACAAATGTAAATAGGCATAAATAGATAAATGGAGTGAAGTGCATAGATATATGTAGACATACGTGGATAGGTATGGATGGATACATTGAGTGGAATTCATAGATATATGTGGAAATATATAAATGTATGAAGACGAGAGAGTACATAGATGTAGATTTGAAGTTTATGGATATGCATAAATAGATGAATAAATAGAGTGGAGTGCGCACATAGACGTAGACAGATATATATGGGTGAATAGAGTGGAGTGCATAGATGTAGATACACTTTTGTGGATAGGCATAACTAGATGACAGACAGAGTGGAGTGCATATATAGATGTAGACAGATATACATATATGGATGAATAGAGCGGAGTGCATAGATGTAGATACATGTTTGTGGATAGGCATAAATAGATGGATAAACAGAGTGGAGGGCATACATAGACGTAGACAGATATAAATATATGAATAGAGTGGAGTGCATAGATGTAGATGGAAGTTTGTGGATCGCCATACATAGATGGATAAACAGAGTGGAGTGCACTGACAGATGCAGCTAGATATAATAGATAGTCAAACATAGGATAAATAAAGTGAAGTGCTGAGACACATGTAGGTAGACAGAACTGTAGGAATAAATTGGAGTGCATAGATAGATGTACATAGGCATAAACCTATCGATAGCATAGAGTGCATAGTTGTATAGATTTGAAAAAACAGGCACATAAATAGAGGGAGATTGCTGGAGTGACCTAGATAGACAGATTAGTAAATAAACTGGGGTGTGTGAATGGATTAATTGACTGGTAGATACACAGACATAAGAGAGTAACATATATAAGTGAATGAATAAGTGAACAGACTAGAGTGTGTTAATGATGAATTGACTGGCAGATGGGCAGGCATAAGAGTAACATACATAAACAGAAGGATGGATACGTGGATAACTCAGGGTGTATGAATGGTTTAATAGACTGGTAGATATGCAGGCATAAGAGAGTAATCTACACAAACAGGTGGGTGGATAAGTGGATAGACCTGGGTGTGTGAATGATGAATAGACTGGCAGATGTGAAGACATAAGAGAGTAATATACATATCCAGGTGGACGGATAAGTGGATAGGCCGGGGTGTGTGAATGGATGAATTGACTGCTAGATATGCAGACATGAGAGAGAAACAGACATAGATGGAGAGATAAGTGGATAGATTTGTATGTGTGACTGGATGAATACACAGGTGGGTATGCAGACCACAGATACATGGATGGATCAGTGGGTAGACTGGGGAGTGTGCATGGATGAATAGGCTGGTTAGTTAACATGTGCATCGAGTGTCAGACATTCAACAGAAACATAGATATGAAATGGACAGAGCGGGTAGTGGATTGATGAAAATGTCAGCTCCTATCCACTGCTGTGAAATGCCTCATTCCTTGAAGCTCCCTGTAAAGCTGCTCTGCTCCAGTGGCCCAGCTCCCTGCACCCCAGCACAGGCATGCCCTCCTGTTCATCCTCATGTGACTGCCCCTTTCTGTCCGGAGGTCTGCGCCTTCCGCTCGGTCTACAGCTCATCCTTTCACCTTCATATGATTATCACCTGTTACTCTTTCTGTAGCTCGTGCTCAAGTGCTCTCCTCATAACCATAGGCACTGGCACAGCCAGGATGCAGTTCTTTGTTCCCTTGCTGCAGTTTGAGTTTTGGGACCAACTATTTCCTTCCATCTATTTCCTTCGATGAGGGAAGATCTGAAGGCCAGATTTACGAACACTTTGTGTTGGATTTGCATTCGTTTTTTTTTTAACACCGATCTTATGCAGAGTGTTGAGTTGGTATTTACAATCCAAAGCAAATCACGATTGGCGTTGGATTGTAACCCAAAGTAACTTAATGCGGTGCAATATGCTGCTTTACGTTAATTTGCATCAAGGAAGCGTGCCATGGCTGGTCCATGGGCATTCCTGTGCATCCACCCATGGATTCTGGTGCAAGTCCACATTACAATGACTTGTAGACATGGCTTTGCACCAAAAGCCTGCGCCGTCCTGAGGCTGGTGTAACGAGAAGAAACATTTGTATTTCTCCTTGTTTTTTCTTCTTTGCATGTGTGCTGCTTTTTGCAGCACACATACAAAGATGAAATTGCCTTTCAGCATAATTTTCATGCAGGAAGGGACTCCTTCCTGCCAAAAACGATGCTGACCATAACGTAGTTGTAGTGCAAGCGTGTCTGTGTTGGCACACAGCTGCTGATAGTGCACCGACGCAGGGAGAAAGCAGAACAGCGCCCCTTTTCTAGATAGATACAGCACTGTTCTGCTCTCTCACTTGTTCATGCAACACAGTGCAGTAACTTCATTTGCTGCACTGTGTGTATGATTTATTTGTAAATCTGGGCAAGGGCCATAAGGTCTGTGTTAAAAAAGTAACGCGAAAGTGATGCAAAGTGTTTGTAAATCTGGGCCCTGATTTATAAATCGCTCGCCAACACATGAGGATCTGTAGGCACTGGCCTTAAACCTAGGGTCGTCCCCATAGTACAGCCACGTCTTCATCTTATGCCCGGTACAGAATGGGCAGGTGCAGTGTCATAGTGTGAGGAGTAAGGAACTTCAAATCTTAATTATTTAGGAGATTAACCTCCTGCAGTCTTTGGAGAGAGCATGCCAGATGGAAACCTTGACAGGGCTCTTTTTGAAGTTTATTTTGTGATGGCTTCATTGAGTATTCCCAATCGACTGGCCATGCAGGCGAGGTACACATGGATTCTGTTCACTACTGGAAGCCAGTGCAGCTTTGTTCTTTCCTCTATAAGGTGGTCTTCTTTCATTAGCTCACAGACAAGTCCTGATGTCACAGTGCGTGTGGGGTGATCACGTGTCTTGATTTTGGTGGGACACTCCTCTTTTCTCACCAACTATCCCAATTATTTTTAGCAAATATCTTAGTTTTCAGAAAGGGTTGGCTTAACATAGAGGGATGTAATATTTTTGTGTCTTCCCTTGCAGAATTAGTTAGCAGCCCCTAGCATAAAGGACTGTGGTTAAGACTGTGTGTAAAAGTTGCTTTTAATGCCCGTAGGTGCCTCACTGTTTGTGTTTTCTATGTTGTGGAGTCCTGTCACTTAAGTCATTCTGTGTGCCTCGGTCGACATAGAATTGTAGTCCTACATACATTTGTAGGATGCCCAGGTTTTTGGTCTTCAAAATGTGGTCATAATAACCATGGGCTGGTTGAAAACATTGTTGCATTGTTTCATGGAACGACTTTAGAGGGTGTCGCATGGCCTATCTGGAGATAGGTTCCTGGGACTGAAGGGGCATTGCCATCTTTAATTTAACTTACTTAGGTTCATGCATGCCTGACTCCGGCTGAGCATCTTATCGAGGTCGTTTAAAGAGAAATTTGCGTTCATGAGAACAAACAAGCAAAAATCCTGCTTACCCACTCAATATGCATTATTCATACACATAGATCGCTTGCACATCACAAGCAATAAATGCATGTATTTACAGTCCACCATTTATTGATTACAATTGTTGTGAACATTGAACCCCATTATTCTGAACTCAACCTGCAACAAATACAAAAGTTAAGAATGTTTAAGTTCCTGCAGCATTTACAATCTAGCATCCGAAATGGCACCACTTTGCATTACAGAAAAGATGCTCCAACATGCTTTCATGCCAGTCAGCTGAGGCACCGGAAACTGGCTTCCTCTGTTCTGCCAGTGCTAGGCGAACACATTCCAGGACCGATGAGAGACTACCTGGACCACCTGACTGTGCTATGCTGCTAGATGGCAATACAGGCTACTAATGCTATTATCTAGAAGATATATAGCCGACAGTCACACTCTGGTCTGATTTTGTGAAGACATTGAAGCACTACAGCCCTGCCAATTGGGTCAGGGGCATAGCCATGTCAAAAGTCACAGCTTCACCCTTCTTCTCTCACAGCCTTGAATCCCAGGGACAGATCGCTGTTTGGTTTCTTACTGTTTGATCCCCCAGACAGAGAAACAAGTCAACTCTCTTCTTTCTGCTAGTAAAGGCTGTGTGTCAGGAAATCACAGTGGAGGAAAGCTATAGAGCATTTGTTAGAGACTAACAGACATAAGAGAGGGTGGGAATGTGTCCTAGTATATGTCAGTCTTATCAGTCTTATTCGACCTATTAGGATGTGTCATTGACAAATAGAACCTGGTGAGTAAATTCTCGATTTCTACTCGCATGTTTAGGGCGAATGTATGACCGAATTCCGCATGTTTTTTGCACACATACCTTAGGAACAACGCCATTTGAACAAATGCGTCTTTAGCACACATTTGTTCTGCACCCAAGTCGTTTTAACGACTTGCCTTAGGGAGGCACTGGATATTGGACTAGTTTAATTTACTATTATAACTCCAGTCTGAGTAACAGTAGGGAAGGTGTTGGACTTTAATTCCAATGCCACTCCAACATTGCGCCCCTCCCCAAAGTAGTAACGACTTGCGTGCAGAACGATTGCGTGCTAAAGACGCATTTGTTCTGTTGCCGGTGCTGTGAAGGCACAGCGTGATTCCAGCTTCCTCCTAAAGTACATTTCCCGTCTAGGTCCTCCAACATCTAGAGGTAACTCTTGTCCATCACACAGTAATTTCTGTTTAACTGCACAGTGCATCTCAAGTGATCAGCCCTCACAACAGCACAGCGATCAGCTGGTTACCCTCTTTAGCAGCAGTAGTACCTCTTTCTGTGAGAACATCCAACTATCATGGAACCAGCGGGGTAGGAGGCTTCGGGATCGAAGGGGGGGTTTGGTGGGAGTTAGGCTTGACTAAGCTTTAGCATCGTATGATGTAGCCTAATGGCTGTTCTGCCTCAAATGTCAGTTGAGGAGATATGTTGCTCCCTAAGGAGCTTAAATGTTAGACTCCCGATGACCTCTATCTGGTGGCAATCTTTCTGGCCCTGCTCTATTCGTAAACCTATGAATCTCTCCCTGGCTTCAGATGAGGCACCGCTTTTGTAAAAGGGTGATCGTAACTGCCATGGTCTGGAAGCAACTGTCTTGACTCAGCAGCTCCTACCAACTGTCGCCTGATGACCTTGCTTCCTGCCATCTTGAAGGTTGATGGAAATACATTTTCCAAGGTGGCTGTTGATGTCTTATAACCCAGGGTTTTTTGGATGGGAGCGTGGGCAGGGTTCCTATCTAAACCTACTACTGACCCCCTGGAAACTTTAAACAATCAGCAATGACAGGGCCAGGGGAGGAGGGGTAAGGAGGCCTCCTGTTGGTTGATCTATGTGCCACATTCAACACACCGATCTTTACAATTTGATCAATGAGTTGTGGGACACAGGATTTAGGGGGTCGGAAAAATGGTTAATTCATTACAGCCCAGCTGATCGAGGTGGTCGATTTCCCTCTGCTCAGGGGTAAGGGGACTTATTTACAGTCCAGTACGCTCAGGGATCTTTGCTCTCTCCTGTTCTATTTAACCTGCATCCCACTGCTGTGGGAATTAGTGTGGTCCTTCCTCTTACATTTTCCTATGCTAATGACACTCATCTATTCCTCAGATTTCATTCTTTGACAGCCAAGTGAACAATGTTTGGGATGCATAGTTTTTTAACTCAAACTGCTAAATAAGACACTTCCTTTTCTGTCCCTTCCGTGCATGCCACAGTAGTCGGAGGCTGTGAACCTTAAAGTAGCCCTTGAGGCATTGCAATGCACTGTAGCACTTTTGCAGACCTGGTCTCCAGCGCATCTGTAGCTCTTTCTAAAACATATGATGCAGAGAAAAGGCTTTGTATTAGATAAGGAGCACTGTACCCAATGAAAGTATAATAAACAATTAGCGGAAAATATAGTATATAAAACTCCTGAGCACTATTTACAGTTTCAGCTAGAACATAGAATAAGGCATTGTATTCTTCTTCTGCGACTAGGAATTCTCCCTTTACAAGTTTATTCCTCCAGATGGGACTCCCTTGAACATACCTTGGGTATTTATGACTTGTGTGATGGCGGAGTACAAGACCGTATCCAAATATTTTTAACCTGTCCAAATCCAACTTTGGCAGAGGCTCGGCAACGTTTTATAAAACCTATCCGTTTTGGATATGTCATCTTAACCCAAGATTTAATTACGCTGCGTAAATCTCCCCCAAATTAATTTGTCTGCTATAACTTGTTTAAGTTTTTATAGAGTTTTTAAAAGTTGTTTTAAAAGTGCATACATTTAACAGTTAAAAATTCATGTATTTTGTTTGCCAACCCCAATTTACTATGCCTATAATGAGTTTTAAAGCACTAAAAAGAACAGCAGTTTTATTCCTGAAAGGGATGATCTACCATTAAACCAAACAATATAAACTTGGGCTGACCTGCTTGTGATTGTAGCTCTGAAGAACATGGATCTGTTGGTTCCCCAAACCTTGAAAAGGAAAGCAATAGCCAGCCGCTATGAAGGATTCCGTGGCAATTCACATTGCCTTACATGATAAATCACATTACTGAAACATACAAGGACATGCTAAATCAGAGCCACGTGACTGTGCGTGGTGGACTTTCTAAAAAGTCCACACAGGAGTGGAGATAAACCTCTTCTGCTTGGCCTTTGATTTTGTAGAGCCTTGTTTTCCTGTAGGACTCTTCTAGTCTGAAGTCAGTCTGAGCAAGACTCCTCCATCCTGCTGTTACGACGCCTATGTTTGGCCAATTCCCCTCTTGACTGCGGGTCTCATAGGACTCCTGAGGACCTCAACTTGGAAGGAATCTTATATCACAGCGAGGCGCTTGCAATGAATACAAACTGGATACACCACTAGAAAAAATCGGTCAGGGAGCACTCGATTTACAGTTCAAACTTCATCAAATCCATTTGATTTTGTATGCATACTTTATTATTGAATGCAAATATATATTATATACATGTTGAGTAAAGTTCATTCAAATGAAATGCATTGGCGGTTTGGCTTTTAAATCAGAACTAAATATAGAAGGTTGTTGTACTAAATCAAGACTGTTTCCTTTCATAAATTGGATCTAATTGATTTGATTGATTTTTTTACTGTAAATCGAGTTTGCCTTGATTGATTTTTCTCTCTATGTTTTTTTGCCTGGGTAATAGTACTTCGAGCATCTGGCGTTGTGTGGGGTGGAGCCTATGCGGAATTAGAAACTGATCTGGATGTGCTGTATCTGTTTTTGACCAGCTGCTTTGTAAATTGTTGGGTGCACT
This sequence comes from Triturus cristatus, assembly GCF_964204655.1. NCBI lineage: Eukaryota > Metazoa > Chordata > Amphibia > Caudata > Salamandridae > Triturus > Triturus cristatus. The sequence continues at coordinate 345,572,832 of NC_140588.1, read as the reverse complement.
GCACTAGTGAACCATAATGTCTATTACTTTTGTATAATCCTTGGACCTCCCTTCATTATGCAGAGGTGGTCTAAAATTTATGAATTAAATCTTCTGCAACCTATTAGAGGCACCCATGTTTCCCTGACCAGTTTCTCAAATGCTTGACTGTGTTTGTTTCTTTGGTCTTCTATGTATTTGTTTGTAGAGGGTCTTGGCTCTGTGCGCTGTGTGCAGTTGTCATTGTCTTGTGTAAGAACCAAATGTAGTATGGCAACAAATAGAAGGTTTTCATAGAGTGTGGCAAGTTGGACAATACTGGAGGATAATAACAAATGTAAATTATTTATAATACTATTGTAGAGAGTAGCCTACATTCAGACAACCTGTAGGATTAGTGGTAGAGTGAGTTGGAAATTGTAGAGAAGACAGTGGTTTCATGCCATCATGCAGGTGCTTGTAATTGGCTGTTCTCTTTCTGAGGGCCTAGAGGACAAGGATGGAGATGTCCCTCGTGGAAGGTAGCACACAATGATGACGTGAACATGCCTAACCACCAGTATGTGAAACTTGTATACGGACTAGTGGTACTTTGAAAGTAACCTGCTTGGGGTCCCGTGAACGTGAATCTGGGAATGCTCCAGAGGACGCAGGGGAGAAAACAGTACTTTTTCAGGGGGCATGCAAGGAGGAGCATGCTAGTCTGGCGTAGGCTGTCGCCGTGTTCAAACTGACTGGGGAATGACTGAATAGTCTGTGAGGGTAGGGCAGATTTTGTGACACTGGTTGGTTGTAGTGGGCAGAGGTGATTGTGCCTATGGCAGTCAATAGTTTCATCTCACTGTCGAAGTGAGCACCAAAAGTTTGTGTAGAAGGGTCAGACATTACAACAGCATGGAAGATGTGGGTTTCTTGTTGTGGCAGCAGGTGAAGATAAGTAATGATCTCTGTCTTGAGGTGGTGCATCATTAAGACATGGATGGCCATCCTGTTCAGATGGCAGAGGGACCATCCGTTGAGAGAAGTAAAGCAGGAGAGAGTGTGTGTATTACTGGTATAGAAGGGATAGGAAAAGCAGACAATCAGATGAGGTCACCTTTTTTGGATGAGGGTTATGATTGAGGAGCGGGGCTTTGGGCAGAGTTGACGGAGAATGAGGGCAAAGAGTACAATTACACAGCAGGGTTCAGAAGGCCATCAGTGTCCCCAGTCCCCATGACACCTGTGAGGCATCTAAAGCTTTAGAAAGCCTCGACAATCGACAACATACTACATCAGGAACATTTCCTTTGGACACCACACTACACTGTGTAAATTTGAGAGTAAATCACATCAGCCCGTGCGCCAAGCCAGAAATAACAATGTTACCATTGTACACTTCTTGAAATATGCGCAGAGCAGACCAAGTCCAATTCTTGATTGCAATACTGAACTGAAATATTTACATGAGTCATCTACAAAACATGCTTACTTAAAATAGATGCGCGGGGTTTCATCCAACAACTAAAGTGTCACTTGGAACAGAATTGGAGAAGCAAAAGGGAGGAAAATTGTATACTTTTCTTAGACCTATTAATACCATTTTTCAAGAACTGTCAAATTGTGCAGATAAAACCCAGGCTTTTATAGACCCACCACACATGTGGTTCTAGTGATCATGTTGACACAACTATGGTCCCTATTTGCTAAAGATTTCCAGGGGCGCTCGTGCAACGCAAAGCCGCGCAAAAGACACTGTCAATGTATTTTGAAAGCCCACATATGCAGCACTCTAGTGTGTTGCCCCATGCGAGCACCTGCGCAACCTTTAGTAAATAAAGAACCAATAATCATCTAAGAAGTGGAGAACAGAGTTTGGAAATTAAGGCACATGGCACAAAAAGATGGGATAGTGTTTCTTTCATTCAACTACATACATAGAATTGTATAGTATGTTACCCTGGCTTTGTTTTTTAAGATTCTGACAGTTAATCCTGGTTTTCAGGTCGCACATTTTGTTCAGTTCATAAAGAAACATGACCTCTACCTGGTCTGGGGATAGGTGACAGGGTGGGTGGGTGGACAAACCGATAGATAATGATAGACTACATACCCTTGTAATTGAGGTGGTTGTGGAGTAAATGTACTTTTCCGGTATGATTTCCAATTATTATCACGGTTCTGGTATGTCTTCTAATCATTGTCAAGTCGTTAAATAGCTCCAGCAAAGACCCGAAATAAAAAATTATCTATCAAAAAAATAGATTGGTTGTGAACACAGGGAAAATGTACACAGGTCGAGGTCGTCCTGATTTGATAAGCAAGTTGGAGCTGTTTATGATATGTACCCAAACATGTGAACACTTGATCAGTAGCACCAGTATCACAAAGAGTACCACCAGTGCCACACATTACCTGTACCCCAGCAACAACACCTCCACCAATACCACAAACAAATAACACCTACCCCACCATCAATGCCACAAAAAATAACAATACACTACCAAGCATGGGCTGCTCGAGTGTCACCATACAGGTGGGTGGGCACGCACATAAAGGGGTGAGTTTGTGTGTTATGATTCAATCTAAGGCCTATTAATTTAATCTATCACAAGGAAACAGGAGAAAATGCATGAAATAGTTTCCTTCATAGCCCACGACTAATACCAAAATCTAATTAAAAAACAATATTAACTAATAACAACTGTATTAACCACTAACCCTGGGTTCTGTTGCGTTGTGCTACTGGCCGTAAAGTACTACAGCGCCTCATCAGGAGTAGTTAGCACTAAATAAATGCAATTACAGTACAATCCATGCATAATACTTTTCTACATTTTAGCATTCACCATAGAGCCAAGTTAACTTTGACAGATGTGTGTATGATGAATAATTAATTTAGGCCTGATTTAAATAAAGTGAAGAAATCCATACATATGTAGGCGTAAGTCTGATTGAATAGATTTCCATATTTTTGGCACCCAGACAGGTGTCAGGCACTGGCCAGAGAAGTCTCACTTTGGTAGAATTCAGTAAAATGTCAGCTCTACAAACTTCTGCACATGTGGATGGTCCACAAAGTAGACAAACCAGATGAAAAAGTGCGAGGGGGGTTGTGCATTTGCACACTTTTTTTCTTTCTAACATATGGAGACATCCTTTCCTGAAAAAATAGTGTATTTAGGTCACTGTCCTTCAAAAGAGAGACTGCATAATCCTGCTTTTTGCAAGTGACCATTAGCGCTAGAAAGTACCTAAAAATATTTGTAAACATCCACAACGTTCACCCGATGTTCACAACATTTGCATTGCCCCATGAGACTCTCACGGAACAGCCCATTCTCGAATCCACATCTGATTCTTACCGATTTGGAGAAGTCTTCACATCTATGAGAATGCAGGCTGCCTTGAGTGCGCTCTGCGCCGGAACAGTGCAAAGATTACGATCCTGTGAACCAGAATCTGCTATTTATTTATTTCCACGCTATAAAGAACTGGGCGAAAACTAGTTATACATTTCTAATTAGGTCCAAGCATAGTCAGAAAATAAAATGGAGCAGAAACAGAGAGCGATGAGAAAGCACATAAAACACTAGAAGGCAGATGAACAGATGGACGAAAGACTAAACGTTTGATAGACTGCTAGCTCCGAAGACTGATGGATCGATAGGATGACTTAATGATAGATCATAGATGTCCGTCTGCAAGTACCAGTTAACAATAACAACACAAAAACAAGAAATCATTTTCTGATTATCCACCCTCGATGCACATAATCTGTAAATAAAATGACCAACGCTCCCCTAGAAAGAACGTTGATGCAGACTGTAGTCTACAAAGGAAAGTGATACCCAGGCTATGGAATGGCGCTGTGATTCCTTGCTAATGGCAGATTGGCGCTATAAAATTGCAATCTGACTGCAACTACAATAAGAGCAGTGAACACGAGCAGCGGCCTTATACATGCCTCCCAGCATTCACAAGACACCTCTAAACCGGCGTTCGAGGGTGGCGCAAATGCAGATGCAGTTGGTTTTGTCCGATATTGCCAGACCATCTAATCTGGAGTTTAAACTAATTGATTTGCTTTGTCGAAAGTCATTTCTAACACAAATAATAAACAGGGCCAATTGAATTATGCAATTGGGCGGCCGAAGCTTTTCCCGCATAATTATAGCCCTTCCGCAACATAATTTGCTGCATAATCTGCAAATGTTATCCCTCAAAAATTTGGTTCTAGCTCAAACGGTTCAAAGGTCACCAAAAACGCAGTGACACGTGTTGTCGCAGAGTGGAAGGCCCTTTGTAAAGGTTGTCTGGTCACCTTTCAGTTGCTTATTGCTATAATTGGGTGGTAAATAAGTGTAAAAATCACAAATTAATGAAGTCATACTATCACAAAATGTGCTACATTATGCCGCATAATTTGGCTTTTCCTGCTGCATAATTTATTCAACCCTGCTGCATAAATAGGCTCAAAAATCCTCAGTGCCTCATAATTGGTTCATAATTCCTCACTGACTCATAATTCCAGTGGCCCTGATAATACATCGCAATACCTATGCACAATTATTATACTGCACATAATAAATACATTATGTATATTCAAATATAGATCGACAGCCGATTAATTACACGTGATTTGCACAACGCATACACAAGTACAAATGCAGTGGGAAAAGCTAAGTTTAGAGGTATTTGTAATTTTCTTTTTTTTTACTTTTAGCCTTACTTTAACTGAACTAGGTTAACCTAGTGGCCCAGATTTACTAAGATTCTGTGTAGCTTTTTTGGCGCAGCCCCAATGCAAAATCTATTTTGAGATTGACAAAGCCACGCAAAGTAAAATTTGTGTTAATTAAAAAAAAATGTGGCACAGCCCATAGCACTGCCTTGCGCTACTGTGCGCCAAGTAACTGTTACATGTGTTGGAGCGTGGGCATTCCCGTGCATCCCCCCCATGTATTTTGACTCGAACCCATGTCTCCAAAGACTTGTGAACATGGTTTGCGCCAAAATGATGCACCTACATCAGGCAGGCATAACCAGGCGAAATATCTTTATTTCTCCTCATTACTTCCTCTTTGCGTATGTGCTGTATTCATCAAGCATGCGAAGAGGAATAAGCCTCAAAGGCTAGTTTTTGTGCAGAAAAGTACCCCTTCTTGAACAAAACGATTCTGAGCAGAGCTGGCACTCTTGCGCCTTGACACAAGGGTGCCTGCATTGGCGCTAAGCAGCCACAATTGGTCCAGCGTTAAGAGAGAGCAGAGCTGCAGTATATCTTTGTAATTATGCTTCAGTTCTGCTCTCTCCTTTTCACGCAACAACGCAGCGCAGCGCATCAACTTTTATTGTTGCACTGCCTTGCGTGGAGACTTAGTTAATCCTGATCTGACGTTTTTACTAGTTCTTTGGTAGGCTCATTTAATTCGCAGTATGAAGTTAAATTATGGAATTCTGAAATGGGATTCAATTAAAGGTTTTAAAACATGAGTGTGTGTGTGTAGGTGTGCAGGGTAAGTTTGGCGTGTGTGTGTGTATTTTGTGAAGTTTTATGACTGTGTCTTCAGGATGAGTGTGCGTTTGAGTGGGTGGATAGAGTGCAGGTAGCAGATGAATGGTTTTTAAATCATTCATCATTTCCCCACTTTTGAGAACCAGATCTCAAACTGTCTCCTTTTCATCTAAATTTGGAGCTTTTTAATTCTTCTCATTCTTATCTCTCGACTCCTCAGTCCCATTTACTTTCTGTCCTGGCTTAATTTCTTTCTTCATGTTTATGTCACTCCTGCTGAAGCTCACCCTGAATATGCGCTTTCTTTTTCAAAATAGGTAGGCAAAAAAATATGTTTATTTAGTCCTTAGTCTTTAAAACATTGCACAGTTCAAATAATCCTGCTATGTACACCACATACAATTTATTGTAATTGTATTTGCATTTATGTGGCGCTTACTACCCCTGACGAGGCGTCCAAGCGCTTTTCGGCGAGTAGCACAGTACTCTGGAACCCAAAAAGGATTAGTGGTGAATTAGTATACAAAATCACCCAAAATCCACCCAAAACACGAGTCACATCTAAAAATGCCATATCATTTGAAAACCTTCTTGCATCATGTTGTGTCTTAATCTCGTATTTGATCAAAAAACAGGTTTTAAAATTCGACAACTCAAATTTATAAAATATAAACAGTCACATAAAAAGTGCAGAGTGGCATCCTTTACTGTGAGTCCACATAAGCAAACTCCTGCCTCACCTAATAAATTCTTCAGTGTCTCACTGTAAGTAAATAATGCGTTTAGGCCTTTCCTAAACCTTAATATGGCTACATGCATTTCGTCATTTGGTCATTTTTCCAGGTAAAGGAACACCGTAGCTTCCTGCAAAGATGCATGCAAGAGCTCTGTTGGTTTCTTTAATGAAACATATTCAAGATCCCTCGATCTGGATTTTTTTTCAAGGAACATTGCGCACATTTCCTTGGGCTGCTGCTAATTCTATTTAAATCTGTAGAAGATCCGTAGACTTGTTTAGAGTGCAACAATAATTTGTACTTAGGAGAAAAAATAGTGCTAACTTGATTACTGCTCTTTTTGCAGATTTAGAGTGATTGCTATACCGAATCACATCAAAATAAAAACCTCAATGGTTCTGCCCAGCATAGGGCAAATGCAAACCAAATGCATGTAGAAAACGAGTCATAACTGTGCCACTGCAAGTTTTTACGCCTGCCCTGGCACCAAAGTCTAAATCTGGTGGTATGCCAAGCAACAAGGTAAAACTAAGGGGCATGTGTACAAGGAAATGTGGGAGCATGGAGCTGCGCCAAATTTGGCAGTGCAGCGCTCCGACATTTCCAAAATACAGGAATGCTTTGTATTTACAACAATACGGTGCACCCCTGTTTTTTCCCTAGTGCTGGTGCTAAAATTAGCAGCCTAGCGCCAACGCCGGCACCCTTCCCGCACATAAGCAATCATAAATGGTGATTTGTTACTTCTATGTGTGCTGCACAATGTAGCACACATAGAAGTAGCAAATCATCAATATTTAATGCAGGGGTCTCCAACCGGTCGATCGCGAGCTACCGGTAGCTCGCCAAGGCCCAGTGAGTAGCTCGCCCGGTAGTATCGCAATTTAATAGCCCATTAACATCGTTGAGAGCATTTCGGCCTTTTTTTTATGTTGACCTCCCTCACCCAAACCAGCTGCTCAGATTAGCCTGAGTTTAGCTGTGGAGGGGTGGGCGGGCGAAGGAGGATGACGTTGTTCCTCCAGAAGTCTCAGAGCCACCTGCCTTTCACATCCTGGCACCGCGCTTTTCATCCTGCGCGTGGAGTGCCGGTGCAGAGCAGCAGGCATGGCAGAGCGGAGCGGAGCGGCCGTTGCTGGCAAACGTGCAGATGGTGCAAGCAATAATAAACTGCCACCGAGACCCGTACCACCTGCCTTGTTCAGCATGCCACCAGTTTGACCGGAGCAGCAGGTAAGCTAAAGAACCCTATACAGGCCTCATAAGCTCCACACCCGTAGTGAGCCCCTGTCAGGTCACATGAAACCATTAACAAAAGAGAAACGGAGTTAAACGCTGCAGACTCTATTTATGTGATGATTTCTCTCCTGTTTAAACTAACTTGATATTTGCACACTGCAAGGAAACAGAAAGTGATTTATTTTTCCGCTTGAAGGAATAGTTTTAAGAACTGAAAAATGTTAAATGTAAACAATTAAAATGGTACACATGCAATTCTTCATTTGCAGAGAAACACTTCAATTGCATAAAATAAGCAGTGTATTTGCTCACATTCCGAGGTTTAGCTGAAACGTTATAAAACAGTTTCATATGAGTGCAACTTTCAAAGGCTCGCTGAAATAAAACATTAGGCATGCTTGCTACCATGTTTGTGTTCAGTCTTATGCCAGATCATTTTTACGGTGAGGCAATGCTTGTTAGAATATCAAAAGTTGAGGGAAGTTCTGATGCCAGGGGTGGTTACACTTCACATCCATTATGTGAAAAGTGTGTGTATTGTCAGGGGTGTCACGCTGCATATCCATTATGTACCAAGTGTCTGTGCTGTCAGGGGGTGTAAAATGCTCATCATATACATTACCTCTGCCTTACTGGAAGGTCGGAGGCCCCAAGGCACACTCTGCCCCACTGTTATCTTACAACTCAACAACATTACACAGGAGATAGCAGTCAAGGTGGGTTACACATGGTGGCAGTTTGTCCGGCCAAGTTCATAAAAACAAGCCCATTCTCTGCGGCTAAGGCAGACGGACAACAAGAACATAAAATTACGTTTTAAAGAGGGATTTTTTTTTTTTAAATAGCAACGCTTCGAATCACAAATAATGTAATTTAAGTAATAGACTAAAGAAGGCTGGAAAAGCAAGGTGTAAATGTGTCTTCATGAAAATATATGTCCATCTTCCATTTCCAGAAATGCCACCAGACACGTCACATGCGACTCTTATCCAATCTTGGCTTTCTGCCCAACAGCACGTTGCATTCTGGGCCTTGTGTATGTGCTTTTAGAATTGGAAGTTTGAGCTCTAAATGTCAGCATGCAAGATTTGATCTAAAAGCCAGGACTGTGTGAACGTGTTACAACCGATATCAGGTCACTTGGCTAGCCATGATATTATTGTAGTAATGTTAGTAGAAATATTACCTTCCTGCCCTCAACAATACACAAACGACAACAATCTGTGGTTGTGCAGTCAACTGTAGTTCAAACACTAGTGTAGCCCTTACAGATGGGCGTAGGGGGAGGTCTCTTAGAAAAATGCGCAAGCTGCTTGGCCTTAAGTAGCTCACGATGATTGTCACTGATTAGAAGTAGCCCTCACTACAGAAAAGGTTGGAGACCCCTGATTTAATGACTATTTATGTGCAGGGAGGGACACCTTCCTGCACATAAACAATCATTCATGGCGTTTTATTCTTTCTCTGTGTGCTGCAGAATGCACTACACATAGAAAAAGCAAAAACGAGGAGAAATAAATGTATTTCTCCTCTTATCGCTATTCTAACGCCTGCTGTTGCATGGATTTTGGCGCTGTCTCAGATTTTCACATTCTTTTAAATCTGCTGCACTGTTAAAAAGCAATGGTTGTTGCGGTGAAACGCCCACGGCAACACCCATTACTTGACCGTTATATTTACAAAGCGGCATTAAGCAACAAAAAGTGGCTTAACGCCACTTTGTTAATATGGAGCAGGGCGATGCGCCACAGGAACGTCGTTAAAAGTGTAGTTCCTGCGACTCAATGCCCTTGTAAATATGCCCCTCAGAATATCCTATAGAAGTGTTTTCTGAACTTGACTCCCCCTCCCCCCACCCCAAAAGTTGTAATTTGGGCCCTTATTTTATCACAGTTGAGTGCTGCTCTTCCCTCACTGTGTTCTCCTTTTTTTTTTTTAGGTCTAGGCTAGAGAAAGTTTTCACTGTTTCTAGCCTCAGGTGTTCCAAAAAATCATATACAATAATTACAAATAGAGGATCTTTAAGTCCGCTCTCTTCATCCAGTGCCGTGTTCAAGTGCCATTCACATTTTGCTTATGCCCACCACAACCTACAGCATGACGTAGCGGGTCAGCCCAAGAAACTTATTAGCTTTCTTCACTGTAAGTGACAGAATTATTTTCTTGCACACTGTCTAAAAAGTAGTCCTCTTCAGTGTGAGGGCTGGAAGGCAAAGTTCTGTTTTTATGTTTTTGTTTTTTTCAATTTATACTTACGATGGATCATAGTTTACTTCCTTTTTTTACAAACCTGCACACCATCTTTTAGCAGTAGTATCTTTACTTTTTGTTACTTTTACAATCGTAATGTTTAGTGCATATATTTGATCACAAAAAGAAGAAAAGAAAAAAAAAACTTGCAGGTTTGCTATGGCTAGACCTATTGGCTTTACTAATGCTTGGTTTCTCAGTGTCTTCTTCACAGAGCCTAAACGCTATGCCGGTCTTCTGTTTCAGCTTCTCCTGCCTTATCGTTTTCGTATTCACAGCCTTCATCTCTGCAGTCTTCTCTGGGCTTCCGCAGCACAAACGCTACCTGTTGTTCCTCGTTTCCCTTCGATGTACTTTCATTTATTCACCTAATTGTTCATTCTTTATGGAGTTCTTTTCTTTAAGATTTCTGTCTGTGATCTAATTTGAATTTATTTCATGCCCTACAGAAACTTACTTTCACATGTACTCCTACCTTGTTTTTTGCTTTTAATTTTTCGAAGATCAATTTATTACTGTTTAAATTATTATTTCTTTTTTTTTTTTTTTTTTTTTTTGTTGTAATTGACTCGTATCACATTACCATTTTTTAAATGATGCACAGTGATTTGTGAAATACCACTAAATACAGGCCTCAAGTCGAGGGTAGACGCGCGTAGACACAGTCTACCTTCTATTTGGAGAGTGTAGATGCTTCTATTCTGCTGCAAAGCTGGCCACTTTCAAGTGAGTGCCATGTTCCTTTCCTATTTCTCCCAATATTCACAGAAAAATGCAGAGCTCGTCCTGACGTAATCCTCTGACACCAGGACACTTTCAGCAGTTCCTGCACATTGTATAGAGCAGCAACGTGTAGGGTGTAGGCAGAGAAGGGGCTTATCAGATTCCAGCCTCGCTTATAACAAAAGCCAGAGTCAAGTGGTCATTAGGCCTTGTTTTGTTGGAGTATCCTGGGTGGGAGCTATGGGAGCCTCACACTTAGATGCAACGAAGGGAAACAAGGGCTTACAGCTTGTTATCACTCCACAGGTACTTAAGAGAGGCACACTTTTCACCTTGTTCAGAGATATGCTTGCGCTGTAAGAATGTCAGATGTGTAGGTCTATCCCAGTATTTACACAAATAACAATTTAAATACCACTATTTTAATTTATAGCGTTTTGCTACTCATCCCAATGCAGTATCAGAGCGCTTTACATCACATATACACAATATACATTGACAATAAATCATATGTGTGTAAATCAATGTACAGGATGTGTTACATAGGACAGTGAGGGTTACAAGGTCTAGGAGCCACTTGTCCTTCATACCTCACGGTGCTGTATTAGAAGGATTACAATTTATGAACCACAAGTAACAAAAGGATCTCTGTCTTAAAAGCTGTAACCCACTTACTCATTTACATAAAATAAAAATCTGTCATCTGAGTGTCAAATAATGTGCTTTGCAAGAGACATATTAACCCTCTATGCTACTTTGATTCAAAACGAGGACTAGGCAAAACACAGAAACCTCCAGCAAATACGTTATCCTCCAGAGTTATCTTACCATTAACATTATGCCCTGAGATTTAGCAGGCATACAACAAAAATCTGAAGCAGGAGCCTTAACCCTATAAGATATTTTAACATACAGACATTGCAACCAGTTTAAGCAGAACAGATTTACTGCCACGTTTCTCATTGGTGCCTGTTTCTTTGTGGCAGGGTTTACACAAATAATTGTATAAGTTGAGGCCCAGATTTTGCGTCGGGCTGTGTCAATATTTTGGGCCAACCCCAATGAAAAATCTAATGTGTTAAATTTTGTAATGATAGACCTGCTAAACATATGTGAGATCCTAAGATCTGATGTCACTTCCTGTGAGGTCATGTGTTGCAATGCCACTTCCTGTGATGCCACATGCTATGTCACGTGCCATGCATGATGTCACTTCCTGTGGTGTCATATGCGGTGATGTCACTTCCTTTGGTGTCCCACTCAATGATGTCACCTCCCCCCTCCCCATTCTGCCTAACATGGTGAGTCCCCCCACTTCTGTTTTTTAGGACTTGAGCTCTGACCATATAAATGTAATCAATAGATAAAACATAATGTCCACAATGCACGCACTGCTGTTTTCCTGCCAAAACCTGACAGGCCTGTTTTTTTTTTTCTGTCTTGCAGTGGGTTTGCCGCGCTACCAGCATCATTCATCGCCAGTCTGCGACAGGAAAGATTTTGTCTTGAACTTTAATGGGATATCTTCTTTTCATCCGTCGGCGAGCGGATCATACTACCATCACCACCACCACCAAAGCATGTGTCAGGACATCAAGCCCTGCGTGATGTGAGCTGAGCCCTGATAATAATATACCCAAAGGCTGGGACAGCAGTTCCCAGTGAGTGTCAGACCGCGGGAGGGTGCACCGTGCGAGGACCGGCACCTGCAGCATCCTCCGGGTGCATCTTCTCTCCCCAGAGAGCAGATATTCTATGTGGTAGACAGTGCACAGGAACTGTTCTGTCTCCAGGGCTGGGCGTGGCCTTTTGCACTGCTGGAGTCAGTGGAAACTTCTTTATGTTGACTTGGAATCAAGGTAAACTGAGTTCGAAATGCAACTCCCCACTTAATTGAGTGAATTGTATGATCCTGGGCAGTTCATTTTCTTTCACTGCACCTCAGTATGGTGGTGTCAAATTTGGGAGCTTTAAGAAGGACATGGACAACACCAATAACTGCTACATATACTTTTAAAACTGGACTCTATTCAGCCTGGAAGTGTTTACAGGTGATTGAATTTCTGACTGGTGTGTTGTTTTATTGCAATTTCCACATTCACAAAGAAGACGTCTGACCGTCACCAATCACCAGTGTGCATTATTCACAAGCATTTTTTCGTATGCAACTTATTTTCATAGACAAAATAAACAACACTGAAAAGAAGTTGTTTTTTACATTTCAGTGTTACCGAAACTAGTCTATACACCAGAGCCTCTTTGTCGGTCCCATATGTTTGTTAGGATATATTTAAGTGAGTTCTGTGTCAGTTGTACCCTCCTATGAGGGATTCTCACACGTTCTGGCTTTTTAAATTTTTAAATGTTAAGTATTTTATTGATAGTCGTGTATATTCACACACTATGCTTTGCTTACTTCAAAAGGACATATTTGCACTTATGTATACTTAAAGTTGTGTCCAAAACATATCAATGGAAAATGTTTTCATTAAAAACTGCAACGTGGATTTACACCCTAAGTCTTTCTCTGCCGTGGACTTGCGATATCGCCAAATGATCCTTGTTGTTTGTTCCTCACAGATGTGGTTTTACCCCAAAACATTTGGTCGCCATCCTGTCTTTTGTATGAAGTACCTGCAGCCGAAGGAGGTCCAGAACCACATATTCATCCCAATGTGGTTTGGAGCCTCGTTCTCTGTTATATCATGCATGGCTCCTTATATTGTCAAAACATCCTCGCTTTTAGTTTTATTCTATATTTAATTATATGTATGTTTGTTTGTGGGCCTACGAAATGCCCCCAAAAAACCTTTAGTTGAAGGGATATTATGGTTGCAGTGCAAAACCTAAAAATCATTGGACCTCACCAGTTATGGAGAGCAGTGCAACCAGGACTTGATCTGTGATTCATTGCTCCTTACCTCACACTGCCTGTGATTGGTTGGTGAAGCCATACTGTGAAGGTAATTAGCATGCTATAAGCTGACGCCTGAGGTTCGGTCACACCATGTGGTCAGCACCGCCTACACCAGAGGAGACTGGGCATAGAAAGTCTACTGTGGGTGCAGGGCCTGGCCTCGTGTCAGAGCCTGCATTTCGATTCTGAGTGCATAAGCTCCCTTATGGCATTAGACCCGCAAATAGTTTGCAGATTCACAACCAATATGTATACATGTAATGTGTAGTCATTGATGGTCCACATGTTCCATTGAAAAGACATATTTTGATTTAACTATAACTCATGGACCAATGGACAGAACTGCATGAAAGTTGGTAGTCTTTTGACATGCCAATTTTCGTGCGGATCCATGCCGGGGGAAACAAAACGTTGGAGGGTGAGGCAAGTGTTTTAAAATAGATCTGTGTGCTTTTATTATTTGGTGTCCATTACATAGGTTTTGTGATATAAGCATTTTAAAAAAGGTGCTGTGTGAGCTTGAAAGGGTTAAAGGGTTAAACTGTTTTTATATCTGTGCAATTTAAAATCACAAATTTTGATTTGCTACTCCTCTCAATCAAATCTTGAATTTTTTGACAGATGTGATTGGCTGGAGAAGGGCTCTGAACATTTCTTTAGCACCTTTTTGAAAATGTCACTTTCATAGGTGTCTGACCAAAGAGGTTGCAGGTGTACACCCAGAGGCATGAAAAACATTTATCCCACACCAGAAAAAAAACGTAGAAATTGGAGCACGATTCGTAAATCAGAAAGCAAACACAGTCCCACGAGCAGCTGTTTTAGATGTCAGATTCAACTGCCATTTTGTGAATGATTTGCAAATCGATTACAATTTTTGTCTTTTGCACAGCAGAAAAAAGTTCCACTTCCAAGGGAGATACTCAAATAAGTGTCTGATCTCAGGGCACAAGGGGTAGTGACTAGAAGAGTGGAAAACACAAGGGGTTTGGGCACAGGGCTTTGCTACATACTATGCCCAGTTCCCAACTCTTGGGACTCTTGGCATCCCCCTCGAAGTGCCCTTCCTGTTGGCACTCATGGTACTGGGGGGAGGTGGGTTGCCTTTTCTGAGGACTTACAATCAGGGAACCACTTCTAAGTTGGGGGAATGTGCGTTCTGAGCCATGGAACTACTTTGGGGCCTTTTAGAGAAGGCCTTAGTTGTATTTTTTTCTCCCACCCCATCTACTGGTGTGAATTCTGTCTACCCTTGTGGTGATCTCCCCATGATACCTTCCTATTGTCCCCGGTCCTGACCTTTTGGTCCTCCTCCTTAGCAAGCTCCCTAAGGTCATAGAGCTTACTGTGAATCTGGTATTGGCACAGATCTGGAAAACAAAGATTGAACACGTGCTCCTTTGCAATCAAATTGTACAGCCTCTAATAATCCTTTACTTCACTGCCATTAACCCAACCATTCAATGTTTTGCTAAAGGAATCCACAGAATCCACCCAGGTCTGATTTTCCAGTTTCTGACTGTTCCTGAGCTTCTGCCTATACTTCTCTGGGGCACGGACATACTTTCTCATAAGGACTTCCTTCATGGTGGGATAGCTCATCCTGTCCCCTTAGGGTGTCTCTCCCCTCACTAGGGATGTGCTTCCACAGACTAGCCCCCCAATCCTCCCCAGGGATCCTGTGCATCATTAAAGCAATCTCATAGGCTTCAACCCAGTCAGTTGTCAATGTCATCCCCCATAACAAAGTCAGGCACCAGACCTTTTGGGATATGGACCCTCTTGTCTCCAGAGGGCACTGCAAGTTTGCTGCTACCGTCACTGCTGGAACCTGCCTGCCTGGCCTTGTGGTACAGCTACTTGAGACTCAGTTCATGAGCCAGCAAGATTTTCCTCTCCTCCAAGGCGTTCTCAGCCTCAGCCTTTTGCAGTTCTGCCTCAATGGTTTTGTCTCCTCTATCCTGAGCTTGGCCATCTCCAGCCTGAACTCCCTCTCTGCCTTTCTGTCCACCAGCTCCTCTGGGTAACAGACCTTGGGAAGACTCACTGCTCCCTGCTCTGGCAGGGAGTTCCAACCAAGGAGGTATATCCTCCCCTTCAGCAGATTTCTTCCTTTCAGGACTGACCTCCAATTCTCTCCTTGCTTTCCACCTCATCATCTCTTTCTGTTGCAGTAACTAGTAATTGGTGGACTTCCACCCAGGCCCTCAACACCTTTTGCAGCTCCACCTGCCTGGTGGTGCTCTTTGTTGAAAATCCCCTATCCTTACAGAACTCCTTGGGCTGGGCCACAGTGTAGGACTCAATGTAAGCCAGCTCAAACCCCATACTTGTAGAGGTGGGATCGGGCAACACAGAGGAAGAATTTAGAACAAGCCAAAAGGGCAATCGGGGAGAATTTAGGACTCAAATTGGACTCAGATACAGGATTTTAGTGTATTCCAGATCACTTTATGGCACTGCACAAACACAAGTCTTAATCCTCACCGCTGATCACCAATGTGAGAGATTTGGTTGTTGGTTCACTGGGATGTGAGCCCTGGTCAAGCAGCAACCACAATTCTTGTCACGGTGAGGCACAAACCAACCCTGAATTTACCTGTGCTCATCCTTCTGGAAGCTTGGCTTAGAGAAGCCAAGCTTAACATAGAGGCAATGTTTAAAGTATTTGTGCAACACTACAGACAGTAATAAAGTGAAAAACAATGCACAAATAGGATCCCACACCAAGTTTGAAAAATAGAACTTTCTTTAATAAATAAAACAAGATCAAAATGACAACAACCCAATCAGTAGAACCCGAGATAAGCTTTTAGTGAATGTAGTGCCAAAAAGCACAAAGTGCCAACAGTTAATATCTGGTCGCACTGGACTGGGACAAAGTCACAAGTTGATGCCAACCCTGATGGAGCATGGGCTAGCAACAGGGACCCAGGTAGGCTTTCTGAACAGAGTACTTTACATCCTAGTTTGCAGAGCATTGCATTAATCCACGTCAAAGATACGTCGCGCTGCCGAATCGATGCATTGGTTCCGAGATGTGGCAAGGCTGCAGTGCGAGGGCCTGCTTTGTAGTCGAGGATCCTGTAAATGGGGCTTGTGTTGCGAAGGTTCGACGTTGAGGATGCGGTGCACAGTCGGAGCGATGCGTCGGGTCCAAGGAGCTGCGAGGCTGCAATGCCGAGTCTGTCATCATCATCAAGGTTGCCTTCCGCGAGGGCCTGCGCCGAGGATGCGTCATGCAGCAGCAGTTTGAAAGGTGTTGCGGGCTGTGACAGTGATGCGTTTGTTTGCAACAGGTTCAATACACACAGTAGAAGAGATGTGTTGGTTCTGCTCTGGGCTGTGCTGCACAGCAGCAGAGATGTGTCAGTTCCACTGGATCCACAGAGGCTGGCAGAGCACCTTAAGCCCAAGTCTTGGCTGGGACTCAGGTGGCGGCACTTGGCAGGGTAAACTCACAGATGGAAGAGTCCAGGTACAAGGTTGTTGGAAGCCTGTTATGTCCCTGAGGCTTCAGATCAGGAGGCCAGCCAACTACCCTTTGGAGTCACCCTGGGTTCTGGTTTCAAGATATACAGGTCCAGTCCTTCTCACTCAGGCAAGAGGGCAGCATGTGGTAGGTCAGCACAGCAAGGCAGCAGTCCTTCAGAGCAGCAGTTCAGCAGGGTGGCAGTCCTTCCAGCAGCACAGCAGTCCCTCTTCCTGGCAGAGTGTCCACAGGTCCTGAAGTGTGCCGAAGAGTTGGTGCCTAAGGTACAGTATGTATCCCTAGTTGTGCCTTTGCAATGTGGAGAAGCTTCTAGAGGCATGGCTTTAAAGTGCACAGGTGCCCTGCCTTCAGCTAACTACAGGGGGCATGCAGCTCTTTGTGTGGAGACAGAGCATAGCCTATTAAAGTGTAAGTGGTGTTGGGCCCAGCTCCTCCCTCCCATCCTGCCAATGATGACCCATCTAGTCACACTTAAGCTCCCCATTGTGTGTGGGTGTCCAGGAGGAATACACAAATCCCAACTGTCATCCACACCTAGTCATGTGACTCAGAGACAGGCTGCGGGAAACAAATGGTTAAGGCAAGAAAATGCCAACTTTCAGACATTTTCATGAACAACATTGTATCTTGTCTGATATTATTTGACAAATGCAGTACGTCATTTGATTGTGATCGAGAAATTTAATTAGCATGACCACAGTCTTTAATCATAATATATTTTCAACCTTTTTTTTCTTTATGCATTTTGCATATCACAATCGTAAACATTGGAGAACATCCAGTTAACATCCAGTGATCAGTTGATCACCAATGTGAGAAATTGGGTTGTTGGTTCACTGGCATGTGGGCTCTGGTCAAGCTGGAACCACAATCCTTGTCAGGGTGAGGCACAAGCCTACCATACATTTTCCTACAGTCAACCCTCTGGTAGCTTGGCACAGAGCAGTCAGGCTTAACTTAGAGGCAATGCATAACGTATTTGTGTTATACTTTAAACCGTAGTAAAGTGAAAAACAACACACATAAGGACCCCGCACCAAGTTAGAGGAATAGAATTTTATTTAATAAGTAAAACAAGACCAAAACTACAATATCCAATCAGTAGAACAGAAAATATGCAATTTTAAAGATTTTAGTGAAAATAGCGCCAAAACTACAAAGCGCCAACTGTGAATATCTGGTTGTGCCAGACTGGACAAAGTCACAAGCCCAAGGCGACCGGGATAAAGCAAGGGCCGGCCACAGGGACCCAGGTAGGCTAGCTGAACAGAGTACCTTAAACCCTGGTTTGCGGAGCATTGCAAGAAACCGCGTCCAAGATTCGTCACGCAGCCAAAGAAATGCATCGCTTCTGAAATGCAGTGAGGCTGCAATGCAAGGGCCTGTGTGATCGTCGAGTATCTCATCAACAAGCTTGTGATGCGAAGGTGCGGCATTGAGGATGCGGTTCACAGTTGGGCGATGCATCAGTTCTGAGGAGCAGTGAGGCTTCTGGCATCATCGTCAGGGCTGCCGGCGACAAGGAATGCGAGTGCCTGTGCCGAGAATGCAGTGCGCAGCAAACTTTCCGAAGGCTTAGCAGGCTGCAGCGGTGATGCAGGTCTTTGGGACGGGTCTAATCCACTCAGCAGCACAAATGCTTAGGTTCTGCTTGGGGTTGTGCTGCAGAGCAAAGGAGATGTTGGTTCCGCAGGATCCACAGAAGCTGGCAGAGCACCTTAAGCCTACTTCCAAGGGTTCTTGACTAGGGTGGCACCACTTGGCAGGGTAGGTTCACAGATGGCAGAGTCCAAGTACAGATGTAGGGTTACTGGAAGCCAGTTATGTCCCTGAGGCTTCAGATCAGGAGGCCAGCCAACTAGCCCTTTGAGTCACTCAGGGTTCAGGAGATACGGTCCAGTCCTTCTTACCCAGGCAAGAGGGCAGCAGGTAGCAGTCCAGCAGAGTGGCAGTCCTTTCAGCAGCACAGCTGTCCTTCTTCCTGATAGGTCCAAAAGTGTACTGAAGAGTTGCTATCTGAGGTCCCGTATTTATACCCAGTTGTGCCTTTCAAGTGGGTTGAAGCTTCTACAGGCATGCTTTTGAAGTGCAGGTGCCCTGCCTTCATGGCCCTGGTTCCAGACTAAATACAGGGGTATGCAGCCCTTTGTGTGAAGAGAGGACAGAGTCTATTCAAGTATAAGTGGGGCTGGGTCCAGATCCTCCCTCCCATCCTGCCAGTGATGGCCCTTCCAATCACACCTAAGTTCCCCATTGCACATGACTGTCTCAGAGGAATACACAAAGCACAAGTGTTACCCACACCAAATTAGGTAACCCCAGACTGCAAGCACCAAATGGCTAAGGCAAGAAAATGGCAACTTGGTTTGGCAGATCGGGCTGGACTGTTCCCATTGGAGCAGGGTCAAGACTGATTTGCATATGGCTGGATCCAAACTGAGGTGGCATGGTGGACCAACAACTATGGATTTAAGGATTCCATCCATCACCTTGTTGTTTTTGCAACTTTCTAAAAGTGGAATTTTCAAAATTGTAATTTAAAGTATGACTTCACCACAAGTTAGAATTTTTAATTCCAAGTTCAGAGACACCAAACACTAACTGGTTACCTGTTCCCAGTTGGAAATTACACTTATAAAATGTAATACATTGACACCAATGTAATCCTATAGGAAAGGTAGGCCTTGGAGTTGCGAAAAACGAATTTAAGAGTTTTTCATTACCAGGACATGTAAAACCTAAATGTATATGTCCTACTTTTCAAATATATTGCACCCTGCCATCTGGGCTGTACAGAGTATACCCTAGAGGTGACATATGTATAGAAAAGGAGGGTTTGGGCCCAGCAAAATGTTTACTTTGCCAGGTCGAAATGGCAGTTTAAAAACTGCACACATGGAGGCAGATTTACAAGCCCCTTGCGCCACTTTTGCGTCATTTTTAACATGAGAAAAGTGACGCAAAAGTAGCGCAAGGGGCTTGTAAATAAGCCCAATAGGCTGCAATGGCAGGCCGAGACATGTTTAAAGAGCTACTTAAGTGGGTGGCATAATCTGTGCTGCAGACCCACTAGTAGCATTTAATGGTTAGGCCCTGGGCACATGTTCCATTTTACTAGGGAGTTATAAGTAAATTAAATATGCCAATTGGTTATAAGCCAATGTTCACAAGTAGTGTAGTAGAACACGTACAGCAAGTTAAAGAAAATTCCTCAAATTGATGCGTTCTAGCGTGCTTCAAGGGTATTACTTTCTCATCTGAGAGTGTGGTCAATTAAATACGAAGTAGCGTCCCCTGGATTAGGGGGCTTCCCCTTGAGCACAGCCGAAGACCCTCAGTCGACAGAGTTAGGCGTCTGGACTATGTGGTGGCTTGTACTGACAAATAATACGATGAAGGGTACCAACATCAAACTTCGTGTTAATGGGAACTGTGACTCTACCAAAGTCATATATATGTTAAAGTGCCCGTGCGGCTTGGTATACGTCGGCAAGACTGAAAGATAAAAACAAGAATTCATGAACATAAGAGCAATATTCAAACCAGGAATTCTAAATCCGTGGAAGCAGCACATTTTATGGACAACCACCATAACATTAGCAAACTGCAATTTCTTATTTTAGAAATCATCAAGAAAATCAAAGGAAGAGACAACAACAAACTTCTTTTACAGAGAGAAAACTATTGAATCGAATCACTGAACTCATTAAAACCAGACGGCCTCAATGACCGGATGGAATTTTCCTGCTACTTATAATGCGACATAAAACGGACTTATTATCCAACCTGTACAACAATTTCCATTTCCCTCTTTGTCATCCAATCTACAGTTGTTGGAACATCAGGATTCTATATTGTTGTATTGTCCTCTTTTTCTATCATGAAGGTTATCTTCACTAATTCATTGTTTCATTGCACTACGTTTTTAAGAACTACCTTTTCTAGAATTCCTTTTTTCTGCACTGGTACCCTCCTTTACACTCGTTTTCTGTAGTCACACTCCAGATCACCCTTATATTCATCTGATCACATTTGTTACATATTTCAGGTTCATTTCCTGCCTTTCCACATTCTTTTTAGCCCGTTTCCATTTTCATTTTCATACAGCCTATACTACATCACAGTCCCTCACCTAGCAGATTTCACCACCACAACACTGCGCCCACGCCAGTGCATCAACATCATCACGTCACATAGTCCTATTTCTATGCGCACTATCACTTGATCTTAATCAACACCGAACTCCGCGTTTCACACTCGGATTCACAGCGTTCGTGAATATCTGCACACGCCATAAGAAGTGCTCTTTACTAATATTGTCACCTTTCTGGCACCTGTGAATACTACTGACAGCCTTGAGCCTTCACTAGTACACTGATACACGGCATGGCTAACGAGCCGATGGAGCAGGACGTGTGAACCGGGAGCTCCTCACCGACCCTGCTCATTATCCTGACTTAGAGAGCTGTTGCCTCGGATCCGAGGGCTTGTGCTTGGCCCCACTGTGCCTTGGAACGACAGGCTGCATTCCTGGGCGTTTCAAGGCACTCGGAGAGCCGTACTGACCGAGCGAAGCGGAGAGACTGACTCGAGCTCCCCAAGATGGCGTCGGTCGCAACACTGAGGCGATCGTAGCGGAGGCAGTGGAGAAGACATGGCTGGTTCTCCTGTCAGCAACGTGTTCCCTGGGGGCAATAAGTGTCCAACTGCGGACCCAGCATGAACATCGGAGTGCCAAGAGGGACAGAACCCGATGGTTTTGAATTCTTCGGAGAAGGCGAGTTGGATGCCGCGGCAGTTTGCACCACTACCGCTTGGTTGGATGAACGGAAAGTCCGGAGCAGCGGACCGAACTCCCCATCGGAGCTATGTTGGTTGGGGGACGCTAGCACAGACCTCCATTGGGCTTGCAGGCCACCTTTGCTGATTGGATTGGAGTAGGCGGAGCTCGCTGCTATTTCCCGGGTTGCAGTGGTGGGGTGGTGCTTGGCCCCACTGTGCCTGGGGACGGCTGCCTACGTTCCTGGGAGTGTTCGAGCACTCGGAGAGCTGCATTGACCGAGCGGGGCAGAGGGGCTGACTCAGGCTCCCCAAGACGGCGCCGATCGCTCTGCTGAGGCGATCGTAGCGGAGGCCATGAAGAAGACACGGCTGATTCCCCGGTCAGCGACATGTTCCCTGGGGGCATTAAGAGTACTACAGTGGACCCAGCCAGAACGTCGACACCCCAGGAGAGACGGACTCCGATGGTCTTGGATTCGTCCGGAGAGGCAAGTCGGACGCTGCGGCAATCTACATCGCTACCGCCTGGTTGGCCACACAGATCGGCTGGCGCGGCACACCGAGCTCCCCATCGGAGTTGGGGCTGGTTTGGGGGCGCTGGAACGGACCTCCAGCGAGATTGCAGGCCATCACTCGCTGGTTGGATTGGTGTGGGAGGGGCTCACCGCCGTTTCTTGGGTTGCAGTGGGGAGAGACTTTCGCCTTCTGGATCGCTGCAGAACTCCGGTCCGGGGCGGTGTTAGGGACCTACAATCTTCGGGCTCGGATTGGAGTTTGAGGGCCTTGAACCGCGAGTGTGTAACTGACCTGCTGGGGAGCTGCCTGGTGACACTAAACTCCCGAGACCATGGGAAAACCGTGAGGAAAACAGGGGGATGTCCCCCCGGACCCTGAGGACTCAGCATCAGACCGTAGGAAGCAGGATTCCCCTGAACCAGCGTCCGAGACCTTGGTACAGCAACAGGTGGCCCAGATTTTGAAGGCCATAGCAGATACCAGGGACGCTCTACAGCAGGATATTGCGAATGTGGCGGTGGGGCTGGGCCTTCTCCGATCTGAGCATGTCAACTTGGCTGACCGAGTGAAACAGACGGGGGTGACCCTGGGGAACTTAGAGACGACCCAAAAGACGCTGGTTGCCCAGATGGGGGATGTCACACATAGGATTCAAATGCTGGAGAGGAGGGCTGAAGATGCTGAGGGCCGCAATCGCAGAAACAACATACGTGTGATAGGCCTGCCGGAAGGGGTGGAAGGGGCCAATATGATCGACTACCTGGAGGGCTGGCTTCGAGATGTAGTGGCGCCTGAGGGTCTGACGCAATTCTATACCTTGGAGAGAGCTCACAGAGTTCCTGCCCAACCACTGGTGCCGGGGAGACCTCCTAGACCGGTGGTATCCCGCTTGCTCCTCTGGCCCCTACAAGGTGGATAATGGCAAGGTGTCACTGTTCCCTGACTATACTCTCGAAGTTCAGCACCGCCGCGCCTCTTTCTTGGCAATCAAGAAGGCACTGCGCGATGAAGGCCTGCAGTCGTCGCGAATGTTCCTGGCACGCCTGCAGATAATTTTGGATGGCAAAACTCACTTTTGCGAGAACCCTAAGGAAGCATGGGACTGGCTGGAATCTGATAAATCTGGAAGCAGGACAGCGGAGCGCCGCACAAAACCAATTGCGGAGGAACAACGTCCTCGAAGATCGAACCGGAGGAGGCGCCGACGGACTGTCCTGCAGGGGCCTACTGCGTCACAGACAGAGTTGGAGAGATCGGCTGCTTTGCAGGCGGTGTCAAACTACTTCAAGTGCGCCTCTCCCCATCCGTAGGGGACACTGAGTAGGAGAAAGGGTCAGTAGGAACTGACTCGGATGGATCCAATGCAGACTGTGTCGCCCTGCCACATGTTACACCGGGGACAGCTAATGAGATTGTCTGATTGTTTCCCATATTGCCTTCATTGCGAGTCGCTTTTTTTTCCTTCTGTCTGATTTTCCCTCTCCCCTCCTCTTTATTGATATTCGGCCGCCTGGCCATATTGTTGGTATAATGTCAGTTGCTGTACTATTGGGCTGCTGGGGGGATGGACTGGGCTGGCTCTCTCGGAATTGATTACCCTCGGATGTGGAGCTCGATTACTGGTTGGGGTATGGTGCTGCCCTGCTGCCAGAATGTTAATGCAGTATCTTTGGCTCGCAGCCACCTCCCCCTTTTGATCCTCTGTAGCTACTAGAGGATATAATGTGTTCTTAAGTTTGGATGGGAACTAGTGTTTTAGTGCCTGTTCTGGGGCGGGGGAGTTGTTTTTTTGGGGGGGTTTGTTTTGGGGTAGTTGGGGACTCCAGCATGTCCTTTTGGAGAGTACTCTTTGTCATTAGTCTTCGATTGCACCATGGAGTCATTACTTGAATTGAAATGCATTTCATGGAATGTTAGAGGAATTCGTACAATGGTGCAATGCCATAAGGTACATGCATACTTAGTGCGAAGAGGGGTTCAAATTGCTTTTCTCCAAGAAACGCACATCACTCGTCACGAAGGTTTGGCTTTACAGCGCAGATGGAAGGGGCAGCTTTTTTACACTATGTACTCAGCCTTTGCAAGGGGGTCGCTGATCTGGGTTAGAGCAGGAGTCCCTTTCCAGCCCACGCAGCAACTAGTGGATCCCGGAAGGGAGATTTGTGGTGGAAGCAGGCCGTCTCAATGGTAGAGATGTAGCGCTGAGTAGTATTTATGCGCCCAACACAGATCAGTCTGCCTTTTTTAATCACCTATCCGGGAAACTGGCGCCCTATCTAACCGGCCCAGTGATTATGGGGAGGGATTTTAACTCTGTGCCTGATGTTTCCTTGGATCGCTCTCATCCCCCACTCCCTGAAGCACCAATACATAAGTCCTCCAAGCCTAGACGAGATTGGCAGCTTAGATGGGGACTGGTTGACACCTGGCGGGCAAGCACCCGGGAGAACGCGATTACTCTTTCTTTTCATCGCTACTCGAGCTCCATGGGAGACTAGATGCAATACTATGTACATCTGACATACATGCCACAGTAAGACATAGCGAGTATCTCACTAGAACACTGTCAGATCATAATCCATTGCTGCTGCGATTCCACTGGTCCCAGCTGCGCCCCGTGATTCCAACTTGGAGATTGCGCCCAGAGTCCCTGGAAGACCAGGTCTTACAAGAAGCGATTGGGACTGGTATCTCTCAGTACTTTACTGAAAATGTGGGTATGGCATCCTCATCAGTAGTGGAATGGGATGCCTTTAAGGTTGTGGTGAGAGGACTCTGCATTGCTAATATGGTGGGAGTACAGAAGACGTTATTGCAGGATGTAGAAACGTCAGAACAGCATTTGCGTGCAGCAGAGAGAGCCCGGCCTGAGCGTCCTGACGAACAGAGAGAGGTATCAGAGGCTAGGGAAGTGGTAGCGGTGCAAGTGGAAAGGCTGCGCTGACCACAAGAAATACTTGGCGCGCGTGCATGCAGAGCGTGATAAAGCGAGCATGCTGTTATCTTGGTTGGCCAACCCGGCCCGGCGAGGGACGATTATCCTAGAATTAGGTGATCCAATAGGAGATCCCGTTTAAACCCAACAAGGGATTAATGATCTGTTCTTGGATTATTACGCTGACCTTTATCGGAGTAAACTGGAGCTTGATGGGGATGCCATCGGGGAATTCTTAACAGAGGCTGTGCTGCCGCGCCTTGATAAGACGCAAGCTGACCTCCTAGGGCAGGACATAACATTGGGAGAAATTAGGGGAGCGATAAAGCATATGGCGCATAATAAAACACCTGAGACCGATGGTTTGCTGATCGAGTTCTACTCGACCTATATTGATCTTTTGGTCCCTAAGTTAATGACTATTTATAACGAGGCGAAAGGAGTGAGGGTACTACCAATCTCCACCCGCGAGGCTGTCATTATCCCGCTACTAAAACCTTGGAAGTCTCCCTCTGATAAAACGTCCCCTGTCAATGCAAAAAAATCTTGAGCCGGATACTTGAGACACGACTGCTTCCGCATATGGTGAACCTGGTTCATCGCGATCAGGCGGGGTTTATTCCGACTCGGAACACAGCCTCTAATGTGAGGCGTCTACTCCATGTAATGGAGGCCGATTCCTATTTGTCGGACTTAGCTGTCATCCTATCGGTTCACATCGAGAAGGCATTCGATAGTCTAGAGCAGGGGTACTCACAAACTTTCTCTCGGGGGCCAAATTTACAGTGTGGTTTGTGGCCGAGGGCCGCACCTGTGGGGGCGGGGTCAGTGGTGGAGGGGGCGGGGCTAGAGCAACTAAAAAAAATTAACCATGAGGTTGAACACAGACCCCTGCAGCGGACGCATTCGTCCACTGAGCCACCAGACCCAGCATACACACACACACACATATGTATACAGTTCATTGGGGATTTGTCCATCAGAAGAACCGCACTTGAACACAAGCTGCTTTTCCCCACAAGCTTTTATTAGGTATGGTTCGTCGCGCTTGCCTGTAATTATTCACACCTGACTGAGCCCGACGCGTTTCGATGACTCTCTTCCTCAGAGGCTCACACAGTCAGTAGTATGCGCATGAAAGTTCCCCGAGTCCTTGTTTGGCAGTATATCGTACGCAACGTGCTGTCTCATATAGAGCAGCCCATTTGGTCATACGACATACTGCCAAACAGGGACTCTCTCTCTCCCGGTCTCACTCTCTCTCTCCCGGTTTCCCTCTCGCTCTCTGTCTCCCTCTGTCTGTGTCCCTTTGTCTCCCTCCCTCTCTGTCTCCCTCCCTCCCTGTCTCACTCCCTCACTCTCTGTCTCCCTCTCTGTCTCCCCCTTTCTCTGTCTCCCCCTCTCTCTGTCTCCCCCTCCCTCTGTCTCCCTCCCTTTGTCTCCCTCTGTCTCCCTCCATCTCCCTCTGTCTCCCTCCCTTTGTCTCCCTCTCTCTCTCCCTGTTTCCCTCTCTCTCTCCCTGTTTCCCTCTCTCTCTCCCTCTCTCTCTCCCTGTCTCCCTCTCTCTCTCCCTGTCTCCCTCTCTGTCTCCCTGTCTCCCTCTTTCTGTCACCCTGTCTCCCTCTGTGTCCCTCTGTCTCCCTCCCCCTCTCTCTCCCTCCCTCTCTCCCTCCCTCTGCCTCCCTCCCTCTCGGTCTCTCTCTCTCTCTGTCTCCCTCCCTCTCGCTGTCTCCATCCCTCTCTCTCCCTCTGTTCCCTTTCTCTGTCGAGGCTCGTGGGCCCTGGTGAGAGGCATAAGAGATGCCTACGGTGGTGTGCGGCCCGCAGAGGAGAGACTGCTGAAAAAGCAGGTCCTTGCGTTGCTGTTCACTCGTCTTATCTCCCATCGAGTTTTAAGGGCAGAGGATCTGCGAGAGGTTGCTTGGGTAACACAGGCCATCAGGCGCGCAACACCCATTGGACTCAAAGGGCTTCAGCCCCCCCTCCCACCCCCGTCGCGTGTTGCAGCCCGGGATGAGACAGCCTCGCTGCGCACACACAGCCGCACCCGAGCACTTCACAGGTCTTTAAAAGACCATTTGCATGTTAATGAGGCCTCGCTGTTTCACCCCTTCTAAGAGGCCCTGCAACGCCACTCTGCCTATTGCTTAAAGATTCAGGCCCCCCACCCTCCCCCGAAATCAGCTCCACTCTGCCTAAAGCTTAAAGATTCAAGCCCCCCCCTTCCCCCCGCTGCCGAAATTTAGCTCTAGTTGCGCCTCTGCTTGCGAGGCACTGGTTTTGCGGATGCTTCTTTACCCAGTGAATGCGGCCCCCGAGGAATAACAACAAGCGGAATTGCAGTTGATTGCCAACTGTCTGTTGTTTTACACGAGGGCCGCATGGAAAGGGCTGGCGGGCCGCAACTGGCCCGCGGGCCGTACTTTGAGTACCGCTGGTCTAGAGCATATGTCTCCAACCAGTCGATCGCGAGCTACTGGTAGCTCGTCGGCCCCCTTTGAGTAGCTCGCAGCATTATTTTGAGGAAAAACGTAGTTCGAAGTTAATATTCTTACATTTCAACACCTTGCGTTTTTCTCTCCATTGTGAAGATCATTTAGTTTTGTTGCCAGGCCTCTTCGTTATTTATTTTAGCCCAGCAGCGCCATCTGTCCTACGCTGCACGGAACCATGCTCGGAGACACCGTTGTTCCGTGTAGGAACAAACTTGCTTTGGCTTGCCGTTTTTCTAGGGCCTCTGCGATTCAAGAAGAAGCCTTTCCTCGCAGTAGCTGAGCACCGGAGTCTTGGCCTGAGGCAGTGGCTGTGGGACTTGGGCTATGTCTGATAGCAACGCCCAGGACACAGCCTGACTCCTGGCAAAGTCCTGTTATCGAACTCCAGAGAGGAGGATGGGCCTTCCCTCTAGCGATTCCAAGGTACATTATTAGGACTGCAGTAGCTTTTTCAGCAAATGTTGTTTAAAAAGCTGGATTTCCCTTGAGCTTTATTTATGAATGGAACAGGCAGGGCGAGGCATGCTGATTTTCATATCGGTCTCAGTAATAGTCATGCCTTAATTAGTTATTACAGTTAGTGAAGTTGTTAAGTAAAGATAATAAGCATTATTTATTGTGTTGTGTTTCATATAATATTAGCTGAAAGCCTAAAATAGAAAAGTGTAATGTAATTTTGTGTTATTCTAATAAATTAGTGCACTTGCTATGCAAAGATAATAAGCATTATTATTTTCCTATGAATCACGGCAAAAAAAGAATGCTTATTTATCTTTTCATAGCAAGGGCACTAACTGTTACTAGAATAACACCCAACAGCATTACACTTTTCTATTTTAGGCTTTCAGCTACGGTCCTATGAACAATATCAAAATAAAGAATGCTTATTATCTTTCCCTAACACGTGCACTAAGTGTAATAACACATAGCATTCCACTTCTCTATTGTAATGCTTTCAGATCAAATGAGGGTCACAACATCGTTTTACTGTTGTGTTGATGAACAGTCCCATATTGTTTGAGTGATAAGCATTTGCAATGTGAGTGGGTATTAATGTCAGACCTGGAAGGCATTTTGTTTTGTTACCCATATGAAAAATAATTTAGAGAAGGCTAAATCAGGACAGGGAGTCACAATTATTATGCTCAAAGGTACTTAGAATACTTACAACAAACTAAGACATTTTTATGATTTAAAACAATTTTATAACTGCTTTAAGGCGGGAAAGACAATCATAGACTCTCTATTCCAGAATATAATCTCTGCTAGACCCTTTATTCTCATTAAATTCTGTAATGTGTCACTTCAGATATGAAGCTTAGGATTGTTGGTAAACAGCTCAGTAAATTGATAAAATGTGGGCAACTTCTTCAGAATTGCTTCCTAAAGCTACTAGATTACACTGCATTAGAGAACATCATGCAATACCATGTTGAGATTGATTTTCCTATTTGTTTTTTATTTGAGCTGAATTTTAATTATTATTTTGGTGATCATTGATAATTAAAAGTTCTTGAAGCATGGTGACAACAAATCTGGTGAAAATCATAATTGTTTCTAACTAGGGAACTCTAAGTATTTGGATCAAACATAGTATCTGGCTCCTTGGAAATTAGGCTTAAAGTCAACGAAGCTGGGCGGGGCAGTTTGGGAAAAATGCACAAGTTGCTTGGCCTATAGTAGCTCAAGATGATTTTCATTGATCAGAAGTAGCTCTCACTGCAAAAAAGGTTGGAGACACCTGGTCTAGAGTGGCCGTACTTTTTCCAAGTTATGAGTAGTTTTGGCCTTGGCGACGCCTTTGTGGCCTGGACGGCGATCTTGTATAAATCATCTACGGCTCGGGTTCGGACGGGGGCCCTGATCTCGGCCGCTTGTGCGGTGGGCCGCGGGATGCGACAGGGGTGCCCGCTCTCCCCGCTGCTGTTTGCCTTGGCCATAGAGCCCTTGGCGGCCCAGGCCAGGCTAGGGCGGCGATACACGGGACTTGACGTCCGTGGCACTATGCAACATATATCGCTTTATGCCGATGACCTGCTTATGTTTCTAGCAAATGCGACTTATGCCCTCGCTGGTGCCAAGGGCTTGCTTCAGGACTTTGGAACGGTCTCGGGCCTCAAGGTGAAGTGGGCGAAGTCCTGTCTGTTCCAAGTGGCTCCGACGGACGGGGTCCTTCCTTTACTCACGGGATAAAGTGGGAATACCGGTGTTTATCGTACCTTGAGACCCACATTTATCATACACCATCTGACCTGTTAGCCGGTAGCCTAGATTTCTGGGGTACTCTGCCTATTTCGGTGTCTGGTCGAGTGGCGCTCCTCAAATTGGTGGCTCTCCCTTGGTTGTTGTACTACTTTCAGTTGTTGCCAGTCTGGAATCCGGCGTCATTCTTTAAACAGATCCAATCACTGATTACAGGGTTTATCTGGGCGACTGGCAGGCGGCGAGTTGCACTTAAAATTCTGATGCGCCCGAAAGCCGATGGAGGGCTCGCGGTCCCTGACTTTGAGACATATTACCTGGCGGCTCCCCTGCAGTGGCTTACCCAAGCAGTGGCGCTGGAGTTTCGGGGTCCGGCTGAGCATAGTGGAAGGGGGATCTCGAGACATGTATTATCATCTATTATCCTCCAACAGTCGTTGCGACTCAGGACGCTCACTAGTGAGGTCTGGTCGTTGAGGCTATGTTGGAATCGAAGTCAGCGACGAGCTATGATTGAGCGGCCCTATTCCCCGGAGATACCCTTAACTATGTGCACTGTATTCCCACATGGAGGGGATTGGGCTGCATTATTTGAGTGGGAGACAAAGGGATTACACATGTTAGGGGATTTGGATGAATATGGCGGCCTCCTCCCATTTCAAGCTTTACAAGACAGATATGACCTCCCCGGTGGGGATTTTTTGCTCCATTCGGCACTTGTCTCGGCCATACGAAAGCATGGCA
This sequence comes from Triturus cristatus, assembly GCF_964204655.1. Lineage (NCBI taxonomy): Eukaryota > Metazoa > Chordata > Amphibia > Caudata > Salamandridae > Triturus > Triturus cristatus. The sequence continues at coordinate 345,542,323 of NC_140588.1, read as the reverse complement.
GGAGGGGTTATCGGAACCACAGACGTCCATGGCTTGTCAATATGTTGTAATGGCGGCGGGAACCTTTAAGACAGTTACTTGCTTGTATAGACGTGTGAAAGGTGAGGTGTTGATGCCATTGCCGGAACTGCGACAGAAGTGGGAAGCGGACCTCGGTAAAGAGATCCCAGAGAAAATATGGGCTGAGGTGGTTAAGAGGGCGTGGAAAAGCACTAGAAACGCCTGTTTCCAGTTGGTCCACTTCTTAATAATACATAGGGCGTATCTCACCCCAGCCAAGCTAAATAAATATTTCAATACAGACTCTGCGAGGTGCACACGATGTAATTTGGAGGGGGAGGAGTTCTGTCATATGATGTGGAACTGTCCGCAATTAGTGATGTACTGGGATGAGGTAGTTGCATTGCTGTGCGAGATCACTAACAGGGAGATTGTGCCCGACATAGGTACTTGTCTGCTCCACTGGTTCCCCCATACATCCAAAACAAAAGTTACGAACAAATTCCTAGACTTAGGGCTGTTGTTAGCCAAGAGGGACATTACGGCACACTGGAAGGCTGCACGGGGTTTCCAGTGTCCAGTGATGGAAAACGGAATTACTCAAATGGGCAGCGAGAGTACAGTTAGGTTCCAGCTCGCTAGTCGAGTGAATAGAGATAAAGCCTTGGATGCCGCGAGGGCCTGGGAAGCTTTAGTAGTTTTATTGCAAGCACCAGAAATACATCTGGATGAAAATTCTGCAGCGAGTACCCAGACAGTTTCACCTTGAATTATTTTTACTCTGTTAGGCTGTCCGCACCTGGGGTAGTAATGAATGTGTCGCTTAATGGGGGAGTAATGTTTCTTACTGTATCTAACATGCTGCCAGTTCTGTATAATGCTAAACCCTATTTTGATGCTCTTGAACTGTTCGTTCTATGGGACACGCCGGGGGTGGGGGTGGGATAAGAGGGTGGTGTGTCTTGGTTTTGTTTATTTTGCTATACCTTGCTTGATGGTTGCAGAAGGGTTCTTCGGATTCTAGTTGGTCACAGACCCCTACTGGTCGGACCAGTTTCCCAATTATTTCCTATGTATAAGGGTGCCTCTTATAAGAGACTGATGTTTATGTTCCCCTTTCATGTGATGGGGCAGGTTAAATGGAACTGTAATTGAAAATTACTGACTGCCGGAGAACTACTGCTGACCTTTGACTCCTGTATACGGTTATTATTTTGTTTGAAAATTCAATAAAATATATTTAAAAAAAAGAAAACTAGTACACTGATACACTTCAGGTCAATATTGTTGGACCCTTCACGTTCACCGTTGCTTTTTTAATCACTGGACACACAACCTTTTCTAGCCGCATGCTTGTCTCCAATATTTTGACATTTCTATAGTTACTTAAACACGAGCAGACAATGGGGCATATCAACAAGCAGGCGATAAAAAATTATCGCCGCTTTTGCGGCCGTTATAGGCCGAAAAGCGGCGATAATTTTATCACCTAATCAGCAAGGCCACGCTAACGCGTGAAACTTTGCTTTAGCGTCAGGATTCCTAACGCCCAGCTTTGCATCTCTAATGAGATGCAAAGTGGGCGTTCCTGACCTGGCATGACAGGAGAAATGTCGCTAAGCGACATTTCTCCTATCAGCAAGCCTAACGCTATGAAGCATAGCGTCAGGAAAAGTAGCAATAACACCTGTTATCGCTACTTTCCTAACACCTGCTTCAGGACTGACTTAGCCATGATATACTATGGAAGGTGGATATCATGACTAAGTTTGTGAGTCCCTATCAACAAGCTAACGTGAGATTATCGCTGGGTTTCCAGCGATAATCTCACGTTAGCCAGTTAGTGCTAGGATTTTTATCGCTGATGAGATAAGCGTTGCTAATAGCACGCTATCTCAGCGATAAAAATCGGCGCTAGCCGGCGATAATTATCCGAGCGCTAAGTGCGCTCAGCGATAATTATCGCCGGTTGTTGTTGATATGCCCAGCACTCGTATTAATCAAAGTTTCAAAACAGTTATGACGTGTAAGTCAGAAACAACAATAGCAATAAGATTCTTGTGCGAGGTTTGGTTTTCCTTGTTCTTTATTTTCAAGGCGACATCCTAGTCACAGCCAACACGTGTTTCGTCGTGTAGGGGCATTAACCCACGACTTCCTCAAGGCTGTGTGAATTAAAAGACAATACATACCATAAGGTATTGTCAACTTCTGAAAGATAGATCATTTAAGGTGGCATTGTGCATTACCTCTTAAGTTGTTACACAGAGGATTCCCATGCAGTGAACCAGTTCTACAAAATTACAAGAACAGGAATCTATTGTCAAATCCGAAGTGAATAGACGCAAAAATTGGATACATACAGGTAAACATATGGAAAGAAGTGTACTCAAGTAAAGAGATCGAAAAAATTATTTAGAATTAGGTATCCAATAGAGCTAGCGACCAAAAGAAAATGGAGAGAAACGGAAGGGCGTGCAGAAAAACGACGTGATCAGGTCTCGTCTAATAATAGAATCGATTACTGTGGTGCTGGTCGTGTCTCACGTGAAAGTGACTGAGTAAAATTGCAATCAATGTATCGACAAAAACGTGATCCGGTCCCGCCTGGTGAGAAATTCAGTTGCTCGGGTGCTAGTTGTGATTTTCGTGAAGGTGACTAGGTGTTGAGCAACACCGCATGCCCATAATAGTGAGTCCACTCCTAACGAGGACATAAGTCAAGGATAGTTACCTATTTTCTATTCAATTGGTACCTCTAGTATAGGGAAACATAATCAAAGCGCAAGTACATTAGTAGTCTAATATGCGAACTATATAATATTATCTTAGGTATGTGTCCATAAATTGAACCTACTTAATATGTGGTTAAAATTCCAGACCACATAGGGGTCAAATCCACGACTGGAATATTCAAAATTTCTTCGTTCCTTAGCCAGTAAAGCGTAAGTATTGCGCTGAGCTGTAAAGAGTAAATGCGCCGATCAGTGCTGCTTGGCTAGGAGTATATACTCAAATGTATCTCAACATCTAATACTGTTATATCACAGTTAAATACCAAAGATATCACAGTAAGCTCACAAATATCTATCCTCAAATGTTGTCTACAGTCACCCGATCCCAACATGATTCAGCGTATTCTATTGTTATGGTTCCAAGGAAAAAATCCAGTCTGGATTCTTACTATCTATCAACTTTTCCCTGTTTCGGTATTTGCCAAATAAAATCAAGGTCTCCAATCCCTAACATTATCTATGAACACACCCTTTCAAATTAGTATAATCTTACCCAATTAGTCAGTTGGTTTCATGTTATCTTTTCAATTCCCATCTAAAAGTGTCCGGCGAGCCGAGTGCAGCTGTCCGTGGATTTCGATTTCTCCGAAGTGACGAGTGAACCCTGGTGAATATACTTCCGGGTCACGTAGAACGTCTTGCGTCTTAGCAATAAAAATAGAAACAAGACTTCGCCGAGTCAAGCGGACCAAATGACTGTACCTACGTTAATACTTACAACGGGATACATGCGATCCCCAAATATTAGAATTCTTTCGATTAAACTCATATTCATTTAGCCTGGACAATCCCATCTTTTTGGAATTTAAGAGAGAGCTCTAATTGAACGCCCTGTCTCCTATTGCCAATGTGGGTTCTAATTGTCATCAAGCAGAATACAATGCCTCCGAATCCAGTATGCGTGCAAGTGTATCATGGCCAATTTATATTCAGTGTATGAAGGACAGCATGCTTCTTGTCCTTAAATGTATCCGTAGTTCAAAAAACCGGCGCCATGCATGAATTTTCGAGTAAGTTTTGTAAATAAAGTGAAATGTTCCTATTTGAGCCGTTGTGTTTCGATTCCAATATCAATTGTGTCTCCCTCATTCTCTCCATTAGTTAAGGTCTTACAACAAAGGTGTAAAATGTTTCAAAACAATGAAACGAGTTGTAATTCGAACGGTTGTACATTCCTTAAGACATAGACATTGTGAAACAGATTGAAAGCGATTAATAAGCTTGCTTCATCTAATATTGAACCATATCGTGATCATTACATCCATCAATATACATTGTTGCTGTCATCATTTCGTCCTAATAGCTGAAACTACTTGTCTACATTGGGAACATAAGGAAATTCACATGAGAGGGTATGTATATTACCTGCCCAAAAAGTAATGAAGCTCATGGTCAATATTCAAGCCACATTCTGTGCTCCTCAATTTTAAAATCCACAATGCTTCCTTGCGTCTCAGTGTTAGTTCTCGGTTCCCACCCCTCGGGTGTTTAGGTATATGGTCAATGCCATAAAATTCAAAGCTCTTAGTCAATGTTTGTTCTGAGCAGATGGATGTGTGTGCCGCTATGGGATATCTCATGTCACCACTCTTTACTGCTCGTATATGTTCCCCAATTCTGTTTCTTAAAGGTCTGATCGTGCTCCCAATATATCTCTTCCCACATTTACATGTAATGGCATAGATCACAAATTTGGTCAGACATGTGATATTGTGTCTGATTTTGAATGTCTTCCCACCCGGTCCTTGAAATTCAGTGATCCTTGGAAGCGCCCATTTGCAAGCCATGCAACGGCCGCAGCCATAAAAACCAATCGAGTGTTGTGACAGCCAGTTGTCAACTTGTTTAGGTATTGGGTAGCTGGGGCTCAGGATATTTCTAAGTGTAAAGCCTCGTCTGTAGGTGATATCTGGTCTGTTGGCAATTACTTCATCTAAGGTTTTATCTGCCCTCAGTAGATGCCAGTGTTTGTTAAGGCTTTTCTTGAGGATCCCTGACCAATTGTTAAAACTTGTGACCAAACGTATCTTGTCCTCATCTTTTTCTTGTGTAGATCGATCTTTCAAAGTATCTATTCTTTTGACTGTCTCAATCCTCTTCTCTGCCCTTCTTAGGGTCTCATGGTCATAGCCTCTGCTCCTGAATCTAGTTATGGTTCTCTTTTTGTGTTGTTCAAAATCAGTGTCTGTGCTGCAATTCCGTCTCACCCTTATCAGTTCACCATAAGGGATGGACCTGATTTGATGTGGTGGATGTGAGCTGGATGCGTGTAGTAGGGAATTGCAGGCTGTTTGTTTTCTGAACAGTCTACTTTGTAAACATTTGTTTTCTACATAGAACTCTATGTCTAGAAATGAGATCTTATCCTTGCTTTGTTCAGTTGTGAATTGAATATTATGATCGTTTGAGTTGAGGTGTTTGATAAAATCAGTGAGTTTGGTCTGGGATCCTGTCCAAATCATAAGACAGTCATCTATATACTTCCCCCAGTATAGTATCGAATCGTTCCATTGTGTACCCGATGGGCCCCAGATCCTCGTCGCCTCGAACCACCCCATGAAGAGATTCGCATACGAGGGAGAAAATCTGGAACCCATAGCCACACCCTGCTTTTGTCTGTACCATCTGTCCTGAAATAGAAATACATTGTTGTCCAGAAGTATTGCCACCATCTCCATTAACATTTCGGTGTGTTCCCAGGTATTTGCTGCCCTGTTATTCAGCATTCTTCTGACGGCCATCATCCCTCCCTCCCTCTTGATGCTGGTGTATAAAGCTGTAACATCAAGGGTCACCAATGTCATACCCTCTTCCCAGTTGAAGTCGGCTAGGGTGCTGAGGATATGCTTGGTGTCTCTTATATAAGATGGGAGGTTCACCACCATGGGTTTTAGAAAAGTGTCTACGTACTCAGACATACGTTCAGTTGGACCCCCAATTCCCGATATAATAGGTCTTCCTGGGGGGAATGCTGCATTCTTGTGAATTTTTGGTAGTGTGTACAGGCATGGGAATCTCGGCCTGTCTACCTTTAAAAATGTCAATTCATTCTCATCAAGTAAGCCCTGTCCATGCCAGCGTTTTAAATGTGAGTTAATGTATTCCGTAAGGGTCCATATGGGGTTGGTCTGTATGGGCTCGTAACATTCTATATCAGCTAGTTGTGAGTATATCTCGTTGTTGTAGTCTATACTTCGCATGATTACCATGTTCCCACCCTTGTCGGCTTCACGTATAATGATGTCGTTATTATCACTCAGTTCCTTAAGAGCAGCCCGTTCTTTAGCAGTTAAATTGTCTGTTTTGGAGTTGAATACTGTGTTTCTATCCTCATGTCTGTCCAAGTCAGCCAGGACCAATCTATGAAAAATGTCTACATTATTACCAGTAGTCAGCGTTGGTGTCCATTTGGACTTTTCTTTTAGATTACTGGAAATACTGTAATCAGTGGTGATCTCTAAATTTCTCATGACAGAATCTGTAGTAATTGCTTCATCTTCACTCTCAGTAATGGATAGCAGCAATCTCGTGTCTAGAATATCCTGTATTGAATTTTCATTCAATGTGGACATACCCAAATTTTTGTTCATGCTTTTATTCACAACATTAGTAGAACCAAAGTGTTTTTTCAATTTCATGCGTCTGACAAACTTGAACAAAGAAACAAAGAACAAAGAAAAGTCCAAATGGACACCAACGCTGACTACTGGTAATAATGTAGACATTTTTCATAGATTGGTCCTGGCTGACTTGGACAGACATGAGGATAGAAACACAGTATTCAACTCCAAAACAGACAATTTAACTGCTAAAGAACGGGCTGCTCTTAAGGAACTGAGTGATAATAACGACATCATTATACGTGAAGCCGACAAGGGTGGGAACATGGTAATCATGCGAAGTATAGACTACAACAACAAGATATACTCACAACTAGCTGATATAGAATGTTACGAGCCCATACAGACCAACCCCATATGGACCCTTACGGAATACATTAACTCACATTTAAAACGCTGGCATGGACAGGGCTTACTTGATGAGAATGAATTGACATTTTTAAAGGTAGACAGGCCGAGATTCCCATGCCTGTACACACTACCAAAAATTCACAAGAATGCAGCATTCCCCCCAGGAAGACCTATTATATCGGGAATTGGGGGTCCAACTGAACGTATGTCTGAGTACGTAGACACTTTTCTAAAACCCATGGTGGTGAACCTCCCATCTTATATAAGAGACACCAAGCATATCCTCAGCACCCTAGCCGACTTCAACTGGGAAGAGGGTATGACATTGGTGACCCTTGATGTTACAGCTTTATACACCAGCATCAAGAGGGAGGGAGGGATGATGGCCGTCAGAAGAATGCTGAATAACAGGGCAGCAAATACCTGGGAACACACCGAAATGTTAATGGAGATGGTGGCAATACTTCTGGACAACAATGTATTTCTATTTCAGGACAGATGGTACAGACAAAAGCAGGGTGTGGCTATGGGTTCCAGATTTTCTCCCTCGTATGCGAATCTCTTCATGGGGTGGTTCGAGGCGACGAGGATCTGGGGCCCATCGGGTACACAATGGAACGATTCGATACTATACTGGGGGAGGTATATAGATGACTGTCTTATGATTTGGACAGGATCCCAGACCAAACTCACTGATTTTATCAAACACCTCAACTCAAACGATCATAATATTCAATTCACAACTGAACAAAGCAAGGATAAGATCTCATTTCTAGACATAGAGTTCTATGTAGAAAACAAATGTTTACAAAGTAGACTGTTCAGAAAACAAACAGCCTGCAATTCCCTACTACACGCATCCAGCTCACATCCACCACATCAAATCAGGTCCATCCCTTATGGTGAACTGATAAGGGTGAGACGGAATTGCAGCACAGACACTGATTTTGAACAACACAAAAAGAGAACCATAACTAGATTCAGGAGCAGAGGCTATGACCATGAGACCCTAAGAAGGGCAGAGAAGAGGATTGAGACAGTCAAAAGAATAGATACTTTGAAAGATCGATCTACACAAGAAAAAGATGAGGACAAGATACGTTTGGTCACAAGTTTTAACAATTGGTCAGGGATCCTCAAGAAAAGCCTTAACAAACACTGGCATCTACTGAGGGCAGATAAAACCTTAGATGAAGTAATTGCCAACAGACCAGATATCACCTACAGACGAGGCTTTACACTTAGAAATATCCTGAGCCCCAGCTACCCAATACCTAAACAAGTTGACAACTGGCTGTCACAACACTCGATTGGTTTTTATGGCTGCGGCCGTTGCATGGCTTGCAAATGGGCGCTTCCAAGGATCACTGAATTTCAAGGACCGGGTGGGAAGACATTCAAAATCAGACACAATATCACATGTCTGACCAAATTTGTGATCTATGCCATTACATGTAAATGTGGGAAGAGATATATTGGGAGCACGATCAGACCTTTAAGAAACAGAATTGGGGAACATATACGAGCAGTAAAGAGTGGTGACATGAGATATCCCATAGCGGCACACACATCCATCTGCTCAGAACAAACATTGACTAAGAGCTTTGAATTTTATGGCATTGACCATATACCTAAACACCCGAGGGGTGGGAACCGAGAACTAACACTGAGACGCAAGGAAGCATTGTGGATTTTAAAATTGAGGAGCACAGAATGTGGCTTGAATATTGACCATGAGCTTCATTACTTTTTGGGCAGGTAATATACATACCCTCTCATGTGAATTTCCTTATGTTCCCAATGTAGACAAGTAGTTTCAGCTATTAGGACGAAATGATGACAGCAACAATGTATATTGATGGATGTAATGATCACGATATGGTTCAATATTAGATGAAGCAAGCTTATTAATCGCTTTCAATCTGTTTCACAATGTCTATGTCTTAAGGAATGTACAACCGTTCGAATTACAACTCGTTTCATTGTTTTGAAACATTTTACACCTTTGTTGTAAGACCTTAACTAATGGAGAGAATGAGGGAGACACAATTGATATTGGAATCGAAACACAACGGCTCAAATAGGAACATTTCACTTTATTTACAAAACTTACTCGAAAATTCATGCATGGCGCCGGTTTTTTGAACTACGGATACATTTAAGGACAAGAAGCATGCTGTCCTTCATACACTGAATATAAATTGGCCATGATACACTTGCACGCATACTGGATTCGGAGGCATTGTATTCTGCTTGATGACAATTAGAACCCACATTGGCAATAGGAGACAGGGCGTTCAATTAGAGCTCTCTCTTAAATTCCAAAAAGATGGGATTGTCCAGGCTAAATGAATATGAGTTTAATCGAAAGAATTCTAATATTTGGGGATCGCATGTATCCCGTTGTAAGTATTAACGTAGGTACAGTCATTTGGTCCGCTTGACTCGGCGAAGTCTTGTTTCTATTTTTATTGCTAAGACGCAAGACGTTCTACGTGACCCGGAAGTATATTCACCAGGGTTCACTCGTCACTTCGGAGAAATCGAAATCCACGGACAGCTGCACTCGGCTCGCCGGACACTTTTAGATGGGAATTGAAAAGATAACATGAAACCAACTGACTAATTGGGTAAGATTATACTAATTTGAAAGGGTGTGTTCATAGATAATGTTAGGGATTGGAGACCTTGATTTTATTTGGCAAATACCGAAACAGGGAAAAGTTGATAGATAGTAAGAATCCAGACTGGATTTTTTCCTTGGAACCATAACAATAGAATACGCTGAATCATGTTGGGATCGGGTGACTGTAGACAACATTTGAGGATAGATATTTGTGAGCTTACTGTGATATCTTTGGTATTTAACTGTGATATAACAGTATTAGATGTTGAGATACATTTGAGTATATACTCCTAGCCAAGCAGCACTGATCGGCGCATTTACTCTTTACAGCTCAGCGCAATACTTACGCTTTACTGGCTAAGGAACGAAGAAATTTTGAATATTCCAGTCGTGGATTTGACCCCTATGTGGTCTGGAATTTTAACCACATATTAAGTAGGTTCAATTTATGGACACATACCTAAGATAATATTATATAGTTCGCATATTAGACTACTAATGTACTTGCGCTTTGATTATGTTTCCCTATACTAGAGGTACCAATTGAATAGAAAATAGGTAACTATCCTTGACTTATGTCCTCGTTAGGAGTGGACTCACTATTATGGGCATGCGGTGTTGCTCAACACCTAGTCACCTTCACGAAAATCACAACTAGCACCCGAGCAACTGAATTTCTCACCAGGCGGGACCGGATCACGTTTTTGTCGATACATTGATTGCAATTTTACTCAGTCACTTTCACGTGAGACACGACCAGCACCACAGTAATCGATTCTATTATTAGACGAGACCTGATCACGTCGTTTTTCTGCACGCCCTTCCGTTTCTCTCCATTTTCTTTTGGTCGCTAGCTCTATTGGATACCTAATTCTAAATAATTTTTTCGATCTCTTTACTTGAGTACACTTCTTTCCATATGTTTACCTGTATGTATCCAATTTTTGCGTCTATTCACTTCGGATTTGACAATAGATTCCTGTTCTTGTAATTTTGTAGAACTGGTTCACTGCATGGGAATCCTCTGTGTAACAACTTAAGAGGTAATGCACAATGCCACCTTAAATGATCTATCTTTCAGAAGTTGACAATACCTTATGGTATGTATTGTCTTTTAATTCACACAGCCTTGAGGAAGTCGTGGGTTAATGCCCCTACACGACGAAACACGTGTTGGCTGTGACTAGGATGTCGCCTTGAAAATAAAGAACAAGGAAAACCAAACCTCGCACAAGAATCTTATTGCTATTGTTGTTTCTGACTTACACGTCATAACTGTTTTGAAACTTTGATTAATACGAGTGCTGGGGATTTGTTGAACTGTTACGTAGAGCTTTTGCTCTTCTGTGTAGAGTTGGTGGTTTCTCTATACCTTACAGCACCGTCAGATTAAGTGTATGATATTTTACAAATGTGAATTTCCCTTTGAGCGCCTAGGACACCTATGATCAATACCACTATCTTTAACTAGTTGTTGATATGCCCCTTTGTTCACTATTTCTAGTTTTCTTCTACCTATTTCATTTATCTGTTTCTACCATTTGTACCCTTGTGTAAAGAATAAGCTTGAAATACGTTGTCGACTGATGTATTGGTATGTTCCCGATCTGGCACATTATTCACATTGATGGGTTTATCATACTCGTAACTTGGCTAATTGACGCTTTTCATTTCGCCACTGTTTTAAACACGCACGCTTTTTTTATTTAGCAATGGATGTTTAACTAGCTTATGCTTCATATATCTTTTCTTATTAATGTTCACTGTCCTGATACATCGGAGATAGCTTTTTGAACTTTGGAGCACCAACTTTCAAAGCACCTCGATTCCTCACTTTCATCGTCATACAGCTTTGTCACTAAACCTGATATATATACGTGGAGGCAGACATTTTTATCGGTTCACTCTACCATATAACTTCCAGCCATTACAATACTAAAGAAACCCGGGATTATTCTCCGGTTATTTCCTTTACTTTAGATGCTAATCCTTCACTTTGAATTAACTTCTCTTTATCTTTCAGGTTTTTTTTGTCCATCTAGCTTTACTTAGATTAAGAGAATCTTTCTATCATCACCATTTTGATATATAGGCAATCACGGTGGCGGGTTACTATGTTATTTTTCTGAAAGGAGTGGTTTCTTCATGTTTCTCTTAATATGCTCATTTTTACAGACTTTCTCCCCTGATGAAGGGCCTTGTTGATGCCCGAAATGCATCGGGAGACTTGTTTCAAATGATGAGAAATTCTATCATCCATCCCTAATGCATCTGTATTTGATATGAAGGATGTAATATCAATACAAGAAACAAGCTACATCATGAGATAAACTCACAGAAGACTTGGCATTATTTGTCATTACAAGCCACCACATAGCCCAGCATCCTCACTCAGTCGACTGAGGGTCTTCGGCTGTGCTCAAGGGGATGCCCCCTAATCCAGGGGACGCTACTTCGGATATAAGCCAATGTTACCATGTTTGAAGCAGAGCGCACTAGCACTTTAGCACATGTTAGCAGTGGTAAAGTGTGCAGAGTCTTAGTGTCCGCAAAAAGAGGAGGTCTGAAGGCAAAACGTTAGGGGGAAACCACACCAATGGTGGCAGGTCTAACACATATAACTGGTGAATTTCACTTGTTTTCCACGTTTGAACCAGGAACATGACTCAATTAAACTGTGTTTTTTCACTGGAAAATATATATACAGACTAAGAAAACAGAGTTAAAGGTTAGTAATAGTTCAGCAAACACAAAACCAAGAAAGCCCTGACATTCGCCAGTTATGGTGAGCAACGCACAAACACACCATAACTCACACGTCATGTGACACATCATTTTCTACAATCTGTTTTCACTTGGCCACACATCTAATTTCTGGATCCTGGGAAATATGAACACTTTTCCGCTGTCTTAAATAAAACTGCAAAGGCCAGCCCCTGAATCTGGGATAAAATGCAAACCCTTACATCCTCGTTAGCTGGACATCAGAAAATCTTTGATCGAGAGGGCTAAGAAATCAATCATTCCCACAGCTAGAAGAAAACCCCAAAATCAAGCCCTAAAGCTATCCTTCCAGAACATGGCATGGTGGTTACTCAGGACTGAAAGGCCCAGATTTTCAAATCCCCTGTTTCACAGTCTTTACGTCAGTATATATATAAGGACCCCCTGCTACTTATAGCTATTCACAGAGCAGGAAAATACAATTGTACATAGCAAATCCCTAGGCAACTATTATTCTACTTAGCATTATGTAACATAATAGCTAGATGATAATGAAAAAAGCTAAGTGATCACATGAAGCGACTTATAAAAAACATTTATTCATGCAAATTGTCTAAAAACCCATGATGTATCATGCCTGTACTGTTACATGGCGAGTTTAAAAACACCACCCATCATAATTTCAATGTCTCTCAATTCAAAACAATCCTAGAAACTTGATTTCATCTTTATAATATCGGCATATGAATTGTTATTAGAATAATATTAAGAAATTGATAATCAAATCATAAAGAACACCTTAAAATCAAGTCATGACAGTGTCAACAATGAGTCTCTGAAAGTTTGTCAGAACTAGAATGTATATAATCAAAAACAGAGAAAATGGTTTAGTGATACAGTTATCCATGAACTAATAATGAAGAAGATTAAGGGTAAAAAAGAAAAGAAGAACAGGTGAAAAGTCCAAAGAACCCTTACCTAAATACGTGTCATTCTCCATGTTATGGAGAACACAGAAAGTCAATATGCCCTATCGGCTAGACAAATCATATGTCCTATCGGCTAGACCGATCTAGAATGTATTCTACCCTAAATGAGCGTATTCACCCGGGCCTTCTTTTCTTTTGTTTTTCTTTTTCTTTATTATGTAGGGTTACACAGTATTTCTGTGCTCCTCATAACATGTAGAATGACACGTATTTCGGTGATGGTACAAGGCTCTGTGGACTTTTTATCTGTTTTTATTTTCTTTTCTACACTCAATCCTTTGCATTATTAGTTTGGTTAAAGGCACAGGGTTCTTCAGACTTTTCACCCGTTTTTATTTTTTTACCCTTATTCTTCTTCATTGTTAGTTTGGTTAAAGGCAAAGTGTGCACTTTTGTTTTTAGATACGTTGCACTTGTGGCTATCCTGATGAAGGCGTTTGGGTCACCGAAACATGCGCAGACCCGATTCCACAAAGATCCATCCACGATCAAAGCCACGTCCTTGTCTCTCACATTGGATAACTACCTATCACTAAACACTTTTCTGTTTTTGATTCTATATACATTCTATTTCTGTCAAACTTTCAGACTCATTGTTGACACTGTCATGACTTGATTTTAAGGTGTTCTTTATGATTTGATTATCAATTTCTTAGTAATATTCTTATATCAATTCATATGTCAATATTATGTACATGAAATTAAGTTTCTAGGATTGTTTTGTATTGAGAGACATTGAGATTATGAATGATGGTGCTTTTAAACTCGCCATGTAACAGTACAGGCATGATACATCATGGGTTTTTAGACAATTTGTATGAATAAAAGTTTATTATAAGTCAATTCATGTGATCACTTAGCCTGTTTCATTATCATCTAGCAATTATGTTACATAATGCTAAGGGGCCGATTCCGATCCGGGTCGGAAGGGCACCAAACGCGATCCGGCTGGAAAAACTACGAGCCGTACGCGTGTTTTCCGCCCGACTCGTACAGCTGTACAAGCGAGCAAGTACGATGCGAGCTACGTGAAATTCACCGACCGAGTCGTTTCCGAGTCCGAACCGCTCTGTACGTCTCGGTCGTAAGCTAACCGTGGCGTGCAATGGATGCGATTTATGACCGAGCCAGTACGATGCACGCGTCAGACAGCCTGTGCGAGCCGTAGTGTCCGGCTCGCAAAACGCCCAGGTGGTTGCCTTTGGGGGTCCGCGTCGGACCCCCTGTCACCCGCAGCCCTACGACTCAGACACAGGGGGAGACTCAAGGGTCCCCCCAACACAGGCATGTACGGTGCGGATGGCACCGATGCGTACCCACTGTATGGGGCACCCTTGCACGAGACGTACCCATTCAGTCAATGGGAGCCCATGTACGCGTCATACGACCGGCTCCCATTGACTTCTATGGGAGTCCGACCGAACCGAGTCCGGCAGCATACAGTCGCATCGTACTCGCTCGGTCGGCCTGCAGGACTCCAGCTCGGTCAGAAAACACTCCGGATCCGGCTCGGTCGGAGTGCTTTCCGACCCAGATCGGAATCGGCACCTCTGTAGAAAAATAGTTGCCTAGGTATTTGTTATGTACAATCACAGTCTTTACATTGCCTGATCCTTTAAAAAAGAAAATTATACAGCATTGTTCAGATTTTTGCGATTGGTCTGTAACTCCCAAAAATCTTTGTGTACTATGCTAAGTAAATCAGGGGAGGGTGCTTTACGGTGTCCACATTGAGTGCCTTATTTATGAGGCCTTTAAGGTGCCATTGCGTCACTTTTTGTGACGCTGCGGCGACATATGAAAAATAAACCACACCACCATATTTACAAAGTGACGCATCTAGGCAGATGCGTCACTTTGTAAACCCCTGCCCTACATTATACCTGCAACAGGTATAATCTATGCAGGGTGGGCGTTCTGGCGCAGAAAAGGCTTGTAGAAGTGTTGCAGTGAAATCTATGATATTTCACTGCAACACATCTACGGCCTCACTGCCTCAAATCCGAGTGATGCAGACCTTTTCACATGAGGCTTGCACCATGTGAAATGACACATTGCTGGATTTTTGTGCTGACAGATGCGTCAGGAATCCTTGCAACATGGAGCGCCATACAGTAAAAATGGCGCATCCATTGTGTCGCAAGGAGGGCGCACTGAAAAGTGTTGCATCGCTGTTTTACCGCAGCGATGCAAAACTTTTCATAAATGAGGCCCTCAACCTTTTAAGACACGTTTGGATGCCCAAGTACAGAAAATTATATTTCTCCATATTCTGTAGGTGGTGGGTAGAGATGCAGGGCATTAGAGTTAGCTTAGTTGATCCCTCATTAACCAGTGCTTGAAATGGAAAAATATAAGTGAAGGTACTCTGTACCAGAGTACCTGCTGTTTCCGAGAAGTGCCGGTACTCTCCAATTAAAAGTATAGCATTTCTCTTGAGAAGTGCCGGTACTCTCCCTCTCAAAATAAAAAAATGCCTGTACTCCGTACCAGACAGTACCGGTCTATTTAAAGCACTGTCATTAACATTAGGAACATATATGTTACATATGAGGAAAACTGTATTTGAGACATCTGGGAAGGCCGAGCGAGCCGGCATCTATAGGTTTAAAACCTTTATTCCATCCCTTAAGTATTACCAATGTAGGCCAAACTTGGTAGGCCACTATGCACTACAGTGCCCTACCCCAATTACAAAAGGATAAGGTTAGTCCTGATATCTGTGTGCTTTTTAAAAAATTTGTTTAAATAATTATCAACGAAAAATAAACTAAATAATAATTACTTCTTTAAACATACAGAGAAAGCAACTTTTAAAGAGTGGGGAAGCGATTACTTTTTTCAAATCAAGTCGAACAAATCCTAGTATTATCTTTCAAATAACATTCTTGAAATCTGGCGCATCTCGTGATTTTATTGCATTTTGTTCCATTTAATAATAGAATGTATTGATTTCATGAATAATACATTGATTAATTTCGGGTTTATACACACCTTATAAATGTAATAATATCTAAAGTTTTGATTTTATTGTGTGTCTGCTAAGGTGAGAAGTTTGTAAATATGGGTGTGCGAAATGTGCTATTTTTTCATGAAATTCAGGTACATTTCATAAAGTTAAACTTATTACACAAAATACATTTTGCAGGTTTCTCAAGTAACTTTACTTTGAATGGTATACATTGAATAAAAAAGTCACACAAGATACCGGGAGAAGACTAATTTGAAGAGAAAATGTATCTGTGATATATATTGTACTCGAACCCGTCTATGCCAGGCAAAAATAAATCATGTGACATTTTGTAATGCAAAATGGTAAAAACAATGTGCACTTTTTGCGTGTAACTAAATTTTAGCATTGTGCAAGATTATGCCATATATCAAACATTTCATACAGGCCTAGTTGTGGGATGGTGAACATTTAATTTGGCCTTACTATTTAAAAAAACAATGCAATGCTTGCTTTGAAAGTGGGCACGTTTCTCTGTATATGTGTCTCGGAAAGACACCCATCTAATATTCATGCAACTTAAAACTTGCACAGGGCACAGAAAATGGCTTTCACTGTTTATATTGAAACATGCTATCTAGGTGACCTGTTTATCACTGAATATAAGTTGACTGATGTCTGCAGACAGAAATGGAGCCTGTTGCACAAAAGTTCCATTCCCAAAAAGTGGTTGCAAACTGCGCACCAAGCTTTTGCAAATGGAAAAGACCTTTGCAAATTGACCTAGGTATTAATAGGCTGGTTTACGAAATTCCTAATCGTAGTGCTTCGTAGTCCGACTTACCTCATCAATATTCATGGAGTAGGTTGCAAATTGCGACTCTACGATTGGTGGCTATCACAGGGATGGTGGCTGCTGGGGACAACAGAGCACCATGTCTGTGATTGCTTTTAAAGTAAACTTTTTTTTTAATGCAGCCCGGTTTCCTTTAAGGAAACTACATTAATAGCAAATCCCTGCAACATTCCCACTGCTGACCAATCTAAAATGTCTCCACTTCATGCACAAACTCAAGTCCCAGTGATGACTGAGCCCACCTTTTGGACCTTAACTTCTCTCTTTTTGAGGATAGTCTAGTGGATAATACTCAAGTGCATACATAATTGCTAGATCACTTTAGAATCATATTTAGTCTTGCTACTCCAGCTGCAAGGTATATTTTGCTTTTGACCCAGCTGATTTGCTCAATGTTTTCTGTTGTCTCATCCTAGCTTTTTCCTGCAACCTGCACTAAGATCATATATTTTGATAACTGGTCGCCAATGCCCTTAGAACCTGCACTGCTAAAACAAGCATTGGCAAAAGCCAATAGGTCTGGCGTTGGCCACCATCCTTTTGGCAAATCTTCTTTTGTTTTGTCATCGTTTTTTCAAAACGTTTTGTTTGGGAAGCTGCTGGGCCCTCATCAATCTATGAAAAAGCATTGGTTAAAGACAAAAATATTGTTTGGTCTAAAAAAAGCACACATTACCATAGTGCTCAGTGACACTGAGGGAAACTACTTTGTGTGTAGATGTGCTTCTTATGAAAGGGCAGCAGGTGGTAACTCATAGTAACTTCAGCCAATGGCTGAAGTGTGCTGACATTGCCCCTGGATGCATGCTGTAATGGTGACATCTGGCTGAAAACCCCTATAAGTAACCATGTTATACACATAATTTTAGTAAAATCAAAAGGTCTTGACTAACACAGACTTAAGAAAAGCATTAGCTGCCAGCCTCTCAGAAAGAAGGCAAGAAAGAAAGAAAGGCAAAGAAAGATAGAGGAGGGCAGGAAAGAGGGAAGAATGGAAAAGAGAGAGGAAAGAAAGAAAGAAGAGGGCAAGAAAGAAGGAAGAAAGAAAGCGGAAGGGAGGGGAAGAAAGAAAATCGAAGTTGAGAAAGATAGAATGCAAGGGGAAGGAGAAAAAGAAAGAATGAAAGAGGAAATATGAAAAAGTAAGAAAGTGGAAGACAATAAAGAAAGAAGGAAATGAAAGAAAGAAGGCAAGAAAAAAGGAAGGGAAAGAAGGAAAGAAAATAAAGAACAAGGAGGAAAGAAAAAGGAAATAATGAAAAAAGCAAAGTGGAAAAAAGTAGTAAAGGAATGAAAGAAGGAAAGTTAAAGAAAAAAAGAAAAAGAAAAGAAAAGAAAGGAGGAAAGATAGAAGAGAAGAAGGCAAGAAAGAAGGAAATGGAAGGAAACATTAGAAGGATAGATCAATAGGGTTAAAAAGACAAAACACCTCAAGAGCTTGTACTCAGAGTTTGTGTGAGCTGCTGCTTATCTTACTGTTGTCCATCAAAAGGCTTTGTTCTCCACAAAATTTTCAGACTGGTTGGTTCACTATTGTTTTTTGTAGCATGCTGATTTTCAAACAAACTGTTTATTTCACCTATACATTATCACACAAAGAATGCTGACCGTTCATAGAATACACAGAAACGGATCCAGCGGTTTTCTTGGACGCAGTGTTTTCCATCTTCTCATGAACGTCGACACCAACCGGTGCTTCTTCTGGGCCAGCAACTTCAACACACATTCCACTGTTCCTGCCCTTTCAACCAACGTCGTACCTTTGGATCCTTCTCACCACATTGATGCGGCACTCCGCTTCTAGACGCCACAGCCAATGCCATGGACTGTGCCAATTCTGCCTCCACCCCCACCACCTCTGCCACTGTCACCACCACCTTCAATGAGGGATTGCTTGAACCCATCATGGCAACTTTGGAAAAGCAATCCTCTATTCCGGCTCGTGGCCCACCACTATTGCCCTCCTCTCGAAGATCCAGCTGTCCTTTCCACGCACCCATCACCAGAGAGCTTTGGTCTCCAACCTCCAGTACAGTGGTGCCTTTCCTATGGCCCCCTCTGACTGCAAGTCAAAACGTCTAGAGGCTTGGGTCAAGAAGTATGGCCCTCAAGTTTCTTAACGACAAATGTCTTCTCACATGCTACAGTCATTCGTTATAGGACATGGCCCAGATGATTCTGCCACATGTCCTGGTCGACACTGGATCACTTCCAGGAATCATTGCTGATGGCCAGAATGCATCCTGACACGTCATAAAATTAATTATGTCTGTCCCCTTTGATGGAGTCTGCATGTTTGATGACAAGGCTGATTTCGCGCTGGAGTGCTTCAAGGCTTTTAAGGCCACAGCCTGATCCTTAGGCCATCTGCTCCTGCCTCTGAGCAAAGACTATCAACCTTTTCTTCGCTTTCACAGCTTTGGGAGAGGATCTGCCTTTCTTTTCAGACAGTACCAAATGGGACTCTAACAGCAACCTAACCTACTCATCAGACAATGCAGAGTGTGACAATGAGGAAAGGGGCACATATCCACCTTGCAATCCTCCTCCTCTTTATCTCCATCCTTCCCGCACCATTAGGGAAGCAGGCCTAGTTCCCTTCCCTAACCACATGTGGTGCCTGTGGGGGAGTGGGTGTCCCTCTTTCTCCTGTTCTGGAAAAACATTACTTCGGAACAGTGGGTCCTTCAAAAAGTAGAATGGTACTATAACTTTCCTTTGCTTCAGGTTGCGCCTCCCCATCCCGCATCCTCCCTCTTCTCCAACTTAGATTTGGCCATTCTTCAGCAGGAGGTGGCAACACTATTCCTCAAAGAAGCTGTTGAGTTAGGGCCAGAGAGGGAAAAGGAAAAGGGCCAGGGTTGGTACATGCGTTACTTCCTGGTGCCCAAGAAGGGCAGCGGTCTGCATCCAATTCTAGATCTCGGGAGCCTAAACACGTCTTCCTCAAAAGGGAAAAGTTCAAGATGCTGACCCCAACTCAAGTTCTACTGGCGTTGGAACTTGGAGACTGGATGGTGGCACTCGACCTGCTGGATGCATATTTCCACATTCCTATATTGTAGTCACATCGGAAGTACTTGTCATTTGTGTTGGATTCTACACACAACCAATTTGCAATACTGCCCTTTGGTTTGACATCGCACTTCGAGTCTTCACAAAGGTGATGGCAGTGGTTGAGGCCCAACTCAGGCTCTCGGGTATTCCTGTGTTCATGTCCCTAGATGACTGACTTCTCAAAGCCGGCTCGCTGAACAAGGTGTTGCGCCACTTGTGATCGACGGCATCTCTTGAGTTTTTTGATCAACGAGCCAAAATCACACCTGTGGGCCTCCCAACGACTCCAGTTCATAGGGTCAGTACTGGAAACCACCCTTTTCAGCGCCTTCGCTCTGTCACAAAGAGTAGAGGATATTCAGGAAATGGTTCCATCATTACAGAAAACGCAAGTGTTGGAAAATCATCCTGTACCCTGGGCACCCCCCAATTTTTTGCTGAATGGTACTGGTGGTAACTGACTCTGACTGACCCTGGGCTCTGCCTAACCAGGCCCAGGGCAAGTGCAATGTTGAAAACAACTAGAATACAGTGAAAAGATCTACATACACTAGGGTACACTAAAGGTTGGGGAACCCCTGTGATTGGCATGACCTACCCCATAGGGCCCTAGTACATAATAGGGCAGGGGGATTGAAACTACCTATCAGTCCCTAGTATATGATAGGCCATGGCAGTTTAGAGGCCAGAAGCCCTTTCTGCACTTACATGTGTGCACTGCAGAAGCCTGAGGTCAGTTTAAAAAGTGGCTCTGGGCTACAGGGCTGCTTTTAAAAAGTAAATTGTGCCCAAACTCGACTTTTGTGTTTTGGACCTTTAAAAATTGTACAATGTGTGGGTATATTAGGTACCCCCAGGGTCTCCCCTAGGTGTCCCAGGAGTGGGGAGTCAGGTATCTATGCCCTTGGTAAAGTGAAATTGCACATTACACTCCCCACATTGTGATAAAGTGCTGCCTAAAATCGACTTTGGTGGTAGGAGCACTGTGGAGGGAGGATCTGCAATATTTATACATATTCAGAACCCCTAAAGTCTCCCCTAGGTGTTCCTGGGGTGGGGGTCCTGTAGATATATGTAGCGTTCATATAAAGTATGTTTTTATAAGCCCTGGTGCTGGAAAAATGGCCCAAGTCACTTCTCCCATTGCAAAACCCATGCCGTAGGTTAACATTGGAAAAGGTTATTAGTTATTAACTGGAGAAAGAAAAGCCATAAAACTAGGATTAAAGGACTCAGTAGACTCAGTAGAATGGTAATGATAAATCCAATAATGTGGTATTGTTGAATTTATTGTAAAATGTACAGACAAGAAATTATAAGACTTTTTTTGACTGTAGCCAAAATTCAACCCTGTACTGCTCTGACCTGATTGGCCAGAGATGAGTGGGTGAGCCGGGCTGCTTTGAAGAGGTGATAAATGACCCCTGGGGTTAAGAAGCCTCTCGGAGAGGAGAGGTTGCTGGGCATAGGAATGCCAGAGCAGGGGGAGGAGTCGTAAACCATGGACTTTAAGTGAAAGGGAGGACCCAGTGTCATTTACAACTTTACCCTGTTCAACCAAGGCAGATGCTAGGCTTAAGAAAGGAATGAGCAGATGCAAGGGGGAGAGACTATGGAGATCAGCCATCCTAGGGGTTTCGCCAGCTCTTCTCTCCCTGCTGAAAATTCTGACATATTGAATTTTGGAAGAATAGTGGTTTCTGGGTTAGCATTTTTCCGCACTCTGCAGGAAGTGGTCAGACCTTTGGGTGGAACCCTGCAGCTCATTGGACAGGATTTCCCTCCTGCTTGACCCCAGAGAACATTGAATAAGTATCTGAGAGGGGTGGTGCCTCTCAGATCTGCTGCTTGAAACTTAAGAGGGTCTGCGCTGAAGAGTTTAATGTGCATTTCCAAAGGCCTGGGCTCTGAGATTGCACCTTTATGCACCATTTGAAACTACAGCCCTGTCGATCAAACCTGCTTCAAAAGGACTCGAGTGGACTCCCTGCAAGCTATAGGTTAACAGAGCTCACCTGGACCATCACCACAAAGAATCCCCAGCCTGGAGTACTACCAGTGGATTTGTAAGGGTTTTGTCCAAGTGGATGGTGGGAATTGAAGTCTCACACTTTCAAGGACCCTCTTGGAGATTCCAGAACCTTGGATTGTGTGTTGGATACTTTGGGATCCACAAGAAGAACTTCAGGAAGGAGTTCTAACTGGACCCAGCCTGGTGGAGGTGGCTGCACAAGACGGGTGAGAGATCCTCCAGAACAATTGCTAAAGGTGAATGGGTCCCTGTCAGAGGCAATGAAATTACTAAAAAGGGCACTGTTGATTTCTGAGTACTAGAAAGTGACTAATCTTTTTAAAAAAATCATATCTCTGGTTCCCTACAATGGATTTTATTCATTTTGGTGTCATTTAAAAGATAGAAATATTTGTGTTGTGTCTTAATTATTTACTGAATTGGTGTTTTTTTTTAAAATTTAATTTTTATTTTAAGTTTGCAACAAAGACTGTACGCAGTACATAGTTATGATTAATTAGGCAGCCTATACAAACATTATACTCAGATATATATTGTCTCTATTCCTCAGAGATATCGTTATTGTCCATTAATGCAATTCTTGGGCACTCCAGTCCAACCCCTTGTCTCACCGTTCGGTGCCTCTTGACTTTGATCTCTATTAGTCACTCTCGTCAGTCGTTTTTTCCTCTTGTGGAGGTTCGCATATATTCCCACGAAAGGTGTTCCAGTCACCCCACACCCGGGTCCATTTCTTGGGGCAACCTTTATAAGCATATACTGCCTTCTCTGTTACCATAGCATTGTCCATGTCCCAACACCAGTTTTGCAGTGTCGGAGTGTGTCCCGATCCCCAGTTACGAGCTATATTGCGTTTCACCAGTGCCATACCCAGTGTCACCCAGTCTTGCTCTGAATGATTAAGGTCCGTTGGTTCCCATACGTTGATTAAGCATCTTTTTGGTTCGGGTGAGACTTCTACCCCCGTGACCTGTGAAATTGTTCTCATGACCTCCTCCCAATATGATATGATTTTGGGGCATTCCCAGATTGGGGCATTCCCAGATGGTGTGAAAAAATGTGCCGGCCATTCCACACTGCCTAAGGCATAGCGGTGTGTCCGTTGTTCCCAGTTTATGTAGTAGCATCCGCGTATAGTATGTGTGGTGCAGGACTTTTAGTTGTATTCATCGCAGTCTAGAGGGGATCGCTACCTCTCTAGGGGACGATAGGGCTTCTTGCCAGTCTGTTTCGTCCAATGTACCTAGATCCTGTTCCCACCGTTCCTTAAGGACTATCATGGGATCTGGCTTGTTGTATATGATTGTCTTGTATATCAGGGAGATGGCTTTTTTACTCAAATGGTCTGTGAGGAGTCTGTCTTCTAGAGGCGAAGCTTCTGGTAATTGTGTGCCCCGTGGGATCACAGCCATGAGTGCATGCCTAATTTGCGTGCATCTAAAGATCTCTGTTGGTGCTAATTTGTACGTCTCCTGCAGCTGGACTAGCGGCACCACCCGCCTTTTTTCCAGAGATCTCCGACTTTGGTAATGCCTATCAGGTCCCACTGTCTGAATCCCTTTGTGTTTATCAGTTTGCCTAGGCGTCGGGTGAGAATTGGTGTTTTTAAATGCTTTACATACCTGTCTTGGAAGTTAAGCCTGCCTGCTCGCAGCCATGTTACCAAGGGTTGAGCATAGGAATCATTTTCTAAGACCTATTCTGAGCCCTATACTGTGTTAGTGGCCTTATTGCCAGTGGCAGACCTACATTTGCCCCTATCGATAATCCACTTTCCAACAGCAAGTGTCCTAATAGTGAGAGTCCTGAGATTCCTAGGTCTGCTGGCTTCCTGCATCTTCCTAGTCACCCATGAACTTTGGCACCTGATGGCCCTGCAGTGGTATCTCCGCAGGTGGTGGTTCCAGTATGAGAGAGATCTGTCAGACTCGATTGTGATCTCCCCTGCATTGTGGTGGAAGGGGCTTGGTGGGGGATCGAGGTGAACCTGATGCACAGGATGGCCTTCACTCCTCCACCGACCGTGGCTAAGGTAGTGATGGATGCCTTCACCCTAGGGTGGTGAACTCATCTAGAGGATCTGGAGATCAGAGCTCTCTGGTCTCCAGAACAGCGAGTGCTTCATGTCAACCTGCTGGAACTGCGGGCAATTTGGCTGGTGCGAAGGCCTTCTCCCCTTCTATGTAGGTCGGTCCTTCCAGATCATGATGGACAACATGACTGTGATGTGTTACGTGAAAAAGCAAGGGGGAGTAGGGTCTCACCAGATTTGCCTGGAAGCTTTGAGACTGTGGTTTTGGGCACACTGCCAAGGCATCTGGATCACCAACAATCACGTAGTCAGGTCTCCGAACATCAGAGCCTGAGCTGGCATTATCTTGTTGGTCAAGGGTGGCGTCTTATACCAGAAGTAGGCCAGGACATCTTCGTCCAGTGGGACACTCCTCCGATGGACTTATTCGTCTCCGTCAAGAATTCTCAGTGTCAACAGTATTGCGCTCTCCAGTATCCGTTAAGGTGAGCCTTGGGTAATGCATTTCAGTTGAGGTGGAACTTTCAGCTTCATTACGCATTTCTGCTCATATCCGTGATTCCTCGAGTTCTCAGGAAGAGTCTCCAAGAACAGGCTCAAGTCATCTCATTGTTCCGTATTTGCTAAGAAGAGTGTGGTATGGGGACCATCTGCACTTCTCCATTTGCCCATTCAGGCCGGACCTTGTCTCCCAGTTGAGTGGGTGGTTCTACACCCCAATCTCTGAGACCTCCACCTTTATGCTTGGAGATTGAGCAGGGACAACTGAGCTACTTTTAGATGCCACCTGAGGTGGATGACGTCATCTTATCTGTGCAATGCCTCTCCGCTAAATCTTATTCCAGTAGATGGGGCAACTTTGTTGCATTGTGTGTGGACAATAGTGTGGATCCCTTGCAGGCCAAATTGTTTCAAGTGCTGCAATATGCACTTTCTCTTGCTCAGAGGGGATGTGCAATTGGCACTGTGAAGGGCTATATAGCCATCTTGTCTGCTTTCTCCTGTCAGCCAGATCAGCCATACCTGTTTAGATCCCTTGTTGTCATGTGTTTTCTTAAGGGCCTGACCAACTTTACCCACCCAATCCTTTTGCGGTTCCTCAATGGGGCTTAAATTTGTTTCTTACCTTTTTGATGGGGACTCCGTTTGAGCCCCTTCACAGTTGAAGCCTGAATAGGTTAACCATTAAATCTGTGGTATTGGTTGTAATCATGTCTCCAAAATGGGTCACTGAGTTGCAAGCCCTTAACTGTCACCCTCCTTTCACCAGTACTACCTTCTTTGCAGACAAGCTGGCGTTGCGAACCAGGGCTCCTTTCCCACCTTAAGTGGTCCCTCCTTTCCATATTGCCCAATACATCACTTTACCAACCTTGTACCCCCTCCTCATCCTACGAAAGATGAGCAACGGTTGCATCATTTGGATCCTCTGCGGGCAGTTAACTACTACCTGGACCGTACCAAGGACTTCTGGTCTGAGGACCAGCTCTTTGACAGCTACTGTGGTGCCAAAAAAGGTAAGGCGGTACTGAAGAGGACTCTGTCTCGGTGGATTATCCTCCACATCAAGACCTGCTATCCCTTAGCCAAGAAAGAGCCTCCTAAAGGGATCAGATCTCATTCCACCAGGACTACGTCAACCTCTTCTGTACTAGCTTGAGGTGTTCCGATTGCAGAAGTCTGTAAAGTGGAGATGTGGACTACCTTGCCCACCGTTGCGAACAATTACTGTCTGGATACAGAGGTGTGCAGGGATTGACACTTTGCTAGGCCAACTCTGCAAGATTTCCTTGTCTAATCATCCATCAGCCCTCCTCCTGGACAGGGTATTGCTTTTTAAAGCTGTTCTACGTGTGATGAATCTGCAGGCAGAAGTATCCATCTGAAAAAAAAGTTACTTACCTGCTGTAACAGTCTATCTGTTGGATACTCTATGTACCTGCAGATTTCTCACTGAACTGCCTGCCTCCCCGTTTGACGGATGATGTATAAGGAAAGTTAATAAGATCCCATTTTACATTACTTTGGTGCTGCAAATCAATCTGCCCTCTCACCTCGAAGGCTGGGGAAAAAACAGAGGGAAAATGACTATGATACGCCAGGCCAGGCACTTTATGGCCTCAGTGGCGTGAGAGCCAGTCTGACGACTGGAGTTTTTCTAAAAGTGAGAAATCTGCAGGTAGATAGAGTATCCACCAGAACAATCGTTACAGCAGGTACATTATTTTTATTTGAGAATCTGCCCAAGTGGATTTTTACTCCTGAGAATAAATTACTCCACAGGAAAAGCACCCACATCTCCACTTCACAATAATTCTGAAAGCCCATCAAATGTGAATGGCAGCCCAACAGGCATCAAAATGTCCTAAATGTAGAGATTCATTCTGATTGAAGGGCAGCAGGTTATAACAACCACGTTGGTTCACTGCTTTTTGACCAATCGGAATTGATCTCTCTCTCTAGGCCATTCTGATTAGCTGCAGGGGAGCAAATCAGAATAGTTGAGGCAGCTTGCACCCTCTTGGACCCCTTTGCATCTCACACAGGCAACTGCTGTCCTGTGCAGAGTGGATGGGGTAGCTGAAAGCTAATATTTCCCCCGTGTTATTTTCCTCTTCAGGGAGTTTGAGCTGCTACTTGTCACCATTTTCCTGTGTGCAGACATTGATTCGGACTGCGAAGATGGTGAAACTGCTTGGTGAACCACGTCCATTATTCACATTCAGGAACATTTGCATTTTGACACTCCTCTTAATAACCCCATAGCAACTCAGTCACAAATCATGGCATTCCAAGCATGGTGTGCTTCTCATCTGCTTGAAAAATCTATGAAGAGATTAATGAAAAAGCAAACTGGTACAAACAGCCCTTTTTGGAACAAAAATTAGCAGTCTAATTATCTCACCTGTCAAGTTTAAATATTTTAAGCCTTTAACAGAATGTTTCCATGCAAAAGTAAAAACAAAAATGGCATGTTTGTCTTCGCCTCTGGGTCTATGTCTGCCTGCTCCATTCAGGACACTTGTTTCCTTTCCCACTTTATCCAATCTCATAAGGGAAATTATCCACAATTCCCCTTGAACTTTCAAACCCCCAGGCTCTTAGTCCCGGTATTAGCCTTAGTAACACCACCAAAGGGAATGTTGAACTACCTGCTTATTCCCAACCTGTCTTAGTTTCTGAGCTTTTGGGGTGCAGGGAAGTTGTAGTTAAAAAACACTTCTGTATTGTATTGTATTTTTTCTTATGACACGTGTAAATCGTATTCAATAGACCACCTGTATATCTCTCAAGCTTCATTCCGACTTCCACGGAAATGCACTTGAGTATCTTGCTGTTTTGTACTTCGTATTGTATTTCTCATGGTTTTTATTATTTGTCAGCATTCTTGTGTTCATTATCATTTTACCATTGTGCTTAATATTTATTTATTGTTCTTTTTACTTTTTTGAAAATTCAATAAAAACGATTTGAGTTTTTAAAAATAAACTTCTAGCTGGTATTAAACCCAGTGACAACCTGGATGATTCCCAAGAGGGCCTCTGCCTCTGCCTCATATGGGGGCAGGGTCATTGGTTTTCTCAATCTTGAACTGCCTAAAGCTGTTAGCGGCCTTTGACGAGCATTTCTTCCTTCAAAGGGTGGAACCAACTGTAATCAAAAAGAGTCCTTTGATGGAATGCTTTATTCCGCTCAAGCACAGAACAAGCTATCTCAAGACTCCAGGTTAATTCCACTTTTGTGAGAGCCATGTGCAGCATCTCACAGGCCTCTTACCTTTCGATTCTCTTCCCCAATATTGTTT
The DNA here is from genome assembly GCF_964204655.1 of Triturus cristatus. NCBI lineage: Eukaryota > Metazoa > Chordata > Amphibia > Caudata > Salamandridae > Triturus > Triturus cristatus. Next base: position 345,514,486 of record NC_140588.1, on the reverse strand, counting down.
TTTTACATTGATAACTCCTACGAACTTGCTTCTTCACATTAGTTTTTCAAGTGTGCAGCTAATACTCAATTGCTACTGAAGATTGGACCACATTTCTCCAATTTCCCTGCTTTCAGGGTTCTAGGCATTTTGGCATTTCGATTGTCCACTGATGTAGGGCAGTCTTCTTAGGCCAAGTACCCTGTATGATAATGCAACCGACATCTGGTGATCCCCCAGACGGGTGAGGCGGAGAAACATCTACACATTGCCCAAACCTTGAAGAGTCCGTGACAGTCTGTATCCACTCCCCATTCACTGTTGACATGTTAAGAAGTTTGACAACAGTACCATTTTTATCATTTTTGCAAGGAAGAGTAGGATTAGAGTCAGAGAGCATGGCTACCATAGTGGAGCTCCAGTATAGGGTTGATATATATACATTTTACCTGTAGCTCAAGGCGTTCTATTATTGAAACCTGATATAATTCAAAATTGGTAAAGGCTTCTAAGCCAGATTCCCTGCAAGGCAAAGTAAGAGGTGATAACTCAGTTACAATGTCAGTTTTAGAGGCAACATTGTTACTATGAGTTACTATATAGGGAAGCAGTTTGGCTTGCGGATGTGTCAGTTTGTACCATAGGAGGAGGCGGCGGAGACGGTTGCCTGCAAGGATCACTCTCCCTGACAGCATCGATCAGCAGCTCCGCGACCGGTGACGGGGCAACAGCAGTGATGAGAGCAGCCTCCAATCCGGCTCCCATGCCATCTTTGGTAAGTGACTATGACTGGCTTGAGCACTATTTCAGGACTGGTCAGACCATTTGCAAGGAAGTTGATCATTGCTCAGTGCTCCCCGTAGACCAGCAGTGCTGCTGCGCAGTACACCCGGTTTGCAGTAGACGTCCCCCCACAACAGCCACAGCTTGTGTCTGTCTTTGTAGCGGCCATTATGATTATCCAGGTTAAAATAAGCCTTATTGGCACAGACTTTGCAGCAGGAGACGCTCTAAAAATAAAAAGAACCTCACCTCATCTGACCACAACTTGCATGGCTACAGAGCAGAGGTAGCAGGAGCGCACTCACGACGGTCTCAGCCTGCCACCACCTCTTTCTCTCGTCTTGGACAGTGTACAAGGTCAGCTCTCCTCTATAAGCCCTCAGGTCTGTAGCCTTGAATCCAACTCCACCCCTGATTGGGGGCTGGGCTAACCTATGGATTTCAACAGCAATAACTCAGAGCCCTCGCTTACTATTATTGTCCAACTTATCCACATCAATCGATGTGAGACATCAAAGCATTATGCTGAGGTCAGGGAAGATAACCTCCGGTTACAGCAGATGCCCTAGGAGATTGAAGGGAACATTTCTTCATTGACTACTTAGGTGCAGAATCTCCAGCAGATGATGGTGATACTGAAGAGGTCACTGCACACTCGCCAAGGGCAGTTAAAGACCATGGGGGTCAGATTTTGCTTGCTCAATCTAAGCCGGAGCTGGGTAAACCATCAACAGCGGAACAACCTCAGTGTTTTGGGGATCTTAGGGGCAAAGAAGGAAATGCAGCACACATGGATAGAGCAAATCGCCGGTTAAGATTGTTTATGTGCAGGAAGGCATCCCTTCCTGCACATAAACAATCGCCCCTACAGCACAGGCACCTTAGCAAAATGGCGCTAGGCAGCTTTTTTAGCACCAACTCTAGGGGAAACGCAGGGGCGTGTCGTATTTTTGTGAATATAGCGCATCCCTGCGTTTTAAAACTGTTGGAGCACGCGGCTACCAATTTTGGAGTAACACCGCGCTCTGCTAATTTATTGTAAATATGCCCCTCAGATTTGTTTTACTGATAGTGATACCGCAGATGTCCTTCAGCAGTGGCAAAAGTAGTGTAGTGAGGACTTAGCAGTCAGGCTATTAGAATGGACTCCAGCAGGGATGTCTGTGATGCCGAGTGATGCTATACTTTGATGCACTCGATTTCAATTTTTTCTTTATTACTTTAATTTCTGGCAGGTAGGATTCAAGTTACCTCTATGAGATGTTAAATTGTCTCTTAGTTGTGTTATGTTATTAGTATATATCAGTAGTTACTTATCACTTAGCGAAAATGGGGAGCGGTCATGTTTCACTGACAACTAATAAAGCTGGGATGATTTTTCTCCAAAGATTATGGAACGGGGTGGGGGCTCAGTGTGCTGGTTGACCGTGTTCTTTTGCTTTGCCGTGGGTTTTTCTGGTAAAATTTGTTTGTGGTAGGAATAGACATGCATCTATGGGGAAACTATTAAAGAAGTTGACGCGTTGGTTTTGGAAGGGGAATGTGTAGGAATGTACAATTCACAAGTTTAAAAAAAAATGAGCTGGGATGTGTCAGAATTAAACAGTCACTTGAAACGACACGTGGTTAACCCCTTCAGCGCGGCGCGGATTTCCGCGCCACGCTGAAGGTTCCGTGCGCGGGCGGGGCCATGACGGAACGGTTCCGTCATGCGCACAGCGCAACCGACGTGCATGACGGAACCGTTCCGTCATGCGCGTCGAAGGGGTTAAAGAAGAAGTATTTGTGTTTAAGTTCCATATACTGGGGCATATCTACTAACATTTCACACAATGTAGGACAGGAAGCCCAGTTGCTTCACTGTGTTGCGTGAAAAAGAGAGAGCAGAAATATGCCATATCTAATATGATATGCAACACTGTGCTCAAGAGAACAACACACACATGACCATCATCACTGGTCCCGTGTTCTAGTGTGTGGAGGGAACTTGTCTTGTGGCAAGAAGCTAATAGGTAACAATGTGTGAATGATATGAATGATGCACAGCTGTGTGCAGTCAGGCTACCATTCATGTTTGCAATGTACTATGTTTCCATGTGCTTCAGACTTAGTTAAGTGAAGCCATCACCCTTGTCATGTTTGGGTATGTTGATTGCATCATCATTGTCCCCAGATACTGATGGAGAATGAAGGGACTTAAAGTGGGGAGGGTACATTGTCGAACTGAGTTCATGGCGCCTGTGACAGGTAGGCATCCGTGATCAACTCTGTCATGCACAGGTTGTTTTGTCCTATATATTGATGGCTACGTCCAGGTGAATTTTAATTTTTTGGCATCATCACAATTAGCCCAGCACATCTTTTTATGTGTTGAAAATTTTATTAGCATTTCACAAAATACAATAAACATTAAAGAAGTTTCTAAATTCATTGTCAAAGCTAAATATTAATAAATACATAGTTATATAAATAGACCAATTCATTAAAACATACACAATATTATATCTGATATTTGTTTGCTAGATAAATGAATAAACAAACACATACCATTTTAATATATATTACGTAATACCTTAAAAGAGGACATGTGCTGAAGATAGAGAAATACATAAGTTGTCCTTTATAAAATTATTGAGCTGATATAATAAATTATTCCTATCCAATAAATCTCCTATCTGTATTATCCTAATCAGTTACAACATAAATGAAAGGATAAGGAGTTATAGAAAAGATTGTCAAAGGTAAAGATTACATACCAGACAGAAAATTAAATATAATAAATAAATTAGGGGCATATCAACAAGGGCTTTATCTCTGCTTTTTTGGCTTTAAAAGCCAAAAAAGCAGAGAGAAAACAAGCACCCTATCAACAACAGGGTGCTAACATGCAAATTTGCATGTTAGCACCCTTTTACTCTACGCTTCCCCTTGCATCTCTAATGAGATGCAAAGGGGGCGTTCCAGAGTAAAATAATAGGAGAAATGTGGCTAAGCGACATTTCTCCTATTATCAAGAATATCGCTAACCCTGTTAGAGACAAAAAAAACAGCGCTAACCGCGGTTAACGCTGCTTTTTTACTTCTGGTATTTTTCTGACTTAGCCATGATATCCTATGGAAGGAGGATATCATGGCTAAGTTTGTGAGTCCCTATCAACAAGCTAACGTAAGATTATCGCTGGGTTTCCAGCGATAATCTCACGTTAGCCACTTAGCGTGAGGATTTTTATCGCTACTGAGATAAGCGTTGCTAATAGCACTCTATCTCAGCGATAAAAATCAACGCTAGCCGGCGATAATTATCCTAGCGCTAAGTGCGCTTAGCGATAATTATCGCCGGTAGTTGTTGATATGCCCCTTAGTTTGTTGGAGTATCCAATACAGGGCAAACAACACCGTTTATTATAGAATCATCATTTGTCTGCAAGAAAGGAGTCCAAACTTGTTTAATTAAATCACATCTTGACCGATTTAATGTTTCACAAATTCCGGGATCCCGAGGGCGGCTCGGGTGCATCGCTCGAGACCCTCGAAGCAGACAACCAGCGCCATGAGCATTGAGGCCTCCATGCGGACGGCCACAGTATACACCCAGCTACCGGTGTCTGGTGACTGGGACCTGGCTTACTCAACATCGCCGGCCCGCCCCACTTTTCATCGTGGTGTTGGGCCGAGGCGGCAGAAACACATGTCCAGACCGCACCGCTGTCCACCGGTGCTCAGAGAGCGGACCTGGTGGGTGCAGGTGGGAGAGGACCCCCATACGTGCAGGCCTGACAGCTGCTGGCAGAGCACTCGGGACAGGGGCGCTCCGGCAGAGGGATGGTGAGAGTGCCCAGGGGAGGACCTGAAACCATCCCTGACTTTGGGACAGTGCCAGCAACAACAGCCAGGCTGCACAACTGCCACCCCGGTCCACGGAAGGGTGGGGTGGCGCATCCAACTGGCAAAGGAGAGGAGAGACTTGGCGATTCCAATCAGAGCAGACCCGGCGGTGGCCGGCAAGGCACCTGGGATTTCAAGCTGACCAGCGGATAAACGGTGAGAGCGACCCAGGGGGGAGCCCGATATCAGCCCTGACACAGGGGGAAACACCCCGAGTGAGATGAAGGGGGCCATTTCAACAGCAATAGAAGGGTCAGGTCGGAGCCAGGACAGAGACTGCAGTGCGTAGCCCCCCGGGAGAAGAGAGGGTAATCTAAAAAGCGATCTAGCTCAGCACAGAGCACGCCGAAAACCACTACGCCGGGATCCGTGAAACCCTTACAGATCAGGCTCACACCCAGGCCCCCCTCAAAAGAGAGTGGCCTGCAACCTTCTGGAGGTCCTGCCTTGCAAAGATCTGTGCTTCTTAAATGGCAAAAGGCCACAACACGCAGAGCCTCAGAGGAGAGCAGCATGGCCCATCGCCTCCCGACAATCGCAGGGGCCCGGCGGCTGGCCCAGACCTTGAGGGTCCACCATAGACATCTCTCTAGAACCCCTTGAAGGGACGCGCAGTCTGGACATCACCCCGTTCCACCACCACACACAAAGACACCCATCTTCTTGAAGTATATCTGTCCCACCCGGGACAGTCTCAGCAGGAGACATATTAATGCCTGAAGGACAGTGTCCTCCATGGGTTCTGGGCCTCCCTGGGCCTACTGTGACGTCTACTGCGAACTCATTAATCAACGAGCTAGTGAGGGTCAGCAAAGGGGGCTGATCTGATCAATCACTAAGGCCGGAGAGGCAAACCTGGAAAGGAAGTCTTCTCTAACCTCCCTGGGACGACAGACACACCCAAAAGGGGCCTTTCAAACTCCCGACAACACCTACCTGGACCACTCCCCGGAATATCACTCACCTCCAAACATGGCGTCTGCAAAGGAAAAGAAAGACTGCACTCTCAGAGACATGCTCCTTAAAACCACCGGGGGCCAGATGAATGATGCAACGTCAATAGCACCCGCAGAGGGGCCCCCCGGAACAGGCACGCCAGATGAACCGGTCACTCACCCATATCTGAAATCACTGTTTGCAACATTACGTGAAGATCTTCAGTCTTTCAAGAAGGAGCTCACACAGGAGCTCAAAGACACCCAGCGGGACCTGGACGGACTTGGGGAAAGAACCTCCACGCTAGAGGACCATGAGACAAGCAGGCAGGAGGAGATAGAGCAACTTCAGCAAGAAATACTCCACCTCAGGGATCAACACTTGGACCTCCAAGCTCACACTGAAGATCTGGACAACATATGACGCCAGAATAACATCCACATACGAGGGGTTCCATCCAGAGCAGAGGGATCAGACATCTTATTTGTGAACGAGATCTACAGATCCATCCTGGAGGTCCCCCCATGGAGGACATTAAACTGGATCGAACACACAGAGTAGGTCCAAAGCGTTCGACTAATACCCCACCACCCGACATCCTCACCTGTGTGCATGACTTCCTCCTGAAGGAACGCATCCTCCAACGGTCGAGAGATAAACACCCACTGCAACATCAGGGCTACCGCCCTGTTCTTTATCAAGACCTCGCAGCCATGACCCTTCAAAAACGCAAAGCCTTTCGCCCAATCACTACACACCTTCTTGCAGCTGGAGTACACTATACCTGGGGGCACCCCTTCTGCCTAATCATCCTTTACGAAGGGAAACTGCACCAAACTAGATCATTGGAGGAGGCACGCCACATCTTGGTTCTGAAAGATCAACCTCTCGAACCCACACAGGGTGAGACACTGGACTTTGACACAAGCGGCTCCCGAGGATGGAGAAACGCAAAAACATTCCCTGCTGAACACCGCCCAGATCTCGAAATTATAGCCAGAGAGAAGCAAGCTATCATAGACTCTTTATTCCTGGACTCCTCAAGACCAGCATCTCCCTAAACCCGCGCTGAGCAGAGCAGTCCAGGGCCTGCACTCCTTCCTTGCTGTTATGCTCCTTTTCTATTTTCCACCTGTATCTAGCTACAATGCTTTTTGCTCTGGATTTGTGTGGGCCGTGTGGTGAGGGGGGACGCATCCATGACTCCACCTTGAGAACACACCATGGACCCGCGTGGAATGGACTTTGATACCACATATGTCAGACTTTGTTTATTATTGTTTTTGCCGCTAGTATGGACGATTTACTGTTTTTCTTTGGTTGGACCCAGGAACTACCTACAAAAGCCTCTGACGTTGTCACCCCCAATAGCAGAACTCACTACCCACCTTGCCCATGCACCGGTATGGACACCTAAAAGTGACCCTAGTAGCGATTTCCTTCTCACTATTCAATGTCAGACCGGTAAATAGTCCTCACTTTGAATGTTAATGGCCTCAATCACTCTTTGAAAAGAAACTCCGTCTTATCGTACCTGGAACAGTCCCGGGCCCACATCTGCCTATTACAAGAAACACACCTCCTCCCTAGGGATGAACACAGGCTCCGCTCTAAAAGCTTCCCCCACCAGTACTTTTCATCGCTCCTGAACAAAACTGCAGGAGTGACTATTTTGATCTCCTGACACTTTAGGGGCAAGGTGCTCTCCAAGGAAGCCGAGATAAAGGGCAGGATGTTAGCTTATTCCCTACAAATTGGCCCTAGTGCCATCACTATTGCCACCTTATATGCGCCTAATGAGGGACAGGAGCTTTTTCTCCGGAGGGCTCTGACGGAGGTATTGGGATCCCAGACTCGATCACTCAAAGTGGGGGGAGATTTAAACCTTGTTTTTGACAATGATCTTGATAGATCGGCGCAAAGGCACAGCCAGATGCGGGAATACAATGTCTAAGAAGCACGGGATTTATAGACATTTGGAGAAATGCCCACGCACAGACCCAAGACTACACATACTACTCATTCACACACAAAACCTACGCTAGGCTAGAAAACCTCCTGGGCTCAGCGGACCTCGCCTCCAGGGTGCAAGGAGTCACTATCGAGCCTCGATCCCTGTCAGATCTTGCAGCGGTAGTAGTCACAATCAAAACCCCACGATGCAGCTCATACTACAGAACTTGGCATCTGCGGGATAGTCTCTTGCATCACCCTGAAAATATCAAACAAATCTCCAAAGCCATCAACAACTACCTGGCCATAAACGTCACCCCAGACACAACCATCTCCACGCTGTGGGATGCCCTAAAGGCTGCGAACAGGGAGGAACTGATAGCCATATCGGTGGCCAAAAATAAAATCCGCCTGGACAAAAGGGAGCGTCTCTCCCTCCAAGTTGCAGAACTTGAACGCGTCCATAAACGGACCGGAGGCCCTAGAGTCTGGAGACAGTTAGAAGCCGCCAGAACTCAACTAGCCGTTATAGATACCGATAGAGCGGAATATGCGGCATCCCGCCTTAAGCACTGATATTATATAAGCAAAGACAGGTGCGGGCGTCTCCTAGTCAACAGATTGAGGGCCCAGCAGGAGGAGCACCGAGTCCAGAAGGTCATAGACTCTAAGGGTCATGCACAGAAAGACGACCCTCTAATAGCTGAGACATTTCGAGATTACTACCAGGAACTATACAAGGCACAGACCCTCCCGGCAGAGAACATTCCGGCATACCTCAGTGAAGCACCCTAACTCAAGAACAGAGACGATTTAGTCCCCCACATTCAAATTGAAGAGGTCATCTCCTGTATAGCCGCCAAAAACTATCCAAATCCCCTGGCCCGGATGGCTTCCCAGCAATCTTTTAATAGACCTTTTGCCAACCTCTAGCACCTCTTCTCACCTGACTTTTCAATGCATTGCGGAGTTCGTCAGCCCTTCCTCCATCCATGAAGATAGCATCCATTGCAGTGATCCCCAAGCCAGGAAAGGACAAATCACAGTGACCTCATACAGGCCGATCTCCCTTTTAAATGCAGACCTCAAAATCATTATGGGAATCTTAGTGGCTCACCTTAACCCGCTCCTCCCGGGCCTCATTGACCGGGATCAGGCTGGATTCGTCACTCAATGCCAATGCGGAGACACATACTATGGAACTGCCTGAAACTAGCGTCATATTGGACACAGGTCCTTAACGACATCGATACACACCTTGAAACAGAACTCCTGAGATTCCCTGCCTACATCCTCCTAGGTCTCCCCAACGCAGTTACCTTCCCATTAAAATCTCGCAGATGAAGACAGATTGGGCTCCTACTAATGGCATCCCTGCGGAACATCTTATCACACTGGGGCACAGGGCACATTTCTACTTACCAAGGATGGCTGCAAAGATTGTGGTACATAATGGGGATGGAGCGAATCACCCTCAAACTGCTGAACCAAAGCTCAACATTCTCCAAGCTTTGGAAACCATTTTTGAGCCTTCTGAAGTCAGAATTCCACAAACTTACCTGCCTCAAGTACCCACGCAGCTGCACCTGTTGGAGGCTCCTATAGATACCACTGAAGGGCCCTGAGTCAGGCCATGACTAGGTGGGAGAGTGTGGCATATTCTTTACTTATTATTGCAAGGTAGACCGGGCCCGGGTTTGGGAGGGAGGGGGGTATTTTGGGATGTTTATATAACTGTATACAAAGCAACCTGTGACCTACATGCTATTTAGCCATTGTTATATGCTATGATTGAAATTACAATAAAGAAATTGAAACCATAGATATGGCTCAACATTGTGCACCACAGGGTCATCAAAAAAAGTGCTGCTTCAGTGGTGCAGGGGCCTTGAAAATATACCCCAAGTTCCTCCACCTACAAAAGCGGCAGCTCCGAACGTTACGCCACATCCCCTCCCGATGGAGAATGGTCCAGTCACAGTGAGGCGGGTGGATTTCCAGGTCAGAAGGAGCCAATAGTGTAGAGGGCTGAGGCCACAGCAACGCCTCCTCCAGCAGCTACTTTCCCGTCACTCCTCCATAAATACGCCCTGCCAAAAGCAACATGAAGGGTTCTAGTTATCATTTGTATCTGACACCCTAAGCCCGCATGTGCCTCTCCTACCCTATCACTGTACACCTCCTTCCTGGCGATAACCACCAGTGTCTGAAGGTAGTTATTGGCTTAGCAGCAGGAACTCATATGTGCCTTTGGTGTGCAAACTAAGGTACTGAAGCATCTTGCCCAAGCAGTGGAGATGACCTTGATTGTCCCACTGGAGTCCCAAATAACCCAGCACAGGGAATTGACCTACCTCCTGCCAAGTCTGCACCAAGCCCTGATCTTTCACATATTGTATTTGTCAGCTCTCCCCAAATGACCACCATGAGTTACTTTCCTCATGCCAGATCAGTACCATGCCTGGCTTGTTGGAGTGAATCTAATATTTCTTTTCATTTGTCGCTATTATTTTTGACTGTTTTGATAGCATTTGTTGATTCTGGTGATATGTGTTTATTTGAACTGCTCTGATATCCTTTTTAGGTATCGTACTAAGCTGTTTGAAATCAATGTAGGCGTTTATTCATGGACTTTTTATTTGGGGCATGAACTTTGGACATGTAGTTTTATTGGAGTATTTTTGGTATTTTGATCTACTCCTCCTTGGTCTAAAGAACAATCTGCCCAGAGGTACTCCATGCTTAATTTGTGAATGGTTGCGTGCTGGTGCCTGAAGCCCTACTCAGAAGTCCGTGGCCAGCACTATTATATGTCATTGCATCCTATACCAAGGTTGCATAGTCTGGAATCCACCTCATGCCTCTTTAATCCACTACCAAACACTTGCTGCGTCTTTATCTCACTCTTGCAGGTTCCTGCTTTCTCTCTTTGTGACAGTTTTCCATCTTTCTATTTCATTTGCTCTGTGTGTTTTCACTCTCTTGCTCTTGGGAATTGTCTGATCAGGAAAAATAAGTGCTGGTCCCCCCAAATTAGTGCCAGTGGGCAACACCAGCAACCAACAACTAAAATTAAGCACTGGAGGTACATCTTTGATATCCATGGCCTCTTACTCAAACCCAAATGTCACAAAGGGGGTCGCACTGAGACATGGTTCGAAACAGCGTAATCTTCACCCTTGACATCCTTTTTCTCGTGGGCCATAACATTTTCCTGATTTTTAAAGGAGGGTAGGAAGGTGACATGGTAGCACCAAAAAATATACTAAAGACCTGTCCTACTCTTTATTTCCCTACACTTCATTCTAATCCTTTAGGTATGTGACAGCCTGCTACACCATAGCCATAACATCACCTGTGTTCTACATTTCCCAGTTTCATTCTACACCTGTTGGCCAAAGCCAACAAAATTCGGATTATGGGAGAGTATAATTTGTGGGTAGAAAGTTCTGGTGCTGAACCTAACAATCACGTAGGCACTATTCAAGCACTTGGCTTCAGTAAACTGGTGAGTAGCCCACAAGCCACAAATGGGCACAGGCTGAACCTCATGCTTACACGGAACCTTGAAACCTCTGATCTAGTTGTAAAAACACAGTTATAGTTTGATAACTTTTTCATCCCCATCAACCTCCGCAAACTGACCACACACATCCAAAAATACACTCCTGCCACTTGAGTCAGATGCTCTAGAAACATAAGCACAGAGAAGGTTGAGCTTACAAAATCAACCAACCGGCATCCAGTGACCCATATACACTGTTCAACAACCTTGATCTCAACATTTCTTCGGCCCTAGATGTTCTAGCTCCCTCCTAATCTAGAAGACTATGGGTGGGCACCAATTCCTTCAACAAGAGGTCCAGTGAGGAAGTGGCTGAGAAGAAATTTGCCAATCAAAACGTGGAATATCGATGACATGAATCACAGACCGAAGAGGACAAAATCAGCTACAAGAGACACAGGAGAGGCTGTCACAAAGCCATCAAGAGAGCCAAAATGCTTACCTCATGGAATACATACACAAGGAACCCAATCAGATGAAAGAAATCTTCAACATTTACCAGGAACTGACCAACCCAGATACCCATGAATTGTCCAAAAGTGCCCGGGAAGACATATTTGAGTCCCTCAACTAAACTCCTAATGAGCACATTTAATCCCATCTCACTTCCTCCAATACAATCCTGCTGCTATACCTATTCTCACATCTTATGATCATTAGCTGTTCCCACCACTTTTCATTAACAAATCTGCCTTTTCTCCTTCTACTCCCTCACTTGCCACCTCCCACGTTGAGCATACTTTTCACCTCCCTCGTTGAGCATACTCTCCAACAACCCCTCACTCTATTAAACTTTCACACCCCTACTGTCAACACCTTGCTTACACCCTCACTTTCACCGTCCCTTAATCTGCATACTTTTAACCACCCTTTTCACTTTCTTAGCAGTCACACTCCTGATCCACTACTATCCCTTCTAGAAATTACCCCTCACCTGCCTCACATGCATATGCCCTTCATTCTGTTCTTCCCTTCACTCCTTATGCTCTCTCAAATCCTCTAACTCCTGCCACTTACTCAAACACCCGCAACTGTGACGCCCCATATCAAGTCTAAATCCCCTCCTATCCAAAGTAGCATCTACACCTACCCTCCAGTGCGATAATCTGTTTAATCTTTCACCTCTTTTCAACTTCTCAATCTACGACACATGTTTGCACATACCCTTACTTCCCCTCAAATAGCTGCCCTACTAATTCATGCCTATCCCTCATCTTAATCCTTTAACCCCTTCTGTGCCCATGACGAGCTGGACTCGTCATGGGCCGCGGTTGCGCTGTGCCCATGACGAGTCCAGCTCGTCATGAACCCCGCCCGCTAATGGAACGCCCGGCATAGGGCGGGGAAAGGGCGTGGCACACAAGGGGTTAACATCATTACTAAGCTTGTTTGAATCAGAGGGTGACTCCAGTCCTACTTTTTGTTTCCTATCAGTTTACCTATCACCAATCCCTTCTTACCATCTAAGAAGACTCAATTACCTACTAGAATCATTCTTTGTGTGAGATTACTGAACAAGAATCATGTTAACACTTATTATCTGACCCTGGCTTTCTACTGATCAGTGGAACATGACTAAATCCTGATATTTCCTCAATCTTAGATGAAATCAGCCATCCAAGCTACATATTCTTATTAGAAATTGTCCTATGAAAAAGACTTGAAGTGGATGAGCTGTCATTCAGCTTTCTCCCACAAAGCAATCAAGGATTAAACTGCTGCCAAATGCAAATCTCTGCTTGTTCAATGTCCTCCCACCACATCCATCAAATCATATCTACAGAACTCAGGCATACGAGCATGCATTTGTTGACCAATTTCTAGACGTTTTCCTTGGGAACATGTTAAAACATCCTAATAGCTCTACACTTTGAGGCTTCAATACTTAGCTTTTCAAACCTGAGCTGACCATATTCATTTCTCTGCTTATCAATCTAGATTTATTGAAGCCTCTTAAATTGATTGTATATCCTAAACATATTATAGTGGACTTACACTATAAAATTGACCGATAAATCACATGCTACCTCTACTATCATATTATAATTCAGTTCCGCCTTCACATCATGTCTGCTCCAAGAAAGTCTGCCGCAACAAATGTTAAAACAAGAGTTAGAGCCTGAAAAGGTGCAATCTGAATCATCCATTCAGAGGGGTAATTATGGATTCTAACATCTCCTTGGTGCCTTAAGTGGCTCCGGTTACAAGCATATGTTTTCACATGGCGATGCCTACGAATTTTCGCTTACCTGGGTTTTACTCAAAAGATCTGTGTAACTCAAGAGCTGACCCCATGATCTCCAAAGCCAAAGAACTAGAAAAATACTTTTGTGCAAATGACAAAAATGAAATCAACTAAAACTTTAGCATCGTCTCTCAACCAAATATATAACAGAGACTACTCTGAATTCATGAAGGTTGTATATCATAACATACCATATTTGGAAAGGTCACATTCACCCACTGGGGAATCTAGGTGCTGAATAACAGGTGTTTATTGTTACCTCACTCAATGGCACTCGTTTTGTAGACCTAAAAAGGATGTAAGGCTGAATTGACCCATATTATTTTTAATCTGTGTCCATGAGCTTAAACATAGATTCGTGCAACAAATGTATTGGTCCACTAAGCAAGCAGAACAAGCTTCCAGGGAGTGGAAGAAGATATATGTGGCACATCAAGATCCCTGGCAGACCCATGATGGAGTTCCTCACATTTTTGCCATCACCCTTCTCCACTTTAACATCTACCTCAGTCCGGCACTATCTACCATCATCATCTCCTTCAAGCTCAACTGCTACAACTATGCGGACAATACACAAATCATACTAAAACTTAAAAACCTATCTAATATTGATTCTGGCTCCAATGGCAAATGCCTCCGAGGCATTTGCCATTGGACACTAATGAACCACCTCAATCTAAACATATCACAATGTGAGATACTAGCCTGCGGTTATTGAGCCATCTAACAACTGGTTGCCATTTGGCCAAAAGAGCTTGGCTCACCACTATAAACTATCACCCCAAGGAAAGAATATAGGGATTAAAATGCATTCCAACCCCTGCTGCGACGAAGTCTCAAGTGAATCTTTCCACATGATGAGATGCGTATGTCGAATTTTTCCGAACCTAGGTTTTACTTTCACTGCTGACCCTGGAACGGGTGAACTAGGATCAAATCCCAGTATCGCTTCACTATTCTGTAATGTTGGGCAAATCACTTAATCTCCTTGGGCCTAAACATGTGTGACGTTTGATTCTCATGCACGTATCTCATTAAGGGGTCACAGCCGCAACCCCTGGCTTTCCACTTGCGAACCCTGGCACTGCCTTTGCGACTCCTGTCCGCAGAGGTGGCAGCATCAGTGCCAAGTACACAGGTGCAGCTAGCACTTATGGGTGTCATTTTCAGCTCATCGGTTATTAAACTAGAAGTGAAAAATAGTCTGTTATTCGCTATTGGTGTAATTAAAAAATGGAACACCATGAGCAGAATGGCACATTTGCTGAAAGCAGAGCTAAGTAAAAAGAGCTGTGTGTGTGCTTGTCTGATACAATCGGTTTATGTTAGAGAAAGCATATATATATATATACCAGGTGGATTTGTATGTGTGAGCATGTGCACGTGTGAACGAACATAAGTGCCTGTGACTGGTAGAGATTCAGAATGAATGAGATTGAGTGTCAATAAGTGAGTATGAGTGAACCAGAGTGAGTGAGAATGAGTGACTGAAAGTAAGAGTAACTGCAAGTGACTGACAGTGGGTGAATGAGTAAATCTGAGTGTGAAGAGTGTGAGTAAGAATGAGAGTGTAACTGTGAGTGAGAATCGGTGAGTCAGACAGAGTGAAAATAAGTGAGAATGAATGGAGGAAGAGTGAGTGCAAGAGAGTGTGAGTGACAAAGTGTGAGTGAGTGTGAATGAATGATTGAGAATGAGTCATAGTGAATGACAATACATGAATGAGTGAGAATAAGAAGTGAAGATGTGTGTGAGTGAGACAGTATGGGTGTCAGAGTAAGAATGACAGTAAGTGTGAATAAGTGAGAATGAGTGGGAGTGGGAATGAATGAGTGAGTGTGAATCAGAATGAGATTGAGTCAGTGAAAGTGAGCGTGAGTGAGAATGTGAGGGTATGCTTGCAAGTCTGCAGTTGGTTGTGGCAAACTGAAGGTAAGGGCTTGGCTTTTAGAGGCTCCCATGGTAAAATACTGGTGCTGGCATACTGGAGGCAATTCTTAGTATGACTGGCAGCTGTGATAAAATACTGGATCTAGCATACTGGTGGTAACTGTTTGCATAATGGGCACCCATGGTAAAATACTTATACTGGCATACTAGAGGTAGCTCTTGGCATATGGGGCAACTGTAGAAAATACTGCTACTGGCATACTAGAGTCAATGCCTGGCACCACGGCATCTATGTCAAAATACTGGTGCTGGCACATTGGAGGTATTTTTTTTTCATAAAGGAGGACAACTGAGGCATATGGGAGATGGCAACTGCGACAAAATACTGCCTCTGGAGGTAGTTATTTTCTATAGGGGTCATTTGTGTTCTATGGACAGCAGTAGTAGTGCTATTCTGGCACTGGTAATTTTGGCATTAAGGGACATCCTTGGCACATGATGAGGCAATCATGACAAACCTCTGGCCCTGGATGGAGGTATGTTTTGAAATATGGGGCACCCATAGCACATTTTGGAAAAAATAAGTGCAATTCCCGGGGAGTGTCAGATTTCATTGGCTTAGCACACAATGAACGGACTGGAATATTTAGAGAGTGCACTTTCACAGCCTCTGGCTTTTGAGACAATTTATGTGAAAATGTGCCATTAAATCTACTATTTAGCTACCTATTTTCAAAATGTCCATGTGGGAATATCCCCTCCCCTGAAACACCTTCAGAAAAAGCCTAGCTCACTTGCGACAAATCAGAGCAAACACTACACCTCACCACTTTCAAATATCATGTCAGAACCTTAATATCTGCTATACATATTAAGGATGTTGCAAGTCACCAAGGAGGTCAGTGATCACATACAGAAACCTACTCCTTATAATACGTGGTTACACCATCACCATTCTGTAAAAAAATTGTTAAATATTTGGTGTCTTGCTCTTGCGTGTTCATGGCAGATCAGAAGTATAAATGTAGAATCTGCACTGTGGAATTAAAAACACCAAAAAGAAGTTAATGATTCATCAAAAAAGATATTAGAATTGCTTTAATGTAAGTCAGGTTATAAAAAAATGCTAAGGCTCAGATTGGGTCGAAACATAAAGAGATGTTATCTTTCCTTAAAGGGGTCACGAGGGGCAGAGCATGCAAAGCAAAGTCTGTCAGTCAGTGTCTACATTTTTTTAAAAAACATCTGCTGCAAAGAAATTGGCAACAAGAACATATGTGACAGTAGCTCTGTTCTAGATTACTTAATTGGTCATAAAGATGTCTTACAGGTTTAAGGCCCATACTGCAGATATCATGTGCCCAGCAATTTTGAGTGGATAATAATGGTGGTAAGATAAATCTAGTGGGAGACACTGTTCTTGAAGTGTTCTGTGTTTTGTCCTGTCACAGCTTTGACTCATAAAATAGCATTGAGGGTTAATGTGCCTGCTGCAAAGCACATCATGTAACATACCGATCACAGATTTGTATTTTGTTTATTGACACAGAGATTCTTTTATTACTTCCAGTTCATACATTGCAAGCCTTCTAATATAGCACTGCAATCTATTTACCGGCATCAAGGAACTGGATGCAAACTGTAAATCATGGGTTTAGATCTTTATTGATTTTTTCTCAATCTGTTATTATAAGATTGCAAAGAAGGGTGCCGCCGAGATCAGCGCCCTACTCAAAAAACCCAAGGGGGACCCGAGCGACCTAAAGAACTTCCGGCCCATCTCCCTGCTTCCATTTCTAGCTAAGGTCATCGAGAAGATTGTCAACAGACAGCTCACCAGCTACCTCGAAGATAACAGCATCCTGGACCCCTCCCAGTCAGGATTCCGCAGCAACCACAGCACCGAGACCGCCTTCATCGTCGCCACAGTCGACATCAGGATCCTGCTGGACAACGGCGAGACGGTGGCCCTCATCCTCCTGGACCTCTCCACCGCCTTCGACACTGTCTGCCACCGCACACTACGCACACGCCTCCACGACGCAGGGATCCGAGACAAGGCCCTGGATTGGACCACCTCCTTCCTCTTCGGCAGAACCCAGAGCATCCGCCTCCCCCCATTCCGATCCAAAGCCTCCGAGATAATCTGCGGCGTACCCCAGGGATCTTCCCTCAGCCCGACACTGTTCAACATCTACATGGCTCCACTCGCACGCATCACCTGACAGCACGACCTCAACATAATCTCCTATGCCGACGACACTCAACTGATCCTCTCCCTCACCAAGGACCCCTCACCGCCAAATCCAACCTCCACGAAGGAATGAAATCCATCGCCGACTGGATGAATTGCAGCCGACTTAAGCTGAACACAGACAAGACGGAGATCCTCATCCTCGGCTCCAACCCATCAGCCTGGGACGACTCCTGGTGGCCCTCGTCACTAGGGGCACCCCGGACACCAACCGACCACGCACGCAACCTGGGAGTCATCCTCGACTCAACGCTCACCATGACCAAGCAAGTCAACGCAGTCTCCTCCTCCTGCTTTAACACTCTCCGCATGCTCCGCAAGATCTACAGGTGGATCCCGACAGACACGAGAAGAACTGTCACCCAGGCCCTCGTCAGCAGCAGACTCGACTACGGAAACGCCCTCTATGCAGGAGCCCTGACCAAGCTCATCAAACGACTGCCAAGAATCCAAAACGCCTCTGCACACCTGATCCTCGACATTCCACGCCACAGCCACATCACCCCCCACCTGAAAAACATGCACTGGCTCCCTGTCGCCAAGAGAATCTCCTTCAAACTCCTGATCCACGCACACAAGGCACTCCACAAGACCGGCCCAGCCTACCTCAACAGTCGACTCTCCTTCTACGTTCCCAACCGTCACCTCCGCTCCGCCGACCTCTCCCTGGCCACCGTCCCGCGCATCCGGAGAACCACCACCGGAGGCAGATCCTTCTCCCACCATGCCGCCAAGATCTGGAACACCCTTCCGCTCAACCTACGACAGACCCAAGACCTGCTGACCTTCAGGAGACGACTCAAGACCTGGCTATTCGACCAATAGCGACAACCCCCCCTCCTCTCGCTCAGCACCTTGAGACCCTCGCGGGTAAGTAGTGCGCTTTACAAATCTGGTGATTGATTGATTGATTTGGGAAATAATAAAATCTAACTTGTACAGACAACCACAATCACTGTTACGTTTTATATATTGACTTTATGTTGTTTCCGACCATTCACTCTTAACATATAAGGTCTACATGTATGGATGATGTCTGATTCCTACCCCTAATAACCCTTGTTGTGTTATGTAACATTCCCTGTACATTGATTTACACACTTGTATGATTTATTGTGGCTCTGTGTGTGATGTAAAGTGCTCTGATACTCTATACTGGGATGAGTAGCACTATAAAAGAATTAAATAAAAAAAATAGTAGGTCAATCTTACATCAATATTTATGTAATTAGTCACAAACAGATAAATCTTGCATTCTTCCAGTTCACGCACATCTATCTCTAACAGGGAACTGAACAGCGTGAAAAACCAACCTCCAATAGTTTCTCCTAAGTACTTGTGAAGTGTTAACAAGCTTTGCAACCTTGCTTCCTTCCATTGCTTTGATGTCTATGTGTTAGGCTCTAGATACCTTCCATTCAGTATTATACTCAAACAAAAGAAGAGATGATGGCCTTTTAAGTCAGGCTTATGTTTGTGCCAGGCTACAAGTGAAAATAAGAAAACCTGCTGCTGCCTGCAGGTTGCTGCTCAAACCGGGAAGCAGACAACATGTGGCTGATGCTGAATTGTGTCCTGGTATTGGAAAACGACACCAGGACAGATCCAGCATTTTTCTCTGGGTTGCTGGATCCCAGATCTGGCCCAGAAATACCTGCTGGAACCGGTATCCAGTGGGGCCCCCCCTTCTTTCCAACACCGCCCATAAACATCTTCTTTCTGCTGATCATGTTGTTTTCTTTGTAGGAAAACATATTAGAAGAATAAAAATCCAGATACCCATTTTCCTTTATATAAACTGCAGCTGTATTTATGTTCTGTGTCCTGCCTTTAACCCTGGCTGTTGGCTACTGCAACAGGCACTGCGACTTTGGAAGCCAACTGTAATAACTTATTACAGTTTAGCATCAATGTCATGCCGTTATTACAGATGAGAGAGGAAATCAGAGATGGGCTTTATACAGGGATTGCAGTCTCACATATATCTTAGGTGGTATCTAAAATAGACACTTGTCTGTATTGCATTGTTATATTAATCATGCCGTTAATATAGAACTTTAGTGATGGTAGTTATTGTGAAATAATACACGGGAACCTCCAATCACTGTATAATATTGTGTCTTTCATTTCCTTAGTACAGATGATGTCTGGAGTCTCTAGTCGCCCATAATAATGAAATGACACAGCTGCTCAACTGTAATACTTTATTACAGTTGAGTTCTGACATATGAATGTCTCCTGCCTACTCCAACAGTCAATGTGAAAGACAGGTCACAGAGCATAATTGTGCCTGCTATTTAAATATTGCAAAAACAACAGTTGATTGACAGAATGCAGAACAATGTCATACATTCACCCCAGTACAGAGATCTTGGCCTAAATCCGTCGTTTTTTTGCTCACCATGCCGTTCCAGTTTGAACCTAGCCATATGCAAATCAGTCTTGACCCTGTGCCTCATTGGTACAGTCCAGCCAGCCAAGCCAGGTCCTCCCTGGACTGGAAACAAGCATCCTAAAATCGGTTTCGGGGTTTCACCCCTTTTCAGCCAGGATAGCTTGATTCCAGTGGCTTGGAGAGCACGGAACCCATGTCTGTGAATACCCTTCCCACTCAGGGTGACAAACACAAAAAACAACAGTTGATGGACAGAATGCCGAACAATGTCATACATTCCCCCCAGTACAGAGATCTGGGCCTAAATCCATCGTTTTTTTTGCTCACCATGCCGTTCCAGTTTGAACCCAGCCATATGAAAATCAGTCTTGACGCTGTGCCTCATGGGTACAGTCCAGCCCAACTGCCAAGCCAGGTCCTCCCTGGACTGGAAACAAGCATCCTAGGACCGGTTTCGGGGTTTCACCCCTCTTCAGCCAGGATAGCTTGTTTCCAGTGGCATGGAGAATAAGGCATGAAAACAAAAACGTGCTTTTCTTTGTTACGGCGGTTTTTCCAAAACAAACAATGGGAACCAGAAAACATATATTCATGGCAACATGTGTATTGTTTGCACACTAAAGGTCATTACAGAAGAAATAGAAACACTGCCATTTTCTACGCTGGGCCTCGGCACTTTTTTAATCTAATTTATATTAAACTGATTTTAATATACTTTTGCAACACATTACTAACTGCTTTTTTGATGTGCTTAATTTCAAATCCACTTTTATTCTTCAAGTCTGAAACCATACTACTTTTGTATGAAAGAGAAATACACCAAGGATGTATATGGCTTGCAGGAATTATGTTGGTGTGACCATGTAATATAAGGAATAAAATACCCTCTGCCATACATGTTATTGATATTGAAAGTCACCTTGGCGTTCCATGACCTTATAAAGGAACTCGACTTTTAGCCTCACTCCTCTATATGGTCAAGCAACTCCTTGGTGACTTGCAATATGATTATAATGTATGTACGGTGGTGCTTTATTCCATGTAGCATCAATGTTAGGTCATCTGATCTTACTTGTGAAGACTTGGGGCCCAAGGTCATAATGTGGCATAACGGCCAAAACTGCCGACTTTGGATCTGGGGAACCAGGTTCGAGTCTCATCAGTGGGTTCAAGATCCTGTGATTCTGGGAAAACCAATTAACCTCCCTGCAAAAATGAAAGTGTCCTTGTGCAATGTAACTGGGGCTCATGCAAAGCGTCCAATAGCATCGGGTCGAGTTAGCGCTTTATAAAAACTGCAGCAACAACAAAAATATGATGTCAAAGGGTGTGTGATGTCACTTTCGCTACCTCAGTCATTTTGCTGAGCAATAACCATATTCTGAAGGTTCGAATGCCCTACTGTCAAGTTCCCGCTATTTAAACCTACAAAAACGTAGAGCACGGACAGAATATAGAACCAATGCAGCAAAGGGGCACCCAGGCGCAAACCTGGTGAAGGCAGTAAGTACATGCTCAAGTCCCTCCTTTTATAGTGTTCACGACGCAACTATTCTCCCGGCCGAGGGGGCGTTTATTTCGATACTTGCCGGTCGACCCACGCCGTTTCTGCCCAAGAATATCTACAACGAAATACTATTTCCCTGTCCTAGGACGCTGGTGTGAGGGGTATCACCGCATCCCAGAGGAGTGGTTCAGACCCCGCACGGGAGAAGACGAGGGTATTCGGATTTAGGAGAAAGAAATAATCCGATATCTGCGGCTGCAAGGTCTTCGGGGACTCCCGCTGTCCTGAGTATATATTTACACACAAGTCAATGAGATGTCCAGTCTTAAAATCAAACTGCGCGCATTACAGGTGACGCGATAACATTGCTTATTGGAATGCGTAAATCTAACGTCACGAGAAAGGCTTTCACTGCGCATGCACAGATCCATACTTTGATTTATTGCTCAAGTACCTCATTTTTAATAATTTCATAAATTCGGCATGTCCAACGCAGTTGTATGGACATATAAGGCAGCTGACTGAATTGATAAATATATCGCCTTGGAAATGTTCACTGTTCGCAGTTTTATATTTTCCCCGCCCGGTGCTCGCTCCTCGCGTTGCACGTGCCCTCTCCTTTCACGCCCGCGAGACCGAGCACGCGGCCGCCCTCTCGGCACCCTGTCCCAGGAGCCCTCCCGGGCGGTGTAAAGCTATCGACGTTAACTGCGAACCGAAGTTCTGTTTCTTTAGTTTTTAAAATTATGCTAATTTCTAACCCTTCTCAAACGGTCGTTGGTCAGTATGCGAGAATTATTATCACAGCTAATTGCATTATTTGCTATTACACCTTCATAAATTATAACATTTTGGCCATTCTATGTACAAAATGAATGATAAGACAATGAAACATTCGGACCCTTCAGAAAACAAAAGTTTCAGGACAGCTGCATAAACAACCTTTCTTGTTCAAACTCATTTTATTTTATAAACTCATGATAATATGAACTGGTATGAAAAATGTAAAGGCTTTTGTTAAGTCAGGAACTCCACGAATAAGTAGCGGCAGCTTGGTTTAATAAAATAATATTAAAATCAATGGCTGGATTTAATGTATAAAGAATTGTCCTTTTGTCCGAGTATGTCTCTCAAATCTTAAGCGCATTGGGTCTCGTATCGGGTATGAAAGCGCTATGGAAATACAACTGCCATATAACACAGTTGGCACATTCAAGTGGCCCTGCAGTTCGGTCAGTTTATCGAACGGTTGTTGATTGAATTAATGGATGATTGTATTACACAGCGCACTGTCAGTGCTGGGCTTCTTGGCGCTAGAAAAAAAAAGAGTCAGAATTTTAGAGAGAAGCAGCCTGCTGCATACAGAGGACTGTGGGAAATAGAGGAGGACTGGTTGAATCGTGCAATCTTTATAGCGGATTAATAAAAGAGCAGGCTTTCATTTTTTCCCCGAAAATAAGAAAAGTCTTCAAGTGATTGGAGCTCAAAATAAGAGTTGTCGCCATCAGTCAGGGATGCGTGTAAATTCTGACACGAATCTCTTGAGTTGGCAAGAATTTTAAATGTGCATTTATTAGCTCGGTTTGGATCTGCCTTCTCTCTTTTTTTTTTTTATTAGCAATATAATGCTGCTCAAGGCACTGGTAGTGCACTGACAACAGAAGGCACGCTTCTAGGCGCGAGGGGGAGGAGTTGGGCGTCAGGGACGAGGATCTGTCACCACCAAAGTCTCCAGTGTCCTTTGGGAAGGTGACTGTCTTCTTCAGATCTACAAGAGGAGGGGAAATAAACCCCCGCAAGCACAGTGCGCTAAAAAAATGTAATTACAAGTATAGAGAAATGAATATACCAAAAATCGAATGAATTGTGAAATATGTAAGGAATAAATACGCGCAATGTTTACGAGTGGCAAAATATGTGGTACAATTATGCGCTAAAGTATCCTGCTTACATCACATTCTGGGGGACTGGCAGCTCTGGTCGGTTCGTGTGCTTTCAGGGACTCCTGGGAAACGACGATGGAGAGATATCGGTGTAATATGTGAGCTGACAATATCTGCGCACTGTCTAAGCAGGCCCTCACCCCGAGGGGGGCGCAGTCCGGGACTGGGGTACCGTTCACTGCCACCTGCCCGTCCACTAAAACGCATTCTTGCATTACATGAAAACACGCCATCCTGTGTGACTTGGAGCATGTCTGTGTCGTTCTATGTTATGCAAATGTTCTACACGAGGATAAAACTAGCATTTATGCGACATGTAGGAAACTCGAACATAAACACGTGCACCGCTGATCGAACAGATTATTAGTGAAGCACCGAGACCCAGTGTGCGCATTTTAAACACACATACAGGATTAAGTCATGTGTCCGCCGCACCACAGTGAAGAAGAGATGTAAACACTTGCACTTAAACAAACACGACGCACAAGCACACATAAACAATGTTAACGGACTATCACTGATGTAAAACACACAAATACAGTTTCGCTGAGGTAAAACGCACAAGTACAGTTTCACCATAAACATTCGCTCTTTCGCTCACCTATACACTCGTTCATAAGTACTATACACTGTTACACGCCTCCAAAAACACACACTCGAGCTGCCAAACACACAGTTTTACTCACACGCTGTTAAAACGAACACACACAAGCATACTCACATTTTCAGACGCACCGACAGCATAAAACACGCCCAACAAACACACAAAACAGCCACGGACACATACGTACACCTACTACGAGAAACATATTCACCGCATTTTGCCTTCTACAGTTTCGTGTGCGGGCTATTTATGCGAATGTGTGACAAGCTTTGGTGTTGAAATGGCAGGTCTCCCACCAACCTGTTATACTTTCTTTTGGGACTCTCCAGCTGTAAATAGAGCCACATTAATTCACGTTCGTCAGAACGCTGTGTATACTGTCTCATTTGCGCATGTCTACATAGGGCTGGCGGTCTCAGAAGTCGACCGTATATTTCAAAGTCAGCTCTGCAGCCTTTTTTCGCGAGCTCCCGCGGGGCCTGCTATAAATTGTGCAGTCAGTTTCAGAGTTTTCTTCGACCACAGGGCTGTGTTTACATTCTTCACTAGGCAAGCCCTGGGTGTTCGTCATTTATATCCTAACCCCAGAGCTTGTTTATAGAGAGAGTGACAGGCACTCAAAGGCTCAGAAAACGGACGAGACCAGAACGGTAAGGCATCTGGACACAGACAGCAAGGCAAGGGTGCCATCTTGTGGACATATTTTGAATAGCATTGAAATCATTGCAAGAAATCAGTTCAAGAATCAGGGGCATAGTTCAGGGGGAGTGTTTGGGTGTGGCACTCCCCAAGATGTACACATTCCTGGCTTGGTAGCTGGGTCTGGAGCCCAGAATTGGGTCTGCTACGCCTATGTTGCATTGCCCCTCTTGTTTAGTTGGGAAATATGAGTTTCACACCCACTGAATCTCACAGACTAAGCTACGTCCCTGTCAAGAACATACGTTTGCGGCAAACACCCCTTCACTGAATCTCAAAGCTCAGAGAACATCTCAGAAAAGACACAGCATAGGGGCTTCATGACTTCTGGAAAAATAAGTGAGAATGGTGGTCTGTAATTTGTAGCCCACATCCACACCCCTCACAAGTGGAAAGGCGTGACAAGTAACTGAATGTTGGATAAAATGTAGATAGGATATTAGATAAGCGTTCATGTTTTATATAGTAATACTGCATAGCTGCAGTAACATGTTAAACTATTGGAAGTTAAATAAGCTCCTTTATTGTGCAACCAAGGGCTCCGGGTTTTCCAAGCAACTGATTTCTCCAACTGTCATTTCTCACATTCTAAAGTCAACATTCCGCATTCTACTGATGTCATTACTTCAATTACTGCACATGTATGGGAGAGATACCTTTCTGGCAAAAGGGACAGGGTTAAAATCCAATGAAAACAACAAAAGATCCCTCTGGTGATTCCACTTGTATTGTCACACCTCTATAATAATCTTCTTCGGGAAACCCCACATTAGTTTACCATCCACTCAACTATCTAAACCCTGTTTAATATAAAAATGTCTCATTTATTTCATATAAGGTGCTTCAAAACACACAAATATACTGATTAGATTTGATTCTCAAAACTTTATTCAGTTACACAAGTAGCCATAAAAGTACAAACATACATAAAATAGTTAAAATACTTAAAAACACATTTGTGCCCTAGAAGATATCCAAACTAGGATAATAAAATCAATGCAATCACAAAAACGTTAAACCACTAGGGGCTGAGCACTTAAAAAGCAGTAATCGATTGTTGGGCCCTCACTGCCGTTTTCAAAAACAGTCCAACATGAAAGATGCATTCCTCATTATTTAGTTGAAGCAAGGTCTCATAAGCTTCTCTAAGATCTGTACTACGTAGCCCCTTAATTAGTGGTAATAAAAAGCTTTTAGTATACATTAGAGAAAAGTCACAGAACAATAAAAAAATGTAGCATTGATTGATCCAATCTCCCATTGCACGAACAGGGGTGGAAATCTAGTGGAAAGCTTAGCAGATATGTGACTGTGCCTTCCCCGAAGCGGTACAGCAGGGAACGCTCTCACTGCCCCATCAGGCTTGTCAAATGTCTTTGAATTTGGGGGCACCTATCAGGGTTCATGTTCAAATATGCTACCACTCTTGGTTTACCAAGTTCGTTCTTCAGTCTCTCCGTATGTGTGAACTCAAACCTGGCAGTACGCAACTGTCGTTTACTAATGGAATGAGGGTCGTCTGGTTTCTCGAATAGCTGTTGGAAGCCTAATTTATACATGCAGGATTATACGTATGCCAACCACAGAATATTTTAGCCTTTGTCACATGAGAGACAATCTAATATGATGTTTCGTGTGA
The DNA here is from genome assembly GCF_964204655.1 of Triturus cristatus. Lineage (NCBI taxonomy): Eukaryota > Metazoa > Chordata > Amphibia > Caudata > Salamandridae > Triturus > Triturus cristatus. The sequence goes on along the minus strand of NC_140588.1, from coordinate 345,488,209 downwards.
GATCAACCTCTGTATTATTCCAGATTGCAAACCAGAGGAGCAGTGGGTGAGCGCTAATGTAATCCTCAACAAAAGGAATATTCAGTTCACTATGACTAATGAATTAGAGTTCGCGATTGGTGCCATCAAAATTCTCCTACAAAATCTGTTCCCTTCCGATTGGATTTGGGGGCATTTTTCAATATCCCCATAAGTGGAAATTGGGAGACATTGTGTCTTGAAGATGTTCAGTAACGTGACCAAGGCTCCTCCCTTTCTGGGGAGAGGTAGACTGAGTATACAGCCTGTGGCTCCGGAAAGGTTGCTTCCACTATGTGCTATGTGGGATTGCCAGGAGCCATTATTGGAAAAAATCATGCCAAGGTAGGAAAAAATGCTTGTGCATTGGAGAGAAGAGTTGCCCACTTTCAGGCTGATCAATTTGTGTTTTTTTGGGCCACAATACATTATAAATGATTTATTAAAATTAGTGCGCAGATCTAATAGCGCCATAAAATTTAAAAAGCCACTGACTAGCTGACAGAGTGCATTAGGAGTGCAGACCATCAACACTACATCATAAGCATAGAGTAATGATGGCAATAGAGAGCCTTTGATTTTAGGAACATCTGGGCTGAAGATAAGTACAAATGGATGAGGATCATTTATGTACAAGATAAATATAAGTGGAGCTAAAACACGACCTTGCCTCACACCTCTAGTAATACTAATCTCCAGAAACTTCACCCTGAGTGTTAATTCTGATCCTTGCTTTAATGTCCCTGTGCAAATATGCCAGAAAGTGCACAAGTGCTTTATCCAGTACAAGGGATATTAAAGTGGCCCACAGCTTTGAGCGGTTCACAATATCAAAAGCGGTGGAAAGATCCATAAAGAGCAAATAGATTAAGGACTTCTTAGCTACAGTGTATTTGCCTATTATTAGGCTTAAATTAAGGCACTGCTCTACTGTGCCATTTTTAGCTCTGATTACGTTAAAGTATGAACATCTATTTGGGCCACTCCTTTATACGATTGTATAGGACCCATCCTAAATCTTTTAGGCTGGCATCAATTAAGGATATGGGCCTATAACAACTAGGCAAACAGTGGTCCCCTTTTTTTAAAATGGACACAATTATGGAATTAGACCATGTATGAGGTGCAGGGGCAAAGGCAAGACTGTTGAACACATTTAATAATAGAGGTGCCCAAAAATTGGAGTTATATTTTAAAAGATCTATTGGTACCCCATCTGCCCGGGAGCCCTTCACCCTACACTCTGTTGTACTGTATTCAGTATTATCTTTATATAATTCAATATTGTTTCATTAATAAAAACACATTTTAAAACATTATTTATGATTTGCGCAACATTGCATCACTAAAATATCTCATTAACACAGTAATCTCTTATTTGTAAAAACAATTTCTATTGGTCTCATCAGTCACAAAATGAAAATATACCCTAATATACAAAAACAAACAGATTACATCTCAAGTTGTCACCAACGATGTAGAGAGAAACAAATCACATCACAAGTTGTCGACGTGGCATTATGGTGGAATACAGTTCGTTCACCCCACCTTCTTCCAGACAAAATATTAAAAAACAAAAAAAGTAGCCACGAGATAACATAGGCTTTAACTTCATTGCCACATGTAGTTTGATTCTCACCAAATTGTCTTTAAAAAACAATCTTTTTAATTAGTATTTTATGAGTAATCATCTGAATGATCTGGGTGGAGAGTCACTTTATATTCTTTACCTGCCCACTTTTTATCTGACCAATTTTCTCAATTATCACTGATTATATTCATGAGAGGCAAGTTCTATCTATGTTGCCCTTGGTGCTCCTAATAATAAGTAGCTTCACTCCAAATTTCCAAGTCTCCTCTTCATAATTAACTTACAGGGTACATTATTTGCTTCTGCCCTTGAATTCTTATGAGTTTGGTGCTCCCGTCTCCTCGATTGGGACTTCCTCTCGGGGTGAGTCAACTTTATTCCACCGAAATGCTGCATCGACAACTTGTGATGTTATTTGTTTCTCTCTACATCGTTGGTGACAACTTGAGATGTAATCTGTTTGTTTTAGTATATTAGGGTATCTTTTAGTTTTGTGACTGATGGGACCAATAGAAATTGTTTTTACAAATAACAGATTACTGTATTAGTGAGATATTTTAGTGATGCAACGTTGCACAAATCACGAATAATGTATTTTTTTAATTAACAACACAATGTTGTATTATATAAAGATAACACTGAATATAGTATATTTGTATGTTTTGAGGTACTTAATATATGAAATAAAATATAAATTTTTGTTTTAAACAGGGTTCAGTGTTTAGATAGCTGAGTGGATGGTAAATGAATGTGGATTTCCTGTAGAAGATTAATATAGAGGAGTGACCATACCAGTGTGAATCTCAAGAGGGATCTTTTGCTAGTTTCATTACTTTCTTTACATCACCTCTACACATCTCCCCGCTTTTAAACACAAATAAAAACCCATACATGCATCACATTGAAAAAGTGCAATCATCACATTGATATATTTTAATGAGTGAAATTCATCGTATATCCTATTGGAAAATAAAAAAGTAGGTAATCTAGCTTAATTCATTAATCAGAAAGATAATTACTTAACTTCATGGGAAGCTTAATTAATCTCTTTGGTCTTTCATCCAAATCGTCAGTGGAAGGCACAGGAATAGAATTTAAATCAATTCCACTATCTTCTTGTCCCAGGTTCTCTTTATCACCCCTTGACTGACCATCCACTTGTCAACCCCTCTATGTTATTTCGTTATTCACAACTCTCTCTTGTTGCTCTACAGTTACGATATCTTCTTACAGATTTTGTGTCCTACCAGTTTGCTTCTCTGGCATTTCTACTCTGCATTGTTTAGAACACACAGCTGCTGTCTTTATATTCCACAACATACCCTCTTCTAATATGACCACATTATTTAACACTTGTTTAATGCATTTAGGTTTGAAGTAAGAACTAACTCCCTTGGGAACTATGCCTAGTTTCTTAATTCTAACCCTCTGTCCAACCTTTAACTTGCTGTGTTTGACCCCATGTTCCTTGTCATAGTAAGTTTTGTATTCTTCTTGTTTGTTTATAATTTCTTTCTTTGACCTTTCCTAAAGACCAGGTCACACTCGTAGGAGTGGGTAACCATCCTGGGTTAGAATTTGATCTAGGTTTCCCACTTCTCATTAATTCAAATGGGGAAAACCCTGTGCATGCCACTTATGTTGATCTATATGACCAAAGAATTTTATAAACTTGTGATACCCAACAAGAATTGTTTTCTAATGCTAACTGAATGGCTCCTTTGAGAACTCTATTAAAGCGTTCTACCATTTCATTTACACTTAGATTGTAAATGGATGTTGTCCTATGCCAAACTCCATGTTTAAAAAAATATTCCTTAGCTTTGTGACAAATTGTACACCATTGCCACTCAGTAAAATGCTGGGTATCTCTTCATTCCGGAGAACCTCGTCTCATAACCCTAGTATCTGCAAATATTTTATGAACAAATTTTATGTAAGGCCACTATGAAAATGCATCCATCAATGCTACAATATATTTCTGAGTATTCTCAATTGGCCCCATATTATCAACTGCCACTTTTCCACAAGGTGCTTTTGGGCTCTCAAATGTATTACTCATAGGAGGTCTCAATGTCTTAGAAGATCTATCAGCTGGCATGCATGCATGACATTCTCTGATGTCCCTTTTTAGCTTGTTATCAATACCTGGCCACCAGTGACGGCCCGTGTAGGGCGTTTTACCGGGGCGGTGACGTGGCGCAGAGGAGGGGCAGGGTGGGGGGTTGCAAAATGCGGCAAACGGCCAATTTCAGGTAAGTTACGAAAAAAATTAATAAAACGAATTTCGCTGCTCGCGCTGCATTGCCAAATGCGATGCAGCGCGCGCAACGAAATTCGTTTTATTAATTTTTTTCGTAACTTACCTAAAATTGGCCGTTTGCCGCATTTTGCAACCCCCCACCCTGCCCCTCCTCTGCGCCACGTCACCGCCCCGGTAAAACGCCCTACACGGGCCGTCACTGCTGGCCACCAATATAAACTTTTGATTGCTGATGTAGTTTTTATTATACCTAGATGCCCTTAATGGGACACAGAAATACTTGTTTTCCTCAAAGAGGAAGGAATGATATTTTCCCCTCTGACTAAGAATGAATCCTTCCACAGTTTCCAATTCACTGCATACCTTCCAGAATGCACTGAGCTCTCCCTAATTACTTTTATTGAGCCATCCCTCCTTCATAAAGTCAATATTTGTTTTTAATTCTTGATCTTTGTTTGCCATTCCTCCAGATTTAGGGAGTGTTCCTCTGTTGCAACCAGCCACACAATGTTTTCAGTTTCCAACACATCTTCCTGATTTTCTAGTAATGTAGTGGGCATCCTAGATAAAAGCAATCTGCTACTGCATTTTTCTTTCTGGGCTAATACTCGACTTTGTACATGAAGTCTAACAAGTGCATGGATAATTGGGCTAACCTAGATGATACTCTTGACATTTCCATGGTGGTCAAAATTTTCCCTAACTGTTTATGGTCACATCTTTTCCCTATACAAACTAGCAAAAGTGTTCCAGAGCCCATACATAGGCTAGTGCTTCTCTCTCTACCACTGCATAGTTCTCTTCTGAAGGTGATCATGCTTGTAAAGCAAATGCAATAATGACTTAAACTCCTGCATATTTCTATGAGACAAAACTGCCCCCACACCTTTGCCACTGGCATCAGTCCCTATCTTAGTACACTGGGGATCAAACCATCTTTTAACTCTGCATCACCTTTAATCCACAACCTTTCCTGTATTGTTGAATCATGCGCATACATTACTACTTGATCTCAGCCGCGGCCCGTGCAGGTAAGAGTGGTGGGGCCAGGTTAGGGGGGGATTCGTCAGACGACCACAAGGGAAAATTAAATAAATAATTCCCTCAGGACTTAATGAATGTAGTAATAAACTTTTTTTTCTTTCAGATTGCAATTTGTCCTCGAAATCAGTTGTCGCTATATAGTTTAAACAATGCTCCTTCAATTGTAGCCATCATATATGAGGTTAACCTGGACTGCACAAAAATTCTTTAGGAGGGGTTACCGTAATATTAGCCATGTCAGAAGTGGAGTGTGGCTCCGACTTCCTTCACCACTTCTCTTAAGGTACCAATGTAAGGATAATGCAGAACTCAGTCTGGAACATACACTTCATTAGTACAGAATTAATACAATACTAGCTTACTCAATTCCTTTCAATTATGCAGTTTAACATGACTTATGATGTGCGACCATATCCACTTGTCATTGGTGACCTTTAATTAAATATTGTTACAAATTATTAACAACAAAAGTATTAACATTAATAGCTTAACATCATTACCTATAAGGCGTGCACCAGGCCCACGCCTAGGAGCCTTTACTCAAAATTTCTGGAAATGCCTATATTGCAGCGCCCGCTCACTCCCTAAACATGCTCTTGAAATCTGGTCCCTACTAGACTCCGAGAAACCTGACTTATTTTTCATCACAGAGACATGGCTTCATGAGGCCTCCCAACCAGATATCTCCATAGCCCTCCCTCCTGATTATCACCTGACCAGGTTGGACAGGAAAGGTAAGAAAGGAGGGGGCATAGGGATTGCTTCTAGGGCCAACACTGATATACAAACCATTGACTCCGTCCAAGCGTCTTGAGGAGAAATCTGTATATTTAAAATAAACAACATTAGGAAAGGAACATGGAGAGGGGCCATACTATATCGCCCGCCTGGCAACAAAAGCCTCTTTACCAGCCATTTAACGGAGGCAATTGCACCACACGTCCTAGCTGCGGACAACTTCCTCCTTCTGGGGGATTTTAATTATCACGCAGAACAACTTTCTGACCCTCACTCAGATGATCTTATCACCAGCCTTAACACTCTCGGCCTCGACCAACTAGTAAAAGGCCCCACCCACACAGCAGGTCATACTTTAGATCTCCTATTTACCAACTCTCCCCTAGTAAAGGTCGATCAACCAGTCCCTGTCTTATGGTCTGACCATCAAGTCCTCAAGTTCCAAATACAGGGTACAGCTGCCCAACCAAATCCATCGATAGAATCGCGTCCCAGTAGACCCTGGAATAAAATAAACCTACACTCCTTCTCCACCCTTTTTGCCCACCTTTCACCACCCAAACCAGAGCTCCCTAATGAGGCGGCCATATCAATCGAGCTAGCCATCACTTCCACCCTCGCCAAAATCGCCCCGGTCAAACAAACTAAATACCCTCACAAACTCTCCCCTTGGTTCACACCTGACCTGAAAAATTACAAACTAGCAGCCAGAAAGGCTGAACGCAAATGGAGACACACACAAAGTGTCTCAGATAAGCAGTACTACAAAACAAGACACCGGCGCTATATGGACCATATAGCCACTGCCAAAAAAACCTACTAAGGGGATAGAATCAACCGAGCTTCCTACTCACAAAAAGAGCTTTACAAGATCCTGAAAGAATTCACCACTCCCCCCTCCTGTCAACCCATTCAGACCTCCTCACAAGAATGGGCCGACTCCCTCTCAGTCTTCTTCGTGAATAAAATCAATATTATCCATAGCTCCTTCCCACAGTCCAAAGGATTACCCCCTTCAGCTAGACATCCGGGCATCTCCAGATTGCATCTCAACCCCCTCAGAGAATTCCACCCCACAACCGAGGAAGAAGTCCTAACCACCCTTTCTAGGATCAAATCTGGCTCCCCCACTGATCCAGCCTCTGCTCAGATTATATCCAAAATCAGACCAGCCCTTACACCCAGACTGACCAAGTTACTCAATGACTCACTGTCCCTATCCACTGTACCCACCATCTGGAAAGAGGCCATAGTTAGACCCATCTTAAAAAAGCCCAACTCCAACCCCAAAGATCACAATAATTACAGGCCCATCTCCCTTCTACCTTTCTTTGGGAAAGTCCTGGAAACATTAATAAACAAGCAGCTGTCTGAACACCTTGAGAATAACAACCTGCATGACCCCTCTCAGTCCAGGGACCGGGCTTTCCACAGCACTAAAACAGCACTGCTGGAGATGGTTGATAACATCAAACTCACCCTAGACGCCAAACAACCTGCCATCCTGGTACTATTAGACTTGTCTGCAGCCTTTGACACCATCTCCCACAGCATCCTCTTGGGCCGCCTGTGGGAGCTTGGTGTCGAAGGTACTGCACTGAACTGGTTCAGGAGCTCCTCACCGACCGCAAATCCAAAGTCAATGTGGGAGCTTTCACCTCCAGTAGCAAGCCTATAGATAAAGGTGTCCCCCAAGGTTCTATACTCAGCCCCACCCTCTTTAACCTGTACCTATCCCCCCTGGCTAAAATAAACAAAGCTTACGGCTTTGATACAGTGTTGTATGCTGACGACACCCAATTATTAATCACCCTTGATCCAGACCCCACCTCCACGAAACTCAAATTTAAACAATGCATGACAGACATCAAGGACTGGATGACAATTAACCACCTCCAACTTAATGCTGGCAAAACGGAGATCCTACTCTTCGGAAAAGGCCCAACTGCTATGGACTGACGACTGGCGGCCCTCTACTCTAGGTCCATGCCTCCCACCAATAAAGGCAGTACGCAATATTGGCGTACTAATAGACACCAAGCTCTCAATGTCTGATCACGTCAATCAGATAGTGCACACATGCTATGGGCTAAAGCGTAGCCTAAGAAAAATCTTCAAACGGATACCACTCTCCTCACGTATGCCATTAGTACAGGGAATAATCATCAGCCGCCTTGACTGTGGCAAAGCCTTGTTGGCATCCATTAATGAAATCCACCTAAATAAACTTCAGGTCCTACAGAATACCGCGTCCAGACTAGTCCTTAAACTACCCGCCCGTGCGCCCTCTGCCCCCAATCTGAAGTCCCTGCACTGGCTGGCCATTAAAAAATGGATCACCTTTAAAATATGCTGCCTCGTACATAACATTCTAAACAGAAAGGGACCCCGCTACCTGGCGCAGAAACTAATCTCGTATCAGCCCACAAGAACCCTCCGCTTTGCCAGCAAACATCTCCTAACTATACCAAAGACCCGTACTGTCAAATATGGCGGCAGGTCGTTCTCCAAAATCGCCCCCACAATCTGGAACTCGCTACCCTTACACCTTAGAACAGAAAATGATCATAAAAAACTCCGTACGTCCCTCAAAACCCTACTGTTTCAAACTCCCCTTGCCTTCAGATCATCCTCTCTGTGACTTACTGTGATACTCGTATGCAGCGCTATGAGGCCGAAGGGTGATATATGTGCTTAATAAATGTCAAATAACATAACATAACAAATCACTGCAATCACTTCATGTTCTCTTGATTGAATGATTAAGACAGTTTATTACGATTTAAGGTGTGCAAACCACCAAGTGCTTTCCGCACCAAATACTCAAGGTGAGCGGATCACCGCTTGGTACACTCCTACTCACTGTGCCCCTGTTGCTCCTGCTACTTCCAATATGGCGGTCGATGCCTTTTAAAGCACAGGATGTGTGCCCGCTACTTCCAATATGGTGGTTGGTACCTTTCAAAGCACAGCGTGTGCATGCTCTGCTGTGCCTTGCCTCAGCACGAGACAGTACAGCAGCATGCAAGGAAAATTGCATTTTGAAGACAAACTGCCCATCACAGGACTAAAACACCTCCAAATCTTGGTGCTCCCCATTCAAAATACCTCAATGTATATGCTGCCTAAGGAGCAAGCACCTTCCAATAGCTCCAGGCATCAGTTTCTGTAGGGAGCATGCAGAATGCATGCACAAAGAGCTCTGTCAAGTGCACTAGTTTCACAGCTCCCCTGAAGCTCCCCTGCCGATCACGGGGAGGTGGACCTGGTACAAAGGGTCTTCTCAACAGGACACCAGTCTTTACAATTTCTTCAACTGCACAATTAGAAAGACACTGCTTCAAAGTTCCTCGTCAAAATCAAAGAGGTTCACTGGGAAGCACCAGCTGGGCATACGTTGGTTCATAAATAAGACTTGGCCACAACTCATTGCCAATTTTGTGTAGTAAAAGCCTACACATTTAGAAGTTAAATAAGCTTCTCTAATATGCGACCAAGAGCTCCACGACTTCCAAGCAACTGATTTCTCCAACTGTCATTTCTGACATTCTAACTTCAACATTCCACTTTCTACTGATGTTATTACTTCCATTACATCACCTCTACAATAGCTTTTTCACCTTTATCTATATTCTCTTAGTTTTGGCCTAAATGGGGTTTCGTAGATAGGGAGATTTTATGATAGTTGCAGGCTCTAATTGTCTTGCCAGCATGGGCGTAACCTAGGCCCCTGCAGCTCTGTATTCATGAGGCTGGTGCTTGGGTTGGGGTGACCCCTCTATTCCTACAGGGGCCCCCATTCAGTCGAAAGTCAATAATTATCTGTGATGTATGGTAGACTCAGGGGCCCCTTTTCACATTGGTTTTTTTAGTTAACATTTTTTTTGTCTTCATATACACCACGAATGTGTCTACAAATGGTACGCTCTGGCCCAAGCTACATTCATATCTTCATGGTCATTTAGATATGCACGGCCTCTTGACTCTGTAGCGGAAAAATTCTCCAATGTGTAATCATCGGAGCAGCTCACTTTCCACATCCTCGAATGCTTAACCGGTGACCATAACTCAATCCTACAAAGTTTACGGGTTGCCACATCTCATGAATATGTATATCTTACTGAAGCTGTCAAATCAGCAATTGTTGGGGGTTCAGTTTTTTCCCACATTTTATAAATCCCTCTTCTTGCTAACAGTGCTAGATACAAAATATGTTTTTCCTCATCCCTCTTTATCGATCTCCCCCCTGAGCCCTCATCCACCAATCCAAAAAAGACTAGAATAGGGTTTACCGTAATCTCCAATTTGAAGATTCCACTCAGCGCCTTACCCACATCACTCCAGTACACTGTCAGCTTTAGATAGTCAAAACACATTCTGCAAAGGTGCTCCATTATTTTGCTGCTACGCCACTGCTTGTTAGACGAAATCCCTGGGACCAGAATTAATATCTGCCGGTTTCACTAACTACAGCTTATGTTGACTTAACATTGTATTATATAACTCCCAGATGTGAAAGAAACCATAAAAAAAAACAATAGGGGCGTAGGTTTGTGGGGGTGTGGGAGTGGGGTGTGACACCACCCCAAATAAATGCATTCCTGGCTTGGTAGTTTGGTCTGGGGGCCCTGAGTCAGGTCTGCTATCTCTGTATCAGTTTGTTTCTAGTTGTAAGCCAAGAATGAAAGACAAAACAGTGACCTTTAATGTAATTGGAAGATAGAGAAAAACAGAGATACCCATCTGGTGGCTGAATTTCAAAATGTGAAACCAGATAACCTGGAATCAATACCAGCTTCTCTAAATTGTGTGATCCTAGGCAAATACTGTATTTCACAAAGCATCCTTTTTCTTTAGTATCACACATGAGTGTACTTTTAAGTACCTGAGTTCAAGATGTGTGTTGTACAAGTACCTCCTATATCTGGTTTGATAGACTGTAATGTTGCTCCATCTATGATAAGAATCTAGGCCATGTTTAGGGTTTACAAGAGTACCAACTTGTCTCTTAGTTCCCTAGTGGCATTGATGTTGGGGGAGCGGGGGGGGGGGGGGGGGGTGAACAATGAATGTTTCTAAAAACTATCTCTGTAACTGAATGTCTGTCTAGGCATCAATACGATCTGATTTATTAAGGTGAAACGCTCTCGTTTGTTATAAGAAGACACTTTTGTTTTTTAATTTTAAAGGGATTCTATCATATTTTTACATTATGTTTGTTGCACAAAATATATGCCAAATATTTTAATGGGTTGGCTCATGCATGGACTCTTAAAGCCAAGCTAGACCATGGCTCGGTTCACCCTATTAATTTGCCTTCGTGCCCTCCTCTATTTGCTAATAAGGATTAGTACATGGAGCCACAAGTCACTTGATAAAATGATTTGTAGAAGGTGAGTACTAGGAATGTGGAGCCTTACCTACAATCACAGATTTAATAACTCTGCCTTCAAGGCTTCTTTTAGCATTGATGAAAAAGAGTGCCAGTAGTGAAAATACATTTAAAATAAGCGATCCCAGGGCAGGGACTCCAGGCCATTGTTGTAAAAGAACACAGTCATGAGTTTCCACAGAAAATTACCAGACCCAGATGGGATGGGCAGGGGCATAGCTTCAGCTGGCGTGTGATGCCCCTAAAATGCAGTCTTGGTTTAGTAATTGGTATTGGGGACCCTGAGTTTAGTCTGCTATGCCTGTGTCGGTTTTTCTGACTGTTCTCAGTTCAGTAAGAGGTTTTAACTTATCCACATTTTGGATCAGGATCGCAAATATATATAGTGACCAGTTTACCAAAAAAGTAGTAAATCTGTACCTATAAATGTATTCCTTGAATGGGTGCAAATGTGCTGCTTTTTGAAATCCACAAACATTGGTAGTAGTAGGCTTGGAAAGCTGTGCCAGTGTCAACTTCCCAGGCATACTGCTGCCAATCAAACAACCAAAAGATGATGGGATGAATGCTTGCACATAGTCTAACCAGTGTCAATCCCTCAAGTTAGCATGGCAACTCATAATTTCTCACTCACTGTGATACTTTAGACAAAGGTCCACTTAATGCAAATTTAGTACTGACTCTGTCCCTCATGGAAACAGTCCATTCCAAACCTTGGTCATCTCACACCTTCACCCAATATTTTTTAGTTGAGAAATGCGAGATTCACACTGGCGAATCTCACTGGCCACGGTACATCCATGAAAATCAATGAACTGGAGGGCTGGGTTAAATCATCCAAGGTTACACTGTGGTTATCATGAAGCTAGAGCATCACTGGCAATAACAACTTTAGCTTTGCCTTGCTTTGTTCTACATATAGTTTTTAATAGTGCGGAAACATTCAAGGGCCTATTTGTAATGCCCCTCCAGCACTTTTACGCCACCGAAGTGTGACTCGTATGTCGCTCCGGAGGCACAGTGTGACAGCCCAATTTTACAAGGCCACGCAAAGCCACCCTGCGTGGCTTTTCATGGCCTCGTAAATATGGAATAAAGCAATGCCTTACTTGGGTGGAAGCGGTGTTCCCTGGGTGTTGCTGAAGGTGTTCCCATGCAACACCCATGGTTTTTGACACTCCCCCAGATTTTACAACATAATGTAAATATGAGGGAGCACCAAAACTATCGCCTTCCCAAAGCAGGCGTAACAAGGAAAAGTGCTTATATTGCTACTTATTTTTTCCTCTTTCCACATGTGCTGCATTCAGCAGAAAACATAGAACAAGGAAAGCGCCTCCTGCACAAAAACAATCTTGCCAACAACAGAGATACCTTTGCACCATGGTGTAAGGGTGCCTGCATTGGTGCACAGCTGCAGTTTGTGCGCCGGCGCTGGCAGAAAGGACAGGAATATGCCGCATCTTGTAGATACGGCGCGTTCCTGTCATTTTCTTTTGATGTAGAGCAGCGCAGCTAGAAGGCTTGTGTTGCTGCCCCACGCCAAAATATTGTAAATATGCCTCCCGTGTCAACAGAGCCCCATACATCATCTTTATACTATTCTCTATCCTCTTAATTTACACCATCTTAACAAAAACATTTTCATTTACATTGTGTGGCTAAAGATTTTCAAGAGGTTTGGTGGCATACTGTTAGTTGAATGTTAAGTCGAGTGTCTGTTTCTAAACAAAAAACATTCTATTGCAGCTTTCGGAGATTCCAATTGACCTTGTGCAATTATTGTCCACAGGACCCAGTTGCAGCACTGTAATTTAATTGGAGTATAGAAAAAAATTGGGGGACTTCTATTAGTTAAACAAATACCAGCCCAAACTAACAGATACCAGTAAAGAAAGCGAAGAGGTGCTTGGAGTCAACTTGCTTCTTCTCAGTAGCATCACAGTGGATGTCGAAGGACCTACATTGCATCGACTGGACTGAAAAGAGATAATCTGTCCCTGATGCACTGGCTTTACCCCTGAAAATCACTCTTTTGGGGCCAAAACATGCCTGTACCCTATTGTTTCATCAATATTGAACCCCATCTGCTGCAACACTGAGACATTAGAGCAGATCAGCTTGGCAGCGCCCTGCCCTTTGAAAACATGATTTTTGTTCACTGACTAATAATTTCGCAAGCACAGTTGAGGGATTACATCTCAGAACACCCAGGAAACCGGAAATAGGGATGTGGACCAGGACTAACGGCCTGATTACCGTCTGGTAATCTTCATTACTGGTAAGCAATCAGGTTATTACCATTATGTCCCTCACCCCACTCCTTACGTCATGAGGTATACCAAAGCAATGACAGGCCTTAGACCCAAAATCACGACATAAATAGCAATATAATGCAATTCCCAATGAATTTCTAAATTGCTACATAGTGAAGCGGGAAATAATAACCTGTAACCATAGTACACGACATTCACATAATTGCAGACTGCAATACTCACACACTAAAGTTCTTCTGCACTCATTGTACATTTTGAAATCTATAATGTTTTATAAAAGATTTTCCTGAGGCCCGAGTACCAGCTGTACAAATCTCCTCAAATGAAACTTCCTGAGCCTCAGTCCAAGAAGAAGAAGATCTGGTTGAACGACCTCGCATGTTTTCTGGCATTGCCCCTTCATGACTCAGAGAAGCCAATCCAAACGTTTCCTTCAAGTATTGACTCAAAATTCCTTCAGAAGCCTTTTAACTATATCCGGAAGGCCAAAAGTAACAAAAAGAGAGTCTGCCTTCCTGAACCCACTGGATCGGTCAAGATAAACAGATATAGCACATCCAACAAACGGAGCAGTTCATCTTCTTCAAAAGAAGGGGATAGAAAAAAGGCTGGAAGGATAATTTCCTGAAATCGATGTCATTTAGAAAGTATTTTAGAACGAAAAGTAAAAGCAGGCATCAACATTACAGCACTAAACACAAACCTCAGAAAAGGAGGATGACAAAGGAGAGCAGAGAGGTCACCCAAAGTTTGTCGTCACGTGATAGCTACCAGGGAACATAGGGGCATATTTACAAGAAGGCAGCGCTACCGCAGCATCATTAGGTCTCGCCTGACCCAGCGCATGCGCTGGTCTGGCAAGACTTATTGAGAGGGCTCTAAAAAGTGCTACCAGGCCAGCATAGAGCTACAGTGCATGTGCGTGGGCGCACGCGCCGCGCTTTACCGCGATTACTTTCACTTTTGCGGCCGCACGGCCGCTTTGATGTTTGATCGTGGTCGCGATCACTTTCACTTTCGCGGCCGCACGGCCGCTTTGCATAGCCAATAGGTCTCGCTTTTGGGACCTTATAAGTATTTAGTTATGCAACTGTTGCATAGCTAAACACTTATAAGGTCCCAAAGGCGAGACCTATTGGCTATGCCAATGCTTGTTTTTTGATGCAGCGGTGGCGCAATTAGTGCACCATGCTGCTCCATATTTACAAACTGACGCATTGCGACCAATGCGTCAGTTTGTAGAGGCCTGCGTCACATTATACCTGCGCCAGGTATAATGAATACAGGGTAGGAATCCCCATTTGAAGCCAGGTAGAATTGCCACAGTGAAATGTACAACTTTTCACTGCGTCACTCTACAACTTGACTGCATCACAATCCCTACGCCTTCTCAAACCAGGCGTAAGGATTGACGCAGGCCTTTTAACATGGGACTCTCCTCTGGGTTCTGGTGCATTGCTGGAGTTGCATCAGTCTTACAACCAACTCTAACAATGCGTCACTTTAGCACTGAAAGATGCATCAGAATTTCTGATGCATCCATGAATCCTTGGGCATGGATCACTGTATTGTAAATACAGAGCATCCATGGAGTCGTTAGGGTTTTTGTGGCATGTGCAAGAAATCTGACGCATCAATGCTGATGGATCAGTTCTTGAAAATATGCCTCATACTTTATAATCAAGAAATTTAAGATCAGCCGCCTCCAAAGGTTCAGACGGAAACAACTTTAAAGATTTCAGCACCAACGGAAGATCCCAAGGAGATGCAGAAGAGCGACATGCAGCACACGAACTAGAGAAACTGTTAAACATTTTTGTGACAAAAGAGTTGAGCTTTGTAATTTGAAGTATCTGTTTCACAAAAAGCCTTAATAGCACACCTCTGTAACTTCAAAGTGGATAACGGCAAATTGTTATTAAAGACCTACTTGAATTGAAGAATAGCATAAGCAGGGCAAGAAACTAAAAATACATTGTGCTGAGCACACTACGACCCTCATTTACTAATATCTGGCACAAGGCAGTGCAGTAGCTGAAGCTGCGGTGCTTTCTTTAACCACAGAGATCAAATGTCTTCATCCAACGCTGTCTGTTTCCTCTCAGAGCTTGGAAAGGGAGTAGGTATGATCCCTGAGTCCATTGTTGAAAAGGTGAACTCTAGCTGGGTCTATCTAGCACAAAATTCAGAACCCACTTATCTTAAGTATATTCTTTGCCACTGGATTCAAGCAAGCCTGGCTGAAGACGGCTGAAATGCCAGAAACCGGTCCTAGGAAGCTTGTTTCCGGTCCAGGGAAGGCATGGCTTGGCAGTTCGGGCTGGACTGTTCCCATGAGGCACAGGGTCAGACTGATTTGCATATGGCCATGTCTGAACTGGGGTGGCAGAGTGGGCTAAAGAATGGTGATGGATTAAATCCAGATCAGTTGACTGGGGGTGAGTGCTTGCAATGTTCAACACTCCGTCCGTCATTTCCTTTGGTTTTTGCTAAAGTATATTCTTCCCAATTCTCACTGAAGTGATGAATTATGCCACCAACCTTTAACTCCAGGCCATTTGCCTCCAGTGGCCCTATTACAGATAGGGCAAACGCACCTTTCAGCAGGTGCGCTGGGTGGAAACAGGAAAAGTGTGCCCTATTATGTAAAATACGCTGTCTTAAGGGCAGCCGCAAACTCTAGCTGCCCTCAGGGCAGCTTATTCAAGAGAAATATGGAGCAGCTGTTAAAAAGCTGCTCCGTGTTTCTCTGTGCAGGAGGCAACCCACCTGCATTTTGATGAGGGATTTAAGATCACCTTGCAGGCGAGTGCAGTGAGTGACTGTATCTGCATGCAAGGGGATGTCTAGGGGGCCCATAGGACGCCCCCCTCCAGAGGATTGCCATCAGGGGGCGCACTGACAGTGCACCACACTTTAGGTGGCGCACTGTCAGTGCACCTCCTGACAGCTTATTTGCCTCTTCGCCCATGCCAATAACACGGCGTGGGTGCAGATGCAAAGAGATTCCCTAATTTGCATGGGGCCATGCCCCCATACAAGTGAGGGAATGCCCTCTTGAGAGAGCGCTGGTGCTACATGTGCGCCAGTGCTTTCAGTATTGCAAAAGTGGCCACACAAGCATCTGCAGTCCCTGCCATGGGGCACGCAAAGCAGGGCACATGCCTGTTGCGCACCCGGGGCACGCTACGTCTCCTGGTATTTGTCAGGAATACTAATCTTTATTGGAAGGGTCTTGTTTTTTTATTTTGTTTCTTCTGCAACTTCCTTTGAAAGTATCTTTGCTAAAATCTTGAAGTATTGTCAACATTTTGCTGCCTACTGGATGGCTGCCTGAAGGAAGACTTGTGCGTAAAAATGTTGATGCTTTTCGGCTGTTACTTCCTTATGGAAATAGAACGTTTTCTCTTTTATTAAAAATGAATACAGATGACCCTCAATTTCTGCACCAAGCCATCTGGTAATTTCAAAAGGAATGATAAAAGAAGCAGACATCTGGGCAGGGTCGGTTTTTAAGTCCTTCAGGAACTAGTTCTGCCTCGCTGCTGTTGAAGCTCCTTACGCTAGTGCTAATGCTCTAACCAAATCAAAAGAAATATGTGAGAGGAATGCAACTTGTGTCTCCATGGTCTTCAACAGATTAGTGCCTTTCCAGAACAGACTTGAGGAGTTCCTTGGTATCAGACAGCAGAGGTTGCGATGTGTAGACCTATACACCACAGTGTGCAAGGCCAAATGTGAGCCTGAATATATTTTCCTGAGGGCAGCGTCCATCTTTTTGTCCGCCGGATCCCTGAGGATATTTTCATTTGCCATGGGGGGTCTGCCCACGAGGCTCACCACCACCAAATCTACATGGATAGTATCAATCACCTTTTCTTCCATATATTCCAATGGATAAAGTTTTCCCATAAATGTAGGGAAGCTAATCTGGTCTGGATCGTTTCATTCAGTCATTACAATGCCCATCACATAATGGTGAATCGGCACGCCTACATTCTGAGGTCTCTTAATTTGGCACAAAACAGTTTCCTTGGAAGAACCAGAAACCTCCTCTACAAGGAAACCCATTTTTTCCTTGACATGCTTCAGCAAATCAGGTAATAAGGGGCATATTATCAAGGCCAGGCGATAAACTTATCGCAGCTTTAGCGTCCGTTTTCGGGCGTAAAGCGGCGATAACTTTATCGCCTAATCAGCAAGGACACTCTAGCGCGTGTTTTTCTGACTTAGCCCCCGTTTCCAGCACGCCTAACTTTGCATTGCTAATGAGATGCAAAGTAGGCGTGGCTGCGAAATCAACCAGGCAAAATATCGCGAAGGCAGCTTCGCGATATTATCAAGGAAGGGTAGCGATTTTTTAAATCGCGTTAAGTATGCCTTAACGCAGGAATTTAACGTCTGTAAAATTCCTGACTAAGGCATACTTAACATTGGGGGTGGATTGTGTGGCTAAGACCACAGGCCCCTATCATCAAGGGTATCGCCGTTTTCCATGGAACATCGCTGGAAAACCAGCGATGTTCCATGGAATACATCGCTGGAAAACCAGCGATGTTCCATGGAATACATCGCTATTGCTAGGATAATTATCGCCATTGCACTGAGCGTTGTAATACAGCGCTAGCATGGCGATAATTATCTGCGATAGCCGGTGTTAAACATTTTAACGCTAAGAGCGGCCAGCGATAATTATCGCTGGCCGTTGATAATATGCCCCCATATCCTTTGAAATATACTTCCCCTTTTACTCTGGGGAGAAGACAAGGTTTCAACCGACAAATCCAATTATGATTATTCACAGCACCTAATGCTTTTGCCACCACTTCACTTTTTTATTTTTTATTTAAAGAGGATAAATGTTTCAAAATGAGGGTCTTAACCCTATCCTTATCTGCTCCCCTGCTTCTTTTAGCTAATGGCGATAAAGAAGGAGACCTTATAGTAGAGGAAGGCAATTGACAACAGTGTCTCCTCTGTTAGCAGAACTCCCACAACGTTTGCTCGCTGGAAAGGAAGCAACACACATACAGAGACAAGACAACTCTACACGTGTAGAAACAGAAGCCCATGCCCATCCTGGCACACTACGCCCTTGCGCAGGCGCTAAACCAATACACATCACCCTGTGGAGACTCAAAAAACGGCAGGCTCCTGTTACCAAGTTCACATTAAATAAACAGTTTAAGAACTAAGGACATCCATCCTCAGGAGCAATAGAAGAATTCTAAAAGCCACACCCTCACCATGGTAAGATGTGCCAAAAGCCAAGTGGCAAAATCGCACTGTTATAACTTTGGGGGTCCAATTGTTGCAGGTTGCAGTCCAGGTACTACCACTGCACCCCTGATCCCAGCAAAAGAAATCCTGCGGGATGCTAATCTATATATGGTACCCAAATGAGGGTGGGTGGTGTTATAGTTAGCATTTCCTATTTCATTTTCTGTCCTTTTTTAATGGTTAAATCCCTCAGAAAGTAGTCACTGGGATGAGGATGAGGGATGTAGAGGTAACTGTATCTGGGTACATGTACATTGTTCCATTAGGCTCCTTCCAAATGGTCCTATTTTATTCACTGTGTAAGTCCTTACATGTGCCAGCACTGCCAATCACCCTATCTGTTATCAATGACACAGGCTTGTCTTTTAAAAATTGGAAAGCAGTACATTAAGAAACAAAAACTCAGAAATTAATTTCACTTATCAAATCATCTGAGCCTTTTTTGCAAGATTTCAAATCTAGAAAATACCATAAAAACCTTCCAAAAAAGGAGTCAGAAAGCCAAAAGCTTCAATATACAGATGTGTGGAAAAGTAGTACTTGTAGTGGGCAATCAGAGGTACGCCTAAAGCGAGTGCTGGCCATTGCATGCCCTCGAATGTCTCACTGATCATCTACCTTCAGTTCCCGTGCTCAGAATGACACTCATAAATCCGATTGACTGCAGTTTATCTATTGCTCTGAGGCTGTGTCAATCGCATCCCGACTGGGCCTACAGGAGTACGTTTGTTAAGCCATGTTTGGTGTATCATTTCCCTTCCTAGGAAGAGCATGCATTGCAATACATGAGGGACTGTTTTACATATGAAAACTGCACAGAATCACACTTTTTTGTCGCAGTTATTTACAGTGGCGGCCCCTCGAGGGAGTGCTGCGGGGCGGTGGGGTGGGGGAGGGGCAGGGTGGGTGAGGGTAGTAAACTCCGGCATACGTTTTATTTATTTATTTTTTAACTTAACTCCGTTCGGCTGTATGCCGGAGCTTACTACCCCCCACCCTGCCCCTTCCCCTCCTCCACCTACCTCACCGCCCCGCAGAACTCCCTCAAGGAGCCACCACTGGTTATTTATCTTATGTACGTATTCTTTAGAGAAGGTTATATCAGTGTATGTGAAGTACAGTGATCCTGTCAAGTAGTGAAATAAACCACTTGTACTAGGTTGACTGTACTGCACATGGAAATAAAGGCCCTTAAGAAGGGCTTACGCCACCGTTGGTTCACTTTTTTTTCATGCTGAGGCAGCGTAATCAATACAGCGCCCTATTTACAAAGTGACGCATCTAGGCAAATGCATCACTTTGTAAAGCCCTGCGCTACATTATACCTGCGTCAGTTATAATGTATGCAGGGTGGGCGTTACCCCGTAAAATAGTCTCGCAGAAGTGGTGCAGTGAAATCTATGAGATTTCACTGCGCCACTTCTATGACTTTACTGCGTCCAATCCTTACGCCTGCTTCAAGCAGGAGTGAGGACTGACGCAGGGCCTCTCACATGGGACTCCCCCATGTGTATTGACACATTGCTGAAGTTGCGTCTGTTTTCCGACACACTCCAGCAATGCATCATTACTGCGGCAAATGATACGTCAGGATTCCTGACCTATCTGTTCAAACCTTGTGACATGGAGCGCCGTAATGTAAATACGGTGTACCCATAGTGTCTCAAGGAGGGCACAATGAAAAGTGTTGCATCGCTGTTCAACCAGCGATGCACCACTTTTCATAAAAGAGGCCCTAAGTTTCTAGGTATGAGTTCACTGCCTGGTTGATATTCTGGATTCAGAGTCACATGTGGGATTACTTGTTGGACTATATTAAACATTTTGATTGGCTGCCAGGTTTTACCTGGTCCTCATTTACCTCCCTGCATGTTTTAGTGTGTTAATGAGCTAAACATAGTATTAGACTGAAACCAAGATGTCCACTATTGCCAATCATAGTTATTTTCTGGGCTGGTATACTGGCGGCAGCATCACTGGTGGCACAGCTATGGATTGTTTTGCCTAGCTTCCTTTTTTGTTTGTTCTTCTATTTTAAAACATTGAAAGCTTCAATGTGTTTGTGCACCAAACGTAGCATTAGCCCCAAAGTAAGTTGACCATGGAGCTATGAAAATGGGTCAGGATTGTTTCCCCTGGCGTAGTGCACTCCTCCATTGTTGGTGCCCATGACGTGCTCATCGGGATGTGTTGTCTGTAGGTGAGGAGCTTGTGGGCAGGGTTTGCTTGTGGGCGCGGTGCTTGTGCAGTTAGGGTTCTCTAAGGGTGGGTTACTAATGCGCGAAGCCACTCTGTGGATAAGTTGCCCTTGCAGTCGTGGTCTGCTGTGAGTGAGTCATTTGTGGGTGGGCTTGTATTTGAGGCAGGGGTCGTCTCTGGTTGTGTTATTTGTTGTGGGGGTGTCGTTTGTTGATGGGGCACACGAGAGAATCCTGTAGAATGCAGTTTCCCTCTCTGAAGTTACAGTTTCCTGTGGGTGTAGTGTCTCTTCCAGTAGCGGCCAGTATCTGGCCAAAGTGATGAGGCGGGGGGAGGAGGGAACTGGGGACGGACAACAAAATATATATTTTTTAAAATAACTTACCTGCATTTACGCTCCGATCTGGCTCGGACGCTGCGAAGATGGCTCAGTGCATTGCAGGCACAGCCTCCCAGAATCCCCTGCGGCCAATTCTGACCCTGCATGAAAGCAGCATCAGGACTGACCTGATCGCCATGGGTTTGCGCTCCTAGGTAGACTGGGAGCCTGTGCCTCAGGACGGCATGGCGGTTTGGCCATCCTCAGGCGGCCGGCCAAACCGTCATGCGCACTGATTACAGTGCAAAACACTCCTCCACCAGCCTGTCATCTCTGGTCCCGCCCCCAAGCCTTGGTTCTGACAGCCAAAATAAAACAGTAATAAGTATGCATTTATTATCGTTTTATATATTTATTTTTTTGGCTGCTGGCTGGGGAGGTGGGGCGCCATTGCGGAGGAGCCAGTCCACTGCACTCCCTCTCAAGTCTGCTCACTTCTGTCTCCAGGGATATCTCTGTTTTTAGGTCGTGCCTAGCGCGCTGCTCTGGGAGGCTTCTTGTAACTGCTCTGTGTGGGTCTGACACCCCCCACGCATTGGGTTGGCTTTTGCGTGTATCTTTCAATAATGAAAGCACGCAAATGGCTAAAGGCGGGTGCATGTCCCACCTCTTCTGTAATCTTCACTCCCACAGCGTTTTGCCTGCGGGAGCAAGTACGGTGCGCACATGGGTCAGGTTACTTGGTCTACTTGTTTTTCCTTTCAGTCGCTCCGCTTCGAGCTCTGTTGCGTGCAGTATGTTGCTCCTGCCCCAGCTCGGCACCTTCACCTGTCTTCGCAACCCCCTCCCACAATACTGCTTGCCTGCCCCTACCACCCCTCCCAGGTCGCCTCTACCCATCCCAAATCTCCCTATCACTGCTTGCTTCAATGCACTTCGAGCGCATCTCAGGTTCTTAATGGTGAGAGAAAGGGAAAGTAAGCGGCGTCTACCTCGAGGGCATCTCGTTCGCTGAAGGATTATTGGTCCATGCTGGAATTGAAGGCTTAAACATCCAGGAGTGCAACGCCCATTGGGCTCAAAGGGCTTCAGCCCCAAAACTTTTGTCCATCCACAAAGTCGTATCCTAAGCTCGGCTTATCAATTGGTGTGATCCTGGTCAAATCGTTTACATTTCGTCAATTTCAGTTTCCACACCAGCCAAAGCTGGCTGGAAGCACTTAACCAGATTTTTAAACATAGTTTTGAGTGCCACAGAGTCTTAGTCAAAATCAAAAGCTGCAACCGTGGTGATTGAAATACACACCTGTAAAATGCCATGGGTGTATATTTTTTTATTGCATATTTTAAGGTGACAACGAGTGTTTCTTGAAGTACAATCTGAGACCCTGTCTCTGAGGGATGTAAATGCAGGGGGCAACCCTCTCACTTATGTACGAAAATAACTGTTTCTCTAGATACCATCTCTCACTTTCTATCTCTTTCGCACTCACACACTCTGTGTCACGTAAGTAAAAAAAAACATTTGCATTACAGCACCAACAGCTGTAACTCTAAAAAAACGCGAGACCTGTTGCATTGCAAATGCATGTTGATACTCATGCTCTGTAGTCTGTGGTGAGGTACCTTCTCTTAAGTTGCCTTTTGACGACGTTCGGGCTCATGCACCGCTGGCAAAATCCATCTTCTAAGATGCCAAGTGGTGGCAGGTCATTTCATTATTGACGTCTGATGTAAATAGAACAAGCACAAGCATCATGTTATGGAATTCCACACCACGTGACTGCTGTGAATGTACTTGTTGGCACGCTTCTCAATCGAGGTACTTTGCAAGGACTTGCTTTCAGAGTACATGTCTCATTTCAAGTAAGCTGGGCTCGTTTGCAGAATGTTCCTGTTTTACTGGGGCTGGTACAGAGGGTTTAAATGAACTGTCAATGCTAGGTTCTACCAGTCTACTGCAGGAATGCTGATGGCATTTCTCTGCATAGAAGGGACAATAATGAAAGTTTGTTCCAGCACATGAAAATATTTAGAAGAACAGCCCTCTCTTTATTACAGGTACGCAATATCTGAGACACATGAGGGCCCCAGGCAACGTGGTGCAAAAGCGACGCAACCCTTGAAAAGCAATTTATCAAGCCAAGCAAGGCTACCCTGCATGGCCCTGCATGGCCCTGCGTGGCTTGATAAATCTGGAGTAACGCAACGCAGATAGCTTCCTTTCATTCCTCAGCCCCATGGAGGCGTTCCATGGGTGGAGCGTTGGTGTTCCCATGTACCACCCATGGATTTTGATGCATTCCCAGATTTACTAATACGGGCAGACCTGGGAATGCGCCAAAATGCTACACATCCCCAGGGGAAGCATAAAGAGGAGAAATATCTTTATTTCTCCTAATTTTTCCCTGGGGTTTGATTTTGTGCAGGAATGTGTTCCTTCCCGCACAAAAATAATCCTCCTTACAACGCAGGCACCCTTGCACCATGGTGCAAGAGTGCCTGGGTTGTTGCTAGGCAGCACATTGGGCGCTAGTGCTGGGAAACGGCAGGAATGGGCCGTATTGTAATGAATCCGGTGCATTCCTCCCCTTTCCCTATAACTCAGCACAGCGCAGCAAGGTGGCTGGCTGCACTGTGCTGCGTTGCATTTTCATAAATATGGTCCATCAGTATTTTTTTTATTTCTATTAGTGGCCTGTGTCCTCTGCTTCCCTGCTCTTTTCTTAAGGCCTATGCTTTGACACGGAGCAGGCAATAAACCATCTGTTACAATTTGTTATAGCTTTCTTTCTCCCATGAAATGACATTTATTAGAGTTGGTACCTTCCCAATGGCGGTGGAAAATGGGCAAATTTCCTTCAAGTGCTCTTCTCTCTCTAGAGTTCCCCGAGGGTGAGGTAAGAGGCAGAGACATAATACACACAAATGCATTTACAGAGTTTCTCTGATTCCAGGGCCATCTTGTTGTGACTACCTGTAGCGAGCCGTGGCTTTTAAGCCTCATAAATGAAAACATACTGCCATTTTAAGAGGCTCATAAATTCGTCTCTGAGTTCATCACTTTTCTGAGACTCGAACTCATACCAAAGCAAATAAGAACAGGCATTGGACTGGCTTCAATGTTCTAGTGCATGCAAACAGCATTTGCAGCTGCTTACACATGCATGCATTACCACATTAAAGCAAATCGATTAATGTTGCCAGTTCTTGTTTTTTATTTTTCCTGTCCGACAAAGCTAAGTACAAGCTGCTTTAGTTGATGACAGAAGGGGCAGGTGACAGGCAGTATTTGTGGCACGACGCGAGTCAGTGAGGAATTAAAGAAATGAGTCAACAAGATTGGATTGTTTTATGTTGTGAATTACAGTTTTATGAGCCAGGTATGAGCATCACTATCAACTGTGCGACAGGTGCAGTGCACCATGGCACTGAAGAGTGAGGAGCCCAATGCATCCTAAACATGGTTGCCGTTTTCTTTCCAACTAGACAAAAGTAAGCCTGTTTCACTGCCTGCATATTGGTCCATGGCACCGTCGCTATGCCAGCGAAGCCAGACAAAATGAACAGAAAGATGCAACAGAACATATATTTTCTAATGCACAGGCATCACTTCTAGAAATGTCCCCTGAGTAGGACACCAATACTGATGGAAAGACCAGTTGAGCAGCTGCAAATGGTTTCTATGGATTCTGTTGTACCACATCGGTTTTTAAATATTCACCAATACAAGGCGAGTTGAAATATAAGTAATGCCTTACTAATTACATACAAATAGAAGCTAATACAAATAGACAACATGAGGCACCAAGATAAGACTACGGTCGCTAGAAAAAGCTCCAATGGTTACCAATGAAGGCAATTTCACATTTGCATGAAATCATACTGGAGA
The DNA here is from genome assembly GCF_964204655.1 of Triturus cristatus. Lineage (NCBI taxonomy): Eukaryota > Metazoa > Chordata > Amphibia > Caudata > Salamandridae > Triturus > Triturus cristatus. The sequence continues at coordinate 345,463,197 of NC_140588.1, read as the reverse complement.
GAGAGAGAACAAACACCTAAACATAACCTCCCTATCGACACAAGAACTTACTAAAGATGTCCAGTTTAAAGGAGAAAGTATCCTATAAACCTATAGGAATACAAAAGATTTTAGGGAAAACGCCCACACTATTTTTAATATTTTGAGTGGTCCTTTCATAGAAGACACTTGCCCCTTTGGAATTCTATAGGTACCAAAATAATATATTTCCTGGAGCCCACTGGGATCCCACAGGTACCAGTGTTTGTTATGCTAATTTATACCTGAAGTGCTCCCCTGTTCCTCCAAACATATGAATCTCACTCTTCTCCAAGAAAAGAACTTTAGTTACTTTCCTGGGAACATCAGGGATGTGTTTTTTTATGGTCATCAACAAACCAGAGCTCCCGGAATGTGCATTGCTGCGTAATTATTATATTGAGTAGAAACAATAACAGCAGCGGCGCCTCCATTAGGGCAGAGGAGCGCCACCCCCCCCCCCCCCCCCCCCCCCGCCACCACCGGCACATTAAACAATAATAAAACGGGTTTTAAACCCCTTTTATTATTGTTTTATTTTAATCCCCCTCGTACCCGCCCCAGGACTTCAACGATTCTTGGGGGCGGGTCCTTGTCCCTTCACTGCACATGAGGTGTTTGGCCAGCCATTTCAGGTCGGCCATACCCTCATGCGCAGTGAAGCTGTCTCCAGCCCCAGCTGCGTTGCTGGGGCTGGAGAAAGCAGGCACTCTGCCTGGGAGCGCCAAGTCCCAGCATTCGGGCCAATCCTGGTGCTGCTTTCTTGCAGCGTCATGATTGGCCACAGTGCAGTCTGGGAGTCTAGAAGCAGGAGGAGCCCAATGGAGGGCCGGTGGAGACGATTAGGTAAGTTTTTTTTATTTTTAATACTTATGTTGTTCTCCAATTCCTCCCCCCGTCCCTCCTCTAGCTCCCTACTCCGGCCCACACCGCCACTTTGGCAGGAGACGGCCCGCTGCTGAACAATAGCTACCTAATATCAGTGGTTAGAGGTCTAGTGTTTGAGAGAATCAACACAGTACTGATGTTACCACATCCATGATTGCTTTTTACTATGGCCAATAATATTGAGCATCAGTGCTCAGCGGTCAAGCACTTGGAAGTAGCGGTGCTGCTCCAGTGTCATCAAGCAGATGACATCGATTCAAACATGTCCACAGCCCTCCTGCACACTGAATTAGGGAATTGCCTTTGTTTGAAACTGGGCAGCTGGCGTTTGGGGACCCAGTAGGGTATCAGAAGGTATTTCCTCCTGATGAAGTAAGTCAGTCATTGGGGGACATAACTACCACATTGGATAACGTATCTGTGTATTCTCGCCGGGGGAGCCCCATTTTGTACATCAATTGATTTGGTAGCCTGGTAACTTATCGTTCTCTTCAGAGTGATCATTTGGGTTTCAGAACGAGGCACAGGCAATTTTTACAGTGATTGGGTGCCTCAAGGCAACTAAGATTCCGCAGTCATAATATTCTTTCTTCTGACCATTGTACATCAGAAACATTGCGTTCTTCTGAAATTCATGTCAGTCTGTCTGGTTAATGTTTGTTTGTCCTACTACTTTCATACAGCTTATGTAATCGATAAAGATCACAATGTGATGTGCATCAGTACAAATGATACCATCGTATACATTGTAGGTCAAGGGGTCTCTTCAGCTATTATTACTTATGCCTTTGGCTAACAGACAGGAAAGCTAGCATAATAAACAGTCTGTCAAGTATTTGTTTGATGTTGGTTTGTCCTGTTGACCCTACCCAATGTGGGTTAAAAGACTCTCTTAGGTGAAAGGTAGATATAGGTTTCCAAATAAAAAAGCTACAAAAAAAATCTATACTATTAATTTAACATAGTTTATGATTAGCTTCATTGTTAACACGAAATCTTAATTTTGCAAAGTGTGTGACTACAGAGGGGTGCCTCCACGACCTGACCGGGAATACTCTGAACCCACCTATAAATTAGGGTAACTATTGGATATATGAACACAGGTATGAGTGCTGAGGGACACAGTGTCATGCCCACATGTTGAGTGATTTTGTTGTGTTTTCCTTTACACATTTTTCACAGCACAAGTGGCTAGCGATGTAATGATATTTTCATCAATATGAAGGAGGTGACATGAACAACAATCTTGTGAACTCTCACACGTTGTTGATAAGTGATGTTTATATTTCTTTTAAGTAACAAATTATTTTTTCATCCTATAATCCCTACAGGCATTAATTGAACGTCACTAGATAGTGAAAGGTATGAGAGCATTAGGCCTCACGATTGTTGCATTGAATGAATGCATAGACAGGCGGGGGTTCCGGAGCCCTGAATAAGTCCATGCCCACCTGGGCTTTTGTATATGGCCGAAACATATTGGCAGAAGAATAGTGCTAGATGAGTCGTTGAATCTCATCGTAGGCATGACATATTTTCTTTTACTCACACCAAAGGTACCCAACAATAAAGGAATATCCTTTGGTTCAGTTTTAGATATTTTGAACATCTATCTGGATCCCTGCAATTAATCTAGCAAGCTTTTATATAAACACTCTCAGCAATGGTTGAGTCTGTCAAGGTGGTATTTACCTACCGAGGTGTGGAGAACTGCCAATGATGAGGCATGCCACGATAAATTGTGGGTGAAGCGTTGTCCCTAAAATCTTTTGGATTCATGTAGGTTTATTAGGATAGTCTCCCACATAACCTAGGCATTTTTAACGAGTTCTTCTCTTGTATTCAAATTGGCACCTTCATTCAGATAAGGTTCAAATTGCAATAAAGGTGTATTTTACTAAACATTTAACACTATTTTGATGTAAAATAATGTGGTATTATATTACCACATTAAAATGTGCGATAATGTGATATTACAACAGAAGAAACTGGCTGTTATCCACATCAAATGTTGGTTCTAAGTCTGCACCTTTTAAAAAACACAAAAACACAGTTCCCATTTCGTTCCATAATTAAAACTAAATTTGTGGTTTTAGTGAACATTTTCTAATCTGAGGTTTTCGTGCAAAACTTCTATGCATTTCAAAATAAGAGTCTGAGTCAGATGTCTAAGTACTGAGCCCTTAAAGGCCATATGATTTGTTGATGATATGTCACTTCATCAGTGCTACCATCATATAGCTTCTAAATGCCAAGGGCCCAATTCACATGGACGTCAGACTTCCTTGAGCAAATGGCTTTATGTATGAATGCAAGATATTCCCAAAATATAACCTTGCACTTGTGAATCCTTGTATTTATGTACAATATGGTACCATATTGTCTGTGAATATATACCTCTCAATGGGTGTCAGTGGGTTCTCTAGGTTGTGGTTACCGTCGAAAGTTTGGAAACCCCCATAGACCAGAAATATTTTGGGTATTCTTATATTTTTCTGCATTCAGTGGCTAGCCAGGAAATGGTGAAATATCTAACCTTGCCCAGAACTGGAGTAAATCCCTCTTTTCAGGGTGGGAAAGGAGGCAGACCACTGCTAAAATTGGTGGGGATAGTCCAGGGTGAAATATATTCCCTGTCCACAAATACTGTTTCACATATGCAATGTAATTTCCTCATGCACATGTGGAACTACCTTCACATAGTCACAATTGCAAAATTCACAAATGTTTCCCAGTACACCTGGAAAACAGCCGTAACTTAGGTAACGTTTGTGACTTTCCAAGATGAGAAAATCTGCATGTCATAAACCTGAGGATATAGATTTTACATTTTTTAAATTTAGTATTCGATCCCTCTCAAATATTATTAAAAACATAGCCCCTTTACGTGGGTTTTCTACTTTACTGCTGAAAGGGATTTTCATACACCCATGAAGACTATAAAAATGAACTTACTAAAGTTGATGATGCGCTGCTCTGCATGAAAAACTTGATTGATGCATTGCACAAGTCCCTTTTTCCTATTTAGTGCTACATTTACCACATTAAGCCCCAAGATGACGCAGGAGTGGAAAGAATGAGATACAACACACACTCTGCATCACACAAAACATCAAATCAAATCATAAAAAGCTTTATTACATTTTCATAAAATAAACCATAAAAGCACACAGATACAAAATAGTTTACGCAATCACAATTATAAACAATTGAGCAATTGGGCTTTTAAAATTGTCAGTAAAACCTGGGCTCTAGATAGACATTTTTTTTCTAAGTTGAATTACAGGCCATAAAAAGCTGGAAATCCTACAGCAAATTGATAAAGAAGTGAGTTGTTGTAAAAACAGTAATGCAGGGCGACTTTGTTTAAAATTGTATTCACGTAAAATAGGCAATATAAATCTTTTAAGAGGAACCTTGTAAAAAGTAAAAAAAAGTGCAAGGTGAATTGGCTATATAAATAGTCACAGGTGCCTTTAGTCAGAACATCCGACCAGTCGTTAATGTTCGGAAATGTGACTGGACGGTAAAAGATATCCAATCTAAAACGAACTTGTGATGACAATTTTACACAGAATTAAGATATGGCTGCAAGCCATTCAGTCAGTCAGTCAAATACTTTTATTCGATTAATAAAAATCAAAAAAAGACATAACAAACAGATAATCACATAGAATACGGGACACAAGTTCATCAATTACACTAATAATTATAAGTAACGTTAACACGGTTAAAAATTAATTGAACATATTTCATGAGTTCAGTTCAAAGTTAAAAAATAAATATAATACATTGATATATTTACAATATAATAAAATCTAGTAAGGGTAAAAATTAACTCCAAAAAGGGAGGCACCCCCAGCCCTTCACACCAGTTCAGATCATAATATCATAATGGAGCTTCGCCGTACGTTGACACGCTTCTTGTTTAAGCGGGCGGCAGCAACTAAAAAACTTGCTACATAAAATGCAATACCAATGCTGGGTAAAAGTTGTAAGACCAGGAGCGCTGGCCTCACTTGTAAAAAACCAGCCTCCTTCAAAATAGGTAACAAGTATTTTTTTCTAATCTGAGCGTAATGTTCACAAAACATGATAAAATGAAGTGTGTCTTGGGTAGAAAAATTATCGCAATCACATGGGATTGCATTATCTGGGGTAGCCCATATAGGATAAAAGCCAAGCACAAAATGTATCAAATTAAAGCGGAATTTGACTAGGAGAAACCGATGAAATGGTCTGGTTACAAAGGCCAAATAAGGTTCGAGACCAGAAACGGTTATAAGCGCGTAGTTCCCTCTAACTAATGGCTTTTTTAGTTCTAAGTCCTCCCTCTCTGCCATGAATAGGGTTGCTAATGCAGATTTAATCACCGAAACATCCTTTTTGTTGATACTATCGGGGGAGTAGAATAGCTCTGGTCGACCCGCTAATGAAAGCGTCCGTTTGACGTAGGCCAGCCAGGGGATTCTGTGGGCTCTATCCCGTGCAAGACAATCTTTGAGAATCAGGTGGGTTAAGGAAATGTATCCAACAAATAGCGGGGGCCACTTTAATTAAGTCTGCAACATACCCCACACCCAACTCTGAGTGTATCGTGAAGGTGGGTGTTTACTGAGGGACGGACAACAGAGATCTTAAAAACATGTTCTCCGCCCTCTGGATGGTGTCAGTATTTGTGTAACCCCAAATGGCAGAGCCATAGGTGGCTATAGCCAAAGATTTGGCTTTATAAACCTTTAAGATAGCCTCCATGGGGCGTGCACCCAATCGTTTGGCAAAACCTAGTATAGCAATGGCAGATCTTGCCACAGAGTTACCTTTTAGTTTTTGTTGGGGACCCCATGTTCCCTTCTCATCAAAAATGACCCCCAAGTAGGTGAAGATGGGGACCCTTTTAACCTCGTTACCTAGGCAAAAAAATGTTTTAGATTTCTTTTTCCTACTGGCCGAGCCAGTGATCATGACCTGAGACTTTTGGGTGTTAATTTTCAGATCTAAAGAGGTCATGAAATCGCCAAATGTGGCTAGTAGTCTGTCGAGGGCCACACCTGAACGGGCCAGAAGAACGGCGTCGTCAGCGTATAGGAGAATTGGGATCTTAGTCTCTCCTACACGCGGGACGTCCACCGCTAAGTTGGCCAAAGCTGGGTCCAGTGCGTTTATGTATAATGTAAAGAGGAGGGGTGCCAAAATGCACCCCTGCCTGACACCCCTCTCTGACTTAAAGCAACTGGTGCACCTTCCTCCCTGGGTGACTCTCACCGAGGCTAATAAGCCACAATGGAGGTCCGCCAGGAAGCCAACCAGGGGGGGATCAACCCCCATATCCAGAATGATCCTCCACAGCTTTGACCTATTGACTAGGTCAAAAGCTGATGAGAGGTCCATAAAGGCCATGTACAAGGACCCCTCCTTCGCGAAGGTATATTTACAGATGAGTAGGTGGAGATTTAGGCATTGATCCAGCGTGCTCCTGTTAGCCCTAAAGCCATACTGGGCATTAGACAGTATGCCGCTGCCCTCGAGCCACGTGGTCAGCCTGCCCAAGATGACTCTGCCTAAAATTTTAACGGCTGAGTCAATTAAAGAAATAGGCCTATAACAGGCCGGGTCGCCCCTCTGTCCTTTTTAAAAAATTGGGATAATAATGGACCTGGCCCAGGACTCAGGGACGTTATTATCTCTAGCAGCATTGAAAACATTAGTCAATATTTTGACCCAAAATTTGGGGGCGGACTTATATAAGTCTGCGGGAACGCCATCTGGGCCCGGGGCCTTGTTTTTAATTGTCTCATTGATAGCTTTTTCCACATCCTCCTCCCTGAAGGCCAAGACTAGACCATCCTGGTTAAAAGTTATCAACTCATCTGAGCACCCATGAGGGTCCTGGCTGTAAATATTTTCAAAATGAGCTAGCCACCGCTCGTCTGGGATGCTACATTCCATGGCCTGGTTCTCACTGCCGGAAAAGTATGGGTGATTTATCACCCCTCAAAATTTAGAACTATCCCGCAAGGTTTCGGCTGACTGTAGATCATTCCATGCATCTTCCTTGATCTGATTTTTTCGAGCTATGATGGCCTGTTTATATTGTTTCCTCAAGGATACTATCAGTGCTCTGTTTCTAGGTGTACCTTTTAATGCTTTTAAGAGAGCGGAGTGAGCCTTTGTACAGTTTACGTCAAACCATTTTTTGCCTAATTGGCCACCTGAGCTGGTTTTTACCAAGAGGGCATTATTTACTTGTAAACAAATGGTATTGAAAGCCTCAACTATCCTTGAGTTGGTGTTAGCGTGATCTAAACATATTCCCACCTCAGTTTCAACCTTGGCTAGGACCTCTTGTAAGAAGATGAGCGGGGTCACTTTAGCCCATTTCAATCTCCTACCCTGATCCTTTAAAAAAAGGTCTGTAGCTCCTAAAAATTTGTTATCTTTAAAAACCAGTGACCCTCCCGGGACAGCCTCTACTATCACGGGATTATGGTCACTAAAAACAGAGTCTTCTACCCTATAATTTAAAACCAAAGACAAAATCGAAGAAGATAAAAATATGTAATCAATGACTGTTCCTGAATTTTTTCCTTTAAATGTAAAAGTCCTCTACCCATTCATGCAACAACCTGATTCAGAGAGGTTTGAGGAGGCCAAAAGGCTCTCCAAAACCTCACCTTGTTTGGTATGTTCGAAGTGTGTGGATGATGAATAAGGAGATCCCCCAGCTTCTTCCACAATACACTCCAAACTGCAAGGATGGATGTTAAAGTCACCCATCAGGATGATCTCGGGACTATTATGTGATACTCTGATTTTATCCAAAACCTCCCCTAGAGATTCTAGATGGTGATTTAGACTGACACTATCTGGTGAATTATAAAAATTGATAAGTAACAAAGTGGGGGAATTTGCTACCGCCAGTTCAACGACTAAGCAGTTTTGGGAGCCTGATTCTAGCTGACTAACAGATCCTTTAAGGTTTAAAGAGACTAAGAGTGCAAGGCCCCCCTTCGGTCTGCCCATCAAGCTTGGTTTAGCTGGGATATAAAAATGGACGTAACCATCCAGAAAGAAACTGTTCGTTGTATCCCAAGTTTCTTGTAATGCTATTATATCGTGGGATGAAGCATATCCAACCCATAACTCATCCTGACTTTTGGATCTGATACCCGCAATATTCCAACTTAGAATTTTGCATGTAGTCTTCGTGCGTGGCTTGTGCACAATTGTATCGTTTGTGTGCACAATTGTATCGTTTGTGCGACATATATTATCTAGTCAGTCAGAATCCTGTGTATAGCGCAGGGGGGAAAAGCGCTATACACTTAAAAGCGATTAGACAGGGCCAGTCCTCCACTGTGAGTATTATCAGGGGCTTGAGAGAGTATGAGAAGCGAGTGAGAGTGTTGTGGATAAATAACAGGACTCAGGGAAGACATAGGGGGTCTAGTGACATAATGCGATCTCGAGGTGGTAGTATCTCTGTTGAGATATGAACCTGGATCAAGAGGGCGTATTTTCCGAATGCCCCGGGGAGGATAAAAAAAGCCAAGTGGTAGCGGTCTTATACAGTTGGTATTAGACAAATCAGACCCATCCCAGAATAACTTTTCGGCATCTCTCCCACGAAAATTCACAACAATGCAGTCCCCTTTGATTGACCTAGGGCCCTGTCCCACCCACCCCACTCTTCTGACCATAATGATGGAAGATGATATATCCCCCCCCCCAGAGGAATAATGTCTACACCAATCCCAAGATTTACTTAGGAGGTCCTCCGTAGATTCTCTCATGTTAAATTCAAGAGGCGGGACCCCCGTTAAGACTGCCACAAACGGCGCTGCATCTGGCGGGAGGTGCAACCTATGACTACAGGATTTGGGATGCATAGCTGGGTTCTTGTGCGTAATCGATTTAGAGGAATGTGCTCTAGGGGAAATCGGGTGAGCCTCCACCTCATTTGTTTCATTACCCAAGTTTTGGACCACTGACTGTTGTATGTGGGGCATATGAGGTTGCGAACTACCTGGAGGCATATGTGACTTCAGACAAACCATAGGCCCAGAGCCTGCGTTAATGACAGATTTTTTGGTATTTGCCAATTGCAAAACATCATTACGATAATCCCTAATGAAAGAGTCAATTTTTTCGCATCTAGATAAGAGGCCAGCAACGCAAGTGTTCATAGAGTCTAAAATGTCTTTAACGATGCCCACCAACAGCGGTTCAATACGCGATTCAAACAGTCCATCTTGACTCCCAGGTTTGTACCGGTGACATAATCCTGTTCTCCCTGCAGATGCTTGACTTTACGCACACATTTCTTGGCTTTTACTCTGGGTGGAGATGTCACACTCCCAGGCCTGCCTCCCATAGCAAGGGACAGGGAAGAGCTGGGGGCGTTAGCTACAGTCGAGTTCTCTACGGAATTGAGGCATTCACCCTCTATGGGCCCAGATAGAGATGTAATAGAGGGTGTTTTGTCCACATTTTCAGATACCCTTTCAAGTTCAAGCACTTTTTCAGCATTAGCAATTTTCAGATCAATGGCCCCCACAGCGGAGGTCAGATAGGAGATAATGGTATCTGTCTTTCGTGGCACTTTAGCGTTTTTGGCCCCATCCCCCTCAGCTCCCTGCTTTTTACACTTACCCATGGTCGCAGCTCAGATGGGTGGCCCAGCCCGGCCTCTTCTGGCCCCGGACGGCCACAGACGGCCCGCCCTTTGCCCGGGCTTAGCCCGGCGCCGCCCGCGCGCGTCCGCGACGCGGAGGGATCAGCTCTCGTTTATGCGCCTCCGGGCGCGTCCAGGCGGGAAGTGGGCGGTGCGTAAGGCCGCTAAGCCAGCTGGGAGCTGTAGTCTCCCCCCGCAGCGGCCGAGCGTGGCAAGAAGCTACGGCGGCGGGGGAGACCAGACAGCGTCCATGCCCCAGCGAGGATATTGATGTCAGCCCCAAGGTAGGTGTGTGCAAGTCTCCCGCTCCACCGAGGGAGCAGCTCTCGTTTATGCGCCTCCGGACGCGTCCAGGCAGGAAGTGGGCGGTGCGTAAGGCCGCTAAGCCAGCTGGGAGCTGTAGTCTCCCCCCGCAGCGGCCGAGCGTGGCAAGAAGCTACGGCGGCGGGGGAGACCAGACAGCGTCCGTGCCCCAGCGAGGATATTGATGTCAGCCCCAAGGTAGGTGTGTGCAAGTCTCCCGCTCCACCGAGGGAGCAGCTCTCGTTTATGCGCCTCCGGACGCGTCCAGGCGGGAAGTGGGCGGTGCGTAAGGCCGCTAAGCCAGCTGGGAGCTGTAGTCTCCCCCCGCAGCGGCCGAGCGTGGCAAGAAGCTACGGCGGCGGGGGAGACCAGACAGCGTCCGTGCCCCAGCGAGGATATTGATGTCAGCCCCAAGGTAGGTGTGTGCAAGTCTCCCCCTTTAGAGAGTGAGCATACACAGCTAGAAACCTTATATCTAGTTCACTGCCACTCTTTCTGTTTTAATCAGGTAGTTTTCCTTCAAGAATAAAACACTGTTAGGACTAACTGACCTGTTTTAACCCACTCATCCCACATCTACACTGACTAGGCCTCTTACCCCCACTGCACCTTACAGCAGGAACAGAAGATCCCCGCCAAAGAGCCCCGTACTGGGTGCCCATCAGGTAATGCAGCGCCGACCTGACGAGGGGCAGGCTCATATGATGAAGCATGACACCTAGCTAGGTGTGTGAGAGCCCTAGTTCCGACAAGGGCATTCCCCCCTTGCCTTTTCTCTCCAGGTGGACTGACACGATACGTGGCACACCCACCTGACCTCTTTACGTTCACCCACTCTGTCTCTGAGGAACTCCACACCCTCCTTTCTCACCATACAAAAGAACAACTCTTAAGGACAGACAAAAGGTTCCTAAAAAAGGCATTCTCTGCCATCTGGAGCCAGTTGATTTTGTTATAATCCCAAATTCCCGCCCCATATAGAGCTGTCTGCACATTCTTAGCTTTATATATAATTGACAAGTCCCTCAAGGGTTTTTTTGCCAAGCTTAATGGCAAAGTTTAGCAGCGCTGAATTAGACATACTGAAGTGCAACTTGCTGTTGTTTACTGCCGGATTCCATGAGCCCTATGCCTTGGATAAAATTCCCAGTTAAGAGAAGGTGGGACTGAAGATGAGCTTGCTATTGCCAACCACAAAATCATAACCCTTCATGGCTGTTAATGCTTTCCCTAAATTAATATTCAAACCAAGGTCTAACGAACAAGTTACTTACCTTCGGTAATGTTATATCTGTAAGAAACATTAGTTAGTTAGATTCCTTACCTTAGAATATCCCCAGGTGTCAGGCTGGATCCGGAAAGATTTTCGTCAGCAATACCCTTGCGCGTCGCTAGGCGTCGTCTGAGGCTCCGCGTCCGTCGTCGGCGTCATGATCGCCGGGATGACGTCGTCGGAGTACTTAGACGCCGCCCTCGCGCGTTGACGTCAGTTCTTGTACATAGCTTTCCACGCCAGGAACGCAGAGCCATGCAAGAGACCGACACTGGTGCCATAAATCTAGGGTCCTGAAAGGGATGTCCTTAACCCTAGATATCAGTTCGCAGAATGGGGAGGATGGGTGGGGCGGTAAGGAATCTAACTAACAAATTTTTCTTACAGATATATCGTTACCGAAGGTAAGTAAGTTGCTCATCTGAAAGAAACACGTTAGTTAGATTCCTTACCTTAGAATAGATACCCCAGCAATAGAAACCCCGGTGGTGGGTCTATGAACCAAAATCACACCAGGAAGTCCCGGAGAACAGAACGGCTAAAGAAGCCATCTCTACGGACTTGGCTGTCCAGGCAGTAATGCTTGGCAAACGTATGCAGCGAGGCCCACGTAGTTGCCTGACAAATGTCCTGCAGAGGGACTCCCTGTCCCAGGGCAGTAGTAGCCGCTGTGGCCCGAGTGGAATGGGCCCTCAGCCCCTCAGGAGGATCCTTAGCCAAGGAATAACAGGCCTTAATGCACAAAACGACCCACCGAGAGATGGTTCACTTGTGCACTGACCGCCCCTTCTTAGCGCCCACGTAGCCAACAAAGAGTTGGTCGTCCACCCGGAACTGCTTTGTGCGGTCCAGATAGGACAGCGCTCGCTTTGGGTCCAGACGGTGGAGCCTCTCTTCCTCTTTCGAGGGATGTGGAGGCGGAAAGAAGGTGGGTAGTGTAACAGACTGGGCGATGTGAAAAGCAGTTACCACCTTAGGGAGAAAGGAAGGACAAGTCCTGAGCACAACCTGGTCCGGATGGACAGAAAGGAAAAGAGGCTTAGAAGATAGAGCCTGGAGCTCACTCACCCGTCTAGCAGAGGTGATGGCAACCAGGAAGGCAGTCTTAATAGTCAGAAGATGAAGAGGACAATTATGATGTGGCTCAAAGGGAGCGCACATCAGATTGTTTAACACTAGGTTCAAATCCCACTGAGGCATTACGAAAGGGTCAGGAGGAAACATATGAGTAATGCCTTTAAAGAATCGAGCAACAACAGGGGATTTGAAAAGAGAAGGCTGATCAGGAATCCGTAAGAAAGCAGAAATAGCTGAAAGATATCCCTTGTGAGTGCCCAGAGCAGAGACCTGCTGGGCCAGGGAAAGAAGAAAGAGGAGAACCTCAGAAAGAGGGGTGGAAAGGGGATCCACAGCCTTTGCTGTGCACCATGCCACAAATTTGTTCCACCTGCAGGCGTATACCGTTTTAGTGGAGGGACGCCTGGCTGCCAGAATGACATCACAGACTTCAGGAGGCAAGTCAAATGGCATCAACTGTCTCCGCTCAATCTCCACGCATGGAGGTGGAGGCTGGACAGGTTCGGGTGGAGGACCGTCCCCTGCTGCTGCGACAGAAGGTCCTCCTGAAGAGACAGTGGAATCGGGGGATCGATGGATAGACTGAGTAGCTCGGGATACCAGTATCTTCGTGCCCAATCCGGAGCCACAAGGATGACTTGGGCCTGGTCGCACCTGATCTTCTTCAGCACTCTGGGCAGAAGTGGTATAGGCGGAAAGGCGTACAACAGACCGCAACTCCACTCGCGACCAAAAGCGTCTC